>NC_140742.1:16022500-17222500 GCF_050655825.1 Lonchura striata | reverse complement strand
ATGGGTGGGGAGTGTTAGAAAATGTGGTGGGCAAAAACTGATAATAATGAATTAATATTTCATATTTCTTTTTTTCAAACTCCATTACCAATCTTTATTTTCTTGCTCTGTGGTAAAGACTTTTTATTAAAATACTTTTTTGATTGCTATGGTAATAAAAATAAAGAGTAAAAAAATAATAATTAAAATGTGATTTGCTACCCTTAGAAAGTCATTATTGGGTAAGCTTGTGCAGAATCTAAAATTAGTAAAAAACCACTTAATCCATATCCTTGTCTCTAGAGAGAGAGTGAGAGACATTAACTTTCTTATCTGATTTTTTTAACTTTAACCACTTCTGGTTAGATCTGGCGCTTTTTAAAAATATATTTTGCCTTTTAACTGGTTAAGACAAATTCACTAACAACTTTTCTGTCAGAACCAGTGACTCCATGACAATGAAACACTTCCATAAAAGAGATGGCAATTTTTTGGAGAGCACCTCTACAGGTGGAAGAAAACAAATTCACTGTACACTTTTAATTCAGCAATTAGGAGTATCAGTAACATGTCAATGGCTGTGAAAAGGCCAGACCTGCCTGTGTTTGTTGCTGGAATTGTGCTGAGGAGGTCTGTGATGGAGTTAGGGTGTTATGGCTGCAGGACAAGTTGGGTTTGAGGGAGAAGGAGGACATGTGGCTCTTCAGACTACCCTGCTGCAGTCACAGTGCCCAACAGAACTTAATTTCTTCCACACTAAATAGGAAAAAGACTTCTGGATCTGAAGGCTAACTCTTAGAGGAAACCAGGAATGTTTTCCTTACAAAGTGGGCCCAGTGCTCAGCTGCAAAGAGTTACTGCCCTTGGCTCAGGGGAGCTGTGTCCTGAACAGCTGAGAATCTGTTACAACAAGAGAAAGGCTTAGGAATTGCCCCAGCCCTCTCATAAAGAAGCAATGAGGAACAGAGATTGAAATGGCTGAAGGGCTGGAAGTGGCTCTGAGTTTGCTCTGAAGTGCTCCCCCGTGCTGCTGGGCAGGCTGTGGTGTGAGATGGGCAGCTAGGATGGTGCTGGGGCTGTGCTGCTGTGAGGGACAGCTCCAGGGCAGCACGGAGGGGTGAAGGACACCTTGGCACTCCTGGCAGCTCCCTAAACTGCTCTGGGAGGCCCAGCCCTAGGGAGAAGGTGCTGCAGTTGTGACTGATTCCTGTCTGGAGTATTTTATGGAGGAAACTCTCTTATTGCCCAGAGAAGTTGTGAATTCCCCATCCCTAGAAATGTTCAAGGACAAATTCACCAGGGCTTGGAACAGCCTTGTCTGGTGGAAGGTGTCCCTGCCCATGGAAGGAATGAGATTACCTTTAAAGTCCATCCCAACCCAAACAATTCTGGGATTCTGTGCACCCGTCTGGGAGAAATGGGATGATAGAGCTGTGGCTGCAGGGTGAATTGTGTCAGGCATGAGACAGCTTGGGAGTCTCCAAAACTCTTCCCAAGCCAGCTGAAAATACTTGCACACATTTGTCCATGCTCTGTTCCTGCAGTGCATGAACAACATGCTATCTGCACATCTCGCCAGTGGAGCACTTTGGGGAACAAAAAGCATTGTTTTTGTGATATCCAGTACTAGGCTGCTTCCAGCTAGTCTGAGATTTTGTGTGACTTTCTCTCATTTTTTATTGATTGAAGCCAACTCTCCTATCCCAGTGATAGTTCCTGAGAACCCTTTCATCCCTTCATCCTTCCATCCTTCCTGGGGATGCTCCCCCCATAGGAAATTTTCAGTGCAGCACTTGAGAATCAATGGAAGGAGCCATGCAAGACAAGATATGTTGTATAAATAATCCATTTTCACTTTTATCTGCCTTTCTTGTCATTCACTTTCCTGCAGTCAGAGCAGCAGCACACCAGATTTCACCAGCAGTCCCTCAGCATGGCTGTGCTCTGATTGCTCAGCACAAGCTTTCTCATAGAACAGCTTTTAAGGTTTGATTACTTTTTTATTACCTTAAAGCCATTCCTCCCATGTAAATCACAGTAACACCCACCTGTGCATCTGCCACATGAACAAAGTTATTGGACAGAAAGCTGTTTTGCAAATTTTCATAGTTCCCAACTCTGTGCTTGGGGAATGTTGCTGTGGGAATTTTCATCTGATGAAAGGTCAGTTGGGAAATGTGAGGTCTGACATTTCTGTTTTGCACAGACAGCTATAATTATCATCATACTTTTTTGCTCCACACTTATTGAAAACAGATTTAAGGAAAGAAAAAAGAAAGCAAAACTTTAATTCAAAACTCACTAGAAGAAAATGCAGGCTATTTCCATGAGCTCCCCAGCCAGAGCTGAGCTTTATGTTATTCCTGCCTATAACCTACTTCTGTCCATTGCTGCCTGTAGAGATTCTGGGATATCTCTTTTATATGTCTGTATAACAAGAAAACAAGAGTGACTTCGCTACATCCAGGGCCTAAAATACAATGCCCAGGGAAGAAGTTGGAGTGGAATGATGCTTCATCTTACATTCTTCCCAGTTTTTTCATTAATAAGCTCTGGCTATAAAAAAAAAAAATCCTTTTGATTCAAAAAGGAAGGATAATTTTTCTCTCTTTCCCAATGTGCCATTGTTGAGATGGACAAACAACATACACACACACACACGTGTGCAGAGACAACAAGGGCTACTACTTCATTATTTATACCCTTAACAAAGCATGATTTTAAGTCATTAGTTACATCAAAACAGCATGTTCTATTAATTAGACAAAGCAATAGCTCATTATAGTAATAGCTATTATTAGTACAAAAGCAATTAACATCAATAATTAATTGGTAAGAGTTTACAACAAATTATTAAGGCACATATCCTCTAACTGCAAAGATCCCTTGTGTGTCTGTTTTATCAGTTTCCCTGCTAAGAGCCTTGCTTTCTTCCTTGCTCTGGATAAAGCCCTATTTTATCAGTTTCTTCTGCTAACTCAATTGTTTGGCCTGCAGAGCAGCTGCTAAGCCTGTCCACACCAAAGGATATCAGTAGCCTCAGTGTAAGAAGCTCCTGTTCCATTGCCAAGGAGTTTGTGAGTGAAATGTCCAGGGCAAGGGAGGGCAAACAGCTCCTGACCTGAGAGCAGCAGCCTGTCCTAGGTGGGACCTTTTAGCATCAGTTTTATTTGCCAACCAAACAATGTTGCTGCTAACACTTCTTTACTCAGACTAAACTGAATGCACTCAGCAGTGTGTAAAATAAACATAACTGGCCTCCTTCTATAGAGTGTAATTCCCTCTGGCTTCATAGATCATCTCTTTCCAGGAATCTTGTGGATGTGAGGAGCACTGCTTTGTGGTGGGAAGTTCTGCTTTATTACAGCTTTCTGCTCAGTGTTTTCTCTGCTGAGCTGCATTTCCAGCCCTGCTGTGGATTTGGTTTCCAGCTGGTGCCAAACACCAAAATAGATGTTTGTAGATGTTTATCAGGTTGGCCTTTCTGCTTTGCACTTGTGCCATAGCTTAGAAATATAATAAATCTGGCTTTCAGATTCCTGGTACCTGATAAGAATTCAGTATTCTCCTAGTTTAGATCACTGAGATGTGTTCAGAATATCAGAGGAGGTTAAAATCATGCTGATTGACTTTATTCTAGTTCAGGGCTTCTCTGTGGTACTGCTGTGCTTTTATGCTTGGTCTGCTGCTGGCAGGGAGCCATAGAAAACTGGCACAAGCTCCACTTTAGGGGTTCTGGCTAATTTTAGAAACATTTGATCCTGTGCCCACACCTGATCTGAATCAAACTGTGCCACGGGGTGATCTGGTGGTGCATGACCTGGTGTTGGTGCTGGTGTAAGTTTGAATAACCTGGAGATGAACCTGGTACATTCAGACTGATACTGGTTTCTCTCCTGAAAACAAGTCTACAAGCATTTACACGTGAAGGATCTTGCACAGGATGAAATAGCAGCACTGTTACATTTTCTGAGCTGAAAAATAGCATTATTTAAACAAAGTTCCTGTAGATAAGTCATACAGTCCTAGCAGTTATTCAGTGCTTTAACTTCTCACCAGTTTATCAGCCTTTGTCTCTGCAGAGTGTCATGTAGCCATCATTTTTTATTTTAAATGAAATTTTTATCCCTAAGTCAGTGTGAAACTCAGTTGTAGGCACCAGAAGAAAGCCAAGGTGGCAGGAGGGGGATCTCTGGCACAGTCAGTTGTTTTAGGCTAGAACCTTTGTGAGAAAGCACAAGCTGACTCCCTGCCAGCCCTTCCTTCTCTGCTCTGCTGCCCAGCTTCAGGTTTAAAGAATAAAGCCTAGGAAAATACATTGAAAGCTGACAAATGTCTATTCTTGCTGTGACAATCTCTTCACTCACTTGCTCCAGTTTGCCAAATGTCTGGTTGCTATTTTCATTTACATGGATGCTACTTCATGGCATTGCTGTGCCCACTCAAAGCATTCCCAAAACTCCTGTGGGAGTTCAGACAGCCTTAAGGAGTGTTTGAAGGTTAGAGAGCAGTGGTTGTTGGTTCATTTTTAAACTTTGTCTAACTCTGTAAGGAAGTGCATCTTACAAACTCTTTTTAGAGGATTTTAGACATATTTTTCTACTAAAAGTATTTTTGCATCTGTTCTTGCTTTTTCAAGTTGGTTCTGAATTTAATTCAAGCAGAATGTTTTCATGCTTTCATCTAAAAATAGTTTGCCTGCATTTTTTACCTATTAGTCCAAAAGAGGCTGTGGCTCTGTTCTCCCACCTCATCATCCTGTTCTTCCTCAGAGGGCAGCAGCAGTGCCAAGCAGTAAAGATCCCTTCCAGTGCTGGTGTCCAGCCTCTTCTAGCAGTGACACGGAGTTCTGCTGGCCCTGCAAAACCCAGCTGTGGGCCTGGCATGTGGCTGGACCTATTGAGGCATGGCTGAGGTGTCTCTGGTGGGTTCAGTTCCTCTGTCCTGCTCAGTCAAGGCATTACAAATGCTGCTGCTGCAGTGCAGGCTCCTGGAAAGGCTTGGTGATGTCCTGGAAAGGGAAACTGAAAAATGGGATTATTCAGACTGGGGGCACATGGCCCAAGGAAAGGGAGCCATCACTAGGAACCAAAATACTGATGTTTGCACCAAAGTGTGATTTCCCAGGAGTGTTGTGAGTAGCTGCACAGAGATTAGGAAACCAGGAAATCCCACCAGCAGAAACAACAGCCCATCGAGGGAAACCAGTGTAAGTTTGATTGGTCCCTTAGAGCAGGAGGCAGGTTTGGACAAACAGCCAAGGGACACCTGCGACGTTAATGTGGGGATGATAGTGAAGAACTGCTAGCTCTGATTTCTCAGGGACTGAGCAAGAAGCCCAGTCCTTGATCAGCCTGTAGCTCCTGCTCAGTCTGGCCTTGCTGCCCCAGGTTCTTGCTGCCTGGGAAGTTGGTAGCTGGCAGATTGTCCAGAGGCAGCCCCACAGCAGGGAACTTCCCCAGGGCACCCCTTGGCACAAACCCTGGCAGCCTGTGCTCAGTTAGGATCAAGGCTCCCAAATCCATCTGGGACCATTTCATGTCTATCCCAGATACTTACTGATGACAGTGTAGACAGAGCTGTGAAATGTCTGCCTTTCCCCAAAGCCATGCTGGGAGAAGTTATGCTTTTGGAGAACGTTCCCATTCCCTCACAGCTCAAGTTTGTTGTGGGCTTCAGTTTTGTGAGGGCTTCCTGTGGCTGTTGCATTTGGGAAGCTGGGTCTTTGGCTACTTGAGTGGGGGCGTGTCCCTGTTATTTTTTTAATCCAAGTTTTGAAATTATTCCGCAACTGCTGTTGCTATTGTCTTGAGACAATGCTCAATTCATTTGTTTTATTTCCATATATTCATCGACTCATTTCTGTGCTGCTCTACAGGGCCTGGCTGCCTGTGTTGTAACCCTTCTTAATTTCAGTTTATGTGACCTTTGAGCCACCTGTAAAAGGTATCATAACTTAATGATTTCAGAGCTTGAGCCATGAAAGCTGAGGTGGTTTGAAGGTTGATCACAGCACAGAAGTGACCAAACACCTCTTGGTTTGCCACACCGTTTGGAGTTTCATTGACTAAGAGGCAGCATCAAGGATGTTCACTGAATTTGAGTGTAAATTGGGATTTAAATGACTGGGGAGGCAGATGATGCCTTCAACAGAAGCAAAGGAATCTCGTGGATGGTGCTGGGATGGGGAGGAAAAGCCACTGCTGTGTGTGCTCCAGGAGTGCACTTCCCACGGCTCCGGTCTGCGGGATTCAGGAATCCTCACCGTGGTCTTGCTGAACATCTTCCTGCCCTTGCCTGGCCTTGTTGTGACTTTCCTCTCTTTTGTCACAGCCTTGCAAAGTGCCTCACCCTGATTTGAACCACATGCACTGGGATGGTGTCATGCTTGGAGAGGAACCAGGCACACAAGGCACGAGGGGTGGGCAGGCCTCACTTGTTTTAACAAAATTAAGGAAAACATTTTGGAGGGGACCTTTTAGAAAACCACGCTTCCTCCAGGGTCGTGGAACTGAGGGTTCAGCTCATGTCTCTCTCTGCTTCCCAGGTATCTCTGAGGGAAGACCAACTCAGATAAAATTTGGATTTACAGTGAGCTCCATTCTTTTGTCGCGTATCCCTGGTTTTAATTAAGGACATAGACAGGTGGAACCACGAGCACCAGTGTCTTCACACACCTTTTACAAATTATCTGTCCAGTGGAGACCTTGCTGTTAATTTTGCTGACACATCTGATTGTGTGCCACACCAGTTCTTAAAAATGCACACAAATCCTCAGTGTTGTTCTGCTTAGGTTACTAAAATAAAGAGCAGCGTGAAGGAGGAAACTGGTGGTGGAGGGTATCCGAGGACTGATAATCCTACCAGCTAAAGGGGTAGGCAGGGAAACAGTGGAATGTTTTAATTAACAGGTGTTAAATCATTATTTCTAGAGTGATGTCTAGCATAGATGTTTTTCTGAGGTCATACCATTATTCAAACTTTAACAGAGCTGTTTCACATTTTCTCAGCTTTTTGTCTGGATTTGTCCTCATATCAAATTCTTCCTTAGTAAGGAATAAAACAATTTTCAAGATACCATAAGTTTATTTCTGTAAGACACAGAAATTGGCTAGCATATTCATGTAAATATATATATTTATAGGGTATGTTACATCTGTTTGATTAGTCACAAACAATATTAAACTCCTGGAGGGACAGAGGAGAAATTCAGCAGGAGAAATAGATTCTACTATTTATAGAACTTTAACTTTTACATTTTTTATGAAGTCTGTCTAATTTAATAATAACCTTATATTAATCTAGTAAAATACAATGGATTGTTATCATGAATATGGTTATTTTTTTAACTAAGCTCCCATCATAGAACAAACCAGCAGGTAGATATTATATCATTAATAATATTATTGCCCATCCATATTACCAAATTTCAAATGCATTTTTACAGTTCTTTTACATCTAACACCAATATTAGCTCTTCATCATCTCTTTTTAACAATTCCATTTGCATCTCTCATTAAATGCTGCATGGTTTATGGTTACTTTTTCACTATTTTAACCCAAATCTGTGTTTCTGTAGATCCAAGATTTTATTGTGTCACCTTGCTATGTTCTAATTTGTACATCTTGCTTTATAGAAGTTATTTGCTATGGATAAGTAACTATATTTTGATTTATATTGAAAACTCCTTGATTTTAGCTACAGAAAGCACACATTTCAGCCAGCAGCATTTAATTCCTAGTCTGTAATGGTCTTGAACTAATTAGAAAAAGTATTGAGATAGAATTTCCTCTCATTTTTGATGACAAATTTCTGTTTATTCCATAAGTGCCACCTTCATTGCTGCTATGTGGGCTTGTGTTTAAATCCCTTCCCACAGCTCTGTTTTTGCAGAGGCTGCAGATGGATGAGAACAGGCTGCTTACAATGGTCAGGCCCCTAAAATCTGCTGAAACGTGCACAGGGGCCACCAAATTTTTTTAATATATTTGATTTTATGGTGAAAAAGACAAAAAGACTGGTGGTAGCACCCCGTTTTGCATTAAGGAATTGATTTTTCTGCTTCTAATATTACTTCAAAGTAATCAACAAAATTTCTAAGGGGTGATCCCACCATAGAAAGGGGGAAATTTGCTTTTGGTGTAAATTGAAGCCTGTTTTGACTCAGTGCAAGCGAGGAAGAATTTCCCTGCTGCCAGTGGATTTCTGTCATCACAAAGCAGGGCAGAGGAGCCCCAGGGCACTCTCCAAGAGCCATGAACACAAGACGTGGCACTATAGTGCTTCTTCACTGCCTCTGCCAAATTCTAATGGCATTTCTTGGCAACTTGGGGAAACTGGATAAGGCTGAAGTTGCAAGAGGCACATTGTAATGGCTGTAGATGTTGTTTATATTTGATATCTTCAGCAGATACCCCCCCAAAGAAACATTTTTGGCCATAGTTTTCTGTGCTGATCACCACGGAGCTGAGGGTGAGAAGTCTCAGCCCTCCTGCAAAGTGTTCCCAGCTGTGCAAAGCAGCAGCCCCAGTGCAATCCCAACACATCCAGCATATGGAAAAGGGGGATCTTGTTTCCTGCAGTCTGTTTGGTTTTTGGTTATGCTCTTTTATGACCAAGTAGAGATAGTAATTCAACATTACTTCTTCCAACAGAATGTGCACTAGGAAAGAGCTGGAGATTTTTACTCAATGATTATTAATTCCCCATTTCCATATTCTCCAAAAGTCTTTGTTAGCAGGTTTTTTCCTCACTAAAAAGAGAATTATTGGCTAATTATCACCCACAGATGTGATCCCTGATACCCAGATTTGATTCCACTGGGTACAGTGGGTGGGATGATCAAATAGAAGAATTGAGGAATTCTTGGGCATCTCAAGTTGTTTTCCAATAAACTCACAATAAATGTTTTATTCCTAAGTGACCTAATCCTCCTTTTGTCGAGCTCAAAGCAAAAGTATGACAATAAAAACTCACAACACTTTATTTTGTTATCCTGACACTCCCTTCTCTTTTCTTTTAAAGATGCATTTTTCAGCCAATTTGCTTTTTGTTCCTAAATCTCTCCACAGATCCAGCCTAAGCATAATTATATACTTAGATTAATTTTCAGATGGCAAAGTTATATTTTCATTTCTGTACACACCTGTGTGTGCAGTTCCTTACATCAGAGCTTTGTCCAAAATGGTGATTGCATACATCTGCTTGAGTGCTCCTGCCTATATATTCCCATCAGTGACCAAGAGATAATTTTGTTATTCCCACTCCGCTCTGGGATAAATCCTACCTGCAGTTAATCAAATATTTCAAAAATGCTATTAGTTCCTCCTCAGCTTGATGTACAGCTGGTCTCAACACTGAATTGGAGAAGATAAAGTATAAATTTAATATTACTCCTTTTATTCCAAGGAAAGAGTGGCTTATTAGATGAGAAGTGAAGAAGGAAATTTTAAACTTGAATCTTGAGGTCTTGTCTCTGCTTTATGTAGTTGAAACTACATAAATTGAAAATACTTGTGTGTGTTTTAAATGCACTTGAGAGTTCCCAGAGCAGTTTTCACAGGAAGGGAGTTTTGACAACATTATCTTTGCCAACGTTTGATTTCCCTCAGACGTTGTACGATGTGTTTTTAGTTGCCACTGTCTGCCACGAGCATGGTTCTGTTTCAGTGACACTGGAGTCATTTGTGAGTGTTGGAATGAAATGTTTGATGTAAAAACAAGGTTTGACACCCATCAAATTCATCACCCCTTGTTTGGAGTGTGATTATTGCTGCTCACTCAGGGCACAGGCAGACAATGCCTCTGTAGTGCCCAACACTTCACCAATGTGAAACAACCCCTGAGCTGGTCTTGACTGCAAGGAACTGGGAATTTCCTGGCTGTTTTTGCAAGGATAATCTGAGTTTTAGCAAAGCTATTCTCATGCCACCAGACCTACATAAAATGAGGACATTTTCTGTAAATATCCCATAGCAATTGTTCTGTTGTTCTCTAAGCAGTTCTAGTGAGGAAATGGTGTGGTTTAAGTATTTATATGAGTTGGGAGGGTGGGATATCTTGCCTAGCCCCCTTTATTTTGGCTGAATTGTCCTGTAAAACCCGTAGATGAAGGAAGAGTTTAATTTTCAAATTCCAGCTGTAGCTGGCAAGCCCAACAGCTGATACCTGTGTCTGGCTTGAAAGATGATTATCCGAGGCTTCAGAGAGCAGCTGGTTACCAGTGTGGTACCTGCTCTATAGACACAGGATTCACAGGAGGTGTTTGTGCCTCCAGAGATGTTTTTCAGTGCACTTTGCCTGGTGGTATTTATCACGTGAACATGAGCCAAAAGATTTTCCACAAAGGGGTTTTTGCAGTCAGAGCTTTCCCTGGGATCTCGTGTGTAGCAGGGAGCTTGGTGCCCCCCCTGCTCTCTTTGCTTATTACTGTGAATGAAGGAATGAGACCACACCAGCATTAGCATTGATTCTGAAGAATTGGTAATTACAGACAAAAAGCCTGAAGATGAAGTTCTGTGACTGTCAATATTTCACTGATAAATCTGCCAGAAAAACAGAGACCTCTTAAACCATTTTTAGTGGATGCCAACTAATTTAAGAGCCTGGTCCCATGCTGTGTGGGAGCCAGAAAATCTGGTAATCAGAGCAAGGACAGTCTCTGTCACTTCTGTTTCCCAGCTGCTCCTCTTGGGATGTAAATGGCAATACAGAATTTCCTTGCAAAAGCTGAAATCCAAATAATTATCTGGATTATTATATATCACAGTCTTTCAATGATTTCAAATCTCATCACGACTCAGGAATGAAAAGTGTTTGTTTCAGGCTATTTGTCCTCACCTCCTAAAAGAAAGCACCAAAATCATAAACAAATCACCTGCCTGTCACCAGAGGAGATCACCAAAACTTCTGAGAGGTGGCAAAAGCCACTTAACAGTTGGAAATAGCAATTGCTAGAAAAGATCTGACTTTGTATTTGAAAACAGTCCAAGCTCAGGCCAGTGCTCCAGCTCCCAGGCTGCCCATTGCAGCTGGGCCTGGTTGTTTTCACTGCAGAACAATGGAAATTAGAGGTAATGGAAACTCCCTGCACAACAGAACCATGCAGGGTTTAAGTGCACCTGCACTCTCCTTCTCTGTCTGTGGGTCTCTCTAGTAAAAGGTAACATGGAAATGTTATAGGAAAAGCAAGAAAAGACAAAGCTATAAAAAAGTTCCAACTGTCACAGCTCAGAGTGGGGTAGGGTTACTGTGCCAAGAAATGGAGCAGGGATTTTCAAGAGTTTGAATATTATATCATCCAAAGCAATGGTTAATCTGAGTGAAAAGCTGAAGGTTTTGGGTTTTTGTTTTTTTGTTTTTTTTTTTTTTTTGGCAGCTTGTTCCAAAAGCTAGAACTGAATATTGGGTCCTTTTAATCTCTGGAAAAGTTCCGCTCCAGACTATGCAGGCAGCTCTTCCTTCATTGCAGACTGAATTAAAGCTAAAACAAAGGTGTCCCATTTGAATCTGGACTCAAATTTGGTTTCTGGGGCACCTCTCTTTGTCAGTGTCCTTGTCAAAACCTCCTTTGCACTGTAAAATCTTACAAAGCCATTGTGTGTGTGAGCCTTCCCCTTGTGGATGGGCTGGAGAGCAGAAATGCTCACATGTGGCAGATTTATTGTTGACTGGTGCTGTGGACTTCCCTGGCTCACCTGGCAGCCCCTCCACCTCTAACTCTGGAGTCTTATTTTCACAGTGTATTTTGGATAAAGCAGAAAGAAGTGGAGGAATGTCTAGAGGGATGTTGAAGCTTTGTGTCATTTGCTGAGGTGCTTGTATGCCTGATTAATTATTGCTTAATTATAAACCCTCAGGGTCATAACTTTCACCAGTGAGAAGAAAATATCATGCAGACTGCCAAGAAGTATCAGATTTTCCATCCCAGCTGTTTTCTGATTAAATGGCTACACCATGAATTTAAGAGAGCTGTTCAGCTGCACTTGGGGATGGTTTGCCTTTTGTTTATCCCTCTAATGTCATCCCAAGCAGAACCCCCACTTTTCCTCTCTTCCAGCAGAGGATTTTTTGGTGTCTAGCAGCAGTGGATAGATGCAGCTGAAATGACATGCTTGGTTTTGCCTTTTTGCATCCCAGAATGTTGCTGTGCCCACTCCTGGGGAAAGGGGCAGAAACACAGTAATACTCACACTATGTACTGGGCAAAGGAACAGTGAAATTCTTTCTTTTTTCTTTTTCTATTTAAAGACAGAACAAAACTGTTCCGAAAACTTTGGAAAGTGTTTTGGAGATGGTGGTGCTCCTGTTCCTAATTTCCCCAATCTTTTCAAAAGCACAGAAACTTAGTCCTTGACATTGTGGTTCACAAACACCCTCAAGTTTCTTCCAATGCACTTGAGAGCATTTTGGAGCCATGAGTAGCAGAGTTATCATTGCCTGTGTGAAAAATAAACCCTGGGTTTGGTCCTGCTCTCTGCAGAGCTGCTCTGTGGGAGGTGTAAGGGGCAGTTTGGTCACAGGGCTCTTTTTGACACCATATTCCAGAGTCAAAGGAAAGATGCAGTTTGGAGACTTTCTGACCCCTGGGCTGCTGGGGTAGACAAGGACTTCCAACAAATTCAGGATAGTGAGTGATGGAGAACTTGCAGGTCCCTAACACTGATTTGTGCAAGTTAAATTATCTTTAGTTTATTGCAAGAAAGGAGCAGATTACACTGGGGATTTATCAACAGCGGAGCTATTTAATAGACATGCAGCAGGTTTACTGCTGTTTTGACATATGTCTCTGGCAAAGAATTGTCATAAGTATGAAAAATATTCATGACAAAAAGAAAAAAAATTAGGGACCAGCAAGTGACCTGAGAAGAGCACAGAAATCTGGTATGAGTGACCTCTGAGGAGCTGCTGAAGCCTGTGGGATGTGTGGGATGTGTGATGGCTGAGGGCAGGCAATGCTGGGCTGTTTGTAAGGGGAGGGCAGGGAACACTCTGCTCTAAGCAAAGAAACAGAATAAAAACCAGCAGGCAAGAGAATGCCGGAGTTAGACATTTTTGCAACTTGTTAAAATGCTGATAATTGCTCACTGGAAGACATTCTTTAAGGAGAGTCTCTATTGTTGTAGATTGCAAAATCCTATTGGGATAAACACCTGCTAAAATTGTGTAGGGCTGTTCTACCACCACATCTGGGGGCGAGCTCCATTTTCTGTGGACTATATAATGAGTCTGTGCAGAAATGAAACATCACATTTCCATTAAAAGGCAACATGCAGAAAGTTCTCCTTTTTGTCCAGCTGTGCTTTTCAGGAAACTTAATAGTCCAGAAGGATGTTCATTTTGTCTTAGGACAGGAAGCAAAGACTATTGTTAGAGCTGTGCTAGAGCCATTAGGAAGTCACTGCCCTGTAGAATTTAAACTGTGCAGTAGGAGTGGATATCTTAAAGGTATCAAAAACAGGAGGACACCTGAGTTAATAAGCAAAATACAATTGTTCCTAGCAAATGTCTCTCTACTTTGTCTACATCTAGAAAGGAATTTTGGCCTTTGCCCAGGGTGTGATACATACACGTGTGCCAAGGGGCATTTCAAGCCACTGCAATGTCTTGTTTAGAGGACTTATTGCAGAGCTCTGCTTGAGATTAGCTACTTCCACTGTCAAAGGATCATCATCAACCTGGGTCTCCTGGGAGAAAAACCAAAACATCCCATCAAACAGCTAGTCTGGTCCAAAACTTTTATTTACTTATTTATTTTTATTTTCCCTCTAATCTTTGAAATGTGCCTTGGACCAAAGTAAGTTATTTGGAGGTTTAGATCTAAAATTTTTGTTGGTATTCACTATATGCCAATTCCCAGTCTGTCCTATATGCTGCCATGTTTAATCATCTTGCCAAGCACCTTCTTTCTTCTATTCAAATCTGATAAGGCTTCTAGAAAAATCTTTTATCAGTATTTCAGAATGAGCTTTACTTATAGGTGTTTGCCTGGAAACTGTCAGCAGGAGAGTTGTGTTTACTGTGGGAGAAGATAAACCTTCTGCTACTCACTGCAAGACATTAAATTCTCCTGTTTCTGCCCTTTTAAATATCATTTTTTTCAGTGTTAGCACAAGTACTTGTCCTTAAGCACCTGTCCCTGCCCTGCAGCTCATTCTGAATTCAGCCACTCTGTCAGTACAGCACCAGCACTAATGGAACACACTTGGATTTGTCAGCACAGCGAGCTGTTCTTCCTGAGTGGGGAGCAAATATAGATAAATAAACTGCTTCATTTCAAAATTAATCCAAAGGAGAATGGATCCTTACAATGACTCCCCACTGACACAGGTGCTTGCTGTTCTTCTGTTTGACCAGTCTGTTCACCTCAGAGTGCTCCTAAAATGATTTTGTTATAACACCCTCTCTTTTTTTTTCTTTTTAAAATATTTACGCAACATTTTCTTCTTGAAAAACCCCACTATTTTTGTGTTAGAGGACTTGAATTTGACCTGTTCCCCAGATGTATGAGCAACAGGCTCGTGGTTTCTTCCCCAAGAACTTAATCCTGCAAGCACAGCTCACATGGAGCAAGCCCTTAGTCAGAGAGCAGTTTGTTTTGACAGTCCTAAATGATCCATACAAGTCACCCTTGCTGTACAAGAATTAAGTAATGTCTCCATGTCAACACGTTGTAGAGAGCATGCTGAAGTTAATTTGCACCCCAGGTCAGAGCCCAGATTCTTTCAAAAGAGTGACATTGAGCATGACTGGTTGGATTTCTGTAGCCCTTGGCAGCAGAGTTTGTGTGAGTGTCCCGCACAGGACCGGTGTGAAACCAGAGCAGAGAGCTGTTCACAGGCTTGGGCTTGACTTATGACTAGTCCCAGAAATTGTGCAAATTCATTTCACTGCTGTGCACATCAGCAAGTGGAGAGCTGTGAAATTACCAGTGGTAATTGCCATTGCTTTTTTGTGATACTTTGTGTTTAAAAGATAAATAAAAATCCTCCTGAACATCTTTGGTTTCAGTGTGCTGCCTATGACAAAGGAGCTCCACATCTCTTCCTGCACTTCCCTGCTTTTGCTGTCAAAGTATGAAGCCAGAAACTTCATGTAATCACAACTCTGTACAGAGAGTAAAAATCAATTACAAACATCAGTGTAACCTTAATTTTCCTGTCATTTACCCATTTAAAATGATGCTTAGAATTAGCATGCAATCAAGTATTATCTTCAAGAGAAAAAATAGTTGTGCAGAGTCAGAGCTTTCTTTTTTTATGTGATTCATCCTTAATTGCCTGCATTCAACAACGGACAATTCAGTTTGTATGGAAATGGAGGAGATTTCCAAGGGAGAATAGTGTTAGCTATAAACAGTTCCTTCTTGATGGAGCTGTAATGGACCAATATCAACAGAGCCAATCCCAGCTGCTGGTTATTTCAAATTTATCTAGCAAAGCAGAAAAGACCTGGAACGGGACCCATTAATACCCATATTGTTATACTTTGCATAGAATTTTTGATACAGAAAATAATTAATTGTAATTTTGATTTTGCTCAGCCATTGCTCCTCTGTTCCCAGTAAAACTGGCATTTTTTCCCCCTTCATTTTTTTATAGCAATATCCTGGTAATTATCTGAAGTCTTTGTAACTCAGCCCAGTGACTTAGATGGGAATCTGCTGGTGAGATTAACCCCAAATTTTTTCTTATTGCATTTTTATTAGTATTTTCCATGTGAAGAGTTTGATTCTGTAGGGATTGGTAACCCTATTCTGTAGGGATGGAGTCCAAACTCACAATTGGAGATGTCTTCTGTAGTATTTGCAGCCAGCTGCCAACTGCTGACACACAAAGTGGACTTCCAAGGCCATCTGGTTCATGACAGAGATGCTCATCAGGATCTTCATCCTTTCAGAATTTCTCTTTGGTGTTTTTCTCTGTATGTAAAAGTTGTCATGAGCATAAAATTATGCCACTGTCAGATGGGAGCAGATTAAAAAAAAAATACTGGAAACTATGCTTGAGAAAAGGGAGTAAGGAGCATCCCCTCTGCCATCTGTGAGCTGGGAGGGTTGACCCTAAACTCAGCAGTGCTAATGCTGCTGCTTGCTAGGACTGCAGGTGGGCTGTGCTGCTTTTCTTTTGTGGACATCCAAGAGCTGCAATTCCTTGGGGAAAGGGAGGCTTTGTTATGAGAAGCAATCCCAGGGACTCACTTTTTCCAAAAGGTGCCTTGTACTTGCTCTAAGATTGTTGCACTGTGTGGTGATGAATAACACTTGGAAGCAGATGTCAAAGGCATCAGTTCTCAGTGGAAATAGTACATTTTTTCCATTTTATGTCTAGTTTAGACTATATTAAGGAGGAGGGAAAAAATTTAAAAGCTGAAAACATGTTGAAACAAGTTACGGTTGTAAGAGAACTGACGACAGCCAGGAAATTCCAAATTCGGGTCCTCACTCCATCCTCTCTGGGCACTCAGAATATGAGTTCAAGGTCCAAGCCCTTGGGTTAGTGTTGGTCACAACAGCTTCAGCCTTGTTATTTGCTATTATGTGTGTGCCTGTTTGGTGCTGGCTGTTTTCCTCTTTTCTTTTGATCTTTCACAAAAATTTATAAAGTCCCTGTTCTGCACCATGTGCCTTCATACCAGCTCAAAGCTGTTAGGTAACTATGAACTTTATAAACACTGGTCTAAAATGCTCTGCATCTCAGAAAGGTCACAGAAGTTTTGTTCTAGAGACAAGAATGAACACAAATATGAACTTCTATCACTGTTTATTAAAGCATGTGATATTCACATAAACATTGCAATATTTTCTTCGCATGTGTTAGTAATAAAAACATTCCACATTACTAAAATATGAATATTTAAATAATGTTGTGTTGTTTTTTCTTGAAATATCAAATTTTGCTCAAATGTTGACAATAAAAACTGCTCTGAGTGGGTTTGCTTTGATGGCACAGAGCAGCTCCATGTAGACACAGGGAGGCACAGGCCAGGTTACACATTAATAGATGCAGTATAAGCATGCCAGTCTTGATGCCTCTGCTCTGTTTACCTTGCTCCTCTGATGTGGCTGGATTGTGCATTTCTGCCATTCGTTAGATTTGGGAAGGTGATAATATCTGGGGACTTAAGAGATCATAAAGGTTGTAGTCAGAAGTGAGCTCCTGTGGTCACATACAGCAGTTATGGATCACTAGGCTTAATCCCTGTTGAACAGGAAGAATCCTGATCTTACAGTTTCCACTGATTCATCACAGTCTGTCTTCACTTATTCCAATAGTTGGTAACCAGAGCGTCTAAATTTGCTCCTTAACTCCTACTCTGTGTTTGTGCCCGCTGGACTTAAAAACATTCTTTTCTCTAGACCGAAATGTTCTTCTTCTTGGAGTTCTTCAATTTTTTTAGGTACCTTAAAAGTTAGCACAGAATCCTCTCCTTAATAAGTTAAGCCAGTGTTGCTCCTAGACTTCTTTACCCAGAACAAATTTGGTTTTTAATCAAATCAAATTAAGATCAAGGCAGATTTTGTCGATACCAAATGTTGGGGTGGTACGTGCACCAGTAGCACACCCGGCGATGGTGTAACCACACTTCCCATATGGGATATCCCACCTTTGGGAGCGCTTGGTTGCCGGGTTATGCAGTGGGATCCCTGCAGAGGCTCTGCAGTGGCTGTGGAGCAGAGGGAATTGGCTGCAGCAGGGCTGAGGCTGTGTCTGACACGGGGTTTGGCTGCTCTGGGGCTGCTGCTCAGCTTCCCACGTGCTGCACATCACAGTGACAAAATCTCTTCCTGCTTTCCCCTCCCACAATGTTCTTTGCGCTCACCTTTGGTCAATGTTTATTGCTTGTTTCTTCCAGTTAACAACAGAATGTGTTCATGCATTCTCACAATTACTTTGGGATTCAGTAGGCAGGTACATTTCTGACTCCCCATTTAAATGCAGACAAATGCCATTTAACCAACTTTAAATCCTCTTAATATTGACCATTGTTGATTTTATCTTTCTCCCTTCTCAACAAACAGCTTTCGCTGACGTTCAGCCAAAAGAGTTTTCTGTAGACCTCTATTGATTTGGATTAATTACAAATCCTCTTTGAGCTGCATGGGTTGAAACGTGTGCTGTTTCTCCTATATTTTCTTGTCTGGGAAGCGAGGCTGACCAGGCTGTCTTTGCCAGACTGTCCAACCTACCCATTTTAGAAAACTGGCACACCACCAGCTTTCTTTTAGTCCTCTGGAAATTCCACCTCTTTCAAGAATTCCAAGTATTCCAAGACTTACGATGTCGTGCGATCTTGAATCCAAACTCCCCACCACATTTCCCTTCACAAAAATAACTATGAACTTTCTAAATTATATTTATTTCTTTAAAGCACTTCCAAAGGTATAATTTTTTGTAGAATGTCTTTTATTGCAAAACCTAAATTTGAAGCTGAAAAGCTAGTTGGCTTTATCTTTATAAACATGTTCTTTTAAAGATTCTCATTGTTCTACCCAAGCAATTCCAGTCTGTGGTATAAACAATTGTTTTAGTGTCTATTATGCTTAAGCACACTGTGTGAAGAAAGTGAAATTCCAGCCGGACATGTGTAGATAATTAATTTTGGGAGCAAGTTGTATCTCAAGTATATAGGGTTTGAATTTTCTGTTTGAAGTAAAATCATTATTCTATCTACAGACAAGGCTCTAATGTGTACTTGCTGAAGAAATATCATCCAAAACACACTTCAGAACAGGTGAATTTGAAGTAAACAGAGAAGCTGGACACCCATGAGATGTTAGGGCAGGGAAAGCTATAAATTATCAACACCAAAGTGCCTAAAGAGAAAGGAAGGCTTTAAAGGACAAGTGTCACAAGGGCTCTGGGATCACTTGGAGTTATTTGTTGGACTGAGAGCAAGGTTTTGAGATCTCAGGGTTCTGAGGAAGAGATCACAGCATGGAAAGAACAGGGTCAGCACTGAGGACATCCTGGTGGTCCCACTCATAGGAAGGGATGATCACAGCTCCTGTGGTTTTTTAAGGCATGCCCTAAAGTTCAAAAGCCTCTTGTCTGGAGCTGCTCCTCTTCTCTTGCCCTCCTGATGTGAGTGAGAAACCTTTTAGCCCTCGGGCAGGTCCTTCAAAGGTCTTTCAGGAGCACAAGCTGCAAACAGGACCTGGGCCATTGCTTGTCTGAGCAAGCTGAAGGATCCATGTGATTTTTAACCACACAACTGCATTCTCCTGTGCTTGATAAAACTATTTGTTCTCAGAAAACCCCTAACAATGGAGCAGAGGCCAGATGCTTATTCCTAATAGCACTGGTTTATGCTACAAGCTTTTAGTTATCCCTCAAGGCTTGATGCCTTCAGTGGTTTGGTTTCTCTAAAATGCCACTGGAAATTGTCACACATGAAATTAGTGTCAGTTATTGTCTATTTAAAACTGAAAGTGCCTCAGTGGTGTATGTATATGGCTTACAAGTTTAAAGCATTTTAAACCCTGTAACCTATTAAATACAGAACAGTTTTGTAGCATGAGAACCACTTTGTGTTTTACAGCTAAGGGAAACAGATGAATAAAAAACACCAGTGGCAGAGCTGGTGGGAAAACTCTCAAGTGTTGAACATCAGGGCACCTTCAAGGACCCTGATTTTTTAACCTCAGCTCATATGGCTTCTATTATTTTTTGCATTTCACTTTTTTATCAGTGGCTTTAATATTAAAAGATGTTATCCTTGGTGAACTTCTGTTCAGCAAATGTGCTTTCTGCCTTTAATCTGTTACATGCAATCCAGAGCTTCCAAGGTTACTGCCAAGTTATAAACCCCTGTGAAAATGGGCAAAACAACCAAAATGAGCCAAAAGGAGACCCAAGATCAGTTTCCCTCACCCCAGTTTTGTTGTCAGGGAGCATAAGGACTGATGTGAACTCAATGGCCTAAATGGAATATTTGGAAGTTCTGCCTTTTGGGAACACAGCTAATCTCCAGCATCCCTGCCAGCTAATGCTGCTGGCTACATGTGGCATTTGTGGGTGAGAATGAGTTTTTGGTGCTACTTTTTATTAAACTGGAAAAAAAAAGAGATCAGCTCCAGTCTAATGCAAGCTGCTTCCCATCCAAGTATCTGAGCAGGCAGAGCAATGGGATATTTGGGGTTGGGTGACAAGGGATATTGTTTTGTTTGTCCATCCAAACTCTGTGGCAGTGACCTGGCTGTGATATCTGCTCCTGATTGTGAATTCAGCCCTGATTCATTAGGCAGCCACAGGAGGCTGCAAAACATCCCTGGAAGTGCTCATGGTGCTTTTTCTTTTCCTTTTCTTTCCCACATCGTTTCAGACACATTTCTAAAACTTGATGAACTAAAAATAGTAATAACAACCCAGATGAAAGTTCATGATCTTAACTGAGATCTGGTTTAGGTTTTAGGCTTTGTTAAAAATCTGCAAATCAAAACCTGCATATTTGTGGGTTTGCAGTGACCTCACTGTGAAATCCTGGCTGCCAGGTCAGCACCCAGAGCCCTGTGACCCTCCTGCAGGGCCACTGCCACCCTTCCCCAGCCCTCCACACCCCACACCATTAAACCTCGGGAAAATTTGGTACTTACAGGTCTAGCACAGGAGTTGAGGATTTCAGTTATGCTTCTGTATGTTTGGGTCTTCAGTTTTGATTGGAATTCTTTATTCTGCCAATATGCTGCTCACACAGCGTGATACCAAGTGTTCTCACTTCTGAAAGTCTTTGTAGCTGGAGTATGAATTTATTGTCTCTGAAAACAGAGTTGATCTTAAATTAGGATGCTTTCAGCTTTGCCAACCTGAAGCTCATAAAGTAATTAATGCACTTATTTAGTGAGTCTTTGTTGTCATTATCTGTAGATGGGTCCCAAAATGACTTTACTCCCTACTAGAGCAATAAGTCTTCCCTTGTACTTCTGTGAACATCTGCAGTCCCACAGGAAAAGATTCTGCACAATTACAGCGATGCCTTTTTCCAGGAAATATCTGCAAATCGTGTCAGTCAATCAATAAACAAAACTCCCTCTTGTTTTTATCTTTGGTTCTTGTAAATGCTACGGTCAAAGCACTGCCTCTATTGGAAACTTCTTTTACAAGTGCTGTAAGAGTTTGGGAAATGTGTCAAACATCCCGAGCAGCTGCTGAGCAGAGCCCTGCGATCCCTGTGTGCTTTGGCACCGGGGGGATGCACAGGAGCAGCGAGTGAGTGGAGGAGCAGGGCTTTGAAGTCTGCCTGGTGATGTTATATTATTCTTGGCTCTCTGCACTCTGGAAAATCCACTGCAGCGAGTTCTCAGCGCTGCTGCAGCTCACGGCTTTTCTGGAGGCTGGGGAAGGGTGGTTTTAGCATTACACTCGCCTATGAAACACCTCGGTCGTTTTGCTGCTGAGATTATGTTATTTTATTCAATTCCCATTAGGTTTTTCCTTTTATGATTGGAGCAGTTTCCCAGTTTGTTTCTTGGGGTGTTTCGTGCTTTCACCACAATGCTGATGAGTCCCCTCCTGCATTTGCAGTAGGGTTTTGTAATGACTAAATCACAGCTGAATTTTCTGCTTTGTAATTGGATTCACCTACACCTCACACTTGAAAAATAGAATTACTTCACCTTCTATTGCATCTTCCACCTACAGCTGAAAAAGCTCTTTACAACCTGTAATGTACTCAAGCTCAAAAGACAAAACCGCAGTTCTGGGGCACTTAATAATTGGAATATGGGATGTTTTCATGGTTATGTGATTGGTGGTCTCTGAGGGATGGATGGGAGTCAGTGAACTCTGGGTAAGGAAAGTGCTGCGCTACAATAACTCTTTGTGAGACAACAGCCACCTGTGCTTGTGCACCAGGACTGTCTGGAAGGCACCACCACTCTCTGAGCGGCCAAGTGACAACAACTGGGCTAAGCTGTTATCTCAAACTCACCCCAGTGTTCTCCCTGAAGCCAAGAGAAAAACAACAGTAGGGAAGATTCAGGGAAGGGGCAGTGGCAGGAGAGAGGGACATGAGATGATTTAAGACACAGGAAAATGCTTTTCTCTCAAGGCAGACTTGAAAACCCATAGGGCTGTTCAGGAGAGTCTGAGTCTCCCTCCAGCTGCATCCCAAAGAGTCATCCCCCTCTGGTACAAATCGTGTAGTTTGCACTCTTAACTAGAAGAGCATGTTGAGTCCAAAGTGCCAAATTCTGCTTGCCAAATATTGCTACAGATCTAGAGGGTTTTTTTCTTCTTCTGTTTCAAAGTTTTGGGTTGCTACTTCACGGCTTGGTAATGTTTTCCTACATGCACACTGGCATTCCCATTTGTGTCCTTCTTCTTATTATTGTTTGTTATTATTAGTGTTCCTGTTGTTATTTCAGTGAATGCCTCACAGCTGCATTTTCCTAATCTTTAAATTGTAGCGCAACATTTTTGAACCCATTACCTTATCTCCCCTCATGGCTTGAATGAAGTATTTCCTTCAGAGCTTTCTTTATACCTCCATGTCTGAAAACACTCCCATGGCTCAAAGTCCAAACCAAGCTGTAGACAAACAGTTCATCTCAAACTGACCTTTGGTTGTACTTCAAGACAAGTAGAAACAATAAAGGACAAAGGAATTCTCATGGACTTTTAAATTATGGTGTGCCTTTGGTGTGGGCACAATGCATGGATTCATTCAAAATTTGTAGCAGAACCCAATTTTATTTTTATTTTGCAAAGATTCAAACTTTTTAAAGAGCTTCACAACCTTATCAAGTATTCTTGCAAATGAGTCTCATGTCATGTGAGCAAAGGGTGTTGAAGCAGGCTCTGAAATACTACTGATCCAAATTGATGCTCTTCTCTCTTAATTTGGATGTTTTTGTCTTGTTGTGCACATTAAAGGGATGTGAGGGTTTTTTCCTGGACTACTGTCAATTTAAAATTAATATTATTATTGATAATATGCACTAAGATTGGAAAAGAGCCCAGTTGTTCTCCGTGTGGGCATTAATCATAGTCAGAAGGGGTTCAGCACCTGCTGCTTTGACTTGTGATCTTCCAGTGGGAGCAGTTGCTGCATTTCTGCCTTTCTGCAGCTCAGGGAAGTTTGCTCAGAAGGGGTTAAAGAACTGGCACTGGCAGGATTACATGGAGCTCACAGGTGAGAAGAAAAGGAAGGAAAATAGGAGCAAGAGCAGGAATGGATATGCAGGAGGAGTTAAAAGCTTCTCCTTGAGTTTGTAAATAAAGTATTTCTGTAGTTCACCGAGGTCTAATTTATTATTTTCTTTTCCAGAAGCAGTAGGGGCAGAAGAGCACTGAAAAGCTGTTCCTAGGCCTTTAGGGAAAAGGGAATGTTTAAAAAAGCAATAGACTAATGCCAGGAAGGTGCCAATGCTTGCAATGGGTCTGAATATCCCAGAGCCCCCATGAGGGACAGTGGGGAGCTGCTGGGGCACTAATTTAATGTACTTGTGCACTGTCTCCAGTCACACGAGGCTGGATTTATTCCCTCTTTTTTTCAATCATCAGAGTTTTGGGGCCTCAAGTACTGAGATTTTAGAAAGAAAAAAGCTCCATACAGAGGCTCACAGAAAATAATTTATTGAAACACTCCTAAAATGGTTTTATCATCCTCTGGTTTACTACTTGAAAGACAAACGGGAGTTTAAATATAGGACAGATATAAATTCACGTAGCAGAAAAGTTGCTTCACCTTCTTCTACTGATTGATTTGAGAATTCTCTTCTGTCACTGCCTGTTTTCCTTCTTGACACAGAAGTCACCCTGTTGGCCTGCAGGAGATGCTGAGCCATGAGCAGAGGGCACATTTTACTGTCTGACAACAGAAAATCTATGAGGCAGCACTTGACTGAGGAAACAGGATTGTGAGCGTGTCACAAGCATTGACAGGACTGCTCTGGCTCTGCAGCATCTGCCCTGGTCTCCTTTGCTGGTTTCACAGCAAGAGGTGATGGCCAGGTGTCCCCAGGAGCTCCTGGTGCTTCACAGCACAGCCAGCTCACTTCCATGGCCTTGCTTGGTGTGTGTCAGACACGCTCGTTCCATCCTGCTCTCCCTGGCAGCGCCCCCAGCTCCTCTTGCACACCAGAGCATCATGCTCCTGGGAGATGCAGCATCTCCTCAGAGTCTGGGGCTGTTTCTGAAGGATCTTTGCAGCTGCTGAAGGCACCAGAGGTGCACAACAGGGTTTAATTGCCCGTGCAGCAGCACCTCTCCAAGCACGTGCTCCAGACAGCCAAAGCCCCAGAAATTTGATGCTCCATGTGAAGAACACAATGTTCACCTGGTGCTTGCTGCCAAGACTTGAAGGATGATTTTTAAGACCAGGGCAGCCTATAAACTCACACATTAGGCTGAGTCACTGTTCTGGCAGGATAGGTCTAATTTCTCTTTATATAAACTTATCTCCAAAGTACTTTATCATCCAGCAACTGCTCCAACACAACAGCCTCTGAATGGCTGAGCATTGCAGAAGCAATTATTTACATCAGGTGGGGGAAATAACTCTGTGGTAGGTCTTCCAAGGCAATGAAGCAAACCCAGATATTTTATTTTTGTGCTTTGTTTTAGTACTCAACTCCCCTTTGGATGATTCAGATCTCTCAGTTTTCCATGCCAATTTGTCTTATCCTTCCCAAGAGCATTGGGTCAGCTCATGCAGCTTTTCATAAAGGCCCCATCTCTTCCACAAACACACACGCACTGACACCACTCAGAAATGGCCCCTGGTAAACAAGAATGGTAATTGCTGGTAATTATAGGCTACGAGGAGGAGGGAGGCACTTAAAAGAAGCTGCAGACTTTGGAAGACAACAATTTGTAGCTGGATTAAGCTGGAATAAACCCAGGTCCCAGGAGTGAAAAGACAGCATTTCTAAGCCTAAAGCAACACTTGTCTGCCAGTTAGCTTGGAGTGTGCAGTGCCCAGTTGTAGTTCCAGGCTCTCTGGAAGCATTTAACAACCAAACATTAAGGGGACAGGAGCTTAACCCTTACATGCTGGAGGCCTGAGTTCTTTAGAATTTTCTACCTGAATGTATGAGTCTAGGAGGGTGTTTAATAGTTTTTTAACCTAAACATAATAAAAATTCTTTTTCTGTAGTATCTCATGAGCATCACTTGCTTAAAAAGCTACTTCAACAGTTAAAAGAATTAAGCTGAAATTCTTGGATTTCACTGGAAGGGCATCCTGTCCCTATCCATCAAGGTCTTGTTGCCAACAGTTTTGCCGGAGATTTTGTTCTGAAGAGTGATGGATGGGCAAATGTTTGTTAAAGTGTTTATTGGAGACTTTTCTAACTCCAAGAGCACATTGGCCACGATGCTTATCTTGACAGACATGGGAGAGTGGCCATGCAGGACAGGTATATTGTGATTTTGGGCTGTGAATGCTTTGCAGAACTTTTCTCTCCTGGGGTGTTGGTATTTCCAGACATGAGGGGATTGCCAGAGGTCAGAGTTTTGAAGAAATTAATCCCTGTTTTGGACTATCCCAGAGTCTTTATGTCAAACAGCACAGACAGTTTGCAGCACATGGTTTGTGCACTTGGGTAGTTTTTCCTATTCCCCCTTTTCTGGCTACGAATGCAAAGAGCAGATGCAGGTTTTACAGAAAAGTGCTCACAGGAAAAAAATTGTCCTCACAAGACCTGGGCAAACTTTAGAGGGGGCTGGAAAGTTATTGGCTTCATCAGCATAACTCAGGACTGTTAGGTAAATATACACAGCAGAAGCATACTTAAAAATTGTTTTTCTCTGCTGATCCCTGTGTAGAACTCCCTTGCAGGAGCTGATGCCATCAGGGATTGTGGAAGGAAAATACTCTGTTCAAGGCTGGGTTTTAGCAGAGCTTCAGGGAGCTTGGTGCTTCAAAGGTGAACTGCAGGACAAGGGTATGTAGGGTGTGAAGGGGAAGATGCTGGGGAGTCCATCAGGATCGTTTTTAGGTGCCTTTGATGCTACAGAAAATACTCATGGAACTGCATCCTCAGGTTCTAGTTGTACTCTCCCAGAGCATTCTTTAGGGCATGCAAACAGATTAAAGATTTGGCAGGGTCTTTCTATAATAATAATTTTTTCTATATGGAGTATTCAGTGTCTCTTTTTAAGTATTCACTTTCTAAGAAAACACATGCAGCAGAAAAAAAAATCATTTCAGGCTTAACATATTTTGGGTTGTTTTTCAGTTGTTGCAATTACATTTTCTGAAGTTTTCCTTTAAAAATGCCAAGCAGATTAGTCTAGCTAGCTGCTTTCCCAGCCTAGCAGCCTCTTGCAGGGTTAAAGTAAAAAAGCAACAATTGCTAGATCTTTTAATTTCTGGGCCTCACTGAACGTGCTGCCTGTTAACCCCTGAGGACTGCTGAAACATTTGTGCTCTGCAGGCCCGTGGCCAAGCTTAGCATGCCACAGATGAAGTAATGCCATACCTGTCCATCTGTTTGGCCTATTGCTTTACAATATTTGGAATAAAAATTAAATTTCATCTCATTTTCTCTGACATTGTTTAGAAATAGACTGTTCTGACGTGTCAGAATGAAATGCAAATCACCCCTTTAGCAAACCAAAGTGTGATTTCTGACTGATATTTTGCAAGCCCTGACTGTTATGATTGCTACCCAGTTGTATATCCTCCCCTTCCTCCAGCAGAAAATGTAATGGAAAACGTAACCCTGACAATTACATACAGATGGCACCATCCCATGATTTCAGCTCTGTGTGGTGGCTTAGATTTCTGTGCTACAACTGGTGCAAATTAAATTGTAGTCATCCCCTGCACATGGATTATATTGTATCTGCAGCAGCAGTGAGAGCTGCACATCTGCTGGGTGAGAGGCCGTGCTGGCAATATTCAATTTATTTGCTTGGGACACATTGCAAGTGCCAGTGAGGGCCCAGGGATGCAGCTGAATTTGCTGGAGACTGTATGAAATGTCTCGGATCACCCCAGCCAGGATTTATCATCTCTGTGTGCTGACAGAGCAGGCTGGGGTGTCATTTTTAATTCATCTTCTCCCATGCTGAGAACAGCAGCCTTTTCCAACTGGAGTTATGGGATCTGTTTGGGATCATTATAATTCAGGGGGGGAGAGGTTGGGTTTGTCAAAGCAGAGGAGGGCAAGGAAGGAAACAAAAGTCTGCACCCTGCCCACCTTTGAAAATCAGTTTTCTCTCCTTTTCTGTCTCTCAAATTCTTAATTTTCCTTTGAAAAAGCATCAGAATAAGGAAGGCTGTGGTGTCCCTGAGCCACACACGGGGTCCAGCTCAGCTCCAGTGGCAGCCACTATGGCCAACACTGCTGTCACTTGTCCTTCCCTACACCTGGCACGGTTCTGCAGCCTCAGGAGATTTGGTCTTCAGCTGAACTGGGTGAGAAGATCTTTGAGAGGCAAATTGAAATGATTTCAGGGCTTGTCAGAAGAGTCAAAACATCAGCAGTAGAGCTTTATCCACTGGTGTTCCCAGGGCTCTTGCTGGAGGGATTCAGCTAATTAAAATGACTTTTACCTACATTTTCCTTTACTGCTTCAGGTGGTTATAAGAACCTTCATTTAATGTCCCCAGCTATTCTAATGTGTAAACCAGATGCTCTGTTCCACTCTGAAGTGGCAGCATTTCAACAGTGGATCAAATGATCCTCCTGCATAAGATCTGTTACTGGCTTGTGCCTTCGAAGATTGTGGCAAGAATTTTAATGAAAAGTCTAAGAATAACATGAAATTTTTAGATTATAAGACTTTGTGCAGTATGAAGTGCTGTTTTTATTTGATTCTACCTTCTTTCCATTCCATGGGTACGTGTGTGTTTATGTGTGCATATATATCTCAATAAATTAAATTAGGAGCTCTTTCTAAAAAGACCTGGCTGTGTGATTCATGCAGGGGAAAAGGGACAATACCAAACATGTGAGTTGTTACTGTAAGATTATGAGCCCAGTCTTATTCCCAGGGAAATTGGTTTAAAGCAAGGCCTATATCCTTAATGTTTTCTACAGAAAAGCCTGAGACAGTAACCTTAGGAGAATGAAATGTGAAACCCCCGGGGCAATTTAAGTAGGGCCACAGTTGAAAAGCAGCAAGAACAGGTTCCCTTTGTACTTGTCTGAGCTGCACTTGGCATCCCTTGGGGCAAATTGGGAGAATTTCAGCCTTCAGTGTCTACACAATCCCTCATTTTTCAGGAGGGAGGCTGTTACAGAGGAATGCTCTCTGTTCTTGTGAGCCTGGAGTGGAAGGTGATCACTGATTAAAGCAGAAGCTTTTGATTAAATGATGAGGCTACTTTAGTGATTAAACACACACAAAAAAAGGGATTTTGGAGGGTGCTTTCTGCAGGAGCTTGGGTAGCAGCTGAAGTGGAAGGCTCAATGGTGGTTTTGGTGGTTGGGAAGGTGCAGGGCTTGGAAGGGGAAATTATAGTTTCAGGATTATGCCAGTATTCATATGTAAGTGGATCTCTGTTTATTTTTGTTTCCCGAATGCTGTCACAGGCATGTATTGTATTTACCTTTCTGACTGCAGACACACAACGCTGTGTCACTCATCACAGATAAAAGGCTTCAGTGTCCTCGGGTAATTACGGAAGTTTTATTAGCTATGATGAAACAATGATAAAAGGTATCAAGCCTTTGATTCCATCTTTTGGAAGGGAGCCTATTTTTTTTGTCCACATTTTCCTTTTATTGGAGCAATTTTTAAAGGACTGGTAATTTTTTAGGAGTCAAACTACCCATTTTCATGAAGCTTTTACCCACATTCTCAAGGCATTGACTTCTGTAATCACCATAATTAGCATTGCACACAGACCCACTGTTGCAGGATGATTCATTAGTGGGACAGCACTGAAATCTCCTACCCAATACTCTCAGTGCACAGAACCACAGAGGTTTTGTTCACCAGGACAGGAACTCTGGTTTATGTGTAACTCTGCTCTGGTTTGTGTGTGCAATCCCAGCTCTGTGGAACTCCTATAAAATCGTGGAAAAAGGCTGTTCTGCTAACATTTGTTTCCATGTATTTTGCTGAGTTGCTATGCTTGCATTTTTTAGTGTTTACATGCTGCAGGGATGTAAAAAGCATAATGTTATGGGGGAAAGGGCAGGGCTTGCTTCAAATTATCATTGAAAGGAAGAAAAAAATGCAGAGAAATGTCAGGAGATCTTGATGAACATGTTTCTGCGGGAACTGGAAAAAAGACCAAGCCACAAAATTGAGAACTAGATCCAGATTCCATATCCTTCAGCCTCACCCCTAAGGGGATGAGAAATTCAGAGCTGAAATACCACAAGTTTGGATGAAGTTTCTTGACTTCAACCCCTCTCTCCACAGCCTGGTTACACTGATAACCTCCTCAGAAATGTCAGTGGAGCAACACCTCTATCTGGTTGTTGTATCTGAGCACAACAAGAGGGTTTGCAATCAGATTAGGCATAAATGTGAGCTCTTCCTATTTTTTCCATTACGTGAATGCATTGTTTGAAACGAGCAGTTAGGCTAAAAATTACTGAGTTGCCTACAAAAACATTGTGAGATGTTTTCTGTTTTAAATTCAAACTAAAAAAATCATTGAACTTGTTTACACTCTGGCTCTTTAACCGATAAAACATAAATTAGTGGTTGTAAGAGATGGGCAAACATGTCAGCTTTTGGACTGAAAGTTAGAGGGTTTTTAAATCTGAAAAACAAATTCGATTCCAAGCCAAACCAGCCCACAAGCCAATTCCAGAAGCTGCATTTGACTAAATAACCCAGCCTTTTCTCCCAACTATTTAGATAAATGAATATTTATGTCAGAAATCTGTGATACTGATTTTTATTTCTAAATATCTCGATGACATTAAGTGAGAACTAGTTGTAACATGTCTTTGGGTACCACAGAATTTCCCCTTCCTGCATAACAACATTTCAGCTAAAGCAAAAAAAGGAAGTCTTCCTGTGAATTTTAAGATTCACATTAGTGTTGTTATAATAATTAAATGAAAGTGGGGTTTGGTGTCTTGGGTTGGCAAGAAGAGATCAGAGGATGTGCTGAAGCCAGAGGTGCTGGTTCATGACCCAGCTCCAGGCACCTGCTGGGATCCCCATAGTGTGATTAAAGCACAGAGATTGATGCCTTTTGTCCTTCAGTGTTGTACAGAAAATGGTCTGTCCCTGAGCCTTTGGTATTCTGCTGCTTATGCCAGCTGAGACTTGTAGGAGCTTCAGTCATTTAATTTATTATGTAAAACTCTGCTAATATCTTCACAGGCAGAATGTTCTCCTTCCTATTTTCTCTCTTCTGGCTGAATTCCTCTGATAAAATAGAAGTGCAACTGTACAATGATGGGAAGGAAGAACCACATTTCTTACTCAGGGTAGCCAAGACATAAAAGATGAGATAAAGAGACTGAGGAACAAGAATACATCACATCAGCCTGATCCTGGCTGTCTGCCTTGTGCCTTTTATCCTCTTTCACAATGGTACCTGCTTGTCTCTCTCTAAGTAACAAGTTTTATATCATTGATCTGCTGCCAGCTATGACAAAAGAGAGTTTACTTTCTGTAAAGAGAAAGTAACTGTTGAACAGGTAAAATGACATATTTTGGGGGGGAAATGATAGAATTATAGATATAGAAAAATGACAGAGTATTTTTATCATAATTATACACAGCACCAGTTCAGTTGGTTCAGCCATACCTGAGCAGTATAATTGGCTTTCAATAACAATCATGTGTTTACAGCTAATCCTAGTTCAATACCTTGACTTAGGTCAGTTAGTTTATTGATTAGGACTAGGAATATTACAACCTTTGAGTAGAAATCTCATTTATTGCACTGTTTTACTTGGTTCACATGTTGCAATTCATTTAAAAAGACATCTAGTAGATAAGGGTGATATTTAGGTAAATTTAATCTGAGTTCTGCAGAGCTACCTTATTAAATTCAAAAGCAGGAACCCAAAGCTGTCATTGCACCAGAACAGCAGCAGCAACCGAGCTGTGAAACGTGTGAGGATGATAATTGCCTTCAGCCCTCTCCGTACATTCAGTCTTTTGACAGGATTCCCACCAATGTTCTTCTAGTAATGTCCAAAACGTTGTCCTAGTAATGAAAACTACCTGGATTTGTAAGGGGCTTTTTGGTTTTCAGGGCTGCCTGTGCTGGGTTTGTGCTCTGCTGTGGGAAGGGGCTGTGGGACCCAGGGGCAGGAGGAGGCTGCAGGAGGAGGAAGGTGCTGGAGGAGGCCAGGAGGAGCCGGGGTTGTCCCTCCCAGCCCAGCCAAGAGCCAGGACCGGTTGGTGGGGCACAGGAAAGGACCCGGCTGAAGGTGTTTGGAGACTTAAATCATCACAGCTGCCTTTTTCCACCCGGTTTTGTTCTGCCTCCTCTGAATTCCGACACCTACACAGTGCTCTGTCTTTTCAAAACAATGTTGGAGTTCCTGACATTGAACTCTGCAAACAAGTGTGTTCTCAATTAAGGGAAGAACTTCTCCTGCCCCCCCTGCTCCATCCCAGCCCTGGCTCAGATGTGCCGGCCTCCAGAGGAATCACACCAGCACATTTTTCACAAGGTTTCCCCCTCCCAAAATCCCATTGAATGGCTGTTTCTTATAAACCAATGGAGATAATTTCATGGCTTTTCCCTTTCATGGCCACCCACCTCCTCTTCCCAGCTAGCTTTGATATAAAAAGACAAATCCTTTCCCATTCACATCAAAAGCAGGAGGGTCGCCCTGTGTCACCTACCCTGGGATTTTGACTCAAGCTTATGGAAAAAAATTAATGGAAAGAGCAACTTGGTTTTAACTCCACCACAGTGTGTGTCACCGAGAGTTTTCAGGGTCACTGACAGATCAGTTTCATAGACCAAACAGATAAATAGGCACAAGTTATTCTTTATTATTATTGTTCATAATTTGTTCATGCCATAAGTGTGCTGAGTGCACTGCAGGGATACCAGCCCTTCCTCAGGGATCACAGGGTCTAAGTTGGACATATGTTTTGTATATTTTCAGTGTGTATTCAGGCACCTCCAGCACTGGATAGGCACTTTTAAAAACAAATTTGAAGTAATAACAATAACATGGTGAGTGATAACAACAGGCATGAGGGTGAGAGGAGGACGAGGGTTACAAAAATAAAGATCATGTGAATTGTTTGCTTTATGTCACACATGAGGCTTGGGATCTCTCTGTTTTTCTTTTTCTTTGAATGCTTTTTTCATTCCTTTCTCTTTGGCAAGAAAAGCTGACAGACTTCAGAGGCAGAGGAATTGCTGCTGGAGTGAAGGAGCAGAGGCAAAGAGGCTGCTCCTGCTGATACCTGAGAAACCTCTGGCCTTGCTGCAGGCTGAGGACTGACTTAGAGAAGGGGAAAGAAAGTCTGAACACAATTTCTGCCATCTCTGTTGTTTGAGGCTGTCCCTAGTACAAGGCTTAACTCTAATTTTTTGAGGGTTAAAACTAGGAATACCTTTCTTCGTTCTTATTCCAACTGCCCTTAGCAATAGTGAAAGTTTGTGAATGCAAGAGAAAAACTGAGTGAAGTTCCCAGGACTCAGCACTGATAGTTCAGTGCTCATTCTCAGCACATTCACCTGGTTCTACACATACCTGGTGTCTTTCCCTGAATCTGCTCAGTGCTTGGAGCAACCCCTGCACATGGTGGATGTCTCTAATACACGTTTAGCCTCAGACAACTGCTGGACGCTCTACTCTTCTGAAAGGTTTCATCTTTCTCAGACCCATCCTTGAGCATCCTTCCTGGTGCATGGTACCAGGACCTCTGGGTAAACTCCTGTTTGTTGCTGTTTGCTCCTGTGGGGTCTCTGAAGAGGCTCTGAAGAGCTGTTTACACACTGGAGGATCTGCTAGGAGCACAGGCAAGTCCCAGCTCCACACCACCCTCCCTGCCCCGGCCAGAGGGGACAGCCCAGCACAGATCTGTGTTTATGTCTGCCCTGGCTGCTGGGCCAGCCCTTGGACAGAACCAGGAGTCACTTGGACTCGTGGTGGGAGTCACTGGCTCATACTTTGTCTCAAAAAGTGGGGTGTAAATTTATTACTTTCTTTGACAAGGTTGTCATTACACAAATGCCTTTTTGCCTGTGCCTTACATCCTGCAAAGCCCTTCTATTTCAGTATATTCCCACCACTGCATTCCCAGTGCCAAGATCTGTGCCTGCCAGGAGATGTGGGCTATTTGTGCTTTTGTTTCCAGTTAAGTCTATTTTTTTTCTTCATCAGCACTTGAGAAATGCTGTGGCCTGTAGAGATAGAACACATTTTTCATTTTCTCCATTGTGTGAATGAGTTAGCTGCTAATAAAGCCAATTCCTTTATCAGATGTTGTTTGCAAAAATATTTGTTACACATGCTGGAACTAATTTTTTTATCAGTTATTTGCTTCATGTGGGGATTACAATGGGCTGTGCTTCATCTGATAACTTTTGCAGCTTATTAGATGTGAATTTACTAGCTGTGAACAGTTGAATAATATAAAACTCACAGAAGAAACAAGCTGCACCATCACTAGTGTAACGATCTCTCTTAAATTAGCTCTGGCCGAAGTTCATATTTCACAATCCACTAAATAGCTTTCTTATGGATCATAAGATGAAGATACTCTGAGTGAGGCAACTGAGTTTGTAATAGCTTTGGTATAAGGTGAACACTTTCTAACAGATCATGACATTATCAAAGTGCTATTTGAAATTGGCTCCATATGTTGCAGCAATGCTGTGAGATTTCACCCAGAATTTCATTTTCAAATGTTTTCCATTCAAGTTCACTGAGGGTAAATTGGAAACACTTGGGTATATCCCACTTATGGACCTGTTAAGACCCATTTAATTTTAACATGTGGATGTGCAGAGAGAGAGGAAGGAGAGGGGAGAGCTCTAGGATGGGGTGAGCAGGAATGACTCTATCTACTGATGGCTTTGGAAAATCTGAACAGCGTGTGTTGGGTAGGGGTTGCACAAGCTGATTTAAACCCCCCTCACCAGGCATGGCTTGTGTCAAGGATGGGACTTTGCTGTGCAGGGGGTGAGAGAGAGTCACCTTTGGCTCTGCCTGCTGCAGTGGACAGCAGGCACCAAGGAAGAGCCAAGGTAGAGCTGCACTGGAGCTGTGCTGTGGCTGGCAGGCTCTGGGCTGGCTGCAAACCTGCCCTGCCAGAGCAGGATCTGCTCAGGATGCCCTGGGCTGGCTGCAAACCTGCCCTGCCAGAGCAGGATCTGCTCAGGATGCCCTGGGCTGGCTGCAAACCTGCCCTGCCAGAGCAGGATCTGCTCAGGATGCCCTGGGAGTGGGGCTGGGAGTTGCTCGTTTTGCTTTGTCAGGCTCTGCAAGACAAATGTGGTGATCTCAGTATAATTTTTTTTTTTTTTTGTGATGCATCATTGGGTTTAAATTATTTCTTTTCTTTAGAAGAAACTGTATGAGGGACTTTATGTTGCAAAAAAAAGATTCAAGTTTCTTATTTCATCAACGAGAGCAGTTGAGGAAGGGACCAAACTGCTTCAGTGGCCACTGGCTACAGAGATGAGGAATCCAAGAGCTTTGTTACACTTGTAGGCTAATGGCATTCCTTACATGGATATTCTGCATCTGCTCCTAGGAATGGGTATAAGAAATGGGATTTGGTAGCAGTGCTAAAGAGTCTTTTTAGCTATTTGTATAAGGTATTATAAAGTACTTTAATTTGGATCCCAGGGGCTGGACTCAATAATCCTTGTGGGTCCCTTCCAACTCAGGATTCTATGGATCATGATAATTAATTCAATTTAACATGTTATTTGGAATAATGCCTGAAGGGGAAAAGTGCAATTTTCTTACTGCTAGTTCAGTTCTGCATTTACATTTATCTGTGATATTTAATTATGGGCAGAAACACTGACTATTATTTGCATTAAGTATCTTGGTATCCGTCTGGTCCTATTACATATATTTGATTTTTCTGGTGCTGATAGTTGTTTTTGTAGGTTAACCACATTCTCTAAACGTGTGGGTTTTTATCACACTGTTTCTAGCAGGTTTTCAGTGCCAGACAGGACATCTTTTCCCTAAGGGGAAAATGCAGAAGAGAGCTAACTGGGAGATGAGATGCAACAGCTATCACAGCTCCACCACATCACCCAGCAGAAACCACGTCAGGGGAGGTGATTGTACAGCTTGTCCATGGCTGGAAGGGTATGGTTCTCATTTGGAAACTGCTATTCATCTAAAATCTCCAATTCTTCTGCCCTCAGCGTGAGTGTTTCTGAGTTTTGCATCAGAGCCTGGAGTGGAGCCGCACACGTGCGCACCTTTACATCTGGTGTTTTATGGATCGTTTGGAGGAGCTGTTACTAAGCAGCAGCTATATCAGGGCTCCATTTTATAAAGAGGAAGGGCTGTGTTACTCATTTTGTTTCCAAAAAATTCATTTGTTTTGCATTCCCAGAAGGTACTTTTATTCTCCCAGAAAGGTCAAGCAGAAACATTGATGTAAGTCCTGTTTATGGCAATTTTGTTAGATTTCCAGCAACTGCAATGGAACATATTTATAACAAGTGTGTTTCTCTCTAGGGTGATGCCATTAGTCAAAATATGCTTTCTCATATTTCCTCTACATAAACACAAATATGTTTTAAGATTCAAACTCACTGGTCTTGAGGATTCCCACAGCCACATCTCATTAGAGGTTCAGAAGGCTGCACTAGCCATGGTTTCAATTTGGGATGAAAAAGTTTTGTTAGGAGAAAGAACTTCAACCAAACTAGAAGGGTGAAAAACAGGATAATATTCCATGTGTGGGCTGTGGTCCTGAACAACACAGCAAGCCTGAGAAGTCCAGTGCTTTAAACATGCACAATGTGATTTGATGTGCTGGGGATCCAGGTCTGGGCTGGGATTTGTGCCATTTCTATAGCAGCCAGCATCTCACAAACTTCCACTTGGTGTGCTCAGGATCCAGCTGTCATCTGTGGTGCAGTGCAGCCACAGCCTCTGTTCTCTCCAGGTATCCCAAAATAAGTGGGGTCCTAGCAGAAAGTGTAAGGAAGCAAACTGTGCCCTGCTACAAATGTCAGGAACAGACTTGACAAGTAAAACTGATGGCTGGGAAGGAGATCAGGGGTTCAGAAGATCAGGAGTTTGGACTGATATAACCATGGGGATAAAATAAGTGTCATCCTGATTTTTTAATATTTTCTAAAGCCTTCTGACTTTACATTCTTGTAGCAAACTTTCTCACACACTTTCTGAAAATAACTTATTGTTTTTGCATTCCTCCATAGAGGCAGAGAAATTTGATGGACTAGTAGTTTGTCCAGTGTTGTTGGAGAGGTGGCACTTTCACCCTCCAATCCACTGTCACCTTTGGAAAACTATAAATGCTAGAGTCAGAAAATAAACTTCCCTTTCTTTACCTTTACAATAGCAGCAGCATGTGTCATGTTTTCTCATGTCCTGTAGTGACAAATAAGTTCTGTATCTCCACTTCCATCTCATTTCTTCACTCACAGGGCTTCTCTTTCAATAACCCTAGTGTTAATCTGGAAAGGGTCCAGACAGGTAAAAATCAGTCAAGCTGAAATGACATTTTGGATTTCAATGTAATAATGAACTGGCCACAAATTAATTATTGAAAGCAAACCTTCTGTGATGCCTTAGGAGGATGTGTCTGCAGTGTGTGTCAGCTACATTCTTCCATGTACATCTCAGTCTGAACAGAGCCTGGCACAGACACAAAAACTGGGTTTATGGGAATTTTAGAATTCTAGTACCTTGAACTCTACATTTAAATGCAAATCTCACTGATGTATGTGGAACAAAAGGGAATAAAACTGGAAAGTGCAAAACCTCTTTTTTTTCCTCTCCTCCTGCTCCAGTTGAAGAGCAGCTGTTTAAATGCAGAGGCCCCCCTTCCTGGGGTCTACCAGCACATGCATTAACTATTTTTTGGCAGCAATATCTCCAGCTGATCTCCATGTCCTAGGACCTCAGTGAGTTGAAACAGAATTTCAGGCTGAAGTTCCAAGGAACAGCATTAAGGGCGTTGTTATGTATTGCTATGTTAAAAACACTAACTACAATTCAGCAGGAAAAAAGCTGGCAAAACCCTGCCTCCTTTGCTCTGCCAATATTTATGAGCACTCTGGGGGCTCATCGGTGCTGAGAGGGAAGAGTGAAACGAGTGCTTAGATTATGTTCTGAATATTTGGGGCCAAAACTTGTTTTTTTCACACAGCATTTCTAGAAAATTATTTTGTTTTTCCCACAGATTAGAATGGACAATTGAAAATAAGCTGCATTTTTCTCAGGGTCATCAGCCGTCCTTCCCAACACCCATCACATCCCTTGCAGTCACAGTTTAGAGGAGATGGAGCTCGTGTAAGGCAAGAGAAAAGGGACGTGGGCTGTCAAAGGTGGGTTTGACCAGCAGTAGCCACTGCACTATTATTATATCTTTTTGTACATTGAAGGCTAAAAGTGACAATATGAAAGTGTCCTAGTTTTGTGTGAAATGGATTTACTGGAGATTCGTAACAATGAGAACAAAACATTCATCGCTGATGGACTCAGTTGTATCACAGTGAATAGAATTTGCTGAAGCTAAGACAGATCCCATGGTAGCTCAGAAGAGAAAAAATATGTCCTAGAACTAGAGAACAATTTAAATTACACAATACTCACCAAATCTTCTTTAGTATCTCATTAATAGAATAAGAACTGGGGAGAAAAAGTGATGAATAAACAGAGGTGAAGAATTAAATTAAAAACTTTCTGTGCAACTAATTTTCACCAACTTTCTTACAGCTAAAAATAAGTTTAGAAATAAAGCCATGTGGATAATGTGGTCTTTTCTTTTGATTACTTTGGAATCTTCTGATTTGCACCTCATCGATTGTGGATTTCTCTACACCTTATGTTTCTCTACCCCAAAGTCTCTATCAGACAATGAAAGCAAAGAAAATTTATTGGAACTGAAGATAAAATAATAATGAAGAAAATGGATGTTATCTCTAAAATGTAGTAAAAGAAACAATTCATCCATTGGAATACTATGGACAGAACAACAAAGTGTTTGCTAAGCACAGTTGAGAAACACATTCTGAGGTGATTCCCACTAGAAAATGTTTCCCTGTGTGCACCAAAATCATGCTGGGCTCTGACTCTCACTGCTGGGGTGGTTGAACATCATGCAAAGAAAAACAGGGCAAGATTGTCATGATTGACAAGAGATTAAAGGATTAAACAATACTGACTTGGCTAAATGACAACTAAGGATGAGAAAACTTTCTGAAAATGATTGAGGTTGAGCTCTGGAGAGAGAGTAGAACTGCTCAGGGTTTTTCATGGGGCTGCAGGTAGGAAACTGAGAGAAGGAACTTGGTAAAACTGAGAGTAAAACCCTGAACTTTGGTGCAGTTGTTCTGGTTAAGGTGCTACAAGCTCCATCACCAAGTCCTTTATATGTCAATGTTATAAATCTTCTTATGCTGATGTGTGACTTCAGATGTGCAAACTAAATCTAACATTGTTAATAGATATTGTCTTTTGTGTGTCCTTGCTGCTTAGATAGGGCAGAGAGGGAAAAGGTCATGGAATTAACAATTCATCAGCTATAATTTGTTTCTCTTTAGAAGTATATCTTACACATGTAGTAGTAGATTCTTGTGGGCTTTTCCATATGTTTTCTGAGTCAGGAGTGAATATATTATAAATGAAAGCAATAAAAAATTGTTCACAGGACCAGCTAAACTTTTGTGTATCTTGGATCCATAGCTTTAGACAGGCAAATATTTGAATAGATCTTTTTTCCAAAAAATCAACAATTCCAGTGTCCTAGCAACAGTTCCATAGTTGATTACAAATATCAGACTTCCCAGGGTATTGTGGAATTCATTCTAGCAATCCAATTTAATTAATTCTCTCTTCAAACTGATTACCAGAATGACACAGCTTCTAAAGCTTGGAAGAAACCTCAGATGTGAATGAGAGTGGAGCATCCTCCAGGAGATGGGCATGGATCTGTTAAAAAAGGAGTAAGAAAATCCATTGCCAGCAGTGATGGCACTGATTTTAAAAAGCTGCCTAAAGCCAAAGCTTTTTTCTGTTTCATGGTGATGGAGGAGTAGCAGAATGTTTGAGAGATTTCTGCAGCATTTATCATTGTACTAAAGGAATGGACACTGCTGCTCCAGGGGAGACTGTGTCTTGGGAAGTGCAAAACCTGAGAAATCAGCTCAGGAGGTTCAGTTTGTGTTTTACTTCCAGAGGCTGAAGAGCAATGAACTGCTGGAGTCACACCAGCTCTGTTCTGTGGGGCATGGAGGGCGTTATCAGTGTGAAACCCTTTAAAGAAAAAAAGAAAACTTCAGTAAGATAAGGAAAAATTACATAAAAAGGAAAAAACAGTTGCTTTTTCTGTATGAGTGGTTCTGTAGGCAAAAGAACTTGAGTCAAATGCTGAAAATACCTCCCTTGGTTCATTAAGGATGGCTCCTTGTTGCCCTAATTAGTCCAAATGAGGGAGTTCTGAGCCAGGGGCTCATCAGCAGGACCATGGGGTTGGATTTCTGGTGTCCTGATCCTGTGCTGGCTCTTCCTGAGGCTCTGCCAGGTCAGCCCAGTTCTGTGCTACGCTGCCTCGGGCCTGGGCTTTCAGTCACAGAGTGCAGGTTCTCCTCACTGAAATACATTCATGTTTCATTATTTTGCAAAGGACAGTCCTGCAAGGACCACGAGCACTGTTTTCAAGCCCATCCCTTGAGTAGAAACTCCAAGCCACGTTGTTCTCCCGATTTCCTTGAGATTTTTCCTCCTTCAGTGCCTGGGGGATAAAACCAGTAATTTGAAATTTGCATCCATATTATCTGCTGCCTTCCCCATCCATATGCAGCGTCTCCAAGAGCCCAGGGCAAAGATGCCATTATGCTCAGTCACTGCCCAGCCAGGTGCAGTCAGGAGATCTAACAATGTTAATAAAAGGGTTGATGAAGAACAAAAAATAAACAAACCTGCTATTGTGCCTGTAAGAATTGCTGCTACCAGGAAATTAAAAAATTACACGTGGCATATGCTGCCTGGCTGCACTCAGCACTGCTGTTCAACTCCGAAATCGTGGCCACCAGGTACAAAGAAAACCAAGATTTGCAAAGAAAATATCAATTTACAAAAAGTGGTGAGGTTACAAAAGTGTAGTTTTCTTTTCTGCATCTCTGAGGCTGCATATTTATTTTTATGGCTTAAAACTCAACTCTAAGAAATCACATTACTGTGTACATCTCATTCTTGAAAGATGGCCTACACTTAAATTAAAAAAAAAGTTTTTCTGAAGCTTCACCACACTCAGAGGACTACAAGCTCCACAGTGTGTTATTTTAAAAGATAAGGAAATAACAAATTGGCTGGGAGTGTGTTTATCTGCTTTCAAAAGTCTAATGTGAGGGAAAAAGGATATCAGAGAGTGTTTGAAAAATACACAGATTTAAAAAAACTAATTATAGAAGGCAGCTATTTCAGAAACCACACACTGGGTATCCTGCTGTAGTGCTCACAGATGTGGAAGATGGGATCCATGGAGGAACTGAGTCAAAAAGCCCAGATTTCTGTCATTCCACCAGACACTGCTTCCACTTCTGTGGGACCAAAGTCAGGGTTTGCAGCCCTGCAAGTGTTTTGCAGCCCTGGGCTGGTGGAGCCCTGGGACTTTGGAAATGCTCCTGTATTTTTTTTTTTTTGAGAGCTGCACTGATTGAAACCACTGAAAGCAGCATTTTCTCTTGTTTGTGTTCCCCTCGTGGGGTTTTCTGTGCACAGACATTTCAGGGACAGAGGGTGGTGTCGCCCCAGAGGAGTAGCAACCCACATTCACCTGGGACTGGTGGGACTCAACAACCTTAAAGGTCTTTTCCAACCTAAAATCTGTGATTCCAAGGCTTTTAACCACTGTAGCAACTCAAGGTTTTTCCCAGCATTCATCCCATCCGTTCCCTTGAGAGAGTCAAGTGGGACAAGGACACCTTTGGCTGAAAAGAGAGATTTAGGGCATCACAGAGGAACCTCCCTGCATGTAGTTTCTCTCCATATCTCTCCTTCTCTAAGGACACTGTGTGAGGAAGGCCTTTTTGCTTCACAGAGTGAAAGGAAAAAGACTTCTCTAACAGGTCAGTAGAGTCAGTCAGTGCCAAAACTGTGGTTAATCCAATGTCAAATAGCAAATGTCAGTGGGAAAAACTCAGGATTCACTTGGTCACCCCAGGAGAAGAGGAGGGATGATTAAGATAGGCTGGTTGTGGGTCTATAGAATATTTGTGTTAATGTTTTACCTTTAAAAGGCATGAAAAAATTATATCTGCTGTGTTATTAAAGGACGTTATGTAGGGTGCAAAAATTAAGAATTTAGAAGATAGGAAATGTCAGGTTTATGGTATTTCATGGCACTTTTTACCTAAATCTACTTTATAAGTGCATTTGATCAGACCTTTGATCTTTGTGGAGTCTGTGAAGACAATAGCTGTGGGGAAATATTTCAGTTGATATTTGGGCAAGGCTTATACATGTGACAAAACAAGATTATGGTTTTTCATCCCCAGATTTGTCTTTCTGAGACTCTGCTGTCCCTGAGGAGAACGAGCAGCTCTGGAGCTGGATGGAACTGGATGTGGATTGGGATTGTGTGGACTCCAGCACCCTCTAATGGTGCCAGCACTGGCTCCCTGTGCGTCCCTAAATCCTTACAAATCCTTTCAAACCGTGTAATAATGAGAACAATTCTCCTGCAAATGGCCAATTTTTCACTCGGTGGCAATTAACAGTTTTGTGCTATTTTAAACAGCTTTAATTGCAATCTGTGCTGCCAGACCCTGTTGCACACTCCATATATCCTGCCCATATTTCCACATTAAATTAGGATAAAATGTTCTAGTGGGGGATGGGACAAATGAGAAATCAGAGTGAGCAGATGCAGGTGATGACTAAGAGCAAACAACATCCCGTGTGCAGCTTGGCAGGGCTGGTAATTCTGGGTAAGAAAAAAAAAAAAGCTGAGAAATCTGAAGGGAAAAAGTCAATCCACTTTGGTTTAGTATTAATGGGAGGATAATTTTCTAAATCTAACTTTTGTCTGAGAGCTGAAGAGAAAACTGAATGTTCAAACAAAGCTCCACCTGCTTCATTAGAGCTCTGCTGATTTACATGAGTATGTTCATGTAGCAGTTTCCTAATTTACTTTCTCCACTGCAAGGTAGCATCCATGGGTTATGTAGATAAAGGAAAGGTAGGACCATTGTCTGCATGCACAAACTCCTGTGAAATGCAGGAGTCCCAGTACAGAGCTGCAAAATCCTGCTGAAATAACAAAAACGAGCTTTTCCTGGGGTTTCTGGGAAGGTGTTAATGTGTAAATGTGGTGGCTTATCCCACATAGTAGAGAGTTCTTAATGCTTCTAACAAAAATACAACTTGCTCGTAGGTCAGTGCCAATCCTCAGTGCATGATCCAGCAAAGCTTTGCCTGGCTCCTCTGCACGAGCTGGGGTGCAGCAATTCTGATAGAAAGCCCAAATCTGGTATGATAACGTTGAGCATTTTAGATTAGATTTATCTCCTTACCTACAAGTACAGTGTGTGAAAGGCCAAGATGGGATTGAGATAGGGAGGGTTGCTGTGTTTTCCTACAATAAAGGACAAAACGGGCCAGCCCGGGGGCTCACAAGCTTTTTCAGCTCAGCAGGAGCTCAGGAGCCAGCCAAGGTTGGGTTTAGTTCCCATTTTAGCTCATGGATTATCAATCTTCTTGGATCTCTGTCACTGATAAGCAAATCCACATGTAACCTACCCAGACATAAATTTGTCTGACAATTGGGTCACACCTTCATTTTACATGCCCTGGCTTCAGAGTCGTTTGAAAAGTTGGCTGTGCCCAAGATTTGGCTCCCTGCAGTTTGCAGGGCTTGTAGCTGACTTTCCCCACAACTCCAAGGCTCATGCGTTACCAGCTCAAGCAAGATTTGGAAATGAACAGCCGGGAAGTAACTTGTGCAATTTTGGTTTTTGAATCAGAATATAATTTTGAAATGCAGACAGTAACTGCACTGCAAAGACAAACTGCATTTGCCAGTTGTGGCTTTTTTACAGGACAAGACAATTGAGCATTTTCTACCATGAGTGATTTTTTTAAAGCATTTTCTCACAGGAAAGAGCATCTCATTGAAATTGGTACATGTGGGGTTTTATGCAATTGTTGTAAAAACTGGCATTTCTTTCCTGATTTCTACTATTTCCTGATTTATTTTAGCTGGTTTTGGACCAGTGCCAAAGCCATCTTAGCTGCTGTCAGCCTTGGTCTTCAGCTCTTGGGGATGAGTGTTCCCTGGTGCCCAGAGTGCCACTGGTGAGTCACCACCATCTTCCCTTCTTTAATCACCCAACAATAAGGCTCAGTGATGATGAGCCTTATTTAAATTACCCTAAAGCTGCTGGGATTTGGGTTTTTTTCTGCAGTCTGTGGCAGCAGTTTTGAACAGCAGAGTTACACCGTGGCTGCAATCACAGCTTGCTGAACTCTGCAGAAGTGTCCCTGTTGAAGGTTGTGGGAAATGTGTCTTAGCAGGAAACTGTTCATGGTCAGGGTTAAATTCAAAGATAGGGATGTTAGGATAATCCCACTGTTGTAGTTCCTGTGGAGCCCAATCAGGCTGCACACCCAGAGAGGTTTCTCTCTACCTTTACAATTGGCTGAGGGTCAATTTAGATTTAATATTTACTTTGAATAACACGTGCAGTGTTGATTTCTGGAAAGGGCACAAGGTGCCTTATCCCACTTATATCTCACTCCAGCTTTTTCAAATGGGGAGCTACCAGCAACACATCCTAAGAATCACAAGATTTAAGGTCACCTGATTGTTTTGTTTCAAAGAGCTGTATTTAGGAATCTTACCTCAGATGAGCTCATGTTTATATAACTAGTGTCCCCTGGAAGCCCAGGAAAAAAGAATGCTGAGGATGATCCATGTTGGCCTTAGAGCACCTAGAAAAACTGGCTGTTGAACAAAAAGAAAAGTCTTAACTTTATTTGCAGAGGCATTATCTGACACAGTCTGCTCACTTTCGTCTGTTCCCTTGCTGTGTGTTGGGAAGGTGCCTTCCTCATTCACAGGAACATCAGGAAAAACGTCCCATGGATGTGCTGTTCATCCCATCTGTCTCAGGAGAGGAGATTCTGTGAGTTGCTTCAGGGAGTGATCTAACAAGAGTGATTTTTTTAATCTTACTGATTATAAAATGTATTGCTGGCAAGAATACTCCTCCTCAGCACTTACACTGGGGGGAAGGAGGGAAAGCAAGGGGGCACTCACATCTTCTTCTCCTAAATCCTCAAAACTTGGAGTGCATGTGTTCTAAATCCCCTTCCTGAATCTCCTGGGAGGAGGTTTTTCATATGTGTGTAGATATATACACACACACACACACACACACACACACACACACACACACACACACATATATATATATATTTCTAGTTAAGGGTTGCATGCAGCTCAGGCCAATCTGTGTCAATCTGTCTGCAGGGCACTTTTGCTACAGCAGGGGCTGTCCAAAATCTTGGTTAAGTTCAACCACCCATAAAAAAATTAAAACAAGTACCAAAAAGTTCAGGTTTTATATTAAAGGAAGAATTTTGTAGCCTGGAGAAGAGGATAATACTGATTATAAAGCCTGAGCAGGGTAGAGAAGAGGTTAAGACAGCTGTCACCTCAGTAGTGAACAGATTTTTTGAAAAAAAACCAGAAGTTGTAGATCATATCCATCTTAAAATATTGAGAGAACTAAATATGGAATTACAGGTGTGGTCTGAGGATTTGTGGGTGATGTCTTAATTCATTGATCTGGGCAGGAGAAAGGCAAATGTGGTGCCTGTAGCCAAAAAGAGAAAAGGGATGGTAGAGGCAGCACAGTTCTGAGTGTGATCCCATTAAAGGAAGTTTTAGAACAAATTCTGAGGGGAAAAAAACCTTACGGAACAAAGCGGTGACCAGAAAGTGTCACAAATTACACCAGGGGTTTGTCAGAAGAACATTCTGTCAGATAAATTATTCTCTTGATGAGAAAACTAATTTCCTTAGCAGACGTGATAGAGAGGAGTTAATTACCCGGAGCTGCAGCTCAAATCACTGAGAGTGGGAATGAGGAGATTCCTACCAGAATTCAGAGAGGGTTGTGGAGCAGTATGGGGCGAGGGGGTTCTTTTTGTTCTCTTTTTTGTACATTAAATGCCACGTTGGAGAAGGCACTCCTTTTGTTCCACGAGTTGTCTGGAATCTGATCCTCCCATGGGCATTCCATAGTAATAAGGGAATATTACATATATCTTCACGTGTAGGTTTGTGTGTGTTTGTTTGTTTATTTATTTACGTACTCCTAGGTGTGTGCTGAGGGAATGGAAGGCAATGCCAAGCTCCTGTCTGTGCAGGGGACAGGACAGCGCTCCGGGATCCCGGGATGGGGCGGGATGGCGGCACCGCGGCCCCACAGCGGGTCCGCCCGGTGCCAGCTCCGTGCCCCGGCACAGGGACAGGGCACAGGGACAGGGCACAGGGACAGGGCACAGGGACAGGGCACAGGGCACAGGATGGTGCCAGACAGCTCCGGGGCATCCCCAGGAGGAGACCCCACAGCCTCTCTGCTCAGGCTGGGCGCTGCCCAGGGAAGCTCTTCCTCACGTCCAGCTGAAACTCCTGAGCATCAGCTTCTCTGGTGCCCCCGGAGCAGAGCCTGCTGCACGCTCTGACACCTTTTAGACATTTACGGATGAGCCGTCTCCTCCCGAGGCTGCTGAGCCCCAGCTCCCTCAGCCTTCCCCTCAGAGAGGCTCCAGCCCCGCCATCACCGCGGCAGCCCCGGGTGTGCCGAGTGCGGAGCCCGGAGCGGTGCACAGCGCCGCAGGTGTGCCGCACAGGGCTGAGCAGAGCGCCAGCAGCACGTCCCGCCGCCCCCAGCAGCTCGCAGGGCGGGCGGGCTGTGAGGGGACAGAGCGGCCGGAGCGCGGCTCCCCCAGCGCGGCTCCCTCAGCCCAGCCCGGCTCCCTCATCGCATTCCCCTCAGCGCGGCTCCCTCAGCCGGCCCGCCCGCCCCGCCAGGGGGCGCCGCCGCGCGCAGGCCGCGCAGCCGAGCGCCGAGCGCACCGAGCGCGCCGGCCGCGGGCCGGGCCGCGCAGCCGCGCGCAGTGCGCGGCGCTGAGGGCGGCGGGATGGCGCTGTGGCGGGGGCTGCGCTGCTGCCGCCGCGCCTTCGCCTGGCTGCCCGTGCTGCTCATCGCGCTGCTCCTGCTCTGGTCCTACTACGGATACGTCTGCGAGCTCTGCCTCGGTGAGCGCCCCCGCGGGGCCCGCCCGCCCCGGGCCGTGCCTCGGCGCCGCCGGGGCCCCCGCGGAGCTGCGGGCGGGGGGCGCGGCGGGCCGGGGGCTTCGGCCGTTCCCCTTCTCCTCTTCCTCCTCCTTCTCCTCTTCCTCCTTCTTCTCCTCTTCCTCCTCCTTCTCCTCTTCCCCTTCTTCTCCTCTCCCCCTCTTCCTTCTCTTCCTCGCCTTCTCCCCTTCCTCCTCGTGCTCCTCATCCTCTCCTCCCGGCCCCGCGGTGTCCGAGGCTCCGAGCCCGCCGCGGTCCGTGCGCAGGGACCGACGCCTCAGCCCGAGTCGTGCTGGGGTTACGGGGGTTCGGGGGTGCTGCCCTGTTCTCCGCAGGGTTCATGCCCGACCGGGCTGGGGGTGCTGCTGTTAGCCATGAGCCCGTGTTCTCTGCGTCCCTGGCAGCAGGGAGGTGGCGTTTGAGAGGGCTGGGAGGGTGATCCCACTCTGAAAGCCAGCGCTGTTGTCATTTGATAACGTCCAGATGTGATTTATGAGCTAAACAGTAACAAACGTCAGTCTGTGCCCTGCCTTACAATCGTTTTATGTTTATATTCTGAAAAGGAAAGAAATAGGTTGAATGGGATCGCACTCAGGTGTGGAGTTGTTACAGTAGCACGGAAAACACTGCGTTTTGGAAGAGGAAGTTTTATGCTGGCTAGTAATTGTATATTTAACCTAGCAGTTTAACTGTATAGTAAGTCGTAAACTTCCCTTTGTTTTTTATTTCTGGTTTAGTGTGCTACTAGAAAAAAGTGTTGCCCATTCTCGTGCAGAGAAGAGCTGGAAGCTTGGGTTTGTGAAATTGTGAGAAGGAAATGTGGCTCCTCAGGACAGAGTGAGGCAGATAAACGGAACCAGAGGTCCCAGAAAGGGTAGTCTGAGATGATCCTGGGGCCCGAGCTGCCTTCTGGTGCTGCACAGCAAGCATAAATCAGGTGTTTGTTAGGGTTGGCAGTGCAGTAAGATCTGCTGGTTTTTTCTCAACGGGAGCTAGAATGAAATGCAGTTTCTTTGGTCTGTTTTAATCAGCAGCTTGGCAAAGTCCCCAAACACTTCATCACATTTATCCCATCTCTGAGACTGTGGGCTGTTTCCTTCAAGAATTCACATAGGATGATATCTCTGAGGTGCATGTAACTGTCATTAGAACATGTGACAAAAAACGTGGAGCATTTTCCTGAAGCACTGTCAGTCTTTTGAAATGTGCTGTGCAAGTTCAGTCCTACTGAGCACGGGCTGATGCCAGCTCTCAGTGCAGCTGCTGGAGGAGGCTCAGGTGATCTGAGTAAGGTTTGGATTTGGGCCGTGCTGCTCTGCAAGTGCTGGTTCAGTTGGCAGGAGCTTAGCTTGCTGTGTGGAATCACAGCTTAAATTCATTCATTTGCCCACACCCACCTGTTTGGTTTTGTTTTTTTTTTTTGCCCCATTTCTCTCTCATCTCCTTTATTTGCCTGTGGAGGAGTTTATCCATGCAGAAGTTGAAATTACTGAATTATTTCAGGATTTGAGCATGAACTGTTGGCCTGTGCTGTTACTTGCCAAGCAGGATGTTGTCTCTCTCCACATTTCTATCACAGCAAGGCTTGCTGAGCTGGCTGCCTCTTCTCAGCTGCTGGGAGCCTGTAAATAGTGAGTGCTTTGTCTGTAACCTTGTTTGCATTTTCAGCTGTGCCGAGCACTGGGAGTGCTGTGGGGGTGATGTCTGGGAGGCATCTCCTGATGCTGGGTTTGAGCTCTCAGTGCTGGGGTGGCCAGTGAGTCACAGGAGGAGGCCTCAGTTCTTGTTTGGTTGGTGTTTGCTGCCAGGGTGACAACAATGATCCTGCCACAGGACCTTTTATATCATTGTGTTTGTGCTCTTGTCTCAGGTAAATCCTTAGCCAGGCCCTGCTGCAGGTGTGGTCAGGAGGGAGCCAGGCAGTGCTTGTGAAAAGCTCATCATAACTTGTTTGGCAGCAAAGCAAAGGAGAAACTAAAGTTTTCCTAACAATCTTGTTTACCTGAAATTGAGACACAGCAAAGATTCGGTTTCTTTTTACATTTACATTGCTGTGTGTCAGCAATGCTCTATCAAAATATCACAGAACTCCCTGTTTTCAGTTCAAAGAAACAGTCCTTGTCTCTTCTGTTAAACTTGGATGCTGGCTTTTAAACTAACAGATGGATTTTCAAATAGTCACTACAAGAAGGCATTGAACAATGCACCTTTTGCTGGTTGCTCAGAGGGCTTCTGTTAGTAGGGGCTTTTCTCTCATTATGGTGAAGTAAGAAGGGGTTGTAAAATTTCTGCTGGTAGGTAGTGTAAAAAAATTAAGTCATTGCAATTGCTGGCTTGGTCAAAGCTGAGAAATTTAGAACTTTTTAATCCTGCTGATGCAGAAATGCTTTGGGACAGTGCTTACAGTGGAGGGTCAAGACCACCTGGAGACCAGCAGAAAGCAGCTGCAAGTATGTGGTGAATGCAGAGAGATACAGCTTGGACAGTGCTAGAGGAGGCCTGGTGATCTTATCCCTGTCACTGGAGGATTGCTTTTATCATATTTCTAATGCAAAATATACAGAATATATTCTATAAGCATGGAAAACACAGCACAAGGAAGAGTGACTGAACATCTTGCTGTGGGTGTGTGCGTGAGTGAAGAAGACTTGTTATGGATGCTTTAGGTTTGATGCTGTACTGTGGGCTCTCTCTTTGCCTCTTGAATTTGAACATTTTTCCTAAAATGGCTGTATTTCACACAGAAATGTTAATTCTCACAAACTTCTCTGGGATTTATATTTCCTCTGTGGACACATGGTTTTTTTTCTTTTCCAGTGACTGTGAGCAACCCTGTGGAGAAAGGTATGTGTGATAATTTATTATTTGCCATTCAACCCTCGTGTAAAAGGACTCACAATTGTTCTGGCTGAGATATCAGAAATATTTGCTGTCATTTTTTTAAAGCTACATCCTCTTTCAGTGTTTCCTTCCTGTGACTGCACCCTCCTGAGGTACTGAGCATGCTGCACCTCCTGGGTGCACTGGGAAATGCTCTGTTTAGTCACAGTCTGGGCAGAACATGGAAAGGCTCTGATCCCTCTGACTCTTTCAGGAAAAGCTGTGTGTGTCTAAGCACACCCACACCCCTCTTCTCCCTTTCCCTTTCACATTTCCAGAGCTGTTTTTACAAGCCAAACAGAAAACACTGGTTCCCATCTGCAGCCCACCTGGCTTTTTTCGCTGTTCCATTTGATCTTTCAGTGAAAGCTATTTTGGATAAGCTTTCTCTCTCAGCTCTGGTGCCCACTGACAGATCCTGAGTCACAGCACAGTAGGATTGCTCAGTGACACTTCAGACCAGTGTGTTGGTGGAGGTAATGGCCATGTGCTAAGAATAAGGAGTCAGTGGCTGTTTTAATATTTTTCTCCTTTCCTGGAGGTGCTTTGGATGCTTTTGGCTAATCCAGGTGTTCTCTTGGTGACTTTCTTCTTTAGGGGTTATGAAGGACAGTAGGTGTAGTGTAAGCTGTTCCATGAAGAGCAGTGCCAGCTGACATTTCAAGATTATCCAGTAAATTCTCTTTCCCCTATAGAGCAGTTCTAATTTTTGAAATTGCTACAGAGAAGCTGCAGAAAGCAGGATGTTAATGACTACTTAGCAGAAGAAAGTTAATTGTTGCCTAATCTGTTAGTGCATCTCCAGGTTAGCTTCCTCTAATGTGCTGATAGATTTATCTCCTTCCATATTAATTAAAAATGGCTCAGCTCCACCTGTAGTGTGAGGATAACATCTCAAACCAGCTTGGAGCACAAGAATGACTTAGCTGTGATTCACAGCTCCTTCCCACAGTCCATCACATCCTTGTGAGATGTGTCCCATCATTTCCCATCTCATTAGAAAGTCTCACTGATGCATTTGACCTTTTTTACCAGTTTTCACACAGGAAAAGAAGTGTTTTGACATAGTTAAGAAGTGTTTGAATTTTAGATTTCTCTTTCCAACTAGTTCTTTTAATCTTGCTTTCTAGAATTTGAAGCTTAAATGAAATGGGGGAATGAGATTGTTATTGCAATGAAATGATGTGTTTAAATAAAACTAACATGTAACTTTGATAATGCCTTAATGAGTTGAGTTTTAAAGTAGTCTGGGCAGCTGAAGGACAGCTCCTTTGGCTCCCTGTCCATGGAATGCCTGCTAATGCCAAAGGCTCTGGAATCAGGTTTGCACGTTGAAGCAAGACTGTTCTGACACTGGCTTGTCTGCAATTTTTCCTCAGTAATTTGAAACCCTATTTTGCTCAAATTGAGGGAAATTTTCCTGATTTATTGTATCAACTGTGGCAAATGTAAAAGGTGTTTAATAAGAAATTTGGCTTTTTCTGGTGATGTAAAGGTTACATTATTTCCCTCAGTTCTTGCAAGAAGAATGTGGGGCAAGAGTGGGCAGTGCACACTCTGCTTCCCACTGCTTTTAGTAACAACTGAACCCCAATACTGGGAGGTCAGAATTCACCTTTACACTGCTCAGCAGCAGCCAGTTCTGCTGAGTTTGTGCCTGGGATATGGGGAAGAGACAGGAATCCTGTCATTCCCAGGGATACGGGGTTGTCACCTGCCCTGTGGGACAATTCTCTGTGCTGACCCTGAGCCATAAGGTTTAGCTGGACTGCAATAATGGGTGGCACTGGATGGACATCTGTTTTTTCCTTCTTCTTCTTTTTTTTTTTTTTTTATATTGTTGTGAAAATTTTTAATTATGCCCATCATGGATGAAACCTTTCCTTAATAAGTCATTACTCTGTTTCTGTTTTTTTCTTTTCTCGTTTTGTTTTTAGTGGCCTATCTTGTAGTATTCCATATTCTTTTTGTGCTCTTTGTGTGGACGTATTGGAAGTCTGTTTTCACTCTCCCAATACAACCAGGCAAAAAGGTAAGAGAGCCAACACCTTTCATTCCTTGCAAAACAAAAGAACAGATGTTAAAGAGAACTCAAAAATCCTTCAGTCTAGTTGATCTGAAGAGGAGAGTTAGAGGCAAATGTGTCTTAATTCTTTTCAACCCAATATTTACTTTGTCATGTTGCTTGGATTACTAGATTTACATTTTTTTTCATATTTGGTTTTACCTCTCTATGAAATACTAATGGAGCACTCAGATTGAGGCAACAAAATGAGGTCAGTATTTGTGTGGCACTCCAAATATACTCAGGCTTGCTCTGATCCTGATTACAAGAATGTAAATTTATAAATAACAAGTAATCCCAGTTTTAAACATTCGAAAATATAAGGGTTCTTGCTCACTAGAGAGATGCTGAATGTGTTATAAAGGAGAGTAATGGTATTCATTGAGGGCAGCAATAGGAGCAATTCTAGTAAGTCGTTTTATGAGCCTTAATTCCACTTTTTCATTTCTTATTGCTGGGTCTCTCAGTATTCTGCCTCTCCAGCACTCACTCCCTCCCTTTGTCTTCTTAACAACCACATTTTCCCACTGATTAGCCTCAGGAGCAGGAGGTAGAAACGTTTCCAAGCTGACCCGTGTTTGAGATGCTCTCTGCTGACGGCTGCTCTGGTGCCTCTGCTTGCAGTTCCACATGTCCTACGCTGACCAGGAGCGCTACGAGAACGAGGAGCGGCCCGAGGTGCAGCGGCAGATCCTCGCCGAGATCGCCAGGAAGCTGCCGGTGTACACCAGGACAGGGAGTGGAGGTCAGCTCAGCACGGAGCCCAGGCCCACCCACACACACCCCAGCAGCCAGGCTGGCACCCAGGGCATCCTGCTGACCAGCAGCATCCCAGGCACCCACTTACTGTAAATGCAGGCGAACCCAGTGGGAAGAAATGACAATGTCTGACTCAATTCAGAAGGCTGAATTATTTCCTTATTATAACTATGCTAAAATACATTAATATACTATGTAAAAGCAGGATACTAAAACTACATACTACTTTCTCTGACTCTAACACAACTCGTGACCCTCTCGCGCGAGTCCAGACACAGGTGGGTTGGATTGGATTGGATTGGATTGGATTGGATTGGATTGGATTGGATTGGATTGGATTGGATTGGCCATCAGGCTCAAACAATCCTCACCAGAATCCAATCAAGCACTCACTCCAGGTAAACAATTCTCCAAGCACCTTCCCCATAGGAAAAACAAGGAGCAGAAATAGAAATTGTTTTCTCTTTCATTTCTCTCTGTGCACCTCTATGAAAAATCCTGAGAGGGAGAGAAATGTGCTTGCCACACCCACTGACTCCTGCTCTTCCTTGCTCGAAGGGAAAACAAAAAAAGCCTTGAACTCTCTAATTCAGTGCAGTTCCAGGTGCTGCCTTTCAGAAGCAAGATGTTACCCTTTGGATTTACAGTCTGAAAGCCCACATGTGCTGTCTGTATTTAGAAATAGTAATAGAATAATCAAATCTGTCATCATTTTTACTTAAAATGAGTCTGGCTGAGAGATGCAGGACATACTTCTGTGACTAGTTTTCTGGACTGTGTTTAGTGATTAAATGCCTGCTGCACTCCTTTCGCAGCTTAAAGAGATCTGTGTTCATATTGGAGGCTCTGACCTGCTCATTTCTGTCAGGCAAGCCAAAGAATTTTGAAGCAGAGAACTGGATTAAAAAGGGAATTATCAAAATGAAGTGTAGGTAGTAAATGTGGATGCAAGCATACAGCTTTGGTTTGTCACTTTTGAGCTGGCTCTATGGGTTAGGGTATGTTTGGGATAGATGTTAGGAAGGAATTCCTTCCTGTGAGAGTAGTGAGGCCCTAGCACAGGTTCACAGAGGAGCTGTGGCTGACTCTGGATCCCTGGAAGTGTCCAAGGCCAGGCTGGACAGGGCTGGGAGCAACCTGGGATAGTGGGAAGTGTCCTTGCCCATGGCAGGGGGTGGAACAAGATGCACTTTAGAGTCCCTGACAACCCAAAGCATTCCATGAATGTATGATTTTATGCTTTCACTGATTGTTGCCCCATCTGCAAGTCTCTCCATCAGAACTATGAGTGTTGCTTAGCTGATTGTGACCTGCAGCAAACACCAGGTCACATGCTGAAGTGAGAGAGGAAAGAAAAAGAATAGTTAGGAAATGAGCACAGTCTCAACTAATGCATGAAAAGTAAAGCACTTTTCCATTGTCTTGTGTTAATTTGTCTCTGATTCCAGGGATTCGGTTCTGTGACAGATGCCAGCTGATCAAACCTGATCGTTGTCACCATTGCTCTGTTTGTGCCATGTAAGTCACAGGTTGTCCTTTACCCAGGTGCAGTCACCACAAGGTTTTGGGAGTGGGCTGCTCCTTCATCTTTTTACACAAAGGGGTTCCCCAGGGTCTGTTCCAGTTGCAGCTATTAATGCTCTAAGGCAGAAATCATTTTCATGTCTCTTTATCAACACAAGGTCCTTGAAGACATAGTTGGTCTTCAAACACTAAGAACTGTTCCATTTTAAAATTATATCTACCTTAAAAAACTTAAGAGACAGCATCATTTTGAGAATTTGTTGTGTAGAAACCTCACAAAAATCTTTTTTTGCTGTTGATCTGCAGCTGTTAATGAAGTACCAATTAAAATCTTACATATTTCTTTTTTGTCCTTTTGCAGGTGTGTGCTAAAAATGGATCATCACTGTCCATGGTATGTCCTAGATATTGGTTTGTGGTTTTCTGAAAAGAAGGGCTACTTAGATATATTTCTGTATGCCTCACATGTCTGTATGCCTCTCACATTTTAGGCCATCCATCTCTTTAGTTTGGGACACTTATAAAATAATTGCACTTTGAAATTGCCTGAAATTAAATTTTAACAAATCATTCACATTTGCTCCATAACCCTTGTGTAAAAATGCTATTATATTGACAAAATTTAAACCCCAACTTCTAATTCACTCATTAACTACTATTCAAATTTGAAAGGAGCTCTAGCTTAGCCTTTCCTTTGGGCTCTCAGTGTTTCAGCTGCACTTGGGGTGCTTCCAATAACAACACTTGCATGTGGATTGTTTCTGGACTGGTGCTGGTCAGAGACAGTCTGTGCAAAAAGCTGCATGGAATAAATGAGCTTTACACCTTTCAGAATTGCTGCCACTACATTTCTTAAATTCCTCTTTTTCTTTAAAGAAAAAAAGGAAGATTTAAGAATTCAGAAACGACACCAAACATTTCCCTACCTGAACCTTCCTGGTGATCAAAATTGTGGAGGATTTTCCAAATCTGAGTTCTGACACAAACACCCACTAGGGTTTTTTGTACATCCCCGTGTTCCTTTCTAGAGCTGTCCTGTGCAGGGAGAATTCTCACTAAGTGTGGGGTTAATTGGGCTGTATGTAAGCAAACAGGCAGGGGTGAGGTGGCTCCTGAGGTTTGCAAAGGAATAAAGCAGCACAGAACTCCCAGCTCTGATTTCCTCGGCAGACAAGAAGCAGACAGGAGGAACGAGCTGCTGCCTCTGGGACCCATTTACCTGTGGTACCAGCCTTAAAACAATTCCAAACCTCTGAGCTGTGCTTCTCCTCGGCCCCCGGGAAGGGTTGGAGTGGAAAGCAGAGGCACCAGCTCTGTTCCCTTTCGGCCACTGAGGGGAGCTGCTCATTGGCAAATTCGGTTGTGTGATCCAGGGCTTTCAACCCCCAGAACTGCTCGAGCTCTTTGTGTTACAACCACTGTGTGCTGCACCAATCCTGATTTCAACTTTGCTTTTGTCCTCCAGGGTGAATAACTGCATTGGATTTTCTAACTACAAATTCTTTCTACTGTTCTTAGCCTATTCTTTGTTGTATTGCTTGTATATTGCTGCAACAGTCTTCAAGTATTTCATTAAGTATTGGACAGTAAGTCATGAAATCCGGTTACTTTTCCATCTCCTGTCAATCTCGTGGGCTTTAGTGACTCGTGGTGCTTTGTTGCTCTCAGGCAGTGGAGGGGCTGCATTTTCCTGGGAGGTGTTTCCTGGGCCCTTTGGGAGTCCACTGCCTGTTAGATGTCCAAAATGAACAGAGCAAGAAGACAGTAGCCTTCAGGAATTTCAGACTGTAGATGATTTTCTGGCAGAGGAGTTCTATTCCTTCCGTTTCCTTGTGTTTGCCTGAGTGTCCCTTGGAAAGTTTGGCATTGATGTGTAAGATCCTGGCAATGATTTGTACATATTTACTAAATAGAAAAAAATGGGTCAAAACCCCTTGTTCATTTTCTAACTCCCATAGGCCTCCTTTCTCAATTTAAAAACAGTGACCCAAAGGAGGCCTTTATGCAGTTACTGCTGGTTGTTTCTATGCAAGCAAGAGCAGCTGACAGCTCCAGTAAGACACTGGTCTCTAGTTCTGTCCCCTCTGCTCAATAACTCTGTATGTTTGAGTTCAGGTACCTTTGCTGTGCACCAGTTGTTCCCCACGCTCAGCAAGGCACAGCCCTGAGCCCAGGAAGTCCCCAGAGCCTGCCTGTGTCACTGCTGGGCACTTCTGGCACCTGGCTCTTCTGCTGCAGAGGGAAAGAAGCCTTTCTTCTGCTTGGAACACCCCACTTTGCTTTTAAACTTTCCCCATCCATCTGTGCTCTAACACTCCCCAGTAGCTGCAGATGTGGAGAGCAGGTTTCTCTGAGCTTACCTTGAGCAAGGTGAAGAATTTTAATGTATGCACAGGAAACTCAGCAGAACTTAAAACAGGGCTTCAAGAGCCCCTGCCTGTTCATTTCCCACAGGCACAGGGTGCTCTTCATGCCCACCTGGACAGCTGTGATGGGCTGGCTCAGAGCCATACAAGGGTTAATAACACCCCACACTCTTTGTGCTGTGGTACAGGAGGGGAAATGAACCACATTCATTTCTTTGTCTCTTTTTCCTTTATATAGTAATGTCCACTTTTGTCTGTAGAAGTTTGAGAACTCCCAATAGGAGTTTTAGAATTATATTTCTAAGTACAAATAATTTCCATCTTTAATTTGTTCCTATTGCTTTCCTTTCCAGGGTGAGCTGACCAATGGACGTTCCAAATTTCACATCCTTTTCCTTCTCTTTGTGGCAATCATGTTCTTTGTAAGCCTCATGTTTCTGTTTGGCTACCACTGCTGGCTCGTCAGCAGGAACAGATCCACTCTAGGTAAGGCTCTTCTGTCTCTTCCTTCTAGTAAGACACACCAAAGGTGCTGTAAGAAGAAAAAAAGAGAAGAAAAAAGGCATTTGTTCTATTTCAGTACATTCCCGTTGGTTTATGAGGGGAGGAAGACTTAAGATGTTGGTACAAGCTGCAGAAAATTGTCACTGCAAATGAGCTGCATTTATTAGTTGGTGTGACAAAAGCTTTGTTAGGGAAACCAAAGCCTTAAAGTGTAGAAGTCCAATTATAAATGTGTTATGCATATGTAAAACTACATTTGCTGTGAAATGAGTACAGCTTTTGAGGAATAATGGTTTGTTACGCTCCTGTGCTGGAGTGCGCCCCTATCAGCTTGGTGAGCTTGGGAAACCCAGTGTCCATCTTTACTGATAAAGGCAAAAAAGTTGTGACTGTAAAATCAAAGAAGTTATCATCTAAAATTGTATAATTTTGCCAAAATTTCTTTGCCTTTCCTCAGATAAATGTTCAGCTTTCAAAGCTTTTGGGATAAAATTTTGTAACAAAACAGACACTATTGAGAGTGAGCAAATATTCTGATTTTATCAAGTTATTTACTTCAAAAGTCATTTCATGGGGCACTGAAGCTCATCTATCTCAAAACATCAGACCTGTGCAGCAGCTGAGAAGGGAGATCAAACTGTTCCTAAGGCACTCAAGGCTCTTCTCTCCTTTTCTTAATTTTATGCCCCACCAGAGCCCAGAGTTCATTTGCATTTGTTTGTCCCTTTTCATTATAACATTAACAAATGCGGTGACTTAAATCTGGAGTGCCACTTCTGGAATATGCACTGAACACCAACCTACTTCATTCTGCAGTTTTTTACTATAAACTTTTCCCCTCTGAATTTCATCAAGTCCCACAGGAATATATTTTAACTGCATTCTCTGGATGAATTGTGGGTTGGTGTGACTGTTCTCTAGCTTCAGTTGCACACCAAATTCCTGCCTTCAGTTGGAAAGTCTTTATAGGCTTTGCAAAATGGGGAGAATCATTATTTTGAAACTTTGTAGTGATAGGTCTTTATAATCTGATAAATCATGTTGTCTTTAGATGGTTACAAGATGCACAACCCTGTTTCACAGTGTTTGCTATTGATTTTCTTTTTTTTCCACTGAAATTGCCTCTGTTTGCAGAGGCTTTCTCAGCTCCAGTGTTTCAAAATGGCCCAGATAAAAATGGATTCAATCTTGGCTTTGTGAAGAATCTCCAGCAAGTGTTTGGGGAAGAAAAAAAGCTCTGGTTGCTGCCTATTGCCTCTAGGTAAGTAACCCTACTAAAAGCTAAAGTGCTGGAAGCTGATGGGATTACAGTTTTTCACATTTTGTGTCCAGGTTTAGGTCACAGGAAAGTGGGGGGATTTGTGTCTTTCAGTAAGAATGGGGCCATTTTCTAGCAAGTGTCAGTCATACAAAAGTGAGATTTCTGCCCTGAAGAATCTGTGGGAAAAATTGATAAAATTAATACCTATTAATTGCTTTGTTTTCCTAAATGTTTTTCCTAGTTCCTCTGTCACTTTTAACTGCCCACAAGTTAGTTTTTCCAGGGCTTTTTTTTCTGTATTCAAATTACTTGATCAAATTAGCACATTTACCTTCTGCTAAAAATTACTTGATTCCAGGCCACAAGTTTCAACTTTTGTACTCCAGACACCTTGAAAAAAATTGAGAACCAAAATGAAAGATAAACCTGGTACTTTTCAAGCTTAAAGATGATTTTAATTAAACATGGGAAATACTGGCAACAGAAAATTTTGCAGAAAAATCGTAGAGAAAATGTCATCTTTTAGAGTCACTTGCTGCTTTTGCAGTGTCCCTCTCTGCCTTTTTCCATGCAGCCAGGGGGATGGACATTTTTTCCCAATGAGAGCCTTGAGTGAAGCTCGGAACCCTCTCCTGACAAATGAGGAGCAGTGGGAAGAGGATGGGCTAGACGAAGAGCCTCAGGGTAAGGAATTAGTGAAATTACTTGTCCTGACCTACAGTGGCCAATATATTAACTATAAGAGCTAATCAAATAAAAAAACTGTGTTGGTTAAGTCCCTGGGCAGCTCAGACTTGATTAATGAGCCCAGACTAAAACTAAGCTCTGCTTTGGAAACAATTCTTCCTTTTTTTTTAGCAACTTTCTACTTGCAGGTGAATGAACTTAAAAGATCAAGGGTTAGAGAAACTGAAGCTGGCACAGACTGAGAATATTTACATGTAAATGTTGCTGCATGCAGCCCAGTTTTTTGGGATGTAAAGTGGTGCCCAGAAGAAGGAGAATACTTAGATTTTTTAAAATGTATTTATCCTCTGAGAGTGTGTGAAATCAGGCATGCAAACACCTGAGTGCAGGGATACATTTAGGAAGCTGCTTTATACTTTGTCCACCTTTATTTCCAGAGTAAATTTACCTCCTCTCCCTGGATGGTTCTATACATTATGGGACTTACACAAGGTAACACAAATGAGTTTTAAAACCAACAAAAATTGGCTTTAAAATAGCAAACTATGGCACTTCTGTGAATTTTTAATGATGCTTAAAATAACTCTAGGAATGAGTCAGAGCTTTTTCCAATTTTTACAAACTTTAAATTCTCTGAATAAATAATGAATTCTTCCACATGAAAACGGTGCCAGTGAGGTGATTTTTGGCTAGATCAGCCTCCAGATTATGGTCTGGATCTTATATGAAGTCTCCCAATTTATAATGCTTATAAAGTAACTGACATTTCCAGGCAGTTGAACTGGATGATCACTGTGGGTCCTTTCAACTGAAATATTCAGATTCTCTCTTACACAAGAGAGGTAAACCAGTAAAAACAGCTAACCAGAAAGATCTGAAATGTTCCATTAAAACTGCAAGACCTTTATTTGTCCTTGTGGCTTTAAAGCTTGTGACTTGGTTATGAAATAAATAAAGCCAGTAATAGAGTAATCTCAGTTAAAAACAGCTGTTCACTTCTCTCTGACAAGAGGTTGTCTTTTTTTTTTTTTTAATTATCCTTAAAAACACAATCCTATGCTTAGTGAAAAATGTGTTTTCAGTGGGAAAACCAGATTGATTTGCCTCTAACTGCTTTGGCTTTCACAGGTTCTGGTGAGGCCTCATCCCTTGCCATAGAAAGGGAGACATAGCAGTGTGAAAACACAGTGGTGTAAAGCTGGATCAGAAAGGTCAGTGTTTCTTTCTTTATTTCCCTCAAAACCACTGCTCTGCAGGGAGTGGGGAGGTGATGTTGAACAGGTTTGGGCTTTAGCAGAAAAACATTTCTCCAGCTTGCCCAGAAATGCCTTGTTCAAGGGCCTCTGAAAGGAAGCAGAGGCTTTCAGAGGCCCTGGGCTGCTGTGGCACAGGTGACAGCAGAGCCACCAGCACTCTGAAGGGGAGGACACCAACCCTGCAGCCCCTCTGGAAAGCATGACCTGGACAGGAGCGAGATGGAAATCCTGGGATCCCTGGGAGGTGTGGGAAGGTGCAGGTGAGGTGTTAAACTGAAGCTGAGCACAGCCAAGTTGCAGCTGGGGATACAACAAAGTGCCTTGTAATGTCACATTAGCTGTCACACTTTTTCTCCCCCTGGGAAAGGTGGGTCCCACCTTTCCAACTGGGGCAGGTGCTGCTTCCAGAACATTCCTGCTCTGCCTCCTGCTCTGACTTGGAGAACAGGAATAGTGCTGGCCCCACTCATCCTGCCCAGGAGCTGCAGGCAGTGAGGAGAGCACAGTCCTGTTGTCCCAGGGGAATGGAACTGATTCCAGCAGCATCCTCTGGCAGGAGGTGGAATTGCCAGGTGGAGTTTGCCCCTCTCAGCTCCAGGCAGTCAATGACTGGTGTGGCAGAGCCCTGCAATCCCTGCCTGGCTCCCCTGGCACACAGGGCCCCTCCACACTGCTAGCAGGGCTTCTGGCACGGTGTAGGAGTCTACCCTGTTCCACTAAGAAAAACCCCAGAGTGTTTTTCTGTCAGCAGTGAGGGCTGCATCCTGCCATCCCACCAGGACAGGCAAAATCAGCATGTTCCTGTTCTTCATGGCTTTAAAGTGACTCCCAAAGCCCAGATAAGCCTTCAATCCCTCATAACAGCAGTGCTATGGTTGCACATTTGCATTTCTTTAAATTTCAGCTTCCCTCTCAGGAGCCAACATCCCTTCTCTTGGCAAGGACTTCAGTTTTGAGGAGCAGAAAACAGGTGGATCTTCAAGATGAGAAAACATCCTGAAGTATTGTCTGATGGGAATCTACATTCCAGAGTGCTTCTCCAGGAATCCTGCTGTCCAGATGTCCCAAGGCTTTAAAAATTTCAGTTACAGAGTTAACAGAACAATTTTACAGAGTGATTCTGGCCAATCTTCTTTGGCCTGCTCTTTTTATTTTATAAATACTATATATTTTTTATTCAAAATAGGTAAAAATATTGATGCAAGTGCATTTCCAAAGGCCTTTTCATTTTGCAAACATCAGGGACTCGAGCTCTTGAAATTCTTCCAAGCCATAATATTCTTGGGGATTTATTTTGAGGCTGATTCTCCAACCTTCTCCGACAAGTGGCATTTTCTAATGTATTTAAATTCTGAGTCAGTTCAGCTCAATGCAAGACAGACCCCATTAAATCTGGCACTAAATTGGTAGCTGAATGTAAGAGTGTTGAAAGCAAAAGTGCTGAACATGCACATGTACATGTGCAGCTGTGAATGAAAATAAAATATTCACATTGGCAGTATCAAGATTCAAGAATATTGTGGCCACAGATTTTTTAAACATTTTTAGGGGGGTGTTATTTTCTTTGCATTTGGGTTATAGTGCTCTTGCATTCTACTTGCAGGCTCCTAAAATGCAAAAGGGAACTTCAGACAGTCCAGTTTGCATTAATTCCTAGGGCTAAAGTATTATCTCATTCCTGGATCAGTGTTTGATGGAGATTTGTGTGTTCATGGAGTCAGAAAGGAAGATGTGACTTTGAAACGTGCACTGAAAGTTTGGCTCCAGGAGTCATGCTTGGAGTTTACCCTCCACAGGGGTGGCTTGAACCCCAAAATGCTGAAGACACAATTGATACATTGAATTTTTTCAGACTTCTTCCCAGCTCAGTGCACTGACTGGCTTCAGGGGTTTCTGCACTAAGAGGTGATCTGATTTGTTTCTGCATTTTGCTGCATTTGCAGTCAAAGAGGTGTATCCCTGTTCTGGGGAATGGAACTGAGACTTGGATGGCTGATTATGGATATTCTTCTAGACCTGACCTTTTTTTTAAATCTGCATGATTCAGCCCAGTCCATCATTCTTGTTTGAATTAGGTGCATGCTAAAAGTATTTGTGTACTGCCTCTAAGATAATTTAGTACCATTTTCTATCCCATTTTTGTGTTTCTTTATCAGCCCACTGGTGTTGGCAGTGACTACAGGAGCAGCTGTGTGTGTCAGGAGAAAGGAGCTGATGAGTGAGTCTGGTGATGGAGGCTTTGCCTACAGACTAAACCCCTTTTTCCTCTGTTCCTCTGCTGCTGCTGCCACAGGGAATGTGTCTGTGAGCCTGGGGAGCTTTGCAGAGGTTCCTTCCTTAAAAGAAGGTGTTTCACTCCTGGCTGATCCGTGCCCTGGGGGCAGGATTTTGTCCCTCAGCCTGTGCAGTTTGTGTGAAGCAGGCAGTGCTGGCCTCCCTGGGATGTCCCACTGCCGAATTTGGAGGTGAAGGGCCAAGGTGGGCTGGCCCAGGCTCGTGTGGGTTTGTGTCTCTCCTCAGGCTGGCCCTGAACACTGAAAATGTTCCTGCTTCAGCCACCTGAGCCCCATCTGTTGAGTGGCTCTGTCACCAAATGGCTGCTGAGTGCTGGAAGGGTTTTCCTGTCAATCTAAAGCTGCATTTCGAATGTAAATCTGGTGTTGGACCTTGTGCTGTGTGTGATGTGAGGTGGCAGCTGAATTAATCCCCTCATTCCTGGAAAAATCTGCTCTGGAGGGGGAGCTTGAGAGGATGATGGCAGCTAAACACAGCCAGAATTTAGCACCTATGGAGGTGCTATTTGTGCCTTTAAAGACTTTCAATTCCTTGAATATAAAACCAGGAAGGTCATTTGGTGACTTTCTGTTTCATCCTGCCAGCTGAAGTGTATTTTTCCAGAGCTTGTGTGGATTTACAAAGTTTTCTGAGCAGGTTATTGTGCCCTTCCTGCATTTGGTTCTGGTTACAGCCCTGCCATTATTCGAGTTGTTTCTGTGCAGGGCAGCAGCAGCAGAACTGAGCAGGAGCTCCCCTGCCTGCTCCTGCTGCTGCACTGCTCACTGGGGAGTACAGAAAATCAGGTTTTGTCTTCTAATGCTAAGGCAGATACCTTTGAGATGGGACAGGTACCAAGCTCAGATTGAGAAAGGGTTTAAAATGTTTCCAAGTAACTTTTATTCAGTCCCTTTTCCTGTAATTAATTATGGTAATCTCTTCCCTTTCCTTCAAAGCAGCTCAGCCTTCCATAGTTATAACAAATTCTTGTCCGGGTAGAAACAATACAAAGTTTGTCACTTTGGAGGCACTTCTCAATATCCACACATCAGATGGTGGATGGCTTCATGAAATGTGAAAGAAATGCAAAAGTTGTGTTAAATGAGGCAGAACAAAATGGGGAAAACCCACATGTCTGAGTGAGCAGCTCCATTTTGTTCCCTTCTGCTCACTTAAGGTGATATCCTTATTTTACCCCTGGCCTTTGTCCTTTTTATGGTGAGTAAATGCACTGGAAAAAAAGAAGTTCCTCGGGCTGCTCTGGTCACTCTGCAGGTGGCAAAAGAGAGAATATTCAGCCCAGTGTGTGATAGTTTTTTTAACCTGCAAATGGTTCTTCAGGGATTTTCCATGCCCTGATCCTCATCAGTGTCTGTAAGGGCTGTATCATCAAACCTCCCCCCTACCTGCCCTGCCTCCATCCCAGCATTGCAGGAGTGGGATTCATCGTCCCAGGTCCCATCAGCACCAAGGACACTGCAGCTGTGGGAGCTGGCCGGTGACTCCAGCTCATCCTGGGTGTATCTCACGCTGCCTGTGCTGCTGGCCCAGCATTCCAGGCACACCCTGAGCCCCCCATGTGCCAGGAGCAGCTGAAGTGTCCCCAGTGGGACTGCCACCAGTGTTCACTGTCACTCTGGGTGTGTGCTGCAGGTGCAGCTCCATTCAGAGAACCTGGAGAATGGTTAAGGCTTGAGTCTCGGTGCTGGTGTCAGTTGTGTGGCTGTAGGGATTGCTGAAGGTGCTCCACTCCAGCCTGGAGCAGTGTGGGGGCAGCAAGGCAGCTGTCTCAACCCCCTCCAGGGGCTGTTGTCCCTGCTTAGCACTGATCTGCTCTACAGCCTTCTCAGCTATGAGCAGCTTTTCCAAGTGATGGCACCATGGGAAAGGAGGGAACTCTTTTGTTAGACTTTACTGTGATGCCTCCATTGTTATCCCTCTGCTCCTGGATTCATCCTCTAAAATAACTGACCACTAACAGCCACCTTTTCACCTCTTCCTCTTCTCTCCCATTTCCATTCAGGTACAAAAGCCCAGACAGCATCATATTGATGTTTCTCTGTGTGCAACTGTCCTAAGTCCAGGCCTGGGCCAGCGAGTCCTGCCCAAGGAACCAGGACTTGTGCAACCTCACTGCACTGCCAGGTTTCTCTTGCTGAGTTGGAAGTTTTTGGAGTAGGATAATCTTGTTTTCCTTCAAGCAGGGAGCACATCTGCATGTTTGAGGAGGCTGTACCCAGTGTGTGGGGGGTGCAGTCACTGGTGAGAATCAGGAAGCTTCCAAATCACACTATGCAATGAATGTTTGCTTCCTGGAACAAACAGGAATGGATTCAGCAAAATCCACACCAGCTGCAGCTCTGTAGTTCTAGATGCTGGTCTGGACTGAAAGCACAACTTGATTCATAAAGTCCATCATGTGATATGAATGTAAAATGTCAAGGGGAAAAAATTACTATTTTTCCCCTGGATTTAGCTATGAAGAATGATGTACTGAGCAGTTACTCTGTACAGAGTTACTCTGCTGAGCAGTTACTCTGTGAGAGCTGTTGGACTCATGGAAGGGTTTAATTAGCAGGGGGAGGAGCCACTGCTGACCTTGTTTATTAAGCCAGAACTAATTAACTCAAAGGGTCACGTTTTCATTTTGGTGACTCCTGTGGTACAGATTTCTGAAATAGATCCATAGTACTTGAAAATACCTCAATTTTATTGATATTTTTCCAGTTCTACCAGTTTCTGTTTTATTACAGAACACTTGCAAACCTAAACTCATTCTGAACTGATCAGATCATTCAGATCACTGAAGGTGTTTGCATGGTGGAGGGGCTCTGGTCTGGCAGACCCTGCCCAGGTTTTTCCTGCCTAGTGCTGCATTTCTGCCCTGGTCACAAACACTGAGCTCACACCCACTGCTGCAGGGTTTTAGTCTCTTGTCCTTTTTCCATCCCAGTTTGAGTCCTCCCTCTTCTTCCTGAACATACAGTTAAATGTTTTCAGCTTTGAGCTGCTTGTGCTGGTTTTTTGGATACTGTGAAGGTGAGTAGGTGTCATTTGATGCAGTTGTGCCACGTATTTTATTTGTAATTAATCTCTCTGTTTGTCAGGTATTGATTTGTGGTTCCCATCATCAGGCCCAGCTGGCTTTGCTTAGAGCAGGATCCCACTTCTTGCATTTTCTCTTTCCTAAAAGCCTCATTTCTTCATTGTCCAGCTTCCGTTTGGGATGTAAACCTTGTGAAATAAAATGTAAGTTTACATTTCAAATACAAGCCTGTAAGTTGCTCATGCCTGCATGCTCCTTAAAATACTATTTTTTTCTGTATGAGGTTTTAAGATTTACAGCAGCATTTGCAAAACTTTAGTGGGTAACAGCCATTGTTTTAAAGACAGAAATTGTGTTAAGGAGGGGGATAAAAAACACGATGACAAAAAATTCCAAAAAAAAGACAAAGGGATAATCTCTGCTTCTTGTTCCAGCTGTGCTTGAAAAGAAATGCCTGCTTGCATCCAGTGCTGGTGTCACACAGCCCTGGGAACACGCAGGTACCTCACCTGAGGGCTTCCCTGCCCTTTCAGTAATTCCTGAAGCACTTCCTTGAGTTAAACCTTGGACTAAATCCCACAGGAAGCCTGGAACCCAACAACCTCGGCCCCTCCCTCTCCTTTCTAACTTGTGGAAGCTGTGTGCACCCCCTTCCCAGCACCTCCCTCTGTAAGAGAAACAGGCCCAAAGTGAAAGCGTTGGTGTATTTCCCCCACACCTTTCTCTGGAGGATCCAGGAGCCTCCAGGTCGTGTCCCAGAACTCCCTCAGCACCTGGAGTGCTGTGATGTCATGAACTGCTGGGCTGGTGCAGGTGACCTTCCCTGGGAGGGACAAGGCTGTGACTGAGAGCTGGGGTGAGGAGGTGGAACTGTGGCTCCTCTGTTCTGATGTAAATCCAGTCTTCTTTGAAATTAACTGAACTATGGAATGGCTTCCTGCTGTACTCACAGAGCTACTCCAGAGTGATTCCAAATCCATTGCTGGAGTAGGGAGCTTTGGGTTAGGAACACGGGAAATAGGAAAGGTCTTGTTATTTTATGAATTTACAATCTGCCTGTTCAGATGGCTGCTCCTCATCTGCAAATGCTGTTTGTGGTGCAAATGGGCCCCTCAAGATAGAACTGAGCTAAATCTCAGGGTCAGAGAATAGCAGAGCCGTGGTGTTGTCAGTGTAGCAGGAGGTTTCACTCCCTCCCAGAAAAGCCAGGGGCCTTCACACACTGACAAATGGGGCTGGAGCAGAACCCCAGCTGCAGGGGCTGCTGTGGGTCAGGGGGAGTCCTCTGGGAGCTCCTCTGGGGCAGGATCAGCACTGTCATTCCCCATGGAGCTGACAGAATTGGGACACAGCAGCCCTGCCCTGGAGTGGTTTGCAACTGCACCCAGCTGCTTTTTAGGAACCCAGCATGGCCTGGAGCTGGCAGTTGTTCCAGTCAGAAGCGGTGGCCTAGTACACATCCCTCCCTGCTAATGCAATGGGAAGTAATTATTTTGCAAGGAGTGTCACACCAGATTGCTGCCCACCTTTGGGGTGTTGTGTTCAGGAGTTTTATGCTGCTGCTGCTGGCATTGAGACTTTTGATATCAAATGGGTTTTTACAAAAGCCTTGAATAATTTTTACTGTTGAACCAATGCTCTGACTATGCTGATGCTCTGTGGAGTTTCATTGGCATTTTCCAAGTGTTTGTACAGTTTCTACAGCTGAATATCCTGTATGTTCTGCTTTGTTGTTTTTTATTATGGTTTATACTTGCACTGCAGGCAAGGACTGCATTAAAACCATTTTTGGCTAATTCATTAGACTTGTGAATGGTTATTTCCTATGCTCGGGCTAAACATTCTCTCTCTGGAAGTGTTACATAATTTTAATTAACTGGAATTACTGCTTGGAACAGAAATGGTTCTTAATCTATGACAAAAAGATTCATTGGTGCGGGCAGCCCAACACCTCAGCACTCGACTCACCTGATGAGAGGTAAGGACAGTACCTTGAGACAACATTCCCTAATCCTGCAATTGTAGAATATGGAGATATTTTAAAATAATGGCATCTATTGTATTTATGGATCTCTCCAGAGTTACAGTAAGGGGAGGTACTGGCCAGCTGGGTATGGTGTACTTGATGCCCAGGGATTTAAAGAAAGAAGGGATTTGGCTGCAGATTGATGTTTAATGTGACCCCAAACAATGAGTGCCCTGAGACTTCGGAAAGGCTGCTGAGCTCCGAGGGCCACGTTTGTCTTCTGGCTCTGGTGCTCTGTGAGCAGGACTTGCAATCAAGTTCCAGCTTTTTGCTGCTGTGTTCTGTCATTTAAAGGGTTGGTGAGACTGATCCAGCCACAACTTTTGTCTTGTAGAACTCCCGAGTTCTGTATGTGTAGAATTTCCAGAGGCAATGCTGCTCCCACTCCCAGTTCCCAGTTTGCACCTGTGCTGCAACAGGAATCTTCTTCATTCAGGACCCTGGAGCAAGAGAACCAGGGGTGTTTCACTATTTGAGAATAATGTTTGCAGAGCAAAATTCCAAGAGTTGTACTTTTGGTTCTTGGCCACCAGCCGAAGACCAAAAATGCATGTGGCTGTTCAGGAGGACCTTGAGATCCAAGTGCACCCTGAGATGTGGAAGCACTGGGAGTGGCTGTGGCTGGAGTGATGCCAAGTGACCCTAGAAATGAAGGACACTCTCTTGGGGTTCAGTTGGGTTTATTTTGCTCTTGCAAGTGGCCACATACAGGCTAGAGAAGAATAAATAGGTTAAAAAGCAGAGTGTGGCAGTTATAGAACCCCAACATGGAGATGCTTGACCATGTAACCAGAGTGCTTTGTCACTGTACCTGATCCCTGTTCAGGCCAGCACTAACCTAAGTTAGTTGGCCAGAAAGGTTTTTAGACATGCCCTCGACCAACTCAATAGTAATAAAATGTAAAAAAAAACCTCTTGTAATGCCACAGAGTCATATCCAGTTGTTCCAAGACTGTCAGTCTGTCCCAAAATACTTCTGTCCAAAGTGCGTTGGTGCAACAGGATGCACTTCTGTAGTTAAAATGGTGATTTCTGGGAATTCCTGAATAATGGATTTGGCACCTTGGAAGAGACAGCAAAGGCATTAATGACTAGAGTGCTTCAGCCCACGTCAAACTGTGATCAGCAGCATTCCAAAAGTCAGTCAGGCTCTGTGCTTGTCTCCTCTTACTGTCCCTGCCTTAGCTAACTATCTATGAGGAAAACTGACTTTGGGGGATTGCATTTTTGGGGTTTTCTTCTTTCAAATTGCCTTTCCCACACACCCGTACTCCCAATTAAAGTGGTTACAAGCTGCTCTGCAGTTCAGTTGATTTTTCTGATAGTGATTTCTTTCACAGCCAATTTCTAATGCAACACACAAGATCCTCCCAGGGAAGCAAATGTTCCTCATTTAGATCCCCTTTTACCTTTAACCTGCAGCCAGGCCAGTTCTGTAGTTCCATTCAGCTCCCACTCCTGGTGTTGTTCTGGTGCTGGACCAACCCACACATTCCATAGTCTTGAACAGCAACTGGCCTGGCACTGCTCTGTGAGCCATGGACCTGGCAGTGCTGCAAACTCCTGCTTTTAGGAACACTCTCCATTTGCAGTTTTGCCATTCAGTCCCCTCCTCACTGCCCACACCAAACATGGCGCTGTTTGCTCAGTTTTACAATTCAGCCAAAAAAAAACCCCAAACCTACTCTGACAAAGTGATGCTGCCATGGCAGAGGCACAGCTCTGCCCTGCCTGTCCCCTGCGTGGCTGATGTCACTGTCCCCAGCTGACACGGCTGTGCTCACTCACCGTGAGGTGTGGAGAAGAGGCTGAGCAGGATGATGACGCTGGGCTGGACCCCGTGTTCCACGAGCACTTTGACAGCCTCGATGACCGTGTTCCCAGTACCTGAGAGGGCAAAGAGGGACAGAGGGTTTAGGGGTTTTGCCCTGGTTGATGAACTTGTCCTAAGCTGTCTGAGAATACCTGTGGTAGCTGGTGTGACTGAATGGTGACTCTCTCCTTTCCCACTGAAAAGGTATCACCTCTGCATGTACTCCTTGTTCTCCTAATGGCAGAACTCAGAGTGCACAAGTAACATCATCCCAACAAACTCCTTAAAACATTAATCTAGAAATGTCTCAGAATAGAATAAGAAAAATACTGAGTCTTTTCCCATGGCAAAATTCATATAATTAAATTTACATCAAATCTTAATCTCAGCCTTTCTCCCAAAAGCAGCTATGCCCAAACAATTTGCTGTGCATTTGGTGCAGCTGAGTAATGTGTGTCCTGGCACAGCCTGATCAATTCCCTCCTCTGTCACCTGTGTCCTGGCACAGCCTGATCAATTCCCTCTTCTGTCACCTGTGTCCTGGCACAACCTGATCTCTGTCCCCTAAACCAAGCCGAAAACCCAATCAGAGCCCCAGCACATGGCTGTTCTCAGTCCGTGCCAGCGCTCAGTGCCCAGAGGAGCTGCCTGGCCGTGCTGGGGCAGACACTCACTGAGGATTGGGTACATGAGCAGCACTTTCCTCCTGTAGATGTCTGGGGGGAACTTGGCGTAGTACACCTTGGCTCGCTGCGTCTCCTCGTCGCTCTGGATCAGGATTTTCCCGATGCGGATGGATCGGCAGCAGTCCCGCAGGCCCTGCTCCATCGCCTCCCCTGCACGGGGCAGCACAGACACAGTGGCAGATGTGACACTGGGGAAGGGCTCAGGGCAAGGGGCTGCAGGGAAAGGCACAGTCCCAAAGAGCCCCTGAAGGGACTGTCCCAAAGGAACAGTCCCAAAGGAACAGTCCCAAACAGCCCCTGAAGGGACAGTCCCAAAGGAACAGTCCCAAACAGCTCCCAAAGGAACAGTCCCAAAGGAACAGTCCCCAAAGGAACAGTCCCCAAAGGGACAGTCCCAGATGGACAGTCCCAAAGGAACAGTCCCAAACAGCCTCCAAAGGGACAGTCCCAAAGAGCCCCCAAAGGGACAGTCCCCAAAGGTACAGTTCCAAAGGAACAGTCCCAGATGGACAGTCCCCAAAGGGACAGTCCCCAGATGGAGATTCCCAAATGGGAATCTCATGTCCCCCCAAACTGTCCTCCCAAAGGGAGAGTCCCCAAACAGTCCTAAAGGAATAGTCCCAAACAGACAGCCCCAAATAGACAATCCCCAAATGGACAGTCCCACCCCTGTGCTGGTAGACGGTTCCAAGCATTAAAACACCTGAAGCTCTTTCCCTTTTCCCTCTGTTCACAGCAAACCGAGTCTCCTCGGTGTTGCTGAGCCTTGGGTTTGGTGCTCCCAGCGGTGCTGAGCTCTCACAGGACAGAGCTGGGAAGGTCAGAAGGGGCGGGTGGGGTTTGGGGACATCCTGGTGACAGAGGGTGGGGCAGAGCCTGGGGCTGCTGGGTTTGCCAGCACAGCTCCAAAGGTTTGCCCAGCACTGGGCACTGACAGGGACTCTGCCCCCGCAGAGCGTGGCTGGGGTGGGGCCCTGGCCCTGGGCACGAGTGGGAAACAGGGGAGGGCACTTGGCCCCTCACAGGGACCAGCTGCCAGGGAAGGGCCACAGGAGATCTGTTCCAGCCATTTGTCTCTTTAAAGGTTAATGGGAGATATTCCTGGATATTCTGTTATCAAGGACACCTAAGAAAGAATTTGGGTAAACCTGTTGTTGCACATCTTTGAAAGGAAGCTGCTTCCAGGTTTCCAAAGCATTTAATGTGTGTCCTTCAGCAGCGAGCACCACCTACCACTTCTCATGATGCTGACCCCGCAGTTTCCCTTTTCGAATCGAACTCCTTCATACTTGTGTCCTGTGAGGAAAGAAACCAGGGCTGAGTGGCAGTGGCTGCTCCCTTCTGCCCTCTCTGCACAGAGAGAAGCTGCTCCTGGATCTGTCACTGACTGAGGGGAACAGATGTGACACCAATGCTCAAGAGGTGAAGCGGCTGCTGTTTGACACAAAAAGGAACACAGCTAAGGGATGGTGCCTCCTGGGTGGGTGCCTGAACTCAGCCTGGTTCCACAGTTGAGGATTTGCAGTTCATCATTTCTCTAAGTGTTAAGTAAAGCCACACCAATGCTTTACTGCAGAGTGGGAGTGTCACCCTGCAGGAATGTTCTCAGGGGGAACAGGACTCAGCTGGTGCACATCTCACAGGTGTGCTCTGGGTCACACCATGGAGCTGAGCAGTTCCCCCAGTCTGCTGATGAACTCGGCAGCTGCCTCTGAGTACTGCACACCTGAGTATCTGTAGCCTTAGAGATCTTTACAGCTGACAGGAGGAACCACAACTCCTGCAATGGTTTTCTCTAGTGCCAACATAGCCACTTTGCATTTCCTGCTCATCCTCACGCCCAGCTGGCCCCAGTTGCAGGGCCAGATTTAGGCTGGCAAGGCAAAGCTGCTTGTGCCAAGTACTTTTTCCTTAATGGGCATGTGAAATGTCATCAGTTTTAGTTCAAGGTTGTGGTGTTGGCAGGTGAATTGATATTGCACATACACTGCTACATTTTCATCATGGTTTTGCAAGATCACTGTAATCTTTAGTGAAATGACAGTGTTGACTGTTTTGCTCAGTTGTGATGTTATGTGCCTTGTAGCTTGTTAAACAGGGACAGTCACTCTGCCCTGCTGAGCTCCCCAGGGAATGCTCGTGGCACCAAGTCTGTCAGAGTTCAAAGACCATCTGGATGTTGCAGGGTTCAGTTTTAGGCAGTTCTCTGAGGAGCAGGGAATTAGATTCAATGATCCTCTGAGTCCCTTCCAGAAGCTCAGGATACTCTGTAACTCTAATAATAATTGTAATAATTCTATGTATTTTGATATCAGTTCCACTTCCAGTCCTACCCAGGCCAGGGGTGATTTCCCACATACCTGTTGGAGTGGTCACAGTACATTCTGTGTAGGGCAGTTGATTCAGTCCCTCTTCAACCACGAGTCTGATCTGTGGAACCAAAGGGATGGATTAATAAAGGCATTATTATCTCTGGAGATAAGGCATTACATGGCAGTAGTAGTTATAAGGACTGGGTGAGCCCCAAGGGTCTAAAAGGGTCTCTTTAACAGCAGTTAGGGACTGAATTTAGAGACCTTTTTGGGGTGAGGCCTTTGTTTTGGCCACAAATCAAACAAAGGCATGGCAGATCAAAACTGGGAGAAGAGAGGGGTTCATAAGCAATCATAAAACATAAATCATATTTACATCTGGTAGGCAGAGGCTTCACAGACAAATTATTCTCAACAGATGTGTGAGGCACCAATGTAACTCCATCTGCTGTCAGGAAATTCTGGTGAGGGAAAGGTGAAGTTCCCCTTCAGCCAGGCTGTATTTTCCCATCCCTGTTTCAGGACTAACTGCAGCTGGGCTGCCAGAACAGCCCCAGAAGCTGCAGCAATGCGCACACACCACCAGTGCCCAAAGACAAGTCAGCAGGTCTAGGAATCTCTTTATCACCTTCATCTCCCAGCTACTGCAGCTCTGGTTTCCATGTGGTGCTCTGCCAATCCCTGCACTTTTGGATGGTCCAGGTAGAGGGGCAGCTCATGAGCCCCCCAGCCCTCCCCTGGTGCTGCCCTGTAAAGTACCAAACACATCACCTGCAGCCAGAATGCCTGTCCTGAAGGGTGCTCTGGGTATGAAAGATGTGAGAATTCTCTCTGTTTGTGAGCCAAAGATTCGCAGCCTAGAACTGCTCAAGGAAAGTGACTGCCAAGCAAGAGCTTTAACTAAAAAATCACTGATTACTCAAAATTCCCTGTGGGATGGAGAGTAAGGCAATGCTCCTGGGATGGAGCAGGTGTACTGCTCACCTCAGGCAGTTCTTATTCCAGAGGGCAGCCTGGAAGGTTTTCCTATCCCTTCTATTCTGCCCCACTTCCTGGCACACAAGCAGCCTCTGCTAGAAATGGCCCCTTACATTTATAATCTCTCTTTCTATATATTTTTAGTCATTTTAATACAACTTTTTTTTTTCCTAGAGTTGTGTTTATGGCAGCCATACTCAGAGGTTATGGTCAGTTTCTTGGACATTTGTACCCAAGTTTATGTTTTTGAATTTAATTCACCAGAAAAAAAAAAAAAAAAAAAAAAAAAAAAAAAAAAAGCCAACCTATTTGCCGGGTTTGGAAGAAAAGCCTTTTTAATCTTGCTGTAGTGCTGGCATTGTTCCATATAATCTGCCAAAAGTTTAGAGTAATCCAGTAAAGGTCTTATGGTCAAATAATCTCTGTGATCTCCCTACACTTATCAGTGTTTTACACAGAGGCTGGAAGGATTCTTTGTAAACTTGTCAGTGTTGATAAAACATTTCTTTTTGCACTGTGGTTCCTGCCACCTCCACACTCAGGGATTCATTTCCTCCTCTCTTCTCTCATGCCCCAAGAACCAGCTGCTCCTCTCCCAGAGAGGTGGCTGCCATTGCTTAGAAGATAAAACTGGTGTTATTACAGGAAGTAAAGCTTTGGTCCCAAGGTAGAAGAGTCTGACCAGAACATCCTCTAACCCATTATGTGTGGCTTCTCTTGGAAGCACAAGAGGAGGCAGAACATCCTCTGTATCTGTACAACTCTTTGCAGCTCAGCATTTCAAATCATTTTGAATGCTCACCCCCTGAAAGAGGCAGGAGGACAGAAAGGTGAAGTGACCTGTCAGTGTTACACAGGGAGCTGCTGGTAGGGCTGAGAAATGAATTCATGGCTCCACTTCAGGCCTCCAGTCACCCCCCAAAAACGTGCTTTGTGCTGCAAAGCACCAGCAGCTGTGACACCAGTTCAGTGCCTCCAGTGTGTGGGTGCTGGGATCAGGGGGAACCTCCTGCCCTGAGACGAGCTCTGTGCCCTTCCCACCACCTGCCCTGAGTTCCAGCTGTCCCCAGTTCCACCACCAGCACAAGGACTGATTGTCTCCCATGCCAGGGGCTGCTTCTCCTCCTTCACAAACACCACACAGATTTGTCTTGGTCCTTCCTCCTCATGACTTTAACCTGACTTCTTCCAGTTTCAGGATCACAGCCCTGGCAGTGGCTTTCAGACACCCCCTGCCAACCTCCACTGCCCATTAACTCCTTTTTCTCACAAGGAACTTCAAACACTTCTTTGGTGTCATTCCCTTATGTGTGAAACAAACTGCACCACCAGAAATCCATTACCTTGCCTTTAGAATCCCTCCTTAAGAGCTCTCCCTCTGGTGATCTCAGGAGACACTCTCCCTAACAGCTGCCAAGGTAGGAGCAAGTTTAACTTCATTCTCATTTCCTCACTGCAATAAGGTGTATTTTTATTTTCTTCCCCTATAATCCCACACTTTTCTTCATGCATTGCCTCTTGCCATTAAACTCTGTTTGCTCTCTGGGTGGAAAACATACCAAGTCAAAACTGTTTGCACCTTGCCAAGTTTAGTAGAGACCAAATCCTACATGAAATTATAACTGGTTTTTGTCACACCTAGGAAAAATATTCAGAAAATGAGAGTTCTACATATTCTTTTGTGCAAAATCCCTCCCACAAGATGGAAAACAGAGCAGGCTCTGTGGCAAAGAGCTGCAGGACCAACACCCAGAGGCTCTCTGGCTGTGCTGGCCAGCCCATAGAGGACACTGGTGCAAGGACCTGAACGCACTGCCTGGATCTGCAGTTACCAGCAATAAGAGGGGAAAAAAAAAAAAAATCTGTGTTTATCTCAGAATAGAGCAGGACACACAAGAAAGGTGAGAAGGTACATGGAAAAAGGTCCTTCACACTAATTACTGACAGTAAGGTACTGGAATGCAGGAAACATCGTCAAGAAGGGGAAAGTAGGGAGGAAAGTGGAAAGCCATGAAGATAAACAGCACTGCAGTCACAATCTTAGATTGTGGTCATAGCTAAACCTGAGCAAGCCTGGATTAAGACTGGGCTCATCACAGGGAAGCTGCCTGCTGTGACTCTAACTGTGAATGGCCTCTGGACTACGCTGGAAGGGGAAAAACACTTCCCTCTGTTAATGAGAGTGGATTTGCAAAAAGCAAACACCCTTGTGGACACAAGCAAGTGTGTGTGTGTAGTAGCAAGTGCTGGGGTTTTTTTTAAGCTTGTAAATTTAAATGAGATAAAGGCTACACTCCCAGCAGTCTTTGTTCTGACTTACCAAAACATGTGAAAACTTCAAACTGCTTTGTCCCTGCCAGTAACCACCATATGGCTAAAGACAAATTCTCCATGTGGATGCATCCAGAGCTAATAATCTAATACACAGCAAGCCAGGAGGCACTTCTTCATGCAAGCAACTGGTAACATCTAGGCTGTAAGAAATTGTGCTTTGTTCACAAGATCAAAAGTACTGCTTCCAACTAAAACTCAATTATCTGCAACCTCTGTGCATCTGTTTTTGAACAGAATTCTCTTATTACGACAGGTCTCTGTCCTCATATAGCTGTGTCTGGTAACACCATGGTTTCTGGAACCTGCTGAGATGAAACAGTGAACAGAAGTCTCTATACAGAAAGTTGCAGTCATACAGCAATTTCCTTTGGGTAGAAAAGTTGCTGTCACACTACCATTCTTCTGTTCTGAAAGACCCATTTTATGAAAGAGATGCAAAGTACAATACCAAGAAGAAGAAACTCTTCACCTACCAGACGATCAGCAGAAAATACGAAGTCTCCTCTACTGGATTTCCTGAAAAGGTAATAATTTACATTTTAAGTTGGGGAATAACTTTAAGAACATTGCTTAAATACTATATTAAATACTATATTCCAAGGCAGTTCAGAGAAAAGTCTCCTGTCATATACTAAATTTATCCCAGAGGTTCTGCATCATGGGTTTCCTGCTTGGTGGCAGAGATGCAGTGACCCAGCACTGGGGTTTGGCTCTTGCTGCTGGCAGTGCTGCTCTGCACCTGCAGCAATTAAACACAAGAGGATGATGTCCTGTAGCTTTCCCATGGTACTGCTGCTCCAGCTCAGTTCCAAAACACCTCCTGAGCTCAGATACTCCTGCACTCCCTGCAGCTCTGAGCAAGTGAGCTTTGCTTGCCTGTCCTCCAGTCAGACAGAACAGTGGGACAGTGATCATGCAGATCCTTAACCCAGGGCTGACAACACACCTGATAAGCAGGAGATACATCCTATCTTATCTGGAACTCACTGAGTGTGATTAGATCAGTGAATGTGAGGTTAAACTGAGGGATTAATGAAACACCTCTCTGCTTCTTATTAGTTTGGGTACAACCTTCTGCTCATGTGGCTTTGGGCCCCTTCAGAAGGCAAAATGAAAGGTTAAAAGCCTGCATTTTAAAAGCAGCATTAACTCTTTGCTTCCCATGCCAAGAGTAACTCTCACTACACCAGAAGAAGACACATTTTTGATCAAGGAGCCAACACTCACCAGACAGTAGCTCTGAAAACCCTCAGACACAGCACCAACATGGTAACAGGTACTTTTAAATGAAATGTTCTATTAATCCCTCTCATGTTTTCAAACGCTAATACTCTGCATGTATCCTTAAATACCATTTTGTATTTAATCCCCAAGATTCTGAGACACCTCATGCTTACATGAATGAAAGTCAAAAGGTTTGCCTGCTCATTGCCTAGGAACCAGTCACTTATTCCCCACTTTAAAAGAGAGGTTTTAAAAGAGCATTAACTTAATCTAGTTTCATTCCTTGCATTGTTAAAATACTGTTTGCCTTTTTCTTTTTTTTTCCCTCTTTCTGGTACTGACAGGTTATTCCTAACTTTGTTATTTTGATATTAACTAGACAGGCAATGCTCAAAAAGACCCTAAAACTTAAAAAAAAAAAAAAAATAAAAAAAAAAAATATATATATATAAACAACCCAACCCCAAATCTGTACAATTATATGACCTGATTTTATTAAGGTTTTTGGAATGTTTCATACTTCTGTGGTGTAGACAAGTATTTTTAAAAGAGAGAAGTGGCTAAGTGGCATATCTACGTTCTTCTGGACTAACATTTCAGAAAAATAAGCTGAATTTCACAAATAGGTGTAAGACATATCCAACAATGTCCAGACCACAGTTTTGAATGCAAAGTGACAATGTGTTCCAAGTGAATATTCCAAGTTATTAATGCAAATTATGAGGCTTTGAACCAACTCCTCTGTCCTTGCAGAGACACAGATGTTCCTCTGCACAGTTCACTGAACACCCTTCATTAGTCATACCTGGTTTTTGAGAAGGGGTGGGAAACAGAAAATGACAGTGCATACAAACAACAGCAATACAGAAAATGTCAGACCTCATGCACAGGGGCAGCTGGAAAGCTGAGACCACATCTCAAACATCCTGTCAGAACTGCCAGAGGGCAGGAAAAAAAACAGGGCTTATGTGACAACAGTAACTGTTCTTCCTAAATACCAGGTAGAAATACATAAAGCAACAACTCATGTCAGACTAGAAACTGTTTCAGCTGCTTCATCAAGTAACAAGACATCTAAAAATATAAGGCATTAAAACCTAACTTGTAGCAGGAACATTGTGTTACACAATATAAATGAGTTTCACTTTGTTTCTGAAGGCAGGGGAGTGTGGCTGATGTCACAGTGTCTGTCTTGAGAGTTGAGAAGAAATGGGGATTTTTTTGGACTGTATTGTAGTATAAAGTAGCTGCAGGGTTTCCTCCTGCTTTAGCACTTGGTACTAATGACAAACACTGTCAGGTCTGCAGGTATTGGGGCTTCAGTAATTCCTGTTTCTCTCATTACCTCACAGAACTTGTTGAGAGACACTCAAAAAGCCACTTCCCTACAGAGGATTTGTAAAACATTTTTATGAAAACTGAAGGCACTGGATGAGCTGTTGGCACTCAGGGAGATGATGTAGCTGGGAACAGGTCCACATTCTACCTGCAGCACTTTAGCACTCCATTGACTGCAGTCCTTAATTTTTTCCATGCTGGGGCTGGGATGCAGAGGGATCCACCCTCCCTGCCTTCAGCAGTTGTCCTTACCCAGCACAGGTGAGTTGCACACTCCTGAATCCCCCTGCTCTGTGCAGCAGCTAGGACTGCACATCCAACCACTGCCATGTGCATTTCCATATTATGACTCTGTTCCTTAGGGAATAAGAAGCTTTAGCAGAATATCACAGAATGATCTCAACCAACAGACACTTAAAGCACCTAGATTTAAATCATATCTCCTGTTAAATCATGAGTTAAAATACACTGCCAGCCTGAGCTAATGAATTTTCTCCTATATATACACATCACTGCACTATTCATTTCAGCTTCCAGATCCCTGGTTCACATCTGAGGCTAGAAATTACCTTGAGATCATTGCCTCCTTGTAAAGAGACTGTAACTGTTCTAGAATGTTCAGTACTTCAGTGCATCAGCTCACATCCCATTAGAGCACTTGATGTTCATATCCCACTCAGTATAAAAGGCACCTGCCTCCATTAAGCATTTGCTGAGCAGAAAAGTGACAAGCTTGAGGGAAAATGAGGAAACCCAGGCACAGTGAAGTGATCTATCTCCCCGACTCTGGCACACAGACCAAGTTCTTGTTAATTTTAAGGAAGCAAAAGTGCCATTTCAGTCTACCAGCAGGACATCCCTGACCCAGCCAGCCACCTCTGAATTGCACGAGACACCATGACCAGCCACATGAAGGTGGCTTTTTCTTACACTAACACCAATTGAAAAGGCCATGATTCCTTTTTCTGAATCCACTTAGGAACAAGGAAAGAACTTTACACTTCTCTGAGCAGCTCATGCTATGGACAAAATAGAGTCCTCAAGGTCTTCTGCACCTGGCCTGACCAGACCTTAGTTCCATCACAGCTCCCTGGGATTATCTATCTGAGTATTTACCCCTTGCTCACTTACACTAATAATCCCAAATGTACTCAGTTTGTTCCCTACCTTTGTTCCATTTCTCACTCCCCAGAAGCTTGCCTTTTAATGTCTGCCATTTTCAGGTATTGCTGTAGTTGGGACATCCATCCTCTGCAGTGTTAAGGAATCTAAATATTCTCCTTAAATTAAGGTGCTACCTGTTATTTTGAATCCAGAAAGTCCAAGTGACAGGGCTCTAATTGTCTGTACATGACAGCTTCTCCCTCTTCCTAAAGCACTATATGTCAACATACCTCTCTATCAACTTAAATCAGATTTTTTGACCAGTAGCTGCTCTGAGCCACATTGCTGCCAGTTCACAAAAACAGTTCTGAGGAGAAGGAGTTTCTTTTAGCACCTGGTTTAAATGCTACAATAGCTACAGAGTTGTCTTAGGGCAGATTGCAGCTGTCCAGGGTAAGGTTAATGAACAGTGCCTAAAAAATCCTCTTCTCCCTTCAGCATCTTTCTGAATGACAGGTATGAAAATAGGTCAGTCTGAGGTCTCTTAACAAGATGCAGCTGGATTCCTGGGACAGAACAAAAAAAAAAATATTTCCCTACTGTCCTTACCTACAAACCCAACCTTTCTGAGCAGGCTGCTATCTGATTTCCTCACTGGTTGGGAAGCGAGCTTGGAAGTGACAGTTCCATCCCCACTTACAGGGCAACATCACACTGAGAATAAAGTACAGCCTGTGATTGCTGCAGCTGCTCTGGTAATTCACTGTTTACAAGTCCTATTCTAGACTCCTTCTTAGCAAAATCTTTTGCAATAAAGCAGATGTCACTCTAAAACATGTCCTTCAAGTTAAAATCACAGCTGCTGCTTTCTGGATAAGCTCATTGTAATGAGAAATCTCTTAAATGTATTTTAAAAAGGTCAAAACCTGTGTAAAACATAATAATGATAAAACCACTGAGTAAAGTAATTGCATTGCTAGTATTTGTCTAGACATCAAAACTACATGGTTATCCCTAACCTCAAAACCTTTCACAGGCCATCACCAAGCCTAGTTTGGATCTCCTATCTGCTTAGCCCACTCCCAGCTTCCTTTTCTGCTCCACAGAGAAGCTGCCAGGTGGGTGTTCTCACCTGCAGAGATCTTCTGTGTGGTCTTGCCACAAGTGCCCTCCTTACATCAAGACTGCACTGCCTCCGGTGTTCCTGCTGCCAGGTTTCGTTTTTTCCACAATGCTTTGAAAATTAAGGAAAATCCTCCACAAGCTAGTCTAAGATATGGAGGCTCAGCTTAGTTAATAAAATTAATGGAAGTATTGTCTTTGAGAAACAGTGATCAGTTTTGCATTAAAAAATTACTAACTGTTAGCTACAAAGTTAAGCCTCGAGAGCCAGAAAATAGCAACACATGGACTATGCAGATGGGCAGATATGAAACATAGCAAGGAACATTGTCTCTGCAATGACTTACTGCAGATGTCAGAAAGCCACTGTCACAGGAAGAGAGGGTTTATATTCAGAACTGATTACTCTATTAATAGGCTTGATTTCACACCTCTTTGCTGGTGGTTCTTGCAAACCAGTAGCTTTTAATAAAGAGACGGATGCTACTGAAGTTTGTGTTATATGGTATGCTATATTTAGTACCTTCCCAGTGCTGAGCAAGCACAGCTAAAAACCTTATTAGTGGAAGGGACGTGTTCAACACCTGAGCTGCGCTGTGGAACATGGTGCTCACAGGTGTCTCGAGTTAGAGCCTGGGAACGGGTCCCCACCTCATCCTGCCTGCAGGATGCGATCTCCAGAGCGCGATAATGAGCCCCAGCTGCCGCCGGGCCCGCCCGCGGTACCCTAAGGTACAGCCTCCTTTCTCAAGGGCTTTACACACTATTGTACCGCACGCTCCCTGCGGTGATGATGTGGCACGCAAGCGCCAAGCCGCCCACAGGAGCGCCCGCACAAACCCCCATCGGGTCCCGTCCAGGTGTGAGAGGGGTTTAAAGACCCGCCGAGCCGCTCAGCCGCCGGCAGCCCCGCGCAGAGAAGCGACAAGCCCAAGGGAGCCCCGGCTCGCTGCCCTGCCCTGCCCCCGGGGCCGCGTCACCAGACATGGCCGCGCCGCCGGCACGGCGCTCGACCCCGGCGCACGCGGCACGGCCCGGCGGCAGCGCCGAGCCGGCACCAGGGCCCGGCCGACAGCGGCTCGGCGGGGCTGCGGCTCCCTGAAGAGAACGGAGGGAGGGAGTGAGCGACAAGCGACGATCCCGCTCCGTCTCCCCGGCCCGCCGCGGCTCCTCCCCAGCCCGCCCGGCGCGGCGCGCTCACTTGTCCCTGATGATGGTCTGCAGCTCCCGCAGCTGGTCGTTCATGGGCAGCAGCTTCAGCTGCGGCCCGATGGCCGGCGCGCCGCCCTCCCCCGCGGGGATCGGCCCCGCCGCCACCACCCCGTTGCTGCTGCTGCTGCTGCTGTCCGGGCTGGGGCAGCCGCTGTCCTCGCTGGGCTCGGCGAAGCGGATCAGCCGGGAGCCGCCGCTCGCCGTGGCCGTGGCGGCCGCCGGCGGCTCATCCTGCGGCCGCGGGCCCAGGCGCTGGTTCTGGCAGGGCATCGCCTCCATGCGCCGGGGCCGCGCCCCCGTGCGCGCCGCCGGGGCGGGGGAAGCGCGCCCGCCGCCCGCGCTCCATTGGCGGCCGCCGCCGCCGCTCAGGCCCGCGGCGGGAGCGCAGCGCGGGGGCGGGACCGCGCCGGGCGGGCACGGACTGCCCCGGCCCTGCCCGCACTGCCCGCACTGCCCGGCCCTGCCCGGCCCAGCCCCGGCCCTGCCCGGCCCTGCCCGCACTGCCCGGCTCTGCCCCGGCCCTGCCCCGGCCCTGCCCGGCTCTGCCCCGGCCCTGCCCGACCCTGCCCCGGCCCTGCCCCGGCCCTGCCCGACCCTGCCCGGCCCAGCCCCGGCCCTGCCCGGCCCTGCCCGCACTGCCCCGGCCCTGCCCGGCTCTGCCCCGGCCCTGCCCGGCCCTGCCCCGGCCCTGCCCCGGCCCTGCCCGGCTCTGCCCCGGCCCTGCCCGCACTGCCCGGCCCTGCCCCGGCCCTGCCCCGGCCCTGCCCCGGCCCAGCCCCGGCCCTGCCCCGGCCCTGCCCCGGCCCAGCCCCGGCCCTGCCCCGGCCCTGCCCCGGCCCAGCCCCGGCCCTGCCCCGGCCCAGCCCCGGCCCTGCCCGGCCCTGCCCGCACTGCGCGCTCCGGGACAGCCCCTGGGAACTGCATAAAGGCCTCCTTTGGGTCACTGTTTTTAAATTGAGAAAGGAGGCCTGTGGGGGTTAGAAAATGAACAAGGGGTTTTGACCCATTTTTTTCTATTCAGTAAATATGTACAAATCATTGCCAGGATCTTACACATCAATGCCAAACTTTCCAAGGGACACTCAGGCAAACACAAGGAAACGGAAGGAATAGAACTCCTCTGCCAGAAAATCATCTACAGTCTAAAATTCCTGAAGGCTACTGTCTTCTTGCTCTGTTCATTTTGGATATCTAACAGGCGGTGGACTCCCAAAGGGCCCAGGAAACACCTCCCAGGAAAATGCAGCCCCTCCACTGCCTGAGAGCAACAAAGCACCACGAGTCACTAAAGCCCACGAGACTGACAGGAGATGGAAAAGTAACCGGATTTCATGACTTACTGTCCAATACTTAATGAAATACTTGAAGACTGTTGCAGCAATATACAAGCAATACAACAAAGAATAGGCTAAGAACAGTAGAAAGAATTTGTAGTTAGAAAATCCAATGCAGTTATTCACCCTGGAGGACAAAAGCAAAGTTGAAATCAGGATTGGTGCAGCACACAGTGGTTGTAACACAAAGAGCTCGAGCAGTTCTGGGGGTTGAAAGCCCTGGATCACACAACCGAATTTGCCAATGAGCAGCTCCCCTCAGTGGCCGAAAGGGAACTGAGCTGGTGCCTCTGCTTTTCACTCCAACCCTTCCCGGGGGCCGAGGAGAAGCACAGCTCAGAGGTTTGGAATTGTTTTAAGGCTGGTACCACAGGTAAATGGGTCCCAGAGGCAGCAGCTCGTTCCTCCTGTCTGCTTCTTGTCTGCCGAGGAAATCAGAGCTGGGAGTTCTGTGCTACTTTATTCCTTTGCAAACCTCAGGAGCCACCTCACCCCTGCCTGTTTGCTTACATACAGCCCAATTAACCCCACACTTAGTGAGAATTCTCCCTGCACAGGACAGCTCTAGAAAGGAACACGGGGATGTACAAAAAACCCTAGTGGGTGTTTGTGTCAGAACTCAGGTTTGGAAAATCCTCCACAATTTGATCACCACGACGGTTCAGGTAGGAAATGTTTGGTGTCATTTCTAAATTTTTAAATCTTCCTTTTTTTTTTTTCTTAAAAAAAATGAGGAATTTAAGAAATGTAGTGGCAGCAATTCTGAAAGGTGTAAAGCTCAATTATTCTATGCAGCTTTCTGCACAGACTGTCTAAAATGAGAGAGACATATAGACATGTAGCAGTAATATATATATAAAAGGCTCTCTTTTCTGAAAAGTGCTTTTAAAAAAGAGAAACTGAATGAGAAAAGAAAGACAGGGCCTCACCCTCTCTCCTCCTCTTTCCTTCCCAGGTGTTGGTGTGTGATGTAAAAGCAGCAGTGGGCTGTGGGAAATAGCACTGAGCCAGCAAACAGTCAGTCCTTCTTACTGAATCCAGAGCCATTCCTGAAGAAGAAAGTTGGAATCATGAACTGCACACACTGAATTTCTCCTTTCCTCTCTGGCACACCTGTCAAGCCTTACAGCTTTGGCAGAAAACCATCCCAAAGCACCCAAACCAGCAGTGCAGGCTGAGCCCCCGGCTGCAGACACACTCCCCCTGCATTCCTGGCTGTTTCATGCCCCCTGAGCACTGTCTCAGAGCAGCTGCAGGAGCAGAGCTGATGTTCAGCCCACACCTTCTCTTTGCCCCCATGTTCCAGACTTACCCCATAGATGCTCAGGGCCGTCACTGACCATGTGGGAAGGACAAATTTCCAACATGCCTGACAGAGCTGCGGAAGGAGCGAAGGTGAGGAGGGTCCCAGAGGAGTTTCCAGGCTTCTCCTTTCCTTGACAGGCTCCAAAGACACCCAGCACTGCCTCGCAAGGCTAAAAACCTCCTTGTTCAAGTCAGGCAGTTCCAGCAGGGTCACAGCCTCTGAGGCTCCCCTGGCCCCACTAAACTGCACTACTAACGGGCTCTGAGCCCCCCAAATCTGTCCCTGTCCATTCCTTCCTTTCTTCCACCTTCCTCCCAACATCTCAACGTGACATTGTAAATTTTCCTTTAAATTGTGCATTTCTCTTACCGGTTTCCATGGCCAAACTCCTCCTTAGTGGTGCCTTCTGAACAGGAGGAAAGGAAAGCTCCCATTTGTGCCTGGGCCAAGGCGAGCGCTCTGTGGACAGAAGGCTTTGTGTGCCCTCGTTCCCTTGGCAGGAATAACAGCCTCGGCCACTTCAGGGGAGGTGACTGGATTAGCAGGGGAGAAAGGAAAAAACAGGGAAGAAGAAAAGCAACCAGTAAGAGCCAAAAAGTCTCAAGCATGGCCTGGTGTATTTGCAGTGAGCCAGAGCACAGGTTGGAACAAAACCTGGAGAAGGCACAGGGATCAGGACATCCCAGAGTCACAAACTGCTGTGGATTCACTGCAAGTTTGATCTTCTCACAGGCAGTAAATCCATAACCTGGGCAATGCTGGATACCTCTGTTTTGTGCTGGGCTGATGAAACAACATTCTGTTGTTTCTTGAGCACTTCAAGAAATGGTAACTCCACCACTGTCCTGGGAGATCCCTTCCAATGCCACATTTTCATTGAAAACAACTGGACATAGTATTTTTGTAACATAAACAAACACATTTTAAAACACAGCTCTTTTTTGCCACATATTTAATTGGCTGTGAGATATAATTCAGACTGCATTTCCAAAGTGTGTGCAGCTGCTCAGTTCTTAAATGCAGGGTCTAAGGATTAATAGTTCATATTTTTCTAGAAATATATGCAACAGTTGCTATCTCCAAAAGAGCACTGTGCCTTTCAGCATGCATTCTACTTGCCAAAATTATTTTATACCTCTGAAAAAGGGCTTCTATCTGCCCCCAGCCTTGTCCTGTTTCTCTATTTTTATTTTCTTTGCATTACCCTGTTCTCATTAATTTTCCCTCTTGGAAGCATTCCCCTCCTTGTGTTCATACCCTTCCTATACCATTGACTGGAAGGGACGTTTGAATATTGATGGTTTTCTTTTTCCTCTATCCTGACTCCTGAATTGATTTGGATTCCCAGAGCCATGGGGGACTTCCTTTTAGGCTGATGCCTGCCACAGCTGGAACCGTCAATGTTACCATACAGAGCAGAGGTTTCAGTCTCCCTTTGGCATATTGATTATCTGGAATTCAGTGTTGATTCTTTCCATTTTATAGGAATGTTATTAATTATAAATCTTACTTCTAGAAGATATAAATACTTATTGCTGGAAGTGAAGTTCATTACAGTGCTCGAATCATATTAAGCACCTTTAATGAGAAAGAAGCTAAGAACTTCAAGAAACTCTAAATGAAATGTTATTTCACATCCACAAGATGAGTGTTGTATTTGTGTTGCTGAGCTGCTTCTGTAAACTTTTCTAGCCAAAAAACAAACATGTTCTCATTCAGTACACTGACCTTGTTCTCAATCCCTGGTTTGTTGTCTACACAGCTCCTGGAAATAGGCCAGATTAGATATATTTTAGGATTATATTCACTAATCTCCTTTGTGGTGAGTTATTTCCATTACTGGAGCTTCTATTTCTTCGACTGAGTTGCTTCTGTCATTTTTCCAGAGCGCCAGCTCTGGAGCAGGCATTGATTTGTCTGTCTCCAAGGAGATCCTCTGCTTCCACAGCTAAATCTGCAGAGAAATAGATATTTATTTTGTGGTGAGCTACTTTAAACAGTGTAAGTTCATAAAACTCCTCTGTTGGCTTTCTGTGTCTCTATCATGAGCTCTGTTCTCCTGGTTCAGTCACTCTGGGATAGAGGGCTCTTTTCACCCTGGGTGTCTCTCAGGGTTTGAGCAGTGCCTTGTGCAGGTATCAGTAATCTGAGATCACATAAATAAAGTGGTATCAGAAGGAGAAAGAGAAGATCAGAACTGGAAACAAGACTGAAATATTAGCAGGAGGAAATAAAGCCAGTAGCGTGGGAGAGTTATTAAAGAAGGAAGAGCAGCTAAAGTAAAATTTACAGGGAGAATATTCATGTCAATATATTACAGGTGGAAAAACTAAAATGGTACATTATCCAACAATGACAAGGCTGAGATAATGCAGGGATTGTGTGGTTTGACAATAAAAGTTTGCTAAGGGATTTGTAAGTCTCTGTTAGAGGCATTGGAACTGTGAGATCCTGTGACAGCACAGCACAGGGTGTTGTTATCCCTGTGCAGGATGTTCCATGTAGCACGTGTCCAAAGAGCTTAACATGGTCAAAACACTGGACACATTTCACAGGGCTGAGAGCCTGTGCTGCATTTTGGATCAGCTCATAAAGCACCACATGTGCACACAGACACTGTGCATGAAACCATTGCAGCCGTGCATGTGGGAAAATTGCAGAAACATTTGAAATCACTCATAAGATGCTGCAATGTTGGCCAGCCTGTCTGTCCAGGCTATCCCAGACAGAGCTGTGATTATCCCATTTTGCCTGGTCAAACCTCCATGTAGAGCAGAGCATAGGGATGGAAGCAGATGTGTGGAAGCCAGAAGCCCAGAATCCCTGTTTATCCCTCTGAATGATGCCACGGGGCGGCACTGTTCAGACCCAGCTCTGCCAAATGCAATTATGATGAAGAATTAGATTAGCGCCAGAGAAATGTCGCCTCTGTCGTTTGAAGTGGATCCTGGTCAGGAGCAAAGTTGCGTATCAAAGTACAGACTAGAGAAATCCTGCCTCATTAAAAATCAACTTTAAGCCAATTGTCCTCTTCCTTTCTGTCTGTCTGTCTGTCTTTCTCCCCTGCAAATGAGCTTACAACTCTCCCTCAAGGCAAGAGCATCAGCAGTCAAGCTCTGGTAGCTTTGAAGAAATCTTTGTGCGATTAGAAATGCCACACAGAGTTACAGCCTTCTGACAGCTCTGCATGCCGATCACATGGGAGTATGTAGGCCATTGGAAATGTAATCCATGGCATAGCTCTATCTTCCTAAGTGGGTGTTTAATTAGGAACTGTACTATCGCTGCATTATTCTGGCTCAAAGGAACTACGGCTGAGCTGTGTGGGCTGGAGGAGGCCTCTGAGGTAGCTCAGAACTTAACCCTGGAAAGGTGTGGAATACAGGATTAGGTCTGCATGGAGATGTATCAGCTCACATGCCATCCAGAGTCTCTGCTTCCCCTCCAGTCTGTGCTTCCTCATGGTGCTGTGGGCCAGGGCTTTTCTGTGCCCCAGGCAAGGAAATTTCCTGGGCAGCTGCTCTGTGGGGGATCCAAAATCCAGAGAGACTGTGTGCCAGCTTGAGCACTTCTTTCTTTCTGCATCAATATCAGTGTCCAACTGCATCAGGACAAAGCATGGGAGTGCTACCAGCAGCTTAGAAGGAGCACCCTGTATGAAGTACTGACAGAGCTGCTGACCAGTATGAGCGATGCTTGCAGCTGTGCTGTTTGTCCTGAGGACACCCATATTCCAACAGTGCAGTGCCTCAAAGAGAAGGCTTTTATCTGTACAGCCAGAAGAGAAAGGCTTCTGAGCGGGGCATGGCTCAGAAGGGCCTGGTTCATTCCAGCTTAGAAGGGCCTAGTTAATTCCCAGCTCAGCAGGGGTGTGCTTGTTCCCCTCAGGGTGCCATTGCAAGATGAGAGCAGCCCCTTTCTGGATGCTGTTGTGGGACTGAGGGCAGCCCCTCTCACTGCAGGCTTTGGTAGGGCTGTGGGCTGCTCCTCTGGGAGTTGCCATGGTTGCACTCGGGACACTTGAGACAGCACAGCAGGGGCCGAGGGCTGCTCATCTCTGGGCTCCATGGTGGGGCAGAGGGCAGCCCCTCAGAGAGTGCAGTGGCAGTACTCAGGACTGCTCCTCTCTGAGTCCAGTGGTGAGGCTGAGGGCTGCCCCTCTCTGGGTGCCATGGTGGGACTGAGGGCTGCCCCTCTCACTGCAGGCTTTGGTAGGGCTGTGGGCTGCTCCTCTGGGAGTTGCCACGGTGGCACTCAGGACACTTGAGACAGCACAGCAGGGGCTGAGGGCTGCACCTCTCTGGGCACCATGGTGGGGCTGAGAGCTGCACCTCTCTGAGTGCCATGGTGGGGCTGAGGGCTGCACCTCTCTGGGTGCCATGGTGGGACTGAGGGCTGCACCTCTCTGGGTGCCATGGTGGGACTGAGGGCTGCACCTCTCTGAGTGCCATGGTGGGGCTGAGGGCTGTCCTGCTCTGGGCACCATGGTTCAGGACACGCACCATGGGGAATGAGGGCAGCCCCTCTCAGGGTGCCCTGGTAGGGCTGAGGGCTGCCCTTCCCAGGGTGCCATGCTGGATCTGAGGGCAGCCCCTGTCGGAGTGCTATGGGGGTGCTCAAACTGCCCATCTTGGGCCACTATAGGACAGCCCCTCTCACAGAATGCCAGAGGGAGGCCCAGGGCAGCCGCTCTCTCCCCGCCACGATGGGTCTGAGGGGGCCCCTCTCGCGGTCCCGCCAGGGCGGCTCCGAGGGCAGCCGAACCCACCACGGACCAGCCTCCCCTCAGGGCGGCCCGCCCCGCCCCGCCCCGCCCCGCCGCGGGGCCGCCGCCGTCCCACAATCCCCTGCGCGCCGGCCTCGCAAGATGGCGGTGCTGGGGGCACCGCGGGGCCTGGCGGCCGCAGCCTCCCGCAAGCGGCGGCTGCTGCTCGCCCTGGCCCTGCTGCGCCCGCCGCCCGCCGCCGCCCTCGCTTGCTTCTCCGGGGGGACTGTAGGGAGCGGACGGCGAGGCGTCCGAGCCGCCCCGGGGGGCGCACAGGTGCGTGGGGGCGCCGGGGCGGGCGGTGTGAGGCTGGGAGGGCGCCGGTGCCCGCGGCTCTGCGAGCGCCCCCGGTTCGGCCTTGCCTGCCGGTATGGGCGCCCGCTCGCCCCGGGGCCGCCGGCCCGGTGTCGGGGCGGCCGCGACCCGCGGGGACCGCGCGGAGGGGCCGGGCTGTCGTGGGGTCTCTCTGGGGACAGGCACCGAAAGGCTCCGTGTGTTGAAGCGGACGCTTTGGATGTGTGTGTAGGACTAATTTGTGCTGACAGCTAATTGTGGCGCTGTGTGCGGGAAGGCGGTTGGAGTTGGGATGCTGTCTGTCAGCTGGGGAGGGCTGTAATGTGTCCTAGTGAGTTATTTTTTATTGCAAGTAAAGTACTGATACTTTATCTCAAACTAAGTCCAGCTTTCAGTAATTCACGTGCATTTTTCACCAGCTTTCAGTAATTCACGTGCATTTTTCAAAGTGGCTTAAGGAAGCATATCCCAAAGACTGAGGGAATGAATGAACTTTCATAAACTCTCAGCTTGTAATTCTGTTTGATAATAAACTTTTTTATCCTCTCTTATTGCTGCTGTTTATAAATAACTTCTTTGTCACTCACCTTGATTAGTTTTCCCTGACAGGCAAAATTCTGTCAGAGACTACAGTCAACTTTATGTTACTAGATAAGATGAGCAGGACTGAAAGGGTAAATTCTGGAGGTTTTAATTTTGAAACTTGTGCGAGAGGCTGAGAGCTAAAGTTGATGCAGATCAAATATTTTACTCAGGTATTTGCATACATTAAAATACACCTGAATACTCAGTATTGTCTGGTGTTCCTGGAGATGTATTTCAGCTGTTAGGGAACAAACAGCAATGTTATCATGGTGATGAATAGAAGTATTAATTATATTCCTGGTTTCCTTTTGAATGACTTTATTTTCATCTGAGAAATGCCAGTCCCTGCTGATCAGTTTTAATTGCTATGTGTCACTAAATGTGGATTTGCATTAGATTTGCTGAACTAGAAAGCTAATATTACATCTGTGGGATATATGTATATATGTGTGTTCATCTCTTTGGCTTTTTAGTTTCTAGGCATTTTTTAATTAGAAAATGGTCAATTAATGCATTTTTTATGGTCTGGTAATAAATTTTCACTTTTTCACCAAGCTCTATTTGGCTGAAAATTAGATTTCATTAAATGCATGAGCATTTACTTTATTAACCAAAAACTCTTAACAGGAGGCTCAAACTTAAGTGTTCTGGACTTCTTGGTTATAATGTCGTTCAAATTTTTGAGACATGGTTTTTCAGACATTTAGATAAATTTGCTGACAGAGGAAGATGTGTTTTCCTGACAGTAAGAACTTTTCCTGGTGTGGCACAGTTACACCAGAGCTCCTCACTGCTGGGGTAAAACCCAGTGAACTCCACAGCTCTGCTTTAATTGATATAATTACACAAATAGGAGAAGTTTGTGGCACCAGAGCTGGGTCAGTCAAGAGTTGTGCCTGTTACAGCTCAAGCTGGTGAATAGTACAGCCATAGCTTAACTCCTGAAGAAGAATGGGATTAAAGGAATGAAGAACCTCTGGTAAAATGACCGTAAGAGCAAAGTTGCACCCATTCTTTTTGAAAAAGTTAATTTGCTTGGCTCTCATCCTGCTACTCTGCTTTGCATTCATGTGGTATTTGGTCTCCTGACTTCATAGTTTCGTGTCCATTGTAGATTTTTTTAAGCTTACAATTAATTGTAAACCTAATTGTATTGCAATACAATGTATGTATTTTCTATGATACTTAGTACCATGAGAGTCAAATACAGTAGAGTCGTTTGGGTGCTGTTGCATTACAGATTCAAATATTTTTTCCCCTCACATTTATATTTTTCAGTAGTTTTGATTAGAGGCTTGCTTTTCTGGATCCTAAGGCATGTAACACTTGTATCCTGGAGAGGAAAAAAGCTAAATTTATGGAGGGGAAAACCAGGTTTCAGGAACTGGGATCAGGCCTCATTTTTTTGATATTAAGATCAGCTTGTATTTCCATAACCACAGTTCCTTCAGCTCACCCTCCTGTGGCTGGAGCAGGCAGGGGTTCATCATGTCCAAACTTGTGTTTGGAATTTAGGATCTCTGCTGAGTAGAGAGCTGGAACACTGGCTTGATAAACTTTCATGAGTAACTGAACAATTGCTGTTGGTTTTTTCCTAGGAAACTTGTGGGGGGATTTTTTGTTGTTGTTTGGGTTTTTTTGTTTTTTTGTTTTTTTTGTAGAGGTTTGCTTATATTCAAAAGAAAAGCAATGGCAAATTCTGTTCAATGTTAATATGGAAATTAAATGAATCTAAAAATTAGTTAAATTAGCTAAATGGAAACAAAATAGCTTTTCACGGGAAGGGTTGAACAGCCCTCAACTTAGGATAATTATTTTTCTAGGAAGCTTTCTAAGCAAAGAAATACATGGAGAAGTTTTTTTGGGGAGAACTTTGGCAGTTGTAGAAAACAGGGCTGTGTAAATTTTTGTTACTGTAACAGTACAAAATAGAGGCTTTTCCCTTCCATTATCTTGCCTTTCCAGCTGCTAGTGATAAAGAGCTTGTTCTTCTGCATAACTAAATAATATCCCTTGCACTGGCAGGGGTTGCAAGAGAAGTTTCAGGTGTTTCTGTTACATTTATTTATATTTTACCTTAGTTTTTTATTTATTTATTTTCACCTGAAGCTAGCTCTGTTCTGTAAAATGGCACTGGTGTTTATTGTCCAGACATTTCATGTGTTTGTGTGCACTGCTAAATTCTCTTCTCTGGACTCTGAAGGTGCAGTTGGACAGTCCCTGGCAGTCAGCAATCCTCACTGCTAAGTACCTGCTTTGTAAGGGGCTGTTTGAAATTCCCTGAGTTTTAAAATCCCTTTAGAGAGGCGATGCTGCTGAGCAGAGCAGCAATCCCATACGTCTGCCTATAAAAATGGACATCTCAAACTGCTGTGAGGAAGGATGCTCCATCCCTTGGAGTGTTCAAGGCCAGGTTGGATGGGCTTGGAGCACCTGGTGTCTTGGAAGGTGTCCCTGCCCATGGCAGAGGGCGACACTGGATGAGCTTTAAGGTTCCTTCCTTTGCTCTGTACACATCCATCCAAGTGTCCTGAGCAATTGCACATTGGCCACTGGTAAATGTAGCTCCAGCTAAGTTTTTATTATTCATACTGGTGGCAGTTTAGCCTATCTTTTTACCAGAATATTTCTACCTTTTTCTCTCATTTTCCTCCTCTCTTTCCTAGCATTATTTCTTTTCTTGCTTTGTAAACTCAGCAGGATTAACTGTGGGACTTAAATGCTGCAGAAGAACTTGAATCCCACCTTAAGTTATCTTTTCTGTCACAGTTAGTTAAAAAAAAAAAATCCCCTGAGATGAGTGCAGCATGTCTGGAACACAAGGTATCATATTCCAGAGAGAAGCTTCTAAGTGTGGGTTTGACCTTGCACAAATGTGTTTAATCCGTGTTGTTTGTTTGCATTTGTAGTATTTAAACTACTACCCACAGTCATGACACTTTAACATTACTTTTATGTGCAATTGGTACTAGACATCTGTTTCATCCTTTGGAGTTTATAGAATCATATCCAAAAATACTTTAAAAGAACATAATGGTGCAGAGTCAGGCATTCAGGAGTTAGGAAATGCCAGAATTCAAGTTGCCTGCGTTATTTCTTTAATTCTGAAATAAGCAGGACTTGCTCCTGGTTCTTTAAAGCAATAACCTGTTTCTTTTATGTGTTGTGATTAGATTAAAGTGTGGCTTTTCTTTGTAGTCTTAAAGCTCTTGGGAGCCCTGGTGAGGGAAGGTGGAATCCTAAGTCTTGCTGCAGGATGTGTGGAGAGTGGCAAGGAGAGCTGCAGCCCCTCTCATTTGGGCAGTTTTGCTGTCTGTACTGTGATGGTCAGAGGAATTACCAGTGAAAGAAATTGTTCACCTTGTTTAACTCTTTGTTTCTTTGCTGAGATTTATTCTTAGCAGGAGCTTGAGAGAGGATTGAAACCTCCAGTGTTCCAGGCTCAAGACTGAAAATAAGTTTTTCTGTGTATCTTGTGCAAAACCTTTAATGTTTTTGCTGTCTTAACCCCATGACAGTTTGTAGCTTCAGTGAAGAAATTAGGCTATTTATCTAATGCAGTAGTTGAGACCAAATCTACTGGTGATTCAGTAGAAGTTTTTTCTGTGATGTTGTTTGCTTCATATTTCAGTCAGAAGTGAACTCTGAGAACTTTGAGGTCAAAAGAGATGGATTTTTAGTAAAACACTTTTATGATGTCCTGTGTATACACTCCAGAGAACAGTAATTAGCTGCTTTCCAATACATCATAATTTTTCCATTGTATTTTCTGTTTATGACACTCTCATCATTCCTGTGGAAAATGTCTTGCTTTAGATGGAATTCTCTGTGCTGACACAAAGCTGTTGAGTTAGAAGTGCATCTGCAAGGAAAGGCTTTAGAAATGCAAGTTCTTTGTTTAACCCAGGTCTTGGAAGTATCAGGATCGTTCACACAGGCCAGTTAGCTCTACTAAATGCAAAATGTATAATTACGATGTTCACCCTTTCTCTGTATATAATGTCATATAATAGAAATGTTTGGAATAAGCAGGTACATGTGATGACTTGTGGAGAAATGGTTTTAATTTTCTTTGAAATTACTCATTAAATTATTACTTGAGATACGTGTCTTAGGAAGAAAAGGATGTTTAAGGCAAGGTATAAAATATATGCTGGTTCTGCTGTTTGGCACGGTTAAAATTACCCTTTTTTATGCTCAAGTTCCCTTTTTTTTTTTTTTTTTTTCTCCTTTTCTTTTTTTACTGTTTGTCCTGGGTGGGTGAGCAGCTCTTTGGCTCTTTTGCTCTTGGTGTGATTGTTATATGGAGTGAGGGATATGGTTAATTCTGTCACAGAGCAGTGAAAAATGGGATACTGAGTATCAGAGCTGATGTGGCACCATCAGTGCTGACCAGGAGAGGTCCTGTGTTTTGCCATGGGGAAGCACTGCCAGCTTCCTGTTAAACTATTTTGGCCCTTTAAAACATAAAAAAATGGATTGCTTTGCAAGGTAACATGTATAGCGTGGTACAGTTGGTGGCAGCTCTGCATTACAGGTTGAGGTGCATTGAAGGATCTGTGAATATTGCATATTTTGTGTCCTGATAAGCTAGAACTTGTCAGCCCTGCTCCACTTTCTCATAGTCCCAGTGCTTCCCAGGCAAAAGCTGTAACTTGGATTTGCCTGCTGGAGACAAGCAAGGCATGAGCTGAGCTAAGAGGAATTGGGAATGGCAGACTCTATCAGCATAAAAATAACATTACTTAATGACAAACAGGACAAAAGACTATTTGAAAGAATTGAGAAGACAACCTGGGAGAAAATTAAAATGAGAGGAGAGGGAAAACTGGGCTTTTGTTGTACAGAAGAAACAAAGTCTGATGAGAGTGGGGATTCAGGGAAGGGAAATTGAGTTCATTGTCACTGAACATTTATGATGTGTGGATGTAATTTATTTTACAGCTGCTCCTCGCCAATTTTCTTTTTCTTTGGTCAGTTGTTAAAAAACAAAGCCATCTGCCTTCTTTTCATGTTATGCTTGTTTACATAAACTGGATGAATATTCTCTGAATGTGAAGTGCATGTTCTGCATGACTCTGCTTTCATTTCTCTTTTTTTTCTTTTTTCCTCCTGTTTTATTCTGCAGATTCCACCAATCTGCAGGCAAGGATCATGGCACAGTCTGGGAGGGAACTATTCAAGACCATTATTGGAGCATTCAGAGGTGGGTATAAACTGTTTTTCCAACTTGTAGGTCATGAGAAACTTAAGCCTTTGGAGCATCTTTCAGTTTAGACTGCTGTTACTTTTATTTTTTTAGTTTCACTATTTATAGTTCTGAAGTTAAATGGCAACTTATATTTCTGCCCCTAGAAATGTTTTTGAATCTTTGAAAACCAATGGTAACACAGTAACTTCAAAAAAGAGTTCTTAAAAGTGTGAGTTTTGCATGGTGATATTTAGATGGATTTATTAAATACTGTGAGTTTTCTTTCACTGTGTAGGGTTTTATTAGTTCAAAATTCTGCTTAAGTGTTGAATAAGCTAAGAATATTCTCATAACTGAGTGTCATAACTAAGTCAGGCTCTTATTCCTATCAGGTCTGCTTGCCTTAAAACCAGTGCAAACACAGGAAAGATGCAATTATTCCTGTTCATGGAAGAAATTACACATTTCTGAGTAACACACTTCTTTGAGGGAAACTGGGAAATGTATTTGTCTTGCTTTTCTTTTTTGTTTTTAATTATAAAATAATAACTACTCATAACTGACTTAAGTAGTTAAAATCTTGTGAGGGTCATTGTACCTTCAAAGCATGAAATCTACTTAGATTGGGGTTTTTGGATGCTTTTCTTTAAAATGTAAAAAGCGACATTTTGATTTGAGAAACCCTCGGGTCTGCTATCAACAAACATATATAAAATAAGATTGCTAATGAGCTTTTACATAACTTGAACCTGGAAATTGTCAACATGTAGCAAATCTTTTAATCAAAAAGCAGATTCTTTTTTGAAAAGTTTAACAGCTCCATTATTTGTGGCAGGCACTTTGAACTTGGAAAAATACATGGTGGTAGCGAGTTGTTATTTTTTAGTACATCTACATGCATAAATAAATTCAGAAATTTTCTCCAGGGAATCTTTGCTACATACTAAGAGAAGTGAGCATTTGTTTTTAACAAGCAGGTTCTTTTCCAAGCTGGCCCTGGAATGGATTGCAGCAGGGCCTCTGGAATTGGATAACATGTGCCCATTCCCATGCTGGTAGGAAAGACAAGTATGAAGCAGATTTATCTATTTTTTTTTCCCTCAAGTAAAGTTACTCTTACATACATGGAGAGAGTATTATTGCTTAAATGTGTTCCACTTTACATATTAATGTGCCCAAGTGTGGTTATCCTCCAAAACCTCAAGGTTTTTCTGTGTTCTTCAGCTCATTTTCAGTATTTAAGGATCTGTTATCTTTCCCTCCTGGCTGCTTGGAACACGGTCTTTGCTGCTAGGATTGTTATATCCCTTTTTTGTTACTGTTTTCTTAAGCAGGGCAAGGTTTTTAGAGGGAGGTGAGATCTTTTATTAAAACAAGTTTAAACTGTTTGATGATGAGAGAGATAAACCAAACCAGTAGTTTTTCTTTTTGCTGGCTTTTATGTGCCTGGTTCCTGAGGTTCTTGCAAATTGACTTTTCATTTTCACACAGATCCTGCCCAGGTGGCAACTGATGGAGAAGAGGATGTGTTGGCATGGCCATGCTGGTGGAGGGCTTCACACAGATCCAAAGGAAGGGGTAAAACTTGCTCAATTATTATTTCTTTTTAAATAAAAAAATGTTATCAGCTTCCCCAGAAAAACTAAACCTAAAAACTGAAGACCTCAAGCAACAATATGTCCAAAATTCTCTTGGTAGATATATAAATATTGTAATAGATACTGTTAAATTGTTAATGTAGACTTGCTGGCTCTTAAATCACCAAATGTTTGTGATAATAGTGTTGAAGGAGTTTATTTGTTTTATTAAAAATACCATTTTACTGTTACACACTCCCTTGAAATTGCCTTGGATTAGAGTCTTTTGATGGAAAATATGTTTTCTTGTCATGCATTAGTCTGTTGATCTTGTTTGTGACTGATATTTCCCTGTGACTTGGCAGACAGAATAGTAGAAATCAGCTTGTGGATTATTGCATCAGTTGGTAAAATTACACTTGAAATGGGAGGGGAGAGAAGCAATTAAACTGTGTGTATTTTTACTTGGAATTAATGGCAATACATCTGGTATATTTTGACTGTATTTCTATTCAGGAAGCACATTAAAGTAATGATGATGGTCTATGAGGAGAAGCAGGATCTTTTATTAGACCAAATGATTACAATCAGAAAATGAGGCAAACTTTTGGTTAAAACAGGACAGTATCAACTGTGTGATTAAAATTGCCAAATCAAAGTTCTTGAGTGTACAGAACTTCCATCTTCTCATTTCCTGGGCACACTTATTTCTGATGCTTTGTGTATTTGCAGAATCATTCTGTATGAATGTTTATAACTTGTTCAAACTTGGCTGGAATATTCCCTAAAATTAATGAAGGCTACATTGATGACAAACAATTTTCAGTTTCAGAATCCAGGTCTTTCAGGGCTGCTTTGCTGGTTAAACTATTCTGAGGATGCCTCTCCTACAGCCTCAGTTGCAAAGAAATTGAAGAGTTCAATTTAGGATTTTCTTTCAACTTTTCATCTGAGAGTTGTCCCTTCAGTGAATCCAGACCTGTTTGTGCTACAGGCAGAAGTCAGAAGAGGTGTATGTTTTCTAGTAAGAGGGAATTTCATAACTGAGGTGTAGCCAGCTTGTTTCAGTAAACACCTGTGATCTTTTCTGCATGGAGCACAGGGGGAAACAAAATAATTGGCCATCTCCAGTCAGTGATACCCATGGCTGTGCATGTAACATTAACTTCAAACTCATTTTAAGACCCTCCTGGCAACAGGTGTAAGTTCTTTTCAGAGATTTCCTGGGCAAAACAGATTTCAAACCTTCCTTCTCTGTTTCACATGTTTAAACTCCCAGGTTTTCTCTGATCAGAAAGGAAATTGAAGGTTCTTTTTACCACAGCACAAGTAACCTTAAGGGATGTTGGATGTTCTTTAACACTAAAACTCACTAGCAATATATTATCCAAAAATTTTGATGCCAGATGATATTTTTTTTAATTTGCTGTCAGTGTAAAATTCCATTGGCATTCTCCCTTCAGCCACTACTTGAAGCTATTCCTGTATAAATCAATCCCTTAACTTCTTTATTCCAATAAATGCAGCTGAAACATGGTTAATACAGGACATGGTCAGTTAAGGCTGTTGTCTGACTAAACAAATACCAGCTGTCCAGGAGAAAGCAGCAAGAACCAGCTGTGGAAGAGGTGAAATGTGTGGAGAGTGGAAAAAAAATAGGGTAAGGTTTGCCTGGAATTTCTCAGCAAAACTGAAGGGAAGGAAATACTCTGCTGCTCCAAGTGCAGTTCCTGTATCTCATGTATGCATGCACTTGTATTCAGTGTGTAAAAATACTGGCACCCTATTTACTACATTTTCCCCATAGGATTGTACTTCCAGGAGAACTACAGGTGAGGTACCTGTCAGCTCTAGTACACCTTTCCCTAGTCCATATTTTTCTGACAAACCAGGCTGTTTATTCTGACTTTGGGAGTGACATTTTAAATTGCCCCTTTTACAGCAGCTTCTGCAGGTACAGAACTGAACCCTAAGGATGAGCACAAAGTGAAGAGCACATTACCTTCATCTCACATATAACTACTAAAGAAACACTTTTTGAAATTCCAAACTAGCTTTTTACTTACAGCAGTGGCTGCTGTGCTGAGTACTGAGATCAGAACTGATCCTTACCAGCTTTGTGGGATATTTTGGTGCTGGTTGGAAGAATTGCCTCGTGCAGAGGGAGAAACTTGTGCTGGTACAATAAAAGGGATGATAGAGCTCCCTGAGGGAGCACATGGGGAGCCAGAATTGTGTCTTTCTCTCTTCATCAGCAGTGACAGCTTAAATTCATGTCAAATTACCACTTTCTTGTATCCCAGTTCTGACAGCTCATCATCCTGGCACAGGCTTTATCCACCAAGTGACAGGGTCAGCCCAGTGAATGCCTTGCAGTACTCAATAACCATGGAGATGGTGAAGAGGAATTATGGCTTTCTTTTTTTTCCCCTTCTTTAAGTACTTTAAAAGGTCCCAGAACCTGGATGGGATGGGTAGAAGGGAAAAGAAGTTGGTCAATGGTCATTCTTTTGCAGATAATCTTCAGTATTACATAGTGTTTTAAAACCATGCTGTATTCAAAAAGAGGAAAAGGCTTTCCTTCTTTGCTCCCTGCTGTATTAGTTTTATAATATTTTTCCTTCCATTCCTTGCATTTCTGTATAAATAGACCTGTAAAGAAAATGTAAAACATTACTACCATTTAAAAGGAAGTAAAATAAATTCATCTCTTAACCTTTTTATGTACCTCAGAGAATCAAAAAAGGGCCTGAGTCCATTGAACAGATTGCTCATTTTAATTCTTAATGTTGCTACTTGCATATTTAAACAAATTTTTAACTCATGTTTCTGTACAACAGTAACATTTATTTCATGGTAAACTTTGATGTAATATGTGTGCATTTTGCATCCTTTGATATTCCTTCTTGTTCCTTTGCAAGGCCTGTGGCAAGTGAGTGGCTGCCTCCTGACTTTTTTCTAAATGGATTTACTTCTGTCACCGTTCAGAGCCATGAAAAAAGGAAATAGATTCCTTGTTTGCAGCCAATATATTTTGTTCCTTTTAATAGATTTTCTGTGCAAAGTCTGCCTAGCCAATAGCAACATATAATTAGAACTGCTCTGATTGTACTTTTGTATCTTCTGTGTTAATGTGGTACCAATTTTTTTAACTTCCTTTTAACCTGTAAGTGGTGATCAAAGATATTTTCCACGTGTTTGAACCACATTTTATGCATATCCTTGGCTCAAATGGAAAGATTCATGTATATGCTGCAGCAGTTATCTCCATCTTTCAAGTGGGTAGGACACAACAGAAGCATTTTTGCATCCTCTCTCCACTGACAAATCTCCATATACCTGTTTTTTAAAAGTAGTTTGAAATGTGCTTATCCTGCGTAATGTTCCAATGGATTTGCAGTGACATTTGGTGACAAAATGCCTTGGTTTTGCTTGAAGCTGTGACTAGAAAAACTGAGATGAATTTCCTGGTGCTTTTAAAAGCTTACCTTTATAGGATTGGCTTCCCTGGTTGCCTCAGCAATTTTACCTTTTAACAGACCTCTCCTTTCTTGCTTATTCACCCCAGACCTTAACAGAGAATTTCTTTCCTAATTTGGTTTATCCTCAAACAGTAAGATTTATTATAACGCTCCCCCTTCCTACTGACTTCTGTCACAAGAGTCATCTTTGAAAGGTGTGCACTAACTTTTTGTTTCCCTCCCTCCTCCCCACTACAAAATATTGCCTGAAATGGGGAGATTAGCTGCCCTTGTTGCCCTCCTTTCTGTCTTAGCCCTCATTCTTTCAAGCTAACCCCAGTGTAGCCAACATAGAAGGAGTTGCTAATAGTTGTGCTCTGTGTTGCTGCACATCCTCTTGTCCTCAATTAGGAAATGTGGTTTAGGCTGCAGTTAATTCAGCTTGGGAATTCAGTGGGATTATCAAAAGTGTCAGTGGTAAACATCTGTCCATCTGGAAAATAGCCTCCCTTGCTGTAAAAAAATACAGCAACCACACCCAACAGTAGAAGAATAATCCCAAAACAAAACTTAAAATAAACCCAAATAGGAAAAGGAATGTTTTTCAAGCTGTCTTGTTAAATGGATCGTGCTCTTACTTAGAGCAAAATTTGAGATTTGGAGGAGAATCTATTTAAAGAATTCAGTTAAAATTGATAGCATCAGTTATCAATAAACATAGCCAGGACATGGCCATGTACATCTTCTGCTTTGTAAAGCCTGATTATCCAGTGTTAGGGAATGTTCTCCAAATGATGTTTATTGTGGACATTTCAGGCTTCCTTCTTGCCTTAGTTATTTTGTTAATGTGTTAAATTTTTTTGCATTTCTCTCCTGCTATCTTAAAACATCTTCCAAAAAAGAAGTAGCAAGCCCTTGAATTTTGTACAGCAATCTTGAGGAGATAAAAAAGAAGGGTCAGTTTGTTCTGTGAAGTATTTCAAGATGGGGAATTGTGGCTTTCTCTATGTTCCAGCTGCAGCCAGTCAGACTTGCACTCTGGAGAACATGGAACATTTTAATGGCATGTCATGGATATAAACTTCCACCTTGAAATGTTCACAGGCAGTCCTAGTCTCAGACATTGTCCAGTGTCTGTTTCCTATCAAATAAAACACAGAAGTGATCCAATTGTATAAAATTCATTCTTTTTTATAGTTCTTTTACTTCTCAAGTCTCTTTGTAAGGCGGTGCCTTTGTTTGTCCTGTCCCACAGCTGAAGGAGATCGATGCCAAGAAGATCATCAGGGCAATGCTGTCCTACGTGTGGCCCAAAGACAGGCCCGACCTGCAGGCCAGGGTCGCCATTTCCCTGGCCTTTCTGGCAAGTGCCAAGGTAAGAACAGACACTTGTTGTGCTCTCACAGTTGCTGTTCATCTGTATAAGGAATCGTTTTCTTTTCTAGTATTTATGGGCTTTTATGCTCTTAAGATGTCTGGGTTTTTCACAGGAGCATATACGAGAAATGATAGCTTGGATTTCGGAGCAGGGTATATCTGCAGGTAATGTTTAGGGAAGTGATGATGTGCATGTGGATGTTTAGGAAGGTGATGATAACTAGAATTTTTGTTTCCCTTGATCTCATTAGTTTAGCCCAGGATTTTCCATTGCTGGTTAATTATTTACCTCAGAAATTACAGAAAAAAGGAGTTAAAGGCTGTTCTTCTCTGCTTGTGTGGTGCTGTCAGACAAGCTTGCTTCAAGGCTCTCTGCCCATTCTCAGCCCTGAACTTGATCAATGTGGTGGTGCCTATTCACAGGTCTTGCTGTGCTGTGGAAGGAGGATTTGAGCTCCAGTCTGTTGATATTTCTCTGTGAGATAACAGAAGAATTAATTATTTTAGGGACTCCTTTGGTGTCCTAATATGAGAGAAGCTGTACAACCTTTTGTATTTAACAGCCCTGCTTTCATTCAAATGATTTTTCATGTAGTCTTTGATTATGAAATGGAAGATTGCTCTTACTTTTATTTCATTATGTGAAAGGATCTTCTATATTTTTACTTGCAACAGCATTAGTGTTTATTTGTTCTTTCAAAGAATTTGGCATGCAAAAGTGTTCTGCAGATTAAAAGGGGATATAATTCAAATTCTGTGCAAACCTTGTAGAAATAGTTCCTAAGAGCAAATGTTAGCTTCCTTTTGCTTTAAATAAAAAAAGTATTTGATTGCAAAATACTGGGAGGAAGTTTTGCGAATTCCATTGAGACATACAGCTCAGCTGGGTTGCTTATAAGTACAGCAATTTTAACCAAACATAAAGCTAATATTAGCACTAAGCACCATTGCCATGCTATGAAAAGAGAGAAGAGACAAATTTCAGCTCTGTAGGTGTTAAAAGGGGAGTGCTTGGGAGGAATTGCTGGTCTATAGTGCTTTCTCAAGAGGTTTTTATCTCTCAGGTACTCGTGGGTACTGTCTCCAGCAGATATTTGGGTTGTGCTGCAGTTTAGGATGTTGCTGATAATGCAAGTGATGACATGCAGAATATGGCTGGACTGTGCAAGTGAACTTTTCCCCTTTTTGTGTGCCTGGGCAAAACACGCAGCAATGCTTTCCACTGCATTTTAAAACTCTGGGGGAAACTCTTCTCAAAATGCAGATGCCTTCAGGTTTTGTGATGTGGATCTACCAGGTGGATATAAAAGTTAGTCTAACACACTTCCTTTCTCAAGACTCTTATTAGTAATGTTAATAGTAAACTGAAGGCAGTTTTTAAATGTTTGAAGTATTTTTTTCTCTTCTCCCCACTTGCCTATTCCCTAATTTGTAGTGTAATATGGATATGATGGAGAATGTGAATGAATCCAGCCTCTAATCCTGCATGTGGCAGCACTGTACCTTGCCTTTAAGAAGTCTTATTAATGTTTCAAGCAGCTTTCTGGGGTGTTAAGAAAACAAAATTGATGACCAGCATGCCTTGACTCTAGCAAATAGTATTTGGTGTAACAAAGAGCTATTCTATTTCTACTGAGAGAGAGAGAGAGACTTTCCCCCATCAGAATATCATTGAACTGCTGTTTTGGGAAATAATTGAGTGTTTGGACCTTTTAAGTATTCTCTTAAGTTTCCTACTTTATATTTGTACAAGGCAGCCTAGAAGCCCTGATGTCCAGAGCAGACTCTCAGAAGAAAAGCAGAAAATCTGTTGAGCTTTTCCCAGGTTTTAGGAGATGCTTGTTAAAGCAGAAGGGTTTTGTGAGAATGTTTGGGCAAACAAGGATTTCATTAGGAAAACACACAGCAAGCTCTCTATAGAAAGTAAATATCATAACTGGCAGGGGTGAAAAATTTTATAGACATCTTTTAGCTGTCCTTTGCTACTGTTCTTTGTTTTGTTCTGTTACTACAAAGCTGTGTTGGATAACTCCAAATTAAGGAGTTACCCCTCATCTTAGGAGCTGTGCTCACTCTTCCTTTGTGGGAAGAACTTTTCTTGAGTTGCTTCATACTTTACACATACTGTGTGTGTCAGTGTGACACAAGTGATGTGCAATAGTTTACTCCAGAGCTGTAGTGAGTCTGTCACATCTTTGGGCCCTGAACATCTGCTGCCCTTCCAGAGCACACAAAAGGTCACTTTGTCCTGGAGAAAATGCAGTACAAAGTAGTTTACCTGTATCTTTCCTGGACCATGTGTAATTGTGTGTGGTTTCGTCATTATCCCATTTGGGAGCCCTTTGTTCTGGTTGCTTGTGAGGTTAATTACAATGCACTCCAAAGACCACACAAGCTGTTTGTTAAAGTTTTTCTGCTATATAATTGTGTCAGCACAGGAACACCAGCATGTTTTTTTTCCTCCCTGCAGTCCTGGCCTGATTTCTTTGTTCACTATGGAACAAAGTGAATTCTGTGTCTGAAGGATTTACATCTTTATTGTGGATTTTGTCTAAAGGCCCCTCGTTCTGAGGGGGTTTGCATAGAGAACTGTATGGTCACGATGGCTGCTGCAAGTTACCTCCCCCCAAAAGAAACACTTCTATAAGCCTTTTGGCCAATTCCTTCTGAGTTTGACAAAAAATTTTTAGGTTTTATACCTCTGAATTTACAGCATTAGGTTTCAAGTTAAAATACAGCAGCTGTAATGTGGCTTTGGCTTTATTCTGTGAAAATTCCAAGGAATCACAGAGGACAGGTAGGTTATGAAATTCTCAGCTATGAGGGAAAGATGTAAGGAATGACACCCCCAGTTTAATTTGGTTACTTACCCACAAAACAGCTGGAGTTCACTTCTCCTTGTGCTGTTGCTTGAGAAATAATTTGTCTCTTTAAATCTTCCAGTTCAGTAAAATACACTTTCAAAACAAAAGTCAGTTTGTGTGCAGCTACTGAAGAGCCTGCAGTTACAATCTGTCTTGACTCCTTTTGTGGGGCCCAGTTGCCTGTCATTGAACAAATTATTGTGATTTTTGGTTCCTTTTTGTCTCCACATAACTGCCAGTGGTATTGTGAGCCTTCAAAGCGAGCTGTTAGTATGGCTTTTTATGACAGGATGGAGTCTGCTCTAGGGCTAGTGAGGTCTTTTCTTCCTTGCAAGACTTGTTGTATTATTATGACACACTTTAAATTTTTACCTTAAATATTTATAGCCTATCTAGATGTGTGTACATGATCTGAAGGATGCAAGAGGAAGGCAGGTGAGAGGAGTACACAGGGCATTATCTGTGTTTTCAGTCACATAGCTGAGCCTGCTCAGCTTCTGCATATCTGGATTTTCTTTCTCCATGTTCTCCCCCCTTTTTTGGCTTCTCTACTGGTGATTGTATAGCAAATGCTTCCTTACTTTTCTGATTTTTCCCTTTTTCTTCTGTGGCACAAGGAGAAAGTGCTGAGGCTTCTGAGGAGCTGGATTAAACACATGAATATGACAAAATCACTTGTCACCTCTGTCAGCCTGCAATGGGTTTTGGCCTCCTGGTCACAGACCAGGCATGTGTTATTCATGAGCTAAAGAATTCTTTCAGACTCTCTGCATTTCTACTGACTGCTAATTCCATCAGTTTCAGAACAGGAATGGTTGGCTAAGGAGGCAGGACACAAGGGTTGAATTGCAAATTCTGCCTGTACGCAAAGATAACGATATCCAGCTGATCAGTGAAGCATGTTCCTATGATCTTGGTGTTTGAGCTCTTTCTAAGGGCTCAGATGGAGTTAGATAATTGCAATAAACCTTTAGAAATTGTTCGCTTTTTGAGGAGTTTCAGGTGAAAAGTATTTAGATTGGTTTAGGTTTTTTCCCTACTGGAAAAAGATTAGTTCAGGTCATCATTAAATTTGAAGAAACCATGAAGCCAGGTGCTTTTTCCCTCATCTGGAGCACATTTTGGAGCTTCTTCAGCAGTCTTGCCTCAAGGGATGGCGATTTCTGTGTGTATCTCCACAAATGGAGCTGTTGGATGTATATGTTTGTATTGGTCCAGAGATAAATTCAGTCATCTTCATGCCAGCGTTTCTCACTGAATTATTGGCAAAGAACAGTTCACTGTGGACCAGTTTTATCTTGTTGGGGCTCAGCCTGTCATTAATTCATCATCTTTATTAAACAAAAAATGCTGGGAAGAGCAAAATGAAAGATAAGGCTGTTTGCCTTGAAAGTAGTGTAGTCCCATGGGGGAATAAAGATGATACTGCACTGTCAGCTTAAAACAGTGCAGTCATTAAAAAAATGTTTAAACTCATTTACTCATGATTCATTCTAGGGCAACCTGCTGTTAAATGTGGGCAATTGAGTTGGGATGATTTCATGGAATGCTGTACTTGCTTTCCAATAAATTCAAGCAAGGATAAGCTATTAATTCAAACCCAGAAATAGAAAATGTACAAATTCATATTGAAAGAGTCTTTTTAATGGGAATTGTTATCAAGCTTTCAGGCATTAGGCGGAGGAGGGAAGCCTGTACAGATATATTGTGTAAGACAATTGTTTTTCATGGTAGATTTTCATGGTCTACCAAGGTGTGCTTAAAGCTTTTTGTTCTGTGCCGGCAAATACAAAGAGAGAACTGTGAATTTATGCAGAAGGATGAAATTTTGTTTCCATTACTATGAACGTGATCTCATTGACTTAACAAATTGAGTAGGAAAGGCCTGTTTCTATTAATGGCCTCTCATCTCTTGCTATAAACTTTGTAAGATTAACTTTTTTCTTTTTAAATTATTGGAAACCAGACTGTCTTGATTGCTAATGAAATGCAATACTGTGCTGCCTTGTTCTTATTCAAGCTTTACCCTCCAGGAGTCAGAACAACTATAACCCAAGACCAGGCTTTAAATTTCATTTAAAACTCTATTGGGAAGAATTATATTGATGTAAAAGAAGACATTTCTGCAAAATTGTAGGCTGTTACCACTTAAATTAATTGTAAGTGGAAAAGAGCAGATTGAAGAATACATCTCTTTTCTTTAAATGGACTTTACATATATGTGTAGTTCTATTTCAAAACTACCTGTAGTGTAGCACAGTCTAGTGAGGAATAAAATCCCTGCAGAGAGATTTGTGAGAACCTGCAGCAAACGAAGACCATCTGCATTACAATATTCTTATTTTCTCCTGAGAGGTCTCTCCCAGGAAAACCTGCACTTTGTCATGTTGGTTGTCACTGGAACACACATGGCTGTAGATTCATCTTTATCAACAACAAAATGCCATCCCAAAATCGAGTTTCAGTATCTCTGAAGGCAAAGTGGAGTTGTTTGGTTATACTGGGGAAGGGAGAGGGATTTGGGATTTCCACAGTTCCCATCTGCTAGAAGGGGAGCTGTGGCTGAAGGACTCTCAGGCCGCACTGGACAAGTTCCAGAGGAATGTTGGAAGTAGATCCTGGTCTTTCAGCTGTTTTCTCTCTTCAGTCACTAACAAACCAGCACTAATCTCACCCAGGTGCCCTCATATCTCATGTGTCTCCTCTCAGGAGTTATCTAAATTATGCTGTGTTGAGAATTTTATGTGTTTTTTCTAATGTATTTCTTAGGGAATACATGGAGGAAGAGGAGAAAATGAATTCCTTCCTCATTTGCATTTAAATCTTTAGCCTAAAACACTGTCTAAAAAAACAGCACAGATTCAAAAAAATAATTTACATTTTTTTCTTTAAGTCCGTAGTTTACAAAAATATTTTCAAAACCCAATTACTCTGCTTGGTGAAGTTTGTACTTTCCACTATTTGCCATAACTTGTAAAACTGGGAATATTGGATCCTGGGACAGTTATTAGAGCTTCTGGAAGTCTGTCTTCCCCCTTGAATTTGGACTGAACTTAAGAATGACTTTATCATTCTTTTCTTTCAAAATCTAGTTTTATCCAGTTAATCTACAGTTTTTCCCCTGGGCTTTCAGCTCTGACAGATGTCCCTAAATACAATTGAGATCTAAGTGGGTATCCAAAACATTTGGTGGAGAGAGCTGAAATATCTGTATCAATCTGGTTTCTGTTTTTTGTTTCTTCTCATGTAAAACAATTTGTCATCTACTCACAAGTTTTTTTCCAAAATACTAAAAAAAAAAAATGCCCAACCTTAAGCAAAGTCAACTTGCTGTAAAGTATTTTAACATCTGCTGTGATTGTAAGACAGTAGTCATAACATGCTTGTTCAACTGCTAAAAATGTTATATCCTTATTTTCAAATCTCAACAGTTAGGAACAGTTTGAATTAAGAAATTCTATTAATTTTATGAAGTTTGTCTGTGAATTGCCTTTCTTGTTGGTATAAGTGAGCAATGTAACAATGGTGCATTAACAAGGAATTTTATGTTTTCTGTGAGATTTTCCATATTTTCTTGTGCTACAGTTGTGCAAATAAAAAACTGCTGAAGTCGGTATGTTTACATATCTGTTCGTTTGGGGTTTCACATCTAGAGGGGCCACCACTGTTGACACACTGAGTGATAGGTGGTGGATGTGACTTTTTTGCTTGAAAACTAATATTTGTACAGTAATTTGTAGTGTCTTAAAGACTGTACAGAAAATCTTTTGTGCTGCTGTGCCAAACCCCTGGGTTTATGCTGACACCATATTAATATTTGGAGAGATGTTGCAAATGGGATTATTTAAATTTTAGGGGCGTATTAACAGAGACAAAGGAGGAGTTGGTTTATTTTCTTTGACTTCCTTGGAGCTTTGGTTTAATCCATCCCAGTGACCCAGTGTTAGCAAAGTGCAGGTGAGTGGTTTCCTGTGGAGCAGAGCTTCTTCACACTGTCAGCACCACAAAGTGCAAACAGCTCCAAATGCTGACACAGTTTCATAGCACCGTGTGTGCCATGCAATGGCTGCTGCTTGATTAATTTCCTGGGCTTGCCATGCTGTCCTGAGAGCTCAGCCTCACTTCAAGGGCCTTTGCAGTGTAGTTTGTTGAGGATAGAAATCCATATTTAAAAGGAAACAGTAAGAGAGACAAAGTAACCCTGCAATCCCAGCAGCAGTGAAGAGCCAGCTCACCTGCACCAAGTGCTTAGAGACTAAATATAACAGTAGAGCAAATTCAGAAAAAAATAGTCGTGATCCATACATGTTTCAATGCAAAAAGTCTAATTGTTGTGCTCCTGCTTTCAGGCCATGAATATATTGGTTCCCTTCATGTTCAAATATGCAGTGGACAACCTCAACCAGGTGTCTGGGAACGTGCTCAACCTCGGCGATGCCCCAAGCTCTGTGGCCACCCTGGCAACTGCTGTCCTCGTGGGCTGTGAGTGCATTCCCAACTCATGGATGGGAGCTAAGGCTCTGCAGGGAGGGAGGGAGGGGCTCCTGCCCATTGCTGAGCATCACAGCTGGTTGTGAATCTCAGAATCACAGGGTGGTTTGGGCTGGAAGGCACCTTAAAGGTCATCTGTGGGCAGGAGCACTTCTCAATACCCCAGGCTGCTCCAAGCCCTGTCCAGCCTGGCCTTGGGCACTGCCAGGGATCCAGGGGCAGCCACAGCTGCTCTGGGCACCTGTGCCAGGGCCTGCCCACCCTCCCAGGGAGCAATTCCTGCCCAATATCCCACCTAACCCTGCCCTCTGGCTGTGGAAGCCATTCCCTGTGTCCTGTCCCTCCATGCCTTGTCCCAAGTTCCTCTCCAGCTCTCCTGGAGCTCCTTTAGGCCCTGAAAGGGGCTCTAAGGTCTCCCTGGAGCCTTCTCCTCTCCAGGTGAACGTCCTCAGCTCTGCCAGAGCCCCCAGAGCAGAGGGGCTCCAGCCCTAGGAGTGTTGTAATAATTTTGTAGTTACTCTGTGTTGATGTCTGTTCCCAATATTCTCTGACCTTGCTTCTGGAATTCCAATTAAAAAATGAAATAATGCTTATAGAAATTATTCTTGATTATAAATCCTGCCCTTTCTTATAACCAGCTATAAAAAGAAACTGATTTAAATGTGTGCACAATGGTTTATAAATGAAAAACTGCATAAAGCTTGGGCCAATTAAGTATAAATTACCTTTGAACTAAAATTGTTGAAAATTTATAAAGAATGAGTCTAGTGTAATTTCATGCATGAAGGGAAGTTGAAAATATAATTATTTTCATTTTGTAAACTTTTTCATCCCTTTTTAGATGGTATCTCAAGAGCTGGGGCAGCCTTATTTAATGAAGCGAGAAATGCAGTGTTTGGGAAAGTAGCTCAAAATTCAATCAGGAGGATTGCCAAGAATGTTTTCCTGCACCTTCACAACCTGGATCTGGCCTTCCATCTAAGCAGGCAAACAGGAGCTCTGTCAAAAACCATCGACAGAGGCACCAGGGGCATCAGCTTTGTTCTCAGTGCTTTAGTGTTTAACCTGGGACCCACAATGTTCGAAGTGGCTCTGGTCAGTGGAATTCTGGTAAGTGTGGTTTAGTCATTGTTGGAATTGTCTCATTCAGGAATGATGTTCTTACCAAAGTCTACTGAGTATTACTAATAATAATTGATTTTATAAGGTGAAAGCAACTACATGAAAAGAGAGGAACCCATAGTTTTCAAATATCTGTAGCTTTAAATAAGCTTATTTGAAATTATTTTCACATTTAAAGCCTCTCTTCAGCCAGTTGCATTTATGTGGACAGTTTGTAATGTTTTTCATCAGAATTGTTGGAAAAATGACATCAGAAAAGTAAACTGTGCCCACAAGTGTCAAATCTACCCAGGTGAATAATGGAGAAACAGAATGAAAATGTTGTGGTTCGGTGTATTCAGGATGGAGGAGGGGGTGATTATTGGTTCTTTCCTGAATACTGATTTGGATTTATCCAGAACTTAAAAGTGAAAATTAGCTTTTGACAACAGGCTTCTCCTGGCAGGTTTTAAGCTTAATGCCCTGAAATTTAAACTTCTACAAAATAAATCACACATTTTGTCTTCAAAGTCAAGATCTTTGAGTGTTATTTGGGTGCAAAAATCTAAATCTTGATTATGTATCTTGGTTTAAATTAAAAATAAGAGTCTTGTTCTGTATATTGGCCTTTTTAGAAGGACTTAATCAAGTTTGAATGGAACAGTGAAATGCCTGTTGGGTTACATTTTCTAACCAGTGGAAGTTGCAGACCAGGCTGGCTGTCAGCCAACCCTCCTTAGGGCTTTTCTCTCCTGATGTGCCCTGAAGTACAGAAAATGCTTCCTAAGTTGTTTTGCAAGGCTATTTATTTCTTCTTCTACAGTCCAGCTTTCTTTCAAAATCCACTGAAAAAGCATAGAAACAAATACTTATTTGTGAAAACAGCACAAGCATCAGCAGCATTTATGTTTTATAATGGGAAAAATAACTTTGCAGTATTATATATACTGGCTCTTGGTTATTGCCTCCAATCTTTTCATCTAAATCCTTCTTGCTGCTTTCCTTTGGAGTTTAAGCCTTTATTTAGCCTTAAGCTGTTCAGAGCAGGGATTGTGTTAGGAGGGACCATCATTTCTTGTCTTAAAATTAGAATAGCTTAGCTGGAGACAACAGTGAAGTTTTGAAAAAGATGATGATTCTTTTTTAATTTATTTATTTGATTTTAAATCTTCCAGTATTACAAATGCGGTGCTGAGTTTGCTTTGGTGACTCTGGGGACACTGGGAGCCTACGCAGCGTTCACGATAGGAGTCACACAGTGGAGGTAAGGCAGGCCCTGCCCTCAGTTCCTCAGGGTGCTCTGGTGCCTCAGCCTGAACTTGGGATGGTGCCTTGCAGTGCCTGCCTGGACCAGAGCCCAGACAAGATAAAGAGATTAAAGTGGGTATTCATTAAAGGCCTTCAATAGGTTCACCTTGGGCAGTGCAAAAGCCAAAGACACACCCAGGATGGACGATGGTCATGAGTTTTTCAGACAATTATAAGTTTAGTCCATTTACATATCAGGGGTTAATCCTCTAATTACAGCTTCAGGCAATGAAGTCATATTCCCCCTGTTTGCTCCCCCCCAATTCACTTTTGTTGACACTTTTCAGGGCCTGATGCAGTAGAGTATCCTTGAATCTCAGGCCTAGAGGGATTGTTTTGTCTGGCCAAAATGTGAATACAGTTAACTCACACTCTAGATAGAGTTTAGAGTTTTACACTAATGCAGTACAGGGTTGGAAGGATATGAAAGCTAAAATCCTCAGACATCAGTGATTGGATCAAACCTTTCTTTCCCAGGACAAAGTTTCGGATAGAAATGAACAAAGCTGACAATGATGCTGGCAATGCTGCCATTGACTCGCTCCTGAATTATGAGACTGTGAAGGTAAGGCCAGTCTACTACCAGGCTCTTTGTCTTGCTTCTGTCAGCCTTAGGGAAGTGAGTCATAAGATTCATCTTTAAAGGAATGCATATTTAGAGCAATAGCATATTTTTAAGCATTATTCATTTGAAGAGGAGTGCGTGGCATTGACAGAGTAGCAGGAAGGTTGTTAGCGTGGGCTGGAAAAAATCTCTTTCTTAATAAAGAGTAAGAAGTTTCTTTCATGGCTGAATCACCTTGACCATCAATTTCTGCAAAGAGTAAACTTAGTCTTGAAGAGGAGGCTTAGGTTATTGGGGAAAGGTTCTTCACCCAGAGGATGGTGGGGCACTGAACAGGCTCCCAGGGAATGGGCATGGCCCCGAGGCTGTCAGAGCTCCAGGAGTGTTTAGACAGCTCTGTCAGGCACAGGGTGGGATTGTTGTTGTGTCCTGGGCAGTAACTGGACTGCATGACCCTTGTGGGTTCTTTCCAAGTCAGGATATTCTGTGATTCTTTCCTTCAGTTGTGAGAACTTTGGAGAGGAGCTGTGTGTCAATGCACTCAGTCTGTTCATGATGGATTTTACAGCTACTTAAACAGTGCAACATGTTTGTCACTGTCATATTTACCATTTTTGTTTATATTGTAGTATTTCAATAACGAAAAATACGAAGCCCAACGGTATGATGAGTTCCTGAAGACTTATGAAAAAGCCTCCCTGAAGACTACCTCTACTTTAGCTCTCCTCAACTTTGGCCAGAGTGCTATATTTAGTGTTGGTTTAACAGCCATCATGGTGCTCGCCAGCCAGGGCATTATTGCAGGTAACTCACCTGTCTGTAAGCCTAAAATGAATCTCCTTTACCTCAGTTCATCCATAACAGAGGTGTTAGTCTTAATTAACTGAGGGTTGATGTGATAGTTCATTTTGAGAAGTTTTGGTTGAGAGTTTTTTGCTTAAATTTTGTCTATATGTTTCTGCTTCTTGGAGTATTATTAACTTTATTATATCTCTCTCTCAATGACTCTCTCAATCATACTATAATTTTATCAAACACATTATAAAGGTTTAGCAGTTAAAGAAAGCTCCCAAGAAAATGTCACTTCAGGAAGTATTTCTTGAAGGTTTTTGAAAGGCACTTCTATAGATAAAAATATTTCTGTGGACATTGTACAAAGATCCTTTCTTTTTGCCCTTCTCCCTTCCCATGTTGGCAAGACTCCATGTATATATACCCCTGTGCTTTGTGTCCAGTAGTTTTGTTACCAATAATTCACTCTCCTTCCATTAATAAGGGCACATTATTAAAAGAATTGCTTCCATCTGTTCTACACTTGTCTAATTTACTGCATAAAGTAAAGCCTGCTTGATTAGGAAGACACAGTACAAGCTTCAAATACAGAATTGGGATGAAGCTCTGCTAAAGCAAGGTAGTTTTAGAGTAAAAATAATGATGCTTTAAAGACTGTTAACATCCAGGAGTGTTTGAAGGGCAGACCTTTATACCATGTGCTCTTTCTTGCATCTGCTTTACCCTTTTTAAAGATGCCAGAGCAGGGAAGGGTTACACTGAACAGATCAGTCAGTAGGTGCAGTTTATAGCTGTTCTCAGGAAGATTTAGAATAGCTTGAAGCAGGATGGTAGACATATGGCTTTAAATCATCTTTCTGGGCCTGTTTCAGCTGAACTGACCTGCCACTTACCTTTAGCTGCTGTGACATCCTGAGTTTTCCCTTGATCAGCCTGTTTGATACTGAGCTGGCCAGAGGTTCTCAGTGTGTTTTAGCAGCTCTGTGGTACATACAGTATGAAAGCTCTCTCTTGATCATGACAAAATCTATCACTTAGATTTGTCTGTAATTGTACTTTAGATTGTCTTTCCTGATTTGTGCTTCCATATATTATTTCCTCCCCTTTTAACTTCCTTAGGCCTCTCTGTGGATTTTACAATCTGATGCTGTATGTGCTGCTTGCCTTATTTGCCAGTGCTATTACATCTTTTTTAAAGTGGAATCAACACAAACATTGCCATTCGTTTCAGGCACCCCTATATAAAATCTGGGAATGGATTCTGGGGTTTTGCTTGTTATTTAAACATCTGTGTTTAGAAATGGGATAAAAAAATTAGGTTTGATGGACTTGGTTCTTTCTTTTGGTGCATCCTAAAAGGAAAACCCTTCAAGTCTCACACCCTTTTTGTCTTAAGGCAGCCTTTCTGTTGGAGATCTGGTAATGGTGAATGGATTGTTGTTCCAACTTTCTCTGCCCCTGAACTTCCTGGGAACAGTGTACAGAGAGACAAGACAAGCACTGATAGATATGAATACCTTGTTTACACTTCTCAGTGTAGATACCAAAATTAAAGTAAGTAGTAGCTTATTTTCCTAAAGTATCTGGGCTTTTAACAGGGCTTTTAGTGGCAATGCTATAATTTCACCATGTTCTCATCTTCCAGGTTTAATTTCTATTCATAAAAGAGTTGTTGTGTGTGAGGTTGCTGTTCTGCCTCTTCTTTAAGTGCAGTTACTGCAATCAGTTGATTTTTTTTTCTTGCAGAGAAGCAAACATTGCTTCATAGAAGCTGTGTTTGTATTGAGATTTTTTTAATTTAAGTATTCATGCCTCATGCTTGAATTTTTATTGGTAATTAATGATGCAGAATATATTGCAAAAGAAGTTATGAAGCAGAGTGTTTACAGCAGGAATTTTTACCTCCTTTGGGGAAAAGGAGGAGCAAACCAATGTCACTTGTGCAGCAAATTATGATTATTTTCCACATATCTGAGCTGGAGTGTCTGTTTGCCTTTTTCTGAGGTGGGAAGGGGACTGTTGAGCTTGTTGAAGTGTTGGAGATAATATCTGGGCAGCAGATAAAGTGTAACTCTTCTTTTCATAGGACAAAGAGCTGGCTGCACCCCTGCAGATCACCCCCCAGACTGCTTCCATTGCCTTTGACAATGTGCATTTTCAATATCTGGAGGGGCAGAAAGTCCTTGCCGGAGTGTCCTTTGAAGTCCCTGCAGGAAAGAAAGTGGCCATTGTAGGAGGTAGTGGGTCAGGGTGGGTAAATGGACTAAATATGCCAATCAATGCAGAATTTAGTTTCTTAAATGTGGTGCTGCTTGTGTTTGCTTTTTATTTTGTATTATATTTATGTTTGTACATCATTCCTGATTGGAGATTGTAAATGGCAAAACAGAATGTAACATTAACTTCAGTTCTTTTCAATTCCAGGAAAAGCACCATTGTGAGGTTATTATTTCGTTTCTATGAACCTCAGAAAGGAAATATTTATGTTGCTGGACAGAACATTCAAGATGTCAGTTTGGAAAGTCTGAGAAGGGCAATAGGAGTTGTGCCTCAGGTATTCCATGTTTCCTACTCCCCATTGGAACAGTAGTTCTAGTCCATTGTACTAGTAATTCTCAATATCTAGCACTGTTCAGTGAAGGCCAGTCCTAATGTAGTGGTGTTGCATGGTGACTTTCAAAACAGCTAGACTTTTTTTCCCCAGGAAATATTATGGTTTTATATGCATCATCATATAGATCCAATTTTCTGAAATGTGTTTAAGCCTCCCCATGAGAAACTGCCTCCAGCTTTAAGTGATTTAGCCTTATAGTTGATTACGACCCGTAATGAGTTAGCAAAGTGGTGAAACTATGCATGACATACATATTTAGGACACAAAAATATATTAATCCCCTTTTTGGGTAAAGAAATGTCCCCAAACACTTTTACCTTCAGGCTGCGTAAAGAAAATACAAGCCATTCTGTATTGATTCTTTCACAGGCTGGGGACAGTTTTGAAGCTGATGTTCATAATTTCTTATTTAAAATGTGCTTCCCACAAATGCAGGATCCTGTTCTCTTCCATAACACCATCTACTACAACCTGCTCTATGGCAACACGGGGGCCACGGCAGAGGAGGTGTACGCGGTGGCCAAGCTGGCAGGGATCCACGATGCCATCCTGAGGATGCCCAAGGGCTACGACACCCAGGTCGGGGAGCGAGGACTCAAACTCTCAGGTTGGCTCCCAGCTTCTTTGTATCCCCTTTGCTGCCTCGAAGTTTCACGCAGAGTTTAATCCTCAGGTTTGCTTTTAGTTTATTTAGCTTATAACACAGAATCATTAAGGTGGGAGATCTCCAAGATCAAGTCCAACCTTTGAGTAAATCCCACCATGCCCACTAAGCCACAACACCAAGTGCCACATCCACTCCTTTTTGGAACACTTTCAGGGATGGTGACTCCACCAACTCCCTGGGCAGCCTGTTCCAATGCACGACCCTTCAGTGAAGAAATCTTTCCTATCATCCAACCTGAACCTCCCCTGGCCCAGCCTGAGGCTGTTCCCTCTCCCCTGTCCATGTTCCCTGGAGCAGAACCTGACCCTCCCAGCTGTCCCCTCCTGTCAGGAGTTGTGCAGAGCCACAAGGTCCCCCCTGAGCCTCCTTTTCTCCAGACTGAGCCCCTTCCCAGCTCCCTCAGCTGCTCCTCATTGGACTTATGTTCCAAACCCTTCCCCACATCCATTCCCTTCTCTGGACACTCTCCAGCCCCTTAATGTCCTTGCAGAGAAGAGCCCAAAATACCTACCTGCAAAGGCTAAATATTAATATGAAGGTCTGCAGTTTAAGGCAGATGTAGTCTGCAAGGTGTTCAAAGGAATGTATTTTCAGGGGATAGTGTTAAATGAGATTGTAAGTGAGGTTGGCAGTGTATCTAAGTAAAAATTATTTCTCTCATGATCCTTTTGGGTAGTGGACTAGAATTGGGAACTTCATTTGTGTTTTGGGCCCTGCTCGTGCTGAGGGATGCAGTGGGTGAAGAAGGAGGTGCTGCCTGTTACAGAGACAGTTCTGAGGGGCATTTCTTTCTCTGCAGCTGCTGCAGTTAGGAGTCCTGGTGCCTTTGAAAAAGAGGGTCAGAGGGTACAGCCAGTACCTAGAACATGAGTGCAGGAGAAAGTGTGCATGCTGCAGAAGGGGATTATGCAGACACCTAAAAGAGAAAAAAATATGTGAAGCACAGATCTGGGTGAGGGAATAGAAGGTGCTAAATAGGTACTGGCAGAACTGAAGAGAATCGTGCTAACAATGAAAGATTTGTCTTGTGCTGCCTGTCTCCCCACACTTATAATTGCTAGAAAGAGGATTTGACTGACAATAGGTTTGACGTGTCTTGCTGTTGATAGAATAGAATGGTTTCAATTGGAGGGAACCTTCTAAAAATCATCTAAACCAACGCTTCTGCTGCAAGCAGAGGCATCTGACTAGACCAGGTTGCTCCATGCCTTAACCTTATGTTGAGGTTTAGACTAGATTTTAGGAAAAATCTCTTCACCCTAAGGTTTGATCAGGCTTCTCAGGGTAGTGGTGGAGTCCTCATGCCTGGAGGGATTTAACAGCCATGGATGTGGCACTTGGGGACATGGGTCAGTGGTGGTGGCTGTGGTGGCTGGGGGAATGTTGGGCTCCATGGTCTTGTGGGGCTTTTCCTACCTGCATGATTCTGTGTCCCTGAGTCTGGAGCATTGTGTGTGGGTATGTTGGAGTTTCCTTCTGACCTCGTGACTCCTGTAACAGAGCCTTTCTGAAAACGGGTTCTGCCTTTCCTCCATGCTTCAGTTTGTGCTGCCACTGGGATGGTCATAAGCACCTTCCTGCCAGTGCTTCCACAAAGGTGGTGTTGAGAAAGGTAAGGGAATTGTGTTCTTTTACTGCTTTGTTTATATTTAAAGAAGAAAGAGTATGTAAAATACTCAGGAGAAAGACAATGGAATTATTTTGAGCTGTGAATGAGTATCTGCCGCTGAAAGAACAGCTTCAGTTTCTTATTTTCAACAATTAGGTAAGTATTGACAAATACCAGTGGTAAACAAGCTTCAGGAATGTGTGCAGCCAGGGTACAGGAGTCTCAGGCCAGTGCTCTCAGAACTGGTGTCATTGTTGAAAGGATTTGAGATATCAAATGGAAGACTCTGAGTTCCTTCCGTGGCTCTGTAAAAAGCTACTGCTAATTGGAATCTATAGTCCTCCCAATAGTAGATTGGCTTCCTAAATTCTTATAAAGATATGTATTGGATTCATTTCAGAATCAGTTTGTGAGGGTTTTTTTTTAAGTTGAGTGAGGCTTCTTTAAGTCTAAGGAGAACACAGAGTCCTGATTTGTTCCGTTATTTTGTGGCAGGAATAGGGGGAGTAAAAGCTGCGTGAATTGAAGTGATTCTCTTTAAAATCCAGGGGTTTATGTGCACAATGGAAAAACAATGCCACAATGACAGATTTGCCAATTTAAGTGGTGATGTAGCATTTCATGCAGTTCTTACTGTTCTCAAGGATTGATTCATCAAGAGTAAAGAGTGAAAAACAAGTTGTTTGGGTTGTTGCAATTAGAACCCACATCAGTGTTGTCTAATAGATGTGTAATAGGCAGAGCTGCAACTGCCCCAAATCCCTGACTCTGAATGGAACAGTTACTGTGCTGCTGCCCTCAGTGTGAATGAGGAACAACATGACACGAGTAGATCTGCTGCAAATATGAGGGATCTGGTTACTGAAATATGTCTTTTAAACATGGATATTGTCAAGCTGTGAGTTTTGAAGATGCTGTACAGGGGAGGGAGGGAGAGCACACTAAAACAGACTGAGTAAATCATGAAGTTCTAATTGCTCCTGAGTTCTGCCAAAGACAGTTTGAAATGTGAACTGCAGCATTACCACCAGCCTTTTAAATGGTTTATGAAAGCATGTTCTCTCCTGATAGGAATGGAACATTAACAAGAATATAATGGTATTAAATGGAATGTTTTGAAGTCTTGCATAAAACAAAGGAGGACAAGTGCACAAATGTGACGTGCTTGCGTCGCATACCAAATGTTTAGCAGATTTTAAGTTCTCAAATGCACCTGTTTTCCTGTCTGTAAAAGTTGCCCTGAGTTATTCTTGAGTAGATGTTGGCTGTAAGAATTGTTTAAGAAGGAAACTCATCTGAAACTGGGTTATGTCAGAAACCACCAGGCTATAGATTGCAGGCTGAAGGTGGTTTTCTGTACAATATTAACTGTTCTTGAGTGAAATTTGCCAGGATGGGGTGGGAAGTTGGATGAAAATCAAAGAGAGACTTGAAAGACACAATGTGTGAGCAGGATGCCTGAAATCCAATACAGCAGGTGTGGACAGAGCAGTGGTGAGAGAAAATTGGATTTGTATGTGTAGAGTTACTGGATGGAGCAGAGCTTAGGCCTGGTGAATGGGCTCCTACTCCCAGGTGTACAGAGTGGGTAACTGTACAGCATTGTTACTCACCTGTGTCAGACTCTTGCTTTGGAGTAGATACAAAATAGTTCTCTGTCCTTTTCCAAAAGGATGAGCAATCTTGAATCACTAAATTTATCAGGGAGCAGGAACTTGTGTGCTGTCTTATGTAACATGTCAGACATTTGTCAGCAGTGACTATGATGTCTATTAAAAAAGGAGGAAAAACCCAAGAACCAGCTCTCCAAAATCATGTCTGCTCTTGAATTTAGACTATCACAATTGTAACTTAATCTTTTTTCTTTTTTTTTCCTCTTTCCCCCTCATTCAGGAGGAGAAAAGCAAAGAGTTGCAATTGCTAGAGCAATGTTAAAGGAGCCACTTATTTTTCTCTATGATGAAGCCACATCATCTTTAGATTCAATTACAGAAGAGGTAAATTGGGATAAAAAAATCTAGAAATTAAGTGATACAATGATGTTTGATTCTGATGCTTTTCCTTGTTCTTTTCCTCTCAGAATTCTGTTCCTTTTCAAGTGTTTTCTCAGTATGATTAAGAGATGCTGTATCGAAGCAGTTCTCCTAAAGCATGGAGCAGAGATGCTCAGTCCATCTACCCTGGAGATAGTGAGGGATATCAGCTGTATCTGGGATATTTTGTTTCCACTCTGGGAGTCCCATTCACCTTGACACATTCATCCCTTGAAGCTGATGCAGGTGGCCATGAAAAAAGCCTTCTAAGTAGTTGAGACCTAATGAAGGACAAACCCCCCTGGTTTATTGTGCAGCAGATGCAGGTGATGTAGGTGTGACCTGCAGTGCTGGTGTTTGTTTGTGTTCATTCCACAGGAAGGGCTGTGACATGGATGTGGTGACCCTGTGACAGGACCTGCATCAGCCTTCATAACAACATCTTTGCTTAAGCACAAAACTCTCAGCACCAGCAGTAATTTCCCAAACTAATGTTGTCCAAAATGAGCTAAGCAACAGCTCTGTGCACTTATGCAGATTGAGTGAATTTATTGACCTGTAATCACTAAATTACTTTCATTCTCCAGATGCAAAGAATCCAGAGGATGAGCTGTACATCCATATAGCACAGCACTGAAATGTAGCACAGCTTCCTCGTGGGCCAGAAATGTCCACATCACACTGAGTTCTCAGATTTTTCCTCTCTTGTTTTGCTGTATCTGTGCAAGTCATAAGCAAAGCAGAAAGTTTCAGAGTAGAAATGCACTTGGAAGACAGCAAATGAAAATGAGGCTTTTCCACAAGAGTATGCCTGGGAATGGAAATGTTTTCTGACAAAAATTTTCAGTGAAATAAAGTGGACACTTCACGTATGGTAGTGAGGGCACAAATTCCCCATCACTGCTCCTTGCAGAGGGATGTGGTTTGGAAGGTGGCATAGAGATCACAAAGAAAACACTGAATAGATAGATAGATCGATCCATTATTCCCAGAATTGCTCTGCCTTTGTCCCACATTAGCATAATACTGAGAGGGATTTTTTTCTTTAACAATTGTGAGAAAGCATTTATATTACGACCACGAGGAGTTCTTATTTTCAGATGCTTTTACTGCTGTTTGCTGCTTGTGTAGCATGGCTCCGTGGGGAAGTTTTTCCTGAAATGAAGTGACACTTCCTTTGTCCCTGGGGATAGCTGTGTTTTTCTGTGAATACAAGTTTTTTTTTCAGTTTGAGCAAAACCACAGATATTTCATGTTTGGGACTCTTCTGTTTCTCCTGTACATACTCGTGGCTATTTGTTATTGGAAAGCTGTAGCAGTACCAGAGATGATTTTCAAAACTTATTTACAGTAATTTGCATATTTCCAGCAGCATTTTATTTCTCCTCATCTCACTCAGGAGTGTGTAAGAGTTTGTGTCTATTCCAATCTTGCAGAATATTCTCAAAGCCATGAGGGCCATGGTGAAGCACCGGACGTCGATTTTCATTGCCCACAGGTTGTCCACGGTGGTGGATGCAGATGAGATCATCGTGCTGGATCAGGTGAGGGCTCACCTGGTCCTGTGGGATTTTCACATCATGTCAGGGTTTGGTTTAGGGACAATGTGTGTCCAGTTTGAATTGTTACACTCCCACCAATCTGCTGAAAGATTTTTTCTTTGGAAATGAATCATGTTTAAAAATTCCAGCCCAAGCTTGGTATGTGTGACTGTCTTGTATGTTGTTATTTTTATGCCTTACTGTTGCATGTTTTTAATCTAATTTTTTGCATGCTTCCATCATCTGAAGTTTCCTAACGTGTTCCCCCAATTCATGCTTCACTCTCATTGCTCTCATTGCTGTTTTTCACATACATCCATTTTTTCCTCTCAGTGGAGAGGACAACATGTTCCGTTTCCATGCAGCTAGAACTATTGCAGGATTGTTCAACCTCATTATGTTAAAAATCTGAGCACCATTCTCTGTTGTACCTGTAGAAAAGTGTGATTGTTCCCTTTCTGTTGGTTTATTTTCTAAGAAAAAACCAACATGTTTCAACATTTGATTCCCTAATATCAGTGTTCAGCTGTTACCTCATACTCATCCAAAGTCCATTTTTTCTCTATTACCCGTATCTGGCAAGAGATTTAAAATAAACAAATGTCCTTATGATAACTTCATAGTTATTCTTTTAACTGATAATGCTGAAAGTACAGTGCTCTAATCTGCTGATAATAGATGTTAAATTTATCTCTGCATTCATTTTTATCAGTTGCTATTTATAAGCTTGTGCTCATAGGTGTCTTTAGTGACTTAAAATACACATCTAAAAGCAAATAAATTATTCCTACACTACATCCAATGATTTCATGGACAATTAGAACCATATCTTATGAAATAGTGACATTTGCTACACAACACTTAGCTTTATATGAATCTCAGGATGAAGTAGTGGAATAAATCACTTGCAGTGCTCCATGGAGTTTTTTGTTTTGATTTGCTTTGTTTTTTCAGCTTTTGCTGAAAAATCCTCTCCTAAGGTGTATCCTTCCTACAAGTGCACGTTAAAATATCTCACAAACAGTTTGTAACGTGTCACAAGGCAATTGGCAGATTTTTGTTTTCCATGCAATTTTTCACAGCTTCTTGAGAGCGTGTTTTGTGTTGTAGTGTAACTGTTAAATTAAAAATAAAAGCACAGCCTCGAACTGTGAAGGAGCCAGGGTGCTTCCTTTGCTGAGGGATGGAATTGTGGATGAGGGAGGCAGCACTGACGTGTGCCACTGCCATCCCAGCAGGATTGATGTGCTAGCAGCCAGATAAATAAGGCTCAGGAGCAAGGATGAGACAAGGTGATTGTCTGGTTTTGCTTAGCAATGCTAATCATGGAATCACAATTCCAGCATCTTTGCTGAGGTAAGATCAGAATCATTCCTGAGTAAAGGTTGGAGTAATGATACAAATCCTTATGCTATGGAGCTGAGCAGAGAAGTTCCATTTTTAGGATTGATCAAGACTTAATAAAAAGAAGCCATAATTCAAAACCTGGTCTCTACTCCAAATTAATCACTTAAAGAATTTAAGTAAATTCTGCAGTTCTGTTGATCAAGTGTACGTTTGTTCAGATTCCACTGCCACAACTACTAATAGAAGTGCCATGACCCAAATGCTTTTCCAGCTTGTCCATCAGCAGATGTCACAAGGAGATAGATTTAATTGTAGATCAGAATTTAGAACTGATATCAAATCTATGTGGTTGTCTGTATAATGAGAAGGAAAAGTAGCTGGAGAATGAATTAATGTATCAGTTTAATTTGAAGCCAGTGAATGTGTCTCTCAAAGTAGAAAATGAGTTTGGTTTTTGAAGTGCTGGTATTTCTCTGTAGGGTTGGAGATCTCATGGGATTCTCCTCTCCAACTCTTCCTTTTCATGCTGATAGTCAATAAATCATCTCTGCTCCTCATAACAGCCCAGAGAACTGAACTGCTCACACAATTTTCATGGTGGTGATTGCAGTGATACAAGCTACAGAGCACCTATAACAGCACAGTTTGCACTAATTGTTTTCAGGATTTCATCTTAGATGTGCTTTGCTTGTTTAATATAAACCCCTGTCTGTCTGCTCTTCTCTTTTAGCTTCTTCACCTGTGTTTGTTACTGAGCAAAGATAAATCTGCATTTATTTTGGTACACTCCTGACACCTTTGCAGGAGTAGTTGAGCACCTTGCTCCTCCTATTGAGATCCACATTTACTTTAGTAACTCCTGCAGTTTAGATAGGAAACTTTCCATGCTGGTGGGCTTCAGATTTTGTCCAGATGGACAAAAGGCACCTGCAGTTTGAGAAGAGCACAGCTCCTTGTTTCAGCTGGCAGTGCCCACACAAGGGAGTGCACTGTACAGTCAATCCTTCCTTGCTGTTTCAAGCTCTTCCTCATTAATAACTGCTCTAATCCATACTGTGAAAGTGTGGTCCAGAGGCTGGCCTATTGCTAAAGATCTGGGAATATGGATTCCTGACTTCCTGCCCTTGTTTTGCAGGGTAAAGTCGCAGAACGTGGCAGGCACGCAGAGCTCCTGGCAAATCCCAGCAATCTCTACTATGAGATGTGGCACACACAGAGCAGCAAAGTGCTTCACAGTCACAACCACCCAAACTGGGAGGAGAGAAGTAGCCACACATCCAAAGAGGAGGAAAGGAAGAAGCTAGAAGAAGAAATTATTAACAGTGTGAAAGGCTGTGGGAACTGTTCATGCTGAATAGGATCTGGATCTTGTATAGTAGGTTAAAAATGCACAAGAATACAGTGAAATACAGCTCTTGTTTTTAAGTCAGCATTCAAAAACTTCTGGGTTTTGCAGTTTTTGAATTTTACAGTTTCACAGAGGGACATAATTTCAACCAAAGGAGTTCTATTTTTGCATCTTTAGGAATCTCTAATATTCAGTGGCATCTGCAAGAGCTGAGTGTTTTCAGAAACTTTAAACTTTCCAACCAAGGGTGTAATTTATGGCAATTTTTAGACATTGATAAATTCTCCTGGTAGTCACCTGATGTGGATTATTAAATTGTAAACAGACTTGTCCTTGATTTACATTATTTCTCATCATTGATGGTTGATAAATGCGTCATGTTTTAATTGTAATTGGGCTAATTTGAACTCATTTGCTAGTTAGGAAGATGCCTTTTAAATTCTTCAGTGGTGTTCTGGTTTAAAATCTTCCTTGTAAAGAGTAAGAACAGCCTCAACAAAATATTAGACTTCTAGTAGCAAACTAAATATTGGAATAACCCCTCTCACCTTTCAGAAGTTCCTTTGATATTGCACTATCAGGAAATGGATTGATATTATTCTAAAGGAAAACTAGCAGCTTTTTTAAGTGAAAAATTAGCAAATCCGAGTTCAGGATTCTGTATCCTCAGCATCTGCTGTAGCAGTCAAAGCAGAATACAGTCGCCCTTTCTAATTCAGTCATGGTCTTAGGGAGCAATTAAGATTCAATAAAGACTTCCATAAATTTCTATTATCTCATTAATGTATGAGAAAATGACCTGGATAATGCTGAAAGCATTGCTATAATAATCTCCTAATTTCAACAGCCAAAACTTCTCCAGTGGGAGGAAACCTCAGCCTTTGGGATCTGCAGGACACTGTGGATGTGTCAGGTTTGGGTGGGGGCTGCAGGGGTCACATCTGGGAGAAGGTGCCAGAAGCTTCCCCCGTGTCCAGCAGAGCCAAGGCTGAGCTCATCTGCAACAGGGCAGTGCAGTGCTGGGATCATGGATTTGGGAAGGGAGGAAAAGCCTTGGAAGTGTAAGAGCTGCTGCAGCCAGAGTGGGAAATGGGAGAGGAGCAGCCCTGCAGACACAAGGGCAGGGAAGAAGGAGGGGCAGGAGGAGCTCCAGGCATTGGAGCTGAGATTCCCTGCAGCCCATGGGGGTCCACAATGGAGCAGGGATGCACCTGCAGCCCAGGAAGGAGCCCTGCATGGAGCAGGGATGCACCTGCAGCCCAGGAAGGAGCCCTGCATGGAGCAGGGATGTGCCTGCAGCCCGGGAAGGAGCCCTGCATGGAGCAGGGATGTGCCTGCAGCCCGGGAAGGAGCCCTGCATGGAGCAGGGATGTGCCTGCAGCCCAAGAAGGAGCCCTGCATGGAGCAGGGATGCACCTGCAGCCCGGGAAGGAGTCCACGATGGAGGCAGGGGGATGTTCCCAGAGGAAGCTCTGGCTCTGCAGGAAGCCCACACTGGATCAAGCTCCTGGCAGAACTCATGGAGAGAGGAGCCTGAGATGGAGCAGGCTTGCTGTGACCCCATGGGGGACCCAAGCTGGAGCAGCCTTTTCTTGAAGGGCTGCACCCTGTGGCAAGAGGACACATGGAAAAGAAACACTGGGGCAAGGGAAGAGAATGAAGAGGAAGGAGCAGCAGGAGCAATGTGATGAACTGATCACAGCCTCCATTCCCTGCCCCCTGCACTGCTTGGAAGGAATTCTGAAGTGAAGTTGACCCTGGGAAGAAGACAGGGATGGGAGGAAGGTGTTTTAAGATTTTGTTTCATTTTATCATTACTCAACTCACACTTCTAATTCATGGTAAATGAAGTTAATTTCCTCAAGTGGAGTCTGTTTTGCCCATGACAGTAATTGCTGAGTGGTGTCTCCCTGTCCCTGCCTTTCCCACGAGCATTTTGTTGTGTTCTCTCCCCTGCCCAGCTGGGTGGGCACCCAGCATCCAGCTAGGGTCATCCCACCACAATAGAATTGTATTTTTAGGCCTTGTCTCTCCAGGGAAGTTCACCATTTCTTTAGCACGAGCTATCCTGGTGTAATTCTTTATGTTGAATTTAAAAATTAAAAACTTTCTCTTGGATGCTGAAAAATAACTTTGTTATTTCTGAGGAATTACACCGGTATAATTACACTGATATAATTGCATTTGTAAATCAGATGGAAGATTTCTCTTGTGGGCACTAGGGAAGAGCCAAATTTGGTGCTTCTGGAAATTTAATTGCAAATGGTTTTTATTTTTTTGTTATACCTCTCCCCTATAACTAAAAATAGGAACATAACTTAAAAGGAGTGAAACCTTTTCTAGTTACTTACTTTCTCTCTCTTAAAATGATGGGTGAAAAACCAACCTGGTATCAGTTTCCAGTTACAAATTATTCTAAAAGCACTTTAATTTTCATCCTTGGAGTGCAGAAGTAAAGTGAAGTCCAGTTAATGTAGTGGCAGTGCAGAATTCCAGCTTACAACCTTCTCTTTATTTTCCCTAATTGTCTCCTGGTTGAGCTGCTGACAGCAGTGAAGGGACTGTAATGGTGCAGTTATCTCCCAGCTCCCAGAAATAGCAAAGGTTTGTTAAAAGCCTTATTTATGAGGAATCTCCCTTTCCTGCATCATGACAAACCCCAAACTATGGCTCTTCCCCTGCTCTGCAGGAGATGATTTTGGAATTAATCTGTTGGCTGTTCATGCACAGGGTAACAGGCAAAATCTGTAAGTAGTAATATTTCAATCTTAAGATTGTTTTCCTTTTGGCACAAAGATGAGGAATTACTCTGGTCTGAAATGTGGAGGGAAAGGGCTTTTCTCAGTGAAAAGTTTTCCATGTTCCATGGACATCCTAGAAGGCCCCGACAGGGTGCACAGAATCAGGAATTGTCTGTGAAATGTCTGGAATCAAAAACCACTTTAATGCCAAGTCTGATTGTGTTTGTGAGGGACAATTTCAGATGAAAGCTGATGGATTTATCACAGGGGATGGACTTTGCAAGGACTGAGAGTCTTGGGCATTACAGGTTTGGAATGAGGATGGTTTTCAGGTGGTAAATGCCAGGAATGATCAATAATTGTTTAAATCTGTAGGGTTTGCAGGTCTAAGGCCATTACCTGTCTGTGCCATCCTTTTGCTGCTAGTGGATGTGCTGCAGATCTGTCCCCCTTCAAATGGAATGGCAGGAGGGAACTCTGGACGAAGGCAGTTCCTAAAACAAGAGGCTGCTTATACAGTAGAATATCTGTTCTAAAGAAGTGCAGTGAGTTTCTGGAGATGACTGAAAACTTTCCCATGTCATGGAGTTGCTGGGTAAACTTTCCTGGCTTGGTGGTGGCTGTATTGGATTGAATTGCTATGGAGAAGCAGCAGGAATACTGGGTGAGTCTCCTGTCTGCTGCAGAGTCAAACTTGTGCTGGTTTTTTTTTTGTTTTTTTTTTGGTTTTTTTTTTGGGGGGGGGGACGTGGGGGGTTCATTTAAATGTTGAATTTTTATTCCTGTGCTGTAACTCCAAAGTGTCACCACTGAAGCAGATGCTTAAAGCACTGAATGGGAGAGTAGTGGTTTTGGAGAGACTTGCTGACCCTTGGGACAGTCTGCCTGGCACCTCTCAGAAAAGCCTTACAATTCTCACAGAAACAGATTGATCTGGGGGCTGTCTCCCAGCCTCAGTGGATCTTGGTAATTCTGCTCTGCTGCAAGCTGAAACATCCCTTTTCTAAACAGCAGCTTTTCATAGTCTGGACTCGTAGCTGGTTGTTGTTCAAAATGCAAGTTATCTACTCCCACTATAAAATCTTTGCCTGCAATTTTAGAGTAGAAAAAGACATTTATGTTTTTTTCTCTTCACTTTCTGTTTTTAGAGGAAATGTGTTTGTAGAATGTGGACTTTAAGAAGGGGCTGCTGCTTGCAGCGTGTAGTGTGATCTGTTAACTGTGAATTTAGAGAAATCAATCCTAATTTCCATGAAAAACTTTTTAGGCTCAGGATATCAAGTCACAGCACACAAAATCTGGGCTATTTTAACCTCCAAGTTAGGAAACTTAATGAGTTATTGGCAGGGAGGTTGTGCTTTTTCCAAGTGGATGTTGAAAGCTTACTCCTTGCAGATGATCCCTCAGGTTATCTCAGCTCTTCTGTTCCATGGAGGTATAGTTACCTACATCTCTCAACACTGAGCTTTTGTTCACGTTTCTTTTCAGAATGGAAATGTAAAACTTACATTGTACAGGAAGGGGATGTGTTCCAGAACAACACAGAAAGTTCGGCTGAGATGAGATTGTGTAACACTTCTGCTGGAAGACTTCTTACCCCACTCCTGTGCTTCATCTGTGTGTAGATAATTCTTACTAAATAAAGGATTTATCTTTGTGAATAGAAGTGGCTGTCCTGTCACAACGGCTCTTCCAGCTCTGCAGCAATTCCCAGAGGAAACAGTCACTGCTATGGAATGTGAGTCTTAATTCAGCAATTGTTGTGGTGCTTGGTGGTGCCAGTGGAGCACATAACCAATCCTGGGGTGTGGGTTGGCATAAGGTGAGAATTCCAGGTGATCCATCAGGAGCGAGTTCATGCATCACACCTGGATTCTGCCCCCACTCAGCTTTCACACCCCCTGCATTTGTGTGTGGAGCTGCAAAAGCAGGTGAAGAGCTTGTGTTGGCTGTATCCCCCTGATGGGAATGAACATGCTGGTGAGAAGCCTGACTGTTTCTTGCTTTAAAACGCTGTGTTTTTATAAATGTAAACTCTTCACCTGTGCTCAAAGTAGAGCAATTTTAAGAATCTGCTGGAACCCTTGACATGACAGTGTAATCACTGACTGGATTTCTAATTGCAGCTGTAGCTCATTATCAAAGCAGAATGCAGGAAACATTTTTATGTTGTTACTATTATTATTATTATTATTACTATTATTATTTACTGCACTGTATTAATCTGAGCCACGACAGCCACTGTCCTGCTGTCACTGAGCTCTGTGTGGTTGTGCATGGTGCAGGATGGATGGATGGGAGATCCTAGAGCAGCCTGGAGTGTTTCAGGTCTGACTGGATGAACTTTCTGCTGCTGTTTCTAAGTGTTCATTTGTTCTACCTTTAAATCCTGTAATGGTACAGTGCAGTGAATAATAGCAAATTGTAGATAGATATATAATAATGTATAGAACGGATAGAATTCATCTACTTCTTGACTTCAGTGGATAAACCTGATGTTTTATAAGAAAATCTTAAAATGTTTAGTTCTTGAAAACTATCTTAAATTCCTCTCAGGTAACTTTTGATCCTTTTACAGACGTTGGGGCTGAACTCAGGGAACTCAACCTGGAAAACCAGCAGAAACCTTGAGAGAGGACTTCTCTAGAGGCAGTTCTTCAGGCTGGGGTGTGGGATCTCCTTCAGATGAGAAATGTCAGTTGTACTAAATGGCACAGCGGATTTATTAGTTAAAAGAAAAAGAGCCAAAATGCTTTACTGGTGTCTTTGGGCAGAATTTAAAACAGCATCCCCAAAGCTGAAAGAGTCATGTAACAGCTCAGCTCCCCCACATTCATTCCCAGTTTCTAATGCCCTTTATAATATTGTCAAGTAAAACATTTTAAACACCAACATAAACTTGTAAAGCTCTCAGCCTTGTGCTGGAGAGGGAAAAGGAGACAAGTTCTTCCCCTCCATTATGGAATGGAATAAAGAGCCTGGAGCAGAATACATCAGGTGGTGGGGTGTCTTTGAGTGCCTTGTGCAGGGCTCTGCAAGTGTAGCTGAAGATTTTACTGGCCTTGTGCACACACCAACAAATATATAGAAAAGTGAGGTTGAACAGATGAAAGGTTTCCCTATTACACTTGTCAGAGAAAATGCAATGTGAAGGTCAGTCTGTAGTTGGGAGGGAACTATTCAAAAACAGCAATGGAGGAATTACGGAATGGGCCGTGAGCTTTTAAAACATGGAAATACATCTTCATGTGTTTCCTCACAGAGTTGTAAAAATCTTTATTTCTTCAGTGAATTCATAATCTTCCTGGCTTTTGAAGAACACAGATAAAAGATTCAGCTTATTTACAATTAAAACAAGGGAATGTTCTCTGGGGAAAACAGTGTTTGCAGAATCTGTAAAAGGTGATGAGTGCTATCGCGTGTCGATGCTGCTACTTGTGATTGCAGGAACGTAGGATACTTGGCAGGATACAAGGGAGGGGGAAGAGCACAAGGCACAAGTATTTTAGGCTGGAGTTGTTCCTTCTGCCTTGTGGAAATTGCTTCACTTCAAAGCCCACACAAGGACTATGCTGGTTACACATACACACAATATTTCTGAAGTCTACAGGGTAAAAATTAATGACCTGATGTTGTACAGTAGAGACTTTTTTTTTTTAAAAAAAACACTATTTTATTTTACAGTAGTTAACTGTCAGAGGAAGAGAAATGCAGAGTGGTAAGCATGGGTTAGTGGAGAAGGAAGATTTTCTCCATTCAATCCCTTCACTCCCACCAGTGAGCGCTGATTTGGGCCCTGCATGACAGCGGGCGTGTGCAGCGGCCCCTTGGGCTTTGTGTGTGAGCTGATCTCTCCTCCTTAGACATGACCTTACCATGTGCCTCATCTTCCTCCTTCTCCCCTTATTGGGGCTGTAATTCCTAAAAATTCAGTTCTCCCTAAAACATTTCCCGTCTATAAACTGGAGGAAGCATTAGCAGTCTTAGGGCTGGGCTTTACCCCATGTGTTCTGTGGAGAGGTGCTGCTTCCAAAGGTGACCTCAGTGGAATGGGAGACTGTGAAGGCTCCTGTGCTGCCTTTGCACATCTGTAGCTGCAGCCTTGCAGGGAGAGATTTGTTCAGTGAAATGCTGCTTGAGGAGCTGTGTCACAGCCTCTGCATTTCCCAGTTTGGGCTTCAGGTCACCTGAAACAGCAGCCTGCTCCAGGTGGTTCTTTTGTGCTGGGTTCAGGTGTCACTGGGGTTCTCCAGGTGTCTCATTTTCAGCAGCATGTCTGGGTGAGGTAGTTGTGCTTCCAGAATGCTCAGGGAGCTTTGCAGACAGCAGCCAGTGCACACAATTGCCACAGCATGGAAAGATCAATTTTAATGCCATGTCCACTAAAAATCAGTGTTTGCAAGAGCCCTGCTTATTGCTGCTGCAGAGAGCAAACCCAGCTGCTCAAGCTGTGTTTGGGTGCTGTGCTGCTGCAACATGTGGAGCAATTGCATTGTCTTCTGTTTTCTTACCAGGCCCTGGAATTTTTGATGTTAGGAATCTCCAGCTGACCACAGAAACCTTCTGTCACCAAATGTAGAACTCCATGGCTAAAATGTTACTCCTGAAGAGCATGATTTAGCCTGTTAGGTGGGGTTTTTAATAGTTGCTATGCTCCCAGCAAAACTGGTAGTTGGAATTTCGAGTAGTTAATGAATTCTCAAATCAAAATACATTGTACCAAAAAGTGGCTGAAAGTTGCTTAAATATTCCCAAGACTTTGTGCAACTCCTGTCCTAGGTTTGTACATGAATTACTTTAATTCTGCCAGATACAGCTGGATATTTCCATGATGAAATGGCATCAAAGCTGGGAAGAATTTATTGGCACAACTGTGTGTCCAGCATGTGCTGGTGTGAGGTGTTTCCAACACTTTGTATCTTCCCTCGGGAGGTGTCTCTGTGTAATTCCCAGGTGAATAATGCTCACAACTCCTTATTCATACAGGAAATGCCACACCATCGAGCCCTGGTAGTAATGTACTGAGTATGTCCAGTGAAAAGGGAACAATAGAGGCTGGGCTGCAGCACTGAAATTACCTGATGGAAATGGTCCAGGAATCAAAGACAGCAAGTCAAATGCAAACAACACTCATGAAAACAAAAGGGAGCCATAAAAAACTACATTTTAGTGGATGATCAGCTCTGTAAGCTGAAAAAAAAAAAGTGGGTTTTATTGATTATTTTGTGGGATTTGTTTAATTTAATTGAAGGCCCTAAAGTTTCTGTTATTTAGCCTGCTGGGAAGTAGTCAAGTTCCAGTAAATAAACACCCATGTGATTCCAGTAGGTATCTAGAAAAGCAAATCCTCCAAATGGCTGTTTTCAGACTTGATAGCAGAGTCCCTGTAGAAATTCCTTCAGTGGGATATAAGCTCGCATCTAATGGCAGTCTCTGATTTAGGCCAAATCTGCTTTACTGACACTTGAGCTGTCCTATGGAGATCCCAAAACCCCACAGACTTTCACAGCCCATAAATCCCACGGAATACATCTCTTAAGTACTTTACTCAAAGGAATGTTAAGCTCTTTTACTAAATCTGCAAATTACAGCTATTTGACAATTCTGAGTTTACAGTCTGACAGCTCACGTCATCAGTGGAGCAGGATGAGCGGAGTCAGAGGCGGCATCGCTTGCTGCTGACTTGCAGGGATCTGGTAATAACAATCCACTGGAAAATGTTGGAAAGCTGTGACAGCCTGGGAATGGTTTGTGACATCTTGTTAAACACACTTGTTTTTATTCCCGCTGACTGCAGCAAGATCCAGTGATATTTCATGGAAAAGGAATGCTTGTGTTCCAAAGCGGTTCCCCTGAGGACCCACGCCACCATCCAGGTGAATTTCTATACAAATGACCACGTCCCAATACTTGAGTCAGATTAAAAGGAAGTTTCTCAACAAACTGTTCCTCCCTGACTGCAGGAGGTAATGAAGTGAAAACAGTGGCCAACGAACTCTGCAGGAGCAGGAGATGGAGGAGGCTGGTGAAGCCCTGGCTGCCGAGTGCTCTGGGGTGCCCAGCACTGGCTGTGTGGGGAGGGAACACTCACTAATGACTTCATGGCTCAGAGCAACTCAGGCCTGACTTAAACTGAAGTGGGCAGTGGCAGGAGAGCTGCAAACTCACAGGTGCACCAGTGTCATCTGAGGAACACACACGAGGCATACGTGTGAGCAGCCAAGGAGAAGAGCTGTGTCTTTCCAAAGAAGACTCCCTGGATAGTCAGCTGTTCCCTGTGACTGAACACAGGGTTCCTTGTAGTGCAACCAAAATTTATTACATGTTTTGTAACCACCATCTACTTGTTTTAATACACACTTGGCCTGAAGTTCTTACTGAACCTGCTGTAAGACCTATGGGAGTGGTGGCACAGGGACTAAAGGAAATATTGGTTTAGCAGGTAATGGCAGCACAGCCAACTCAATTCGGCCAGTGCTGCTCTTTAAAATAGGTGCAGAAAAGAAAAAACTGTAGAAGAAACTATACTTGCTGTATAGTATAGCTGTAGAAAAAACTATATTTGCTGAATCACCCAGCTGTTGCCAACACAGTTTTTGAATCCCAGACCCAGTTTTTGCACTGCAGACTGTACAGCAAGGTGGGCAGTGGCTGTGAGTGTGGTAATGAGTATGAAGGGAAGCCCTTGGCACTGTCTGAGTGCTGAGTTGCTGTTCAGCCAGAGGTTATCTGGGCCAGTGAAAAGCTGGGATCAGCCTGGCTGAGGCTGATTGAAGTGTTTGGTCACCCACTGGCTAAATATCCATAAACAGAAGAAATTAAATAATTGTTATTTAAAAAACCCAAACTGACCTAGAGGATAAAATCTAACTTTTCAATTTTTTCCAAAGGCTTCTCCAGCAGTTTGTGATTCTTTCCAAGGACTCCATGCCTTCCCACCACTAGGGCTGACAAGGTATGAGAACAATATAATCTATAAATCCTCTAGCTTGAAGGTCTTCTCCCACCTAAACAATTCCAGGATTCCTTTCTTTTATAATCTATAAACTAGCTAGGATGAAGTAGAGACAAGTGTGATGCAAGCACCTAAACTCTGGTCTTTCAATCCACTGAAAACTGAGTGGTTTATGCATGGGAAGTGCAGAAATGCATCCTTTAAATGTGTGTGACCTTTTCTGTAAAAGTTGCCTCAAGTCCAAGGTGAACACCTGCAGCCAAGTCCCTTGGTCACCTTGACACCATCTTATTTCTGAGGAGCAGGACAAATGTAAGGAAATGCTCACACAACTGAGAACATCTCTTTGTCCTGGAAGGAAGATCTCTAAAAACATCCAGACTTCAGCTTAGATGAATGTCTGTGGATCTCAAAATCTTGGGCCTGCCATTACAAAGGGCTCTATAAAAAGGTTGGAAATGGAGAGGCTGCTGCAGGTCCCATGGATAATTGCCTGGCTCCGTGTGCTGTGTGCAGGAAGGTCACTTCACACAGGCAGTGCAATTACCTCCTGGACAAATGGAAAATGAAATTGCAACCTTGTGTGTGATTGCCAAGAAGACACCCAAAGTGCTGGCTATGAGCAGAACCTCTGCCCTCTGCGTGGCAGGAAAGCTGGCACTGTTCTCCCTGGAAACAATGGATTTGAAAACGTCCATCTTTTAAAATGTGCCCTTTCAAGGTGTCCAGTGAAAGATGATGAGCTGCTAAGTGTTTGCAGTGGTTTCTGCAGCTCTCATCACCTGAGACCTCCCAGGGTGCTAGTGGGAAGCTGAAATTCAGACTGAGTTGAAGCAGAGCCCAAGCTGACAGGGGATGTGATGCATTGGAGAGGGATTGAATGGTTCTGTTCTGTCAGTGATGGAGTAATCACTGAATAAGTGGGGTTTTTTCCTTTTAATTATTCAAATTAGGGGCAAGAAAAAAACAGTGTACCAGCACTATGCTGCCCAGAGTGTGTGGGTTTCAGAGGACACTGAGGTGGAAGTTCTGTTCTGTTGAAGGTGGAGGCAGATGATTGACAGGTCTGATAAGCAACAAAAGAAAATTCACTGAGAGATTATGAATTACAAATTTTTTTAAAAGCTTTGGTTGTAGTCACTCAGCATATTAAAAACTTCTTTAGTTTTGACTTTGCTCCTTATTTTGGGGAAGGTAATAAGGGATACAGGAAGCACCTTTAACTTTGTGTTGTTGAAAGCAAACATTTGGCTTAAGGAAGATTTGCACAGGTGTAAAGATTTCCTTGTATGAATATTTGAACAAATGGGGGTCTGTCACTGAACTGCAATTTAGTAATTTTTTTATCAGGCTTTGTTGGGTTGGAAAGCATTTCTTCTGTCAGGCTATAAAATAAAAGGATTTATCCTTAAAATAAATTAATCAAAAATCTCTTGTGAAAATGCTGAAGCTAAGTGGAAGGTTTCCAGAAAAATCGAGCATTATTATGATTTTTTAAAAAGTGTGTGTAAAATAATCCAGTCTTCCAAAAAGATGCTTGAAGTTGTTTGGATAGAGTTGGCATCTGCCAGAGTCGAGTCACACATAAGATAACATGATTGACCATTTTTGGCATGGGATGGGCTAAATTGGCTCATCTGTTGGCTGTCAGTCTCTTCTGAATTAGATCCAATGCTTTGTAGGCACGTTTCCATCTGGTTAAGTTTAGGACTCAAGCTGTTTATATATTAAAAAAAAGTATTTTGTACCAATAACAATTTCTAGAAAAAGGGTTTTGCTTATGTTTCATTTTGAAACTATTTGGTTTTTTTTCCTGGTTAAAATAACCTCCTGAAGAGTGAAAGATGATATGTCCATGTATTATGTTAAGACCCTTGAAACATGCAAATAAAATGGAAAGAAATTAAAAATTTTATATGTACATATTTAAATATATGTATATATGCATGCATATCATTCTGTAATATGTGACTCCTCTAAATTGGAAAACCAGATTTTAAGTCTGCTAATATTTTAACCATGTGCATTAGGAAAGGAGGATGAATACATGCTGTTACACTCACATTGAGTCTTTCTAAGATTGGCCTTGCATTATTTTTATTCTGAATATTTGCCATCTGGCACTGGGAGCTGCAGTATTTAGTGCCACAAATAATAATGAAAAATATGGTAATAGCTCGTGATACTTTAACATAAAAATATAAGACAGAGGGTATAAAGCTCTGGGCGTATGATCTTACAGCTGCCAAAGCATGTTGTTCCCTCTGCCCTTGTTTTCCATAAATGAGTCTTTGATTGGAGACAGCAGCAGTAATGGGAAAGTCATTGGTTAATGCACATTAATGAAACTGCGTTACTGGAGTTAATGAACTACAGTCCTGAAGAAAAATGAGCAGGAAAAACGCCAGGGTTTGTGCCATTGTGTTCAGGTAGCTGTGGCTGCACCCAAGACACACCAGGAAAATGCCTCTGACTCCAGATTCACCTGAGAGAGAGAGGTCTCTGCCTTTTTCACTTCGGAACAGCCCCATAGAAATGCCTGAGCTTTAAACGAAATTGCCTTTTCCTTTTCTCTCCCCACATCAAAACACAATGAGGAGACTGTTGCATATTCAGCAAAGCTGTTGTTCTTGCTGCAGTTAAATTGCATAATTAGATGGGGCTTAAGGAGAGCTGAACCTCTGTGATTGTGCAGGCTGAGGCAGAGGTGAGACCAGCTCCTGGAATTTACCCAGGTGAGTTGCAAACCGACTTAGGGAACTTACTGAGGTGCTGGTGATTCAGGAGAACAGTTCCAGGATGTTTGGGCTCAAAGGCAATGGGCATTTCCTGAACGTTCCTTTCAGAGAACAGAGGAATTTAGGATTTCTGTGAGAGGGATTTATTTTTGAACATTGGCCAAGCAGCTCTGGGAATGGTAAGAGCTCTGTGGCCACGTTTTGTGGCTGCTCTGTTGGCATTAAAATCAACCCCTTCCACCAGCTCTGCTCACCACTGCAGCCTCCTCTGCATTGAAACAAGAGAGAAAAGCACAAGGTGCCTCTGGGCACAAGGAGTTTCATGTTTCCTAAAGAAAGGAAATAATTTATAGTACATTCCAAGAAACAGCTCCATCCACAATAAACAGGGCTTGACTCTGCTGGTCTGTGCAGCTGCCCCGAAGAGCCACAGTGCAATGGGAAGGATGGAGTTGCAAAACAGAAATTGAGATTCCAGCTGATACCAAAGAGTCCTGACCAGCCCTCTGGGCTCTGCCATCTTCACCCAGCACTTCCAGGTGCCAGCCAGCTCGGCCAAAGCAGCAGCAGGCTTTGAACCCTGGCATACCAGAAACTGCCCTGCACCTCAGCAGTTCATCCTTGCCAGTCATGGATTTACTGCCTGTGAGAAGATCAAACTTGCAGTGAATCCACAGCAGTTTGTGACTCTGGGATGTCCTGATCCCTGTGCCTTCTCCAGGTTTTGTTCCAACCTGTGCTCTGGCTCACTGCAAATACACCAGGCCATGCTTGAGACTTTTTGGCTCTTACTGGTTGCTTTTCTTCTTCCCTGTTTTTTCCTTTCTCCCCTGCTAATCCAGTCACCTCCCCTGAAGTGGCCGAGGCTGTTACTCCTGCCAAGGGAACGAGGGCACACAAAGCCTTCTGTCCACAGAGCGCTCGCCTTGGCCCAGGCACAAATGGGAGCTTTCCTTTCCTCCTGTTCAGAAGGCACCACTAAGGAGGAGTTTGGCCATGGAAAGCGGTAAGAGAAATGCACAATTTAAAGGAAAATTTACAATGTCACATTGAGATGTTGGGAGGAAGGTGGAAGAAAGGAAGGAATGGACAGGGACAGATTTGGGGGTCTCAGGGCCCGTTAGTAGTGCAGTTTAGTGGGGCCAGGGGAGCCTCAGAGGCTGTGACCCTGCTGGAACTGCCTGACTTGAACAAGGAGGTTTTTAGCCTTGTGAGGCAGTGCTTGGTGTCTTTGGAGCCTGTCAAGGAAAGGAGAAGCCTGGAAACTCCTCTGGGACCCTCCTCACCTTCGCTCCTTCCGCAGCTCTGTCAGGCACGTTGGAAATTTGTCCTTCCCACATGGTCAGTGACGGCCCTGAGCATCTACGGGGTGAGTCTGGAACATGGGGGCAAAGAGAAGGTGTGGGCTGAACATCAGCTCTGCTCCTGCAGCTGCTCTGAGACAGCGCTCAGGGGGCATGAAACAGCCAGGAATGCAGGGGGAGTGTGTCTGCAGCCGGGGGCTCAGCCTGCACTGCTGGTTTGGGTGCTTTGGGATGGTTTTCTGCCAAAGCTGTAAGGCTTGACAGGTGTGCCAGAGAGGAAAGGAGAAATTCAGTGTGTGCAGTTCATGATTCCAACTTTCTTCTTCAGGAATGGCTCTGGATTCAGTAAGAAGGACTCACTGTTTGCTGTCTCAGTGCTATTTCCCACAGCCCACTGCTGCTTTTACATCACACACCAACACCTGGGAAGGAAAGGGGGGGGGGGGGAGTCCTTTACCCCCATGAGTCAAAACCCCATCCTGCCTCCTGGAGTGCTTCTCATTCTGCCAATGGTCTATGTTTGACTGTTCTTTTTCCAAAGCGTCCTGGAAGTCTGCGAGAGTGGGGAAGAAATCCTCTCCAGCTCGTTGTGTTGGAATGGGATGGGAGGGTGATGTCTCCTGCCACCCTGCTGCCTTTGCCCCTGAGTTTGTAAGATTCAGAACATCTGGCAGCTTTTTGCTTGAACCATGCTTTTCCAGGCTCACCCAAGAATGTAGGATTTGGGATCTGAAAATCCCATCTGTGCTCTACTTGTGCCTTGGGCAAACCAGAATCCCCTGGTGGACCTCTACCTCTGGTATGGTTTAGCAGAGGGGCTGTGTATGGCAGAAATTAGTTGGGCCACAGAAAATAAGGATTCGACCCATATTGGGTGTGCTGCAGTGAGACTCCTATGAATGTAGAAAAGAAGGAATCATGAAGAAAAGAAGGAATGATAGGAAATGGGCACTTGGAGACCTGGAAACCACCATGGCATTTTCCTCTTGTCATAACCCAGGTTCTTTTATCTTAGACTGACTCCTGCTTCCTAGAGAGACCAGCAGGCAGAGGATCCTGGCTTATATCCATGTCTGGGCACATGGATTCTGTGTGAAGACAGCTGGAAGGCTGGGACAGATGTAAATGTCTGATCTTCTCCGTGGTACAGGTTGCAGTGAATGATCACGGTGCTGGGTGCAGCAGGAGCTGCAGGGAGGGCAGGAGGACAGCAGGGCTGTGGGGCAGGGCTGGGCTGGCAGCACTGTCACCCCTGGCTCAGGGGCTGTCATCCCTTCCTGCCAAAAGGAGCTTTCTTAGCACCTTGTTCTCACACCTGCGAGCCTCTATTCGACAGCCTGGAAAATTAATACCCTGCCAAGGTGGAAAATGAATACCCTGCCAAGGGTGCCCTGTCATTGCCCCTTCCACATCTGTTTGTGGCAGTACATGGAAAGATCACAGTGCACAGACTGTTAATTTTTCAGATTGCCCGAGATGCTGTGCAGAACTTCATGCTGCCTGCCGATCACCATTGTGGTGGTTCTGTAACTGAAGGACCTTCAATGGGTGGTGTGGGTAAGTGGAACTAAAGGCATTATGTTGTTTCACAGCCCCAAGGATAATCTTTGAGCCTCATGTTTGTGTTCCCTCTAAAATACAGCACTTAAATAAAAACTTGGGTTGTCTTTCTAAATTGGATCCTGGTGCAAGGCTCGCTTAATTGAATGTGTCTTTTCATCTCCACCAAGGCCCTCCCCGAGTTTACATCTAATCTTATCTTGGTGATTATACTCAGGTGATTGCCATCACCTCCAGCACACAGCTCCAGTGTGGCACCTTCCCAAAGGCATTGGCAGCAGCTGGGTGGGTCTGCCAGGTGCTTCTGGCCATGTTATTCCTGCCCTGGGAGGTGCCTCAGCAGAAGAGCTGCCAAATTTGCTTGTGTGCCTTTGGTGGCACTTTTCAAGGGCACAGCCCCTATGTGAGGTTGCTGAGGGCAAAACCTGCCCCCAGCTCATTCTGAAAGCAGTTCATGACCACCATCCACCTGTGTGTTTATTTTAGTGAGCACTGCCAGGTGTGCTGTCACCATCTCACCTGACCCTGATTAATTACTTATTTATATTACTCGAATCTTTCTGCCAAGAAAATGACGGGGTAGTGAAACAAAATGCAGCATTACAAACATGGAAATGTACAGGGACTGAATGTGTAATTCCCACAGCAATGTGGTGAGGCTGGAGAGGAAAACCATCACTTGGGATAGGACTGGCAAGTGCTACTTCCCAGGAACTGACACCACCTCACTCTGTGGCCTTGGGCAAAGCATTTACTGCTGGTCTCAGTTTCTGGACCCCTTCAAGAGTGTGCCCTGACACAGTGGGAATGAATAATTTATTCACATGTGATGTATGGCATGTCCTGATCCTGGGTACTGCTGTCAATGAAGAAAAGATGAGATTAGTTCCTTATTTTGCAATGCTGAGGGTTCCTGTGTAAAGTGCTCTGAATTGAGAGAGCATTCCATATGTTGTCATATGTTCCTGTTTTATTACTGCATGGATGGGGGTGTCTGATGCTGTATGAACAAGGACTAAAGTACTTGATACTTTAATATTTTAGCCACAGAGTTAGCTAATCAATTTTTAGAGTGTATGTGTTAAGATGAAAAAGCAACTCAAGCGATAACGTAAGACTAGAAACCTCTTTTCAATATCACAGTGAACTTAAATAAACCTAAAGGCTAATAGGTGTGTCTGGTTTGCCTTCTATTTGCTAAACCATTCTGTTGACTCAGGAGATGAAACAACAGAAGTTTCCTCCGGTCCCCAGCGCAGAAACTGCGGCCACGGTGCCCGTGTGAGGGTGTCACAGAGCCACAGGGCTGGGGTCCTGCTTGGAGGGAGGATTTTATCGGCTCACGGGCTCGGGAGATGTTGGCTCCTGCCTTGGCTGTTTGTCGCCCTCCTGCTCGGCCGAGGGCAGCGTCTGGTGCGTCCCTGCCTTCCCTCGGCGAGTCCTCTGCCATCCTGAGATGAGGCAGCCTCCTCCCGGGAATGGGCATCTGAAGGTAAACCACGGTTTTAGACGCTGTTATTAATAACGTGATTATGAAAATAAATCAGAAAAGCCGCTGCAAGCCCTAAGGTGATGCCCATACGCACTGTGGAGAATGAAGCCGGATGGACCGCGCTGGGAGCGGGCTCCACTCGGGGCTCCGGCCGAGCCGTGCGCGGGGGTGACAGCGGCTCGGCCCCATTGTCCCCTCCCCGCCGGGCGGCCCCCGGCCCTCCCCGCGCCCGCGGAGCCGGTGCCGCCGCCCCGGCCGCGGTTCGGCACCTGCCCGGCCCGGCGGCCGCGCGCCCGTTATGGCCGGGCCGGGCGCGGTGCGCGCTCCCGCCGGGCCGGGCCGGGCCGGGCCGGGCCGGGCGTGCGGAGCGGGCAGCGGGCGGGCGCGGGTCCCGCTCCCGGCGAACAATGGCAGCGGCGGCGCTGCCCGGCACCTCCTGAATGGGCTCAGGCCTGGGGGGGCGGCGGCGAGGAGGAGGAGGAGGAGGAGGAGGAGGCAGCGGCGGCGGGGCGAGGCGGGAGCCGCCGCCCCCCATCGTCCCTCCCGCGCTCCGCCCGTCCCTGCGCAGGGAGCGCGGGGCCGGGGGGCCCGTCCGTGGGGCGGCGGCGGCGGGGGAAGGGGCGGGGGCGGGAGGCGGGGGCCGGGGGCCGGGGGCGGGCGCGTCCACCTGCGCGCGCCGGGCCCCGGGCGCATGGAGCAGCGCTGAGCCGCAGCACCGGCAGCGCCCGGCGGGCGGGGGACCCCCGCTCCATCGCGGGCCCCGCGCCGAGGTGAGTCCCGCCGCGGCGGAGCTCCGGCCGCGCGCGGCCCCCGCTCCCGCGCCGGCACACCGCGGGGGCGGCGGGGCGGAGGAGGCGGAGGAGGAGGGGATGCTGATGGCAGCGCCGGCCTGCGCGGAGGCCTGCGGGGAAGTTGCGGGGTGTGCGTGTGTGCGAGGGTGGTCTGAGGTGACGGGGGGGGGCGGCAACTTGGCGCCGTGTCCCCCCCCGGGCAGGTGCGGCGCGGGGCGGGGGCGCCGCCCCGCCGGGCCCCGGCGGCCGCGGGGGCCGCGCTCACTTCAGCCTCGGCCAGAACAAAAACATAATGAAGGAGGGGGGATGGGATTTTTATTTTTATTTAAGGGAAAAAAAAAAAAAAAGCCCCAGCCTTGGGAGTAGCTGTCACCGCGCGCGTTAAACTAGAGAACTGGCTAATCAAATAAAACTGGCTCATTGTCTGAAACTCTATCCCAGCGCAAAATGCGGCTGTGAATGTAATTAACCATCTGTCTGGCGGGCGGCGGAGCACCGGGTCCGTGCGGTCGGCAGCCGGGCGCTGCCATCCCCGAGCCCCGGGATGTGCCCGGTGTCTGTGTGCGAGGAGGATGCTGGAGCCAGGGGGGGGAATGAAATCCTTCCCCGGCCCCGAGGCGAGCGGCGATGCGCGGGGCGAGAGATGAAGCCGAGCAAGCCGTGAGGGGCCGCGGTGGGCGCCGAGGCGATCGGTTCGCTGCGGGCGATGCTCCGCCGCGTTCCGCCTCCCGCGCAGGATGGGTGCGTATCCGCGGGAGCCGCGGGTGGATGCTGAGGCCGGAGGGAGCGCTGCGCCTGTGCGAGCCGAGGCCTCGATGAGCCTCTTGCGGGAAAACAAGACGGCTCCGTGGTGCTGAAATCCTCCCGGAGGTTTTCCCCCCGTTTCCGCCCGGCGGTTTGCTCGTGCCCCTGCCCCGCGCCGGCAGCTCCGTGCAGCCATCGACATCCTGGTACTCGGCCGTGCCGCCGGAGGTACCTGCTGGCATCGCTGGAGCGGCGTGGTACTGCGGTAACACCGAGCCCGCGGCACACGCTGCTGCCGCCGGGGCTCGGTGTGCCTCTACACACGCTCCTGCCTCTTGCTTTGCTGTTTAATTTTTTTTGTGTGTGTGTGTGCGTGCGTGTGGTTTAGTGAAGGAATAATACAGAGGCTAAAAAAAATAGCGGCAGCGCTCAGGCAGGTAGGATGCAATTTAAAAGTCACTCCAGCTAATACCCCATGCAAGACTGCATTTGTTAAGGTATGTGAGCTGTGCAGAAGGCAGCAGTCTTTAGTGAATCACTTTTGAAAAACAAATACTTGACAAAAGAACCAGACCTGCTAAATGGATAACAATTATGTAAGCCTATAGTAGGTTTTGATGTATGTCAAGTCTGTTAAATAAATCAACCTGTTCAGTGAATAAATCTGCTCTGCACCAATGCTTTATTAATTTTTTTAAGGGGAATAAACCTGTGTATTTAAGACGTTTTTACTGATGTGAATCTCATGGCCAAGCCCCATAGCTGCCAGTGACACAAGACAAATCCGTGGGGAGGGTGGGGTGCAGGAGCGTGGGGAGGGATAAGGTGGATATTAAAAATACACAAAGATGTGCATAAGGATTCCTAGTGATAAAATTCTCACTGATCCATGTCTTGATGGAGTATTTGCTTTGCAGTGGCAATGGCCCATACAAAGCTACATTGATTTAGCTTGCTCTGTTCACGATGGCAGTTCTGGTGAATAATTATTTTCCCAAAAGCCCTAACCAAGGGAAGAAAGAGAGTCCCTGCTTGGCCTACACAGTAGTACAGTATCTTTGAAAGCGCGTATCCGGCTGCAAATAAAGAGAGCCAGTTCAAGTGTTACTACACTCAGCAGGAATAAAAGGGAGGCAGAGAAGGGGAGCACCCGGCCGCCTTCCCCGTGTGCCTCGTCCCCCTTTCCCTCTCTGCTCCTCGCCCTCTGCTCAGCTTTGGGGGCGGGGAGGGGGGATTTTTGAGCGTTTGTTTTTCCTTTTTTTTTTTGTGTTTGCTGTTGCCTTTTGGAGGCGAGGCTCTGGCAGCCCACTTAAACGTTGAGTTCTGAATGCTGAGGAGTCTCTTTCAGATTGAAAAAAAGAGAAGAGGTTGTGGCCAGTGGGTTTTAACTTCCCTAGCTGGGACAGGGAGTACGTCTGCGTGGGGCAGTGCCGTGGTGGTGTCCTTCTCTTTTGAGATGCTGAGGCCTCGTGGATGTTTTTGTGATGGGTCACGTGTGTATCTTTCTCCTGGCTCTGCAAAGGAATATATGAAAAGACTCAAATGTGCTTGCAGGACCAAGAAGGCCCCAGGCTCGGGCAGAAAGTGATCCCAGACAAAGGGGTCTGGCTCGGGTTGGACCCTGGGTGTGGAACCCAACCATCGAAGCGAGGTGCATTTTTTGGATATTAAGGCTTTTCCATTGTGGCAACAACCCAACCGTGCTGCTTCCCTCCAGCACAGCAGTGAACCATCCCCTTGAAGTTTATGCCCCATTGCAAACAAAAAGCAGCATTAGGAAATAATCTTTTCCTTGGGCAGAGTCCAGGGAGGAGAGCCATGGATGCTGCAGGCCTTGCCTGGTCCTTGTGTGGGGGTTCTTTGATGCTGCTGTTGCCGAGTTTGTGTTTGGCCCTGAGAGAGTTTGGATAGCCTGAGTGTTTACCAGAGTAAAATTGCTATTGCTTCTCAGTAATGACAGCTTTTGGTCTGTGAGGGTATTTAAAAATATATATTTTGAGAATTGGGAGCAAAATAATTGTTATGTAATCCACCTGTTACGTTCAAAGTCCTGTTTTCCACCTGGGAGAGGATTGCACTTTTTTATTTTTATGCTAGATCTTTGTGTACTTTTAGCCCCGCTTGAGTTGGCTTTATAATCATTACCTGTGTATACAGTCAGGTGCTTGACGAGCCTGATTTTGTGGATGCTGCCAGCAGTGAGTAAATGAGCCATGTGGCATAAAACTGAGCAAACCATGTTTTGTTGGTACCTTGCTCTTCCCTCTTTTCTCTGAGCTGGTCGTACACACCTGTAGTGTCACCAGTGCAGGGGTCTGAGCTGTTCTAGCACAAGGACCCACCTGATTTCTTACCTGTATGTGATGTGAGAGGCGTGATGGGATCTCAGCCTTTTGGTTTTTTTTGACTTTAGGACTCCTGGGTGCCGTTACAACCAAACATTAAAAAATTGCCTTGCGTTGTGTTGTGTAGAAAGCAGCAAAGTTACAGATGCTGAAGATGACGGACTGCCTTGAGCATCCAGGCGTGGGGGTTTGCCTGAAGGGTGCACAAATTGAGAATAAAACCTGTCCTGCTGCCCGTGCCAGAGGGTTGGCCTGCCTGTGGACACGAGGAGAAATGGGCAGTACATGGGAAAGCTGAGCCAGAGCGCAGCTTGCGGGAGGAGCCGTCAGTTCTGCAAATGAGTGTTGAACCCTTATCCTTAGCAAATTCTTCTTAGGAACAGCCAGGGGAAGTGGCTTTGGTGCCGTGGTGCTTTGGACTGTGGTGGTAGTGCTGGGTGGATTTTGTTTGCAGTTCAGGGGAGTAGCATGTAATCTGTGTAATGCTGCTTTTGTGTGCCTCTATTGCAAATTGATGTCTGGGGAATGACATGAAGCAAAGGCTCTAGACCAGCAGGTCTGTGATATTTTTGTAGCAATGTCTTTTTATTCAAAGCAGGTGTCATGGAGATCTTTCATCCCAGGATTTCTTTCATCCCTGGCGTTTGTTAGCTTGTGTTAAAACTTTAAATCTTGAGAATTTCTTCTGTACAGAAGGTGTTCCTCATGTTGCTCTGGCATGGGCTGAGCTATGATTATGCAGTCTCCAAAGAGTGACAGGGATGAGGTGGATCTGTGTCTGCATGGCTACGTCAGCCCTGTAAATAATCCAGGGACGTGGCCCAGTGCCCTCCAGTCACAGGCAGGGTCTGTGCCAGCTCAGCTGGAGGAACTGCACGGGGATCTGGGAGTGGGCAGCGCTGGGGGTGTTGTCCCTGGACAGAGTTTTCTTCTAACCCTTAAACATTCAGAAGGTGATTATGCCCAGCAGTCTGAGTTCCTATTTGTAGTCTTGTTTGCCTTTAAAAAAGCTTTTGACTATGAGATAACCGATTTGCTTAATTTATCCAAGCTCTTGTCTCGATGGTCTCCCATGATGGAAAATTCTGCTGGCTAATTGTTGCCTTTCACTGATCTTACACATCTTTGTTTTGTGCTGCATCTTCAGAATCTGGGTGGATGTGTCACTAGAAGTTTCTGATCAGTCTCCTTGTCTTGATTTACTGGTGTTGCTCCCCGCTGGGAAGGTGGAACCACAGTCTGCTGGCCCGACAGCGTTGCTTCTGCTCGGACCCCAGCTAATTAATTTACCCCATCAGTTTAACACCTGTCTGCATTGTCACTATCAGGACTGGGATCTCTGTCTCTGCTGTCGCTGTTGTTTTCCTTAGGCATCAGACCATGAATCTCTGTCTTAAGAGGGAGCTTGAGGTCTGGCTTGTGCTGTCCCCTGGCGTGGTGCTGCAGTGCCAGTCCTGCTGTGCCACTGGGGCTGGCAGGAGCAGCAGCACTTCCAGGCCTGGCTTTGGCACCAGTTTGGGTTTTTCTGCCAATTTATCAGCCTCGTCCTCTCCTTGCCTGTGGGGTTTCTGTTGTGCAGAAGAGGCTCCTCGTGGTGGGTTTGGTCTGAGGGTCCCTGCCTGCTCTGTGGTGTTCCCTGCTGGTGTCTGGGGCTGCTCCACTGAGGAGTGTCAGGATTTCTAAAATAACCCCAAACATCCGAGGTGTTTTCTGCCTCTCTTCTCCCGGGGTTAGGAGCTCCTCACATACTAAAACCCAACATTGTCACTGTCCTTTCCTGATGTGCTGAAACTGCTGAGAAGGTGGCTGGTGCAATGAGACTTGCATTTCTGAGGGTGTTTGGACACTCTGATGGAGGTTATCAGGAAAATGAGCTCTTGTGGATCTTGCAGGACTCTCAGGAGTGCCAGGACGTGGCTTGGGGTGCTCAGAGCACTCCTGAGAACTTCTTGGTTGTTTCATTCCCAGCACGAGACCTGGGTCTTGGGGAGGGCTTAGGCACAAATTCCCAGCTCTTTCCCAGTTCCATTCCAGGTGAGGTCTCTGCCATGCTCTGGAGCTGCTTTTGGAGCTGTGTCCTTATTAAAGAAAATCAGATTCCTTTCCTCGCACTTGGGAGGATTTTAATTGTGAGTTACAGCACAGGGGAACCAAATGTGGCAAAGAGAAGTTCTGTGGATGAATTTTGTTTCCTCTACAATGTCCCAGTGAATGAGATGAGTCTTTGATGGAGGAGAGAAGCTGAAGCCTTACGAAGGGCCTGTTTATTGGCATTAATTATTTTTTATTAGTTACAGCATCCGTAGTTCGTTGGCAGTATAAGAGCCCAAAGTAAGAATATTAATTCTTCAGAAGTTTTTCAAAGCTTGCATTTTTCATAAGAAGCTTGTGAAGCTTCAAATCTAAAGCTTCCAAAGCCTTTTTTTTTTTATTCTTCAGAAGTGCCACTGAAGCTCTTTTTTTTTTTTTTTTTTAATTTCTTGTATTTTAGCTGAAACTATGAGTTTTACACATGGAAAAAAAATAGTTCTTTCCTATCCACTGCATTGGCCTCAATTTTCAGGTGCCTGGCTGGGTCAGCTAAGCCCTCTGCAAGCATCAGCTGTGCTCTGGAGAGCAGGTGTGGACTCTTTACTCCTAATTTCCTGTCCTTTTCCCCCTCTGGTTGGGGTTTTACTTGGTGGCTGAAGCACAGATGGATATGAAAGGTGGGTTTGTTTGTGACTGGCCAGTCAGGACAATACTTGACCTTCACAGTTGTTGAATAACTTCACAGAAATACTTAACTGCTTCATGGGAGCGAGGAGGGTGGCTGGGAATTTAACCAGTACAGAGGGAATCTGCTCTCTGTCTGGCCAGCAAGCAGCATTTTTTTTTCCGGGTAGCCTTGCAAGGTCATGTTTAAATCCTCTGAACGTGAATTTAAGGGTCATGCTGGTATTTCAGTGGTAACACAGATGGATGCTGGGTCTTATTTCATATTGCTCCGGGGAATGGAGCAATTAGTAATCTTGGCTCTCTCTAAACCTTGAGGGGGAAAAATGAAAATTGCCTTTTTCAGGGTGGTCACTGTTCTCATTTGCATGAAAAGAACTGTTGGGGTGTGGGGTGATTTTAGCTACAAAAAGTTGGGATGTGGGTTTTTTTGTTTATGTTACTGCTAACATTACATGGACAGGTTAACCTCATTGACAAGGTGGGTAGAATTTTTGGGAAGACCAGAAGGGAAAGTGCTGCTGACCTAAATTTTCAGCTCGTGTTAAAGCAAACGAGCAAACCCCAATCTCCCTGACACCACTGGCTCTGTAGGGAGTAGCAGACAATAATTTCCCGTGGTTTGTTTATGCCTGCCTCTTACAAAATCTCCTATATCAAAATCACCTGTCCGTGCAGTGACGTGTGAGTGTGTGAGAGAGATTCATGCTGGAGTGCATGGGGCACTCCCTGGCAGCTCCTGCAGGAATTGAGCTGGCTGTGCCACCAGCAGCATGGCTCGTGGGTGCCAGTGGAGTTCAGGACCATTCCTGCCCATGGGTTGAGAGGAGCCCACATGGTGTTAGCCCAGCCAGGCATGGCAAACGCAGAGGAACCCCTCAGCCCAAACCTCCTGCAGAGCAAATAATTTGTCCTAACCCAGTAACCTTCACTTATTTAATTGTCTTATTTGTCTGGTTAGCTTATTGTTTGGTGGAGAGAGATTGTACTGCAGGAAGAGGAGTTTTGTGTATTGTGATTGTTTCTTTGGTTCATTTGTGCTCATTCCTTGCCTGCTTCTTGCTGGGTTTGAGCAGTGCCTCCTCAGCAGCCTTTTGGGAGGTGGATGGGAGGCTGGGCAGACCACTGTGTTTCCAAGGAGTTTCTGGTTTGAAAGAGAGAATTTTTGATTGGCTTGATTGCTTCAGCATCACAATTTATGGCTGTTTTAGGCAGCACAAAGTTGTGTTTCAGGATTTACATTTGGGTTATAGTTTATGTCCCTGCACAGTGTTGAGCCAAGAGCCACGTGTTCCTTACAGCTCTCTCTGCTTCTGCAAAAGGTGTTTGAACTGGTGCTTAATCATCAACAGGGTCTGGTGCTGATTTCACCCTTTGGAAGCATTGCTGGCTTTGCAGGAAGGATGGGCATTGGCTGTGCTGCAGAGCTGGGGCTCCTTAGTGACTGATGTGTTGGCCATTCTGTGGAATTACTGATTCTCATTGCTGGTGTGTGGAATTACTGGTGTGTGTTCCAGTTCACGTGTGAAGCAAACCCTGGTATCTCAGGTTCTCTCTGTTTTTTTCCCCTATAAATGACATCCTCCCTTCCTCGCTTGTTTGTGGTGTTCACTTGTCTGTGCACAACCTGTGTGCTGGATTCTTCCTCACCAGGATGGGTTCAAGCCTTCCTAAAGGTTACTTCAGGGGGAGCTTGAAAGCATTTTGGATTAACTTTTCACCCACTGCAGGTGGTCTGGAGGGGTTGTTGGGTAAAATGAGTGGCTTGAGAATAAAACCAAAACAGCCTCAATGCCAGCAAAGAGCCAATAGAAGGAATGGAGGAAGGGCTGGCTCCTAGGAAAGGATTGCTGGTGGGACATTTCAGTGTAAGTAGTGGGGAAATGAGGAAAATGCTGCTTAAATTGTGTTTTGAAGCTTTTTGTCCTGGGAAAGTCTTCATCTGCATTGTGGGCAGTGGGTTTGTGTGTGGTGGAGTCTACATATTGTATCAGAAATGCTAAACAACTGTCTTGTGCCTTAAACCTCACGTGAAAGCAGAAGGGTTATGGTCCCCATTGCAATGTGCAGTAAACCTAAAATATCTGAAATTTGCAGCTGACAATATAATTGATGAGTTCTCACCCTGCATTCCTGAGCTGATGTTAAAACAAAAGGCAGTTTAAAGGTATTAGAATATTTACATAATCTATATAAAATATATTGTATCTATATAATACAAAATTATATTTAAGGGTATTAACCTATATTATATTCTCTTATTCAGTTAGGCCTGGGCATTTGCTGAAGGGGCTGTGTTAAATCACTCCTATTTGCCAGGGTCAGGTTGAAAACTTGATGTGTAGCTCGGAGTTTAGTTGGTATTTTTGTTATTCTTTTAATACCTTCATCCCCCTCCCTGCATTTATGGGTACAGCCATACCCTGTGGTGGTGGCTGCTAAACTTGTTATCTGTGGCTCTTTGAATTATTTCTCTTTGGGGCAATATCAGGCTGCTTAAATATAAATGACAAGAGGGGAGCAGAGGGGTTGGAATGGGCATTTCCAGGTCTGGTGGGGGCTCTGCAGGGTCCTCCTCAGAGTCCCCAAATGCTTCACACTCTGCTCTGTCTGTCCTTGAACAACTTCTGTGCATTGCATGGTAAATGGAAGTCAGAATAGTTTGTTTGATGTTATTTATTCAAATCTGGAAAGGATGGTTGTGCAAAGACCAAAGAAAAATGGTTTTAGTCTGACAAATGCCAAGGGTTTTTGTTTTGTTTTTAAAGCCCAAACAAACCCTTTGGGATCCTTGGCTGGGTATATAATAGCATGAAATACACCATTCCTTTCATTCTGCTCCCTAAAAATCTAATTTTTTATGCATTTAAAGTGGGAGTTGAGGCAAAAACAGAGTTTAGCTCTGTTGACCTATATTTATGAAAAGAGAAGGCTTGCTAAGTGTTGCAAGAAAAGAATGTATAGTGCTGTTGGTATACTCTGACAAAATGTACACACATACTAAAACCACTTTTGGGATTCTTCATCTTCTTACTGAATGTTTAAGCCCTTTCCAGCCAGATTCAATCCACTTTTGCAGTTCATGGCATGTATATTCAAGCTGCCATTAATAGCCATGAGGCATCAGTGAAGAAGGGCAGCAAAAGAGGGAGTCTAGAGTAAGCAAGGGAGAGTGGTGGTGCTGAAACCCTCCCTGATCCCTGGGTTTAAACATGAACTTTTTTTCCCATTTCCTTTTGTGATGCTTTATTTTTTAATTCAGCCCACTCTCTATAAAGTGCAGTTTAATGGTTATCATGCTGCTTGTTGCATAACTGTGGCACAGATGTTATTTTTTTGTAATTTTGCCTGACATATTTAAAAGGGAAAGAGAGGAAGGGAATTTATACCCTTTGGAGATGAATATGTGGAGCCTATTAGTCTTAAAAAAAGTGTGAAGAGCTAGTTAGAGCTGGAGCTGGCACATCTCTGAAAGGCTGATCTGTGGAGTGGAGCTCTTTAGATAAAGAATGAATGTGTTTTATCTTCTGGAGTCTGTTGTGTGTGTTGCCAGACAGCCTAAAACCCAAACTTGGTGGGATACGTAATGTTTAGGCACATGGTTAAATATTTTATGGATCTGAGACCAAATCCAAATGCATATTTAATGAAATGCTCTCCAGAATTAAGTTTTACGGGATAATCACTGATGGTGCTCAGAGTTAAAGGATGTGAAGATGAAATACCTTGCTCAGCATGGGTAGTACTGAATGTTTAAGTGTTTATTTCACTGCAGCTGCAAACAACACCTTTAAAGTTGCTTTCTTATGAAGCTTTGACTGGGAAAATACAGTTAGGAGTACAGTTTTAGCAGAAGGAAAAAAATTGCATTCTAGGCCTACCATTTTGGGTGGAATGGGCATGAAAACATGAAATCATCTCCTTTTGGCATTTCTAACAACGTTAGAAATTTTAAAATAGAAGAAATGCAAATAAGTAGAGTGAAAATGGTAGATGCTGTATTTATGTTTATTTATGTATAATAACAGAATGCCTGGTGTTTCAGATCAGCAGAGTGTGCCTGGATTCTCAGAGTATTTGTTTTATGAACAGGGATGGAGCTGTACAACCCACCTCTCCCTGCTCTACAGAGGAGCAAACCAGCTCACAGGGAAATTAATAACCTGCTAGAAATGCAGTTGGGAAGTGAAGCCAAGAGTCTGGGCTTCCCAGCCCTTGTTTGAGCCTATGGGCTGGGCAGTGGGATAATTGGGATAAATTGATAAGGGGAAAAGAGGAGAGAAGAGGGAGATATGACTGTCATGGAGCATCTTTTTGAAGTTGTGGAATAAAGATAATTCAAATGATTCTTCTAAAAGAACTTGAAAAAAACAGAGGTGAGCAGTTATAAAAACAGAATGAAACCTGAGAGTGTTTTTGACTTGTTTCTGCCTGGGGCAAGACATTTCGGTTAGTTTTTATTTTGCTTTTGTTCTGCCCTTTGCCCCTCCCCTTGCTGGCTTACCTACTGCAGGAAATAACAAATCAGGCAAAAGAAATCCTAAATTTTGTTGTTACAGTTGGAGGAGGCAGGAGCAGCTGTGTGAGGGTGAAATTGCAAAGGCTCAGGTGTAAATTGGAGGGGAGTCCTTGTGCCTGGGATTTTGTTCCCCAAAGAAGGGTGGGCTGTGAGTTCATCCCTCAGCTCTGGGGGTCCTGGGTGGGAGAGGAGATGTCTCACCCTCCTCCCTTGCTCCACCAGAGGTGAGGTTTCCTCACCTGGCAGGTGGGCACAGCTCCAGGGCTGGGAATTTTCTCCCTTTCCAACCCAGTGGCACCCATGCTCCCAGCCCAGTTTGGTGTGTGGTGCTCTGAAAACATCCTGTTCTGGCTGAGCAAGGAAAGGATGGAAAATACAAGGCTAAAATAGAAGGTTGGTGCTGATGCAAGCTGTGTTTACTTTTGAAAATTCAGTTTATTAAACTCAAGGCTGCAGAACTCCAGGGATCAGTGATGCTGTCTGAACATCACCTTCTGCACCGCACAAGCAATTTTTCAAAATTACTTTTTTAATTAAAAGTTGTATCGGTTTAATGCGAGTTAAAGGAAAGTTCACAGGCTTAGCATCGTCTGAAACATGCTGCAGATTTGGGAAAGAGCCTTTCCCTGCCTTCCAAAAGTTTATCCAAAATAGTGAATATGCATGGCAAGAGAGGGAGATCTCCTCCTGGACTCAGCCTCTGAGGGATTGCAGGGTGGAGGCATTTATTGATTATCAGTCCAGCTCCACTTCCATTACCTTTGGAAGGAGCTGCAGAGCAGCAGAGTTGGAATATGAACATAAGGAAAACAAGGAGGACTCGAAGTACAGCAGAGGAAAGTCAATACAGAGCTTATTTAAATGTCAGCTGCCTGCAAGAGCTGTGCTCAAAAGCTGTGAGCAGAGATGAGGTCTGGGACACGGCTGGGAGGGAGGGAGGAGGTGGCTGAGCAAGGCTGGTGCTGTGGGCAATGCCTGCACGAGGAATATGTTAAGGAGGGAGAAGGAACTGCTGACTGGAAATTGCATCCGACAATTAGTTCTGAGCAGCTAATTGGAGAAGTTCCGTGCCTCTTGGACAGGGGAAGCCTGTGACTGTAGTTGGTGGGCGATCTGATCCATGTTAACAGTGTTATTCATCAGTGCTGCTGACAGGGATAAGTGACACCCTTTACAAATCTGTTTACTACCTCTAGATAATGTATTTAGTTTCTGAACGTATGTGCAGGGTAGGGAATCTCTGTGAGCACAGGTTTCCTGGAATTTTATAGAGCTGTGGAATATCCTGGGTTGGAAGGGACCCACAGGGATCATCGAGCCCAACTCTGAGCCCTTTGAATCATTTAAAATCACATTGACTTTATTTACCCAATAGGTCAGAGTTGTAATTCTGTGGCATTTGTCAATGTAAGGGGTTTTGTATTCGGGGAGAGCTTGGACAAAAAAATTACTGGTTTGTAGAAGGATATCCTGATTCTGAATTTCATGGCCATTTTTATTTTGGAAAGTTAGCCACTAATTATGTGTTGTAATAAGAAGTAGTTTTATTGCTGTTGTGCCTGAATTAAAATTACGTTGAGCACTTTGATGCAGAAAACATTATTGGAGTCAACCTCCAAAATGTTGCACTTGGGGATGTGACTTAGTGGTGGACTTGGCAGTGCTGGAGTAATGGTTGGATTGATGATCTGGGAGGTCTTCTCCAACCTAAATGATTCTACAAAGTCCTCAGCATTTTAGGCAGGACTGAGGTGAGAAAGATGGGGTCTTGTAGCTGTGCTGTAGCTCACTGCAACCCAGCCAAGTTGTCCTTTATTTTGTCAGCCTCCTGCTTCATTCTGAACGGAGTTTGGTGTTTTGTCTGCAGGGGGCTGAGTGGTTGTTCGTGTGCCAGAGGATGGGAAGGCTTTGACATCCAGCCCGTTCCTGGCTGTGCTGGTTCCTTGGCACGGCCAAACTTTGTCTTAACCTGATCAAAACCTGTGTGGTGAAACAGGTGCTTGCTGGGGCCAGTGGGGCCATGACCATGGGAGCACAGGACCAAACAAACTCTGCTTTGGATGTGTTTGTTTCCATCTGCATAAACACCCAGCAGCAAGCCCTTGTGTTCTTCCTGGCCATCCCTTACGGTCCCACGCTGCCTGCAAAGGTGCATTTACTGAAAAACGTCCAGCTCTGCACGGGATCCTCTCCTGCAGGGAGGATGGGAGAGCAAACACCGTGTGATGAGCTCTGTTTGCATTGTGTGATGCTCTTCTGAGCAGAAGGCCTGCCAGCAGAAGGCACTTTATTGTCCAGAAGGGCAGGTGACCACGCTGGGAAGGCAAGGATTTTACAAGTTGGTGGGATGTGAAGCAGTGGGCTAAAGTTGCTGTCCCCCTCTCTGGCATTGGCTTTTATTTCCCAAAAGGTGTGATGACAGCAGAACAGTGGACAGGGGAAGTAGGTTTGCATTTAAAATACACAGGAGGTACCACGGAGGCAGTGTTGACTTCTCTCCTGGCCCTGTAACAGTGCCATCACTCTTCTGTCCTGTTCACCCCACTTGTTTAATGGGATTATTAATATGGATGTGTTTGCTTCCCAGGAGTGTCCTGAAAATCAGTTAAAGTTGGAAAAGCATGTTGAAGAACTGCTTTAAAAATTTAGAAACCTTAAAAATTTAAATTTTACAATTAAAAAACTTCTTGATTTCTTTTAGTAAAAAGAAGTTCAGCTCCTCCCCTGCTGGAGTTTCCTCCTTGCATTTTTCCTGTTGCTTGTGTGTAGTATGCCATGGCTCTTCCAGTCTGCATGCTGCTTTATAAAATGCTGCATTTTATCCTGTATTGGAGAGTCAGATTTTCAGTATGTATCTTATTACACAGAATGGGGAACAGGAGGCAACCTTCAAAATTTGGGCTGTAAAACTTCTTCCCCTTTACATGACATAGAGGAGTTCTCATGCTTAATTGAAAGGTTCAGGATTCTATTTTCAAGACTTCTATTCTAGTGAAAGGTGGAGAGCTCTTTTTGCATATTACTTGCGGCCAGGACTGATTTCTTGTCCAAAAATTAAACTCCTTTAGCAGTTTTTTTTTCAAAAGGCAACTGAGGAGCCAGTGTCAAGAGGGGGTAGAGTTAAGAGGAACACTTTCTGTAGCATTTAAATGAGATCTGTCTTGGAGGGGATCTTTCCAAGGGGGGTTATCTGTAGGTGGTGTTAAAATCCTTGGATGTTACTGGAAGTTGGATTGAAGATGAAGGGAGGGAACAAGGACATGAATGCTGGGAGGAGTGAAGAGTTTGTTCTTGCAGGGCAAGGAAGCACAGCACCTTCTCCCTTACAATTCTCACCTGAAGGCCATGTTTCTTTCCCCTCATGGACTTCTTTGGTTCTCCTTTGGTTGTCTTTCCCTTCAGTATCAAAGCTGCATCCCCTGGAGGTTTTCTTGGCTTCTGGTACCCGAGTTCACACAGGGAATGAGATGAAACAAGGCAAACTTGGTTCTAATCGCTCTCGTCTAATTCTGCTGCATAATGGAGATGAGCAGTACTTACATAACAATATCCTGGGATGTTAATAGATTTAATAACCCAGAAAGGTGGGAAGAGGTTCTGAATTACCTGCAAAATGGCATCTAACTAATGAAGTTTACGGGAAGCTCATCTCTTTGAAGGAGGGTCAGATGGTAGGAGCAAGACTTCTGCATATGCTCAGAAGAGGAGACAAAATGAAGCTGCCTGTCCTAATCAGAATAAAACTCCCATTAAAAATAAGTTCTGAGGTGCTGTTGGATTATGCCAGTAATACAGGGCTTCTAATTCAAGTCTTGCAATAATGTAAACAACACAGATTCCTTTAGATTTCATCTTTTTTTTTCCAAGTGTTGATATGTTCCAATCTTGGGGATTAGAACTCTGTATGTGCCCAGCAAAAACAATTGGTTCATTAATGCTGTTTTGTTAGACCTTGCCCCCCTCTTGCCATGGTGATAAGGGACCTTAATTAGATCCCAGAACAAATGCTGGAGAGCTTGACAAAAAGGAGAAACATGGGGAGGGGGTGGAGAAATACTGAGATGTTGTTAGCAGATACATGCGGAGAGCTGTATCCTGCAGAGGGGAGACTGTGTTTTATGGAAAACACTGGTTTCCTTTCCCAGGAACACAGCCTGGGCTGGAAACATCCATGGACAGTGTGTAGGACTGGCACTGGCAGCTTCCTGCACATCAGATCCTGCCCCATGGGCCCGGGAGAGCGGACAAGGAACGCGCTGCTGCCGGAGCCGTGGATTTAAACTGTGCATTCCGAAATCTCTGCTGGATGCTGCTGCTGATGTTCCCCCATGGGAAGTGGCCAAATCATTGGGTTGATTCACATGTTCATTTGTGAACAAGAAAATGTCTGTGTGGGGAGGGCTGGAAAGGGAGAAGGAGGAGAATTCGGAGGATTTTTATGAATACCGTCGGCAGAGAGGGTGTAGGCAAAAGAGGGGGAATTGTGGTGCTGAACAATGGAAAGGAAGGTTGGCAAATAATGCTGGCTGGGAGAAGGAAGAGAGGTTTCTCTGTGAAGCAGATCTCCATGTGGTTTCAAAAAAGCAAGCATGCAGAAACACGGGCGTTAAAAATTAAGAAATGCGGGGTTATTCTGTTTGTTTTCTATTGCTGGGTGCTCAGGTTACACCTTCAAAACTTCCTGTGCCGTCGTTCAAGGTAGAACATTAACTTCAGGTTAAAATCCCAGCTTCTCATTAACTGCATTTCCAGGCTGAAATCTGGGGACTGTGGCTATCAGCTCTCATACCTTTGTCTCCAGTCTTAAATTACATGCTGCCTGATTAGCTGTACTTCATAATTATTCCTTACTTAAATTACCTTTCAATAAAATAAGACTATCTCTCAGAGTCTGTCATAGGAAGTGCTGTTTTTTTGGCCATAAGACAGTTGTTCTCTGAGCAACTAATTTATTAATTTATTTTTATTTTCATGTCAGGTTTTCTGTATCACAGTGACATGTCTTGGTACACAGGTGAAGATGTTTCAAGAGAAATTTATTGCATTACAAGATGATGCATAAAAGCCAACCCTGTTGTCAAGGTCTATCAAGCAGTTTAAAGCTTGGAATTGGATCTCTGTCTAGCCTAATATTTTAGAAACTTTTAAGTAAGAACAAGGTGTAATTCCTCTATTTTAAAAAATAGGCCTCTGCAAAGCATGCATCAAACCTGCCAGCATTTCAGTAAATATATCAAAAAGCAAATTCAGGTGCCTGTAGACCTACATCTCATTTAAGCACATTATACTAGGTGCTAAAGTAATCCTGTGAGAGGCAGGTGTTATCTCTGAGTAAACACAGAACTGTCCATCAGCCCTGCTGATGTGAGAGTGCCTCTGTGTGATCTCCCTGAGCTCCCTGTGCCTGGGGAAGCAACAGGAACGAGCTGTGTGGCACTGGAAGCTGCTGGGTTTGGTGGTTTGTGCCAGTTCCTCCCGAGCTGGTTGGGTTTGGACAGGGTTTGGTTCTCGGGAGTAAAAAAAGCTCCAGGTGTCGTGGTGTGCTGCCCTGCCCGGGCTGGCTGTGGCAAGTGTGGCAATAGGATCAGTTTAACAAAGGTAGCTTTGTTTTTCCTGAAATGTGTTCAGAAAAGAGAAAGTATTTGAAGATTGCTAAGTATGAGATGTCCTGCATTTTCTTACTCATCCACTATTTCTGTATGTTTCCAATACCCCTTTTAGGTTATTTATTCAAGGTTAACAGAACCTTCTTTACAGTTCTTGCTGTTCTTTAAAAACCCTTGAATTCATTACTTCTTAATTTATCTAGAGAGCACAGTGGCCTAAAACATCCAGGACTATGCAGTATTAGTTTCTGTTTTGCAAGAAGATTAAGAGGCTTCTCTTTGGGACTGGATGGGAACTGAGGTGGTTCAGTTTAAGTTTTCCAATTTTTCTTTGCAGACTGAGAGTGACTGTTTAAGCTTAAACAAGTTGTAAGTGTTACGAAGATTATTTCATGGACTCTCAATGGAGAAGAATTTCAGCTAAATACATACAAGATGACTGTAGTTTTAGTAACATTAATAAAATAAGAGATAAAGGTAAAGTAGGGGGAGGAGATTTGAATTTTCAGATGGCTCAGATGGAGAAGTGAGGTGGGTGAGCAGCAGTACCTCTGCCTGCCACTTAATTGGACCTCAGAATAAACTGCAGACCAGGTGTCCCTGCTCTGTAAACCTGTGGTCTGCAAAATTATTGTCAAATAAACATTACTGCAGGAAAGAAACCTGTAAGCTCAGGTTTTTATGGGTTATAACACTGTTAGTTGTAAATAACACCATTAAAATCCACCCTTTTCAGACAGAAGCTTCAGGAAAAGTGAGTGTGAACTCCTGCCTGTCTGTAGGAGTCTGATTGCTACAGAATTCAGGGAAGGTCTCAGTGGGCCTGGAGCTGCTCTGGAAGTGGCTGCTGGTGTGGTGTGAGCATGGTGAAACCAGAGCAGCAAGTTTGGAAATTGCCTAAATTTGTTTTTAAAGCTGCAGGGGTTGCTTCCATGGTTGAACATCTTGGAGTTCTGGGGGGAAAAAAGGCAAGCAGAGGATAAGCAAACTACATCACTTAATATTAAGCTGAACTTGCTTATGGGTTTTAGTTTGAAAGGAATAAAATGAGTATTTCCATCTTTATTGTTAGTCCCTCCCTTGGCAGACTCACTGTGTGTGCTGGTGATGGAACTGTCTGACTTGGGTTGGAGTTGCTCCTGTCAGAGCAGGAAATGCAAGGTACTAAATAATGTGATTAGATGGTCTAGAGGATTTAATCTTAAATCATGATTTATTTTTTAAGCTGTTGTTCCTACGGCTTGTACGTATTAACTGAGAAGGTCTGTTTGGATTTTCCTAAGTCAAACCATTGTAGGAGAGTTTTTAACGTCACCATTTAAAGCTCAGATTATGAGTTAAAACTCAGACCTTTGCTAATTCCCACCAGTGGCTGGCTGGTCTGCGTGCAGAGGAACACAGGGAACAAAGTGGAAGTGCCAAAATTCCAAATGCTCCCTGCTCCCAGGGCAGCAGCAGCACGGGGAAGATGTGTGACTTCAGGAAGACACCTCTGAGCTAAGCTGATAAAACCTCTCTTTAATCCTTACTCTGGTTTCCACCTACTTCAATTAATTACGGAGATGAGTTGTTAGTGGTGAGTTTTATGAAACCACGTGTAAACAGTGTGTATAATGAAAACAATAAAGACCTCATTTGTAGATCAGACATGAGGGAGATAGGATTATTTCCTGGCTCAAAGCAGGTGTCAGTTATGTGGATAGTTCCCTTTGTGTGCAAGTTTCATGGCAGGCAAGTGTTTTGCAGGGAATAGAGCACTTTGGAGAAGTGTCTGGATTTTATGGGCTGGGTTTGTACAAGTGCTGCTCCAGCTGGTGCATCCACATCCGTGCTGGAGCTGTGTAATAGTGCTGCAGCCACACCAGCAGAGAGAGATGTGTGTGGGAGAAGTCCTTGGTGGCCTGGCTTCTGCTTTTACAGTTTCTCCTGAGCTAATTGTTGAAGCCTTGCATTAAAAAATGAAACCTAATTAAGGATTATGTGAGTTGAACAGCGTATTTGCAATGAGTCTGTTGGAAGTCTTGATTCGACAGCTCAGTGTGTTCTCTTGAGAGAGTTTCATGATGTATCTGAAGCATGTCCAGGAGCAGGACTGTGAGAGAAGGAATCAAGGTCGTATGAAAATGATGCACAGCTTGTTTAACACCAGATCAGCAATCCCAGCCAGGGTCAGGAGTCACTTGCCAGATGTGTGTGCTTGACCTGGGGAGAGCCCAGCCCTGGGACTCCTTGGCTGCTGTCAGGTGGCAGCTGATGCTTGTCTTGGGGCAGGAGGAATTCCACTCATCTTCTGCAGCTGGGCTGCTCTTCCTGTCTTCTTTCCAGCCCTCCTGGGCAGAAAAGTAGTCCAGCAAAAAAATTTGGGATGATAGCTGTGCCTAAGGGAAAGCTGAAGCTGCAGGGAACATGGCACTGCTGTCTCCAAAAAACACAGCTCTGGTCTGGGACACGCTGTGGCCGTGGTGTCTCTGGGGTGCTGTCAGCAGTGCTGATGGGATGGTGTTGGATTATGCCCTTTTCTGACCCAGAGATGGGGTAACTGAGAGGCAACTAAAAAACTTTTATTCTATTTTCAGTCTCACATGAAGGGTAAAACAATACAGATGTTATAAATCATGCCATCACAATCAGAAGTTGCTATTTCCTAATTACAATACACTATAAGCGTTTCTTGGCCTATCAGCTTTTAGCACACCAAATTCCTTAAAATCAAAAATCTAAAATTAACCTTTGTGGGTCCTACTACAATGCATCTTTCATAGTTCTATTTCTCCAAAATGTAGTCTTATTTGTAGAGCCATCCTTTGAAACATGTTTCTAGTTCCATTTCTCTCTTGACAATGTCTGTCCTATTCTCATCTCAAGTTTGCATTCACACTATGAGAGCCTTCTTGTCAGGCTTTGAAAATTCCTAAAATCCATTTCCCAGGATGGCAGAGCTCAGGGAGCAGAAATGGTGATGATGGGATGGCGGAGCTCAGGGAGCAGCAGTGATGATGATGATGGTGATGGGATGGTGGAGCTCAGGGAACAGCAGTGGTGATGGTGATGGTGATGGGATGGCAGAGCTCAGGGAGCAGCAGTGATGATGGTGATGGGATGGTGGAGCTCAGGGAGCAGCAGTGATGATGGTGATGGTGATGCCAGAGCTCAGGGAGCAGCAGTGATGATGGTGATGGGATGGCAGAGCTCAGGGAGCAGCAGTGATGATGGTGATGGGATAATGGGATGGCAGAGCTCAGGGAGCAGCAGTGATGATGGTGATGGTGATGGGATGGCGGAGCTCAGGGAGCAGCAGTGATGATGGTGATGGTGATGGGATGGCAGAGCTCAGGGAGCAGCAGTGATGATGGTGATGGTGATGGCAGAGCTCAGGGAGCAGCAGTGATGATGGTGATGGTGATGGGATGGCAGAGCTCAGGGAGCAGCAGTGATGATGGTGATGGTGATGGGATGGCAGAGCTCAGGGAGCAGCAGTGATGATGGTGATGGTGATGGGATGGCAGAGCTCAGGGAGCAGCAGTGATGATGGTGATGGGATGGCAGAGCTCAGGGAGCAGCAGTGATGATGGTGATGGGATGGCAGAGCTCAGGGAGCAGCAGTGATGATGGTGATGGGATGGCAGAGCTCAGGGAGCAGCAGTGATGATGGTGATGGGATGGCAGAGCTCAGGGAGCAGCAGTGATGATGGTGATGGGATGGCAGAGCTCAGGGAGCAGCAGTGATGATGGTGATGGGATGGCAGAGCTCAGGGAGCAGTGCTCTGGCTCCAGCAGTGGTACTGGTACTTGGAGGAGCCTGGAGTCTGCACGGGGCTGGATGATCACACTGGCCTGAAATGGTGCTGGCAAGAAAGCTGGGGCCCTGCCTGGCTGTTTGATTTGTCTCCCTGGCTTCCCCTGCCTCGGCTCCTTTGTGTTCCTGGCAGGGAGGCTGCATCTCGAGCTGCAGATGGTCGCAGGGAGCAGGGAGGTGTGAGCTGGGCTGGAAGTGATCGGGTGCTGGCAGCCACCAGGCAGGAGGAGCCAAACAGCCTCTCACACAGAGCCCTTGCAGGACTGATTTACTGCCTGCAGGACCCTCCTACAGAATAAAGTGGCCTGTAATGTTGCATATATATTTAAAATACAAAATTCATTATGGTCCTTCATCTCACAACTACGTGGAGTTTGTCGTTGGTTTAACCGAGTGATGCAGTCAAACTCATAGGTGCAAAAATGTCTAATAAATTAAATTAGCCAGCCAAAAGTGATGGTGTGGAAGGGGGCAGGAGGTAATTAAAAGTTAAGGCTTTGTAACAATCTTGATTCAAAGATTTGTAAGCAGATGTTCACAGTGTAATTTTTTTCTTTGTGTTAACTGGGAAGTTTCTATTTTATTCCTGCTTCTCAGCTGATGACAGAATAACAATACAGCTCCCAAGTCTGTTGTACACAAACTTCTGTGAGCTTTTTTCCATAAAAATCCTTTTTGCAGTATGTGGAAGTTTACCACAGGCACATCATGGCTGTGTGATTGTGTACAAGTGCTAAACGCTCTTGGTATCCATCAAATTTAGTTCTGCTGCAAAAGCAATACTCTGGTCCTTTTGCTTGCTGGTGATGTTCATTAGCAAGTGTTTTTAACCCTTTTTTTTTCCACAGAACGTTAAACTGAGAGTAGGAAGTTATGGTCCAGTTGTGCTATACACTCCCAGTTCCCAAGGATGTCAGTGATGACAGTCAGGGCTGCAGAGCAAGAAAACTCCTGTTCTCTCATTGAATCATTCAGTGCAGGGTTCCTTGTACATAACAGGAGTTGCTGGATGTTTGTCCATGCATTGAGCTGAAGTAATTTTATTTATTGTACTTTCTATGTCCTAGGAGGACCTGAAGCAGTGGCAGCTACAAGAGCCACTGCAAGCTGGTCTGCCCCATCCCTGGAAGTGTCCAAGGCCAGGTCTGACAGAGCTCTGAGCTACCTGGGGTGTAGTGGAAGGTTTCCCTGCCTATTTATATGGAAAGAGATGAGCTTTAATGTCCCTTCCAGCCCAGGCCATTGTGATTTTCTGATTGTCTGATCCGTGTAAAATCCCATGTGTTCCTGAAAGTTCATATTTTCTGCAATTGCACACCAACTTCTGATCTCCAGTGGTGGGTGCAGGCAGCGATCACGGGGCTCTGCAGGAGTGTCTCAGAGTAAATGAGGTTGTTAATCAAGGCTGGGGCTTTCTCTACTTGCTGAAAGCTAATTAGGATTTGCCCAAAAATATGTGTTTTAAATAGCTTAATTGAACTACTCAACAGTTGAATTTAGCTGTGATGCAGGCTTCAAGTTTTGGTTGTTGTTGTCAGAGTAGGAGAAGACATTTATGATTTGTGGTGGTCAGTGTGCAACAGTGCAGTTACATTGCAGCTCCATCTTCCAGTGGAATAAAACCCATGTTCCAGTGGAATAAAAAAGAATCAGAGTCCCACTTTTACTGGCTTGGATGCAACAGAGAGCAACCTTATCCCCAAAATCACTGGCTAAATTTGACTAGAGCCTTTCCCTGCTTCCTAAACTCCCCATTATTGTTTTAAGTGCAGGCATTCAGTGTTCTTGATGCCTGTCCTAAAGCTGCATAGCATTTCTGTAAAACACAAAATACCTTGTGACACTTGCCATTTCTTACTACACGTATGACCTCTGGAATATCTCCAAAGCTCTGAGAAAGAATGAGATTTTCAGTAATGGCTACAGGCATTAAGGGCATAAATACTGTTGAGTATCAGTGGGATTTATGCTCCTAAGTTGCTGTAAATGCTTTTGAAAGTCACATCCAAAAATGCATCATTAAAAACAAGATATGCTGCTAGTGGTTTTTAAAGCAGATGTGTGATATAGATGAACAATAAAATGAAAGGTGCTTTATAATGTTATTCTTGTGGAAGAATTGTTAAATACATAATTATTACAAACAGCTGAATTTTGGAGAGCTTTCTTGTCAGAATTGCAGTTTGGCATGTTGAAATTCATCCAGCTCCAGAGAGAAACCAAGGGACTGAGATTTCAGGGCAAAACTCCTGTAATCTGTTGTTAATCAAGAAGAAATTTCTATATATTCCTACTGAGACAAGAAAATACCCCCAGTTCCCAAGAAATGTTCTAGTACACTGATTGTTAAATGTAAATGAGACCCTGTCATTAAAATCCATAGATTCACAGTGCTAAATGACAAATTGCAGTTACCACATCGCTTAATACACCATTCTTTTATTTTCATATCTTGCAGGTTTGTTACTGCTCAGCGGTGTCTGCGAGGTTTTCTGGGGTTTGGGCTGGTGGCTGTTGTGGCTGGGAGGTTCTCAGGGATGGTGACTGTTGTATCTCCAGTGGAACTTTGCTTTCCACTGACCCTTGAATTTCCTGAAGGCAGGAAATGTGCTGCTGCTCCACGAGCAGATTCCTCCCACTTTTCTTCTCACGAGTCCCAAGCTGTCTTTTTCCCCACGTGCTCTAAAGATGGACCATTTCCCCTCCTTCCTTCCTGATTTCAGCACTGTGTGTCATTATTTAGATTTGTAATTTCTGACTTTTCTTCCTGAAGAGGTGGCAATTCCTCTGGGAGCGTCTCCGGCGTCTTGCCTGTGCCCAGCTGCTCTCCCATCATATCACTGTGTATTTATGGGGCTGGGCACTCCTATTAGCAGTTGTAGTTACATATTTAAACATACTTCACATAACTAATTATGTTTCATGGCCTGTAGCCAAATTGACTAATTCTGCCTCCTTGAAGCTCCAGAAAAATACACATATTTAGAAGGTGGCTAAAACTTCCCTTTAGCGACTCAGTGACATCTCCTTGAGGTTGGGCTGTTTTAAGTGGGCAAATAAAGGTGTTTCAGTGTGAGAAAATTTTGAACCAATTTTCCCATCTGTCTTGTCTCCTTCTTTGTTTTTTTTGGGTTTTTTTGGAGCCTGTCTTGGTGGCAGCTGCCTCCTGTTCCAGCCGAGGGGGCTTGTTCTGTGTGGATGTGCTGCTCGGGCTCCTTCACATCATCAATGCAAAAGATTTGTCTTAAGTAAACTCCTGAGGTGTCTGCTTTTTAAAAAATCATCACACAGAGCAAGAGGCTGGGCCAGCTGCTTGCATTATTTTCCCAGAGAGGAAATACAGACCAACTGTGCTGGAAATGGAAGTGGTTGGACTTACATTTAGGATTGCTAGTTTTTATTTGTAGAGCTGATTACAGATTTGTATATGCAATTACCAAAATAAGGGAAGTCTTGGAATCTTTTTTTTCCTTGGTGTTGCTCTGCAGGTTGTGTGTTCCCTCTGAAATGCTCATTCCTGACTTGCTGCAGGCTGGGGCTGGGTATTTCTGCCTGGTGCCTGGCTGTAATTCCATTTTTTGGAGCCCCAGCATCCCACCTGACAGCTCTCACATCCTGCTGCCATCGTGCTAATTGCTTGGCATTCCCAGGATTTTAGTGCAAGGTGTTCATGTGCAGAGATCTCCCTCTCACAGGTGGAAGGGGGGTTTTTTTATTTATTTGGTTTTGCTAGCCTAACTTAGGTTTGGAATGGGAAGCCATTAAAGGATAAAAGCAACACACATGCCTGTAGAGGTCAATTTAACTGGTACAGCAGCACAAAAACACACAAAGGACCCATGTAACAAAACCTAATCGGCTTTAGCTTGAGGGTTACCAGAACCCACATCTTGGAGATTGCTGCTATCAGTTACATTTTTACAGTTCAGCACTATTTTTTATTGCAAGTGAAGCACAATATTTGTACCTATTAGCCTTTGAGTTTCCTTTTTAGCTCCCTCCCCATAAAGCGAGATGCAGCATTATTATTAAACTGTTCTCCGGGCTAAACACTGTGAATGTCATTCATGTCTGTGTTTATTAATAAAGCAGGAAGAGGGAGAAGCTTTAGCTTGTCTGGTTTGCTTGACTTGCATCAAGGATAACTTTGCAAGAGAGAGCGAGCTTTCAATAAGTATTCAAAATTGCATAATGAAAAGGTTCTGGAAATAATTATAAAAATCAGACTGAAATCACTTTGGAGAATTGTTGAGGGTTTTTTTTTTTTTTTCAGTGGTGATTTTTTTTTTTTTTTTTTTTTACATTCAAATTGGCAATGAAGTGTAATGAAGACAGTCAGAAATAACCCCTGCCGCCCACGCAGGGTATATATAGAGATTGTATTTACTCTGCTGTGCAAGCATCTACTGCAAGATGGCACATTAAAATGTGAACAAAACAGCACATCCCTGCTCCTGGCTGCCGCAGTGCTGCTGGGATCTGATAAACACTTGGAGTGCTGAGTGTGTGCAGCAGCTGTGCCACGGCCTCCTGCCATCCCCGGCCACCAGCTCTGCCCCTGCCAAACCTGGGCATCTCCTCCTCCTCCTCCTCCTCCTCCTCCTCCTCCTCCTCCTCTTCCCAGCGCAGTTTTCCAAACCTTATCCAAAACCTGGAGCGCTCAAACTTCCCAACTTTCTGCCGTTCTCGCTGCCAGGTGTGTGAGCACACCCAAGGAGTGGGGTGGTGATGATTTTTTGGTTGAGGTGGTGTCTGAAATCAACAGAGCTCTTCTTCGCTCTTCAGCACCACGATTTATTTTCTTTCAGGTGTAAGCTTTTTTTTTTTTTTTCCCCCCACCCAACACAAAATTGTTTCCAGTCCTTGTCGATGTGTGTGTGACCTTCAGTGGGTAATCTCTTAATTAATTTTTGTACTGAATATGTAGCATATTGAGATGTGAGCTTTAGGCACTCATCTCGGAGGCTGTGTTAATTCTAAAAATCAAATGCATCAAATTTGGCAAGAAAAGCCCAATTGCAAGTAACCAACCTCTTTCTGCTTCCCTCCTGCTCTTTCACCTCAAAAAATGTCATCTTGCCTATATTTGCATGTGATAATTTAGCATAAAAAGCATTTTGAGCACCCTGGAATGAACGTTTTGACATTCAACTGGATGTTTGCTTTTACATTTGCCATACTTGGGTGCACCTCTGTGAGAAATGCATTGCAGAATTTTTGTATCTGAGGTTATACAAATTGTTTTAAATGCTGGTAATTGATTCCCAGCTAATGCTTTCAGCATGGGTTGCTCAGGCTGAGAAGTGCAGGCAGAGGTTGAATTTGAAATTGGAGTTTATTGTGTGCCTGTCTTCCTTCCATTAAGTTCTGAATGCTGGGGGAGAGCTGGTGGAAGGATTTTTGGTTGGTTTGGGTTAGGTTTTGGGTCCTGTGGTGAGGTTGGTTTTTGGTTTTGTGGTAGGTGTTTTTTGTTTGTTTTTTTTCCTGTCACAATGATAAAATCAACTTTCTAGTCAGCAAAAATGGGCATGTGGCTTTTAGGCTGCAATCCTGTGGGCTCCCATTTCGTGCGTTCTCGCTCTAATTAAAAGGAGTGTTCCTTACAAGTGTAGGTATGGTAGAGGGGGAGAAAAAAAATGTGTGGCTAGTTGTTGGCAGCAGCTACTGTTTGCAAAGGGATGTCATCACCTTCAAAATTTGTTGTTTGTAAGAAGGCTTTTTTACCTCCCAGTGCTGCAAGTAGCATTTAAAATAAGCAATCCTGAGAAAAGATCATCAGAGTTCTTGTATTTTTCCCCAGCTATTTTCTTGAAGATACTGATACAAGTACATTCAAAGAGTCTTTCCATATTGTATATAGATTTTTAATGTAGCTGTAGAAGAGAACAAAGGTTCCATGCTGGAAAAAAATAGTGTTTGTAATTTTTTAGGGAGAAACTCTGACATCAAGATTTGAAATTAATTTCCAAGTTCTGTACATTTTTATGGGTTTAAAAATCTGATTGGCCTTTTATTTTATTATCTTGTCCAGATACTGTCATGTAGTATAAACAATAAAATTAAACCACTACATTCTTTATGTGTTTTTCATCAATAATTAAAATTAATTCTTGATGTGGAAATTCTTGAAGGGGTTAGTTTACCATAGCTTAGATATGCACTGTGGTGTCATGATGTGTTATTTACTGATTCTGGTTGGGGGGTTTTGTTCTTTTTTTGTTCTCTCTAGGGTATTTTTGTCTGCATTTATTTGTACAGTACTGAAATTAGTGCAGCAGCCAGCTTTCCTTGGCACAAAACCACTGTGGACAAAAAGGAAGGTCCACACACCTAGAAACTTCCTTTGTGGCTGTAAAATTAGTGACTTGATGGTGACAAAGATGTTGCTCAGAGAGGAGAGCTCTGTGCTGAGCAGAGGAAATCCAAGGCATGGCCCAGCGTTGCATCTGCACCGAGTGGAGATGTGCAACAACAGAATTCTGGATTTACACTGATTTATGAGTGTAATAAAAGTGCATCTGCCGTGACTCTTGGGGATGGTGCTGTGCAGGGCCAGGGCCTGGCATTGATCTTCATGGGTCTCATCCAGCTGGGAATATTGTGTGATCCTGTGGGTGCAGGGATCCTTTTGCTTCCAGTTCAGCACAGCCTGCTCTGGTTGTGCCTTCCTTGGTGTCTGGGTGCCCCTGGGGAGGGGAGCAGCCCTGAGCCAAGCACTGCTGGGTGTCCCAGCCCTGCATCCCCTGCGAGCTCTGCCGTGCTTGCCATGGACCAGCGGCCGTGCCTGGCCTTTTCCAGCCCTCCAAAGCCTTCCCAAACGGAGAAGCCACAAAAAAACTGAACCCAGGCAAACCTGAAGCTCACTTAGAGAACTGAAAATTGCCATGAGAAGTACCACCAGGTACGCCTGCCCGGGGAAGGGATGCTGAGGATGCTGCTGGGGAGGGTGGCATCAGCATCTCTTAACTCCTTCCTGCCTGCATTTCCATCCCCCAGCACCGCCTGCAAACATATGGTTCACCCCCACCCCGTGTTGTGCTTGGTTTCTTATGTTACAGCTTTTTTTTTATTTATTTTTTTTTCCCCTCTCTCCCGTTTTCTCTGCGTGGTTGGGTTTTTGTTTGGATTTTTTTTTGTCATCGTGGTTTGGGTTTTGTTGTTTGTTATGCTGTCTGTTGTTGTTTTGGTTTTCTGTTTTGTTTTGTTTCTTTCCCAGAAAAAGGCAGAGGCAAAATACTTGGTATCACCTGTAGGTATTGGATATGTGGCTTTTTGGAAATGTCATCAGTTTGTCTTTGCTAAGCTTTTAATTTGAAAGACAAACCTCTCAAATGATGAATTGCAAGGCACACTGACCCTTCTCCATCCATGTGAGGATTTTTTACCCCATTATTAGCACTACCTGTCTAGGCTTGAGCACTATTTTAATCACCTTTACATTCCCTGCAACTCACAGAGCTTAATTTTTTTTAATTCTCAAAGATACTTCACCAAGCATAAATATTTCATTCCATATTTGCATACCTTCCTTACCACTGGCCTGCTATATTTAATAAATGAAAAGACAGGAAAATAGCTGCTACAGTTGCTTGTTGCACAGAACTCAAATTTTAATGATTAATGTAAATACTTGGTCTTTTCAAGTTTAAGTCTGTTTTAAAAAAATCACCAAGACAGTGTTGTTTGCATGAAAATGGTAAAAGTAAATCCTGTTTGTATGAACATAAAGTGGCCTATAATCTCGCAACAAACAAGTTTTTTTTTTAACATAGTCAATAGGTATGTTTATGAACACTTTTTTTTCTTTTTAATAAGTCACTTCTTAGTGTCTCCCACCCTACAAAGATATCAGCAATCAACCTCACAGAATAATCTCGTTTTTGTTTTTATGTAAGCATTAAATCCTTCATGTTAACACTTGATTTGTTTTGAAAAGCAGATCCTAGAGTAGATCCAGGGCTTTGCTTTTTTAATGTTGAGTTTCAGGTTAGAACAGATCTTCAAAATAAGGATAAGCAAGTGGAAATACTGCATTGAGTGTCCATGAGTCTTGTTGATGTACAGCTATGACAGCAATTAAATGCCATGGTTTAATTTTATCTTTTGACCTCCCTGCCAAAATCATCCTTGTCTAATTTCAAATATCTGACAACTTCATGTCCCCTTTTCTCAGTTTTATTTCTGTAAACCTGTGTTGCTATTTGTGATCCCAGGATAAATGCTCAGATCCCAGAACTCTTGGAACCTGTGGGCTTTTCCCATCCCAACCTGGTCAGGTGCATCCTCCTGCTGCTCCTTCCCTTTCTCCTGGGGACAGGACAGGGTTGCCCTTTCCCAGGGGTGATTTTTCCTGGTGTTTTCCCAGCAGGAGCAGAGCAGCAGGGTGCTCTGGAGCTCCTCTTTCCCACATCTCTGGCTGGACAGGGCTTTTGGAAAATGCAGCCTGTGTAAAAATAGTTAATCATCCATCCTGTTAGTGGTGCTGGTCTGGTGGTTGTGGGATTTTTTTTGTTGGTTTTTTTTTTTTTGAACTGCTGAAGAAAAAGATAATGCTGCCAACTGGAGATGGGTGAGGTGGGTATTCAGTGTTTGTAATGTTCCCTTCCCTCCCCCGGCCTTCCTTTCAAAGGAGCTGGAGCATTGCTGGAGTCTGCAGCTCATTCTTAGGGATGCAGTTCCCCGTGAGGTGACTCAAAGTGGCTGTTCCAGCTCGGCTCCTGCAGTGGGAATCCCCAGCTGAGGTGATGGGGCCGTGTGGGATGGCAGCAGGGTGTGGGAGGGGTGGCTGCTTCCTTACCCTGCTTCAAAAACCCTTCCCTGGGCACTGCCACCTCTGCCCGGTTTGTGGCCCTGAGTTTTGTCAGGTGGGAAAAACTAAAGCTCACTTAGAGAACTAAAAATCGTTGTAAGAAGTAACACCAGCTGCTCTCTAATTGTTCACGTTTTTGTGTTGTTGGTGTGATCTTTGTTCGGTGGAGACCCTTCAGCCTCTGCCCCTCCTGTGGGTGATGCCAGGGCAGAGGAGCCGTGGTTTGGGCAGGTCCCACATGCCTGCCCTTCCTCCCTTCCCCTGCTCCCACTGTCAGCATTGTCAGTCAAGTGATAATCCTGCCTCATTTTCACTGACTAACAGTGGTGATTAACCTTTTCAATTTTGACGTTATAGATAATAAATCAAGTGTATTGGCATCACGTCTGCAGTGGTGCAAGTTTTTAAAGGATAACAAAACAGGAATCAGAGCACAGCACAGGCACTGCCTGCTGCCCATCGTGTGGAAGTGTTTAAGGTTGGAAAAAACCTCTCAGATCATCAGGTCCAGCTGTCAACCCAGCACCACCACCAGGTTCACCCCTAAACCATGTCCTAGTGCCACACCCACACGTTTTTCCAGCACTTCAGGGATAGTGACCCCTCCACTTCCCTGGACAGCCTGTTCCAATGCTTTGCAACCTTTTCTGGGAAAAATATGTTTCTAATACCCAGTCTAAACTTCTCCTGGTGCAAATTGCAGCTGTTCCCTCTCCTCCTGTCCCTGTTCCCTGGGAGTAGAGTCCCATCCCCCAGCTGTCCCCTCCTGTCAGGAGCTGTGCAGAGCCACAAGGTCCCTCCGAGCCTCCTTTTCTCCAGGCTCAGCCCCTTCCCAGCTCCCTCAGCCTCTCCTGGTGCTCCAGCCCCTTCCCTGGACATGCTCCAGCCCCTCCAGGTCCTTCTTGTCCTGAGGGGCCCAGAACTGCCCCCAGGACTGGAGGTGCCTCAGCAGTGCCCAGCACAGAGAAATAAATGATCACTTCCCAAATCTTGCTGGCCCCATCATCTCCTGTAAATCAGCACTAATTGCTGTGCAGCTTGGGGAATTTCAGACATGGGCATCCATGTGCTGCGTGTGAGCCTGGAGTCCGTGTGCAGGGACAGTGTGGTAATCTGTTTATAGCCTTGGATGTGGATATTTTCAGATCTTTCTCCCCCCTGCTTTCAGTCTGTGGAAGGAACAAATCCTGCAAGGATGAGAGCTCCTACGGGGAAAGGCAGCGAGGGCGGCAGTGGTGATGGAGGGAAGAGAAACTCAGTTTTGTTTTCTCCCCGGCGTGGCTGTGCCAGATGGGACACCCAGCCTGGCTCATGGTGCCTTTCTCTTGCTGGTGCCATTCAGGGGTGACAGTGCTGGGACACTCCATTCACAGGCTCTGTGAATCCAGGAGCTCTCCTGGCAGGTAGATCCAGGAGGATCCCCACGGTGTGTTGAACATTTTGTTTTGTGGCACTGCCAGCGGATCGGGGATAGAAACGTGTGACCCTGCGGAGTGGCAGCGAGGAGCACAGGCTGTCAGTGGCAGGTGGGTGCAGGCATCTCTCTGTCCCTTTGTGTCCCTCCTGCTTCCCAGCACATCCCTGCTGCTGCTGGGGATCCTGCCCAGCCCATCACGTGTGCCAGGTGTTGTTTGCTCAGGTTTAATTTGCCGTGGTGCATCGGAGCGCTGGCAGTCACATGATAGCTGGGGACCTCACCGTGCCTTCCTTCTTGGAGATATTGTTAATTAAATTTTTTATGAAGGAGCTGAGGCACACCAGCAGCGATCTCCTTTCAAGCAGAAATGTAGCAGGCAGTTCCCAAAGAGACCTCATCTGCTCTCTTCTCTATGAAAATCAATTAGTGTTATGAATGTGTGATAGCTTCTTAAAAATCTGTCGTGTTGGAGAAGTCTTTGCACCTCAGAAAGGCAAAGGGAAGGATGTGGCCTCTTGCTCCTCCTCCCTTCCCTGCTCCCTGCCCTGCTCTGGCTGCTGAGCATGGCTGTGGGCATCCACTTGAACTTTCTTTTTGTTCAGGTGCCTCAAGTTTTTCTGAATTCTCATTTAAGAAAAAAACAAGCGTAGAGTTGTTTGGCTTGATAAGAGTGATATGTAAATGAAGACATCCATACTTTGGTACCTCTTATTTCATCAGCATCCCCAGGCAGGGGTTTGCTGAGGTAAATTCTTGTTTGATGTTTTCTAAGAAGCACTTTTTATTTAGTGAGTGACCTATGGTACGAGCTGTAGATGTGGCATCACTGACTTTGTCATGTGGCAGCCATTTGTGCTCCTACTTAAATGCTGTTTTAATTCTCTCTCTGCAGTGTAAACACCATCTCCTTGTTGACTGTTGTGTTTGTTTCTTGAACTTCCTATCCGTACTTAATCACTGATTTTATTTTCCCCCACACCTATCCAAGCAGAGCTACACACTAAAGAAGAAAAATATCATACTTATATGCTAAAATGCTTAATAGCTATGTAGCAGTTATAGACAAAAGATCATTTTCTCAGCATGACAGTGTTACTGGAGTAAATGACTTCAACCTAATGAAAAAGGTGATGTTTGCAGTATATATTTTTGCCTAAGCCTTTATTTTCTGTTGTGGCTTATACAATATTTGACATCTAGAATATGCTTTCAGGAGATTTTTCTAAACAAATTGTGTAAGAAAAGAAAATGAGGGATTAATCTGTGAAAATATAAAAGTTGCTTTTGAAACCACCTTCCCAAAACCACTCAAATTGGAGAGTAGCAATTTGGCTTTTTACCTGGGATGCTGAAGTGTTGCCACTGCTGTTCCACCTTCCTGTCACTCCTTTGTTCCCTCTGTCACAGAAGTGACTTTCACCCATGCAAAATGTATGATTGCACAGGCTTTGACCTTTACAAACTGTGCTGTGGTTTCCTCCCCATCAGTCCTTAGAGAAATAGCACAGATTTCCCTGCTTTGCCTCTCCTGGTTCACATCTCAGAAACAATCCTAGGCCTGCACTTACGTTGGGGAGAGAGAGAGGAAGGAGGAAATCAGTTTTGAGTTCACTGATTGCAGGGTGAGCCCACCCCAGGCGTGGAAGACCTGGTGGGCTCTGGAGTGTCCTTGTCCCAGCTCTGAGGGAACTGCTGGGGAGATCAGGGATGTAGAAAGGGGAAAAGGAGCATCCCAAGATGCAGAGAAGTGGGTGTTGGGTTGTCCCCCCAGTGTGGGGAGGGAGAAGCTGTCATCCCTCTTGCTCTTCTTGTCCTCACTCCAGAGCTTTTTGTCTTTTCCTCTGCCTTGTCCCTCATTGTCATCATTTTTCCTGGTTATTTACCTTCCAGCTATGCCTGTCCATAAGATCCTAGGGGGAGATCTTGTTTCAGGCCTCACTGCAGGTGCTGTTCCTGTTTGCTAAACACCTTTTCCTCTCCTAATACATCACAGACTCCCAGCTACTCTGACAAGGACTTCAGACTCCTTTTTGCACATGCACACCTGTGAGGTCCTGCCTCTTTAGACATTGCCACAGATACGTGGTGACACTTAATCTATGTCAGATTATATTTTTTTCCTTCCCTCTCCTTAGAATTTTGGAGGTGTATGAACAGTCTCAACACCTTGCAGCAGATGACTGGGTTCCTAGAAAAGTATTCCTTAGCCTTTCCTTACAGATCCTCATCTGCAAAAAAGAGGTAAATAATTCAGGCATAAGTTAAAGGAATAGCATGAGGATAAATTGTTATTTGAGAACTAGTTTTGGAAGTGTTTTAGCTGCTTGGGATCTTTCTGTTCCCAGAGTTCCAGGAGAACCATTCTGGATGTATGTATTTTGTGATTTATTTAGCAGGCACTTCCAAGCATGTGCTGAGCTGCTGCAGTGAGCCAGAGCCTGAGGAGGCAAGCCTGGGATGACTGTTTTATCTCCAGGTGATGGACAAGATCTCTGCTTCCTTTGTGTTTTCTGTGCCTGGGAATGTGTCAGCTCCCAGTGTGAGCAGAGCCATCTCTGCTGCACCAGCCAGAAAAAGCCAACTATAAGCAGCTGAATTTCAAGGGTGGAAGGTAATTTCCAAAGGAAGTGTTTGTGGGAATGAAAATCTCCTGGTTTTTACAAACATACTTGTGCTCTTGATTGCATTCTGGAGCCCATCCCAGGCCTGGATCTTCTGGGTTCAGCCAAGGCTTTCTGCTCTTCCATTGCCTCAGCATCCCCCTTTGCAGTGCTGTTCTCCAGGTGGCCCTGCAGTGTGCTGGATGTACCTGCTGCTGGCAGTTTGGAGTTCTTCAGATGTGACTTTTCCCAGTGTACAAACCAAACTGGCAGAGACAGATCTCGTTTTCAACCCTTGCATAGTTTTTAAACATTTACATTGAAGTCGAGTATTAATGATCCAGTGGCTGTTCCACACCAGGGTATAAAGCATTTCAAAGTCCTGCAGGCTGCTGAATTTTGCATGGAGGCAGGTTGAGCAGATCTTTAATTGAGCTCCCAGGAAAATCAGGAGAGCGTGGTGTGGCTTTCAGAGTGGCTTTTCATTCTGAGCTTTGTGGCTGGGAAATGCAAACACGCTCAGCACCCTCATCTCCCTGGCATTGTAGTTACTACAGGACAGGACTTAATGAGTAGGCAAAGAAAGGTGTTTGCAAAGCCTGATGTGATATTTAGTTTTACCTTTTCCTGAGGTTTGCCTTTAACTGTGTTTATTTTTGTGAGGAGGAAATAGTCATGTCAAAATATGCAAGAGGTGTTGGTGTTCTGCAGGCTCCTGCCCCAGGGGTGGTGTGTCACTGTTCCTGTGATCAGCTGCCTGGATGATGATAAAACACACCCTTTTCCTCCTGCACAGGTGCAGCATTTGAGGTTTTTGGAGTTACCATGTGCCTGCAGGCTCTGAGGTGATCCTGGGGAGCAGAAGGCATGGGGTGTCTTGCAGTGTGCAGCCAGCAGCTCTGGGATTCATTTATCACCAGATTCATTTATCAGATCTGCTGCATTTACCTTGTTCAGGAGCTGCTGATGTGGGACCTCTGTTGTTCAGTCTGTTTTGTGTCTTGCTGATGCCGGACGTGTTTTGGTAATTGAGTGATGTAATGGTATTTCAATTTCTTTATCCCTCAAAACCAAACTAAAGCCTTCTTACCCAAAAAGCCCTTCAACACCTACATTAAACAAAGATGTTTTGCAAAGAGGATCTCTTGGAAATTCCTTGTTTCTACAGTTTAGAATGCAATGGTTTAAACAACTAAGTATGTCACAGAATCACAGAATATCCTGGGTTGGAAGGGATCCACCAGGATCATCCAGTCCAATCCTGGCCCTGCACAGACACCCCAAATCCCACCGTGGCATCCCTGGGAGTGGGGCCCAGACACTCCTGGAGCTCCTCAGGGCTCTGCCCATTCCCTGGGGAGCCTGGGCAGTGCCAGCACCCTCTGGGGGAAAAAAATCTGATATCCAACCTAAACTTGCCCTGACACAGCTCCAGCCTTTAATTTGAGGGCTGACATGGGTCACCAGAGAGAAGAGAGATTTTTGTTGACTCTGTGTGTCCCTTTTGTTTGGGTGGGTAGTGTCACACCCAGCTCACCAGGAATAATCCAGAGCATCCTCTGAAGGATGCAGATGCTCCTTGGGTCTGTCTCCTCCCTGCACACCAGCCATCTTGTTTACAGAGCTCAGGTATTTCAGTACCACGGGTGTAAATCCACATCTGCCCTGCCTACAGAACTTGTTCCTGGATCAGACAGAGATTGACAAGACTTTTCCCGTCTGTTCTGCATCACTTGCTGCTTCCCATCAAACCAGAGAGCTGAAGGAGGCAGAGGTCCTGCAGGAAAAGGAGTTTGTGATCTCTTAAAGAGTGAATAGCAGCGTGTGTACACAGGGGACAGCACTGCACTGCTCAAGTGGGCTCTGCTTAGATGCTGTCAGATCTGGAGTCTTTAAACTTGGACTTATTTTACATGGAATTCTTCAGGGTTTTAGAAGAGGGAAAAAAAACCCCAAACCTCCTCTCTTGTGGAACTCTGTGCTAGGCAGCCAAAAAGCTGCTGTGTTTTAATAAGAAGCTGATCCCTTTCTTCTTTGCCTCATAGAGTTTGCTCATCTCGTGTTGATTGAGCCATAACTCTCTTGGGCACCTTTGCAAATACAATTTGTGGGAATTATCCTGGGCTTCCCCCTGTCCCCAACCTCTCACCTTCCTCTGCACCTCGTGGGCACAGGGAGTCGTGCCTGGCCCACCAGGTGTCTGAGCCAGGTGCTCACCTTGCTCTGTCTCGCAGGGTCTGGAAGGTAAAACCTGCTGTTCATGCCATGGAAAACCCAAACTTCCCAGTGTAATTTGTGATTTCCAAGATGTAAATGTTCACGGGATAGCTGTCATTTAAAAATGAGCCTACATCAAAATTTCTGCCTAAGGAAACCTTTCCCTCCTGCTCTCCACCACAGGCTCAGGGATTTTTTAAGCCTTTGGAGGAGCTTGGCTGCTCTGGCCTCAACCCATCATGAGTTCAGGGCAGCTTAGGTGATGGGGGAGTGATGTGGTGAATACTGCACGTGTAAATCCTGTCACTAGTCCCTGCATGCATAGGAGGATGGATTAGGAAATGGAGCCCTGGTGAAAGTAGCTGTGGTGTGATGGAAGCTGCTCATTCTGCTGACATGCTGGATGCTTAAAAACAAAGGCTTGTCCCCCAAAGTTTCAAGTACTGCCATATAATCTTTTCCCCACTGAACTGAATTGTTCCTGTGGTCTCTAATGGGAGTTGTGTGGCTCACTCCCCTGCACTGGGCTTTGAGGAGCAAGCAGGGGTTAATATTAAAGCAGTGCCTGCTGCTTTAGAAATGGGGGAAAGTAGATGCAAATTACTGTGAATGCTAATTGTTTCTATTTGAAAATTCTTGTAGTGTTTTTCTGAAAACACTCCCATTAAGTAAGCATTAGGTGGATGGCTGAACTGCTTGCAGAAAATCTCCTCAGCCATGTGTGGAGGGGCACGGTTGCGTAAGAAGATGAAAAATGCATATGGAGCCTTCTGGTGTCTCATCTACCCTTCCTTGGGAGCTTGGAGCTGTGCCTGTCACACAGGGAGCAGCGTGGACTTGAGGGACCTGTGTAAAAAAAGGGGAGGGAACAGATTAATAAAAACGTGTGTATCTGAAATCCTGATGTGGGGAGAGAGCGTCTGGAGTAGAGCAGGGTCAGGGAAATAACTCCTTTTTACACCACACACAGGCAGGTATCTCTCTGAGCCTTCCCACTGGCTGTGCTGCCAGTTTTGTGGCCATCACTGTGGCTTTTTGTGCAACAAGGGCCTGATCCCATCCTATTAAAAAAATGAGGATCTCTTCATTGACCAGCAATGCAAGGGTGCAGTCCCAAGGAATGAGCACGGCTCTGCCAGCTCTGGGATCACTCATCCAGGTGGGAAGGTGGAAACAGCTCTGCCAGTCCCCTAGTGCTGGACTGTAATTGAATCAGGAGTTGGGTGCCATCAAATTAACTACGAGCTGCCACAGCCTCTTCCTGCTCCTGGGCCCCTCTCTTCCTTCCCTGCTCCGTGGGCTCAGGTGAATCCTGTAATTGGATTGCCAGGGAAGCAGGGTGGGTGCTCTGTGTCACGCTGCAACCCTTTCATCTGGATGCAGCCTTGGCAGCTGTGCTGAGCACAGCAAAGGTAAGAGGGCAGCTGGCAGGGTTTGCTGTGGAAGAGTGGGAAGGAGGAGAGCAGGGCTGGCTCCTTCCCCATGCTCGGACTCCTGCCAGGGTCTGTGTTGTTGATGTGTGTTCATGTTTTATGCCTGTGTTCACATTTCACACCTGTGTTCACGTTTCACACCTGTGTTCATGTTTCACACTCGTGTTCATGTGTGTGCACCTGTGTTCATGTTTTATGCCTGTGTTCATGTTTCACACCTGTGTTCATGTTTCACACTCGTGTTCATGTGTGTGCAACTGTGTTCATGTTTTATGCCTGTGTTCATGTTTCACACCTGTGTTCAAGTTTCACACCTGTGTTCATGTTTCACACTCGTGTTCAAGTTTCACACCCGTGTTCACGTTTCACACCTGTGTCCATGTTTTATACCTGTGTTCATGTGTGTGCACCTGTGTTCATGTTTTATACCTGTGTTCACGTTTCACACCTGTGTTCATGTGTGTGCACCTGTGTTCATGTTTTATGCCTGTGTTCATGTTTCACACTCGTGTTCATGTGTGTGCACCTGCCCCTGCTTGCCTGGCAGCACAAGCCAGGGGCACTTTTGCTGCCTGGCTCAGCTTCCAGCAGTTTCCATGTTTTAAGAGGCAGAGGCAGGCAAGGCTGTGATGTAAAATGCAGATGTGAGGAGGGCAGCAGGGACAGCTCAGGACTGGGCTCAGGGCTGAGCTGCTGCCCTGCCTGCTGCAGAGCTCTGCACAGGGTGTTGCAGCTCTGGCTGTGTTCACACCAGTGAAGCTGGCCAAGTGACAGGGGGGTTTGAGTGCCACGGTGTGTTTGCCTTCAGCTGTGTTGTGGTTTAGTGGTGAGTTGGGTTTTTCCCTGCTCCTTGAATGTGGTGAAGGGAGATGTAGTGGGTTCATCCACCAAAGCCTCTCTCTCACTCCCCTCTGCATGGGAGAGGAAATGTTATGAGTGGTTCATGAGCTGAGTTAAGGTCCAGGAGGGATCACTCACCAAATACCATCACAGGCGAAACAGGCTTGAATTAGAGATATTAATTGAATTTATTACTAACAAAGCCAAAGCAGGATGAAGGCAAGTGAAGTAAGACCTTCAAAACACCTGCCCCCACTTCTCCCTTTGTCCCAGCTCTACCTCCTCCCTTCGGTGGTGCAGGGAGACAGGGAATGGGGGTCTTGTTCCCACTCCCTACCCTGAGCAGGGACACTTTCACTATCCCTGCTTGCTCCAAGCCTCTCCTGGAAGAGGAAATTCCCTGACTTGTATCCCTTGGTTGCTGCTCCTTTGGGATGGTGCAGTTTTTGTCCTTAACCAGCTGGTGCCATACACATGATTATCCCAAACCACAAACTCCTACTTTATTTAAGGCAGGAATTTTACAATCTATAACTTTTTATTTGATCTTAGGGTTCTTTAATCTTCCTGCCATAGTCTCAGATTAACATGAGAATTAGGTGGCAGGGACTGATGGGTTTGCTTGTGTTTATCCTTTTGTTTGTGTTGACAGATAATCCCATTACTGCTCATCTTAGTAGTTTGATGGCTGTGATTGCTTCTATTACTGATGTCTGGCTTTAAACCTGTAAGCTTATCTGAGCACTTGATTATACCTTTGGCACTGAACACCTCTCCACCCTCCTGAGGAGTGGACAGGATGAGTATGAATATTCTTCACTTAAATACTTGTAAGAAAGAAAATGACAAAAAGAGAAGACAGAAGCAAAAGGCACGTAGAGTTCAGGGAAATACTTGCTTTGACTTCAGAGGGTTTCAGATCTGTTAAAACTGGATATGGAATGGCTGGAGCTCCTTGCATTGTGTCCTTTTAGTGAACTTTGCCTTGCTCTGGGTATCAAGAGGTGTAAACCATAACATAAAATGATGGGAAGGAGCCCAGGCCTGTTGGGTTCCTTCTCCCTCCAAGAAAAAATTCTCACCATGCCCCTCCCTGCCCTGTTTTGCCCTCCTTGGTACAAATGGTGTGTCACTCCCACTGAAGCTTTATTTTTGCTTTTGTGGCTTTAATTCTTGGTGTTGGAAATCTGCAACCCATGTATGACCAGCTGAAGTTTGTAATGATTCCTGCAAGGGGTCTGGTCATGAATAAACCAGTTACTGCAGCTCTGCTGAGCCCCAGCAGCCCACGGCCACCACCCTTGGGCACAAGTCTGCTCTGGGCACCTGGAACAGCTGGAATTACCCTGGGAAAGCCTTTGCCACTGGGAGCTGCCAGCTGGGCAAGGAGTGGCTGTGTATCCATCTGTCTATCCCTCCATGGATCCATCCCTCCATCTATGGATCCATCCATCCATCCATCATCCATCTATCCATCATCCATCCGTCCATCCATCATGGATCCATGGATCCATTCATCCATGGATCCATCCATCCATGGATTCATCCATGGATCCATCCATCCATGCATGGATCCATCCATTCATCCATGGATCCATCCCTTCATGGATCCATCCCTCCATGGATCCATCCATCCATCATCCATCTGTCTATCCATCCATGGATCCATGGATCCATCCATCCATGGATCCATCCATGGATCCATCCATCCATCATCCATCCATCATCCATCCATCCATCCATCCATCCATCATCCATCCATCCATCCATCCATCCATGCATGCTGAGCTGTGGCTCCTGGAGCAGGACATGCGGCTGCTCCTGTTTCTGGCTGCCTTGGGCAGAGCCGGTGGCTGTCCCTGCCGGGCTGGGCAGGGCAGGCCTGGCTGGTGCAGCAGGAGTGGCAGGGAACCTCAGCAGTGCCAGCAGCAGGATGTGAACGTGCCCTGCGGGACTGCAGCAGGCACCTGCTTCTCAATTAAATTACATTAAAATGAGGGAAAAGATGTTTTGCAAACACAGGTCAGTGGAAGGCGAGCTAGAGGCTTTGTGGTGAGGATTGAAAGGTGCTCCTGAGATGTTTCCCTCTTCCCCAGAAAAGCAAACTGGATGGAGCTTGCGTGGGGAAGGGCAGGTGGTGGAGCAGAGGCCACTTCTTACAAGCCTCATTGTGTGTGTGGCAGGAGAGATTTTGAGCTGTGACACAGTTATACTGAAAAAACCCAAAGCTTTAAGCAGTATAAAAATCCAGGATACTTCTTTCAAATGAGCTGTAAAGCTTCCTGAGCTGTAGAAACCAAAAAAGGGCATTTGTCTGCTGGTGGGTCCATCTAGCATGTGATGTTCCAGCTTAAATGCATCTCCTGTGGGAGGGGAGTGGGTCCTGGCCAGGCTTCCATGGAGCTCATCCTGATGGGGCTCTGCCTGGCAGCAAGCAGAGGTATTTCCCTGTATTTCTCTGGGTCTTTGTACTTCCTTGATGTTTTTCCACTGCTTGAAGCTGTAGAGACCCCTGGAAGGGTGGGCTGAGTGCATGAAGCCTTCAGAGGCTAAAAATCTGAATTTGGCTGCTGCAGCGCTTGTCCTCCAGCAGCCTTTTGTCTTCACATTTCATATTTAAATATTTTTATATTAATTTGTAGCCTTCATCACTTGAAAGCAGTGAATTTTCTTTCTTCTATCTGGATCTGATTGTTTGAAAAACATTAAGAAGAGAACTACAGTTTTGCCCTTATGTACCTGCTGTGGCTTCACCCAAAATTTAAGCTGTGATTTATAGAAATTAGCAAGTTTTATTAACTAGCCAAGGCTTCTGACAGCTCTTTTTTGTATAAAATTTTATTTTCCTGAATAGTCAGTAGGGTTGTTTTATTCCCTTCTAAACGGCTCTTATAAATATCAAAAGAGTCATAAAAACCCTTATAAATTTTTTTTTATTGATTCAGGAAAAATAAACCCAAGACTTTTACTTAAAGGGTAATATTACAAAATAGTTTTGGTTTGGCTGGTTTTTACAGGTTTATTCTTAAAGGAGCCAGGTTGAGGCACCCAAATCTTATTGAATGCTCGTTTTGTTTTACTAATCCAGCTGGAATTAGTCAAAAATCAGTGTCACCTGCACCCAAAATACACAAATGCATGCTGTAACCTGGAGCAGGCTTGGGATCTGAGATGTGGGATAAGGGAGGGGGAGAAAAGAAGGGAGTGGAGTTATTTAGATGGCTTTTGGATCACTTGTTTCTCAGATTACTTCATTTTATTCTTTAACATTATGATTTGGTTCACCCCTTTGGATAATTGGGTGTAAAGTTTCAGGGGACTGGGTTGTCAGGAGGGTTTGTAAGAAAGTGGTGGCTGTGGAAAGAGATGTGAGCAGAGGAAATAGAGCTGTCATTTCCCAGCAGAAAGTGAGCAGCATTTCCTCTTCTAGCTCTCAGCAGAACACTTCTTGTTCCATCACTGACACCATTCCCCAGTTCTTCCTCAGAAATCTTCTCCAGAGTGTGCCTGCACAGCTTTATTAAGTGTGGAGGAGATGGGGCTTTGGGAAAGCCTGTGAGTGGGCAGATGAAGATGGGATTTTGGGGATGGATGGGGTGTGACAGGAGGTGATCCTTCTCCCTCCTGAACAATCACATGTGCACGTGGTGGGATTGGGATTTTTGACAAGCAGAGGAACTTGTATTAATGGATTATCAATCTTGTCAAAAGGTGCCCTGTTAACCATTACAGTCTATTCATTTATCTGCCAGGGTCTTTATCTAGAGCTTACCAAACAAAAATGGGAAGTTTCAAACATGCTTTGGGGTGATTGTTTGAGCAGGGAAAAAAATTACATTCCAATGGTTTGGGTTGGAAGGAACTGTAAAGCCCATTTTGGTCCAACCCCCTGCCATGGGCTGGGACAATTTCCAGTGTGCCAGGCTGCTCCAAGCCCTGTCCAGCCTGGCCCTGGACACTCCCAGGGATCCCAAAGCACCACATTTTAGCACAGGTTTAGTTCTCCACTCCTGTGTGTGCCTTGTCCCCTTTGCCATCTTCCCTCATGTGTTTGCCCAGTGTCACATTTGTCATGGTGATGGGGGAGGGGCTGCTGAAATCATGCCCACGTCTGCTTGTTAGAATCTCTTTTTGGTTTTTTTCTCTTTTTAATGGACTAATGCAGCAGGAACATATTTCTGTCTATTTGCTCATGCTGCGTGCTGCTTTATGAAACGAGGCACACCGAGCACACCTATTTCTTTAAAACAGGGAGCAGCAACTAGTTTTGCATAATTTCTAAATCCTCTGGACATGAGTGACTTCAAAAGAAACCCACAACAAAACCACCCAAAACCCCACTATAAAAGTAAAAGGCAAATTGAGATACCAGACTACAAAAGTATTCTGAATAATTGGGGATTATCCTTTAATTTCATGAATTGAGGAAGAACTAAATCTTTTTCTTTTTGTGCAAATTCTGTATTTCACCGTGATGATGATTGCTGGTGCTGGGGATTAAATGCTGAGAATTTCTTTTAAAAACTCAGCTGTGGTACCTGTGGCCCTGAATGGAATCACAGAAACCAGGTGGGAGCTGCTTTTGGTGGTGGATGGGGAGTCGAGAGGAGGTTTGGGCTCCTTTGCCTGGGAGTTACCATAACCTGGGAAGTGCTGGGGAGAAGCTGATTCTTGGAAATGAGTTTGAATTTTTTTGTTTTGTTTTAATTTTTCCTGCTGCAGCCCTGTGTAGCCCAGATGTATTGTGCAGGTGCAGAGCAGCTCCAGGAAGCTGAGAATGGCATGTTCAGAGCCATTGATGAGAACTGAGGTTACTTTTAATGTCTTGTACCACAAGTATTTCGTGTATTTTTCATCCTTAATGGCATTCAGGCTTGTTATAGGAATTAAGCACTGTAAGTTAAAATAACAAATCTGCACTATGCTTTGCTGGGTTTTGAATCAAAATGGCATTCTTTTTTCATGAGCCCATAATCCTTTCTTTTATACAGTTTGATGCTAGCCAGCTCTTGCTTCCTGAGGCAGAACCATTAGATATCAAAAATATAATTGCTCTCTATATGAGTGCTCCTTTGTAGCCCAGCCCTTTCATGTTTTGAGGCTGCAGCACTTTTATTTCTTTAAAAATATTCTATTAAGTTCTTCTGAATTGTGAATCCCAGCCTCCACAGGTAAGGGGTGAGTGCCCTGTTGGGAATCAGCGGAGAAGTGGAGGTTCATGGTTAGGATTTGCTTTTTGGTGTGGGAGTTCAGCTGGAAATAGTGAAATCCAGAGACAGGAGACTGTAATTATCCCATCAGTGCCAGTTGGGAGTTAATTAATCTATAGTTCCCCACCTGGCATCCAAAGTGGAAACTGTTTTGGGTGAGGGAGAGAATAGTAATGGCTTATCTTGCACTTGCTTGAGTGTGAGAGGTTTGGAATACACAGATGCTGAAATATATACATTGCATTTATTAATGTGCTGCAGGAGCACTGCTTTGCCTCGTTCCACACAAAAAGACGTGGAGGTGTCTGATTTGTGTGGACAGGTGTTTTAAAACCCCAGGGGGTCTTTTTTGTTCCTTGCTTCTTTCCATTCTGTATCTGTAATTAAAAGCACTGCAGAGACCTGCAAAGCAAACCCCCCCCCGCCCATCCTTCTGTCCCTTGGGAATTTCAGATCCCTGGACGAGGAGAGGCTGTGGGAAGTTCAGCTGACCTGTGCTGGACACCAGCAATTGCTCCTCTCTTGCTGAAGGTTAGAATTATAAAAGCCCAGGAACACAGACATTTCCTTTAATAATACAAACCCGTTTTCTCTAGTCTGCCAGAATTGGGAGCGTCTGGTGGTTTCCATGGAGAAGGATATTTCTTACAAGGCCCAGCTATTTTTGCAGACTATTTTGTAATGTATTTGAACTTGCAGTCTTGTGCCATTTCTGTTCTCCAGCTCCACGAGCAGGACAGGGAAATACAGCCAAATTCCCATTAAGGAGCAGCCAAGGGCCTCTGTCCTGGCTGGTTTAGAGGGTCAAGGTGCTGTCCTTGTGCTGGCCCCTGGTTTTGCTGTGTTTTCAAGGAGAATCCCCATGCAGGTGTGAGAGGTGCAGCCTCTGCTGTGCACTAGCACAAAGATGCTGCTCAGACCCCAGGAAATGTTCCTTTGGGAGAGGTAATTTCTCTGCTGCCATTTCCTGTTCTGCATTTTACATGGTCTGAGTTTGTTTTCCAATTGACAGCTTGGCTTTCTCCAATTTTGTAATTATATATAAAGTTTTGTCTAACAAATGCCATCTCTTCTTCCTTGATTCCTCTAATTAGAAGATAAAGTGTGTTATTGGTCCTTCAGTGCTTTCTTCTCGTGGCTGCAAGAAGAGAAAGCTCAGAAAAACGTGCCTAGACAACATCCTGTCTTTGCAGCTCGTCCCCTATTGCTTCAGTGTTGTCCACTACAAGTTTAATTACTGTGTGAGAAATACTTTTCTCAAGTGGAGCCAAAATCTAGGATTTAAGCCAAAGTAAATTAACAGTTCTCAGAAAACCTGGAGTCCCAAAGCCAAGAATTTCAAGGCTTTTAGGCATCTCTCTGTTATTGGCAGGCGTCTCGTGATGTCATGTGGTAGAACAAATGGACACCCAAAAGCTGGAGTCAACGCTGTGCCAGTTTAGCACGAAAGATTAAAACCGATTTAATTTGGGGAGGCCAAACTGAAAATAATGATTATACACAGAAACGGTGGGGTTATTTCATAAGCCATATCTGTTCTTCTCTATTAGTGGCAAATTTCCAAGCTTCATTCTCAGTTCCTAAATTTGCACTCTAGTTTTTCTTTTTTATTTTGGGGGTAGAGGGGACTGCTTATTTGTGAAGTTGTGTTTGATTCATTGTATTTCCAAATGTGTTAAATGCAGTACCCTTTTTTTTTTTTTTCCTTCTTCCCCCTCCCCCCCACCCCCCGCAAATTGCCATACCACACAGACCAAACATTGAATTTGGTATAAAATAACTGGTGTTCAAGGACTTAGAAGGAAAAGAGCTATTGGCTGATGGAGTGAGGTTAACATAACAACGTTTGAGGAAAATTCCTGCTGCTTGATTTTACCTGGTGTGTGCAATCAGGAGGGCTCTGTGTGTGTGTGTGTGTGTTCAGCGCAGAGCTGATAATAAGAGTCCCTCTTTGTGTCTGGTTCTTGCAAACACAAAGCCCTGAGGAAGAAAGGGAGCTGTGGTGCTCTCAGGCTGTGCTGGTGGCTTTCTCTGGGGTGGTCAGACCGGGTGCTGCAGATCCAAACGTGTGGGACGTGCTGGGGACACACACAGGAGATCTGGGTTCTGCACATGGGAGAGCTCTTGGGAGCCCTGGGGGTCGTTGTGCTGGTAAATCTTTGTGGGATCCAGGCTGGTTGGGGTGGGAGGGGACTTTAAAGCACATCTCATGCCATCCCCTGCTATGGGACACCTTCCTCTGGACCAGGATGCTCCAAGCCCCACCCAGACTGGCTGGAGGGGCCAAAGGCAGCAGGGCTGGAATCTCCCCCCACCCCGCCTTGACCTGAGCCCCCTCCTCTTGGACCAGGGTCTCTCCTGCAGCACAGCCCTGAGGGGAGGGAGGTCTGGGGGCTTCTCTGGCATCCCTCCCTCCTCCCCAGCCTCTCCTGTGTCTGCTCAGCTCTCACCAGCCACGGCTTTGCTGTTTAACGCTTCCTTCTGCTCAGTGCCAAGGTTCAGAGGCTGGAAAGGCTTTGGGAGCTGAACAAATCCATCCTGCCTGGTGGGCACCAGCCGTGGCAGAGCCACCCAGGCTGCTCCAGGCACTTCCAGGGTGCCCATGCCCTGAGCAGCCACCTGGCCACGTGCCACCTGTGTCCCTGGGCCAGGTGTGCAGCCCTTGCATGTCTGGCAGTGCTCATCCTGTCCTTGCTCTGTGTGCTGATGTGTTTGTGGGGGTGTGTGTGCTCTTACAATCATAATAATTAAAAAAAAAAAATAGGGGAAATTCTCTCCCTGAATTTGTTTGTTGAGTTCTGTATCCTGTTGAAGTGCTCAAGGAAGGAAATGCAAAGCAAATCCTGATATATCAGCTTTGCCTCCTGGGTGCTGGGAGGGAGTCACCCAGTAGGAAGGTGGGATGGCAGCATCCTATACCAGCCCTACCTGGACTGGCAGATGTTCCTCATCTGGATATTGTCTTGTACCAGCCCTACCTGGACTGGCAGATGTTCCAGATCTGGGTATTGCTCTGGGCTGGCAGGTGCTCCAGGTCTGGGAATTGTCCTGTACCAGCCTGTCCTGGGCTGGCAGGTGCTCCAGGTCTGGGAATTGTCCTGTACCAGCCCTGCCTGGGCTGGCAGGTGCTCCAGGTCTGGGAATTGTCCTGTACCAGCCCTGCCTGGGCTGGCAGGTGCTCCAGGTCTGGGAATTGTCCTGTACCAGCCCTGCCTGGGCTGGCAGGTGCTCCAGGTCTGGGAATTGTCCTGTACCAGCCCTGCCTGGGCTGGCAGGTGCTCCAGGTCTCTCTGGGTGGGACAGGCTGTGGTGCTGTGTGATTCCTGCACCAGTGGCACCTGCTGCCATCCCTGGTGTGTCCCTGCACGTCAGAACCTCACCCTTTACTGCAGCTGGTGGGCAAATGGTGTAGTGTGAGAGTGAGGAGGGGAGCAGCACAGAGAGCAGGGTCAGAATATTTTACTGTTTATTTTGTACCAACCATTATTCAATAGGTGTATGTGTGCTGTCACAAAATGCCTTTGCTCGTGCAGGAAAGCAGGGTGGGCTGAGGACGAACCCCCCACAAAGTGGACATGTGTACCTGTGTGTAGCTACACCTGAAAACATAAAAGATGCTGCTGAAGGAGCTTGCTGGGTGTAGCTGTGACAGAATCCACGGAAAAAAGAAGAATCGTGTATTACAACCAATGTGACTGACTGAGTTCCTTGTTTTGATGTTTGCTGTGGGTGTCAAGGATGTATAAATGCAAACAGCACATTCATAAATTATTTTGCATTGCTGGTAGCTTTCTGAAGAAAATAATTTGTAATGAGCTTCATTTATGCACCAGAAATAAAGATGGGATTAGGCGAATATTGAACTGTAAATGCACTGGTGATTTTTGGCTTTTGTGAGTAGCTCAGAGAATCTCATCATCTATCTCTGCTCTGATCTTGAATATGCAGAGCTGGCTGTGCCTTTCATGCAGCAGCTATTTTAGTGTGCAGCAGTCTGGCCTTGAGTGTGTTTGGTGAGCTTGGCAGCAGCACCTGCCGTGGCTCGGGGGCTCTGCTGGGCTTTGAGAGCAGAGCCTGGCCCGCAGAGCCCCTGCTCACCTCTGCCAGGAGGGCTCAGCTCCCTGGGCTGGGCTCCTGTGGCACCTCCAGCTCCTCAGGTGGGGCTGGGCTGCAGAGGGGTGCCCACGTGAGGAGCTGGGCTTGGCAGGAATAGCAGATGTTACACCTGGAGGTTTTGCCTTCCAGGTGTCCTGCTGGGATCCGCGTGCTGTGAATTCCCAGGGCTACCTTTGAGCGGCTCACTTGAAGGATGTGGTTTTTGGCCAGGCTGAAAGGCTGGCGTGTGCTGAGCTGGAGTGCCATGGCCAGCCTTGCTGTATGTGAGGGGTGTCTCTGTCTGAGGGGATTTACTCTGTGCAGAAGCTGAGAATGTGCTTTAGCACCCCTGGAGCTGCAGGCACCCCCACACAGCCCTGTGGCCAGTGCTCACATGGGGCAGGGGCTCACTGACATCTCAGTTCAGGGGGCACACATATTGACAAGCCCTGGTTTTGCTGCAAAAGAAAGGTGCATCAGCTCATTTTTGGAGTCTTTTAGATGAGGAAATGTGCTCTTTGCTGATGCATTTTAACGAGGCTGCTGAACCCTTGGGTGATTAGTGTATTGGTGCCACAGCGTGCACGGTGCTGAGAGCACTTACAGCCCTGATCTCAATTTCACACAGGTGCAGACAGCAAATATTTTTTCTTAGCAATTTCAGGCTCACACACTTAGAACGAACTTAGATATCTCCTCCATTTGTCTCTTTATATCTGCTGTGCATAATGGTTTAGGAGGGGCTGGGGTTAGTCACAAGCCATGTGTTTTGGGCTGAATTGCTTGAACTGAGCCAAACCAGTTGTGTTCATGTAAATCAGGTTCACTGAGGAAGCAGCTTCTTAAACCCTGCCCATACCTCTGACCATTCAATGTGAGGGGCTCTGAGTAGGAAGGTTTGATGTTGGTGTAATTTTCCCAGTTCAGGTCCAGGGTTGTTCATCCTGGAGCAGAGAGGGCTCTGAGGAGAGCTCAGAGCCTCTTCCAGGGCCTGAGGAGGCTCCAGGAGAGCTGGAGAGGGACTTTGGCAAAGGGCATGGAGTGCCAAGGCAAGGGGGGATGGCTTCCCACTGCCAGGGGTCAGGGATGGGATGGGATTTTGGGAATTAGGAATCCTTGCTGGGAGGGTGGGCAGGCCCTGGCACAGGTGCCCAGAGCAGCTGTGGCTGGATCCCTGAAGTGCCCAAGGCCAGGTTGGACAAGGCTTGGAACAGCCTGGGACAGTGGGAGGTGTCCCTGCCCATGGCAGGAGGTTGAATGAGTCAGTTTTCAAGGTCCCTTCCATCCCAAATCATTGTGGGATTCCTAATTCCATGATGACCAATGACATTATCAGTGCCATTTTTTTTTTTTTAATGAGCTAATTCTTTAGCTTGAAGGTCTGCTTCATCTTACTTAGCTTTTTAGATCTTGCAAAACAGCCTTGCCCCTTGTTGGGCTGCCTGGAATTGTACTTCCACTTTAATTTAGTCACCTTGAAAGGGGACTGCCAAAAACAAAGGCAGGATTCAGTGATACGGATCAGCTTACACCAAATCAGCATTGTTGCCTGAGAATATCTCTTGCAGTGAGAGGAGCTTGAAACCTGCAGGGTGTCTTTTTATGAAAAAAGCAAAATATATACTTATTTGTATGCATAGACCACCTAGGGGAGTTTCTTTTGAATTTTGCAGTGTTTTAAACACTCATTGATGTGAGTGCTTATTGCAAAAGCAAGGACAAATAAGATGTACAGTAGCTAAAGGGCCATTTTTGCCTGGAGGTGCACAGGAGAGGAGTAAACAGGATTCATTAGAATCAGAGGAAGGGGGAACAGCTGTGGGGACATGTCCCCTGCCAGCACAGTGGCTCAGGACCTCGGTGGTGGGAGCAGTGTTGTCTTACACCTTTTAATAGATGCCAGATTAAAGTGTTGCCTTTACAGGCTGGAGGGTGGTGAGTGTGATTTGATTAATATGTCTGCATTTCTTTATTGGATGCTTAATACCTGATAGTTCTCTTCCCCTCACTGGTGTCCAGCTCTGGGATATTCCTCACTGATCCTTTCACAGACAGCTAAAGCCAGTTCCCTCTAGGCTTGCCAGCCTTCCTGAGGTGGGACAGGCAGGACAAGGCAGAGCTGCCCAGCCATGGTTGTCTCCTTGGGTTGGCTTTTGGGTTGACACGTGGAGCAGAGGAGTTGCTGTTTGTGACGTTCACAAGAAGCCATGAAATGTGATCAGAACCGAGGAAAATAATGAAATCTAGACTCTGATACATCTTATTGCATAGAAATGCATCCTTTATAGTTTTTGGGCAAAGTTTAATGTCTCAATTTGCACAGTGTAAGGGAATAATTGAATTAATGAAGTCTCAGAGACGGGAAATGGAAGTACAAGAATTTCTGAACACAAGGTGTTGGGTACAACTTATGGAAATAAGATGGGAGGTACCTGTGGGCTTTTTAGGGCCTATTGTGACCTATTCATTGTGAAATTCATTTTCTAGGTGCCAGTGCAGTAAAATTTAGGAAGAAGTTTTTATCATGAGGGCTCTCAGTGTTGCAGGTTTTCTGCCCAGCACACCGAATCAGAACCAGCTCTAGGGTGGGTTGTAAGAACCTTTTAAGACTTGAGTAGTAGCTCAGAAGTCATCTGATATATATTCAAAAGCAGCAAGATGAACTGTTAGTTCATCAGACTGTGGTGCTAATGTGGTGTGGGAAGGTCACTGTGCTGCCCACGCAGGTCTCACAGCACTGCTCAGCAGCTTGGCAGGGACTGCCGAGGTGGCCGAGAAATTTTGGTAAAATTTATGAATAGCCATTAAATAATTGGACATTAAAACCAATATCCTGCGAGCTGGGAGGCTGCTGTGTGCCCACCTGCCCTCCCTAACTGGGTGTTTGAACTTTGAATGTTGTCATCTTCCCGTGCAGGTTTCTGCTAATGAGTTCAAAAGCACCTGTGAGCCTTTCCTGCAGGTGGGAGCTTCCCTTCCCCTCCTCTCCGAGTCTGTCATTCAGCCTCACATTTGAAATCCTTGGATCCTTCCTGAAGCTGGTTGAGAGCAGTGCAGCCATGGTGTGGGATGGGTTTGCTTTAACGCTGAGGGGGAGGTTTGTGGGCTGGATATATCTTTATATCAGCTATCAGTCAGTGTTGGCATCCCTGGCATCCAGGCATTATTCCAGCCTTTTCTCCTCCAGCTCCCTGCCCTTTCCAAGGCTCTTAGGGGGATGATGGCCCTGCCCCATTCCCCCATGCCACTTAGCCAGAGCAAGCCCTGGGTCTGCATTCCTCACCCCAAGGTTATTTTGGAAAAACGTGCTCCCAGGAGTAGCCTGGAGCTTGTAGGAAGCAGCTGTGGATTTCCAGGATGTGCAGGCAGACAGGGATGGGGCAGGTGTGCTGCTGCAAGAACAATCTGCTCTTGTGGCTGTCAGGTGCTTTAGGGGTGGTTCTTTGAGTTGTTGTGAAAGATTTGATTTTTTTCTGTTGTTTTTTCTTAAGTGGCCTCAATCACCGTGGTTTATAGAATTGATTCCTCACGCCTTTTCCCGGAAGGTACCATCACACCTGAATAGACCTTTCAAATTCAGCTCCCTTGAAAATAATGGACTTAGGCTGCGGTGTTGTTCCTTTTTAGGAAATCAGTCTCTTTTTGAAAACCCTCGTGCTTTTAGGGAGAGCAGAACCTACCTGACAGAAGGATCTACCTTCCCTGGGCAGAATTCCCCTGGAGTCATCTGCTCGTGGTGGGCATCCCTTGGTGTTCGCGTCCCTGTTGGGGGGGGGATTTGCTGTGGTTTTGGAGCTGCCATTTCCTCCGGTAGTTCTGTGCTGTTGCCTCTGTTAGTATTTAATGCTGATCTCTTCCCACTCTCCCTTTATCTCTTATGACATTTATGTCAGGCCGTGGACAAATAGCGATGTGCTGGGGTTTTATTTTCGGCAGCGCTCTCCTGGCGCAGCACAACCACCAGACTGCATTTCACAACCATCCCCTCTGCCAGAACTGTGAAAACTGCTCCTCTCTTCATTCAGAAGAGCTCATTACTGCTGCTGGGTCCTCCGTGGCCTCTTTCCAGAGCTTCTTAGTCCTTTCAGAGCCAATTCTTTGCTTTCCCTGGTTGGACACCGAGTCGTGGGGGTGTCCTCGATGATTTGTTGATGAGAGGCTGTGGATCCGTGGAAAGCCACGGGTTTCTTCTTGACAGTCCTGAGTGGTGCAATATTGTGTTGGCTGCTCTGCTTTTATTTCCCCTCTTCGTTCTGCTGTATTTTTATATATATAAATTATACATATATAAAATAAACAAGGAAGTTTCTGTAGAAAATAAATCGTTGTTGAGAGAGGGCAAAATGACACTAAATTGGCAGCTTTACAGAAGGTATGATGCCTTTGATTGATTAGTTGTCAAAGAAATGTAATGTACTAAACATCATGAAGATTAAGGATGTGAAGATGGTTAAAATTCAAGTTGCATAAGTGTTTGGTGTTAGGTTTAGAGCCTCTTCCAGAATTTTAATTTTGAAAATGCAAAGTATTTGTTTTATGCTATTCCTTAGGAGCCCTCTAGATGTTTTGAAAATTTTGAGTTCTTCAAAAAACAACAACAAACAAAACACAATCTGAAAGTATTTATTATTCACAGTTCATGAATTAGATAGAGACACTTTTTTTTTTTTTTTGAGATTAATAATGAGTATCTGAGATGCATTAGACACCAGATAGAGAAACTGAGCACCAGAAATAATAGTAGCATTATCCTGAACCTCATAATTACTCTCAGGGTCTGATTTTATATTGTATCTACTGTTCGTGCAATAACAGCAGCATATTTTGGAAAGGGGCTTTTTACGATGACATCTAATGATAAAAGGGGAAGGGCAGGGTAGGGTAGATGGGATATTGGGAAGAAATCCTTCCCTGTGAGGGTGGGCAGGCCCTGGCACAGGTGCCCAGAGAAGCTGTGGCTGCCCCTGGATCCCTGGCAGTGCCCAGGGTTGGTTGGAGCTGGGAGCAGTGGGATGGTGAGTGGTGTCCCTCTGCCCAAGGAATCTTCAAGTCCCTTCCTACCCAAACTGTTCTGTTTCATTCTGACAAGAACCCTCCTCAAACCTGTGCTACCAGCTCCTGTTGCTCCCTTCCTAAAACAGCCCAGTAAGCATCTTGCTGTCCCTCCTGGGAGCTTTCTCTCCAGATCTGCACAGACACCACAGTGTTGTTCTCAATCATCTCTGCCGCCGTGATGCTGAGCAAGTGAAAAAAATGAAGTGCCCCAGACCTGACAACAGTTCAGCTGGTGACAAATGACTGTCACAGTGGCCAGTGTAGTCTGCTTGTTCCTATTCCCCTCTCCCTTCAGAGTGAGACCGAGTTGGACTGCGAGCTGAAATCATCTCTGTGTTCCGTGCTTGCACCACAGCTGGGACTCAGCGTTGCCATTGCCACGAGCTGCACTTCAGGAGAGACCAGGGAACACATTTTCAGACATGTTGGCAGGTGACAGGGACCTCCAGGCTGCTCTGACCACGGTAATTTGTCAAAAGCTGCACCATTTGCAGGGACTTGGCCTCTGAAAGCTGCCCTGGGTTAGTGAAGGTGAGGTGATGACAGCTCTGGTTTTCCTTGTGAAGACAAACTGAGAGGTTTTAGGCAGGAATTTTATTGTGAGGCCCTGCCAGTGCCAGCAGGGTTTTGGGTTGTCCACAGACACGTCTTGCTGTGAAAAGGCACTGGGTGAACTTTAAACTTGTGTTTGCTCTGGCTGTGTTTTGCTGCTCTGAGCTGTATTTTGCTCTTCTCTTCTGAGCGTGGTGGGATGAGGGTTTATCTGCAAACCTTCTGCAACCTTGCCCAGGTGTTTGATGTGCTGCAGACCTCTCACACAGGGACCTGGGTGTGGGAGGAGGAATCTGTCTGTGGATCCTGCTCCCAGCTGTGTCACAAATCCAGCTCAGTAAAGTTGGATGTTGATCATCTCTGCCGCTTGTGTGGTGGACCCACAGTGACACCAAACCCTTCCACGTCCCCCAGGAGTGTTTAACCCCTGCAGTCAGACACAGTGATGGCCTTTCACCATCCTGCATGAGCAGAACGAGCCAACTTCTGCCCCTGCTGCTGCCTCAGTGTGTGATTTGTAGGCAGCTCTTGCAGGAGCTCCTCGTGTGGTGTCTGGAATGAGTTTGTCAGAGCAGGCTTGAGATGAAAGTCACTAAGCTACAATAAATGGGGAGCTCCAAGGTATCGCTTTTAGAGCTTCATTTAAGAGTGTCAGCTCTTTAAACTGATTTCAGTAATGAATAATTAAAGCATAAGGTACAAGAAAAGTAAATATTTCATTGAAATGCTAAACTGTAAAACCTGTTGAAGACAAAAGAAGCTTTATTTTTTTTTCTTCTTTCCCCCAACTTCTTCTTGTCCTACACGGAGAGCCCTGGTCTGGACAGGAGGAAACAGGGGGATATGCAACCATCAAACCACTGCTGGAGATGAGAATTTCCTCCTTACTTTTTAAACATTTTCTTCTGAATTGTCCTTCCTTGGTTAACTTGTCGATATAACGATTCAGGTAATACCCCATTTATTCCTTTCCTGGCAATGTTTATGAACTTTGTAATCACAGAGGTTGGGAAGTTTCATAGCTGTTCTAGTGAGAAAAAACTGTGTCCAAGCTGGAGTCCTGAGGTGCTCAGCAGGAGTTAAATAGGGACTAAAGGAGATGAATATATGAACTTGTGTTGTGTGTTTGCTGTTAAAATTAATAAAACCTTCCTAGAAATGCCTGATTAAGAAATGTATGTCACTAGGTAGTAAATACAAAAACAAAGCTAGTCTTTTGAGTAATTTCTTCAGATTCACTCTTACCCCCTCCATGTTCTGGACTCAAAACATCAGCTTATTTAGGGTCTCTGTGGTTAGAAGTCAGGTTAGATATTGGTTGGGGCTGTGTTTATTAAGCAAGACTAGTGACTGGCAAGGGCTGTTCACTTCCAGGAGGTATTGAAGCAATCCTCACCAAAGCCCAGCAAGGATGGATAAATAATTTGTGTAACTGGTAGATCAAGAACAAGCAGTCAAGGTTGATGAAGACCTAATTTCCATTTAAAAACAAAACCAAACCTAATCTGAGGCATTAGAAATAATAAGAGTGATACATTAAGGGTGTTCATCTTTATTCTGCACTGAAGGCTCCTGGGCCCCAGGTGAGGGGAACCTACCTTGTACCTCAGGAAATGACAGCAAAAGCAGATCCAAAAACCCATGGACTCTCTGTCTGTGACAGTCACCTGTGAATGGCCTTCTCCAACCCTGTTTTTCCAGGATTTCTTGTATTTGAACAAAAATCCACGGAGTGATTACACAGCCATGACTCTGCCATCCCTCCCAGGGGCTGTGTGGGTGACGTGCACCAGGTTCCCGCAAGGCCCAAATCCCGAGATTGTTCCCAGCTTTTCCTCCTCATCATTGAGCTGATTGTGTAGCAGAGCTGTTCACTGATGGTTGGTGGATTAGTCACTGTGGCTCTGATGTCAGAGGTTGCTTGGGATTAAATTCAATAGAAGACTTGGCTTTTGCAGCATCTTGTTTTTAAGTGCTTGGATCCCTGAGTGGAGCCCTAAATTTGGGTTAAATACAGACCGCATAGAAGGGTTTGGCACTGGATAAGGTGATCTTTTAAAGCATGGAGGATCTGGAGCACTTTCCAGGAGGGACAGAGGGGACAGTTCTTGATATCCAGAGAGATGCTGGGCACAGAGCTGGAGGGATGTGAGGGGAAGTTTTGGACTCAGCACCTTGGGGAATGTGGCCATGAGCTCAGGTGCCTGCAGATTTAGGGGGCTGCCACACCTGGGGGTTCTTGGTGAGCCCAGTTCCTGCCCAAACCCTGTCCTAGGCACCCAGTCCTTCTCTCTGTTCAGCCTCTGAGTTGCTCCATCAGAGCAGCCACCAGGGAGTTCTGGATATTGGCTGGTGCTTGTCAAGCACTTGAAGATTAAATATACTGTGTTGTGAACAAGTTTTTGCTTTTCTTGTATTGAGCTGGGATACTGAGGTGATGAGCATGGTGTAAATATCTGGAGAGAGGAATGCTGAGCATAATAATTTGTATTGATCTCAAAAGCTAAAAGGCCTTTCTGCAACACTCTGCTTTCTTGGTATATATTATGGCCATGTAATAACAGAATTATTATTTCAGCAAAAGAATCAGGAGGAAGAGATTATTATTCTAATAAACCAAATTTGGAAAGAATAATTAATTTGGTTCAAGGTGAAAACTAGTGGCCTAACTTAGTGTGGGATTAGCATATTGTGTATGTTTGAACATTTCTTGGCTCTGCAAAAACAGTGGTTTACAGGATAATGTTTGTTTTATTTATAATGATCCTCTGCTTAGAAGATCTTTTAGAGTTTGTTTTTGGTTTTTTTTTCTCTTTTAAAAGGCTGACATTATTGAAAAAACAGTCTAAAAACAATGGTCCCTTATCCCTGAGATAAGCTTTTTATAAATGTGGCTTTTTTTTTCCTAAACAAACAAAGCCCCCTAATTATAAAGGATTGCAGCTCTCAGATAGCACTGGTATGATTTAATTTGCCAGTTGCTGTCATTATCTGAGTCATTCCCAGGGAAGAAAACACAGAGAGTACTCCTAGATGTGCTGCAGCAGGACTGATGCTGCTCCAGTGCACTGTGGTAGTGATTCTTTGATGAGTTTGTTCCTTATGGGTTCAGTACACATAATTCCTGAAGTGTTTAGAACATGTAAACCCTTTCAATCTAAGGTATGTGAACAATTCTACAGTTACTAGTCCTTTTGCTCTTTTTCAATTTTTATTTATTTTTTAAATCTGTTGCTATCTGAAGTGTGAAATGTTTTGAACTGGCCTAATTAAATGGTCACTGATGCCTTTTGATGAGCTGAAATACAATATTGCAAAGCTGTTCCCACTCTGCCCTGAGAAGTGGTCAGGACTGGATTTGCTGCAGACATTTGGCAATGGAATGGAGATTTTCAGCCCTGCCTGGGATGGAAATACTCACTTATTGAGGAGATCCTTATGAAATATCTTGATGAGTAGTTGGTGCTCCTCACGGAGACACTTTGTGGAGCGATGGCTGAGCAGCTGTGCTCGGACTCCTTTCAGCACAGTTGTGCCTCAGCTCTGCCAGAGGCAGCAGATGATGCTCCACAGCTTGACAAGGCCCTGGCCCAGAGGGATGGAGTAGGGTGAGTGAGCTGACAGAGGTTCTAGTTCACAAAATGGGCTGGAATTATTAATTCTGGTAGCGGGAGTGTGAAATACAGAATCCCTGTGTCTGTGGAGAAAAAAGGAGGGGCCACCACGTTAAACATCTACCAGTCCCTTCTGAGCTGGTTCCAGAAGGAACAGTGCATTTTCTTTATTTAATATTTTCTCTGATATGTGCTCAAATTATTTAAATGCTGCATGCGAGGCAAAAAAACCAACCCCACGAAGAAAACACAATTAAAACATTAATTATTAGTGCTGGGAGTATTTTGAGTCATTTTTGTATTCAATCGGCTGTAATTAAATACTCAGTGAACACAAAATTAGGTCATATATTATGTAAATAGGATGAGACATCCACTAGCTCCAGCAAGAAATGTGTTGGAGTCCTTCAGGGTACAATTCAGGAATGGCCTCTTGGAGCCTGGTGGGTTGTGTCTGACCCTGATCTCCTCCTGTGCCACACACCCAGCTGGGCAGGGAGCAGATCCCGTGGGATGGGATCCACGCCGGGCCACCTGCTGCCTCCTGAGCCTCATCTTCTCAGCCAGGTTGAGCTCTCCCAGGGGAGAGATTTCCTCCATGTCCCCAGTGCCTCTCTCTGCTGTGACCCAGCCACGTGCCTTGAGCTCATCCTTCAGACACAGAATGAATTTAGGTGTATTAAACAAAAATTAATAGATGCTTTGATGGTTTCGCTGAGCGATGCTGGGAGCGCTCGGCACTGCCCAGGATCAAGCCCTCTATTCTCTAACATGACACTTGACAACTCCTGCTTTAGCAGTCATAATTGCAAATGCCAAACCTGATTTTCCTCCCTTTGGGGATAGTGGAAGCAGTAACAGGTCCATTATTATTAATCAGAACATTTATGTAGCTCTTAAAGAAAGAAATAACAAATACAAAATCAAGCTGCTGGGTTCTGCTCTCTTCTGACAGGGGCTTGCTGGGGGAAGCAGCATCTCCTGTCAGTCTGAGCTGCTTCATCCTCATATCCTCCATTCATTGTGCTCCTTGTTCCCATCTCCAGAAGTGGCTCTCAGAGCCCTCCCTTCCTTCCCCAGTCCTTTTTTCCCCAACTCTCCAAGTTCTCACTTTTAAATCCAGACATGAACACCATTCCTAGTCCTCCACCCCTGTCTGTGTCCCATGGAACAGCTGCCCAGGGCAGTGGTGGAATCTCCATGTCTGGAAGGGTTCAAAAACCCTGTGGATGTGGCACTTGGGGACGTGGTTTGGTGGTGGCCTTGGCAGTGCTGGGGGAGTGGTTGGACTTGATAATCTTGAAGGGATTTTCCAACCTTGACGATGACACAATTCCATTTTGTTCCCTCATGGAAGAGGCTGCAATTCAGAGCTGAGGAAATGTTGTATATCAAATATTCTGTTGGGGTCCTTCAGGTAATAGTTTTCTACAGTGGGTGCAGTTTGGTGCTGTTTGTATTCTTCAGGTGATGGACGAATCAAATTGTGGTTGTTTATATTTTGATTTTTTAAGAGAGCTAATGTCTTTTCTATCCTCCCTCCTTCTTCTCTGGCTCCCCCTTCCCCACATCCCAAACAAAAAAATCTTTCTTTTATAGAATTTCTTTTCGTAGCCCACAACTGATTCTTCGTAGATCCCTGAAAAAAGCAGGGTGGGTTTAAATCAGGAAGAAGAGATCAGCCTTGGCACTGGGTAATCCATGGACAGGTGCAGTGGGAACTCTGCTGCTCCCAAACCCTGACATGGGGATCCCAGATAACCCACTGAAGGGAAATCAGTGAGGATATTTCTGTAAGGGAGGTGCCATGTGGTTTTTATACCCAGGTAGCTTTTTGTCCTAACTCTCCATGAGGTAAGAAAGAGCTCATCTGGTCTGTGCCTCTGGAATTGACATGTCTGGAATCCTCAGGAGAAGGAAGGATGGCGGTGTCTGGGCTCTGGGGAAGGGACCTGTGCCTGGGGCCCTTCTCCCACCTCTTGTGACTCTGAAAGCCAGGTTACACAGTCACCTCCCTTGTTTGCCATGCCATTTTTACCTCTGGAATTGGGGTATAATCCAATATTTAGGATGGAAAGCTTATTCCTCCGTCTAAGCTGCGATAAACCTACGTGGACCTTCAGGATGGATGGTTGGTGGATTGCAGATGTGGGCAGCTTGTTGGAGCTGGTGGTGTGACCCCAGGAAGGGGATGTCAGGCACTGTGTGCTTAGAGTAACTGTGGAGGAAAAACAAGGCAGAGTGGCCACTCTGAGGCCCTGATATTTCACTTTCAAACTTCCTTCTAGCTGGGAGGGTCAGGCTTGGCTGCTCTCAGCTCCGTACTGTCAGGAGGCATGGATTCGGCTTATCAAGCAGTGCTGGGCTTGCTAAGTGCTTGGCAGACATTATAGAAAAGCGAGATGCTATTCATGCTGCAGTGGATAAGGAGTTGGAAAGCTTTGGTTTGAGATTGCGAGAGGCTGAGAGGAAAATTGAAGTCATGGAGATAATGATCATTGGACCTAATGCTGCTCTTGCTGAGAATGCCAAAGGCCAGGTTGTAAGGCGTGCAGAAGTCCAGTTGATCATCTGGAAAATAAGTGCAGATTGAGTATTGTCATCTTGGTGGGAGAATCTTGTGAATATATTGATGGAGGAGCGCAGAAATTCGTGTGCTGGTTGCAGGGTGCTGGTTGAGTGGCAGAAATGTGAGGTGGAATTTTTCAAGTGCTTCAGTCGTGTTACTGAAATGTCAAGCTGCTAAGCACTGATTTCCCAGGACAATAAACCAGTGAATATTATTGCTAATATTATTATGACACAGTGGCTTGAAGCTGGTGCATATGATGCAACTCCAATAACAAAAAAAAAAAATCTGTGTTTTTTTTTGCTAACTGTTGGGGGATTGTTCAGTGTAAAATATCAGGGGGTAATTCTCATGCTCTGTGACTTCTGTGTGTCATTTGGATTTGGCTTTTTCTTGTATATCCTAAAAAATAGTTCAATTAGGTGACACTGAAAATCATCTGGAGTATTCTGCCTTCTTATTGCCAATAGGTTATAATTTAATAAAACACGTGATACATAAAAATCAGCAGAGAGACATCTGGACTGGAGTTGCTGCCATAGGCCTACAGCTTTTCTTTCCTTCTTTTTCTAAAGAGGAGAATGAGATTTTAGTTTAAACTGTTTTTACCCAGCACATTGTGTGCCAATAGGCAGTGAATAGATACCATCTCCTCAGATGTGCACACAATCAGATTTTATCCTCCAGCACTGGAGGTTCTGTGTGCAGCTGCTGACAGAAGATTTTATTTGCCTTACAGAGGTCCCTGTGGACAGAGAAATTGTTCCCCACTGACAAGAGTGGTCCTTCAGCATATTTTTGGATTGTCTTCCTTCAGAATTGTTCCTTCTTAAAGGTCGACTTATTTCCTCCAAACTATTAAACATCCTCTGTTAAGGAAAAATAAAATAGTTGTGCTATAAATAATATGAAAATTACCATTCTGACCTTTTTCTCTGCATTTCTTCTGTTTCCTTGACCTGCTTTCCTCCCCGTGGGACACCAGTGATGTGTCCCTCAGCCCGGGCTGGCAGCCTGCTGGGGGCACACAGGGTGGCTGTGCCTGCCTGGGGTTTTACACTTGCTTGGGAGGGGTGTAAAGAGGAATAGGTGGATCAATAATTCACTTTTGGTATCCTTGCTTATGTGGCAGATCCGTGGTGTGCCTGGTGCTGGGTGTTCCTTGCAGGAGTGCTGTGGTGCCATGGTGCATAGGGTTATTTTCCTTCACAAGAGAAGCAGGAATTTCTTCCCTTGGTTCTTTGGGAAAGCAGTTGTGCACAATAAAGGGATTTGTGATACTGGGTCCTACCTCCTCAGACTGCTGGGATTTCAAACTTTGTTTTCCTGTTCTGAAAATGGATGGATGCTGGGAGTTCTCCTGTGGCCTGGGGCTTTCTGTAGTAAAAGAGAAATTGGAAACCAAGGGTTATATTCTAGGCACAGGATAATTTAACATCATGCAAGGTCAATCTGAACATTTCTTGACCCCTGTTACTATGATGTACTTTTCCCTGAAATCCTCATGAAGTGGGTGGAGTTTTTTATTGCCTGTGAGGGTGTTGTTCTCTCTGACACAGCATGTACAATTTGGGATGGACTCTGTGAGATTGTGTTGGATTATTGCCTCCTGGGTTACTCCAGCATCACAAGTGGTCAGCAGTGCCCCTGTGGCATCTGTGTGGTGGTGTGCAGTGGGAGGACACATGGCCCAGCTCCTCTCCCAGCCAAGGAGATGCTTTGGGAGTGCCCATGGTGTTTCCATGACACCCTCACTGCTGTCTGTGGACATGTCTGGGACACGGGACAGCCTGGCCAAGCCACCAGGAGAAGGGAACAGGAGGAGGGGGAAGCAGGGCAATTAACTCACCTCTCAAAGGACAAAACTTTTGTGTGTTGTGCTAAAAGCACATGGCCACAGTGCTGATCCCACATCTCACAGCAGTGGCACAGGCACAGTGATCCCACATCTCACAGCAGTGGCACAGGCACAGTGCTGATCCCACATCTCACAGCAGTGGCACTGCCCCAGTGATCCCACATCTCACAGCAGTGGCACTGCCCCAGTGATCCCACATCTCACAGCAGTGGCACAGGCACAGTGCTGATCCCACATCTCACAGCAGTGGCACAGGCACAGTGATCCCACATCTCACAGCAGTGGCACTGCCCCAGTGATCCCACATCTCACAGCAGTGGCACTGCCCCAGTGATCCCACATCTCACAGCAGTGGCTCCTTCGAGATGCTGAACAGCAGCAGGGCAGTGGCTGCAGCTCTGCTGGGAGAACTGTGGTGGCCAGAAGTGTGCTGAGGAGAGCACACAGTGGCCAGGAACATCAGCAAAGTGGTCTCAAGCACAGGGACTGTCACCCCAGGGAAGGCTGTGGGGGTGACTTCAGTGTGGGAGTCACCCCGTTTTTGAGGGGCTGAGATGTTGTTTCACCAGGGAGATGTGAAGAGGGTTCAGGGACCCGTTGGTGTATGGGGGTGCCCATCACCCTGACCTCTGGATGGTGAATTTGACACGGGGGTGTGCAAGGGCTGCTCTTCAGTCTTGGAGCACTTTTTCTTTCCAAGCAGCTGCTTGTAGGACCCAAGGGGCTGTGGGGGAACAAAACACCCCCTTGCCCAGCACTTTCTCCCAAAACTGCACTCCCAGCAAAGTTTCCATTTCCCAATTCCTTATGACTTTTGGTTTAACTCCTGTGCTTTCCTGTGCCTTACCAAAAAGTGTGGGAATACGCTTCCATGTGCTGCTTGAAAATGTGATTTTTGATTATCTGGGAGCTTGCTTAGGAAATCTCTGGGCTTTGTTGCATTGCACATGCTCCGATCCCATTTACAAGCAAGCCACACACTGGGACAGAACTAGGTCACTGGAAGACTCCTTACTGGACACATGTTTAGTTTTCCTAATTCACCCCCTAGATTAAGCAACATAATTGGGATTTTAGAGGTAGCTGAGTCTTGCTGACCATAGCTAATTTTTATTGTGGGTCCATCAGAAGGTTGAATTTTGGAGGCACAAAATGAGAGGTTTTGGTACATGGGAGAAAGTGGGATATTTTGTCTTTGACTCGCAGTGGGAGGTCACAGCCTTTTGTGCTGGCAGCTCTGAAACCAGCACAAACTGGGGTGATTAGCTCCCTTTTCTAATGAGTACACAAAGCTGATTGTGAATGAGCCAGTGGGTTCATTGTGCACCCTTGGCCTGCGTTTAATCCTTTATGTGAGACCCCCTTTTACACAGGGACAGCAATTGGAATCCAATTTACACCAGCTCGGCATTAAATCTCCTTACTCCAGCGATGCTGGCTAATCAATGGAATTGAAATTCCGGTGCCATCAGGAGCCTCCTCCCTCCAGCTCTGCCACTCTTTCTGCTGTGTTTTTAGGAGAGATGAAGCCCTTTAAGTGGGAAACACTTTGTCTCCCTAATACAAGAATAAACAATGTCTCGCTTCTTGGCAAAACACATCGCAGCGCTGTGTAACAAGCAGCAGAGATCTTAAAAGTCCATCAAGAGATGTTATGGTAATTTCACAAGAACGACCACCTTGCTTTTAGTGAGAATTATCTAAATATGAAGATAAAAGGAAGAAGAAAGGGAGCTTGACGTGTAGAGAGACACATGAAAGGTTTCAGGAGAGGCTTTCGGTGCTGCACAGAAAGATTTTGCAGCTGAGTTTTCTGGCAAGCACCTGAATAGCAGGAAGAATTTCTGCCTGCCTGGTTTTCACTTTAACAAGCAGGACTTGTTAAATCAGTTTTAGGGGATATCAGAGATCAGTAAATTAAAAAGAGGAGACCTCAATCAGCCCCTCCCAACAACTTTCGGAATGGTGGTATTTCAGGTGAAGGAGCTTCCCCCTTGTTGCAGTTGAGTCAGGGGAAGAGAAACTAAATTTTTTAGGAGAGCCAGTGTTTGTGCACCCACCTGTGATGGAGAGGAGTGATTTCAGAAGTGCTGAATGCCTGGAAACAAAGCAGATGGAATATCTCACCTGAGTAGGGTATAAATGGGAATGCCATGAATTGTGGCTTGCTTCTGGAAATTTTGGCTGGTCATGGCTTTTGAAAGCCAGCTCACTTTGTGCCAGGGAACAGCTCAGCTCAGGAGTGCTCAGTTCTCATCCCCATCCATTACTTCTGGTGCTGCAGCCCCTTGAAATATTCATTCTGCCTTTTATTCCTCAGTGCTGTTTAATACCCCAGGCAGAACAGTGATCTGGAGGGTTTGTATTCAGTTACAGCCATTGTTGTGGGACAAGCTGGTACCTGGAAAGCTGACACTGGTCTGGAAATTAATGAGTATATATTCCCATTGCAATCTGTGTGCCAGGTGTATTTATTTAAAAAGTCATGAAGCAGCCTCCCCAAAATGAGAGGATATTTTTTACACAACTCTATGAATTTGCTCTTTGTTTCTCACCTTGTTTCTGAGCTGTTGGGATGCACATTGGTTGCTTTTGAGGTGCCCATGCTTGATAAATCCTGTGTTGGTTTGTTTATCTCCCTCCACTTTGGCTGTTTTGGTGCCCTTTTCTCTCTGCTGTCTGGTTGGAGCTGTTGTGTTGTTTTCTGAACAAGGCAGACTCAAAGGCCTTGAAAAGTACAAAATGCAACTGCCTGCCTGGTTTATGGCCATCAGGTTTGGTCCTGATCTTGGTACCCATCAGTGCTGATGGCTTGATCTGCAGTGGCTCACACTTATTTCCACACATAAATATAAAATAAATTTAAAACCACCCCAAACCAAGGAGCCCCCACAAATATTTTTTCAAGCTGCAGCTCCCATTCAGAGATGCCACTTATCCATCCATAAACCACTGAGGATTACCTGGAAGGATGATGAGGTAATCATTGCATAATAGCCCCAAGTTTTAAACCACTGGATTATTTTTCAGTGGTCAGGATCTTAATTTTGCCATTGATTCAGTTGTGGAAAGTCTGGTTGACATTTCAGTCAGAGCTGATTTGCCAGCCTTTAAGGTGAGGGTATTTTACGTTCTATTTTGTATAAACCCAGCAGTCTGAATTAAGGACAAATACCCTGAAGTGTGCAACTGAGCCTGTTTTAATAACTGAAATATTTGGGGCCATTTGATTTGGTGAGCTCTTTTTCTATAAAAAAAAAAACAAAACCAAAAACAAGGAGCGAACTGATCTCCAGCATTGTGCAGGGAACCTTATTTTGTGGAGAGAGAACACTGATCTTATTTTGCAGAAAATAAATGGATGTTTGTGTTATGACGCCTATTCAAGTACTTCCTTTTATGTATGTGCAGGATGCTCTGTCCTGAAATCAGATCTCGTCTGACTGATACATTTTAAGGAGAGTGATTCTGACTCTTTCACAACTTTCAAGTGTAAATGTGTTAATGTTTTACCCAGCACATTATTTCTAACAGGCTGAACTTTCATTGTGTTTTCGCAGTTTGGGTTTAGGTTTAACTCAAGCCTTTTCATAGCTATTTAATTCCTCATAATTTCTGACATTCTGGTAGCCTCACGGTTCCCTCAGGATTGCAGAGACAACCACAAACACCCAGCCTCCCTGGCTTTATTTTTTAAAAATCTTCCTTTCTCTCCCCAAGCTCCCAGCTCCCAAATGTGAGCCCCAGGGGGAAATCGGAAGTTCTTCCTCAGACCTGTCAACTCTTGTGCTTTCAGGGTGAGCCTAATGATGTTGAGCCCTATATGATTCTTTCACACTTGTCTACTTCAATCTCACCCTGCAAGACGAGCAGTGGCTGTGCAGAGGGAGGGGATGAAAGTCCTGCTACGGTGGAAATCTGCAAAACATACGTGCAGGCTGTGAAGGAAATTTGGGATCAAATGCAAATCCTGTGTGTAGCATTGCTGCTTGGGTTGTGGTTTTTTTCCTTTTTTTTTTTTTTTTTTTTTTTTTCCTGCATTTTAATATGATTTTTGTCTTGCTGCATAGGAAACCAGATCAGGTTTTGGAGGGACACGGGGAGGGATCAGAGTGAAGAATTATGCTGAGTGTCTCCCATCTGCCTGATGATATGTAGGTGGGAGTAAATAGCAGGATTTCACCGTGGAGAGAAGAGAAATAGTAGTGAAATTGAGTACAGAGGTAGCCACAAGCTTAATGTTTCAGAGATTGACCCTCCCTGCCTTTTTTAACAATTATGAGGCCACTTGTCCTCAGGACATTTTGTGCCTGGAGGCTCCATATAAAAGCCCTGGCGTGGCACTGGGAGACTCATACATGCCTCTGTAAGCAGTGCATGCAGCCCACCCTGTCCCCTGTGGTTTTCCTCACTGAGCATGGATAGGCAATGCCACCAGGGTGAATTTTTGGGAGCAGCTGGTGTGCAGCATCACCAGACTGCTCGGACCCCGGAGTGTGAAGTCATCCTTTTTTCTCTGTGTTTGCTTTTCAGCTTAATCTCTGAGCAGTTTCCTCCACTTCCATTTTTCTGGTGAGTCACAGAGGAGAGAAGAAACAGGCTAAACACAGATGGAAATGAAAAATCTGGATCCCAGAGCCTTCTGCCTCAGTTTCTCTCCAGAGTGCAGTCTTTACAGATAGCAATTGGAAAATGGTGTGTGGGTGCTATGAACACCCCCAAAATCATGCGGACACAGGGCTCGTTTCCCCCTTTGCTGTTAAATTGGTTTTATACACCATGTGAATCAGGTTTATGTTGTGTGTGAGCAGTGTGGCTGCCTCTTCTCTATTATCCAGTGGTTTTTCGCTCCTTGTGGGTATTTACCAGCTGGTTTTGTACAGCGCTCTGGTTTTGGTGTGTCAGAAAAATACCTGAAGCCATGTAGGCAAATGCTGAGCTTCTCCCCCTGACAAGACTCTGTAAGACACAGTGGAAATCCCTCCCTTGTGTGGGGCTGAGTGACAGTCCCTGAATGAAATAGGTGGAGAGGAATGGGGTGGAAGGAGAGAAAAAAAGAAGTGGGGAGCGGCAATCTTCCTAAATTTTTCCTGCTTTATCTATGCTTTCTCATTTCTAAATAGACCTGGGTCTTTTTTACTTACCACTCTTTGTAGAGGGCCCCCCCATCCAAACCCAGGCTCTGCTGAACTGCACCTTTCCACGTACACACACACAGCTGCAGCTCAACATTACTCGGGCTTGTTTTTGTTGTGTTTTTTGGAGACTGTTTTGCCAGCAAAGGCTGATGTCATATCTCTGGGTAGTTAAAAAGCAAATTCAGGCAGCCTGTGGTGGAGAACCTGTGGAAGTGGTGCTGCCAGCCAGGTTCTCAGGGAATGCTGGCCCTTGCCCAGCGGTCAGGCGGGTGATTTACTGAGTGCTTTTCCCATTGCTGTGCAGCAGCCAGAACGGCTTTGTGGAGTTACTAAATATTTTTTATTTCTTTAAAGACCTCCGTGGTTGGGTTTTTGAGTTTCTTCGAGGTTTGCCACTTTGGGCAGCGTTGAAAATGACAGCTTTTAGTTGTAGGCTTTAAGATTGTGGTAGCAAATTGGAATTCTGGTGTTGGAAATGGGGCTTTGCAAGAGGCAGATTTATAAATCAAGGGGGAGCTGAGGAAATGTGAGCTTTTGTGAGGCTCTGCCATGGGGCTCAGGGTGTTCAGCTTCTTGGCTGAAAGTTCCTGAGGGATCAGCAGTGAAGGAGGAAGGTGTGCTCCCAGACCAGTGTGGCTGTGTCCCCCTAGCTGAGGTGGCATTGGTCACCTCCAGCTGTGTTTCTGCCTCTTCCTTATGGGCTCTGCCTTCAGAGCTTCCTCCTGCAGCAAACAGTCAACTGCAACTGGGCTAAACACAAAATGTATGAGGATTTTCAAGTCTAAATGCATATTAACTGCTCTTTTTGTGTCTGCTCCCTCATTTCTTCTAGCAGCCACTCTTTGGGCATTGAAAGCTGCAAGTGTTCTCCATTCCAAACTGTTCTTCCCAGCTGGACAGTGAGAACCAAACCAATCACTGCTTCCTCTGGGAGCTGAGAGACCTCTGTAAGAGACACATCAGACTTGTACCTTGGAAAATAGGATAGAAGCAGCAGGTTTAGAAAAGTTTGCATTGATACTCTGTCCTGAAGACTTCCTGAAAGCTGTGCTGAGGGCAGATCTCCCTGTCCAGAGCTGTGTTGTTACCCTGGGATGTGGATGGGCACCCCAGAGGTGTTTGGAGCTGTCAGTCCCAGTCTGCCCATGTGTTAACCCAGTATTGTGTTACTACATACCTACACCAGTGACTGCATTTATTCAATATGCACTATGCTAAGCATGAAGTCCAGAGAAATCCCCCAGGGACATTTTCTGTTTTTGACTGCTCTGAAATCCCGTTCGAGCGCATTTGAGTTACTCATCCAACATCTGCTTGCTTTTCTTTCCTATCAGCTCTGATTCAGAGGTAAACTTTTAGGGTTAACCTTTGCCAGCTCTTCCCTGAATACTCAGTGATACACGGGGAGCACAGGAGCGTGCTCAGATGGTTTTAATCCACTCCAGTGATGGCAGGATGCAGCTGCCACCTGCAGACCGGCATTCACAGGGTGACCCTGACATTCGGGCTGTGCCTAAAAGCTTCTCTGTGAACCCTAAAAAATGGGTTCACTGAGTTTTTATTACTATGATTATTCTGATATTTTTTAATCCTTCGTGTGCAACAGCTTGATTTTGGGGTTGGTGGCACTGGAGGGAGGGAGAGTTGGTGAGAAAGGAGAGGATGTGGCTGGCGCGGGAGCTCTGGGCAGCCGTGGTGGAGCTGGGAATGGTGGGGGGCAGTGCCTGCTGCTGGCATCGCTCAGGAGCATTTTCCTGAGGTTCAGCACAGCAGCCATGAGGAAGAAGCTGACTGTCATTCTGATCATCATTAACTCAGCCTTCTACACCTTCACTCTTCTGGGTGTATTTGGAGAATTCCTCTGGCAGATGCCATTGCTTCATTAAACAATGAAAAGTTATGCCTGCTTGCCCTGGTTAGTCACTGCAAACCAGCTGCTGTGTTTGGGTCTAACCTGGTGCTAATCTGCTGCTCCTACTAACAATATTAGTCACAAAAAATAAATGTTCTGCTTGTCTAAATGGCCCTTCCATCCCGTGGTGCTCTCCTGAAGGTTGATTTGTAGCTGTTCATTTCCGTCCCAGCGCGGCTCTTCCCCAGGATTTGAAGGGACAAGTTGTTGTTGGCATAAATTTGGCAATTTTTAGTGTGAAGAACGAGGATATGGAGCCAGCTGGGAGGAAGGGAACACCTGGAATGTTGGTTTAGGTGGTCCATTGTTTCCAGCCAGTGTCCTTTGCTGCTCCAAGGCCCCTCCAGCCTGGCCTTGGACACTTGTAGGGATGGAACTTTTTTGGGCACCCTGTGCCAGGGCCTGACCACCCTCACAGGGAAGAACTTCATCCCAATGTCCCATCCATCCCTGCCCTCTGACAGTGGAAGCCATTCCCCCTTGTCCTGTCCCTCCATCCTTTGTCCCCAGTCCCTCTCCAGCTCTCCTGGAGCCCCTTTAGGCACTGGAAGGAGCTTTCAGTCTCTGGAACCTTCTTTTAGGGAAGGGTGCAATTTGCCCTTTGTTTCAGTGGCAGTTAATATTAAAATTAATTCTTATTTTGTGTCCTTTGTTCTTGATCCCCACTATGTGATTTTTTTTTTTTTCTTATTGCAAATTAAGCACGAGACGTTGTGGTGGGTTGCAGACTCAAGGGATTAATTCTGCAATTTCCAGCCCGACGTTCTTTTGTCCTGGAATGAAAATGGTCGTCTTAGGTAATGGCTATTTTTATACAGCCATTTGTTCACTGAGAACTGGGTTGAGACCTCCAGTAGTGTATCATTGACTGCTGAACAGCCATCGTGCAGTGCAAATCACTTCTGAGCTTGGCTACGCCCTCACCCGAGATGGAAAAGCTGGTTCCAAAAACCCCCTTGATGGTCTCACCCCACTCAAGGCTCCCCTTTCAATCTTGTCCCTTTTTCTTGGTGGGACTCAGGAAATCTTCATTGTAGGGGACAGGTAGAAATACCAATGTGCAAGTTTGTGCTTTTTTGTTGTGGAAAAAAAAAAGAAAAATGGGAAATGTTGCTGCAGTATCTTGTGGTTCACTGGAAGGACAGCAGTGCTTGGGGTGTCTGGGTTGTTGGAGTGATGACAGGAGCTGGGTGGTTTCTATCCTCCAGCAGCATATTTAGGCTGGGAAGGCACATCTTCAGGTGTTCTGCAGCTCTGGGAAGGGATTTTTGGATTGTTTGTGTGTAACATGTTTGGCCCGTGCCAGCAGCCGAGGTGATGTTTCCTGCGCTGCTTCTGGCTGTGGATGCTCCAGAGTCTCCCAAAGTCATCACTGTGCCCTAAATAAAACCCTTGAAGAGCTTAAAGATGCATCTTATTTTTTTTGAAGCCCATCTGCAGGTGGTTTTGGTGAAGACACTGTGGGAAGGTGCTGGAGAGAGTTTGTTGTGATATGCTGGTGGCATGTGGGCTCCTGGTCTTCTGGGTGAGGAGAAGATGCTCCTGTGCTTCCTGACAGAGATTTCATCTTTTTAAGCACGTTTGTGGTTAATTCCCAGCCCAGGGGTGTTGCCTTTACCTTAGAGAGAAGAGCAAACTGAGGCAGAGACTCACAGAGTGCCAGAGGCACATTTAGAACCATGATGGTCTTGCTGCAGATCAGCTTGGTTGGGCCAAACTTTTTCTAAATTACACTATTAAAAAGCTAATAGTGAAAATACTGGAGCAAGCCAAGCTCAACATGCAGAGTGGAAAGTAGAATACTGTAAGCAATGGGGTTTTAGTCCTCATGCAGTGGAGATGCAGGCAGTTATTTCTTAGGAATTATTTTATTTCGTTAACACCAAATAAATGCCATTGTTACTTTTTCAAAGCCTTTTTTTTTTTTCTTTTTTTCTTTTCATTAATAAGCCCAGCCAAACAGGCAGGACATTGCCCTGGTGCTGAATTGGCTCATGGATCACAGTGCTGGGAAGTTTGTATTAATCAGCACTCTGCAGTCAGTGTATTGTTGCTTCATTAACCTACTTGTTTTTAAGTATCTGTAAATCACAAAGAGGGGAAGTCCTGCTGCTTGCTGAGAAAGCAGCCCTGTTTGCAGCATCTCTCCTCTCTGAAGCACATTGCTGGTTTGCACTTAGGGTTTGGGGGCTTTTTTCCCCTGTTTTTCTCACCTGTGAAATTTGTGGTGTAGCTTAGAAGGACGTTTCAGATGTGTATATCCAAAATTGCAAGTGCTGTTGCTTTTAACATCCAAGCTCCCTGGGGATATTTGGTTCTGGAATACATCTATTCTCCAAGTGTTATTTCGCTGCTCACAATGTCACAGCTAAGGTCTTGTTGTTCAGTAGGTACATTTTATTTGTCAGGATGCTGTATCTTCCTAAAGAGGCAGGGAAGTGCAATAAAAAATGATTTATTTTCTTTTTTAAGTGAATCATTACAGGAGTTGTTAAAGGACTCTCATAAATGTTGTTACTGGAGAGCTGGTTCTAGGGTCTAGAGGAGGAGAAAAGGTTGGTGTCAGGTTGTACAATCTAACAGTGATTATGTGTTAATATTTCCCTGGCTAACAGAGATGCTCTTCAGTGTCCTCTGCTTCTGAGGAGGACTTTGAGGGGATGGGAAGAAATAAGGAAAGGTTGTTTGTGGTGCTGATACTGAGGTTTGTGCCCTGGTGAGTGTAAATCCTTGAAATCCTGTAGTGGTGGAATGGACCCGGAACTCATCACTGCTGTCTTGGCTTTTAATCAGAGAATCACAGAACGGGTTTGGGCTGGGAGGGACCTTAAAGATCATCCAGGCCAACCCCCTGCCATGGCAGGGACACCTCCCAGTGTCCCAGGCTGCTCCAGCCCCAGTGTCCAACCTGGCATTGGGCACTGCCAGGGATCCAGGGGCAGCCACAGCTGCTCTGGGCACCTGTGCCAGGGCCTGCCCACCCGCACAGGGAACAATTCCTAAATCCCAATGTCCCATCTAAATGGAAGCCATTCCCTGTGTCCTGTCCCTCCATCCCCTGTCCCCAGTCCCTCTCCAGCTCTCCTGGAGCCCTTCAGGCCCTGGAAGGGGCTCTGGGGTCTCTTCTCTCCACCTTTCCTTCAGGCTGAACCATCCTGACTCCCTCAGCTTTTCCTCACAGCAGAGAACCTCCATCTCTCCTCTGGTGCTGTCTGAGCAGCTCTTGGGACCATTTTTGGACAGGACAGGGGGTCTCAGAGGTGGCCCTTGCACCCACACACACTTTGGAGTGTGCAGCCAACAACGCAGGAGCTGCTTCTGCTTTCCCATTATTTCTTGGAACTGCAATGTCAAGATGTAACACGGAGGAGAGGATGTTCTCTGTCCTCTCTCAGGAGCTCTGTCGGTGTCTCTCTGCTGCTGTTGTCAGTGCCAGGGCTGTTGAAATCTCTATTGTTTAGCTCTGGAGCTCAGGGCACAGGGCTTCTCCTGCAGCCGAGCCCCAGCCGTGACTCATGGTGATAATTTGGAATTGCAGGCACTGAATGTGCAACTTGCTTTCCTTTGCCACAAGGCCTATTATGCAACAGGAACTGACAAGTACATTTTTGAACGTTTTCACTTACTCCACATAAGCATCGGTTCTGAAATTTGGAGAGCTTTCTAATTGAGTGATATTCTCTAGGAGAATCAAATGTATATTAACAAAATTTTTTTAAATGTAACAAGGAATAATTGAACTTCAATAGTATCTGATTACATTTGGTGTATTTCAAAAATCCGTTTTTTTTTCCTTACTGATTTCAATTGCATTTCTATATTTGTATTTTCCTGCCTTGTGGAAAGTACCACATGCAGTATTGGCACTGCAGTGCCTGACTTCTGGATGAAGGACTTAATCAAAGTAAATCTGGATGGTTTCTGTGAGGTGCCAGCCAAGGATAATCATCATTTTTGTTGCTGTTTACCAGCCTGTCCTACCTGTTGCGAAATGGAATATAATCTGTAAACACACCCTCTGGGTTTTAAAGTCTTCTTCCCCAAATTCCTAAAGCGTGTAACACTGCCTCTAGATTAATATTTAGACCAAATTTATTAACTGAGCGTGATTTTTCTTTTAAATTAATTTATCAGCCTCTTTCTTCATGCTGCTAAAAGAGACAAAAGCAAATCTGTCGCTGTTATTTAGATTTATTTCACAGACATATTTTCCCATTTGTGTGGATAAATGCTGGTCTGACTTCATCACCATTTTTAGATGTTCTGCAATGCCGAACACAAAATATGAGCTGTCCTTTTTAGAAATAGTCCTCAAAACACTCTGTACTCGTAACCCATTTGTACAGCTGGGCGAGCGGACGCGCCCAGAGCCTGCAGCTTGTCCTGGCTGGGCAGGAGCTGCTGAGCCCTGGCAGTGCCAACAGGTTTCATGGGCTCAGAGAGGAGCACAGACTCTGGAAGAGCTTCCAGGAGCTGGATCTGGCTCCCTGGAGGTGGATGCACAGCGTCAGTGTGGATTGGGCTGGAGCTCCCTCCCTGCCAGCGCTGCCTGGGGTGGGCACGGGGCTGGTGGCACCTGGCTGGACGTGGTGGGAAACCCAGCCCAGCCTCCTGGCCATCTCTGCTCAGCTGTCCTCCTTGCCCCGTTTTCCCAGGCTTTTACCTCCTCATCCCTCCTGGGAAAGCCTTGCCCGTGTGTCTTCCCCACCTGGGAGTTGCAGGGAGAAATCTGAAAACATGAATTGAGGCACTTTTTGAGTTTTCAGGTGTTTGTTTAGGTGAGATGGTGGGGAGCTTCAGCTGTGCTTTTTAAAGGGCAGGATGACCCCAGTGCCAAGTCTCTCAGGCTCAGTGGCCCCACTTTCCACATGCCCTGGGTCAAACCATGTGTTGCTGAGCCCTGGAGAAGTTTTAGGATGATTGATCCGTAAAACTTGTGGTTAATGCTGTAAATCTAAATAGATATAACAATGTTCATGCTGCCTTTTGTTGTCTCTACTTACAAATAAACAAGCAGCATCCCCTGCTCCCTAAACCCGGTGGAACTGAGGTCAAAATGCATTTGATGCTTGGGGATTGTCTGCTGGAGGTGCTGTGACCCCTGCCCAGCCCATGGTGGGGCTGAGCCCAAAAATCTCCGGGATGTGCAGAGAGCATGAGGCACGGAGCCGCCTTTGATAGAGCAGCTCTCAGGAGGCACAAACTTGTCCCCTGCGTTGTCAGGATGGGGACAGCTCATCATGAGGGGTTTGGTCACACTCGTTACGGGTGGTGAGGGGTGTTTGATCAAGTGGAGCCCAAGGTAAGGCGAAGTAAAGCGTTGTAAAGCGCTTTTTGTTAACGCCGCGCACCGAGGTGGCTCCCCGCAACCCAGTGCAAGCATCTCATGGCTCCTGGTTTATCCTCCTCTCCTGAAATGTGCTCGGCTTAAGTGGAAGCAGCTGCCTCCTGCACAGGGAAGAGGAGGCAGACCCTCCTCTCAGCCCCCCCAGCCCCTGCCTTCAATTAGCTGCTGGTTTGCCTGGAGTGCTGCAGTGTGACCACTCCTACTGTCAGAGGCAGGAGGGAAAATGCAGCACAGTAATGAATTTGTAACTAGAGAGTGGGGCTAACGAGTGTCCTCAGCACAGGAATGCAGTGGGGATATATTAAGCCAGGTGTATAGAGGAGGGAAAGAGGAAAAAAAAAAAAAAAACAGCATCTCCAGGCTGGATTTTATAATTAGGGCACATGGTGTAACTCTTTTGTTTTGCAGAAGCCAGCTTTATTAATTGGTGTAGAAGGTTGCTGTGTGCTATTCATTGTTTGATTAAAATGCCTGTATAAATAATTAGGCCTCTTCTGTTTGTTTTATTTTTGCACCCAATTTACATTTTCGTACGGAACAAAAAATGAATTAGCAAACGCGTTTATTCCCCAAATATTTCAACTCGTAGCTGCTCTCCCTCGGCCGCCCCCCACTGCAGTAATGACGTGACCTTTGTGCCACGCTGGCTCAGACCTCAGGAGCTCTGTTCTCTTTGGAGAAGCCGTGGTGGTCCTCCCTCCTTTGTGTGTGTGCTGCGGGGGCCGCGGGCTCGGAATCCCTCCGGAAAACACAAATAAACGCGGATATTCAGGCTCTGCTGGAAGCAGCAGGTCAGCGCTGTATCTGGTGGCATTTTGCTGAAGAAAGGAGGATTCAGGCAGGCTGGGTTTGTGCCTGTCTCCTTGCAGGGCTGTGGAACAGGGTGGAAATGCTGCTGTTTGTGCAGCAGCTGGAGAAGCTGCTGTACATCTGGAGCCAGGGCGAGGAAGGCCTTTTGAAACTGTTATTGTTATCAGGGACTGCCTTTCTGTGATAATACGTGAAAAATCTGCCTGCCTGCAGTACCTCTGAGCAGCCTGTACATAATCTTTATCCTGGGAAGAGTTTGCTGTGAGCTGCTGCTGTTAATGTCGATGCATCCTTTGACTTTTCCTTGAGAAGATTGTTCAGGAGCAATGCCAGATGTGGTCATCGTGGTTCCCTGATTTTTCCCTGGACTGTGGTGGTCTCTCCTTGCCCCTCTGAAGCCCAGCAAAGGCAAGGCTCAGATGAGGCACTTGCACAGATGTGAGGGTGTTCTCCACTCGGCAGCATTTGCAAAGTGCCCTGAGGAGGTCAGTGGACATGCCTATGGACTGGTGCACCTTAAAAATGTCCTTTGAAACCTAAGGTCTGAAAATCAGTGCCCTAAACCATGGTCTCTTATATTTGCCTGTTTGTAAAGGCAAAATCGAGCAGAAAATAGTAGTTCATGAACAATGCCAGGAGTGGTTGTGTGTGGCCAGGGCATCACACCCAAAATGATCCCTGCACAAACAGCAGTTATGGTAGAAAATGAGGAGAATTTGGGTTTTTTCACCTGTTTTTCCACCCTTCGAACTCTCTCTGGTGTGCAGGTTGCGTGGCCTGTCCCATGGGTGGGGAGAGGCTGTCAGAGGAGCTTTCTTCTGTCAGGATGTGGCTGGTCCTTCCCCTGGCAGGGCTTAGCCAGGAGCATGAGTTTCCTGAAGTTTTTTCAGGCATGGATCGATCGGTAAGAACAGTTTAACAGCAGCTGCAACAAAAACCAGAGAGAGAGAGAGAGAGCGAGCTCCATGCGGCTGATCCCTGGGGACAAGTGGAGAATTGTCACTGTAATAAGAGAGACTCAGGAGTGAGTCTCTCTCCCTGGGAAAGGAAGAGCAGGGACTGTCTGGCTGAGGCAGGGCTGGGAAGTGCTGCTCTTCATCCTGCAGCTCTGCAGCCAGCCCTTGGTGCATTCCCACTGTGACCTTCCCACGCTGCAGGGAGTGGTGGTGGCATCACTGCCACTGCCCCCTGGAAAGGCCACAGAGGGCTGGGGGCTCCTGCCTGGGGGTCAGCGATGCTGGTGACACTAATGTGACAATGAGGCACTTGGCAGTCACACACTGGGGCTCACCCCACCGCTCTGTGCCCCAGCTCTGAGGCAGGAGTGGTTTGATTTGGGGCTGGCTCCAGGAATGGGTTGGTTTTGGTCGCTGGCTCACTACAGCATGTCCTTTGCTGGTGGCTTTTTTCCAGCTCTCCTCATGCTCCTCGACAGACCCACCCTTCACAGATGGTTCAATGGTTTGGGTTGGGAGGGACCTCAAAGGTCACCCAGATCCACCCCCTGCCATGGGCAGGGATGCGTTCCACCATCCCAGGCTGCTCCAAGCTCCATCCAGCCTGGCCTTGGACACTTCAGGGATCCAGGGGCAGCCACAGCTCTGTGGACCTGTGCCAGGGCCTCACCACTCACACAGGGAACACTTTTTTCCCCCAATACTTAATGAAAACCCTCTCCCTTTGGGTTTAAAGCCATTCCCCCGTGTTCTCTCTCTCTGCCCTGCTTTGTTTTGTCCTCACTGTGGTGAGGCTGTGCCTGATCTGTGTGTGCCTGTGCCTGGCAGCTGTGCTGGGAGAGGTGAGAACTCCCTGCTGCTGCCAGCCAGCGTGGATTCCCACCCAAAACCACAGATTCTTGCCTTTAGTTGGGCTTTGCTACTACTGCTGGTTTGCCTGCCTGTGCTGTGGAGTGGCAGTGTGCACAAACCCCAGCAGACTTGGCTGAGCTCTCTGTGTCTTTCCCGTGCTCTAGGACAGAGTGCAGTATTTTTTCCTTCCCTGTTACTAAAAACTTGAGGGTTTTTTTGTCTGAATTTGCTCATTGCATATGAGAAGCCCTTGGAGGAGGCTGCTAGTGGGGTTTAGTGTTTGAGCTGTGCCTGGTGAGGCTCTGGGTTTGCTGCAGCTCCATCCTGCTGGGATTCAGGGTTAGGAGCTGGCTGAAGGTGCTGGGAAAGGCTGGCAAAGTTCAAACTCACAGAACTGCCATTTAATCTCGGGTGTTTTTAATTTGCAATGTTTTTCTAGTAACGTTATGCTTTGGAACAAAGATAGTATTTTTTCCCTTAACCTAAATGCTGCATCCTCTATTTATTCCTTTTCCCTTCCCTGCCAAGCACAGAGCAGTCAATGGGTGGAATTTTTTGCAAGAAATTCAGACTTTTCAATTTAAAAAAAAAGTTGAGAACATGCCATAATGCTATGCATGTGCCAGCGAGCAAGTTGTAATGCACACAGCCAAATCAAAATGATCCCACCCTCACTTTTTCCTATCATTTACAAAAACCAGCTGGAAGGACTCAGCCCAGCAGACTGTGTCTCTAGCAAAGGGGAGCAAAAATGTTTGGGTGGTGTGTATAATATCAGGTCCAGTGCCATCGTTTCAGGGCATGTGTGCTGGCTGGAAGGACTGGAAATTCGGATATCCGTGTCTAAATCCGGATTGGGCTTTCTGCACTGTTTGGTACATGACAGAATCCGTGCCCAGCCACAAAATGAAGCGAGTTGTGCTCATCTGATTTGGGGATTGAAGGTTTAAAGTAATGTGTAATGTGCTTTAACACAGAATCATGGAATCATTTAGATTGGAAAAGACCTTTGGGATCATCAAGTCCAACTGGTTCCACAGCACTGCCCTGGCCACCACTGACCGGTGTCCCCAAGTGCCACATCCACAGGTCTGTTAAATCCCTGCAGGGATGGGGATTCCTCCTCCTCCCTGGGCAGCTGTGCCAGGGCTGGACAGCCCTTTCAGTGAAAAATTTTATCTAATACCCAATCTAAACCTCCCCTGGCCCAGCCTGAGGCTGTTCCCTCTCCTCCTGTCCCTGTTCCCTGGGATAAGATCCCAAATCCCCCTGGCTGTCCCCTCCTGTCAGGAGCTGTGCAGAGCCACAAGGTCCCCCCTGAGCCTCCTTTTCTCCAGGCTGAGCCCCTTCCCCAGTTCCCTCAGCCCCTCTTGGTGCTCCAGCCCCTTCCCAGCTCCATTCCCTTCCCTGGACATGCTCCAGCCCCTCCAGGTCCTTCTCCAGAACTGCCCCAGGACCGGAGGTTGCTCAGCAGTGCCCAGTGCAGGACAGATATTCCTGCTCTAAAGTTTCTATAAATAGGGCCTGTGGTATGTACCAGGTCCAGGTTTGTTCTCCTAAATATGCATATTTTGCATAAAATTGCACATGAACAGTTTTTCTGTTTTCAAAAATTGCCCAAATGTATAACTTTGGTGACAAAAATCTTCTGGCTGAGAGGGAGTGGGAACCACGTGGAAAGTCTGAGTCAAATGCTGTTGCAGGTTGAATAGCACAGAAACGTATCTATTTGAAAGAAAAACTGTGTTTTTTCATAGGTTTTTTAAGAAGTCCAAAGGACAAAACATGATACTGTTAAAGTAGTTATTTTTACTTCATGCCTTTTAGTTTACTTTGGGCTGTACGTAGTGAACAATTTTTTGTAGCAGTGATATGGCTCTAGTTTTTCTGGCCATTGGAATACATGGGGTGTTCCCCTGTTTTTAGAGCAAATTACACTTTTCCTGCCTTTATGTATGAAAATATCATGATTTGCTGTTGCAGAAAATTAAGCTGCTTGAGCCTTGCTGTGTTGGAGATAGGGCAAGGCTAGTTTTAATCTCAGTGTAAGCACAAAGTAATTGTCTACAGTTTGGCTTTTCTTTTTAACAAATAACATCTTGGGTTTTTAAAGGAGATTTTAAATTACAAAGTGTGTCTGTCACTGTCCTCATGATGGTCTCTTTTCCCTGTGTTGTCCATGGAGGTGACCAGGGAGGATTTGGCTGGTGCTTAATGCTTCCCTGTCCTCGTGGTGTGCGTGGCTCCAGCCTGTGCTGCTGGGGTGGCTGCCCACAGATCTCCCCTGTGGGGTCCCAGGGTTATAGAGTTGAGGAATAAACCAGGGAACTGAATTTGTTTCACTCCTGTTCTTAGGTGGTTTTTAGGCCCTTTGGAGGCTGCCACCAGAAAGGACCTTTCCCCCCACTCTATTCTCCATTCACACTGGAGAGGGGAGATCCCAAAAGTTCCCCCCCAGAGCATCTCTGCAGATCCTGGAGCACAGGGAACGTGGCTGATGGATGGAAGAGCTCCGGGCTGGGCGGCTCAGTGGGAATCTAGGGGGGGAAGGAGCTGGAGATGGTTGGAAAGATGCTTGGTAATTTTATTCCTTGTCATTTCAGACACGGCTCTGTGACAGTCCTTATGATCTTTAGCCATGCATTAATCTCGCTGCTGCTGAGCTTCACACCACTGCTCTTCCACCATTATAGTGCAAGGTTTCTGTGCATTCCAATTGGAAATAAATTTCTTTATTACACATTCTTTGACCTTGGCATGTTTGTAACCCTGGTGATTGTTAGAGGGGTAAAAGGAGGACTTCTGGGATAATTGCCTTGTTTGTTCTTTAGCTCTGAAGCATTGATACCTGCAGTTCTGGGCTGAGATAATTAAATCTCAGAATCGCAACCACACCAAGAGAATCTTTCTGTTTCTGTGGGCAACGTTTTATTTTTTCTGTGGGTATAAAAGTGCAGTTTCCATTTACAAACCCTCCACAGTGACTTTTGGAAACAGGCCGTGCTGAATGTCCAGCTAGAACTGTTTTCCTTTGAGGTTGTAGTTCTGTGAAATAGATGACACCTTAAAAATAATCCCAGAAAAACACGTGCAGGAAGGGGAGTCAGGAATCAGGTGGTGCTTCTTGGTATCCATAGCAAAAACAATTTTAGAAACCACTCCTCTCATAAATACTGCATTTTTGGGATAGCTCTTCTTGTATTCTCTATTGCCAAGTGCACTGGCATGAAAGCAGCTTTCCTCAAAAATTAATCCACGCCTGCTGTCTTTTCCCGATGGGGTGACAAGCGCTGTTGTAAGCAGAGCTGTGAAGCTCCATGAAAAAATTTAGGGCATAAAATTTATTAAGGACTCGAAAAACAAAATGTTCAGGTATTTTGGAAAGAAAAAAAAAAATCCCCAAATCAAACAAAATGACCTTTTCCCATGGCAGCTTGAGTTGTGCTGGGTTTGAGCGGCTGCGCAGCTGCAGCCTGGAGCTTCCCATTCCTACTGCTGCATCCCGGATTCCTCCAGCTGCAGAGCATCCCAGCACAGCTCAGCTTCAGCTTGGGCCTGCTCTGCAGAGACAGGGAAGGAATTCTTCCCTTTGAGTAAGTGCAAAGTTGCCCAGAGCAGCTGTGGAAGTGTCCCAGGCCAGGTTGGATGGGGCTTGGAGCAATCTAGGACAGTGGGGGGTGTCCCTGCCATGGCAGAGGGGACAACAGGATGATCTTTAAGGTCCCTCCCATCCCAAACCACTCTGGGATTCTCTTTTGTGGCTTTGCTGGTGATCTGCTGAGTAGGAGAGTAGATCTGCTCACTGCACTCACCTTCCTCCTCCCTGAACTTACACAAAGATCTTTTGTTTCTTCTTTGTAAGCATTGCCCCAGTGTAAGAGTAGTTTTATACAGGAGCCAGTGAAGTTTGTTTTTTTTTTTTTTTAAATGTGTTTTCTCTGCTCTCTCTTTTCCCTAAGGACACAGTAGGATATTCTTCCAGTGTAATCGAAGTCATTTCAACACCTTGTTTTCTAGCACCTGCAATTTATACAAAGACAACTGGTTGTTCTGTGTAGAATATCCAGAAAAAAATAAAATAAAAGCAGAGAGAGTCTTGTTAGCAGCTGGGGCAGACTTGTTGTGCTTGTCAGGATGTCAGCTGTGTTCACATGGAGGCACGAGCCTGTCTTGGGTGAGAAGCAGCCTTGGGGAGACAAGGGCTTGCTGGTGGGGTGTGGGGTGTCACCCACTGCCTGGCTGGGAGAGCAGTGCCTCCCCCAGGGGCTCAGGGAGAGGAGCATCCCAGGGCTGCCTTCCTGCTCTGTGGGTACCCAGGAACCCCTTCCTCACACAGGTTTTGTAGGATCCTAAACCACACTGGAGTGAAGCACCTGTGTCACACGCAATGGAGCCTTTTCCAGCTCAGCCCTGCCTCAGTGTAACCTGTGTGGCAGCACATCCTCCTTGGAGGTGAAGCTGGAGGCAGGGGAGTGTCCAGAGAGGCCCTGGGACCTCCTGGGATACAGCTGGACATGGCTGTGGAAATCTTGTGGAGTATGGAGATGGCACCTGTGGAGCTGTGCTGAAGGATTCATGGGGGAATAGCCCCAGAGTGGAGGTCCAGTTTGGGAGCTGGACATTGGCAAGCAGAGGAATAACTCTGGGATCTCATCACCCTTGAGCTTCATTCTGGTGCAGCACAGGAGGAAATTAGAGCCTTTGTAGAGGGGCTGATTTGACATGCACATGGGAACAGAGAGTGTGGTGGGGCAGAATCTTTGCAGAAATGAGAGCAGGATGGATGTGTTCACTTTCCTGCTGAAATCCTGGTCTGGTGCAGACCCCTCTAGAGTTCTGAGGGTGTTGGCTGAAGTTTCTTCTGAATTAGCCAAGCTGAAAGAACCCTCTTGGACATCAGGGCTGGGGGAAGAGTCAGGGAATTGCTGTGCAAATGGCATCACTTACCTGTGCTGTGTGCAGGTTGATGCAGTTGAACCAGGCTCCTCTAACCCACAGAACCCCTGAGGATCAGCACAGTGGCCTCTTAAGTGTGCTCGTCTCACGTGGTGTTACCTCCCAAGCAAAGGTAACACAGATCTAATCACATCTCAGCATCAAATTCACATTAGCTGAAGAATTAGGGATTCAGGAATCTGCCCTCCAAAGGTTTTCCTGACAAACCTCAGCTCTTGGCTCTTGCTGGCCCTGTCTTTAGGTTGGGTGATGCTTTATTAGAATACCCATATTTTCATTTGCATATTAGCACACAGTATCATCATACAGCTGCCAAAATCCTCTTCTTTTTTAGGGCTTTCTTCCCACTTGTGCTGTTCCTTCTCCTGCGCATCCTGAATTTCCAGTGATATTCCTTGCAGGCTGGGCTGTGGGGCAGGGATGGTGCAGGAAGCAGCAGGGTGGGGTGCTCAGTTGGCCATTCTGCGTTGGGATCTCGATGCTTCCCTCTGGAAAGCTCTCCCATTCCTGGTGATTGACAGATCTGTGTCTGCATTATTGCAGCGTCTGGGACGCGCTTCCAGAGGAGAACACTGTTCCCCTGACATGGGGAGGTGTGAAACAAGCTGCTTGGCTCAGGCTGCTGTAAATCCTGCCTCAGCAAGCAACAAACATTGACATTTTCACACGGTAAAAGCCTGCCAACACTCCTTGTAGTGTTTTGGGGAGGGAAGAATTGATCAAGAAGTTTATTACTTTATTGGGAGCTACCACGGGGGCTGCAGACAGTGAGCACAGCACTGTGGCAGTGCTGTGAGACTGGGAAGGAATCCTATAGACACAGACAATTCATTAAGAACTGCAAAAAGCCCTAAAAAAAGGTATTTGCTGCTGTTCCTCTGCCTGAGTAAATAGGATATCAGGAGCTGGGGACGCTCGGTGCCAGGTTTTCAGTGGGAAGCTAGAAGGGAACCATCGAGTTTGCTGAAGGATGTTCAAACCTCCCTTTGTCATGGTAATGAGGCAGTGCCTGGGCATCACAGGCTGCCAACCTCTGCAGAGGTTCCTCTTGTTCTCCTTCAGAATGTTTGGAGAAAAAGAGAGACCCTGGGCACGGAGTGTGCAGCAGCCCAGGCTGAGGCACATCAATAACCCATAAACACAGCCCCGTGTGGGTGCCAGAGAGAGCCTCTACATGACCTGGCTGGCAGATTTTCTGTCTTTTACAGTTTAACCTCCTGTTATATTTCCAAAAGGAAAAAAAAAAAAAAAAAAAAAAAAAAAAAAAAAAAAAAAAAGAAAGAAAAAAAAAAAAAGGAATCCTGAAGCGTTCTATGGCTCTGTGTCTGTCTGCAGCTAGGCTCAACCCAGTGCTCTGGTTCTGGGGTTGGATGAGGAGCTGCTGTCTGCCTTCCCTTAGGAAAGGGAAATAAATCCCCTGTGCTCAGTGCTTTTGACTGCAGAAACACTGCCAAGGGCAGCCTGGCACCTGTGTGTGCCAGTGGAAAGGTATTGCCTGGATGAGACTTGCTGCTGGAGCAGAAAGGGGAGAACAACACCAGGTTTTTCTATCAAATTGCCTGGTTTGGTGTTGGTTTTTCCCTACTTGCTGCTCTGAAAGGCTCTTTTCAAAGAAAATTCCATGGTTTAGTTCTTCAGGTAACAACCTGCTGGATGGGGCACAGCTACCAAGTGTCACTCTGATGACAGGAGTCATTAAACGGTGCTGTGGGCTTGCATCTGGCTTAATGTAGTTTTTTAATCATCTCCTTTCAGTGGAAGGTTGATTTCAGTTAGTTGTTGGTACACTCGGAGGTGAGCAGAAGAGGAGGAATGTGTTGCTATTGAACATGTCCTCATACAAAAGCTTAATCTGACCTGGCAGGATCTCCTTGGGCAAAGTCTGATGGACTTGGAGACAGTGCTTGCTTGGGAAAGGTTTGTGGCCCTGGCAGGGAGGGTGTAAGAGCTGCCTGGGCTATTTAAAGCAGCTCTAGCAGGTTTCCCCCCCATTTTGTCTCTCTTTGTAGTTTTTGTTACTGTTAGAGACCTGCTGCAGTTTTGGGAGATCAAGGGATGATTGGATTGAGTCCTTCAGCTGGGATGTGCCTTGGGGGAGCCATGCATATCTGCTGCTACTTTGATTTATTGAATTGGTCCAGGTCTTTAGATAAAGTACCTATGTGAAAGTCCACAACTAGATCCCATCAGTATCTAAGATAAGAGGGGGAACAGATGTCAGAGATCACCATGGAAGTTCTAAACCTCTCCTGGCTGCTGGACATTTATTAAGGATTGGTCCAGTCTGGTTCCCTTGCAAACATGTACCACAATCCCTCGAGACAAGCTGTACATCCTAGTAGGGCAACAAGATTTTCATCTCAACTTTTCTTTTTTATGAATTTGATTCCATTTTTCCTGCTAAAAACCCTCCATGCTGGTTTTTCTGCTTGATGTTTACACCTTTAAGCACATACTGATACATATTTTGTCCAACTTAGCTGTGCTCTTGCTTTGAGCTGGACATATTCAAATCTTTTGATCTTCCCAGAGAAATTTTTCCCTTCAAACCCTTAAACATTTTTGTTGTTTTCTCTGTACTTGGTTCCATTTGTCAATGTCTTTTCTGGTAATGAGGTGTCCAGAAGTGAATACATTATTCCATTTATGGATTAATTACATCTGTGGAGAGAGGAGACTGGAACATCCTGCTATGTGAGACGTGTGTGTTCTGCCTCTGAAACCAAACTGTCCTTTTAGCTGCCACATCCTTCTGCAATTTCATCTCCAGCTGCTTGGCCTCTGCCTTTCCAGCTCCCTCTTTGGGTGGATGCATCCCCAACAGCTCCTTCTTGGAGTGTGGCTGTGGTTTGGTGATACCACCTCAGTTTCAATTCTGTTTTTTCCAAAAGGAAAAGTCTTTGTGTGATTTTGGCATCTCCTTTCAGATCTGGCAGTTTTGGGAGGGCCTCCTCAAGAAGACATGGAAATTTCTTGAGTGCTGTTCACCAGGTGGTCCTGAGTGAAGTGAGGCACTTTCCCAAATTTGTGATGTCCCAGGCAATCAAAGCAAGACTTCCTTTGTTTGTATTTATTTTTCCTGTCTAATCCTGTGATACATTTCACTACATAATAGGTGAAACTTAATAAACTCTGTTCTTTTCTCTTCCACATTGTTAACAAAGGTGTTAAAATTAAATCTAACACAGATCCATGTGATTCCTTGGCTGTTTTCTCTAACTGCTTTGTTTCCAGTTAGCCTTGCAGGTGCTAAATCCTAATCCCTTCTAAAGTTGAGAGAATTGAGGCTGCTCAGATTTTTGCTTTTAATTTTAGGATTGTCTCAGGAAAATGCTCCTGTAATCCACATGGCATTTCCATTCTTCTTTTCCTTAAATAAATAGTTTGTGCTAACTGACTGTGCCTGGCGAGGTGTTCTCTGTAAGACTCTGCTTGCAGCTTGCTGAGCTGCTCTCTGCAACAGATACTTCTTTGTTTTTTATGTTCTCCCTATTCTTTTCCTAGGAATAGAACTTAATTGCATCCATCCATTTAAGTAATTTCCAAAATTAGGTATTAGCCTTATGTTTTGAAGGAATTTGTTAGATTTCCCTTTTAAAAAATAATTCTTTACAAATAACAACACTTTATTTCCTTGGTTAATTGCACAGATTGAGTGATTTGGCACATGTCTGCATTTTCCAGATACTCCCTTTTTCCTTCCTTCAGTGGAAGCTATTTTTGTAAACTCACCCTCACTCTCATAGCACAGGCATCTTCCCTTAATTTACTTTTGAAGACAAATTTAATAAAGGAATTCCCCTTCTTAGCCATATTGGAATAATTCCTTTTTATATTTTATTAATTCCCCTACTTCTTCTTAACCAGATTTTCGTGTGGATTTTTATAAATAAGTCTTCCCTCATTCCTTTATCCTTTTGTCCAGTGTTAACTCAGACTGTATTTTATTGTTTCCATTTAATTGGCTCTGTAGGAATCAAATGTCCATGTGGTACTTGCTTGTTCTCATCCTTGTACAAAATAAGATTTTTCTTAGTTCTCAGCTCTTAGGAGAGCAGCGAATGCTTTAAATGCTGTGGGCTTGGGGAGGGTCTCTGCTTGCAGGGTTTTGTGTTTTTTTTGGTTTAGTGTTATTTAAATAATATTGTATTAATCATGATGTTCTTCTGAAGTTGCCAACTGGCCTCTTTTCAGCATGGGGGGAATTTATGGTCTCCCTTTGGTTGTCCTTCAGGATGCTGGTGGTGCCACATCTGGGAAATTCTTACAGAAATGGAGCTGGACTTTCCAGTGCACAGGAAGCAAACAGCCTGATTTACCTGAGCTGACACCATTTGTGGCTGCTGGTCCCAAATTTTAGTGAGCCTGTGATGAAAAGTTAAGATCCAATTGAACTCTCCAACAGCTGCAATGCAAAATTATATCCTGTATAAATTCAGCCTAACTTGGAAGTGCTCTCAAGTCACTTCAAATCCTCTGCAATGGGTTGGGCTGGGAATGTTTTTTCTTTTTTTTTTTCACTTCTCATTATTTTTCAGTCTACATTTGGATTTGCAGCCAAAGGCTACAGCCTCTTGCAGTTGATTTTTTCAGTGCTGATAACTCAACACAATAATTTAGTCAACCTGATCTTCCCTGTTGAATTTCAGCTTATTGGCATTATAATTAATTTTGACATGTAACACCACCCCTCCAACTTTCACTCCCAAATCTATTAATGCGTAATGATGAAAAGTATGTGCTGTGCATAATATTGTTTGGGAGTTATGGATCTTACATCCTTGTTGTCGGGGAGTAAAAGAGTATTAATGCATTAATTCCTGCTGGCTGCAGCTTGCTGATGACTGGAGATGTGCTAAAGTTTCTTACTTTGTGGTGACAACTTCTCTCAGTCTGAACCAGGAGGGTTAGAGGTGAATTTTATTAAAACTTCATACAATCCTAGAATGGTTTGAGTTGGGAGGGACCTTAAATCCCACGAGAGAATGAGGTGACCTTCCAGGGCACCTTCCACCATGCCAGGTTGCTCCAAGCCCCATCCAGCCTGGCCGTGGACACTTCCAGGGATCCAGGGGCAACCTCTGAGCCAAATTTGTCACTTCAGAGTCCTTCTGCTGCACTTCCCAATGTGCTGATCAATTATAAAACGCTGGACTTACTGCCATCACACCCAGCCTCGTGGTGTTTGTGGGGCTGCGGCATTTTCTGCTCAGTTTTCATCGATTTACAAAACCTGATGATGGCTGTTGGTCAGAAAAATCCCAAACCCTCCCAAAAATCCCCACCCGTGCTCTGTTCTTTCCGAAGGCCGCGAGTGATTGCATCACCAGCGTGTGGTTAGATCTCATTTTCCTGCTGCACTTGGAGAAACTCGGGAGCGAATGCCCAGGAGGAATTAAGCTATAAAGACACGGCGAAGGAAGTGCGTTAGAAGCAATTAGCAGAAATTTAACAAAGTAGATGAAAATCAAATCTCAGCGCGTGCCGAGCTCCCGACCCGGCGCTCCGCGTTTGCAGGAGGGGAAGATGTGGTGTGGCAGCTCACAGGGCTTTGTCCCCACTGCTGGGGGCTTGGGGTGGGCAGGGGGACATGGACAGGCACTGGGGACAAGGGATGGAGGCACAGGACACAGGGAATGGCTTCCCACTGCCAGAGGAATATTGGGTAGGAATAACGGGATATGGGGATATTGGGAAGGAATAATGGGATATTGGGAAGGAATTGTTCCCTGGGAGGTTCGACAAGCCCTGCACAGGGTGCCCAGAGAAGCTGTGGCTGCCCCTGGATCCCTGGAAGTGCCCAAGGATGGACAGGATTTGGAGCAGCCTGGAATAGTGGAAAGTCTTCCTGCCCATGGCAGGGGTGGATCAAGATGGTTTGTAAGGTCCTTCCCAGCCCAAACCTTTTTGTAATTTTATGAAGCCCTTCAGCCTTGGCACACAGTGAAAATTCTAGGAAATTCACATTTTCACGGCCAAGAGTCTTTCTATTTGCTTTATTTTTTATTTTTTTTATGTTACTGTCAGGCCAGTGTGTTTGATTGAGATGCCAATTCCTGACTGTTCTTGGGGGTTTTGGGGTTTTTTTTTTGCTTTCCCCTCTCCTTTATTAAAGGGAAATAGACTGATTGTGCTGCCTGGGGAGCAAACCCAAGCAGCTGGTTTGGTTTGAGATCAGGAGGGGAGGAAACAAGAGCACAGGAGTGCTTGGAGAGAAAGGGAGCAAACATTTGGGGGCAAACCAGTTTCACTTTATTCTGCAAACAAAATGGAAGCATTAGCAGAAGGGGCATGACTGATCTGCTGAGGGCTGGGGTGATGGTCTCAGTGCTTTTCACAATAACCATTCTGAGTGTGCCCTGTCCTTGGTGTGCACTGAAGAGCCACTCCAGCCCTGGCGGGCTCGGGAGATGCTGAGGTGCAGGAGATTCTCATTATTTCTTCTAACAGCAATATATTATAACCCCATTGTTATCAGCAGTGCTGCACTGGAACACTCGCTGAAAGGAAATCAAGATTGAAAAGGACCAAGATGAAGCAAAAATGCTTTGGCAGGGTTCAGTTTGGGGGGCCTGTGAGGAGGGTGGGGAGCTGCAGATGGGTGCTGTGCTCCCTCTGCAATCCTGGAGAAGCCTTGGGAAGGGATGGCTGAGAAGCAAAAGCTGCTCCTGGGCAGGGGCCAGCCTGGGTAGGTCCTGTCCCAGCCCTGCTGTGGTGGATGGAGGCTTGGGGATGCAGGAGACACAGATTTAGTGCAGATTTAGTGACCTAAATCCCATTTAGGTGGGGATGGGATGCAACTGAGATGGTGGGAGATGAGTGGGGCTCTCTGCTGGTGGGGTTGTTCCTGAGGTAGGATTGTATCCCCAGCCCAGTGGGTCCACCCAACGTGGGTGATGGGTTGAACCTTTCAGTCTGTGACAGTTCTCAAGGAGATTGAGACCCTGGGATGGCTGCAGAGCTCCTGCTTCCCAAATATCAGTGGGGATCTGGGCACCTGGACATGTGTAATGGCACCAAGGTCATTGTAAGAAACAACTGGGAGGAGGAGGAGGGAGCTGTGGAGGTGAGGAGATGTCTTTGCACAGCTTTGGAGCTTGGGCAGTTGCAGTTTTTGGTCATCCTCCTCCTTTGCTGTGCCCTGGGCTGGGCCCCTGTCTGGCTGCAGCATCCCTGGGAATGCCCAGAGCCCCATTCCCAGTCCCCCTGTGCTGCTGGGAGTGAAGAGGTGCAGAAATCAGGAGTGGGGGCTGGTCTGGGAAGAAGGAGGGCTGGGGGGAAGGTGCTTTCCAGATGTACTTCTTATTTCTGCTTCCATTGGTAATAAAAGAAATTTATTTCCCCATGTTTTGGCCATGACAGTAATTGCTGAGTGATCTCGTCCTGTCCTTACCCCGACCCACAAATCTTGTACTGTATTTTCTCTCCCAAAACCAGCTGGGGAGGCAGGGATGGAGTGGCTGAGTGCCCACCTGGGGTCCAGCTGAGGTCAACCCACCACAGTGTGCCAGTGCTCCTTCCTCTCCATATACACTTTGGAGAAATGAAAATTCCTTTTGGAAATGGTTTTCCAAACCTCCTGGCAGCCACCAGGGTTCTCAGCCTGGCTGGGAGCTGCTGCTGCTGAGCAGCCTTTCTCCAAAAACTCCCGAATTATGGGTATTGTGAGTTTAATGTAAAGGTGTCAGGTATCTCTGAAGAGAAATTAAGAGAACGTCAAAGGTAAAAACTAAACAAAAGGGCAGATACAAAAAGGCTGTAAATGAGGTGGAAATTGCAGGCAAATAGACAATAGAATAAAGTTTAAGTAGCAATTTGCACTCCGTTGCACAAGGAAATGCACTTCATTTTTAATAAAAAAAAAATCTTGGAGGATGCTGCACTTCTAAATACAGAGCTAAATATACCCTGGAAAAACCAAAACTGGTTTTTGTGCAGCCGCTCGGAATGCACACGCAGCAAAACAAAAGTGAGGAGTGATTGACAGAGTTAATCTGTCCTTAATAAATGTTTTATTTAAATATTCATTTTCCTCATTTGCATGAATTCCGTGCTGCAGGCCGGCTCTCGGTGCGGTACCTGTTCCTCATCGTGAGGAGCGGGCCAGCATCTCCTGCTGTCCTCCAGGACGGAGCCTTCCCATGGCAGGGAAGTTGGGAAAGATCATTTTCTCCTTGAAATAAGAGCTCTCCATTTGTCCTCGCATTTCATGTGAGATAAAAGCAACAAAAGGGACAAAAACCCTGCGAGGTGAGAGCTGCTGCTGTGCGCTGAAGACTCTTCATGATGGTGATGATGATGATGACAGAGTAGAGGAGGGATGGGTGCGTTTCCAAAATATTCTTCACAGTTTTTCAGAGGGAGGGAAAAAAAAAAAAAAGGCTTTTTCTGGCTGTACTGATGTGATCTCTCCCAGTTAGGGAGTTCTGGAGTTGGGCTGGAAGGCCTGGCTGGAGCTGGAGCAGTTCAGGTGTCCCCTGGGAATGTCTCGCTGTGCTCAAAGTGTTGGGAGTTAACTCAACACCCACAGCAATCCATGGAAATCCATAATCCTCCAAGTGGGGCTAAGGTGGTTGTTTTCCGTGCAAAGAATTGCTGGATTAGATGAAATGCCCATCAAACCTGCAGCTGCCAGGGATTTGGAGGGTGTTGCTAATTAAGGGATGTTTGTATTTGGTTCACATGTCAGCAGGGGGAGAAGGAACAATTCCTTCCTTCCTTTTCCACTTCCCTAATCCATATCTGAGGCACACCAGGACAGCTCCCGTGCTCCTGGGGATGGCTCTGGTGGCACGTGCTGGCCACAGGCAAAGTTGGCAAAGCTGCTGTGTTGGGATGCTGTGCCTGGAGCCAGCAGAGCTGCTGTGCTGCTGGGATGTGCTCCCCATCCCAGGGGAAGGGGGATTTTTCCAGGTGGTTTAGGAGGATGAAAACTCAGCAGTGCCTGGTGCCTGCTGTGGTGGGGGCTTGGAGTGACAGCAGAAGAAAAGGGGATGGGGGGAGGACTTCACCCACTTTGTCTCAAACATTCTCAGAGTTTGGGATCTGGGCTTGGCTGCTTTTGCAGCCCCAGGCAGGGCGTGGGTCTGATTCCTCCCCACCAACCCCAGGTGTGCCATTCTCTGTACAGATTTCTTTAATCTCACTCCTCTCAATGGGAAATTTGTGACTGCCTCCTCCTCATTGCTCCCAGCTCTGAAACATTCACTGGGATAATGTCTGTGACATGAGGGCTTCCTCCACACCTCCTGCTTCTCTGGCTCCAGATCTCCCTAAATGTGTCCCTGGGACAAACCCTTAGCTTTCCACAGGGATTTTGTAGAGTAGGTTTGTTAGAGCTGGAGAACTGAGGATCCTAACACAAAATATTTCTGTGTAGTAGCACAGAGATCTTGATTTAGGTGAGAAATCAGTAACATAAAGTAGGTTAAGTGTTGAATTGAAAAGAAAGCCAGGGAAAATGTCAATATCTTCTTGCTAAAAGAAAACAAAATTAAATGACCCCACCAAACTCCACCTTATCTATGTAAGTACTTGAGCTGGGATATCCACAATTCCTTCTGTGCCTGTGCAGAGTTCAGGTGCTCTTTAAAGTTCAGATTGCTTGTTTATATGTGAATTAGTGATAGGATTTCTGTACTGCCTTAAGAAATGAGGCAGAATTTGTTTCAAAGATCTAATGAGTGCTGGGCTGTCTGCAGCCAGCAGAACATCTCTGTCCTGCCTGGAATCAGGCTCTGTCAACTCTGGCTGTGCTTGCTTCAAGAGATGCCGTCACCATCAAAGACACTTACTATAAATGATTCTGAATGTGTGCATTTTTTGCTTTGCAGCTATTTCTGCATATCCAGGATATTAAAGGGAATGTGTTTTCCTTGAAGGAGGTAGTTTGTATGTTGGAGTTCTTAGAACATGTGCAGAGTGCATTTGTTTTATCTCAATTTATCTTATTTTGCCCATTTGTGTTTGTTTACGGGTTGGTTTTTTTTTTTTGTAAATCAGGTTTAATGCTGAAAGCCATTTATAGAACTGAATAATGCAAGGCTGACTCCTGAATGATGAGATAAATGCTTGGAGCAGGAAGGATCTCATGTTGGTTTAACCATGAGTACCCCACAATGACCAGGACAGCTGGATGATGCTACCTGAGAAGCTGTGGCTAACCAAGAGGCTGCCTGCCCTTCTTCTCCAGATGAAAATCATCTGGAGAAGATCTGGAAATGAACATGATGGTGATGATGATGATGATGATGATGATGATTTAGCATGGAACAAGCTGGTCTTGAGCAAGGTGTCCCTGCCCGTGGCAGGGGGGGTTGGAACTACATGATCTTTATGGTCCCTTCCAACCCAAGCCATTCTGGGGTTCTAAAATCCGTTCTCAGAGATGTGCAGAACAGATACACTCAATAAAAAGCAGCTTATTAAACTGTGGGTTTGTTTGGTTGATCACTTTTTGAGTGTGTTTGTGTCAACAGAGGCTCAGGGCTGCGACTGTCGTTTTCAGAATTCAGCGGGTTCCTTTCTGCTGCTGTGGAATGAGTCAGTACAGTTCCTGCTTTGATTTACAAAATTGGATTTGAATCTCTTTGAAACCATTATGCTAAATCAATTTTTAACATAGCAGAGCAAGGAGGTACAAAGCCTTCCTTGTTCTCCAGTTGTGAACTCTTTGGATGAGTGAGCACTGTATAAACAAGACTTAAACAGCATCAAGGGGGAAGGGCTTTGCCAGGGTAGAACCATGGAATGAATGGTTTGGGTCAGAGGGGACCTTCAAACTCATCCTATTCCACCCCTGTCATGGCAGGGACACCTTCCACTGTGCCAGGCTGCTCCAAGCCTTGTCCTTGAAAATTTTCAAAGATCCAGGGGCAGCCACAGCTTCCCTGGGCAGCCTGTGCCAGGGCCTCCCCACCCTCACAGGGAAGAGTTTCTATCTAATATTTAACCTAAATTTCCTCTCTTTGTTTGAACCCATTACTCTTTGTCCTGTCACTCCAGTTCCTGATGGAACTGGAATGGAATAGAGTTTTGCTCTGTTTGTGGCTCTGGCAGGATTTGAGATCTCTCCATCCTTTGGTATTTGGGTTTTTGGGTCTCCCCCCCTCCCCATCCCAGCCCAGCTCCAGAGCTGTCAAGGCATCAGATGAATCACCCCTGTGATGTTTTGGATTTCTGGCAACAGTAGTTTTGGGCAATCATCCAAATCTGGCAAGGCACTGATAGTAATGAATGGGAAGCTCACGTGGTTCCATATGGAAAGCAGGGCAGGAAAAGTTTTAAGATGACTCTGTGAGAAAACAGACAAGCCTCCATTTGCCCTTTATCCTCCTCTGCTTTTCCCAAATCCGTGCTATCCCACTGTCTGGCTTGCTGTAGGCTGGGGAAGGGTCAAACCCCTTACAAAATACTACATTGGAATTCCAGACAGTATTTCAGGCTGCTCAAATGCTCACAAAATTCCAGGTTTTTCAGACCCATCCTTCTTGCCTGGTGCCCATTTGGAGAGGCCAATTGCACGTCCTGTTTGTAATCCTCACCCAGGAGCTTCTGCCCCCAACTCTCCAGGGAAGAAAATCTAACAAAGAGCATTTATAAGCTTTATGACTTTAATTAAAACTTGGAGAATGAGACCTTCCAGAAAACTTCACTGGCACTTCTAAAGAGCCACATTGCTGAGCCCTGACCCCATTATTGTTTTTCCTCGGTTCTGGGAAGAAAGAAAAAAAATTTGATCTGTTTTACTCCTCAAGTAAAAAAAGGGCATGTGACATTTTACACTTGACCAAATTCTAGTTTGTAAAACCAAAAAAATAAGCACAAAAGTTGGCTGCAAAATAACTAGAGTTAGGGAGGAAGATGAAGAGCAGGGAAATTTCAATTTCCTCTAGGATTAAAAAAAAGTCTCATGCAAGATTTGGGAAATTTCCTACAGGATAGATCTCATTGCCTAAGAGCTGAGGATATTCCTGAAACAATAATCCAGAGCTGGGAAAGGGGCTCAGCCTGGAGAAAAGGAGGCTCGGGGGAGACCTTTGGGCTCTGCTCCCAGGGAACAGGGACAGGAGGAGAGGGAACAGCCTCAGGCTGGGCCAGGGGAGGTTTGTTGAATATCAGGGATAAATTCTTCATGGAAAGGTTTGTCCAGCCCTGGCACAGCTGCCTGGGGCAGAGGTGGAGTCCCCATCCCTGGAAGGATGTAAAAACCATGTGGATGTGGCACTTGGGGACATGGGTGAGTGGTGGCCTCGGCAGTGCTGGACTGGATAATTTCAGAGGGATTTTCTACCTAAATGATCCTGTGATTCCTTGATTTTAAGAGCCTGGGGTCAGAGCTGTGTTCATCCTGTCTGTGCTGTCACATGGTGTTGGGTATTTCTGGCTTTTTGTTTTGTTCCTGCCCCTGCAGACCCACTTTTTTTTGGAACAGCCCCATAACTGAGCTCCTGGGGCCTTTACTTTGTGGGGAAAACATGGTTCTGGTTTCCTTTTTGGCCAAAATGGCAACTTCTTTCTAATCCCCTTCTAATTTGAGAGGGAGCACCTGAATTTGCTGATAATCTGTGATTATTCCATGCTAATCTTGCCACTGTAGAGGATGTCTCTGCTTGACACTCAGCAGATGAGTTCATTATTTTCCTTTATATCATCTGCCCTCCAGGCCAGTCTTCCCAACAGCTTTTGATCCCTCTTCGTTTCCTTCAGTGTTCAACATGGATTAGTTCTCTGTGCTCTCCTTGTCTGGCGTAGGTCAGATTGCTCAGCATCTCCAAAAACTGTCATTTTGTGTTCTTTGGGTAGCAATTTTACCAGATAAATCACCACTGCCTGGTTGTTTTGCAGGCTGTGGGATGTGTGGTGCCCTTTGGAGTAGGCAGCCCAGGCTAAATCCCAGGATAAGGCTTGGCACAAAAGCTCAGGGTTGCAGGCAAACAGGAGAAAATCACTGGAACCTCACAGTGCTGCCAGTGCTGGAATATAAAAAAAAAATTCAAAATGCTGCACTGAACTACTTAGTTCTGAGCCAGGATCCCAAAATAACCACCTTTCAGTTGGTAAAATAAATTATCAAAGTCTTTCAGATCCAAATGTAATGCTTGGGCAAATTAATCCATTGTTGTATTGTTATAGTGTTCTAATCATATTTTTATATATCCCAGGAGCTGGAACTAAGAAGCATTTTGCTGTCAGTGCAAACACAATAATAAGAATAGTCTTAACAAAGTGACGTGCACTTAGCTGACTTTCTGAAATACATTTCAGCGGAAATTACAGATGTTTTTTTACTTTTCATTATCATTAAGGTCCAAATAACTTCCTTGTATTGAAACCCAGGTTTACTTTATCTGCTTTAATAATTATATTGAGGCTCATTATGGACACCTTGTTTGTAATTCTGGCTTTTCTTATTGAATTCTGAATGTGTTATTACAAAAGTATGTACTTTAACAGATGGAGTATATTATGGCAACGTTTAGTTCCAGTTGATCTTTTCTAAAGAGCATGCTGAGTGATCTCGGGCTAAATACAACCAAGACAGCATCTAGCTGGATTTTTTTTTTTTCTTCCCCTAATAGCATTTTCCAGGCTGCTTTGGGGAAAGCAAAAACCAAGAAATGCCACTGGATTGAGCAGGGCAGCTGGAAAGGGTGGGATGATGAAGATCTGGTGATGGGGAAGAGGTGTGGAAGCTGCATCAAAGGCAGGGGAGAGTTCTCCAAGAAAATATCATAGTTGATGTCAAGGTTGTCTCATTTGCCAGTGGGATATTGCTTTAATGGTGTTCTTTTTTCCTTTCCAGTTTACATAATGAGATCAAGCTAATTAAACCATGTCTAGCTCTGGGAAAAGATCAAAATGTGAGCTTTTTTTATTGCACTTTATTAAAACCTTCACCCTGTAATGGAAGATTATAGGAAGTACTTTGCTACCAGTGCATCTTGCTCATCCATGAAAAATGCAACTCCTCTTTTTTACCAATACTTCCTTGGTTTTAATTGTTTTTTCTCCAAGTTGATCATATTTTGGGAACTCTCAGAAGGTGCATACTAAAGGGGTTGGGTAGATTAGGTGAAAAGTAATAATAAGTAGATGCAGTGAGGTGTTTCATGCAAAAGCCAACAACAGTAAAACCTTCTGAAAAATGTCTTTTTCTGTAGAGTCGTGGAGGAATTGCTTAGCCCAGTTTATTCAACACAATCCTTGTCCCACACAGCTGACTGGGAGGACACTCAGGGCCTCCCTGGACTTAAGAATGGATTTCTTTACAGCCTCCTTACATTTGAATGTATTTTTTTCCCATTCAATTTTGTGTTCCTGAAAATAAAAAACAAAGGACTCGAAAACAAAACAAAAAGAAAAGCAGGGGAATGGAAAGATGGTAATTTCTGTTGAGGTTAAATGCACACAGGGACTCACTGCACTTGGGGATGGTGGTGACAGGGAGCCCACCCTGCTGGGACAGCAGCTCCAGGTGTGCTGCTGGATGACCACAGCGGTGGCTGATGTGTTGCCCTGTTCTTTTGAGAGTTTTAGAGTTCTAAAAGTTCATATGCCTTCTGAGGTTTACATATATCCACTGAGTTTTCTCACACACTGTTCATGTAAATAATGATTGTTTTGCATTCTTCTTTGTGGGTGGAGAGAATTGATGGACTCTTGGTTTGACCAGTGGATTGGAGAGGTGGCAGTTTCACCCTCCAATCCACTGTCCCTTTGGCTGTTGTATATATAGTGGAGTCAGAAAATAAAGTTTACTTTTTTGGGTTCTTTTTCTTTCCATTTACATCCAGCCTGCTTCTGTGAGTTATTTCGTGTCGCAGTGTGGCACTGATGTCCCACAGAGCTGGCTGTCCCCTCTCCAGGGTCACAGAGGAGTCCCCTGGTGTCAGTACCTGCCAGGGTGTGGTGGTGGCACTGCTGTCACCTCGCTGTCACCTTGCAGGACCAGGGCACCAGCAGGACCAGATTATGGGAGGCTTTCCGGGCTGGTATTAAGGCAAGGACTCTTGCCAACATTAATATATGACTGTATTAGATCATCATAATTATATTTCGAGCTGGAATGATTTCAGAGGCTCTCCCATGCCTTCTCCCCCTCGCAGAGGAGGCGAGGTTCAGGTGTTGCTCTCTCCTCCATAGGGGAGGCTGTGGTGGGGCTGGGAAGGAAGTTTCTCCTGAATTGCAGAGTGCCTTAGAGGTCCCACTCAAATCCCTGCAATTTCCCAATTTCTCCAAAGAGCTCCCCATTTTGAGCCTTGATGGTGACTTGGAGGGAAAGGAGGGGAAAAAGAAGGGAAACATTTGGAGTGTGTTGGGTTGTCCCCACCTGACAGGGTGGCAGTGTGGCTGTGCTCTGCCAGCTCTGTGCTCTTCCTCACCCTGCCAGAGCCCCACATCCCTGCACTGGGATGTGCAGGGGGACCAGGGCATGGGTCCTGTAGGATCTCCCTGCGTCGGTAGCTGCGCTGTCTCCCGATGAATTATTGATAAATAAAGTGTGGGAGCAGAGCTGGATCCACAGGGGTCAGCACGAGCCTCTCCCCACCTTGATGGGCTTTTAGATGAGGCCCTGCAGAATAACTGATGGTGGGCTGGGGTTTTTTTTTTTTTTTTTAATCTGTGCAAGATCTTAAAATATATTAGGGTTAATGAAATCAGTGCAATTGGGAAGCGCTGCCTGTGACGGACAGATGGCCAAAAGCACTTGGAAGCACAAGTGGGTTTGCACCAGAAGGAGGGAGCTGGGATCTGGCTGATGGATGCCACGTGCTGTGGGCATGGACTGGTGATGCAGGAGGAGGGAGCACCCTGAGCTCCCACCCTGCTGAGATGGTGCTGCTTTGCTCCACCTCAAGGTGCCAGTCCTGCTCTCCTCCCACTGGAATAAATTCCAGCCCATCCAGCATTTGAGCTTCCAAGTAAAATCTTTTCTTTTAAAGAAAGCATTCCTTGTCATAATTATAGATATGTGTGTGCTTTCTTTTCCTGTTCAACTCGAGCAGCCACTGAACACACTTAATAATGTTTTTTGCAGTATTTTGGTGATATGAATGTACATGGAAATTACAGCAAAGGCATCATTTTTTTAACAGCTGTGTTTAGTTGAATAACAGATTTAGAAAGTGCAGACTTTAATTAATCTGTGTTTTCTGCTGGGATTTCAGCACCATCTGATTTACTTTTCATGGCTGAAAAGTGTAATTGTAGTTTTTCCCTTTAGCTGCGAGTTTATCCTCCCAAGAAATCAATTTGGTTTTTCTTTTTCTTAAAGCAAACTCAATATCAAACTGATGGTACCTGAGATGCAATACAGGTAATGCCCTGGCTCGGGCTGCTGTGGAGGTGAGAACAAATATCTGTCAAATGCTTTGCCTGGAAATGCTGTTTTTCCTCTTCCCTGCCTTGCTGTATAACACAGCAAGCATCCAAATCCTGTCCTCTGGGGCTGGAGGGCAGATGGGTGACTGGAAGGTCAGGACTGGTGAGACTGGAGAAACCTCTGAGCACAAAGGATTTTTGTTATCTTTGGTACAGTTTTGTTAGTTGGAATTACGGTAGGGAGACTCTGTGTGTGCTTGCTCCTCCATTGTAAAGCATGTTTTTGTGAGACTTTTGCTGTAACTCTGCAGATGTTCCTCAAAAAATTCTCTCCTGGAGGTGCTGGGGGATGCCTGAGGATCACAAACAGTGGTGGAAGCAGAGTCAGGGGCTGGGGAGCTGTGATGTTAAATTGCATTTCTCATGCGCTGTTGATCACTCATTGCTCTGTCTCTGTCAGGATCAGTTGTGAGTTCTGTGAACATGCAGAGGTTCTGTGGCTCTGCTTTGGGGTTTTTCTTTAAAAATCAGCCTGTTGTAGAAATGTGTCTTTGCCCCACCTCTGCTTTTGCCCTGGGACAAAGTTCCCAAAGCTGAGATGGGAACTTGTGCCTGGGTGGTTGGAGTTGTTCTGTCAAGTTGCTCTGTTCAGTTCTGCTGGCTCTGGAGAATCCACGGGGGAATGAGTGTCCTTGTCATCCAAATCCTTGGGTGAACCAGCCTTTTCTTCCCTGGGAGGGTGGGCAGGCCCTGGCACAGGTGCCCAGAGCATCTGTGGCTGCCCCTGTATCCCTGGCAGTGCCCAAGGCCAGGCTGGACGGGGCTTGGAGCAGCCTGGGACAGTTGGAGGTGTCCCTGCCATGGCAGGGGTGGCACTGGATGATCTTCAAGGTCCATTCCCACACAAACCATTCCATGGTTCTGTGAGGAAGGAAATCTTCTTGGACCCTCTGTGAGTAGAGTTGTGCTGCCAACAGTGCTTGTCATGAGCTGGGCTGGTTGGAAGTTTTTTACAAAATAAGGGCATTACTTGCATTCCTGGAGAAGTCTGTATAATTTTAGTCACTGTTAGATGTGCTTTCCCCCCGTTTCTATTTTCTGGGCTTGGTGTGGGGTGTGATATCTTAAGGGCTTTGTGTGCAAAGCCCCCAATGGCAGAAGGGAAGCAGCACTTTTAGGTTCCAAGTGGAATCTTAGCATGGCTGCTAATCTGAATAAGATAAAAAAAAAATCTTGATGGGCTTTAAAACTTATTTTAATTAAGTTTTTTCCTTTCATCTCACCAAAGCCTTGAATTAGCTCCTTCATTCTCCCACAAATACACACAGTCCCTGCTGGTATAGGCACTCAGACACATGGAGAGCTTCAGCTGAAGGGTCAAATCCAGATTAGGAAACACCCTGTACCCAAAATGAATTAAAGCAGGGTTTGGGCAAAGTTAAAAAAGGCCAAACTACCCAGCTGGCTGCCTGATCTGGAGGGTGCTGAGATCCTCCAGCGGAGTCCTGTGCTTCCCAGCTTTATTGAAGAACATGGGACTGGAAGAGCTGCTTTTACCAGCCTGTGGAGGTGCAGATTTGACAGGCTGGATTTTTTTCTTTGTAGAGGCTTGTCCAGACACTTGTACCTTTTTGTGCTGCTCCACAACCTTGGATGGTTTTTGCTCCACAACCTTGGATGGTTGTTGCTCCACACCCTGGATTGTTTTGCTCCACAACCTTGGATGGTTTTTGCTCCACAACCTTGGATGGTTGTTGCTCCACACCCTTGGATGGTTTTTGCTCCACACCCTTGGATGTATTTTGCTCCACACCCTTGGATTTTGCTCCCTGGGCTTTGCCCCCGGAGCTTTGGGAGATGCTTGGTGACACAGCAGGGTCCTGAACCCAGGTCTCTCTGCCTCGGAGATGATGCTGTGATCTGCTCTGGATGTCTGGGGTTTCCAAGACATTCCTGGTGTGATTTCTGCTAAAACCAGCATGTTCTGACACAACACTGTCCTCGATGAATTGGTGGACAAATTCAACAGGGATTTTTCGAGCAGCTCCACTCTGGAGCTCTCCTGCCGTGCCAGCTTTTGGCTGGCGGCGTTGTTGGTGGAGGAGCCCTCCCTGGATGTGCCAGCACGCTGCTTCGTCCGGGGGAGAACCAGGGGGAGTGCTGAGAGCGACGGGGTTGGGCTGGAGCATCTCTGCGGGTGCTGATGCTGCAGCAGCCGAGCTGAGCGGCTCAGGGTGTGAAATTCCCACTGCTTCGGCTGTGTGAGCCCACAGGCTGCACCGCCAGCAAACAGCCTGGGAGGAAAACAAGGCCTTTTAAAGAGCATTTTCATCCTCTGCTGGTCGTAAGAATGGGTGGAGGGAGGCAGAGAGGTGGCATGGGGTGCAGATGCCACTGTCACTGTGCTGCTCCTGGTTGGCAGCAGCCCATTCCCACCTTGACAGAGAGGATTTGTTTTGGAGAGGGAGAGTGTGAGATGTGTGTGGCCACGTAAGGAAGGCACATGAAAATCGCCATCCCACTCCAGCCCCACATTGCCCCATGCCTGTCACCCACAGAAGGATCTAGCCCAATACATCAATGAATTTTTGGTCTCCTGTTAGGGTAGGCCTTGATAGGATGTCTTTTAAACAGCAAGGGAGATTCACTCCCACCATTTTTCAAGGGCTGCAGGAGTGGATTCAGTGCAGTCCCTGCCCTCTCCTTGCTGTGCTGACTGCAAGGCAAGGGGAAGCCGGTCTCCAAAGTGCTGCGAAAGGAAACTCACTCTTGCGAAGCTGGGCCAAAAATGAAGGGTTTTTATAGCATACAAATGTTACCTACAGCTATTTATACACCCTCCTCAAAGGCTATTTATACCCTTCCCTGCTTTTGTGCTTGCTGGCTGGAGAATATCCTTACATTCGATGTTTTCGGCAGCGTGGGATGTTCTTCAGCCGTCGCCCGACTGCAAGGCCCGTCTGTTTCCAGCATCATTCCTGGAAGAAGAGGAGGTTCATGGGCTGCAGCCACTGCCATGGCTCTGACAGCAGGGTTGGCATCCTGGGTGCCAGTCTGACGGAGGGGAGAAGCGGATGAAATGCTCACAGTGTTAATGAAAGCCATCGGTTCATTCAGAAGGGAGTGGCTCACTGTGCCGAGGGTCAGGAGTAAGTTTTGCCCCCCCTTTCCCACACTGAGGATCAGGAGTAAGTTGCCCCCCCTTCCCCACATCGTGCAGTCGATCAGGAGCAGTGTAAGGTTATTTTATTGTTTCCAGGAGCGCCGGACCCAGGCTCCCTGCGGGAGGTCGCATGCTTGGCTTGCTGCATCATTGATCCAGCCTGCCAGAGAAATTCTTTATTCCTCTTAAATGTGGACTTGCACTTAGAAAGCAAACAATCCTTTAACGTTTCTAAGGCTGAAGGCAGAAAAACGAGTGGCTTTTGTCATCAGGGATGCTGTCTTTTTTTGATCGCTCTGGGAATCTAAGGGAATGTGCTACCCAACAAAGCAATTTTGTTAAAAAAAAAAAAAGGGGGGGAAAGGGAAGGGATTTCAGCTTCCTGGATAATTGGGGCTGTCTTCTCTGCATCTACATGGCACTCTGGTGACTGGGTTTGGAAGTTGAATGGTTTTCAGGTTTCCCTGACTCACATCATGAAGTTTCCAGTTCAGTCTGTACCAGCCAGCACTGGTGTGCTGAGTTTGGCAGCCACCCCTTCTTTCAGTTGTGGATATTTGCTTATGACAGAAAAACAGAAATATCTTCATTATCTTTGGAAAAATGCTGTGTCCTGTTGAAAGATCATCGCTGTGTCCAAGATTGGTTTTGTTTTTAGAAATGCTGATGGAATGGCTTTTTGTGGGAAGCTTTTCCCAGAGGAGTCTCCAGGAGCAGAACTTGCTTTGCCTTGGTCTGCTGCATAATTAAAGCACTGTGCCTTGTGCCACGGAGCTGTGGTGCAGAGGGAGAGGTGCTCCTGAGCTTTTCCAGCACTGATGGGGCCAGGACAGCATTGGTGCCACTTCTCAAATAGCAGAAATTTGGGCAGTAATTCTCCCTTTCAGTTGTTGCTTGGTTTTTCTTATCCCAAGCCAAACTTCTCCCAGGTTGCCTGCAAGTTCTCTGTGCCTCTGGCTCTGGGTGCTGCTGATGGGGAGATGGGTGTGCAGTGTTTGTAAATCCTCCTCTCCTCCATTCCCCTCACTACTTCTGTTGTCCCTTTCTCCACGATGATGACAAAGAGACTTTCTGTCATTATTTTGTGCAGAAAGAACCTTCCAACTCCCTCTGAACCTGTGAATGGATTTCTCAACCTCCAGCTGTCCGAGGTGTAAATGAGATGGGAGTGGGGGCTTTGCACAAATCCCACCTTCTCGCCAGCAGCCTGCTCCCTGCCTGCTTCATCTGACATTTTTCTCCCCTAATAGGGATTATTTTTTCCAGAAATCCCTCCCAAATTTGTTAATTGTCAGCGCTGCCAAGCTGGCATTGGGAGGTGCTGGCGCTGTGCAGCACCAGGGGCAGGGACCCCCAAATCCTGAACAATTGTGCTGTACTGTGCAGCTTGGGCAAAGTGCATTTGTTGCCTTGGAAACAAATAGCAGCAGTGAACAACTCAATGAAATTTATGGAATCAACTTCAATAAATCTTGATGATAAACGTGCAAAAACATACCCAGTTTGATGAAGACCTCCAGTATGCAGATGTGAAGGGTGGTAGTAAGTTGTATAAGTGCTTTGGTGCTGATTTTGGGCTGCCACAGTCGTGTTCCTATAATACAGGCTTTTTTTGTTGTTTCTGAGGAAGCTGTCTTCTGCTTTTCATAGATATGCCATTTAATTTTAATTTCCAGGGTATCTTTTAGTTTAATTGGCATGCTGGATGATTACAGTGGGTTGTTTTGTCTTTTGCAAAGCCTGATTCATATCGAACCCGGGATAAAAATAAAATTGAGAGCGGTGGCAATCCAAGGGAGCACAGAGGGCCACGTCGCCCGCCTCCAAGAAGGGTGCAAAATTTCACAAATTAATTAAAGCAGTTATGTAGGACATCTCCCTAATTCCTTGTATCAGCCTGTGAGTGTTACAGATGGGGACAGGTCAGGGATTTTGTAGTTACAGCCAAGCTCTCTGGCAGATTTCGCTCTCACTTGGAAAGGTCTCTCTGTTTACCTGTGCATAGGGACAGGGTAGGTTTATTGTATCTCAGCCAGTGATATTTTCTGCAATTGATATTTTTCGTTCCTGGTTTGACCTGTGGATCGATGAGGGTTCAGGAATATCAGTGAGCTTGTCTGGAGATGATGCTGTAAACCTTTAACACAGCCCTTAATGCAATGAGATGTTTTCCCATTAGTTCCCTCGCCTCTTCTCCTTACAGAGCCTTATTTTCACGATTTTCTGCCAGGTCAGGAAGCACTGGGAATATTTATTTCTTCCTTTCATGGTGTGCTGGGCCCCAGTTTTGCCCTTCAGCAGCTGAAGGGGCTGCATGGGGCCACACTCTCCCTCTGTCCCCTCTGCTGCTGGCACCCAAACCCAAACCTGCCCCATGGACAGGGGTGCCAGAGAATCCCAGAATGGGGTGGCTGAAAGGGACCTTAAACCCCTCCTGTCCCACCCTGTCATGGGCAGGGACACTTTCCACCAGTCCCAGGCTGCTCCAGCCCCATCCAGCCTGGCCTTGGGCACTGCCAGGGATCCAGGGACAGCCACAGCTGCTCTGGGCACCTGTGCCAGGGCCTGCCCACCCTCACAGGGGACAATTCCCAATTCCCAAAATCCATCCCTGCCTCTGGCAGTGGGAGCCATTCCCTGTGTCCTGTTCCTCCATCCCCTGTCCCCAGCCCCTCTCCAGCTCTCCTGGAGCTCCTTTAGGCCCTGGAAGGTGTTATATAGTGACATTTTCACCTTTAAGAAATTGCCTCCCTGTATTTTAAGCCAGTTTCTCTTTTTCCCAGTAGGTGCTTTGGTTTTGATGGATTTTGGAGCTCTGTTGGGTGGACTGGTCTTCTCTTAACCTTGGCACTCCCTTTTTCTTCTCTTACACCATCTTCCCTTACTCTTGGAAATGAGATTGTTCCAGAAAGTAAGGACTTCATGTTAGTGCTGTCCTTGGACTATCAGTGAGTGAAAAAAAACCCACCCAGGATCCTGCTCCTGCCCTGGCACCCAAATTGCTGCTGTTATTTCAGAGGCACCACTTTAATTTGTTGCTTGGATCTGCCCAGATTCCCAGCCAAGCCCTCGTGCTGCTCAGTATCTTCCAGCCCACAAAGTCAGTGTTTCCCTATGTCAGCCCTTATATTTTGTATGGATTAGGAAAATCCCTATGGATGTTGAGGATCACACTTGTGAATCACCTCAGGTCTGGTACCAGAGCTTGGGATGTGGCTCTGCAGAACCTGGGGCTTGCCCAGAGCTCATGGCAATGGATTTTAATTTATTTAATGCTGGCTGTATTCCTTGCCTTGGCTGGGATCAAAATCTGAGTTTCCCTTAGATTTACTCAGGTATGGAGGGCTGGAAACCCAAAGGGCTTCTCCAGAAACCCCAGGCACATGGGATGGTTGCTGAGCTCTGCTCTGATGTTTACAGACCACCACAGCTCTTCCCATTAACATACAACTGTATAAGACAGCTTGAACTCCATTAGGAGCTAAATTTAGTGACTCACTAACTCCTCTTTGATATGTTTTTATAATTTCATTGTATTATGACACTTGGTTTTAAATTTGCATGAGTAAATGAGCCTCTTACTAAGTCAGGTAAAAAGATTTTTCACTTATCTACCATGAAATAAGATGTTAAAAAAATAGTGAGTGGAGAAAGCAACGTATCCTTGACATATTTAGTTTACATTTTTCCAACTGTGCTGACTGAACATTTCTAACCATTAATGATCCAATAAAGCTGTTTGTACCGCTTTAACAGGCTAAATAATTTCACATTAGGAATACATTTTGTAATTAATTTAGTATTTTGTGGGGGAACCCTATTTTTGGAAAATACAAATTTACATTTAATTGCACTAACAATCTGACTTGGAAGATGCTGCGAGTGAAAACTGGCCTTTTATAGTTCACCTCCAAACAGGAAAGTCCATGGAAGCAGTTAACAGTAGTGAATAACTTTAATTGGGATTTCCATGACTTGTTCAATGAATTCCTGCAGGGTTCCTTAAAAACACCCCCTGGGCAGGGAAGCTCCTGCAGCTGGTGAAAGATGAGACCACACACCTCCATCCCTGGGGTTCCACCAGCTTCTGATTCACTAACATGGATTTATGGGTTGGTTTTTCCAAGTATTTCTGAACTTTCATTCAGGATAACCTTGGCGAGACCTGAACAACTTTGGGATTTGCACTTCAAAAGTGTTTTCCCCCTCATTTCCTATTGGAGAAGAGACCACCCAAGGCCCTGCTGCCAGTGGGATCTGGGGGATGTGTTCGGGGAGCATCCCTTTGTTTTGTTCAGGTGATGAGCAGCAAGGAGATGGCACTGGTGATCTTTTGATCCTGACCTGGGCTCTGGTGATGATCTCATGGGGAGCTAAAGTTCCTCTGTTAATTATCCAGCTTTTTTACTCTCTCCATCTCTCTGGACACCACCAGCTTTAATTTTTTTGTGTTATGATATTTTTTTATTCTCTTTCCTCCCATTTCATTAACAGTGACAGATGCTTTTAATTAAAAAGAAACGACAAAACAAAATCCTGAGTAAAACAAAAAGAGAATATTCTAATTTGGCGTGACATTATGAGGCAGGATGGCTCCTGGCATCCAAGGTATGGAAAAGGTCATCTTCCACAGCTCCAGCCTTTTGCAACAGTGGAATTAAGTTCAAACTCAGGCTGGTTTTGAAGTCTTAAGTCTCTCCAGGGATTCCTTTCATAACATCTTCGAACTGGATAACACTACAGTAAATGAAATACACTGCACTGGATTAAAGGGTTATTTCCCCTGTGTATCGAGCTGACACAGAATCCCAACCCTCAGGTTGCCTCCAAGTTGTCTCTATCTGCTGATCCCCTCCCTGCTTTACATAACAGCTCTTGGAGTTTTTGCAGGGGAAGTTTTGCCATTATTTATTCAGCTTCAGCGCTCGCGGAACAATTTTATGCAGCCAGGAGCTGAAATAAAGCAACTAAATGGGAAGGAATTTAATGGGCATCAAAACGTGAGGGAAGCAATGCAGGGAAGAGCAGAGCTGCCTCTCCAGGTCTGTGGTGCTGCTCTGTAATTTGTACTGAAACACAAACTGTGGCTGTGCCTGCGCTGCCACTCACACGTTCAGCACAGAGCCCGCAGTAACAACAGGGCTGAGAGATGCTGCTGTGCTCTGAGCTGGCTGCTCCAGCAGCTGCAATTTGTTAGGGGTCGTTTGCAATGTGTTTTCTTGTAGAACAAATGTTCCTTTTGACTTTGAACTTGGTGCCTGGTGCAGCTCGTGCAGATTTTGTTGCGGGACGGGCGCCCAAACCGCTGCCATCGGCTGAGCTCCAGAGCACGGGGAAAACCAATGCCTTGGAACCTGGGATGGCTCCTCCAGTTCTGTTGTGCCATCCCATGGCCAGTGCCCCGTGCCATGCTGGCCCTCTGGATGCTGGGGAAGGTGGTGTCTCCAAGCTTGGCATGGCAAAGCACATGGAATCAGTTGAACCTGCTCTGGAACTGCACAAATGGTCGATTAAAGACCCGTCCAAAATCATGAGGAGCCTGTGAAACATGAAATCTCCAGGAACATTTTGACAAGGAAGAGGGAGAGAACTGTTTCTTCTCCATCGCTGGCTCCTCACATTTTATTTTATGCGAGGCTGGCTGGGTCAGATGGAAAACAGGAGTTGTGTTATGAAGTGTTTATTTAAGATAAAATGGATCCTCCATATGCTTGATCCATTTGGGCGTGGCAGGAACAGGGCACTGTGCTCTGTGTGTCCCCGTGTGCCTCTGGATCCTGCTCCCTGTTGAATCTCTTCTCCCACACCACGATTTTCTCTGGATGTGCTTATGGGTACCTCTGGAATAACCACAGCTCCTCTCAGCCCCAAACCCCTCTCCTAAGAGCTGGAGGATCGATGGGGCTGCTGCTCTTCACAAGGATGCTCCTCATAATTCTGACATGCTTTGTCTCCGTGAACTTTTGGGATGAGGCACCTGGGGCTCTGTGGAAGGTGCTCAGCAGGATTTGTTCCTGCTGAAGGGCTTCTGCTGGTGAGGAGGTGACCCCACAGGCATCAGGTTCCTCTGTTTCCAAGTGTTATTTGCATATAAACACCCACACGCATTAAAAACGTGGGAAACGATACTTTGGGGATTCTGCTGTCCACGAGTAATTAAAATCAATGATGTTTTTAGACTTCCCTCTTACTGAACAATCTGTGAGCAAAAGCAAGGGCAGGGAGTTGCATCTGCTGGGTGGCTGGAGGTACCCTCATGCTCCCAGAGCCTCTGTGATAATCACTGTCTTTCCAGGAGGTCTCAAATCTCCCTGGAAAAGCTGGGACATATTGAAAATACGCTCCGAGCTTTTAGCACTTCCTCCAGATTATTTCTTCAAGTATTTAAAAATATATTTTATAGCACTAAAATAAATGTTAATGAGTCTGCATGGCTTGGGGCTAACAATAGTATTTCTATTTCCATCCAGCAGCCTGGCAGGGCATTTGGCGATGGAAGAGCTGGATGTGGAGACCTGGCTGTTTCTTTCTCACTCGGTCCTTGATGTCTTGAACAGTTTTATTCTCTTGTGCTTTACTTTCCCTGTTTTGCTAAATAGCAATGAAAAAGCTTCTTTGCTTTGTTCAGGCACCTGGGATTTATCAAAGGCCTCTGGGCAAGTGTTAAATGCTGAGCTGGGTATAAAAAGCGTTATTTAGTGTTATGTTTATACCTCTTCAATGTTAGCATGTATTTTTATATACTCCTTGTGGTGACCTTTGTGTTTTTCCAACCAAGCAGACAAATCTCCTTGACTCGAGGGGTTGGTTTTTTCCACTGCCTGCCATGACATCTTCCAAGTGATTTTGTAAATATGCTTTTTTTGGGGTGTTTTCAGTGTTTGGGCTGGGACTCATGGTGCTGGAGGTGCCAGTTGCCTACAGAGGATGGGAGCGTTGCCATGAGGAAAATAATAGTATGGAAGTCCATTCCTCTCATTCCTCACCTTCCTTGTTTTTCTCAGCTACAGTCAAAGGATATTTTGAGGCTCCCAGGCTGCCATGTTGGATGGGCAGTGATCTGGGGGGTACCCCAAGCCTTAAGGAGGCTGCAGAGGAGCAGGGTGTGGGGAGAGGTGTGGGAGTAAATGGGATGGCAGGAATTCAACCCTGGCACCGTGTCAAAGGCAGCGAGCCCTGCTCAGAGCAGCTGCGTTCCCCGGGACTGCGGGAAGCCAAATGGTTTGTTTGTCTGTTTACATGGATATGTGGGGCTGTGTAGGGGAAAACCACTTAGCAGAAATTCTGCTATTAAAGCAGATGGTGGCAGATTAATCTGTTTTTTAGGGGGGTACTTGCTGCTACGATGACCACGTTATTAATTCCTTCCCGTGCTAGGAGTCCTTCCATCGTTGCAGGGGATGGGGGCATTGTGTTTCCTGAAGCTCTCTCTCAGCTCCTTCCTTGCTTCCTCACAAGCTGAGGTGGTATTTTGGGAAGCAGAGGAGCATTCTGTCAGGGTTGTTGTTGCAGTTTCTCTACCCCTGCTCCTTCCATGCTATCCTCTGCTCCAGCCCTTTCCACTGCTCCCAGCAGTTCCTCCTGGCCCTCCTGCAGACCAGCAGCAGCCCCTTTGCTGCTGCTCAAACGCTGGTTGTTAGCCTAGATTTCCTTTTTTCCCTTCCATTTTAGAAATTGCTCTTTTTTCCCCCCTGCCGTATCACTGACAACCACATTCTCCTTGACAGTTGTGATATTTGTATGTGTGCATAAAAACAGTAGGAAGCATTTATGTAGGTGTCACTAATTTAATTTAATATAATCTGATCTGTACGTATAGGGGAGGACTGCTCTGTGCTGAAAATGCTTCTCTTTATTTTACAGTCTCCATCGTCATCAAATACAACTCCTGTCATTCTCCTCTTCCATTCACCTACCCAAAGACCAAATCTGGAAATAGTAACCAAAAGAGAAGCCCACGTCACGCACAGAGCAGGGAAAGGTTGAAATAATTGAAGGGTAAGTGATTTTTTTTTTCACTCTTATTCTGTGTGTAAAGCTACAATAGGAAGTGCAAGACTGTGTAAAGAAGCTGTTAAGCACACACACAGCTGCTCCGTGTGCAAAGTGGAAAAAATGACTGAAATGCTGCTTTGCTGATCAAAGCAAGGTGAGAAAGTGCCCGGGAGGGGCAGTTTGGAGTGCTGGTGCTGGTTCTGCTCGCCCTGGATCCGTCTGCTCCTGCCTGGGGGAGGCAGAGGCTCTGCCCAGGTTGGCAGGGCTGTGGCTGGTCTGAAGGAGCTCTCCAGCTGGGAGGGAGCCGGGATCTCGGAGTCTCCCGCTGCTGAAGGGCTCTTGTGTCATTTCCTTCTCTCTTCCCCACTTCAAACCCCTCTCAGCTGGGGTGGTGAGCTGTGTGCGTGGGGCAGGATGTTTTGCCTTGCTCCTGCTCTCTGCAGTCCCTTGGCTCCGGGAGCTTTTCCTGGAGAGCGAGCTGTGCCGGGATTCTCCGAAGGGAAGCGTTGATGGGGGCTGGAGGAGGCACAGACTGACTGGCAGAGCCAGGAGGCCTCTCCCTGGAAATGTTTGCCTTCAGGCTTTCCTTTTGCTGCGAGGGTGGTGGATGAGATAGGAGGAGATAGAAAATCAGCTTCTGTGAAATCCAGAACCCTGGCTGAAGCATTAGTGAGCTCCAAACGGTGGGGAGCTCATTTTCCCACCCCATTCCCAGCTCTGTGCTTGCATATATTGTATTTCCACACATGTTCTCGTGTAGATGGACAGGATATGCCTTTGCTTGTATTTGAGAACTTCTCTTCAAACATCTGGGTTTTCTGGTTTATTGCTGTTGTGGGCTTGTTTTTTTGGGTTTTTTTTTACCCCTGCAATGTTTGTTCATGCAAAATTCATATCTGGGAAGGGCATCTTAAATCCCTGCTTCTGAGTCAAAAAGGGAAAGTATGGAAGTGAAAAGAGAGATTGTATCATTTAAGAAATATGATTCATGAATTAATCCTCGTCTGCTCCACCATCTGTGGCGTGTGTTTCAACACAGAAATCCTGGGTTATATCTCTTTAAAAAGCTTCCTTCTTGCTGATTGCCTGAGTTTGCTGCAGCTCTAATGGGGAATTTGCTTCTTTTTGGGGAGAGAGTGGTGGGATTTATTCACAGCCTGGGTGGGTGCCTCCACCTGTGTGCAAGCTTGGGTCAGCTGGACCTACCAGCTGAGGAGGCTGCAGAGCTCTTTGTTTTGGGGTGCCAGCTCTCTGTGAAGTGCCACGAGCCTGATGTGCAGGCAAAGCTCGTGCATGGCTGTTTTTGCTGTGGAATTGTGGCTGGATCTCTGGAGCAAGAGATGGGCAGTGATGGCAGGAGGTGCAGGAACCTGTCTGAAAAAGAAGTGACTCTGAAATGGATGGGAGCTCCAGAAAATAAAGCACTGAGGTAGTTCCCATCCTCTGTTTCTTGGTGATGTCTTTATAATTTCTTTGTAGATTAAGAGAGAGAGGAGGTTTCCCATCTTGGCTCCAAAAAGAAGCTGCCATGCTTTGTGCTTCCAGGAGAAACGGGGGAGTTTTGGGGTGACCTTTTTCTGGTTTGCTTCTTTGAATTGTTTCCCAGATTTTTGCAGGGAACAACTTTCCTTTTTAAACATATTGCTCAGGTTCCTTTTCCTAAAGCAGGTCAGACCCAGGACGGGTGAGCCCTTTTCATCCTTCCTGGACAGGATCCCTGAGCAGGAGAGTTTCAATCCTGCATCCACCATCAGGGCCTTTCCTGGGTTGCTCCTTTTCCTGGTTATGGGATTTGCCCTATCCCTTTTCTCTCGTGCCTCGTGTGAGATCCTGGTAAAAGCTGGAGTGTTTTCCCTGTTCTGGAGGGGGGTCTGAGTTGCTGGAGGTGGTGGATGTTGGGTGCCCTTGCCACAGCTCGTGGTGGCCCCAGCCCGTGGCTTGGTGATGCTCCCACGTGGCCACAGCCCCTGCTGTGCCAGTGCCACTGGTGTGAGCTCAGCCTGGCTGGCTCTGCTCGTGCTGATGGATGGAGGTGATGCAGAGCTGAGTCCCTCAGTGAGATACTGTGGGTTTATTGCCTTCCCATTCATCCTGTTTTCACGCCTCTCTGCCTCCCTGACTCACTGCCATCCAGCCTTGCCTTGCAGCTCCTGTTTGCTCTGGGAACACCCACTGGACAAGGCTGGAGCAAAGCTCTGATGCTTCCTATTACCTTGGGAGCTTCTTTTCTAATTAAGCATCTAAAGCTAGGACGGGAAAAGAAAATGCCTTTTTTTAGGAGCAATAAAGTGTTAAAAAGAAGGAGGATGTGGGGGATGCTCTGTTCTATGTCCATGTGCTGAGCCCATCGAGGCTCTTCCATGGTCCCTAAGAAATGTTTTCCCATTCCCTACATTATCACAAATGCCTTCCTGCCCACTCACCAGGGAACCCTTGGATGTGCAGGTGCTTCGTGACAAAAACACTCAACTCCACAAGCAGCCAGGATCCCAACACTGCCATAAATAGCTGTGTCTGAAGGGAAGAGTGTGTCAGCAGTGGTTCAGCAAATGTTCAACCCAAACTGGAATTTGGCTGAAATACATCCCTGTCGCAGGAACAGGACCCATGGAAGGGCTGGAGCTGGACCAGGGCAGGGTTAGGATGGATATAAGGAAAAGGTTCTTCCCCCAGAGGGTGCTGGCACTGCCCAGGCTCCCCAGGGAATGGTCCCAAGGCTGCCAGAGCTGCAGGAGGGTTGGGATACTGCTCCAAGGGACAAGATGGGATTGTACCCTCTTGGAGTTGGATTCAATGATCTTGGTAGTCCCTTCCAGCTCAGGATATTCCATGTTTCTGTGGCACACCCCTGCATGGCAGTGCTGGTGGGAGTAGAGGCCAGAGGGGTGCCTGGTTCTGTCCATCTCATCCACACAGACAAACCTGGACATTCACAGATTTTGACAGCAACTTGCTCATTCCCTGTGTGCCTTTACAATATTTCATCATTTTGTGCATTTCTTAATTGCCTCAATAATTTCTGTTCAGTGAGAGTTTCTAAGCTTGTTTGCCATCCTTTATCTGCCCCATGCTAGTCTGGGAATCACAGATGGTTTCCTGGGGGCTCTCCTGCAAACCTCCACCCCTGTCAGCTGTGTGCTGGTCCCCCCTGTGCCAGCTGATGCTGGTAACCACTTTTCCAAAGTCTCTATAAAACAAGGCTTATGGACTTTGTGCCTGGAGAATGTCCTGTGTTTACCTGCATGGCCAGTTTTGGCATTTTTTTAAATACTTTCAGCTCCCACAGAAGCATTGCTGCTAAAAAAACCCCACCAAACCAACAAGAGGTAAAACAATTTCTGTCAGAAATGGGAAACAGAAGCAGTCCAGGCAGATTCCATTAGCCACAGGTTTTACTTTCTGTTTTAAGCTTTGATTAAAATCAGCAGCTTTTATTTAAAGTTTTTTTAAAAAATATTTATGCTCACCTTTATTTCCACCACAGTGTGGGGTGGTACACGAGGGGTCTGGTGGATGCCCCCAGCTTCTCCTCCCTCTGCAGGGTCCCCTGGCAGGGTGACAATGCTGGTGGCACAGGACATGGGACTTTCCTCCAAGGTTTCTTGTGAACAAAGAAAGGAGAAGCACTGATTCCCCATCAATTCTTTAGGACCCCAGTGAAACAGCTGCTTGTTTCTCCTAAACAATTATGCCAAGACGGAAATTGGCTGGTGTCTGTACGGACTTTCTGGATGGGGAAAATTAAGCAGTAATAGCTGGAAAAATAATATGGGCTATGAGATAATAGATGCCTGAGGGATAAAATTAAGCAGTATTTTACAACGAAGGAAGAGGGTTTGGCAATAAATAGTTTGCCTTTGACTTCCTTTTGTTTGCCAGAGGACTGATGTTTGGAAGAGGTTGTCCTGGGCTGTATTTTCCAAGCAGATGTAGGAAAATAGTGAAGGTATGGAGGATTTTCAGTCCCTCCCAGAAGGCTGGTGCCAGGCTGGGGTGCAGCTCACCCTGCCAGCACTGCCTGCATGTTGGATGTGACAGGGATGTGGCACTGGAGCTGCTGTGGGAAATTCCACCCTTCCAGGGGGATGTTCAGAAGAGAATAGCAAAGTTTACCAAACAAAATGGGGACAGGATTGGGTTTAAATGCCATGGGGAGCCCAGAAAGCCCAGGAAGGGGCGGTGGCATGTTCAGCACCCCAGCAGGGTCCCAGTGGAGGTGATTCCCACTCTCCCTGGGTGCTGTGCTGTGCAGCAGCCCCTTCCCAATAATGTCACCACAGTCGGATTTGGTTTATTCTGCCATCTCTCCATAATGTGCTTTTCTGTAACAGCTCCATGAGCACCTGGGTGAGGAGGAAATGCTGCTTTCTCCATGTCAGGTGCCTCCTCAGGGTACCACCTGTGCACTTGTGCCAGGATGGGCTGGGAAACGCTGTGCTTGCCTCCTGGTGCCAGTGGGGACATCCTGGGGAGTGCAGGACTCTCTCTGCTCCATCGTGGGCAGGGCTTGTTCCTCTTCACTTTGCATGAAATAAAAGCACAGTTCAAACAGAGCTGCAGCCCCTAATCCCACCTTCCCAGTGATGGATTTGGGTGCAGCAGGTCGAGATAAAGGTCCTTAGCCCAGGCCAACTGCTGGGAGCTTTTCATTTCACAGATCTCAGGGAAAGCCTTCCCTGCCAGGTGGGAGATTTCCTCAGAGTGGAGGATCTCAGGGGAGTTTGGAGTCCTGGCTGTCCCCAGGAGCTGAGTGGGACTTGGGAATGCTCAGCACCTCTGCAAACGAGGCCAAACTGTCTCATGCATCCAGAATGGAATCATTAAGTTGCTGTGCATTGAGACTCTGTTTTTATTCATGGAGTGTAATGTGATTCATTTGCCCTTTTGCTCTCGTGTTGAGAAGGCCATCATCTCGTATGCATCGCTGGCTGCAGGCACAGCTCTGCTCAGTTATTATTTTTAGGGTTTTTGGCTGGCAGGGAACAGATATTTTCATCATGTGCAGAGTGGCTGCAGAGCTGAGTGGCCACAAATCTGGTGCTCTCCCAGCCCTGGTGGGGAGCATTTGGCTGAGCTCAGTTCTCCTTCTCCAAACCTGCCAGTGGGGATCCTTTCTCCTGCTCCAGCCCCTCATGGCAGGGCAGTGCTGGAGCCCCTGCACCTCATCCAGGGCAGAGCTGGAGGCAGGAGGGGCACGCTGAGGGAGCAGCATCCTGGGTGTCCCGGTGACACCCAGTCCCCACCAGCTCCTTGCAGAGGGGTTTAAGCTGTTCACGGGGGAACCCAAACCCCAGGTTATGGATGTGGCACAGGCTCCTGTGCTAGATGTGGGATGGGACCTTGCTCTGCCTGATGAACTGATGAAAAATGGGTGAAGGACACTGGGAATGCTCACTGCTGCAGGTGTCTTAGTGCAGCCAAGGAGGGAAATTATTCCTCCTTGGAGTTCAAAGAAGAAAGACACCAAGCAGGGCAAGAGCAAAGGATACAAAAGGATGGACAAAAGTATTTTTTTTTAATGTTAGCATGGGAAGCATCAATTAATCCACTAAATCCTAAAGAATATTAATGAGTGAAGCAGTTGGAGTCATTACCTCTCATAGTGGGACAGGCCCAGAGCATTTCAACTCCGCATGTTGGATCTCCACCTGCAAAACAAGTCAGGAATTCCCTCCCAGCCCTGACTGTGGTGGCCAGTCCTTTTTAATCACAAAGCCCTGAACTCTGTCCTGCTGGCAGATTCCAAGTGGTCGCCCTGCATGGCCCAGTGACCATCTCCAAGTCCTCAGTGACCCTGGGTTTCTGATGCTGCAGGGGGTCACAGCACATGTGAAACTCAGTGGGATTTTAGAAGCAAAGGGCAGGAGGAGGAGAGTTAACTCCATGTGTTTCTTTTCTTTCTTGCCTTGTCCTCTTCTTTGTTTTTTTATCTTCCCCTATACACTTCAGAGCCCAAATCCATGCTGGGAAGGACCCACAGAAAATTACATCTGAGGCACAGGCAAGGGGCAAGTCATGAGCACAGTGTTTAAATTGATGATTTTCTTACACTTTGTAGATGGGGGAGGCATAAAAGAGGGTCAGGTGTGGATATAGATGAGGGGATAGGGTTTTCAGAAGAGCTTGGAGCCAGTTTGGGAAGGGCAGGTTTTTAGCCTCCAACAGTTTGGGAAGACAAAAGAGGTGGAAGCAGGGAGGTAACAACGCCGACCTTCTCCGCTCTTTGTTTGCAAGAAATGCACAAAGCGCTGCTGATACTGCTGAGTGCTTTCCTGCTGCTTTGTGGCTTGATTTGGAGCTGCTGCCCTTCTGAGCCTGGTTCCTGACTTCCAAAAACATCCCCCCCAAAAACAGAAACCCAAACGAAACAACCAAACAGATCCCTGCCAATGGAATTGTAATCGTTCCCTCTGTGGTGTCCGCTGGGAGGATCGGGACACCAACGCCTTCACCTTGCACCAGCCTTAGATCCTGGGTGGATTTGGTACAGATTAATGCATCTTGGAGAGTTCTAGAAAGGTCAGAAACAGGGAAGAAGCTCTAATAGCAGTGTAGCAACCAGCTGGCTGCGTTGGGTTTCGTTTTAGTGCCATAATAACACCAGGAGCCTTGGTGTCAGTACTGTGCCCACTGAATGCCAGTGACCCCCTCTTTTTGTCAAGACACAAGCCCATAAGAAGGTCTTTTCTTCCTGAAGAATTTCTCTGAGGCAGTAATGGGCTTTTTGGAGGGTTTGGTACTCATACCCAGAGATGTAAGGTGGGTGATTTACAAGGCACTGTGCAAATGCCAAATTGTTAGGCAGAACTGCTGCTGATTTAGAAGGCAGTTAAAGCTCTGAATGTGCCAAGTGCCAGTAGAGTGTTTCTACAGATGGAATAACTGGAAATATTGGAGAGATTCCAAAGGTTTAATCAAATTCAACCAGGTTTTTTTCCCCTTTTTCTTTTTTTTTTTCTTTTTTTTTTTTTTTTTTTTTTAACTGCAGAATTCTCTGAGGAATGCGGGTTGAAATAGTAGATTATTCCACTGCCTTTAGTACCGTGGGGGAGATTTTTACAGATGAATATGAAACAAACACACCAGACTTTGAAGCAAACGCATAAGTGGGTCTGTAAATGAGTGCTGGAGCAGCAATGCCCTGAAATGCTGGACCAGAGTAGGGAACATCTCAGATTTCCTGGCAGGAGGCTCTTTGGAAGCAGAGTGATGGGTTTGCAGTCCCTCAGCACAAAGGGAAGTGGCAGCCACAGCGTTCCTGGTCCAGTTCTGCTGGACCCAGGCAGGTTTTGGTGGGATTCTGGGCATCCTCTCCGTGCTCGCAGTGCAGTGCTGGGACATGCATATGTTTCTGCACAGATGCCCACCTTCCTCTAGTCTTGTTGACAGCCTTTCCAAGGCTTCTTATTTAGCCAGACCATATGTGCTTGGGCATGGAGATAGTGGGATGTGGAAAGAGCAGCGCATTATCCTTGGGCTGCAAACACCATCAGGAGCAATTCCCAGCAAATTCCACCGGCGCAGAGCTCCAGAGCTGCTGGATCATCACTGGGCACACGGAGCCGTCGGGGGCAATTCCTCCCCTCATTTGTCAAAACCAGGCTCCAGAAAGCCATTTCCCTTTGTTCTATCCTCAAACCAGCTCTTGCCATCCACTCTTTGAATATTCATCCACAGTATGGATGGAGGCCAAGGGGGAGAGGGGAAATGGTGTCTCCAGGTAGAAGCTTTGCTGCTGAGGAACAAGCTGGGGAAGGGGTTGGAGATTTTTCCGTGCATTTTCCCTTGTTGATACAGAAAATGAAGATCCCATCTCCATTTCTGGCAGCAGGGTTTTGTCTGGGGTGAGGTGACAGGGCCAGGGTGTGGCCTGTCCCAGGAGCAATGCTGGGACAGCGCTGGAGCTTTTACCTTGCTGGGTGGGGGTTTTTTCAGCAGAAGTTTTGGGTTTTGCAGATGGCCTGATTTGATCCATTAATTGTCATTTATTTATTCTTGTAAGAGGAGAAGTTTCCTGCTTTTCCTGGAGTGTTTGGTATTGATCCTCCCTGGATTTGGGGACTGTCCCTCCGAGGCGCTGCCATGCTCCTGGCACAGACCCCGTGTGGCTCTGAGCTGTGTTTCTCATGGAATAAATGGCTCCAAAGCCATTAGCCTCAATGCCACAGTCTGCTGCTCCTGCTTTCCTGCCCCCACCTCCACCCTGCCATTGATCCAGCCTGCTCCCTGCTCGCTGCAGTCGGGGCTGCCTCTGCTGCTGCGCACAAATTGCCTTAAAATTGAATTGGTTAAAACCATTTCATAAACATTCCCTCCCCTTCCTGATCCTGGCCGCTGCGCCAGCCAGAGCTGGAGCTTTCATGTGATTTTATCTGGCCAAGGGGTGGGGCAAGATTCCCAATTTTATAGGTGTGTTTGTGTGGGGCTTTTTTTGTTGTTTTTAAGTCAGGGTAAAAATTAAAGCTGATGTTGTTATAGGAATCAGGTCCCTGAAGAAGCTGTTGTCTGTTTATGAATCTGTGTCCTCGGTGGTGTATCCTGCTCAAAGGATGTCCTGGTGTGCCTCAGCTCCTCTTGGCTTTGCAGGGATTGGCATTCTCTCTGTGCCATGTGCCACCAGCCCCTCTGAGATGAGAGCTCTGGCAGCTTCGAGGCTCCAGGATCATTGTTTTCCTGCTGATGAGGTTGTGTCTGAGCAGGGGCAGTTGGGAGATGTGGAGTTGTGGTATTTTGGAGGTGTTTAATTGGTATAACACCCCGGGGTACAGCAGGTCCACAGCAGGATGGTGCTGGTGCCTGGGATTTTGGAGCACAAAGCACCTGGGGACTGCAGGGAGGAGGTGAGTCCCTGCTCACCTCCCTGGAGCTGAGGAGATGTGCTCTCCTACAGAGGTGTAGATGCCTCTGCTGGGGCTGCAGGAGCACTCTGAGCCAGTGACACAGGAACTCTCTGCGTCAGGCACATCCAAATGCAGCTGTGCTGATGCCAAGAAGCTTTTGTAAGGACTGTGGAAAGAAGGCTTGGGAATAAGAAATGGTTTTGCAGGTAGTTTTGTGTCACTCTGAAAAAGGTGTGTTTGTACAAAAGGTGGCACAGTCTCCCAGCAGCTGGTGATGTTCCATTGTCCCTCGTTCACCATCCATCCCTCCAAACTCCTCTTCAGGCCTGATACTCTCACAAGAGCCCTTCTGCAGCAACGTTTATCTCAAGTGCTGCTATATCAGGATCCATTGATCTTGTCACAAGATCCTCTGCACCCAGTCAAAGCTGTGAGGGTGGAAAAGTGACACGAGCTCTCTGCTCCTCTGGGCCTGGTTTTTGGTGCTTCCAAGAGACTGGATCTGCTGGGACTTGCTTGGATCTTCCTTGCGGGGTGTGACCTGTCCCAGAGCATCCCCAGCGTGGAGGGCCCAGCCCTAGGTGATCATCTGTCTCCAGGAGGTGACAGGACCCAGCTGAGTCTCAGTCCTCTGGCACCCTCTTAGCAAGTTTGCAAGTCCTTGTGGGAATCTGCCTGAATTCAGCCTTCTCCCAAGATTCCTCCTTCCTGCCCTTGCCCAGGGGCTCTTGCTCCTCCAGTCTCTGGGGCATCCCTTGCATGTCCTGGAGAATATCCTGGCTGGGCCTTCCCAACACTTGGAAGTTTCCTGTTGTGTTACACTGGAAGCAGTGTGAAAAATCCTGCAGGATTATTTCCCGTGCCTACAGATCCTCCCTGAGCTCTCCTCTAGCATTGTCTGCAGGAGGTGATGGTGTGAAAGGACAGCAGACACGTCTGGCACCTTGTGCCCTCACCCTGTGACCTCTCTGCCTGCTGTGGCTCCTCCACCCTTGTCTCTTGATGGCAAACTCTTGTTGTTGAGGTTGTTACGACACAAAGTAGAGATAGCAAGTAGTCTTAGATGGCAGCTCTTTAATTGAAACTCTTTGTTATTTATTATTGAAGATGGCTGACTTTTTATACACTTTCTAATTGTTTGTACTTCTTTTACTTAACTATTAGCTACAATAAGTCAACATAACACCATTATGAAAAGTAACAGTGACTTCAGCAAACTTTTTAAAAATACTTTCTCTAACTGCAAAGTTCTTTCTTATCTTTCTTCAATTCTTCTCTTCTTTTAGTTTCTTTAATAACAACCTTAGAAAAAGCTCTTTATCAGCTTCTTACTTCTTAACTTCTTCTCACTCCTTTAGCTAACAGACTTGCTGTGGCCCCTTCCACAGCAAACATGGTGCTGCTGCATCCAGTACATTTTTCTGTGTCATGACATCTGTACAGGCTTCTTCTTTGGCTATTTCACATGCAGTAATGATTATAAGAAATCAGTGTGGTTAATGGTGGTGAGGCCCTGGCCCAGAGCAGCTGTGGCTGCCCCAGGATCTCTGGAAGTGTCCAAGGCCAGGCTGGACAGAGCTTGGAGCAGCCTGGGACAGTGGGAGGTGTTCCTGCCCATGGTGGGGGGTGGAATAAGATGTTCTTTAAGGTTCTTGCCAACCCAAGCAATTCTGTAAATCTTACTGACAGCCCTGAAGCTCACACAGAGAACCCAACACCAGCGGTGGAATTTTATTTGCACATTTTAGTTCAGACAGAGCCACCTTGAAATGCAGACAGCAATTTCAGTTTCTGTAGGTGTTGTCATTCCTGGTGTCCTGTCAGGCAGGAGGTGGTGGTGCTGCTGATGCCTGTGTCAGGCTCAAAGCAGGCTCAGCAATAAACCTTCTGTCAGGAAATCCTTGCTTTACTCCTGCTCTGGGGCCAGACTGGAGCTGGAGGTGAGGTGCTGCTGCCAACATGTTGTGGTCCCAGCCCTTCTTCTTATCCTCAAACTCTTCCTTTACATCTGTTTGGAAAATGTTATTACCCCTGGAGCCAGATTCCCTCTTTCCTCCCAAGAAAAAGAGAAGGAAAATACCTGGACAATGCTGTGTGTCCATGTTTTACAGCGCTGACCTCGTGTGCCACAGCCAGGTGCCAGCCCAGATCTGCTGGGGTTTGTTTGGCTGTGTCATGCTGCCCTTGCTGGAGAGGACAGGACAGGACAGGACAGAGAGTGACACGAGGTGTAGCCTGAAACCCCTCACCCAAGGGCACACTGAGTGCTCCCCATTGAGGTTTTCAAAGGAAGGAGATGGAATCCCACCCCAGAATGAGATTATAAACCAGAATCTCCTCTTCTGGGACAAGTGCCCCAAAGAACAATGTTTTGAGGCTCTCTCTCAGGTTTTCCTCTTTTTTATTCAGAGGGAACAGAACATTTCTTTCCAAGGAAATAGACTCTTCCACTCAGTAGTGATTTTTGGTCAGCTCCTGGTGGTTGTTCCCCTGCAGTGGAGCTGACAGGGAGGCACTGGGATGTCCCTGGAGCCATCACCCACCTGGGACCTGCTTCTGCTCTTCTCTCCTTCCCCTTCCCACACCACCCAGTGCTCATCCTGTGGCTCTTGGCCCTGCAAGGAATTTAGTATTCAGGAAGTTGGGAAGTTTGACTGTCCTTGGTCTAATTAGTTCCTTAAGCACAGGGGAGCTCAGATGGAGTTCAAATGGCTGTAATTTGAGTGAGCTTGAGACAATAGGAGAGGATTAAGTAGCAAAATTGTGTCTATTACTTTGGCCAAAAAAAAAGGAAAAAACTATTCAATTTGAGTATAATATATAATTTTCCAAGCATGAGGGTTAGGTATTAATGTGGGCTTGGCAGAGTGCATCATTTGTAAGACTACACTGAGAGTTCTTCATGTGCTGATCTGAGATCAAGGCTGGAAGTCAAGCACAACTTTCTGGAAATTTCCCTCTGAACAAATAAATTGGCCTCAACAAAGAGGTGACTGGGGAAGATTTAATTGCTTATTTCTGTAGGAGGTCCTCCTAAATGGTCTTCAGGTCTTTAACCCTGTGGACGTCTATAAAATTTTGGAGGTGGCTTTTCTCAGAGAGGGTCCCTGCAAGCGTCTGCCTCCCTTTTCCAGGCTAAGAACTTCCCTGAAGGGATCCATCTCCAGAGGTGTCTCCCCTCAAAAGAGCATGGTAGAAACACAAAAGCCCAAACACCCTGGGGATTCAAAATAATGCACCCTGGAGTGAAAGCCTGGCTTTTCCCCCTGTCTCTGTTGGCAGCAGATGTTGCAATCCAGGTGTTCTGCACGCAGAGGGCTGCAGCAGCCGCAGCCCCGCGCATGTGCTGCGTCCCTGGGAGTCCTAAGTGGTGTTTTCATGCTTTTAGTGGTATTGTGCAAGGCATGGCGGAGAGACAAAATCATTCTTTGTCCATCTAGAATGGGTAAATGGTGTATTTTATATATTTTTTTTTCTTTTTTAATACTGTGTGCCTGCATCTGTTCCGATACGGGAAAAACAATGCTAATTGGAACATTTGAAGGGGTTTGGAATGAATGAGAACAAACATTACCAGGCTGAGAAATTTAAAGGGAATTTAGTCAAAATATCTGAGTTAAGGATTTCCAGGAGTGGTTTTGGTTGGCTTGAACTTGAGCATGGTTAGAATAAAAGGCCTGTGATGGCTGATTTCTGCATTAGCTGAACTCGCAGGGCAGTGTGACAGCATAGCTTGGTTCATGGAATTATTTTGGTTGGAAAAGCCCTTTAAGATCTTTGAGTCCAGCCATTCCTTCAGCACTGCCAAGGCCACGTCTCACTCGTGTCCCCAGGTGCCACATCCATATGGCTTTAAATCCCTCCAGGGATGGGCACTCCACCACTGCCCTGGGCAGCTGTGCCAGGGCTGGGCAGCCTTTTGGGGGAAGAAGTTTTCCCTATTATCCAACCTAAACCTCCCCTGGCACACCTTGAGGGCAGGGATGTCCTTCTACTGCTTTTATTTTCCTGTAATAAATCAGGTTGGAACATTGCACACATAATGTGGGAAAACCACCCAGATTTGTCCTTCCTTGCTGTCCCATTGGTGTCTGTGACCTGTGAGGGGTTCAGAAGGTGTGGGATCAGCAGATCCCTGCTGGAACCAGGTCCTTCCCATGCCAGCCATGATTCCAGGGAGCATTAAATAGGTTTTTTTTTTTTCTGCTGTAGATACTCGTGCTGCACTGGGGAATGTTCTGAGGTACCAGGCAGCTGTGGTTGTATTTTCTGCATGGATAAAGAGGTTCCTACACAGGCACACTTAGCACTTACAAAGCTTTTGGCTGAGAATTTGCTGTGCAGGGCAGAGGGACACAGAGACACCCTAATGCTGCCTCCAGTCTCCTTTGAAGTATGGGCAGAGGTAATGTTTACTGGTGGTTTTTTAATTTTGGCCTATCTTTTCAGATCTGCCCTTTTTTTTTTTTTTCTCCTCTAACCTGAAGGTTTGTGCTTGCTTGGTTCTCCTGCCTGGCCACCTTTAAATCAACCAGGGAGCGATGCATTGGCTTCACCAGCATTTCATTTATTCCTCCTGTGTTGGTTTCTTTGCTTGAAGCCTCTCAGTAGGCAAGGGGTTAAACAGCATCCTTATGGTTCTTCCAGTTACCCCATCAGGACTGTTTAAAAATTAGCTTCTCCCCACTTACTGCACTATAATTAGGATCCAGGAGTTGTGGGGAATGATTTCACAAAGTGACTTGGTGTACTCGCCCGTGCACCCCAGGGAGCCAGGCAATTATGCATACATAATTCCACTCTTTGAATATTTTCTCTTTCTCTGCATAATTTCTCTCTATTCATCTTTCCAGTGTCCTTCTGAGATAAACTTAGAAGTCTCAGCTTTCAGAATTTAAAAAAAGCTCCTGTGCCTGCATGTGCACTATTTGCATTTGAGCCAGCAGCTGTTCTGGGGGCTGTGGTGGAGGGGAGAGGCCGGCCAGGAGGGCATGGAGCCGGGGAAGGAGGCAGAGAACCCCTCCACTGCTTCTGGGGAAGGATCAGTCAGAGGCTGGGAACCACGGAATAGAATCATAGAATAGTTCAGGGTGGAAAAGCCCTCTCAGATCGAGTCCAGCCACTCCCTCAGCACTGCCAGGGCCACCACTGACCTGTGTCCCCAAGTGCCACATCCACATTAAATCCCTCCAGGGATGGGGACTCCTCCACTGCCCTGGGCAGCCCTTTGGGTGAAGAAATTTCTCCTAAAATCCAATCTAAACCTCAACAAAAGGTTATGGCTTTGAGTAACCTGATCTAGTGAAAGATGCCCTGCTCACAGCTGGCACTTTGGTTGGGATGACTTTTAGGAAGTTCCCTCCAGGGATATTTTGGAGCTGCTCCTTCCAGGGGTGTGTTTTGGTTCTCATGCCCTGTGTGTGCTGTTCTCAGGGAATTCACTGCAGCCTGCCAGGGAAGCACAAGTGACTGCAGCATCTTCCCCCTGCTCCAGTCACTTTATCTCCATGAAGTTGCCGTTGACATGATGCAATTTCTCCTGGTTGCAGTGTAGCTGTGGAGCAGCAAAGTTGTGATAAAAGACAACTTGTTGAAGGGATTCTTTGTCATACTCACGATTCATCTACAATTCCTTCTTTTCCCTGGCCAGGAGTGTGGTGGTGCTTTGCAATTATCCCTGCATTTGATGCCTGTTCCTTCTTTCCCCCTCCAGCTCTCTTTCTTCCTGATTCAAGTTCCCCATTCATTCTGTCTTCTTTTTACCTTCTTCTCCCTTTTTTTTATTTTATCCACCACTTTCTCAAGGCACTGAAGCTGTAAGTGCTTCACTGTGATGTGAGGAAAAGCTACTGTTCTACTTCCCAAAGAAAGCTCATTGTGTAGTGCCCCGAAAAACGGTTTAAACAACACAAGGGAATAAAGGCACCACATTGCTCTGAAAGTTTTTCTTTTCTTTTCTTTTCCTTTTTTATTTTTTTTATTTTTTAAGGAATAATACATAAGCTGCTAGGAGAGGGCAGAAATGTCTCCTGCTTCTCTCTGGTCGTGCCTGTCAGGCTGTGAAATTCTAAGGAAACCTGTGTTTTTACATGGGAGCTTGAAAGCTGGACACTCCACCTCCAAACCTTTGCTGCTTTCAGCATTATCCTCATAAGCCAAACAAAAAAAAATCCTCAGATTGTTCCCAAACAGCAGAGAATCAAAGCTTACAAGGCAGTAGTGTAATTACTTGCTTTCTTTTTTGGTGCCAGTTTATTGCCATCTTATGTAAGACACTCCAGCACGTTCAAAGAGGCTTTTTAGCAGTGAGAGCTCAGTGATTCCACTCTCAGCAGAGTTACTGGGGGCTGCCAGCAGGACAGGGGTGGGTTTGGATCCTGGCTCCAGTTCTGCAAGCAGGCAGAGGCTCTGGATGTGCCAGAGCCATCCCTGCTGGACTCAGCCCTGCTGGATCCCTCTCAGCCCCTGGTACACAATGGACCCTCTGCAGCACCTCAGCCCTGGGCACTTCCATCCCTTCCTGGCCAAAAAGGCTTTCAGGCACCATTTCAAATTTATTTAGTCAGTTAGACAGGTATGTGCGTGGGGCTTTTAAAATAAAAATTATTTAAAACATTCTATTAGGCATATATTTATATATTTAGTATTTTATATATAGTACACACAATATATCTATTGCATATTTATTTATCTTAAGTATTGAGAAATCACATAAAAGTAATGACACCTTAAGGAAATTAATGGGATCATTATTATTATGACTGTTACTGTTGCCATTATCATCATCATCCCTATTCTTTTCCCTCCTCATTATTGTTATTATCACTTCCATTCCTGGTGTTTCCTTGTTGGCAGAACCTCACCCAGATGTGCTGCTGAGCCCTGGGGTGGTGAGGAGTGATCCCTGTCTGTCCCAGGGTCAGGGAGTGCAGGGCAGTGCTGCCTCCTGCTTTAACATCAGGATCTTTATCCACAGGGATTGCCCCCACGAGCCTTGTCCTTTGCCCAGCACATGGTGGAAAGAGGGAATTTTGGGGGGGAATTTTGTCAGCTCTTCCCATTTCTGCTCAGCATGGCCACTAAGGCATCACACTGTTTAAATAAAAGGGACTTTAATTCTCTTCTCTTTTCACCACTGATGGATGTGGACAATGAATATCCACCAGTCCCACTTCCACGTTTGGTTACTTTTCCAGTGATTTCCTCCCCACTCATAGAGCTGAGGGAGCTGGGAAGGGGCTGAGCCTGGAGAAAAGGAGGCTCAGGGGGGACCTTGTGGCTCTGCACAGCTCCTGACAGGAGGGGACAGCCAGGGGGATTTGGGATCTTATCCCAGGGAACAGGGGCAGGAGGAGAGGGAACAGCCCCAGGCTGGGCCAGGGGAGGTTGGGTTGGATATTCAGACAATTTTTTAATGGAAGGGGCTGCCCAGCCCTGGCATGAGCTGTCCAGGACAGTGGTGGAATGATTGTTCTTAAGGGATTTAAAAGCTGTGTAGATGTAGCACTTGGGGGACATGGGGTGATGTTGGGTTTGGCAGTGTTGTGGGAATGGTTGGACTCCAGGATCTTAGAGAGCTTTTCCTTCCTAAGCAATTCCATGATTCTCTGATTTTATGGCTTCAAACAATGATGCAAATTTGGTGCAGCTTAAACACAGAAGAAGGAAGTTCAAACAAAATAGCTCTTTAATTGAAGCTAATAAAGAGGAAATGTTTGTTTTGCTCATATCTGTGTTGTGCTTTTCTTAAGCCTTAAGCTGCACCTAAATCCACTTGTGTTTCCATGTGAACATTTATTCCTAGTTCTGTTTGTGCTCTGCTTCCCCAAAACACAGGCAGGGTGCAAGGGTAGGAATGTTCCTGCCTAGCAAAGCCACTTTTGTGGAGTGAAATGCAAATGTTGTTTTGTTTCCAGTAGTGCTGCAGCCAGTGGGGATTATTTTAGTAATAACACCCAGAAGGAAAGCCACCCTTGGTCCATACAGTGTGTAAGTGTCAGCTTTAAAGACAGCACCAGGAAATTGGGAAGTGATGGAGAGTTTGTGGCTTGATAGGGAAGAAATCCTAGGTGGATTTACTGCAGTCTCAGCCATCTCTGTCACCAGCCCATGCAACCAGGTGACACACACTACCCAGGAGCCACAGAGCTGTTGTTATGACCTAAACTGTGTAGAGATACCATGAGCTGAATTTCTGTGATTTCTCCTGCTTTTCACCACGGATTCTCCATCAGGACTCTGGGAATGCTCAACTTTGTGGAGTTGAGACAGGCTCTTCCTGGTGGAAAATCATTTCAGAAAAACAGGCCCATGTTGCAGCATTTCTGAGAGAGAGAGGGCATGATCTACGTTTGGAATGAGATTTGAACTACTCCAGTCCAGGCCTCAGATCTGGGCCTTGTGAGGCCTTCCAGCCTCTGACACAGAAATTCAGAGTTTGTGGTTAAGTTAGCACTGGGCTGTCTGGGTGTGAAGTAGCACAGGTTTATAGTGTGAGGTTTAGGCCACCTTAAGACAAAGACAAAAAATGTTGGCTTGCCAATGAGAGTGCCTTTGTAAACTGTAAACTATATAGAGGTGTATAAAAACTGCCACATTCTCTGGAATAAAGGGAGAACGTTGCATTGATCATTTTGGTTGGATGTGGGTCCTGTCCTGTCCAGCTTTGCTGTTTTGTGAGGTCCCTGGTCGTAGGCCCAAGCTGGGACTTGTGCTCCCAGCCACAGCATCCTTGGGCTCATCCCCTGAGGGCTTTGGACACCCGAGGGGAAGCTCCCCTTTGGCAGGGAGGTGCTGGGGACACGGGGCCGTGTCCAGGCTGGTGACACTCGTGTGGCTCACGGCGCCATGTGCTCCTCCGGCCAGGCTTGCCCAGAACTGCCAAGCTGGACTCCACAGAGTTCTTTGGAAGCTGCATCTTGGCAAGCAGGGGCTGCTGACAGATGCTCACTCTTTGTTTTTCCCGGGATAAATACGGTCAGGCTTTTGGAGGTTGTTATTATTAGCATCGGCGTTCCAGGCTTTTCAGGACAGAGTGCCTCTGCCACGCCTCCTCTCCTGGGACAAGAAGGACATGGAGGGGCTGGAGAGAAGGGAACAGGGCTGGGGAAGGGGCTGGAGCACCAGGAGAGGCTGAGGGAGCTGGGAAGGGGCTCAGCCTGGAGAAAAGGAGGCTCAGGGGGGACCTTGTGGCTCTGCACAGCTCCTGACAGGAGGGGACAGCCGGGGCTTGGGATCTTATCCCAGGGAACAGGGACAGGAGGAGAGGGAACAGCCTCAGGCTGGGCCAGGGCAGGCTCAGGTTGGATATTGGGAAAAATTTCTTCACTGGAAGAGTGGTTAATCACTGGAACAGGCTGCCCAGGGCAGTGGTGAAGCCCCCATCCCTGAAAATGTCCAAAAACCGAGTGTTTGTGGCACTTTGCGATATTCTTTATTTGTCATGGTGGTGTCCAGGCAAGGGCTGGATCATTGAGGTCATTTTCCAGCCTTGATCTGTGGTTCTCCTGGTTTCTCCACTGCTTCAACCCCAGATTCCAAACTGCCAGCACTTGGGCTGCCTTCAAAACCCTGTTCCTCCTGCTTTTTCCCAGTGGCACAGATTCCCAGGGGCTTGTAAGGTTTTTAAACATTTTCTGTGACAGCACTGTCACCCACGGGAGACACGGCATTCCAGCTCTTCCTCCACAGCCTACCTGGCAGAGGGAAAGCCTCTTCCCAGCACTCCTGCAGGCACAGCCTGCCTGCATGCAGCAGCTCCCCGGCCACGTGGGCTGTGTGTGGCAGGAGCTGTATTGCACTTTGTGCTTTCATTATCTGAACATTGACCCATTTCTGCATCTGGTGGTCCGTGGGAGGCAGGAGCACGAGGTTTGTTTCCTCACCTTGTTTGCTTCCCTTGGAACTCACACAGGATTTAAATGAAGTGTCTCCCCTGCCTATGCTGGCGTTTGTTCCCGCTGGTGTTACTCTCCTCCTCTTCCTCCTCCTCCTCCTCACGTTTCCCTGCCTGTGTTGTAGCACTTGTTGTGCTCTGCCACAAATGAGAGCGTGACATTTTCCCAGTAGGGGTGAAATGGTTTCTGTGGGGGTCTGGGCACTGCAGGGCTGGACCCTGCCCGGGCTACAAGGGGTGACAGCAGGGCAGGTGATGGCAGGGACTTGGCAAGCTGAGATGGTCACAGGTGGCTGCTCTTTTGGACCTGGATTAACAGCTGAGATTGAGTAGTTACCAGCATCATGAGGTACCATCAGCTGCATCAAAAGGTTGTTGCTTTGGTTCCTGAAGTGCTGTTTAAGTGGGGTGATCCCTGCTGGGATGCTCCTGCTGTGCTCCTGGTGGAGTTGCTGGTGCTTGGTGTAACCCAGCAGGGGAACCCCCCACGGTCAGCCAGCACCTGCCTGGGGAAAACACGAGGTCAGCAGGCCTTAATGGATATTTAATGGATTTCTCCTCTGCCCAGGGCAGCCCTTTCTCCCCACAGCAGTTCTGGGGCAGGCATGGCAGGAGGGGGAGGACGGGAGGCGGCGTTTCTCCCCTTGGATGCCTGCTGGCTTTGGGGCACAGAGGGATAGCCTGGAGCTGCGGGAACGCTGAGCCTGGTGCACACAGAGCCCGGGCTCTGGAGCTGGGCTGGGAGAGCTGGGGGTGCTCCCCTGGAGAGGAGGAGCTCCAGGGAGAGCTGGGGATGCTCACCTGGAGATTTGGAGCTCCAGGGAGAGCTGGGGATGCTCACCTGGAGATTTGGAGCTCCAGGGAGAGCTGGGGATGCTCACCTGGAGATTTGGAGCTCCAGGGAGAGCTGGGGGTGCTCACCTGGAGAGGAGAAGCTCCAGGGAGAGCTGGGGGTGCTCACCTGGAGAGGAGAAGCTCCAGGGAGAGCTCAGAGCCCTGCCAGGGCCTGAGGGGCTCCAGGAGAGCTGGAGAAGAGCCTGGGGTTTGCTCCTGCTGAGCCCCAGGGATCCGTGCTGGGGAAATGCCACGCCCACCCCAAAATGAGGAGGTTCGTTTGGAAGATTTAGACTCCTGGAAATTAGTGTGCAGCTCCAGATCACAGGATGGATGGGATCCTTCCCTGTGTGGGTGGTGAGGCCAGAGCAGCTGGGGCTGCCCCTGGATCCCTGAAGTGACCAAGGCCAGGTTGGACAGGGTTGGAGCAGCCTGGGACAGTGGAAGTTGTCCCTGCCCATGGTAGGGGATGGAACAAAAGGATCTTTAAGGTCCCTTCCAAACCATTGTGTGGTTCGCCATAGAGGGAATTTCTTTTTTCCAACTGCATCATGTGGAATGTGGACACTGATATTTAGGATATGCCAAAGGCAGGCAGACCAGAATCCCTTTTTTATCACAATACTCTTTGATTAAGATCATTACAGCAACTGGGAGCACACTGCTGGTACAAGTGAGTTGGTATTTCTGTCTCACAGGCTGCAGCTCAGTGTTCAAGCTGTCAGCCCAGATGCAATTTAAAAAAAAACAAAACCAACAAAAACAAACCAAAAAAAAACCAAACCAAAAAATAACAGAAAACTGAAAATTATTTTCATCTATTAAGCCATTTTAGAGCTGTGGTTTTAAAAGTAGATTCTAACTTGCTGGGGAATATTTTTATGGATATACATCTATATGTTGTAAGAATTCAAGAAAAATCTCTTGTACATATTTGGATTTCTTTACTTTGTTAAGTGAGAAGGGGCTCATGCCTGTTAAAGGCACCTTTCATGGGGAATTGGTACCAAACACAATTGCTCTTTGCATGCTATTTTAAGTCCAATTTAATTTGCCATGCAGAACTGGGTTTTTTGGTTTTTTTGAAGCTCTGTAAAAAGAGGGGAACAATGCAGTTCCAAGCAAATCAACACCATTTAATGCAATGGTGGCATCATGCAGGTAAATCAGAGCAGGAACTGTAACAACTGTGAATGTGTAAGGGAGGACTCAGGGGAAAATGTGGACAGACTAGATAAATGATAAAAGATAAGAAACATGGTGCATCCTTACATGCTCAGAAATTGTGAGACTGGCTTAAACCATGCCATTTAAAAAGTAAATCTTGATTTCTTTTATGTGTGTGCTGGGTTTTTGAGCTTCTAAGTCACACTTGTTTCATGTTTTCAAGCATTTCATTACAGTGTGGTGGGCCAGGCACAGGCTTTGGTTCAGGTGAGACTGTCAAGTCTCAACTCCAGGAGCTCAAGCATTGGGAAAGACACCAAACAGCCAGAGCTGATCACACAGGGCGAGCTGGAAGCACTAAATTTAGATCATTTAAAGTCTTTCCCCTCTGCAGTGCTGCTGGGTTGTTAACTCAGGTGGAAAAACCACAGAAGTGCTCTGAGTTCCAAACTGATCGCATCCTTTTCAATTCTGTGGCACTTCACCTCCCTCCCACAGCCAGGCCCAAAGAGTCAGAGGAGTGCTGTCATTTTCCTCCCCATGCATCCAAAGGACAGATACCAGGGATCTGCTAATGAAATATTGGCAGATCCACGCCAGGAGAAGCAACAGTAAGAGAAATCTGTGCTGGTAGACAGGGGAGTTGCAGCAGTGACCTGACACGACTGAGCCAATTCAACCCAGAGATCTGATTGCTATTGAGAGAAAATATTCCTGGCTCCAAGAAAGGAGGGCAAAAACCCTTTAGTGGGATGGAGTTGCACCATCTGTGACACCTGCATTCAGTGCTGGGCATGGGGGATAATGGGGAATGAGATTGTGCAGCAAAACATGCGTCATTTACCTCGCAATAAAGAGGTTTAATTTCTGAAAGGCTCTCAGCACATCTTGAAGTAAATGGGAGCCAAGGACGTTTGTCATCTGGCAGACTGAGGCACGGAACTGGACTGGATAAACCCTACAGGGCTTGCACATGGAAATTTCCTGCCTTTCCCTGGGCTGTCGGAGCGGGGAGGATCCCTGAGGCTGCTCCGGGAGCAGCAGTGTGGAGCTGAAAGGTGGGTGGGGGCCAGAGCCACCACTGGGAGATGTTCTTGCCCAGTTCCTCCTCATGTCTCAGGTTTTGGCTTTTATATTTTGCAGATTCTGAGCTGCTTTAGTGTGTGCTTCTGAGCTTCATATTATGGGATGGTGAACTCTCTTCACAGAGTATGGAGACAAAACAATTCCTTCTCTAGCTGGGGACCAAAGACAAATGATCCAAATCTCAGGCCCAAGAGCACAAACAACGTGGACTGAAGAGAGAAAAACAAGGATGGGAATTTATAACCTAAAGCTGTAATTGGACAATTAACCTCAATATGCAAATGGAGCAGAACTGATCACAGTGAGAGCCCCCGTGAGCAGTCGTGCATTTTGGGACCATTTTGATTCACCTTGGGTACAACCCTGGCTGGGCTCTGGTGCTGCCCAAGGTGGATCCATTGAGGAGATCCTTTTAATAAATCCCTGCCTTATTCTTTAGCTCTGTCCAGCCTCTGGTCTGAGTCAGCCTTCACAAGGCATCACTCCCTGCCCTGGCTGGTTGTTGTCCAGGGGTCTGAGTGGCAGCTCCCTGCTCAGGGATGTAGAGTGAGCCTGAGGGCTGGGGAGCATCCTGTGCACCCCCAGCCTGGCCCCTCTTCTCTGGGCCACATCAGGTACCAGAGCAGTTTGTGATGGGTTATGATACAGGCCTCTCTATTAAAGGAAAAAGGCCAGGAAATGTTTAATATTCTGAGATTTTAAAGATGTCTTCAGTTGATGTGAGACTAGGAAGTCTACACCTTGAGCTGTGCTTTTCAGTTGCTCCCTTCCTTCCTTGGATCTGGATTTTTTTTTCACAGAATCACAGAATCATTAAGGTTGGAAAGATCAGCAAGGAGGAGTGGGCCCTGGCTGGGGTTGGGTGCAGAATCAGAGCACTACAGGGTGCCTGGGTGTCTCATCCCAGGGGATTCCCATCTCTTTCAAAACCCATTACACATAAGTAGGGTCTGTCATTTCTAGCAGGTTATTCCCAGACAAATAGCAGTGAAAATGTTTTATGGACTGAATCACTGTGAGGGGTTTAATTGCTTCCTTTCTGCAGCACTTAATTCTTGCTGGGATAATTCACTCTTCTGGCAAGACCTTTGTGTTTTTCAGGTGAGGATGAACCCAAAGCAGAAGCCCTAAATCCATCCCATAAATTGTTTTAAACCAGGGGTGAGGCAGGCTGTAGCTCTAGGGTTGCTGCTTGCCACTGGAAGAGCTCTGGTTTTCCTACAGAGCCGTGGAATCAGAGGCTCATTCAGGCTGGAGAATCCCTCTGAGACTCTCAGGTCCAAGCACTGCCAGGGCCACCACTCACCCCTGTGCCCAGGCAGCAGATCCACCTGGCTTTTACATCCTTCCAGGAATGGGGGCTCCACCACTGGACAGCTTGTGCCAGGGCTGGACAGCCCATCCCAGGAAGGAATTTCCCCAAATATCCAACCTGAGCCTCTTCTGGAACAATCTGAGGCCGTTCCCTCTCCTCCTGTCCCTGTTCCCTGGGATATGATCCCAAATCCCCCCGGCTGTCCCCTCCTGCCAGGAGCTGTGCAGAGCCACAAGGTCCCCCCTGAGCCTCCTTTTCTCCAGGCTCAGCCCCTTCCCAGCTCCCTCAGCCTCTCCTGGTGCTCCAGCCCCTTCCCCAGCTCCATTCCCTTCCCTGGACATGCTCCAACCCCAGAATGTTTTTAAATACTGACAAACTTGCAAATGAGCCTTTGGGAGCAGAGCGCAGCGCCAGGGCCTGGCCGGGCTGACAGCTCCGTTCTCACTCAGGCAGTGACAGCTCCACCTCGCCGTGCCCAGGCTAAATTGGCTCTTTTTGAAACCACTCACATTTCTTGGGGTGCAGCGTGAGCTGTGCAGCCCTGAGCTCAGCACAGCCCATTTATCAGCTCCTGCTCCGAGGTTTTGAGCAGGGATATCATGTGGGTTTAGCAAACAGGCCGGGATTCACCATCCGGCACCTTCCCCATTAACCTCTCCAGCGTGGCGAGCCAAAAGCCATGGCTTTGGATTGCTGCAGGGCCTGTCCTGCTGGGAGAGCAGCCTGTCCCCTGTGCTTTAAATACACTTGGACATGCCAGTCCCCATTTTTAAGATCCAGGCTGGGAAAGCAGACTCTGCCTGCAGCATCATTAGTGGCGTCACCTCGCCAGGGTAATATCCAGGAATCCTCTAAGTGACTTTAAGACGCTGTGCTAATGCCTTTTCCATAAACAACAGCCATGGGCACAGCTAGAGGACTGCTTTAGGACTTAATTTATGCATTGCTCAGGAGTTTATTTGGTGGCTTGTTGCTTTCTTGCTAAGATAAAGGATGGATATTTCACAGTGGTGGCTTGTGTCAGACCCCCCCCCATCCGCAGAGCTGCTTCCAGCTCTGGAGTCCCCAGCACAGGAAGGCCATGGAGCTGCTGGAGCAAGTCCAGAGGAGGCCACAAAGGTGATGGAAGTGATGTAATTCTTATCATCTAACTCCTGTCCTGTGAGGAAGGGCTCAGGGAGACCTTAGAGCCCCTTCCAGTGCCTAATGGGGCTCTGGGAGAGCTGGAGAGGGAATTGGGACATGGACCTGCAGTGACAGGACACAGGGAGTGGCTTCCCACTGCCAGGGGGCAGGGGTATATGGGATATTGGGAAGGAATTCTTCCCTGGGAGGGTGGGCAGGCCTGGCACAGGTGCCCAGAGCAGCTGTGGCTGCTCCTGGATCCCTGGCAGTGCCCAAGGCCAGGCTGGATGGGACTGGAGCAGCCTGGGACAGTGGGAAGTGTCCCTGCCATGGCAGGGGGTGGAACTGGATGATCTTTAAGGTCCCTTCCAACCCAAACTGTTTTATTATTCTGTGAGTCTCTGTCAAGTGTCTCCAGACCACTTTCCCATTCTTTAGTCAGGAAAACTTCTCCATTGCATCAGCAGAAAGGCTGCAGTGACGGTGACTTCTCACACGTGACCACATCTCTGCCCACTGCCCACCACGCTTCATCCCACCATGGTCACTCTCCATGCTGGAGCTCACAGACTCCCATGTTCCAGCTGGGTTTTTTCAGCAAAAATGAGATTTGATCAATTCTGCTTTGGGATTTTGCAGGTAGAATTCACCTGAGGTCCAGGACCACGACAAAGATTTTGGTTCCTTCCTGTCCCTCCTAGCAAAGGCTCAGCCCCACTTTCCCTGCAGCCTCCATGCCCACCAGCTGCTGCTTCTGTCACTGCTCCCAGAGGCAGAATCCCTGATTTTCTGCAAATCAAATGCCTATGCATCATTTGCTTTAACCGAGATACCTTTGAAAGAGTTTCTACAGACTGAATTTGTAATGCACATTTGGGAAGGGCTTTTTCCCCACCATTATCAGCTCTAATGAAATCCCAGGTCAGTTTATGCAGCCTGTTATCTCTGTGATCTGGAGCTCCACACTAATTTCCAGGAGTCTAAATCTTCCAAACGAACCTCCTCGTTTTGGGGTGGGTGTGGCATCTCCCCAGCACGGATCCCTGGGGCTCAGGAGGAGCAAACCCCAGGCTCTTCTCCCTGGGCAGCACTTACCCCATGCACCTTTTACCCTGACTTTGATTTTAAAAGCCTCTTGTGTGGTTTGAATGTCTTCACTTTCAGCTCTGTTCCCACACTGGCTTTATGGTCAGAGGGATTTTCTTATTTCCTTCTTTATGTGCATTTGTCACTCTTGCAGGGGTACCAAATCTTTCCATCAGCAAATCAAGGAATCACAGAGTGGTTTGGGTTGGGAGGGACTGTAAAGCTTATCTGGTTCCAAGCTGCAGGATCATCTGGTTCAGGTTGGACATTAAGAAAATATTATTCACAGTCAGGGTGATTAGAAATTGGAAGGGGCTACCCAGGGAGGTGGTGGAGTCCCCATCCCTGGAGGTGTTTAAGGAAAGACTGGATGTGGCACTCAGTGATACATTTGGTTCATTTATTTACAGGATTCTGCTTTGTCCCTAGACACCATCCCTGTTGGTTAATTTGATTGAAATGAAGTTAAATAAAAACCTGCACAACGTGTTTTGCTGGACTTCCATCAAATTGCTCAACAATAGCACCACTTATGGTGTGTACAAATATGACTTTTCCACTCTCAGAGTGAAAGTAATTTATCAACAAGTGGTCCTTGTCCCTGTACTGTGGCAAGTCTTTGTGAAATCTACTTTTTAGAGCAGGCTGTGGTTTATGCAACGTGTATCTTCGTTACAAATACGCTGTATTTTTTAAATGTTAAGATGCACGAGAATGAAAAGCAAGCGTGCTTTTGGAATAATTTTTGAAGGGGAAAACTGTCCATTGTGCAGACACTCCTTGAAATGAATAGATCTGCATTAAATGTGTTCTTGAACTTGGTGATGGACTTTGATTCTATCCATTGTGGAGGATATTTCACCAGTGTAAGGGAAATGGTGGAAGGGGAGCTGGGTGATTTATCCTTCCATCTCCACTTTTCTGTTTGCCAGCCAGCAGAGAGGTCTTTATTGGTTTTTTGGGATAGCCTGTGGTGGGAACACCCTTCTGCACATGGGAGACTCGTTTTTCTGCTGGAAAGTTTTAACCCACATCTCCTGAAGAGCTGTTTCCCCCACACTTGCTGCTGTCTGTCCCACGTGGATGCAGCACAGCCCCTTCTCACAGGATCCTGCCCTCTGCACCACACACCGAACCCAAACAACCTCGGCTGACCCATGGCAGTGACCAGGACCAGCCTTGGGTGCGTGTCCCTGCTTGGAGTTTGGATGATGATTTTTGGTGTATCTGACTGAAACTTTTAATTTTATCTCATTAGAAATGTGAAATGATGAGCTGGAAAATAAGACAACACAGTGTCACAGTCTGATTGTGTCTCCGTGGTGGGAGATTCTTTGTCTTGGAGTGGGAGTTGATGTCCCGAGTTCTCCAGACCCTGATGGGAGGTGCTGGGATCTCACCTGTGGTGCAGAAGGGAGGGATCCATCCATGTTCATCTCAGAGGATGGAGGCACAGACTCTCCTGCAGGCTGTTAGGCCACAGAGGATGCTCCCTAAAGCTCTGCTGGGGGAAGGCAGAGCTGAGCAGGGCTTGAAGTCAGACGGTGGCACCCACGTGCTCAGGGCAGACCCTTTTGCCACTTGTCACAAAGCCCTGGCTCTCCCTGTTGCCACTAAAAGGATTTAGAGACAACTTGGTATAAGAAGAATTTTAAATCTTTTTTTGTGTCTGTCAATATTTCCTTGGAGAGATACTTTATTTTTCAGCTGGATGAATGGCCTTTCCCAGGCGTGGTTGACACTCAGCATGTCAGAGGTGCAGAGCTGCAGCGTGATCCGTGTGTGCCAACGTGGGTGGCACTGGGAAGGCACCTGCAGCCTGGGACAGGCCACGGCCACCACAGAACCACTTGGTTTTCTGAAAATACTGAAACCCTAAGTGGTTGTTATCATTGATTTGATGTGAGCAGCCATCTGGAATCTGGAATCACTGCGGAGCAGGGAAAAACTGGGGAGGCTGCAGCATTCCAGGCAGGCAAGATGATGGCTCCAGAGCGGGCAGCCTCAGCTCAGCATTCCCTGGCTGATCTCAGTTTTGTGTCTCAGCACTGATGTTATTTTAATACAGTTCTATGGCTGGAGTTGCTGTGATTAGCAGAGCAATTTGCAGCGCGTTCTTCAAAATTGCCAATCAATTTGAGCCCAAAATAGAAGGAAGCTGCTGCCCAAAAAAGCCCTGAATGGTTTTGTAAAGTCTGAGCAGGATTCGAGGTGCCTCTGTGACGTGCAGGATCCCCAGGCTCCTGCCTTGCGCCCCTGCTCATTGCAGAGTGGAGAACAAGACTGTTGAGGGTAAAAGGGAATGAGGTGTTGTAGGGATTTTGGTAAATCCCTTGGAGGTGGTTGTGTCTCCTTGTGGTGCCACAGAATGCCAAGGTCACACCCTTCCCACCTCCTTTTACCCAGCAGCAGGGCTGGATTTAGGAGGTTTAGAGATGAGTTTAGAAGAGAAGCGACTTTCTCCTCTTTCACATGGTAACTGTGCACCCTGGTCATCCACTAGCACTGACTTTGAGGGTGGAATTTGCTGGATTTTGGCCACCTCGGGCCAACAGCAGTGGCAGCAGCTGCTGGAGCAGCACAGGGTACAGATGGCAGCGTGCAGCCCGTCCATGGCACTCTTCCTCCCTGACGGTGTTTCTACTGCCAAGCCAGAGCTCGTGGGCTCCATTTTCCTTTGCATTCCCCCTCTCCTTGCTGTTCGCAGGGGTCTGGGAGGAAGATCAGCCAATGTTCTGTTCGGGGGATGGAGATTTTGGGTTGGGGAGCTCCAGGTGCCCAGCCATCACATCCATCTTTCCCTTGGAAACTGAGGCGTGCTGCCCGTTGGGCAAACTTGTAGCCAGGACCCGCTCAAAGGTGGTCACCCCTTAAATCTTGGCATGTGTTTGAGGGTCAGGGTGTCACAGGTGGGTGACAGAGGGGACATGAGCAAAGCCACCCAAGGGGGGATCCTCGAGGTGCATCCTGTCTGCTATCTGGTCTTGGTTTTCATGGGGAATTGGTACAAAACTATGAATTCATCCTTCAGCTGGAATTCATGAATCTGTTTTCAGTTGGGTTTTGACTTTGTTGAGATCTTACTCTTTACAGTGAGAGGCTGAGAAGTATAGCAAGAAATAAGATGGGATTTGAAGTGATTTTAAATGTTTTTTAGCTTTGCTGAAGAGAAGTTGGGTTTTTTGGTTTTACTTTTACTTAGTAGTTCCATCATTGCTCTCAATTTATCTGGGGAACTTTAGAACTGACAATGAAGTGTCCTTGAGAGGCTGGGAACACATTGCTGCTGACTCCTGAGAAAGTTTTTAAAAAGCCAGATTGTTTACTTTGAGGAAAAACGACAAAACCCTTATTTTGTGCAAAGCAAAGCCCTCAGCAGGGGTTGGCATGAGGAGGAGACAAGAGAGGCCTGGAGCCTCCAGCCAAGCTGAAGTTTCCCTCCCCTCACATTGTCCCTTGCCTTGCAAGCGCAGATTTGGATACGAGTTTTTTATTTTTACTGAAGAATTGATTTCATGGCTGCCCTGAGTGAGCAGAGCTGTGATGCATTAAGTGATGTCAGGCAGGGGATGTTTACCTATTTATCTTGGCTGCGGCAGCGCCTGTAGTATTTTCTTCCTCTGTTCTCCAAGACTCATTAAACGTTACAAACACCAGCGAAGTCCTAATGAAACAATTGCATCCTCATGGCTTGATATGCAAAGTAACTCCTCCAGCAAAGGCTGATAAATGCCTGTCTTTATGATTTTTTTCTTTCCACTACATTCATATGGAGGAGAAATGTAGGAAATGTATTGACTTTCTCTGCTCCGGAGCCAGCTTGGGAGAGCTGGGGGTGCTCCCCTGGAGAGGAGAAGCTCCAGGGAGAGCTCAGAGCCCTGCCAGGACCTGAGGGGCTCCAGGAGAGCTGGAGAGGGGCTGGGGACAGGGGATGGAGAGACAGGACACAGGGAATGGCTTCCACTGCCACAGGGCAGGGATGGATGGGACATTGGAAGGAATTGTTCCCTGGGAGCGTGGGCAGGCCCTGGCACAGGGTGCCCAGAGCAGCTGTGGCTGCCCCTGGATCCCTGGCAGTGCCCAAGGCCAGGCTGGACACTGGGGCTGGAGCAGCCTGGGACAGTGGGAGGTGTCCCTGCCATGGCAGGGGCTGGAGTGAGCTGATCTTTATGATCCTTTCCAACCCAAACCATGCCTCGATTTGTGCCTGATGCTGCAGGTGGGATGTTGGGGCAGATCCCTGGCAGCCCCAGGTTGTTCTGTGTCCTCTCCCAGCTCAGGGCTTCATCTCTCTTGGCTTGGGCAAGCGGCTGCTGCATGTGTGCCCCCCTGTGCCCTGCCAGGCCGTGCCAGGAGCCGTCGGATCGTGCGAGAGCCGCGGTGTTAGCGCCGGGGGAGTCCCGGCCTGGCTGATTGGTGTAGCAGGGTTTGAATTCTGCACTGAATATGACTAATAATCCATGACCTGGCTGTGATTATAGATGAAAGAAAGCTGATGAAGAGACCCTGCAGTGGCACAGAAAGGAATTAGCCATTGTCTAAAGCCGGGGCAGTACCGGAGCATTTGGATTTCACATCTGAGATTCACGGGTGAATAATTCAGCACTTGAAAAAATGCTTCAGCCTCAGTGTGACATCTCCACATCTTCTTTCAGTGATATCCAAGACTTTAACTAAACATTGCTTCCCAGGGAGCTGGGGCAGCTGTCCAGATACTTTTCCTCTTAAATATCAGCATTCCAGATTGTTACCTGGATACGGATGGAGATTTGGACTGATATCTTAGGAGATGCAATCTCTCTTAATGCAGGATTTTGCCTTCAGAAATCGCCTCCGACGCTCGGCGGAACCCAGAATCTTTCCAAGTAAAATGAAGAGAAGTGCCTTTAGATTTAATTGTTGTTTCCATCTAATTGTGTGATCTGCTAAGGCCTGTGGAGTGGGGATGGGGTTGTTTGGCGTGGGGAATTTTGAATAAATGAAACAGTTCTCAAAGGGAAAATGTTGGTGGATTTCTTACATGTGAATAGGAAAGTGGAGGAAAAGTAGGTTGTGTATGAAACAGCCTTGGAAAATGGCTTGGTATTTTCTACAGGGGCCCTGTAACCCTAAAACAAAATCCAGTGCTATTAAATCTCTGCATTTGAGTGGAAAGGAAGGACCAGCCAGGAGTGTAAGTGTTAAAGTGTTCCTACAACCTCAGCTCGCTTCCTCCAGCGTATACATTAGTATAAGTCTTTAAATAAATGATCACATATTATTCCTCAAATAATTAATCCATTTTCTGAATTATTAGCTAAAAATTGATGGTATCTTATAATTGTCATCAATTCCAACTCCTTATTGGGCCTAATAAGTTCTTTTCTCAGAGTGATAAGTGTTTTGATCATTTCCTTTTCCTACCTCCCTTGATTCCCTTTATAGCCAGAAGCATTCACTCCTTGGGATGCACATCACGGGATGAGACTGGGAAGCTGTTTTACCTGTAAAATCTGTGGTCCAGCTGTGTCAGCTGTAGGAAGCTACTCAGGAAAATAAACCCAAGTCAGTAGGTGCTGCATGTTTTCCCTAAGTGTAGCTCGCTTTTAGGCTCACCTTGCCAGGCAGAGCCACTGCACCGAGGTGGTCTCAGGGCAAAATGATGTATTTGAGAGTTGCTAGCTGCTTGTGTAGTTAAAAGTTTTAAAAGCAAAACCAAAGGAGCAGAAGTAACCGCAGCTTTGTGCTCCGGAGCTGAAAGCACAAGCATTCCTTTCCAAGCACAAGGAATATGCAGGAGTTGCATGAAGTTGGAAGTTTAAAAAGGAAATCGTATGGAAGGGCCCATCTGCTATCAGTGCAGTCATTTATATGTACATGGAAAGGAAAAATCCTTATGAAACTTGGGAGTTGTTCAGGAATATTCAAAGGATCTGGCTAGAAACTTGGCTATAATGTCTAAGGGGATTTTGTCTTCCACATCCCTGTGGAACATCACCCTTTTTTGGGGGGGATTTCTCACCGTTGCCTCTTTTCTGGCAATCTTTAGTTTCTTGAAGCTGATGGCCTGGGATTTAGCACGTGGCATGGCCCTGCTCATGGGAACAAGATGAGCTTTGAAGTCCCTTCCAACCCAAACAGTTCTGGGATTCTGGAATTCCGTGTCCTGTAATAAGGGAACAGCAGCTCCATGAACCAGTTCTTTGTGTAAAACATGGGAGGAATGAGCTCTTCCTCCCTTGCTCCATCTTAATTCCTTCCTGTGCCTAAGCCAAGCACTCGGTTCTTTGGTTTCCTATCTGTGCTTTTATGAAAATTATGTGTATTTTAGAAATTAACACTTTTTATCCGGAGTCCACTTTGGCTAATTGCTAATAAGAGACAAACGAGATTTGTTAAAATTTCTTTTTCTCCTATAAAATTTCTAATTTGAAGATATTAGAAAAGAGAAATGTTTACCCCACTAGGGTTACTGCAAATATCCTGATGAGCTTTCACATCCTCCTCCAGCACCAGCCTAATTACCCTCCTTAGTCCAAACTTTAACATATTACAAATTTGTACAGAAAAAAAAATTCTTCTTTTCCTCCTTCTTTTTTTAAACCTGGTGTTCTTTTTTTAACAGGGAAAATAAGAGAATATTTCTCATAGGGAAAGAGGCAATGGCAAAATTTAGGACTGAGACTTTTCTTTAGCATATCCCTGTGAAATCCAACTCTTTGTGCTGTTTTGGCTCTGCATTAATCCATATCTCTAAACAATATTTTACACGCCCTTCTTCAGCTGAGTTATTTCATATTACCCACAGTGTGAGGGACTCTGAAACATCTCCTTTCTTCATCAGCTTCTCTAATCTTAATGCACTTGACCTTGGCCTCTCCTATTTCCTGATGAGGTTCACAGGAAGAGTTTGTTAAGCTTTTCAAACACTGGTTTGTCAATGGATCCATAAATACAGCAGCAGAAAGAGAATCTGGGCAATAATTTCATTTAAATGAAGCAATTCTGCCCATCAAGAAATCTCCATCCCAAACTATTCTTTTACTGGGTTTTGTTATTTTAGAGCAGACTGATGTATAATTAGCTGTGGAGAGTCCTTGTGTTTTTGTGAGGTTAATACCCCATGAGCCTGCTGAATTTCCAACCTCTGCAGATTTATGAGAGTTGGAGTTTTCAATCATTCCACTCTAATTTTCTCAGAAATCCAGGCCCTTAACATTTCTGATTTTACTTAACTTCATTTCCAGAGATGAAGTGAAAATGACATGTTTGGAATACAGTCGCTTTTAAGGAGGAAAGGAAAAAACAACATAATGGGATATCTTTGGGCATCTTGCTACTTAAAGGGAGCTTTGAAAAAAGATGGAGGGAGGCAGACAGGACAGGGAGAGATTAAACTGCCAGAGGGGAGATCCAGATTAGGAATGCAGAGGAAATTCTTCCCTGGGAGGGTGGGCAGGCCTGGCACAGGTGCCCAGAGCAGCTGTGGCTGCCCCTGGATCCCTGGCAGTGCCCAAGGCCAGGCTGGACACTGGGGCTGGAGCAGCCTGGGACAGTGGGAGGTGTCCCTGCCATGGCAGGGGGTGGGATGGGCTTTGAGGTCATTTCCAATCCAACTCATTCTGTGATTCTATTAATTAGAAATGTTTTTACTCTTGGCCATCACAGCTAAACTAAAGTTTGTGTTCTTACTCATTTTCAGGAGATGAAAATCTCCCCCTCACTTGCCAGTGCTTTTCGAAACTATGCAGCTGCTGACACTAATTATTGCTTCATTTCCTTCCACTTCTATAAAATATGAGAAGATGACCCAAAAAAATCCCAGCGACTCTTCTTAATCATCCTCCCTTGCTCTTGGTAGGCAGGAATTCTCTTTATGCTTCTTGTCCTCAGAACAGGGTGCACTCTCTGAAACCCTCATGAGGTCCACCTGGGCTCCTGCTTTTCCTCACCCTCATTATTCCCAGTGGAATGTTTACCCAGCCCTACGTGCAAATTCATCCCACATTGGATAAGAAGGGATATTTAATTCTTCCTGCCTTGAATCATTAAGGTTTCCTCAGGTTCTTGATCTCTGTCTGTGGGGACATGGAGTGGAGCTGTGCTGATCTGAGGACACAACCTTTGTTTGTGGCCCTGGGCCAGCCTTTTCCCTTCCATTTCCTCAGTCTCTCTGTTCTTCATTTCCCCACGAGCTTCCCCTGCTCTGCTCTGATTCTTCCCTGACTCTTCCCTTTCCTGCTTTGCATTTTGGAGCTCTCCTCTCTGGGGTTTGGCAGCCCTGCCTTCCCTAACCCAGGACAGTATTATGCTGAAACCCTCCACATTTCAGACGTTCCCTCATGCGTTTCAGCTCCTCCAGGATTTTAATTGCCACCTTTTTCCCTTTGTGATACGCTGCTGCTCTTGATGTCTGAGAATACATTTACAGAGAAAGCTCCTTTGGTATTTAACGTGTGCTTTGTCAGGAAGGCTGTAATTTTGTTCACTTCCTTCCTTTTGCCTTTAAGTTGTTTGTGACAGGTCTTGAAACACTCACACCTTATGTCCTCCCAGAGCAAGGTCAGAAACTGTCATTTATTTGAGAGCTGGCTTTAAAATAGCCTGTTCTTAATATCATATCTGAGGGTCTGCTGGAGTTGGGGCTTGGGCTCTGCAGTAATTGTTGCATCTGCTTTCAGCTGAGGAAAAGTGGAGGCTTGCTATGAATATTAACAACTCATCCATCCTTTACACCTTCTGGGAACACACCAGTTCTGAAATTGTTTCCTCTTTTAATGGTTTTTGTGTTCTCCATTTTCTCTGCAACCTCCTTTTTCTTTCATCAACTTCATTCCCCCCCAGATTTATTCCTAATTGGAGGCTGTTATCTGTATTTATACCTGAACCTATTCTCAGCTAACGTTGGCTCTATCAGGCCTTACCTTCTTGTAGGGTTTTAAATGTCTCACAGCTGGGATTGACCCACAAAACCCTTCTTTGTTTCCTATTTCTCCTTCACTTGGGCTTTTCTCTGGTGTGCTCACCATCATTGATAGGAACAGCCCAGGGAACTGCTGGGAGATGCAATTTCCTTGTGAGATTTTGCTGGGAAAAGAGCTTTGAAACCAGAGCCCTCGAGTCCAACATCCCTTTGGTGGGCTGGAGCAGCACTTGGTGATGGGCAGAGTGGGAGGATGGGTCCACACTGTACCTTTCCTTAGAACTTCACCTTTCTGACCCTGTCTGATCTGGAAACCTCAGGCACTCTGCATTTTTTCCTTATTTCAGCAAAAATCAGACTCTTTGCCTAGGTAGAAATGAAATAGAGCTTTACTCAGAGAGGTGCTGTTAGTATTAAAATACTAACATTACTAATAAAATGTTAGTATTGAAATAAAATAAAACATTAATATTAAAACACTAGCATTACTAATGAAATGTTAATATTAAAAGATAATAAAACATTAATATTAAAATAATAACATTACTTATACCCTCATTTGCTGGCAAGTGAAAACTTTGAGCACTTCATGCCCCAGTTATGAAATTATAGTAAAAAAACAAGGATCAAGTGGCATCCCTGGAAAAAAAAAAGATCAGGGAATTTCAGAATCTGGTAGGAAAAGAGCATCCTTCAGGGCAGTGAACGACCAGCCTGGCATTGCTGTGGTTTCTGGTGCTGCCTCACCACAATTTCTCCATGGGAAGTTCTGTCCTGTGTCCTGCTGTGGGACTAAAGAGGAAAAAAAAAGGGGGAAAAGAACACAAGAAAAAACCAACCAAGCAGAAAACCACCTGGCTTTTATCCTCTGCAGAGCTCCAGCTGCCCGTGTCAGCACAGGAGGGGGTGTGTGATGTCCTTGTTGCTGAGAGGAGCTGGGTGCCAGGGATGGAGCCTGGAGGGGAGGCACAGGTGGCTCAGCATTTTGGGGGGAGCCTGGGTTCTCTTCCCAGCCAGTTCCTGGCCCTGAACTCTGCTCTGAGCTCTGCAGCAGTCACTGAGGTCCTGCTTGGGCAGGAGATGTGGTTAGGAGGAGCATGGAGCATCCCCCATCCACGGGGAGAGCTGAATCCTCTCCCACTATTACTCCACTGACTGTAAATATCTCGGAGACATTTACATGGTATTTCTTTTTAAGTATATAATGTTTTCATTCAAAAGTATCACAATTCTTAAAAGACCTGTCAGAGGCTCTGACATGTAATTAATTTCTCTAAAGCTCTTTTTTTGAAAGATACAACTGCATATATAGAACACCTGCACTTATTCACAATTCTGCAGGAAAAAAAAGGTAAAGCTTCTTCTTCACTTTCTTCTCCCACTTCTCCCTAAAAATATTCTCCTTCACTTTGGATACTCCCTCTCCATCTCCCCTCATGAGCTCCAGCACTCAGGTTGTGGAAGCTGTGTGTAAATAGGAGCTGGCATGTTGAGTTTTTTCTGGGTGTGTGACTTTTTGTTTATTCAGCTTGAAGGGGAAACACTCTTGAAACTTTAATTCCCGAGCAGCCACCACCAGCTCAGAACCTTTTCCACCTCACAGAATTCCCTCGTGTGCAGCTGGGCTTTCAGTCATGGGCTCATGGGCTGGTTCTTATTTTCACCTGGTAGATTTTTTTCCCTCCTCTGTCTGGGCAGAATATTGAGCTCCATGGTGTAATGGTGGTACCCAGAAAATATGAATGAGGTGATGTTCAACCAGCAGTGGATAAATATTTGTATTTATAGATTATATTGAGATATAGATACATAGATTTAAGTGGCCAAGCACTGGATTCTGTGGCAGTCATGACCACCTCATTTGTTTTATCCCCTCTAAGTGCATCCAGGGCATCACTGTGACCATCCCTGCTTCTGCTGGGAAATGCCAGGAGCCAGATCACTGCTGCTTCCCAAGGAAGAGTCTTCAGGGAGTCCTCAGAGGGGGAAACCTCTCCAACAGGTCCCTTGGCACAGTTCCTCCTTGGGTTGGCATCTGGGGATCTCTGGAGCAGGAGAGGCTGAAGGGGATGTCATCTCTCCATGGCACCTCTGGCAGAGTGAAGTGATGGACCTGTGCACTTTGTGAAAACCCATTCAGAAAAGCTGCAACAGAAAATGGGCATTTTCTGGCTGACAAAGAAGCAAAGCAACTTGTTGCTTTCTTTGTAGAGGGCAGCCATTAAGCAGATGCCTTTTTTTTTTTTTTTTGGTTGTTTAAAAAGATGGCATTTTCCCTTTTGTCTTTGTAAAATCAGTGTTAACAGGAACATCCTTAAATCCTAGAGTTTGGATGGGCTTAAGTGAGCAACAGATCCATCATTTATGTCACTGGAGGTGAGTGAGGGAACATGTCCAGGATTTTTAGATTTGCAATTTGGGTGTTTCCTTCTCTGTCCAAGGGTTCCTTCCAACCCTGATCCTTCTGAGATTCTCCGATTCTAGGAATTTCTAGAACAAGAAATAATCTGATTTTACTCCAAGGAACTGGTGCAGGGACATTCCACCAGGACCTTGCTCTGTGTTGGGAGCAGAGGGAGCTGGTGCAGCCTCAGCTGGGACATCATTTTCCAGCCACGTTTGCCTCCACTCCAGCAGCACCAACACTCATAAAACCTCTGGAGTGTCTCAGGAGGTTTTTTAATAGAGAATAAAAGTGTATTTCAGGTTTTTTGGCCCCCTGGGCTGAAGGACCTGCTTGAAGGCAGCAGGAGGTTTGTGGCAGAGGGTCCATTGTGGTGCTGTGTTTGTGTTCTCCCAGATGTGTGCATGTGGGCTGGCCACAGCATGTTTTGTATGGCCCTGTTAGCACTAGAAATAGGAAAATTGACAGGAATTGTGAGGAATGGGGAATTTCCTCAGCTGGGGGTTTTGGAGGCAGTTGCAGTCTTCCACCTGACCTGAGCCATAGGGCTGAAAGGGGTTTCTCCAGGTCAATGAGCCCTGTGTATTGCTGCCACAGCTCTGCATCCTGGCCTTCTGCCCATTAATTTGTCCATCTTGTGCTTAAAACTAGTTGGATTATTATTGAGCTCCACTGCTTGCTTCCTATTGCTTCCTCCCCTCCATCTCCTTGCTAGCCAGTGACTCTCTGTGGTGCCAGCTGTGATCTGAGCAGGCCGATGCCCTCAAGTCCATGGTGCAATCAGCAGAAATGCTTCTGAGTTCTTCCCAGTGATGAACGTGCTGTGCCTGTCCTTGAAGCACAGCCAGCCCAGCCCTGCTGTGCTCCTGTCCTCCTCCTCCAAAGGCTGCAGTTCATCTGACCCCACGTCTTTGCCCGTCGCCTTCCTCCCTCCATCCTCTTCCTCCATCCCCTCTGGCTCCAGTCAAGTTCATAAACTTGGAGCTGGTGCCTGACTTTCTTCCTGCCAGCTCTTCATAATATCGTGACCCCAGCAGTGCCTCTCTTCAGTGGCCTGACATCATCTGAAATCTATATTCTCTCCCTTTTATACCTCAGTCTGCAGATGACTCCTGTGTTCTGTGCTCTCCTGCTACCCCTGTATTCTCTGCACACTGCCCTCATCCCCTAGACCTCTCCTGCTTTCTTTTTCTTGCCTGGGACCCAGCTGTTCTTCTCCTCTTTGTTATCCCCAGCCTTCTGTTCCTTCTTGTTCTGCATCACATCCGGCCCCTTTGTCAGCTTTTCTTTCCCAGTTGCTGCTGTTTCTTCCCATCCCTTTTGGGGTCTCACCTTTCCTGGTCACACTGGTCCCAAAGGTCCCCTTCTTCAGCAGGTCTCAGCAGACTTGGGTTGTCTGTCCCACTTGTACTTCATCTCTGTCTGCCCCTTCTGGGCCCTTCTCAGTTCCCAGCTGGTTTCTGGAGCTCAGCTCTGCTCTCAGGTCACTGCAGTTGAGGAGAAGGCTTGTCCCCAGGCACATCCCCTTTGTTGTTGCATTTCATTGTCTTCTCCAGCCTTTGGATCTCATCCACAGGAACATCCCTGGTGTGCTTCCCTCCCTCTTGTGCACACACATCCCAAAAATCCCTAGTACTACGAGATTAAAGGTCTGTACACTCTCCCCTTGTGCCTGTTTGCTTGGCTGCCTGCGTGCTCATGGCTTGGCCCCCTGCCTGTTCCCCGCTCTCTCTCAAGGTTGGCCCTCAAGCTTCCATCAGAACCAAGGAAAGATGGACTCCTTCCTCATGGATGGGGCTTGGAGCAGCCTGGGACACTGAAAGGTGTCCCTGCCCATGGCAGGGGGGGCACTGGATGGGCTTTAATGTCCCTTCCCACCCAAACCATTCTGCTTGGGTGACACCTCAGCCCCCTCCCCAGCAGCCACACTGGCCCATGTGTGGAGCCAGTGGTGGTTCTCCCGAGGCTGAAAATATTTTATTAATATTTTCATTAATAGATATTCTAAAAACTTAATTTATTAATACTTCTGTTAATTAAGGCACATTTAACAGGCAGGAGATATTATCAAGGAGGCACGAAGCTGTAGCCTGTCAGTGGCAGATGCAGAGCACCTTCCACACTCAGACATTAATCTCCTTCATGGAAAAATAACTCTGATCTCTGCTCTGGCTTTTGGAATCTCTCCTGCTCCAGCATGTCAGCAATGAGGAAGGGCACAGAGGGAGCTGAGGCTGTGGGGAGGGTGCTGGCAGGAGAGGGGTCTTACCACAGCAAACAGGCTGGCTTGGAGAGCTTTGAGATGGGGATTTGCATCAAAGGAAAACTCTCGGGGTTAGTTAAATATTCCTCTAAATATGCAAAGGAATGGAGTTACTGATGCTTGTTATTCTTATCTTCCTCTCGGTGTCACAACATCTTTAAGTTGGGTGAAGGTTTCACTTACTAAGGCGGTTGTAAAGATTTCACGTTAATTAAGAGGACTCCACTGCAAATCTGAATATGAATGAAGTTTGGCTGCTGAACCCCAGGGCAATGAGTGCTGTGGGAACAGCAGACACTGACAAATGTTGATGTGAAAAGTAAAAAGCCAAACAAAAAAAAAAAACCAAACCCAGAAAAACACCTAAACCAATGCTGCAATCTAGTACCAGTTCTGTGAGAGAGAAAAAATTGAGTTTGAGTTGCCAGAAGGGTATAAAATAGATTTTGACTTGAATTTGCAGTTAAATTGCTCCTGATTGACAGAAAGTCTGTCAGTCAGAGCACTGATGAGGCTTCTCCAGTGCCACCCTTGCCCAGGTTTCAGCCACTTCACCCTGTTGTCCGCAGGCAGGTGGTGGCTTTGAAGGGTGGGGGGACCTCAGTGGAGGAATGAGAAGATCTGGGCTGGATCCTCATCTCAGGTCCTTTGCTCTGGAGAAGCCCCACCAATTCCAGTCATCCTGGACTCTTCATCACTCCCTGGGGCTGGAGCTTCACCCGTGGTGACAGTGGGGGCAGTTGTAGGGGTGTGGGGAATGAGGCTTCCACGGATGGAGCTCTCATGGTGAACAGTGAGACTGGAGATACTTTCCACAACAAACTGCTTTTTTTGGGGAAGTTTTTCGTACCTGCCAGTGCTTGGAAGGGCAGTGGCTGATAGCGAGGGTGAGCAGCTGTCACTACACATCTGTGGTTTTTTTCCAGCTCCATCGTAAAGTTGCTGGGATGAATCCTCTCCTTCATCTCTCCACTGATCCATCTGGAGATGGATGGGCTTTCCTGGCTGGACATGACTAGTGTGCCTTTGCACAGCAATTTTGGGTGATGTGGAGGGTCCTGCAGAAGTGCTGAGCACCTCTCCAGCTCCCAGAGCAGGATTTTGGGGAAGGAAATGCTGATACACAACATTTTCACCTTGTTGAAAATACATGGGACTTGGCTTTTGGAGTGGAAAAGTGACAAGCTGAGAGCCTAAATAAATTGGATTTGTCCTCTTAAGGAGGATGCAGGCAGCGTGTGAGGGTGTGTGGGGGTGTTTTATTGTTGTTATTTTTTATTCACGGTTCCTTGAGCTGATCCTGGGGATTGCACTGACTGTGGTTGTGTTTCTGGAAATGTGCAGGTTGGCCAGATGCAGTGGGGCATGGAGTGAACAGAAAGAGGTTAAATTGATGGATGACCAACAAGAGCAGGATTGTGCCTCAGAAGACCAAGAAACTATCCTGATTAATGGGGTGAGAGAAAATGGTAAGGAACTTAATTATGGTACATGAGGGAGCAGCGACAACTTGGATGCCAACTTATTTTCCTAATTCCTTTTATGCATTTAATATTAGCAGTTTATGAGGATCTGCAGTGTGGAGCAGGGGAGTAAATGGGTGTTTTCTGCACAGGAATCATTCCAGCCATAAATCTACACCTTTTTAGGCTTTAACAAGAACTGCTTTTACCTGTGCATGGGCATGGCTGGAAATGTTTTTGTGCACATGCAATTTGAATTAGAGATTTTAGTTTGGTTTCTTGGGGGAAAAAAGTCATCCAGGACTTTGTAGCCCCTCCATCTGTTGGGAATCTTTCCCTCTCTGAGCATTATGATCCCATGAGCCAATATAAGCAAAATTTGGCTGAAGGATACTTAGTGCCTACAAACTGGGGGGAAATTGGAGAAAGAAACCAGGATTAGTGAGAAAGGAAGGTTGGATTTGTGAGCTTGTTCTTGCCTGTGTCCCATCCCCCAGCACGTGGGATTCCCTATCCTGTAATCCCTTTTCTCCACAGATGGGTAGTGTTCCTGGGAGCCACCATGGGAAGGGAAGGATCAGCCCCTTGCAGCAGCCTCCCAGAATGCCCAACTTTGTATCTGTTCCATCGATTCTACATTTGCTTTCAGAATAACTAATTAGGAGTAACAGTACTCAGCTGTCTGAAACCCTGATTGAAATAAATAAGCCTCTGAGCATTTTCTGAGGCTGTTTGGACTGTAATCACTGGCCACTTAAAATGCAGAGGGGAGGCAGAGCATGATGCTTTCATTCTTCAATGTGTTTTATGCTTAATTTCATGGCTTTTTACATTTTGTATTGGCCCATAAATCTTGAGATAGATAGATAGATATAGATAGAGATATTTTATTTATATATAAATTTGATCCTGTTAGATGTCAAGGACTCGGTCCTCTGACATATGTTCAGATCTTTCTGTCAGCTCTAAACAAGGTGGTAGAGACAAATGTTCTTGTTCTTTGCCAAAACTTTGGAGCAGCTCCAGCCATGTGGGTACCCATGAGGACCCCACAGCTCGTGCTGGTGGCAGGTGAGGCACATGCTCACGCTTGTCCCTGGGATGTGATTTGGGAAGTGTCTGTCCCTGCCAGCCCATCTCCTTCCTGACTGCACAGGGTAAAGCTGCAGCTGCTGGAGCTGCAGAGGGATTTTATAGCCATGGTCCCTTTGTCTGATCCAGTGGACAACAAAGTCCGTGCTGCCCTGATCAGTAAGGAGGAGATTTTTAGAACCTCATACCACTTACATGGAATTCAATTAAACAGGGCTTAAAAAGTGCTTTAATTAGACATTACACTGTAGAGTGCTTTAGGTTAGAACAGACCTTGAAGCCCATCCAGTGCCACCCCTGCCACGGGCAGGGACACCTTGCACTATCCCAGGTTGTTCCAAGCTCCATCCAACCTTGGGCACTTCCAGAGATCCAGGAGCAGTCACAGCTTCTCTGGGCACCCTGTGCCAGGGCCTCCCCACCCTCTGAGCTAAGAATTCCTTCCCCAAATCCCATCCCAGCCTCCCCTGTCAGTTGAAACTTTCAGTTTGAACACTGCTGTGTGGGAGTTGCTGCTGAATCCAAGGCCAGGAGCCAGCACGAAGCTCTGGAGTTGCCACCTCCCCTTGCCCATGTGCTGAGGGAAACTGGGAAAAGTGGTTTTGTTTCTCCAGCATTTTCTGTGTGAACTGTATTCCCTTGGAACATCACTTGAACGCAGGCCTGATTTTAGGAGCCCCAGAACATCAGGTTTTGGCATCTGTATTTCACAAGAGTTAAGTTCACTCACACGAGTATAAACCTAAAGAAATGCCCAGAGACGGTTTAGTTTATATAATAGCAGCTTTGCCTATTGAATGCAGCTTTTGAGATTGAATTTCAGCTTTCTGCCTCCCCCTTCTTTGAGTCTTACAGCATTCACAGACATTCTTCTTTTATCCTCAAATTTTCCATGCTTCCTGTCAGCTCCAAGCTGATTTTTATTTTATTTTGCTTCTGAAGTGGAACTGCACTGGTTAATTTGTTTTGGTGCTTAAGGAAAAAGATACCACCTCTGCATTTCTGATCTGAAGACTGGTGGGAGGGACTCAAAAATCAGCTCTTTTATTTATTTCCTTTTTTTAACTGTTTTCAAGCAAGCCAGTCTGGCCTTTCCCAAGTTGTTCATGTTGAAGATGATGACAGGCTTTGCATTGCACTTCTGGTTAGAGTTAGGGAGTCTCTGGGAGAAGGTTTAAAGTCCTGGGAGCGCTGCAAGACTGCAGCTGCAGTTTGTGCTTTGTTCAGACTTTGCTGATGGCTCCTAAGGCCCCTGTAGCACAAAACTTATGGGAGTGAAATTAGGGGGTTTTGAGCTCCTGCTTGGCACAGGCAGGCACCCTGCTCCTTCCATGGCATCCTGTTCCTTTCCATCCTCCCCACCTGGGGGGTTTGCCACGGTGCTGGTGGTACCTGTGCCAGCACCAGCCTCCCCTCCCCAGGCTGCCAAGGATGCAGGAGATTCACTTTCCTCTCAGTTTGGAATAAGAGCACTTGTGTAGGGTCGCAGCAGCCAAATAAATCCCTTTGCATGCCCCATTTAATGCCACATCCTCATGTTCTAGTTGTGTTTTAAAGCACTTGTCCCTCCTTGGAAAGCTTTGGCTCTCACCCCTCTGCCTTCAGTGGAGCCACCAAAAAGGAAAGACCTGAGCCATGACAAAAGCACCAGGCTCCAAGTCGGCAGAGCTCTCTGGCTGGGATGAATGCACTCATTAGAATATATTTTTTTTTAGTACAGAGGTATCAGAGCGTGTTCATGGATGAAAAGACATAGTATTTAAATTTCAAGGGTCATACCGTCCGTTGAGCCAGGAGTCAGATAAAAGTACATTCATAACTTTATTCTGCCATAAAAGAGGTGCAACGAGGTAAAACTAAAAAAATCCGTAGGTTAAAAAATCCTTACATGACTAAAAAGACATTTTTAGCGATTAGGGAAGAATGGCAAACCCCACAATAATTCTAACAATAATTGCTTTAAATTCTGTGTTATCGTCTGCCTTCCCTTGGTGTGGACAGTGACAAAAAGACCACTGGGTTTTTAAAATCAGCCGTCACTCCCTGAGTCTGGAGCAGTAAAGCAGCTCAGGTGTGTGCAAGCCCAGACCCTGCCAGGGGGTGCTTTGTTTCTTTAAGAATCTCACTTTCCTGTTAATTTTTTCAATGTTAATGAGAACATTTTTATTAGGCTTGTTTTGTTTTTTTAATAACATTGTGAGGTTTGAGAGGCAGTTTCCAGGTAACCGTATGGATATGAGGAGGGAAGAGCGGATGCGTTGCGTGTTTTAAACGTACTCTTGTACCTCTTCCAGCTGGCTGCAGGGAGCGGCCTGTTTACCTCTGCTTTCCACGCACATCACCACATTAATGGATCCAGGAGGGAAGGGATGCTGGGAAGGGCTTCCCAAAGGAGCACTTGGGATAAGTCGCTGGGAGCAGGGAAAAGGGGTGGCGAGCCTGAGACCTACAAGGGCGGTAACCTTTGTAACCCTCTCTCTTTTTACACCTCCAAGGGTGGTAACCCCTCTCTCCTCTTCTCCCTTTCCTCCATCCCCGCAGAGTCGCACGCCCTGGACGGCGATGAGAGGCCGTGCAGCGCCGCCGAGGCAGCGGCGCCGTTCCCGGCGCTGAGCACGGCTCCCAAGGAGGGCCCCGCGTGCCACCGCGCCCCGACGGCCAAGAAGGCCTGCCTGCTGAGCCCGCCGTCGCCGCTGCGCCTCACCGATGTCCCCGAGCACGCCTCGGACGACTCCTCCGCCCACGCCATCTCCCTCACGTCCTGCGTGACCAAGGGCATGAGCTCCTGGTCGCTGCCGGGCGACTGCGAGAAGGCTCCTTTCACCATGATGGAGCCCGGGGGGATGTCGGCGCTGACGGGAGACTGCCTGATGCAGCCGAGCCGGACCTGTCTGGGCTGCTTTATTGAATCCAAGGACGGCATTGATGCGGAGCCGGGAATAAGCTTGAAAGTGGGGGATATAAATAGGGATTATGACACCTGTTCGGTCTCTGATATAGGGATTCACTGCATGAGCACAGGAGAAACCATGAGATATGGGGATCAACTGCTTTCAGACCAGCTTTTAAGCTTCCCTATGCATAAATCGAGGGCAGCGGACAAAAGAGATGCAGAGAAATCTGACAGTGATTCAGAGGACCCCACTCAGAAAAATTATTACGAGGGATTACTATTAGACAAATGCAATGGTGAGGAACCTTTACTAACAAATCCCAACCAGGAATGGGGCTATTTTGAATCTTTCATTAGTGAAAGTAAAATTGAGCTGCTTGACCTCTGCTCCAAAAATGAGCTTTCTGTAAATCTGTTTTCTGAGGAAGACGTGGACAATTACATGTTCGATGATGACGATTCCACCTTGGGAAGTGATGTCTGCTCCCTAAAGATTAGATACGAATCTTTCCAGGACAATGTGCGGGAGAAGACCACCACCCTACAAGAGGATGCCCAGTTCAACTTCTTCCCCAGCGTGTTCAGCAACTGCACCAAAAGGGACAGCAGGAGCACCCTGAAAAGGGGGCCCAGTGGTGCCACCGAATCTTCTCAATTCAAATCCGAGGAAGGCATCATCTGGGGGGAGGAGGAGGAGGACGGCGAGGAAGAGGACGGTGACGAGGAGGAGAAAGCTGCCTTAAATAAATCTTGCAACAGCACAGAGATGGTGCAGTACGTGGGCTCCAAGAGGAGCCACTTCTTGGACTCGGTGAATTCCACAGAGGACTCCGGGGAGTTCAGTGATGACAGCACTTGCACGGAGTCCTCCTATGATGTGCTGCGGGACATCAAGGACTGCAGCCGGTACCTGGCCCGGGACCACTCCGGCTCCTTCATCCAGCAGAACTACGGGTTGCGGGCCAAGAGGAAAGTGCGATACAGTGACGACTACCTGTACGATGTGGACTCCATCGAGAACGAGAAGATCCTGGACAAGAAGGAGTGGCTCCCGGATGGGCCCAAGGAGGAGGACGATGACGAGTGGTGCCCCAAGAAACGGCGAAAAGTCTCTCGCAAGGAGCCCCCCGTGATCATCAAGTACATCATCATTAACAGGTTTAAAGGGGAGAAGCATATGCTGGTGAAGCTCAGCAAAGTGGATGCCAACGAGACAACTGTTACTCTGAATGAGGAGCTGCTCAGCAAATACAAGAAGCTGGCCCCACTGAAGGGCTTCTGGCAAGAGAGGCAGCAGAGCCGGCTGGATTTGCTCAGATCGTCTCTCTACCACAAGCAGAATTTCTATCTTAACGGCTCAGATGCTTCGTTCCTCCCTCACCCACGGAAGCGAAAATGCAAGCTAGCAAACAGGCACCGGATTCAAAGAATTAAAGCCATCGAGCAATCAGTGAACAAGCTGGGCTCTTGCTCCTCTGATCACAAGCAGCCTTGCAGCAGTAAGGAGGACGTGGGCCTGAAAGGGCTGTCGGCATTAGCCATTGCCACCCCCGGCTGTGCCAACGGATTACACGTCCATGACATCGCGGGCATCGCCGTGAAATGCAAACCGCAGGAGCGGGAGCACAAGGGGACAGAGCGGAAAGTGCTCCGCAGAATCAAATTCAAAAGTGAAGCCAGGTTGAAGTGCAAGAAGATTAAAGCTGCCACCAGTACGGCAGAGGAGTCCCCAGCACTAGAAAACCAGGACTCCGCAGCGCGTCTGAAGGACGAAAACAGTCCCTGTGCTTCAGACAGCTCCCATCTCCCAGAGTGCCACGAGGATAAGGTTGCTAAAAATTCTCCTTTCCTACCATCCACCTCCTCTTCAGACAAGCCTCTGCCATCTGCTAATATCACCACCAATGTACCCCTGATCCCCGGAGGGTATCTGCAGACGTTGTTAGATGCTTCAGATCTGTCGAGCAACACCGCTATCCCGTATTTTGCCCAGCACGCCCCCGAGCAGCAGCAGCAGCACCCGCTCCCCAGCATCGTCCCGCCGGAAAAGCCCTTCCCGTCCCTGCAGCCGGCGCAGAGCTGCGTGCTCTCCCCGCCCTCCGAGTCGGAGCTGCAGCAGTCGCCCGGCCACTTGGAGATGGAGCAGGGCAGCTTCGGCAGCATGTGGCCGGCCAGCAAGGGCAGCGAGCGCCAGGACTTCCCCGGGGACATGCCGGAGGCGGCCGGAATGCCGAGCGAGTTTGCCCCGGGCGCGGACGGCCTCCCCGCCTCTGGATACACTCAAGTCAATCTGAATAGCGGCAAATTGCTATACCAAAAAAATTACATGCCGGATAGCCAACAAGTGCAGTCTGATGATTCTTATCAGTCATGTCATTTCAATAATGGAGAGGGGCGCTTTCATTTCCAACGAGGTACACTCAGTACGGATGATGGCAGGCTCATTAGTTTTGATTCAGTGGGTTCATTGTCAGTTAGTTCTAGCAATTACAGTTCTTTAAGTTTAAAATCTTGTGAAAAGGACGGCGAGGATGATATTAATGATGATTTCTTGGCCCATTGCAGTCCCAAGCTAGTGATCCAGCAGAGCATAGATGAAATCACCCCTTTAAAGGAGTCCACGGACCTTTTAGACATTTCCAACTTCACGCCTGATAGGTTCCGCCAGTCGTCGCTTTCGGAGATGTCCCCTCCAGACACTCCCAACCTGTCCCCACAGATAGCTGGCTCCGATGCCAAGCCTCTGGGCACCCTGAAGGGCTTTCAGGAGAGCCCCCAGGCCTCCCTCAACAGTTCTGAGAAGGTCAAGTGGAACTGTGGGGTCCTGCAGACCGAGGATCAGGCAGATAATGGATTTGCTTTAAATAATCACCAGTTCCAGTTCCATATGTTCAACGATGAAGATTCTGTCAGCCTTCTCGAAAAGAGTCCATGCTTGTCAACATTTAATGAGCCATCTGGTCAAATTAGCACCAATAGCAAAGTGTCAAAATCGAAGAGGAAAAGTTCATCCAGCAAGAATGTGGGTACAAACCAAAGCTCTTCCCAGAAAGCCACCCGGAAAAAATCACCCAAAGCCAACAAAGGAACCGATAAGCCGCAAGGGAAAAACTCCAGGCAGGCACCCAAATCCACCAGGAAAGGGAAAAATACAGCAGGAGTTAACGGCGAGAAGGCTCCAGCTGTTGGTGGCAGGGCAGTCACTCAGCTGGGCACTATGGCCACGGCCACCAAGGGTGTGGCCGAGGGCACTCAGCACTGTGGCCCAGCAGGGGTGAAGCTGGGCAAGCACAACGGGCTCTCTGGAGAGTGGGCACTGGGAAAAGAGGGGGGCACGGGCTGGTCGGAAGCCAGCCTGGGCAACGCCACCAGCCTCCTGGACGACGACCAGAGGGAGTTCGAGGAACCTTCCAACATCCTGTCCAACATTGCGTCGGGAATGGCCGATGTCCAGAGGTTTATGATGGCCTCCATTGAGCCCTTGTGGGGGCCCGTCAGCCACAACAGCGTTCCAGACATATTCCGGTCACCGGAGTCCAACAGCCTGAAACTGAAAACTCTTAAGATTTTGGCAGGGACATCCCAAGAGTCGAAGAAGAAGGCGAACGGTGGCTCGCCGGGGGCGGTGAAGAACCACAAGTCAAACAACAAGGGCTCAAGCAAAAACAGCAAAGCTGTGACCTGTGACCCCGGTCGCCCCAACTGCTCCACCGGGTTCACCACGGACATTCACGCTCCCTTTTTTGATAAAAACTATAGTAACCTGAGCACTTTAGGCAATAATGGACCTACCCATAAAAAACTCTACCGTCATAAATCCAGTTCGAAATCGCTGAGGGATGAGAACTGTAAAATCAAGCGGACGGACCGTGAACAGCCCCACAAGGACCCACCCATGACAGCTGCTTTTGAGAAACTGAGGTAATGCTGCACCAAACTGGCTGGAATGCCCCTAACCTCCCTCCCACCTGCTAGGCCTGCTGTTCCTCAGTTTTTTCCTTCCTGAAAGCAAAAGTTTGCATGAAAAAAAAAAAAAAAAAAAAGACATTCCCCTTTTACCGTTTTGGTTGATTTTGGTTTTGGGGTTGGTTTCTTTTTTTTGTTTGTTTGGTTTTTTTAATTATTATTTTTAAATGCATGAAAATACTTATGACTTGCAAGCTACCTAAAAGAATGACCAATTTTCTGGCTTGGCTGGGGTTAAAAAACTAACAAGGCTACTCTTTTCTGCTGTTTGGCTTCTTCAGTTTTTAATTACTTATTTATTGGGGGAAAAACAAAAACAAAAACTAAAAAAAAAAAAAGATTACATGCTCTTTTTAATGATTTTGACGAGGAAAGACTTTTTTTTTTTTTGGAACATTTTGTAAAAAATAAACCACAAAAAAAAAAAAAAAAGAGGTTCTGCATCCAAAAGCCAAGATCTCAAAGGCTCTTTACTTTGCAAATGAGAACTCGTTCCTAATTGAGCTTCACGTGGCAATTTTTGAGTGCTTTCTGGCCCCCTCTGCTGTTGTGTCTCCTAACCTGCATCATCTAAAGCTGCATCTTCTCTACCCGCCCGCCTGTAGCGCGTTCGCTCTGTCGTGGTGACTCCAGACGAGCTAACTTAGATGGCATCAAATGTTTGATTTTTTCCTGCAGGGAATCAGACTCCATTCTTCTTAAAGCAGAAACAGCATTTTTGGGTTTTCCTGTATTTGAAGAAGAGACTCCCTTTTCTAGAAAGACGGTTGATGTTTGGTTCTTTTCTTACCTTTTTTTTCCGGTTGTTTTTTCTTTTTTTCCCCCATCAGTTCCTTTTTGAAATCTGCCTTGTGGTCTGTTGAAATGTAAGTGCTGAAATGAAGAGTTTGAAATTGTGGGAATTTTATTATTTGAAAGCAAACCTAATCTGGTATTCTCTGTGAAAGACTGTTTTAAAAGTCATACTGTTGTACAGTAGTTTATGCACTATTACCCACAACAACAAAAAATTGTGCCAAACTATGAACAAGTGACTGTATTGTATATATTTTTACTTCTCTATCAACATTGGGTTGTGAGTGTTTTCTGCAGCTATGCCTTTTGGTTTTACTAGAAACATTCCAGTTGTTAAGTACTAACCACCCCCCTTCGAAAGCACCCGTAACTCACGATGAAATACTATATTGTTCACTGATACAACTTACCAAAAGTTTTATGGACATGACTAGAAGTGTGCCAAATTTACTTACCTCATTTCATGGATTCACCCTGTGGTTTAAAGCTCATAAAGGGAAGGAAAAAAAAAAAAAAAGGAAACAAAAAGGGGGGAAAAAGAAAGGAAAAAAAGGAACTTTGAAACCAATGCTGGGAAATGGTAATGTCCTCTCTTTGAAACCACGAACAGAAAAACTTAATGGTGAAATGTTGAGTTTCATTATAGGAGAGAGTTGCAATGGTGGAGGAGTTCAGAAAACCACTGACGGTAAGTTTGCCAGGAACTCAAGTGTCTGCATCTAGAGACTACAAAACAGCTGCTTTTCAAGTGTCTGTTTTCTTAAAGCAAAACCTGTAGCTGAAGATCATTTGAAATGCAAAGTTACATTGCTAATTCTTTGTATCTCAGTTTTATATATTTTATAAGAACCTGGGATAAATTCTGAAATAGGTATAAAAACAGAACTAATACATTTCATACATTGAGTGCTATTTACTTTTTCTTTGAATAGTTTCTTAAGCATTTTCGATGCAGAGCCTGTCAGAAGCGCTCTCCCATCATAGCTTTGGTGTTTCCTCCATGTCTAAACCTTGCGATGCCAATATAGTTTGAACTTTCATAAGCAGAGTCATAAATTTAAAATACAACTCTGAACTTTTTCTTTGATTCAGTTCATGCAACACATACAACCAATGGAGCTATTTGTGATCTCACCAATCAGGGCCAGACCATGACTGGACTTTATTAAGACAGCGTTAAGTATTGAACATTAAATGTATTCTCAAAAGGCCTTATTTGTAACCCTCCTCACCACACCCTCGCCCTCCATGAGAATAACGAGCCCAACAAAGATCTATTTTCCTTGTGCAACTGAGAACCTGTGCGTTTTGCTGCTGATTTCTCATGAAAAACCTTGATATGCAAGAGCCCTGGGAGCAGAGGGATGTGAGGCTTGGACACCTTGTGCAATAGCAGGCGGTGAGGAAGAGGAGCCTTTCTAGCAGTGGACAGATCACGTTGCTGATACAGCCACAGGTGTAGACGTGGTGTCACACAGAGGGCAGGACTGGGCTCAGGTTTCCTCCCAAGTCAGTTTTTTTCCACCCACACGCCAGGCAGAGCAGCAGAATTAAGTTAATTTAGTAGAAAAGCAGAGCGATCACTTAAAATCAAAATGGAGATGTAGAGTGTTAGTTTAGATTTGTGTTTTCAGCTCTTACAGATCTTAGGGTGCAGCTTAGCTCGGCTCTGCAGTCCCAGAGAGAACAGCTCAGTAGTTGCATTATGTTTTATTTAACAGATGAAAGGACAAACTCTGAAAAAAAAAATAGCGATTATAAAAAACATCATGTAAGTTCATTTCCTCATGGAATAAATGCTGGCGTTGCCTGGAGTGAGTTGCTCTGGATGAGAGTGGTCCCTGGTGCCCCATGGCATGCAGCATCCCACCCCTGCTCTGGCTCCAGGAGGGACATCCAGAAGATGCTCAGGATTTAGTCTGGAGGCAAGAGCTGTGGTAGGCCTCCATCCCTGGGCTCTGGGCTGGCCTGCAGCCACCACGCTCTCCCTGCTTCCCCAGCAGCTCTCTTTTCCATTCACAGGCTCATCAGGTACTACAAGCTCCAACCACTGCTGTGGTGTTGGCATATCCCAGTTTTTCAGCATTCTCCCCACGTGCTGCAGGAAGGTCTGGCAGCTCGCTTCTTTTGGATATTCTGGCTGCTGCTTTTACAGAGACAGGTCAGGCCCAGGGCTGGGATGTGGCACAGACCTTCTTTCTGACCCAGAATCATCAGCTGAAAGCACATTTCACCTGGCCTGCACTGTGCTCCTTACGCTTAATGTTATGAATATGGGACTCATAATAAAACCCCTTGTACCGGATGGGATAGCAATACTTACTGCATTTGAGGAATGTGCAATAGGGCATGAAGATCAGGCATGAAACATATTGACTGTTTTATCCATGAATACCCAGCTGGGTGTTTCAGAACGCTGTTAATCACAAATTCCAGCTGCCTTGTTGCTCTCTTTCAGTCCTTCTACCATTCCAGTTGTTGACAGCTTTGGTGGTCATCCCATGTCCTCCAAAAATCTCTGCTGGGGAGATGTTAAAGAGCCTGGGTCTCTCACAGTGTGGCACTGACCCTTGAGCCAACCATTTGCCCTCCTCCCGTTTGATCTTTATAGAGCCGTTGGGAGGGAAGGAACTTTTGAAGGCCATCTAGTCCAACTTCCCTGCAAGAAGTAGGGACATTTTCTAGTAGACCAGGTTGCTCAGAGCCCTGTCTGACGTGACCTTGAATGTTTCCAGGGAGGGGACAGCCACCACCTCTCTGGGCAACCTGAACCAGCATTTCACCACCCTCATAAAAAATTTCTTTCTCAAGGTGTTGTCGGCAGGACTGCTCTAAATCCCTTCATTCCCCAGCCTGTAGACCCCAGGGATTGCCCATCCCAGGTGCAGCACATCATATTTGGCCTTGTTGAACCTTATGAGGTTCCTCTGGGCCCACTTCTCAAGCTTGTCCCTGTCCCTGTGGATGTCACTGTCCCTGAGGCATGTTAACCTCACCACTCAGTTTGGTGTCATCTGCAAAGCTGCTGAGGGGATGTGATCCCAGTGTCTACAGTGTTGGTGAAGATACTCCACATTGCTGGTCCCAGTACAGACCCCTGAGGGACAGCACTCACCACTGATGTCCTCCTGGACAGTGAGCTGTTGACCACTGACCTCTGAATGTGACTGTCCAACCAATTCCTCATCTGCTGAATACTTCATCCTTCAAATCTGTTTTTCTTCAGTTTAGAAAGGTGTTGTGGGGGATTGTGTCAAAGGCTTTACAGAAGTCCAGACAAATGACACCTGGAGCCCTTCTCTCATCCATGCATGCAGTCACTCCAACCTAGAAGGCCACTGGGCTGGCCAGGCAGGGCTTGCCCTTGGTGAAGCTGGGCTGGCTGTCCTGAGTCACCCCCCTGTCCTCCATGAGCCCCAGCATAGTTTCTAGGAGGATCTAGCCCATTGGTGTTCCCAGGCACAGAGTGGAGGTGGTTCAATTGTTTAGTTTTCCCAGTCATCCAATGCTTCACCTGACTGCCAGGACTTTCAGATACGGTGGAGAGTGACTTGGCAGCTTCATCAGCCAGTTCCCTCTGGGCTCTGGGATGCATCTCATCAGGTTCCATAGTCTTAGGTATATTCAGGTTCCTCAGGTGGTCACAAATTTGATTTTCTCTTACTGTGTGAGGGACTTTGCTTCTCCAATCTCTGTCCTGTAGTTCCACCACTCATGGGAGATGTAAAGAGGGTTCCTCAACCTTCTCATCCATTGTTACCAGTCTGCCAATTGTGTTACACCTGCTTTGACCCTTCCTTTTCACGCTGACACACCTGTAGAGGCCCTTGTTATTCTCTGTGTCTCTTGCCACATTCAGCTCCATCTGCACCTTGCCTTCCTCTCCCTGTCCCTGAACAACCTGAGTGTCCCATTACCCTTCCCAGGATATCTGACCCTGCTCCTGCTGCCTGTGCATCTCCTCTTGCCCTTCAGCCTGACCAGCAGGTCCCGACTCAGCCAGGCCAATCTCTTGCCTTCCTTGCCTGATTTCTTACACCTGGGGATCGGAAGCTCTTGCTTTCTAGGAAAAGCATCCTGAAAGATCTGCCAGCTCTGTTGTACTCCCTCCTCCCTGAGAGCAGTTTCCCAGGGGATCCTACTGATTAACTCCTCGGAGACCTGGCACTTTACTTTCCTAGTATTCATCTCCACCTGCCTATCACTACCTCAAGGTTTTCACTTCCCCACCTTTGCCTCATCCCTCACCATACAAGCTCTTGTTCTCTAATTGCATTTTTGTCTTTCATGGCACTGCTCACAGCTGTGGGAGGACAGGGATGTGAGTCCCACCCATCCCTGCCTGCCACCCACACTCCCAGGGCTCCCTGCCCCTGCTTGTGCTGGCTCCCACCTCGGACCGTCCTCTTGCCCAGTCCTAGTGCAACTTCCATCCTCCTCTTGCATCTTCTCGTTGGGCTCTGGGAGATTGCTTGGCTTTTGGGAGCAATGAAGCCAAGCCTCACAAAAGATGTTTATTCTGCAGCATCCCTTAAAATGTCTTCTCTGGTTCATCTCTTTTCACTCCTATGCCAGTGCGGGATGGGAGGATGGTGCCAGCAGTGCTGCTGAGCCGTGGTGGCACCGCGGTCTGGGTGACTTCGAATTGGCACTGGCGATAGAAAGCAGGGATCAGCCACTTCCAAAGGCTGTAAAATCCATCTGAGAGGAGAATTCCACAGAACAAAGTGGTACTCACCACTCTGCCACAGGAGCACAGGTCTCCCATGGCACAGGAATAGCAGAGATGTCCTACTGAAAGGAATCCTGCAGCAGGAGCCAGCCCAGCCCACGGCCATCAATTGCATTTAGAGTTTCTGTAAATAAAAAAATATCAGTGATGGGGATCCAATAAAAACCTTTTGGGTTTTTATTACAAAATACATCTTACCAGGTTTACATCTTGCTTTTCTTTCTCTTTTTTTTTTTTTTTTTTTTTTTTTTTTTTTTTGAGCATAGGAGGATGGATGTTTTTAAAAAACATCTGGAGAATAATGACTTGTGAACCAGAAGTAGCCAGGCATTTTGAGAGGAGGAGTAGAGGAGTAGCAAGAGGAAGGCAGTAGCCACAGGACTGTTCTTGCCATGCTGTGCTGTCCTACTGAGGCTGGGTCGTCTCGGAGAAGAGAAGCCAAGGCTGGCTGGTGACTGCTTGGAGAAACCATTGCTGCACCATTTGCTCTTTTAAAAAATCAGGATTGCTATTAATTTTTTTGGCATTATGGGCCAAACAAGCCAGGAACCAAAATAAAAATGTTTTAAGCATTGTCATCCTTTAGCTGCTGGACCATGTTCTTTCTCTAAACTCCCGATCTAGCAAAGCACTTAGGTGGGAGCTCACTCCTGGGGGCTCCCATGTCCCCCCAAGTGCTTTCCCAGGCAGTGATGTCAAGTCCCAAGAGAAACTCCCTTGAAGTCAGTGTAAGTGGGAAGAGGATCAGGTGCGTGGACTTGGGTTGGTGCAGGATCAGGCCCTCAGTCTTTAATTTCTCAACTCAGTGTGTTGGACTTTGCCTGTGCAGCTCCCAGGGTATCCAGTGGAGGTTGCATGGTTCAAACTGCTGACATCTATTGGAGAATGTGCCTCTTTATCTCTTCAGCATGTGAAATAATGCAAAAAAAAAAAAAAAAAAAAGAAAAAAATATATAAAATAAACCAAGTACAATGTCTGTGGTAGAAGCAAGGCTTTTCAAATCTGTTTCTCAGGTAAACAAGTGACACTAATGACAGTGGAGTAACAGCCATCTAAGGGAATTGGGATCTGAAGCAGGAGGATTCCCTCCATCTCGCAGGACGCTTGGGTTGCCAGACACGTTTACTGAGCCTTTAAACACTTGGTGCAAAAGGAAACGAGAAATAAAATTGGTCTTTTCACTACCCTTCGCTAGCTAGACAGACAGACAGACAGACAAACGTCCATTTCTAAAGCACAAAGGGAAGACTTAAACTTAGACTAAACCACACACAACACAAAACCAAGGTACCAGTGAAACTCCTTTTGTCTCTTACTCCCGGTGGGAAGCAGGGTAGAAATCCAAGGAGCTGCTCTGTTCCGCTGCCCCGGTGCCGGCCGGGCGCTTCGACTGCTGCCTCCAGAGATGTGAATGTACTGCTCCTTGAGTTCCCTTCCATAGAACTAGAGGCACCTCGTTAGGAAGTTGCTCCTGTTTTATGGTGCTAAAGAAAACTTTTATTCCCCCCCTTGAGCATTTAAGAACTATTAAATGGCCCTTTTTATGAATGTAACATATCCATTTCTGTTCCACATTTTACACTGCAATTTTAACATGTTTGGAAATGATTTGCCTTTTTTCTTTTAGAATAAGCTTTATAAATATTCTGTAGAGTCAATTGAAGTATAATTCTTAAGGATCACTCTAAGACGCCTACAAAATCTTGTATATTTTTAAGTGTGCCAATTTGTAAAATATTTTGTAAGTGTATATTTTTCTTAGAAAAGTGCTGTGAAGTGTTTGTATGTGTGAGGTTTCCCTTTTTTTGCACCTTCGGGTGTTAATAAAAGGATGTATACTTAAGAGTTTCTGGTTTTAAAAACCAAAATACAAAGAAAAAAATTAAACTTTTGTTGGGAATTTTGTAATAAAAAGAAATGTTGTGAAAGAGTGTAGTGATATTGTGTAAAGGAAACTGGAAAATTTGTGAGCGCTTTGCTGTTTTATAGATCCTCTTGTAAATTATTCTTGTAATATTTTGGGTTTTGTTGTTCTTGTTGCAAAGGTTTTAAATATTTGTGACTGACTCTGTATGGTGAAAACGTCATATTGTTAACTTGCTGAGTTTTGTTATATTGTTTATGGAATAAATAAAAAAATTTAAAATCTCATTTTAAGATCATGTATGAAGAAGAAATTAAAACTGCCATTTATTGAATATTAGGAATCGTTTCTTTAACCAAAGCGCTGCAATAGATGAGGATCTGTCTGGCTGCCCCCTCCCAGGGCACTCCAGGCCCCGGCCTAGTTGGGCTGATGCTCGTTAGTGTGGAGCACATCAGGGAGGGAGGTGCGGCTGTGGGTGGGGAAAAGTGGGGAAAAAAGGCTTGGATCACTTCTGCTGCAAAGTGGGGCTGCTTTAACTGGGAAATTTAAACTTCAGCAAGTCGACAGAGAGTTGAGACTTTGCCTTCCGCGGGTGCAGAGGTGGGAGCTCCGACTCCGACGGGAGCGGAGCCTCTGCCCAGCCCCCTGTCCCCGGGCAGGGTCCCTGTCCTGGTGCTGTCCCAGCACACTCCCAGACTGGCCTTTCCCTGGGAAGGAGCCGGTGTCTGTGAAATGCCACTGTCTTCAATTTCTTGTGGAAAAGGAATAAAACTTAATTGTTTTAAAAACGGCAATTCCTTTTAGTAGCTCTTCATAGGCGTCATGAAGGAGCAGGGCATTAATTCAGGCTGGGTCATTCCCAGCCCTGCCAGCGGAAAGCAGGACATGAACACTCTGTTCTGCAACTGGATCCCTTGGCAGGGGGCTGGGAAATAATCCCAAAAGCAGAGCTGCTAGCTCTACAAGCTGCCTGTGTTCACAGAGGGGTTTCAGATGAGTAAAGTGGGGCACAGGAGGGGTTTCAGTGCTCCAGTGGCCGTGAGGATCCCAGTGCCAGGAGCTAGGGCAGGGCAGGGCTGGAGTGGGGCCATGGTCCAGGGAAGCCCATCAGCAGCTCAGCTTTGTGAAGGGCTGAGCTCCATCTGGCACTGGAAGCTTTACAGAGGGCTGGGCCAGGCCCACGGCCACCAAAAGCATCAGGTGTGTCCCATGTGGGATCAATCCTGTGACCCATGGGCTGAAAATAGTTCCAGCTCCTTAGTGCAAGTCTTGGGGAGAGACTTTTCAGCAGGTCCTGTTGCCACAGAGGTTGGGGAATGGTTTTAAATGAAAGAAGGTAGATTCAGGCTAAATGTAGGGAAAAAATTTTTTACACTGAGGGTGGCAAGGCCCTGGCACACATTTGCCCAGAGAAGCTGTGGATGCCCCATCCCTGGAAGTGTTCAAGGCCATGTTGGATGGAATTTGGAACAAATTGGAAGGCTGCTGTTTCTCTGAGCTATTATTGCATGTTTTCTCCATCATCAGGGTTATGTTGCTCAAAAATTCATTTTGGGGACTCTCGTACTTTCTCAAGTGCTGACACAACCCCCCCCGGCTGGTCCATGTTTGGCATGAGTAGTACCAAAACACATTTAATCAAACAAGCAGAGCCTTCATCCACCAGAGCAATGCTACAGAAAGGACCTGTTAAATGGGGTTGTGTTTATCTACTGTATTTATATTATATAAAAGCACATATAATTAAAACACTTGTAACTTCTAGATGAACCATCGTCCATGTCTGTGCGCAGCCCAGTGGCTTCTCCTTGTGGGTGACAGCAGAGTCAGATTTTAATTGGGATGTAATTTAATACCACCAGCTTCTCTGTCCTGCCAGTGGGATCTGCTGCCCCTGGGGAGAGTTTGGATGGGGACAAACCTGCCCTGGGTGACACCAGCCTTTCCTCAATGTCTCTGGGGTTGGTTAGTGGCCTTCACCATGTCTCAAAGTAGCAACAGAATTTTGCAGACAATTCCACAGGATAGTTTGGGACACCTGCAGCATTGGCAGCCTGGAGGCCTCTAGAAGGTGTCAGGTAATGACTTAAATTGACGATGAATTTGTGTCTCTTCATGCAAGGAAGTCAACAGGGGAACAAATAGGAATTTCTTTGTCTGGGGTATTCATAAGTGCTTCTCTTAAATATATTTCAAACTCAGAAATATATTTAACTTCCTCAAAGTCAACACAGAGCCTAATTCTGCCCAAAATCTCAGCCATGTAGACCCCAGCACAGTCCAGCTCCTGCACGGCTGATCCACTGGCAACATCCCATCCCAGAGGTTTCTTACACCTCCCAACATTCCAGGTGTGATCTGTCAGGACAGGTGCCATGTGGTTTATGTTGATAAATGCCCACAGGTTCCCCCATCCCCCATTTTTTATGGAATTACACCTATAGGAGTAGCTTTTGCTTGGCAAATATACTTTGTGTTCTGCAAAAGCACTGGTTCAATAAAGCACTTAAATATACACTTTATCTTGAGCATGTTGGAGATTATATCCCTCTTTAGCAAAGCATTTAAGTATGTGCTTAATTTAAGGATTTAATTAAGGATTTTAATTGTAGACTTCAGTATGTGCTTACCTGCTTGGCTGAATGTGGGTGAGATTACTACAAGCTGAAGATTTCGACATAAAGTCAGTGACTAATTCTGTCTGAATGAAGGTGTTACATTATTCTCACACAATGCTGTTAAAATATAAATAGGAAAAAGGCAAGAGGTAGTTAACTCGATTCTTTCAGCTGAAAGCAGCATCCACGACCAAATCTGAGTTGATGAAAATCTAATATTATTAGTTAGAATCTCTAAAGTGGCATTACAGATCAATAGAAAGGAGCACCTTAGAAATGAGTCTCCAGCTCATGAGCTTTAATTATGAGAAAGGAAGGATTCAGCCATCCTCTCCCTCTCCTCAGTGACAGCGACCTTGGAATGTAAGTGGCCACCAGCTAATGGGCTGTGGCATCATTTCTCCAGTCATTAGGGGATTTAAGTTGATTTGCTAAGAAAAGAGAGTTTCTGCAATTGCATCACCAGCCTGTCTTTTGGACCATTTCCATAACTTTTGAACTCTGTGACAAATTTCATCTAATTGAGGAAAAAAAAAAAAAAAAAAAAAAGGAAAAAAAAAAAGGATTCCAAAAATATCAAACTCTGACAAGTTGAATGCAAAACAAGTGTCTGGGTTTCCGTTTGTCCAGTAGGATTTGCTGTCACTGAAGAGCCTTCCCCATCCCAGGACTGGGACAGTGTGCTGGTTTTGGGTGGGATGAAGTTCATTTTCTTGACAGTGCTAAAATTGAATGGTTTTTATCTTCTTGTGTCATACCACAAGGTATCACAACTCCTAACTGGATTCTTCTACTAAAATTTATATATTGAGCCATCTTAAAATGCAGAAGGGGATGTGATTGCTATCCAGAGAGACCAGCTAGCTGACACTCCTACAGGGCACCCATCTGAGAGCAGTTCCTGCAGATGAGTCACCCAGGGAGATAACCCAGGCAGCCAAAATGACAGTGCAGGGGCCTACTGATCCCTTTAACAAACACAAGTGAGTTTCTGTGAAATTTTACATCTTGTATCTCTTTGTTTTCCATGAGAAGCACAAGAGACGTTTCTACTTCTTGCCTATACCTGCACCTCTTTTTTTTTTACCCTCAGATTTCATTTTGAGATCTCAGACTACATGATTATGCAGTATTAGGCTTCCAACCTTTTAATGGAAATAGCAGTAGGGGTGAGTGGCAATAAAGGCAGTTCCAGACAGCAAATCCACTCACTGAGAGGAAAGTACTTAAGGATCTCAGGAGCAAGAGGCATTTTACAGCTCAGGTGTGTGGCAGACATGCCTCAAGAAGGGTGGCTGGAAGCTGGGATGTGGATATCAAGGAAAACAGGGAACACAGAGCCATGCTGCCTGTTCAGCCTGGCAGTGACTGTTTGTGTGAGCTGAGTTTGCTTCTCAGTATCACCACTTCAGGGAGGTGCCAAGCATCAGGATTTATTTGTATGTCACACATCCTTGCTTCTTGGAGAGCAGGGGAAAGAGAAATCTATGGCATTTAAAGACTGGGAATGGGGAAAATGTCCTGAGCTGTAATCCCAAGGCTGTGGTGACCAGGATCCTTCGTGGCTTGCACTGGGAAGTGTGGTGTTAGCACAGACACCTCTGTGTGCAAGGAGGGCTGGGACTGACATCCTCCTGTCTCAGCACAGAGAGAAGCAAAGCTCTGCCAGTTCTGAGCTGTAGAAGGTATATGACCTGCAGATGAGTCAATCTAATTTTATCCTGTAGTGAGCACTGGCGCACCTGTATAATGAATAGCACATTATCACATCTTTGCTTGACTATCTCAATATAATATATTAATATAGTCTTCATAGCCTTCGGTTATCATGTTATTTAATCTTTAATCTAATGTATTTGGAGCAACTGGCTAGTGAGATGCAGCCCTCTTTATCCTTCTGAGGACAACAATAGCAGGAATAAATGTTAAACTAAAGGAAGGAATGAAGAAAAAAAATAGCAGCTCTATTTGTGCTACGTTGAGATGCACTTCTTGGCAGCCCCAGAGATTCAACAGTCTGGTATTTATCACGACAAAACGCAGAAATGTCTGATGATTACATGAAGGGAAATAAAGAGACTGAGCATAAACTGCAGTCTGAGAGATAAGGGCACATTTTTACAGCAGGCAGCTGCTAAAACAGGGCTATGTGGCACCAGCCCCTGCTGCAGCAGAGCAGGGGACACAGCCAGGGCAGGGACAGGGGCACAGCTGCAGCCAGGGATGAACAAGGCAGTTTAATACTGAGGGGGAGAATTAGCCAGCCTGCTTAATCACATTATGTACCACCAGGAGGATTATTTTTAAGGAGTGTATCCCTCCTTCATCTCCCATCGGATAGCACTGCAAAAGGCTAGAATTGGCTCACTGGCTGTGGAGATTATTTAGGATCTTTCTTGCTGAAATGACCCCCTGGTGTAGTGTTCAGTGAGGGAAGCCTGTCCAGCAGTGCCCAGAGGGATTTAGCATCATGCCAAGTCCCGTGAGGGCATGGTCTGGATCCGTGCTTGAGGTACTTGCTCTGCCCTGGCTCTGTTCCAAGGTGGGTGCCTGGCAGGACCCCTCTGAGATGCTTCCAGGCTCTGCTGGGGTTATGTCACCAAGATGATGGAAACCAAGAGCTGAAAAGTCACTCTTCTTACTGACTCCAAGAGCTCCAGGGAGCTCCTGGTGTGAGAAACACAGTCACTGCACAGCTCTGGCCAAGGTTGTTTGATGTTAGGGCTGGGATCTGAGAACAGAAGGGTACAGATCTCTCAATTATTGCCAAGTGTGTGAAGTCAACAATCCTACAGGGAACATGCTGAGGAGGAGACTTGTGTTGGTTAAGAAGAGCAGTGGTTGGGTGGTCAAGCTGGGAGCAATCACCAGTTTAATTTTAGGGCTACAGTTATGAATTAGGACACGATTCCAGCACAAAAAAGGAAATGTGGGAAATGTGCCATTGCCTGAACTCCCCAAGACATCACACAGGCCACATTCTTCATTGAAGGATGAAGGATGCTACTGAAATTCATTATTCTGTACACAGGGACAGAAGTTCCTGGGGTTTAGCAGTTGAATCCCAATGGTGGAAATCCTTAATTTCCCTGGCACGAGCACAGAGCAAAGTAACACATGATCCCTGTGGTCTGGCTTCATTTCATCCTTTTGCAGAATGACATATTTGATGCAGGACTTGAGGGAAAGATGAATTGCATTCTAAGAACAATTCAATGAAAACATATGGACATGCTGTATATGATACAGATCTTATGGTCTTTGTAGGGTTAGCATAGGGTTGTCCCGTGAATCTCTGAGTGGAAAACTCTTCTGATGGATACTTTACTCATCCTTTCTGCCCCAGATAAAACCATTTTTTTAGGATCCATTACCTCTTCTTGTGGAGATGAGGACATTGCTGAGTTCCCCAAGAAGCCTCTAAGGATGGAGAGCAGACCCTGTCACTCAACAGTGCCAAAGGCATCAGAAGCAATTAAAGAAAAATAAGAGTTGATTTGAAGAATGTAATGATCATTCATCTAGCTGCAGAAAAAAATAGGGTTTTATCACTGAAATATGAGAAAGACTAGCATTTATATTCTGATAAGTATGGCACTGCAAACTGTGAGGAATTGTGAAGGAATTTTGAATGAGTTAGAGATGGGACTTCTGAGTTTTTTTAGATAATGGGATTTATTTTTCTTATCTTCTACATAGGTAGGAAGGGTGAGGTCAGCTCACATTTTTACTGCATGGTTCAAAAGGTCACAAGACCTCTAATTACAAGACCTTTAAAGGATTTATTAACTAAATAAACATTGCTAGCAAGGATATTTATGTTTTTAACCTAATCCTTAAATATTTAGTCTTATGGACTCTTGCTACATTGTAAATTTTCTTAACCAATCATGTTGTAAGACACAAACCTACAGTACTGTACTCTAAAACTCTGAACTTTTTTTTACTTAGCTTAACATGTCTCTGCTTTAAACAATAAATCCACATTCTCACTTCTAGTACCTAAGTTTGGAAGCTTTTTCCAAGGTCTCAGATCAAATTGTATGTTTAATTCTAAGCTTTAGCATACAAGCCCAAAATTCTGAGAGTTCCCTACATCTCAGATTCTAACAGCAAATTATTTAATTTTAGATCAAGAAAACAATAATGTAGCAAATCAATGCAAGAGGCTAAGGCTGCTCCAAGTGGGCAGGGAGAGATCTTCTGACTCCAGTCTTGACCAAAGGAAGAAGCCAGGGATCTCCCTGGCCCCCATGCCTGCTTTTCCACAGCAATTTTGCCTCCCAGCGTATCATGCCCAGCTCCTTTTGTAACCATTCCTCCAGCTCCTGTTGCATGTTCACCCTTCATGGCTCTCATGTGTCCTGTCCTGTTGAAGCAGATGAGCTCATTGCAGGATAAGCTTAAATGAGGATGGTGACCTCCAGGTGCATGAGATAGAAAATCAAAGATGTGTAACAAAACAAGGTGTTTTTGAGGAAGAAGCTGAAAATTGCCAAGCCTGTAATTGTCTCTGCTTGTGCTTTGGCGGCTGCCCTTAGACAGGCAGTTTTGTCACTCTGCTCAGCTTCTCCTTGCTTTAACAAGGGACAAGGAACTCCACTGATCTTTGAAAAGCCTTCAGTAAGTGCCACGTTTTTCTTTCATGTTCTGGATGTCCCTGCTACAGCACACATACATCAAACCCTGTCCATAAAGGAGTAATTAATGGCACAGCTAAAGGGATGTCATAGGATGGGCCTGATTACAGCTCACCCAGAAATGTCTTCCCAAGTCCCAGGCTCTTTGACATTATTCTCCCCCCTTTATCTGGATTTCTTCCAGCATTAATTTCAGCCAGTCCTGGGATTATTTGAAAGAGGGCCTTGGGGGACTTGTTCAAAGGCACTGCCACCACAGACGACTTTGCTTTCTGAACTGAAGCATTTCACTCCTATCTGTCTGGACATATGAGCTGCTCAGCACTGCTTCATTAGGCAAGTTATTTTTAAATTCCCAGAAAGAGCAAAACATTGAGAGAGGAATTAGCATTTGCTGTTGAAACAGCTGCCAAACAGAAGAGGCAGAAGGCACTCCGGGTCCCGCCTGCTATCCCTGGGATTAACCAGGCACCAGTACCCAGTCACTGACACACTCTCAGACTGCACATGACACGTCAGAAATCATGGCCCAAGATAAGGATAGGTAAGTGACCATCAGAACTCTGTTCTGGATGTAAGTAAGAAAGTGACCATCAACACAAAACAAGAAAAAATCTTGGAAATCTCTCTTTTCCTCCAGCCCTGTTCTCTGTTTCCCCCTTTTTCTTACCTGAACTATTCAGTTAAAGGATTTTAACTCCATTCTGGTTTCTCCACACAAATGAATGAAGCAATAAAGCCTGTCCAGAGTCTTTGCTGCCCTTAAACAGCAAGACCCAGTGGGCACCCAGCACTTTCCAAATGCCACGGGACTGCAATAAAGCTGATGCTGCTTGATTGCATTCTCACTCTGTAATGGGTTTAAGTTTCCCAGTGGCTGATGGTGCTCTTTCAGGCCAGAGTTAAAGCAAAAGGCTTGGCAATGAATTGTCTGAGGCACGTTTTGGTCTCTGTTCACAAATGCTGATTGCCCCGTGGTTGGTGCTGCTGAGGGCAGCCAGGATTCCCACTGATAATGTTAATAATGCAAAAAAAAAGTGTTGAATATGGGAAGGCGGAATAGGTTAGGTAAAAATATCCTTTCCACCTCTCTGGGAGCACACAGGCAGCACCTGTGCTCCTGCCTGCAGCCACAGGGTTTCTGTATTTATCCAGAACAAATCTAGCAGGAGCTGTTCTCATAACCTGCTCCCAATTCCTGTCTAATGAAGGCTACTGGATTCCTCTGAATTAATGCTTGTTCAAACCAGAGTGTTTGCTTTGGAAAAAAAAAGATCTCATTAAGTATTTCCAGTGATTCTTCAGTGGCAGGCACTCTGCCACAGTCGGCAAACTGCCTGTGGATCTTCCAGTGGACACCTTTCCCCAGTCCTAAAAATGCACAGCAACCTGTATTGACATCCACCTACCAAACACCCCTCAGCCAGATAAATCATGGAATCACAGAATGGTTTGGGTTGGAGGGGACCTTAAAGACCATCCCATTCCACCTGCCAGGGCAGGAACACCTTCAACCATCCCAAGTTGCTTCAAGCCCCATCCAACCTGGCCCTGAACAATTCCAGTGATGGAGCAGCCACAGCCCTTCAGGCTGTGCCAGGACCTTACTATCTATAGGGTTAAATCTGTCATGTGCCTTCCCAGAGACTGCATTTAAAATGTCCCTTCACCTTTTATTTCTTAGTAAACTGTGTTCCTTGGGTGCTTTTTCACCAAAGTATGTTTTCCAGCTCTCTTCCTGGAGCACACACAGAGGTAATAAAACCTCTCGTGTCTTCCTTGGTACCTCGTTTTGTGATTCCTTGGAAGCATTAGCTCCTCTTGGCAGAGCATCTCATTAGGAGCTCTTCTTCAGCTGATTATTCCTCTTCTGAGTCACTGCTTTCCATGACTTTGTCACCCACCCCTTAGTCCAGCTGCTGCTCTATTCTTAGGCTAACGACTTAACATCTGGTGGCACGAAAAACATGTTGTTTATTTAAACTCATCTCATTAAGTGATCCAGATTAGGTTTGGTATTGGCGACCTGCCCCAACTTCTGTGCAGCTGCAGATCAACAGTAATTATTTGGCATTTTCTCACAGGTCAGTGATCACACGTTAAGTGTTGTGGGGTCAAGATCGGGCAGGAAGGGAGCTCTGCCGTGTTCAGTGCTCTGCTTACAATTACACTTGGAGACCTATCAGTTAGTTTTCAATCCAATTAATATTTGTCATATTGACACATTGTTCCTCTCAATCAAAGTACAGTGAAAGACAAGATCTGGTCTCTGGCTGAAGATTTCTTCTAACAGCTCTACTACTGTGAACTATGATATTAAAGAAAATATCTGATTAACGGGACAAAGCCTACTTTTCATAATGCTACAGGATCTCCTTGAAATGATTTATCAGCTTATTATCTGTTACCTTTTTTCTTAAGTATCTGTGACAACAGAATATCCAGGAATATCTCCCATTAACCTTTAAAGAGACAAATGGCTGGAACAGATCTCCTGTGGCCCCTTCCCTGGCAGCTGTTCCCTGTGAGGGGCCAAGTGCCCTCCCCTGTTTCCCACTCGTGCCCAGGGCCAGGGCCCCACCCCAGCCACGCTCTGCGGGGGCAGAGTCCCTGTCAGTGCCCAGTGCTGGGCAAACCTTTGGAGCTGTGCTGGCAAACCCAGCAGCCCCAGGCTCTGCCCCACCCTCTGTCACCAGGATGTCCCCAAACCCCACCCGCCCCTTCTGACCTTCCCAGCTCTGTCCTGTGAGAGCTCAGCACCGCTGGGAGCACCAAACCCAGAGCTCGGCAACACCGAGGAGACTCGGTTTGCTGTGAACAGAGGGAAAAGGGAAAGAGCTTCAGGTGTTTTAATGCTTGGAACCGTCTACCAGCACAGGGGTGGGACTGTCCATTTGGGGACTGTTCCTTTGGGACTGTCCATTTGGGGACTGTCCTTTTGGGGGCTGTCCATTTGGGTACTCTCCATTTGTGGGGACAGTTTGCAGGGACATAAGATTCCTATTTGGGAATCTCCATCTTGGGACTGTCCATTTGGGACTGTCCTTTTGGCACTGTCCAGTTGGGGACTGTTCACCTGGGATTGTCCCTTTGTGGACTGTTTAGGACTGTTCCTTTGGGACTGTCCATCTGGGATGGTTCCTTTGGGACTGTCCCTTTGGGACTGTCCCTTTGGGACTGTTCCTTTGGGACTGTCCCTTCGGGAGCTGTTTGGGACTGTCCCTTTCCCTGCAGCCCCTTTCCCTGAGCCCTTCCCCAGTGTCACATCTGCCACTGTGTCTGTGCTGCCCCGTGCAGGGGAGGCGATGGAGCAGGGCCTGTGGGACTGAAAACAGCTATGTTCTGGGGCTCTGATTGGGTTTTCGGCTTGGTTTAGGGGACAGAGATCAGGCTGTGCCAGGACACACATTACTCAGCTGCACCAGTGTGAATGCACAGCAAATTGTTTGGGCATGGCTGCTTTTGGGAGAAAGGCTGAGATTAAGACTTGATGTAAATTTAATTTTTTAAGTTTTGTCATGAGGAAAGACTCAAACAGTGTTTTTCTTGCGATTCTGAAAGATGTTTTTTGACCAACGTTATAATCCTAGAAGAAAGTTACTTTAAAATTAAATAAAGCGAATGCTAACCAAAATAAAGTTAATCCAGTAAGCATGGTAAGGAGTTCATCAAGATGGGGTAACTTTTCCAGTCTAGATTTTATTCTGTCCTACCTATGGAGCTTTTAATTTCCATTTGACTACTTTAGATGAGCTTTCTTGCCTCAGGGTTTTAATAAAATCAATGAACTTCTGTGCTTAAAACCTGGCAGAGATGGCTTTTTCAGAATAGAAATAAAGTTCCTTCATCAGGAGACAAGTTTTCTTGAATTAATACCTGCAAAGGTGAGTTTTCCAGAAAGGAAAAATAATAGTTTAATTGCACATGGATGTTCTTGGATGGCCTGGGGTAATTTTGTTAACCAGAAGGAAAAATAAAACCTCACTTTTTCCCACTTGACTTTGGTTATTTCTGGCCGGAACAGGGCTCAGGTGCAGTGATGAAGCACTTTGGTGACATGAGCAAGCACCTCTATGTTTGGGTTGTATAAATTGCCACACTCTGCTTTAACTACTTCATCTTCTGCAGCCTGAATTTTTTAGGTACAACTGGATTTATAGAATTTAACTAGGTGACAGTAAACAGCAGAGAAATCCTTTGGGATTAAGCAAATTCAGCAGAAGTTTCCACATCCTACATTTATCACAGACTTTGTATGTAACTTTCTGCCAGAATCTACAGAAAGACAAAGTCAATGTAAAAAGTAAACAGCAGCTCAGCTTTAAGCGCAGGTAGCTGGGAAAAATCAGAATTCCTGCATTTACACTCCCCAGCTGGCTTCATCTCCCCACTCAGTTCCTGGCTCTACCTCTACTTGGAGTATACAAAGATCTGAGTTTGGTGGGTCTGTTATTTTTAATTTTTTTGCTCAGGTTTAGAAGCTCCCAAGAGATTCAGATTTCCACACCTCACTGCATTTGGATTATTACTTAGCTATACTGAGAATGAGTTATTTTAATATATTTTTAGAAAAAAAAAAATAAGCCAACATTTTTTTCATCTATCACTGCATACCTAATAAGCAGTTTTTAAAACTCTAGGGAATTTAAAACAAATTTATTTACCCCCATTGAAGGAAACGACATTAAACTTACCATGGAAAAGTGTTGCAATTCTCTTTTGCTATACACACAGTAGCAAATTGAAAACACTTAAGTAGGAATTACACCATGCTTTTGCTGTAGATTTTGAATTTTTCCCTATACTGCAAATTTTTCTATGCAAATATATTTTCCCCTACAAGCTTTTTGAAATATGCTGCTACACTGCTCCTAATTTTGTCAAAGCTGTTTAGGAGATGTGTGTGCACAGGTCATTAATTATTATTAATGTCAAGTGGATACTGAAATCCATTAAGTGGTTTTGAAAAATCAGAGCTTATTCTGTACCTGATCAACTCTGTGAGGGCATTTGCAAATAAATCCACCAAATCGCACCCAGGGAGAGACTTTTCTTCAGCTGTGTGCCCTGGACCTCAGCTCCAAGTTTTTACTGCTAAGGAAGGTGTGAATCAGCAGGATCCAGCTGCTGTCTCTGCTCCTCACGGGTGTTCATCTCCCAGCAAACTACAAATGTCTGCCTCAAGAGTCGGAGCTCACCCACAGACGTGAAGAGGAATGTTTTATTGCTCTGTTGCTTTGCCATTTGATGATTTTCAAGACTTTCGGTAGGGTTAATCAAGTAAACCTATTCTGTTGAGGGGGAAAGATACAAACAAAATGATGTGTCAGATGTCAGGAGGCTGTTCCAAGAACATAAACCATCATCTTATCCCTCCATCCAAACAGAATATGCTCCACCTCCCATTTGCTCAATAATCCCTCATATTTTGCTGCTTAGGTTACTGGTGTCTAAACAAAGCCACTTTTATCCTGCTCTGACCTTGCCTTGTTTCCAGAAAAGGTGGGGGGAAAGGCAGGATTCACTTTCATGCATGACCAGCCTGTGGCAGTGCCCTCACCTCTGATTTCTTTTGAGGTGACACAGAAATGTCCTGCTGCTGTGCTAATTGCCAACACTCATACTCATGGCTGCCTTATCAATCCTGGGCACAAGGCTTCCCATGATAAGCTGGATCAATTGTGTGCCCATCACCTGCTCCCTGAATTATCCACGTTTGAAAAATGGAATGGGTTTTTTGCCAGCTTCAGTGGTGCCTGTCAAATATAAAGCAGTGTCCACACACTAAGCCACAGGGTCTCCATTTGGGGGATACAGTTTCTCTGGCCACTGGATTTTGTAGGGGTTGGACCACATAAAACATACGTTTGTCATGGGTCAGGAGCAAGACAACTTTTCCCAGTGGCAAATATTTTGGTGCATTAAATATTTGGTGCATTAAGTATTGTGATGCATTAAAACCACAAAATTGCTTTGTGACATTAAATTTACTCTTCTTTGGGGTTTTTTTTATAATATTACTCACATTTAACAGCCAAAGCAGAGCTGTTAGGTCACAGTTTGACCCAGCAGTACATTTAATTGTAACTTTAGCAACGATGCAAAAGACTGGTCTGATGTAAACTCACCCTCCCAACCCCAATTTACTTTTAAAATCATAAGAAGTGAACATTGTCCAAGCAAGTTTTATGCTGTGTTAAGTACTACCTCTCCATCACTCCAGGTATGTGGTGTATCAATACTCAATTGCTTCATGTACAGGTTATTTGAACAAAAACATAGTTGGGAACCTACACCTGCTCCAGATGAAAGTGGGACTCCTTCCTGCTCTCTGTTATTAAGGATTTTGGCATCTTCCTTTCCTGGTCACAGGCTGTGGCAAGTAAAACTGATGAGAAATATGCCCTGTACCTGTTCCTTCCCTCTTCTCTCGCCCGGACACTGTGGCTGCCTTTGAGTTCTCAAGTCTGCTGGAGGGAATTTAAAGTGTGAATTGTGAAAAACACCAATCACTTGTTTTTTGTTTTTTTTTTTTTAATCTTAAAAGTTAATAATAAAATAGTTATAAAAATAGTAATAAAATTAGAGTAGTAAAAATTTGGACACAGGATTAGGACACTACAAGACAATAAAAAGCAAAGAATTACAGACATCTGGATGTTTTGGGGCACTGAACTGCCAAAAACACGTCTTGGGAGCAAAGGAATAACCCTTAAAAGCAACAGCCAGTTGCATATTCATCTATCTCATACATGATGCATAAATTCTTTGCAAATTAAGAATGTTTCTGGTTTTTGTCAAATTCTTCCCCTTAATCCTGGTGGTTCCATAAAGATGGAGAGAAGGTGGAAGAATGTTTGTCTTTTCTGATAAGGAGGCTGTAATTCTTTAGATTTTCTGTTGCTGTTATCTCTATGCGAAGAGTTTCTTGATTATCATATCCCTTTTCTTGAGCTAGTAAAAAATATCCTACATTGCAGAGTTTCTATTTTAACATTATGTTGTAACCTAAAACTGTATTTAACACACTACTTAAAAAGGATTAATACAGTATTACAAAATAACCCTCCATAACACACATAGTATTCAATTTAATATTTGTGAAGAGGCAATCATAAAATATGCATTTTTCACATTAATATATAAAACCACTTCATTTACATTAGAAGTTGGACTTGTATTGTTGAGTAGAAACTTAACAGCTTCCACAATCTTTAAATGCAACACCCCCCTCAACTTGACAGTGCTATTTTTATAATGAACCACCAAAAGGAGAAAAAAAGGTGTCTCGTGGGCTTCCTGAAATGGTGTAAAATCCTCAGGAATACGTTTTTTCTCTATGTATCAGATACTATGAAGATAACTTCCTTGCAAGACCTTAGCAAGATATGACATTTTGGGCATTAAAATGGGATCTTTCAAAACTCAGCTGCCCTCGGTAATTCCAGCAGTGAGGGGGAACACTGCAGAAGTGCTTAACCCTACATAACATGGGAAGTCTGGCGTTCAACTCATTAAGGCTCACATAGGAAAACATGAATATCTCAGTTTTCAGAGCTGCATGTAGTACACACCACCAAGTGAGGGGGGAAAACCCTGCCATAGTTATAGAGGGGAAAGAACGTTCACGGTTTGAGGTGGAGGAATGTCAAAGCTTGGAGGGAAAGGAATGTCCGTGGTTAGAGGGGGAGGAATGCCCATGGTTAGAGGGGGAGGAATGCCCATGGTTAGAGGTGGAGGAATGACCAAGGTTAGAGGGGAAGGAATGCCCATAGTTAGAGGGGGAGGAATGCCCATGGTTAGAGGGGGAGGAATGACCATGGTTAGAGGTGGAGGAATGACCATAGTTAGAGGGGGAGGAATGCCCATGGTTAGAGGGGGAGGAATGCCCATGGTTAGAGGGGGAGGAATGCCCATGGTTAGAGGGGGAGGAATGCCCATGGTTAGAGGTGGAGGAATGACCATAGTTAGAGGGGGAGGAATGCCCATGGTTAGAGGGGGAGGAATGTCCATGCTTGGAAGGATGAATACCCGCACCGACAGACGCCAGTACTGCCAGTATTTGTTTTTTTGGCACTGCTGGCCACCATCGACCATGCACGGAATCCCCTCTCTCCAGCGCCCACACCTGAGACAACATGAAACTTAGGGGACCGCGGGGATACGGACCCTACAGTGAACGGGCAGGCACTGCTGAACCCCGGTCCCCCCCGCATTCCCTGGGTGCTGGGTGCTCTGAGCTGAGGAGCAGCCACGGCAGCCCCGCCCCGCCCTCAGCCTCTGCCCGCACCAAAATGGCGGCGGCCCCTGAGGGCCGCGGCCGCGCGCGCTGGGCGGGGCTGCCCTCGCGGGCCGCGCCTGCGCGGGGCCGCGCGCGCCCCCACTTCCGGCTGCCGGCGGCCGCTTCCGGCCCCCCGTTCCTTGGTAACAATGGAGCAGAAAATGGCCGCCTGAGCGGGCAGGAGGCGGCGCGGCGGCGGAGCGGCACGGGCGGAGCGCGGACAGCCGGCACCCAGCCCCGAGCGGCGCGGGCAGCGGCGCACCCACAGCCGGGGCGGCGGCGGGCGTCGGCGGCGGCGGGCGGTGAGCAGCGGGGCGGGGGCGGGCTCTCAAAATGGCCCGGGGACGGGAGAGGCCCAGGCCCGGGGGAGGCGGCGGCGTCCTCTGCCCGCAGCGGGAGGCGGGAGCGGAGCCCCTCAGTGCCGGCTCGGGGCCGGCGGGGCGGCTCGGCGGGGCGCGGGAGGCTCCGTCCGCGGTGCCGTGAGGGAGCGGGGGGCGGTGATGGCGGTCTGGGCGGGTGTGCCCGGATGGGCCGCGCTCCGTCACCCCGGGGCCTCTCCCGCCGGAGCCGCCCGGATCCTCCGCTGCGGGCTGGAGCGGGGGCTGCGCTGCCTGCGGGGAGGGCAGACGGGCCCCGCGCCCTGCGGGTGTCCGGCCGGGCTGGGGAGGAATGGTGAGCGGCTCCTTCGGGAGGGGTGGGGGAGGGGGTGGTCAGAGCTGCTGCCCTGGGCCTCGTCCGCGCTTGGGCGTCTGCTGCGGGAACCGCAGCCTCTCACGGCCGCGTTTTCCGCCCGTGCTCCCCGAGAGCTGGGCCAAGAAGCCTTGTTGTGGAAGACAGGCGAGAAGAACTCTTCCTCTCCCGCTGTGCAGAGCTTTGGATCAGCCTGTGACCTGTTCAGACCTGTGCTGTTTGCTATTCCTGTGCTGAGTTTCTCCCCAGTTAAGCACGTCATCTTTGCTCTGTCACCTTAGCTTCCTGTGCAGGTTTTCCCCTGCCCCTTTTAACGATGTTTGTTAGTATTTAAGGGTTCTGGTTCTCTGTTTCAAAACCTTTGTCGAGTCCAGCTGCATGTATGTGTTTATCTCGAGTCTGCTTTAACTGAGGAGCAATGTCAAGCTGTGTGTATGTATATCTGCCTGGCATGTAGTGATGATTAAGGTTTGTTTATAAAATTTATTATGTGTCCCGATTTTAGTGTGCAGCAGAAGTCTGACAAAAGGTTTCACAGGAAAAAAACCTGAATTTTTAAAATAATAGTAGTATTATTTTGCTGTTTCTCAGCAAGGTGGAGCCTTGATGCAGAGAAGCTCCTAAACAAGAATACAAACTTGATAATACCCAATAGTATCGTCACACATCACATTTATTTTCCTGAACGTGTTGGCAGTATTGGGTAATTTCAGCTTGGAAATACTTGTCAAATGTTCAAAAGAACTTCTAATTTGTCCCCGAGTTTTAATTGCAGTGACTTGTCAAGTCTTTTTAAAACAAACAGTTCGCTGCTTCTCGGGCAGTTAATTATCTTAATTGAGGGTCAGATATTTAGTTTAGTTGTAGTGGTCACCTAGCACTTAAACTGACTCTGTTCCCTCTACAGGTTTACCATTTTGGAATTAAAATAATGATAGCTTGGAATTATGTCTTGGGAAGGGAAAACACACCACACATTATAAAATTAAGGGTTTCTTGTTATGTTAGACCACTAAAGCACAACAACTGCAGTGTTCCCTTCATCAGCAACTCTGACTGGGTAAATGTTTGTCCCTGAAATAACCACACACCAGTGTTTTTCAAGCTCTAGTGGTTGCCATCTCTATCATATTTATTTTCCATATTACTGAATTCCTAGAAAAGGCTGTTGCAAGTGTCTGCTCTCCAATATGTGTAGTTGGGTTTTTTTTTTGAGGAATGGATAGCGTGATCCTTAGATTGAAATGTTTTCAAAACACCCTTACATCAGACACCTGCCTTGCTTGTTCTTTAGTCCTCTTCCCTGTGGGGATGTAGCAAAATAAATCCCTTGATCTTAGCAGAATAATTCCAATTGCAGTGGAGGTGTTACATTTTTTTAAAAATCACAGCATAATAACAATGCAATTAATATAGAACACAATGCTATATATTAATAACATGTTATTAATATTAATAAACATAATATGTTTATATAACATATGACTCCATATGTCTAAAGTTTGTGTTTAAGTCCAGCCTAATGTAGCTTAACACATTACTGGAGTGTCCTAAATTCTTTTTTTGTAGAGAACTTCAGTTTCCATGTCTTAAAACACTTGAATCCAGACATGATTATTGGGTGTTTAGCCAAGGTTTTGTGGTTTAATCTCAGTCTTGGTGAAAACTTATCAGCGGCTGAGTTTGCAAAAATTATTCGTGAAGGGATAAAACCAAATGTGAACACTTCCTTCATGATCCCTTTATGGGAGTCTTGTGCTTCTCAAAACCAAAACTTCTAAAGAGTTTAGTAGTGTCATAACTTAGTCGGGAGCTTTGTGTGCTGAGTAGGGATAGCCAGGAGCATCCCAGGGACTGGTTTTGCCTTTGCACAGCTTCTGGCTGCAGGTAAGATCATAAACACAAGCCTGTGTCTCCTTCAGAGTGCTCAGGTTTGTATTAATGAGGTGCTTGTTAGGAGCTTTTGGCTGCTGCATGGTGTTCAGGATCAGCTTTTGACTCGGGGAGGTCTGCAGGGTTGGATGGTCTCATAAAACCACCTGATGGTTATGGAATGTAGGAAAAGCCAGCACGTATTTTATCTTCATTCAGTATTTAAAATCATCTTGTGCTCAGAGCACTCTGGGTTTCGATGTGCAAGGTATATGTGCACATAGTCCTATTAAAATGCTGGAGCTTCTCTGCCTTGGGATGGTATCAGAAATGGAATTGTCATGGTACAGATGCCTGTTTAAATTCAGATAAATAGATAAATTTGCCTTAATTTGATTTCCCACCTCTCTTTGTTGGGCAGTGGATATCAGCAAGAACAGGAACGCACGTATCGGAATTCCTCTGTGGTTTGTGGTTGCAGTGATTGTTGCTCTTTTACTGTTAGCAGTGCCTGCATTAGCAGCAGTTGTGTGGAGACAGCAAGATTCAGCAGTCAATTTAAAGATGGCTTTTTCTTTTTTAATTGAAAGTCAGTGAGTGTTGATTGGCTTGGTGTTTTCACTAACCACAGCTTGTGTTTCTTCAGGAATCAAAACTCTACTTGTCCTTGGCTATCAGTCCTGTTCCAGTGCTGTCTCTCAGGGTCAGCACTGCTTACTTGTGTGCAGCTTTACTTCTTTTGAGTTCAGCGTGGGCCTTCTGCTGCTGACCCAGCTGGAAGTTCATTTCTGGGCAAAAAGAGCATCACTTCACGAGCCTGCAGTGCTGGAAACTTGCTGCACCTCGTATACGCCAAGCTTTCTCTTCTGTGCTATCTGAATTTGATGGCAAAGGCAGTGTTATCTTAATTTTATTTTCCACTTGTATGTGGAAAGTGTTGTTTTAGTAACTGCAGATGATAAAAGGCAAAGCCCAGCATTTTGGCAGTTGTTACTGCATTTTATTTTCAGAGCTCCATCTTGGTTCCACATGCTCTCAGTATTCTGGAATTGCTAAGTTCTGCCCTGATTTCCTCACTTCTTTCTGACTTATCAGGAGTTGTTAGTGTTTCTTTATCTCAGCAGTTGGTTCAGCTGAAGTGTTTTTCCTCTCTGGTCTGTTGGGGTTTTTTATTCTGTGGAACTTTCTGCCACTGTTCTGCACAAGTATTCATTTGCTTTCTGTTGTTTGAAATGTATGTTCAGAATGACATCTTGTTTGAGGGCCTTTGCTTTCAAACACTGGGTAATGAAAAAGCTGAATCGATGTTTAAAACTCATTATTAAAGTGGCATTTAAATTTTACAGGACTTTTCATAGAACACTTTATAGAATACAAAACTTTCTTCCAGCTTTGCAAGACTGGTGCATTTCTGATTTTAAAACTTGTGGTAGATTTATTAAAAAGCTAATAAGAACCTAAACCTGCTGTTCATCACAGTGGAAATAAAAAGCCACAATAGAAGGGAAAAGAATCCCAAAATTCGTTATGCCACTTCGAAAATTAGAAAAGTTTCTTCTTTTTTACTGTTTCTAAGATGGAGATGAGTATATTGGACCTGTGGTATCAAAGACTTCGGTGTGATCACAAAAGGCACCTTGTGCACCTGCACAAAAAGAAAAAGCCAAACAACTTGACATAATGAAGCTCCATGTATAATGCAAACAGATTACTTTCATTTCACTGTCTTAGGGTGTCTTTTTCCTTTAATGATGGGATTCACTGACAGTTTTTCCTTCTGCTTTTGAGCTTGCAGACTTGAGTGATGAAATATTTAAGATGAAAATGTAGTTTCTGTTATGTCTTACTTCCAGTTTTGAGTATGGAGAAATTGGATACTGACTGGCATGGAAACTGTTTTTTCCACTTTGAATTCTTCTAGGAAAATGAGGTGGAGTGGGTTGGATGAGTGCTGTGTGTGAAGTGGGTTCAGTTTGTGCTTGAAGGAGCTGGGGTAAGAGGACTGCCTGTTCTAGCTGCTGTTCCTGTGTCATTTGAGACATGGAATTGGAGCGAGGCTGGCTGGGGCCGTGCTGCCATGGCACGTCAGAGCTGCTGAAGTCACAGTTCGTGGAAAGCGCTTGGACACGCAGCTGTGCTGTGCTTCTCTGGAGCTGAAGTGTCTTTGAGGCATGTTCACTGCAAGCTGGGCAGGGAAAATAGCCTCTAACGACCCAAAGCAAACAAATCCCAAGCAAATCCGTGCTTCTGGATTCCATCCTGAGTCACTCCTTTAGTCCAAGGGTTTGATCAGTTCTGTGGACTGCAAGTACGCAAGGTGCTCTACCGGTTGGAGTAGCTAATTAAGATGAGGGTATGAATCATAAATGAGAAGCTGGCCTTCTGCTGAGGACATCTCTGGAACACCCACACTGCCATCCTCTTTTTTGTTTATCCAGAGGTATTAACTGTGTTGCTGGGACGTGAGGTAACTCAGGAAACATTCCTGCCACACAGGGCACAAGAGATTCTCAGGTGAGGTTGATATACCGGTAACACCGACATGGGGGAGTTCTAGAGAAACTTCTTCTTGCACACCTGACTCATGACCAGCTGAGTTGGTTTTTCAGTTTAATTAAATTCCGTGCCTTCTGTTAAAATTTGAGGCTTGCCCCATAAATCTAATGAAAATTTTAATTTTAAGGTGTCGCTTTTTCATTAACCCTGCCAATTAGTGATTTCAGGGTTTGTCAGATTTTCTAAGTTCTGCCTAGTTGGTTTAATGAGAGCTCTAATGTTTTATGGGATTTCTTTTAAATGTAAAAAAGAAACCAGGAATACAGGCTAAGGTAGTGTCTTGGTGTTCAAGTAAGGTAACTAATGTCAGGAGATATTACACATTTTTGAAGGAGGAAGAACTAGAGATTCATTACTGTGCATTATAGTCCATTAATACTTTTTCTGGGAAGAATCCTGTAGTCCACAAGTGCTGTGCAGTATGGAGATAGGCTGTGTTACTGTTGAAGGTAAATGGGTGACACACACATGTTATCCCTGCTTGCTGTCCCACTAGAATTGAAGCAGTAGCACATTCCTGACTGGATTTAGTTCACACACAACCTGGCATGAAAGAAAACAAAATATTTCTTAGGCTGTATGAATGATAACTTTGTATTATTGAGGGAATATCCAGTACTCTTAAATTGTCCCTGTCCAAAAACATATAGTATTGCTTCCTCTTGAATTAAAAGAATGTAACAAACAATGGCTTTTGTGGGCTTACTGCAGTCTGGAGCAGCAGTGGGGAGACAGGCAGTCATTTGTGCTTGGAAATCTCTGAGGTTGTTGAAGCGTAACTGCAGGGAAGATACTTTTCTGATTTGTGGCAGGACAGGAACACCAATTAAGAATTCACTCTGTAGCTACTCTTGTCTGGATATTCAGCTGCTGAATAATTTTTTTTTTTTTTTCCCAAGGAGAAAATTGTTTATCCTGTCTCCGATTCTCGTGCTTTGTGCAGTCCTTAGGTGGCCACCCCCTCACTTCCCTGTAAAGAGGTTTTTCATACCTGGATAATCTCAGCTGAAGTTGGCAATAACCACCAGATCTGAACTTCCTGCTCATAGCTGTGACCTTCCCCACCCTGTGTCAACTCAGTGCTGACAAGGAAGGACACTAAAGGAGAAATTTCTGAATCTTTTAGCTTGGATAAGAACAAAGCCTTGTACTGGAAGAAGGAAAGCAGAGTTGAACTGTTCTTGCTTATTAGATAGCCAAATGTTGGTTATTTTGTTGTAAGCTAATAGTGCGCCTGTTGGTTTTCCCTCATCAGGCTTCCCTGTATTACTGGCTTCCTTCAGCCAGTCTTAATTGTCCGCAGGCTGTGAGCTGAGAGCAGCATCCTGAAGGGCAGGGGTTCAGGTTCTTTCTGCCTCTCTGTGCAGAGCCGTGGTGGCTCCCACCGTGGAAATTCTGCTGCCCAGCCAGATGGGCTCTGTGGAGCCATGCTGAGGCAGGAGCAGTCTAAACATTCCAGTAACTTCAGTCTGGCCATGGAGAGCTCTGCAGCGGGCTGGGAGGTGAGGCTTATGCTGGACAATGAGCACAATGAGGAGATAGAAACTAGCAGAAGCCTTGGGGTAGAAATCCTGGTTTTCATTTGCTGGTTTCATTTTCGTCAGAGCTCTGGTTTGAACAGTATCATCCCATTTGCTGTCATCAGTCACATAGCGAGAACGTGTTTTTGCTGCTGTGTTTCTGTGCCATCAGTGTAAACATCCCATAGAGATTCACAGCATTTCTGGGATCCTGAAATCTGGATATGGGGGACTGGTGTAACCTGTTAGTAGCTTGCAATAGGAAAATACAGCAATTTGTCACTAGCAGAAAGGTCCTTATGTAAATTAAATTCTTCATTCATGCCACCTCTGAGGCTTTTTTCTCAGCAGTAGACTCTGTTCAGCCTTGACAATTAGCTGATTGTATGGTTTAAGAGGGAAGGTAAGAGGTGATGGAGGACAAAAGAGGAGCAAACCTGGAAATAAGTAGTAATGACTTATTCCAGGCATTTCCTAAAGAATATCCACTGAACTGTACATCAGCCTGTTGGTAAATAAGAGATTTATAAATTCCACCCCCTCCTTTTGACTTGTTTTGACTCTCCCTTTTTCCCTGACCAAGAATGGTGCCCTTCATTTTCTGAAATGGAATAGGCAAATATCTTTGAATCACGTAGGCATTAGATAGCTGAGGTGCCTGCAAGCATTTTCAGTTAAAAGGAAAGTAATAAATAAGTAGTAAACAAATGTTACGTTTTGTATGTGTAGTGCATCTTTCTGTTTTAAGAGCTGTTGAAGAATTGGTCTAATGCTTATTAAGGTGTTAATATTGCCATCTTTCTGAAGATGTTCCACGTGTTTCCAAGTTTGATGTGTATTCCCAAAGAACGGATGTATTTCAAGGTTTTATTTTGGATGCAAATCTCACATTCTACTTGAGACTTTTGTTCAGATATTACCAGAACCAGTGAGAGCTGCTTTTAAAAGTATCTTCTCCGTCACGTCTTTAAATAATACTGCTTGGAGTAATAATTCTGCTGCAGAAAGCTTGTAAAAAAGTTGTTTGAAGCTGTGTTCTCACTAGAAATACGTGCCTGGCACGTGAAGGGCACAGGGATTTCCTAAGTGAGGCCGGTCAGAGCTGAACACACCTGCAGAAGCTATTGCTCAACTGTCCTGTGAATGGGGTCATTTATCGGTGTTTATCAGCACGTCACAGCACACAACACTCGCATGTCACATGCCAGTCTGCAGTCTTTAGATTGCACCAGGGATTTAGAAATGCAGAGAAAGCTGATCAGCTCCCATCTGACTCAGGAGTGGCTCTGGTAATTGCTGCTGCTTCCCTATTCCTGGTTTCACAGAACCAAACAGCACCGGTAGCCCCGAGTGGCAATAAGTTAATATCACTGACTTACTTAAAATCAAGTTCTGCTGGATCAGAACTGAAGACAAAGAGGGTCAGAGCAGCAGTTTCATAATTTTCAAGTCTGCAATAGCAGGATGTCCTGTCCTGTGGAATTTTTCTGGTGCTGCACACCGAGGTCGTTGGTGCACTTTAATTTTCACCATAGCAGCTGAAATAAAGTGCCCGTGGAGATCATGCAGGGCTGCTCTTCTGGAGAAGCACTAATGTAAACTGTGGGCAGTCTTGACTTGACAGCTGTGCTGACAAACCAAAAAAAGATGCTTTTTGCACTAGACAGATGTCTAAGTGTTGGAAATTTTCCAGTGAGAAGCAGAAAAGCTTTATTCTTCCAGTATTTCCATGTCACTTGAAGTATGGTTTAAATGAAAGGAATGTTTTCTGATGGGGAATGTTATTGCAGAGCTTTTTAGCATGCAGAGGATTAGCTTCTTAATCACCTCTCTGAGTAACTAGATTCTACCAGTTGTACAGGAAAATTCTTGGTGCTGTGAATAGTGAGGCATAGTGATCAAGGAAACTGGTTATTTTATCTTCATTTGATGTATTTGCATGGCACAGCCAGTGCCAGAACGTCTCCTGCATTTGCATGTGTTTCTTATAATATTTATCAGATACAGACACGGCATTCATCGATTATTTTCCTTGAAAGAGAGACGTTGTCAAGTATTTAATCCAAATTAAAAACAATATGAGAAGGTTATATTTAAAAATATGCAGCCCAGAAGACAGCTTTTTAAAGCAGTGGTGTACCTGGTATATGCTGGAGTTTTGTCTTGGAAATTTACTCATCAACATCAATAGTTCAGTAAAAGAAACTTGAAAAGAAAATTCCTCTCTTGATGTAAATCTATAAAATTGATTTTACAAACTTTTTGTTTTTTGAGGGAATGAGAACCTGTCCCTTCTTTTTTGTGTGTGCATGGTTCAACAGCATTTTCTTTGAGTTCTTCATAACGACTTCATTCTGTTAAAATTCACTAGTGTGGTGAAGAGGGTGTTTCTGTAGCAGGCAGGAAAAAACAAGGAACACATAATCCTGTGCTCAGAGAGCACGATCAAGGATGGCTTATGCCTTGTACTGCACGTCTGTAAGGCTGCTTGGAGAGGCAGTTGTGATACTAGGAATATTTTATGCAAAAAGCAGATGATCATGGTCACCTACTCTGTGAATTCAAAAATGGGCTATAAGGCTTATGGCAGATTATATTCTGTGTTCAGATTGCTGCTTTGATGAGTATTTGGGCATCAGTTTTGTTTGTACTTCTTGAGGAGGTTCATGCTTTGTTTTTGATCCCTGTGGTGATGAACCTGATCTTAACTAAAGCTTCATTAGCAAACTGCTTTAACCTGTACTTCACTCTCCATTGCAAACATGCACAAATTCCATGCTGTATTTCACTGCCCTCATGAAGGGTTTTGTTTTCTCCTTTTTTAGGTACTTTTCTACTCATCAAGATGGAAAGCTCAGATTCTAGTGATAAAGGAAGTATTGATCAATCAGAAGCCCAACGCCAGAGCCAGCTGGATCGGTTAGATCGAGAAGAAGCTTTCTATCAGTTTGTGAACAACCTGAGTGAAGAGGACTACAGGCTTATGAGAGATAACAATTTGCTAGGAACACCAGGTAGGTAGTGCTTGCCTATGTCCATCCTGCTAGAGTTGCTTGTAGGCAGTTTGTGTCATTTTCCGTTCTCCTGAAACCCTTTCACCCGTCTGTGTGCTGCAGCCGTGTTCCGTGGTAGGAAGTAGCTTCTTGCTAATTTGTGCACATTCAAATTCAAGTGGTCCCTTGACTTGTGGAGACATAGGATGGTGTGGATTCATCAGATACAAAAGTCTGGTGTTTGCACAACTTGGCAGGAACACCCAGATTTGACTCGGTTCCAGTTATGAACCCTTAGATGGACAGAAAATCTCCTTTAAGCATCTGTGTGCAGATTTTGTGCTGGTGAGGTTAGGAGTTTGTACCAGGGTAAGTAGTCTGGGATGACATTCTGCATGGGCATTTTGATGTCAGCTCTCAATCAACTTGATGGATTTCCTCTTCATAGGTTGATACGTAATTCAAACCATGACTCAAGTAATTGAAACCTTCTTTTCCTGCTTGTGGAAGTGTTAACCTCAAATATTTCACACTGGATACCATACTGGGTGTTGGATGACAAATACTGCTGCTCAGTTGTTGAGGTTACAGAACCAGAGAGCACATCTCTCTTTAATAGGATGGAGCTGTTGGGTATTTCAGCTTCAGGAAAACTTACTTGGGACAACAGTGCTAAAGTGTCTGAACTTCCCCTTAGCAATGTGCTTGGCAGTGCCATTATGGCAGGATTTAATTAGACAAAACACAAGCAGTGGCTTGTACCTTCTTTAGAAGCTTTTATAATGCTTGCCATACATATATGATTTGGAAATATTTTTGGAAAATTTTGCTTATTTTCTAAGGTGAAATTACTGAAGAAGAGTTGCTGAGAAGGCTACACCAAGTTAAAGAAGGTCCGCCACAGCAAAACAGTGATGAGAATAGAGGTATATACAGTATTTGTGAAAACTCTTAACTTTAGCACCCCATACGGACCTTAACTTGAGTGCAGGAGTGGAACAAGTTAAGCCTAGGCAGGTGCAAGGTGAGCTTTGTTTCAAAACTCAGTGAACCTTATGTCTGATATCTGCTGCAGAGGTCAGTTTGGGACAGGTTTCGTTCATAACACATCTCTTACTTCTATCAAAATAAAGTTTTGTTTAGATTTGTTTATTTTTTTATTTAATTTTTTTAAGATTGCCTTTCTCTCTGCTCCCTTTGGGGATGCTTTCTGGTGATCCCTCTTTTTTAATTCACCACTTCTTCCGTTCCAAAGATGCTGCATTGCTTTTGTTGTCACCCTTCTGTAGAACTTGGTGGGGGATGCTCAGAGCTGACCACTGGGGTTCATTCTTCAGTGAGACAGATTTGCTATAAAGCTCTGCGGGTGAAGGTTCAGGACAAACTTAATTCTCTGTTTCACGGTCGATAGATCACTTAATTGTTTGCAAAGGAAAATACAGAATATTGATGTGTTATGACACCTGACATGTGACTTTCCATTTACTTATGATAGAAAATACGTGTTCTTTCAGTGACTTGTTTGCTCTCTGATGGCTGCAGCCTATCTGTGCATATTAGAGCAATGTCCACTCCTGCTCCCTTAGAAGAGCTCTGGTAGTTACAGAATTGTCACACTGCCTGTGAAACCACAGTAGCACTCAGTAGGATTCAGCACTTCTAAATTGTCACTTGTTAAGCTAAGCAATTATGTTCTTGGAAAAGATGGCTCCAGAATTAGCTCAGTACTCTAATTTTGGTAGTTCCCTGTCTTTTTCACAGGTGCAGAGTCCGCAGAAGATGTTTCAAATGGAGATTCTATAATAGACTGGCTTAATTCAGTCCGACAGACTGGAAATACAACACGAAGTGGGCAGCGAGGAAACCAGTCCTGGAGAGCAGTGAGCCGGACTAACCCAAGTAGTGGCGACTTCAGATTCAGTTTGGAAATAAATGTCAACCGTAATAATGGGAACACGAATCCAGAAACTGAGAATGAGCCATCTGTAGAGCCTTCCAGTGGGGAGGATTTGGAAAACAGCCAAAGTGACTCTGAAATTCCAAGGTCTGAATCACCGTCTGTAAGGCAGCCTGGATCAGAAAGGAGCAGTGCGGAGGAGCTGACAGCTGAGGAGGCTTCCCCTCCTAGAGGGCAGAGGAGAGCCAGGAGTAGGAGTCCAGAGCAGCGGCGGACACGGGCTAGGACTGATAGAAGTAGGTCACCTATTAATGCAGTGAGTGAGGCCCCTCGCAGGTCTCATCACAACACATCATCTCAAACACTTGACCACTCCTCAGCGAGCGAGGCTGAAGGTAGCTCTAGAACCAGGCAGCACGTGACGTTAAGGCAGCACGCAGTGGGGACTGAGGTGCCAAGTGAAAATGCAGTTCTGTTTTCCCCCCCTGAAACGAGGCCTGCTCCTCAAGCAGCAGGTTCTTCAGAAACCACCGGCACCAGTGAGTCCACGGCTCCTGGGCAGAGGCCTCCCACCATAGTGCTTGACCTGCAGGTGAGAAGAGTTCGCCCGGGCGAGTACCGGCAGAGGGACAGCATAGCCAACAGGACCCGCTCCCGGTCCCAGACCCCCAACAACACGGTCACCTACGAGAGCGAGCGCGGAGGCTTCCGGCGCACCTTCTCCCGCTCGGAGCGGGCCGGCGTGAGAACTTACGTCAGCACCATCAGGATTCCCATCCGCAGGATCTTAAACACCGGCCTGAGCGAGACCACGTCAGTCGCCATCCAGACCATGCTGAGGCAGATCATGACAGGCTTTGGGGAGCTCAGCTACTTCATGTACAGCGATAGCGATGCAGATCCTAGTGGGCCAGCTCCCAGTCAGAACGTGGAGACTTCTGAGCCGCAGAGCGGAGGCGGGGGCGCCTCGGGCAATGAGAACGCAGATGTTAGCTCAGGGGAGGTGTACGAGGGTGGGCACGAGGCTAGCTCAACATCTGGTGCCAGGCGGGAAGGCCGGAATATGAGGGGATCGGTCACTTTTGAAGAAAGTGGTTCTCTACCATTCCTTAGCCTTGCACAATTTTTCCTACTCAATGAAGATGACGATGACCAACCAAGAGGACTCACCAAAGAACAAATTGACAACCTAGCCATGAGGAATTTTGGTGAGAGCGACGCTCTGAAAACCTGCAGCGTGTGCATCACAGAGTACACGGAGGGCAACAAGCTCCGCAAGCTGCCGTGCTCGCACGAGTACCACGTGCACTGCATCGACCGCTGGCTGTCGGAGAACTCCACCTGCCCCATCTGCCGCAGGGCAGTCTTAGCTTCTGGCAACAGAGAGAGCGTTGTCTAAAGGAGAGCTCAGTCGATGGCCAGGCAGCTGGTGTGATAGTGATGGGCAAAGAAGTCACTTCCTTTATGGCCACTTTTTGAGTGGTACCTCGATGTATAGTAATGACTCGGAGTGATTCTTCCCTCATGAAAGCATTTTCTCTGGATTCAAGCTTTGGGAATTGGAAAATTTCGTTAATTAGGTTTTTTGAATTCTAGTTGGTTTGGGTGTTCAATTTCACTTGTTCGAAGACATCTCCCCACTTCAAAATATTGTTTTTTCTTTGTGAAGATATTAAGTTCTTTCTCCTGCCCAGCCCTTGCCATCCCTGTCCAATAAACAGTTTGTCCTCAAGATTATGCTTCTGAGGAGTTATTTGAGAAGTTATCCCAGCTCAGTGTCCATGAGTTATAGAGGAATTTTTGCAAGAAATCCAACTCTGAAAAAATAATATTAATTTTATTGCACATTTGAACATACTTTTAATTTTCCTCTTGGGTTAATATTGGACATGTCTGTGTAAATAACACTAATGTTAGCCCTTTCCCCATCACTATGGCACGCTGTAGGATGAGCTGTTAGCGTAATTGGGATATTTATCTTGTTGTGGAAATATAAGAATTGCCTATGCTTGTTTAAATAAAGGAAAAAAATCTGTTTTAAAATTGTAAAGCTTTTTTGTAGAAGCTCAGTACTTTTCCAATGCACTGTTGTACTAACGCATTAAGAATTAAAATTGTACCATGCTTAGATATCAAGAACGCTTTTCATACAAACCCCACTACACAGAGAGCAAACTGAACAGGAGAGAGCTGCTTTTGTGACTGTGTACCTGTCAAGAGCAGTGCATATATGTACTATTTATGTGAACAGCTACTGTAACATAAAAACAGTTGGATTTAGACATTTAATTGCATTTAAAAAAACGGAAATTGAATGTTATAGTTGCAGTGTTTCGGCTCAGTAATGCCACCAAAAAAAGATGATAAAAATTAGAAACTGTTCTAATGGCTGGTTATTTCTTGGTGTGGTTGCAAATATGGAATAGTACAAACCTGTGTGTTCTGGCTTGTTCACTGAGGTTTGTTCCCAATTTTTCTATCAGCTTTTCCTCTCAGTTTTTGAGGCAATGTTGTAACTTCAGCAGACAAATACGGACAGGTTGGTTTTTAGTTCTTCACAAGCTTCAGCTGTATTGGTAACCTCTGGATGTGTTGAGTGGTCCGGTGTTGGTACCTTTGGTGCTAGTGCCTCAGGGAATAACTGGAAAGCACATCATTAGTATTGGGTTACATTTTAAAATGAATGCACTTAAATGTGTAGGAGATTCTTGAGACTAACAGTAAAAACCCAACAAGCTCTTTATATTCCTGTTGGACAGAATGAAAATGAATTTACTTTTAAAATTATGTACGTGACCTGTTGCAGTTGAGAATTGGAGAACGTACCTCAACTCTCATCAGTGTGTGTGGGGGGAAGCATCCTTCACCCTCAGTGACCCCTTCTTTGTTTTATTCTCTAAGGTTTTGGGTTTTTCCTGGCTTACATATGCAGTGGAAATACGGTTTTTATTTATTTCCACTCTAGGGCAGAATTTCTGAAGGGATATGAGCTGCTCTTGCTGGCTGGATGGGAAATGTTGCTTGTTCCTCAGATGACAAAACCAAAGCTGGCCTATCTCTTTTTTCCTAATTAAAACACATTTTTGGTGTGTTTTATAGTGGTGGGTGCATTAACTATAACTGCTGCTCTAAGCCATTTTAACATCTCATCAGCTAGTTCAGGATTCCACAGCATCCTTTCTGGACTTTTTTTCCTCCATGTGCATTTAGTGCTGTTGTTTCAGTGGGAAGCCCTGGCTGTTGAGCTTGCTTTCCTCCTGGTGGGACACGCCATCATGGCAGAGGGAACATGAGGGATCTTTGGGAACAGAGCAATCAGTCAGCTCAGGGGTTTGGTTTTTTCCCTTGGACACACATCACTGTAAAATTGGAGTTGGCTGTTGATTCTGGGTGCTGCGTTCTCTGTGCCAAAATTTCACAGCAAAATAACACTTCTGAATTTCACAGAGCAAATACTCACTCTCAGTTGCAGTTTCCAGACTTACAGAGCATAGAATTAGAAGGAAAAAAAAAAACCCTCTCTACATGAGTACCATGTTAGATGTTGAAAGTCAGAGATGTTAATCTCAGACTAGAGCTGGTGACCACCAGGAAGGGAGCCCATTTTCCCAAACCCACGCACAGCATGGCTGTGGTACCTGTCACCCCATGTTTTCCATGGAATTTCCACCTTCGTAGAACTGCTCTCACAGTTTTGTTATAGCTTATGGCATGTCTTAACATTTTATCTTTCTGTAACAAGAGCAATTAATAAAATCTTGGAGGTTCCCCAAACGGTACCAAGAACAAATAATTTAATCTCAGTTGAGGAGATGTTCATCGTTCTCCATGGTTTCTGTGCCTTTCACAGTGTGCTAAAGGGGCTGGGGGCTCATTGTCTGCAGCAAAAACTTCTTTATGTAGCTCAGTTAATTAGGGTAATTATATTTCTGTTTATCTAAATTTAGATTGGAGTTAGGAAAAGCCAATATTAACATTTCAGTTGCTTACAAAATGTAAAACACTTTCATAATTAAGACTAATTTACATTTCATGAATTATTTTGATAGTGAACATGTGTATTTAGTTCTTCCCTTAGTATTTTTTTAGTATTTCTGGAGGGACTCAGCATCTTCACTGGTGCCTGGAGGGGTACGAAGAGTTAACCCTTTAAAAGGGTTTTGGCATGTTCCTAGGTCTGGTTTGTAGGAGTGCTGGCTTTGGAGAGGCAGAGCCCTGTGTGCAGTGGCTGGGTCACAGTGCCACCGTGTGGGATCCGCCTTCAGCACCAGCGGCATTCCTTGCAGGATCAGCAGCTTTTGTTTTGGTTCTGAAGGATTCTCCTTGTCATTGCCCGACTCAGTGCCTACCATGGGGTTTTTTCCCAAATGTCCAAACTCCTGCTGGGAACAGCTGGTGTAGGAGCTTCATTCCTTTCTGGAAGGGACAGAGCCCTGCCCACAGCAGTGACAGCGGTCACCCGGCCAAAGCCTTGGCACAAGCACCGTTTTAATCATTACATTGGTTACAGGTTGCTGTTAGTTAATATTTTAATTCACATTGTGAACAAACACAAAGTTCTGGGTACTCACTTTCTTTTGGGGTTGGAGGGCTTTATCTGTGAAAAGTCTGAACTCCTGGTGCTGATCGGACTTCCCTTTCACGTGCATTGCATATTTTTTATTTCTTCAAACAAACCGGGTTTTTTGCAGAGAGCGTGGAGGCGGTTGTTTTAAAAACGGTTTGATTACGTAGGTACTTCGTGCATGGAAATCAGGGAATTTTAAGGGCCTTTTGTAAGAAGCGCTGCCGTGCAGGCACAGCAGCTGCGGGACAGACACCCACCGGGTCTGAAGGAGCTCCGATTGTCCATTGTGTGCCTTGCAGACAAGGGCTTTCCCACCAGAGCCGGCACAATGGCTCGTAATGAGTGTCATCCCAGTTTCCTGTCACTTGGCTGGGTTATGCAAATGTGGGACTCCAAGGCCCCTTTCCCGGGTGGCTCCACAGTGGATAAACAGTTGCCCACAAACGCAGTGATCTCACAGTAAGAATGAGGGGATGGATCGTGGGGGGTGAGGAGAGGTGCGGGTTGGGCTGACTCGTCTCACCCTTCATTTGGGATCGCTGTGTCCATGGAAGCAGTGTCCTGCTTTGGGAAAGGGTCTGGGGAGCCGAGGAGGAGCCCAGCCGTCCCAAATGTCTGCCTGCTCCTCTGCCTTCTCCCGGGAGGAGGAGCTTTGGATGAAGGTTGGCTTGGAGCCACATGGAGGGAATTTATAACAACTTCAGAAATATTTCCAGCCCTTACGTACAGTAGGCTTTTTGTTTATCCTCGACGGGGGGGCGGGAAGCAGGAGGCTGAAGAGACACAATTAATGGTAATGTACCCAAAGTACAAATAAGTGGTGGTGTGTTAAAAAAAGAGGTTGGCATCTGTTATACCAGGGCTTCCCAGCGTCTCAGATAGACTGTATCTCTTTTGTCTTATGGGGAAACATAATATTGAATTTATTTGATTTATATCTGGTTTTATTCCCTTTAGCTACAATATTTGAGCTTCTTTCTGAATTTCACTCTGCTGGGAAGGCTGTTGGTTGTGAAGCCCTGAATTCCACTGTGAATGTAACACTTTCCTTTATCATTCCTTTTTTTTTTTTTTTTTTTAAACAGTGCTTTACATTTATTTATACTGGACTTGTTTAATACAAACTGGTACTCAGAGGTTTTTGGACACAGTTTGACCAGGTATGCAAGCTAACACTTAGGAGGAGTTTGTTCCCTATGTAAGGTGTTATAATGCAAATTTAAATAGACTCAATAAAATGCATGAAGTGTTCATTTTGTGCTGGATCATCACTCCTTGGGTTTATTCTTACAGTGGGAACGCACTGGAGTACACGGTGGTGGATGTGGCAGGAATTTATTTCCTCCATACACCTTTCCCCTTGAGGCAGAAAGGAAGGAGCTGGAATGGTACAGAATTAACTCCCCAGAAGAATTTATTGCATTAGGACATAAAGCCAAAGAAATAAATACCTCTGTGTCCCAGACTTTGTAAGTCTGTCAGTGGATAATGTAGGATACAAAAGCAGCATTTCCAAATTGTCTTGCAGGGAAAAGCTGTGACTGCAGGTGCTCATTGGAAGCAGCAGGGCTGAGTCTCCCTGCAGATACAGCCAGGATCCAGGGACAGTCTCACATGAGGCTTAAAGCTCCCTCCTAAAATTAGCAGCTGAGGTATGTGCAAACTTGCTGGAATGGGAAGGAAGTTTTTTAGGGTGTGGGAAGCTGTATTTATCATCTGTGCTTCCCTCACCTCAATCCCATTCCTTGGGTAGGAAGTGGGAGCTGCTCGCCGAGAATGGCACAATGGCATCGGTGCGAAAGGGAACAGGAAGGTGGTGTGTCCCTGAAAAAGGACATTTTGGGTGCCAGGGCAGGGGCTCAGTGCCACAGCTGGGCTGATGCTCCTCAGGACTGCCAGTGATGCTCTTCTCCAGCAAGGAGAAATTGTGGGCTGCTCCAGGGAGGCATGGAGTTGGGATTCTGCTCCAGCTTCACTCTCCAGAGGGAGAGCTCTTGGATAAAGGGGTTTTTCTCATTCCCACATGCTTCTTGCTCTTTGAGTGTTCGGTTCAGTCTGAAACTGGGTATTTAACACAAGTGTGGCTTTGATTTCAGTGACTATTCATGAAGTGACTCCCACACTTTGTGTGTCAGGAACTCTTTGCCTGGTATCTGTCTCCAGCCCCTCATCTTCCTGTAGGATCTCCTTCCGTTTGGGTAACCCTGGATTTGTTCCTCAAAAACTCTTCATCAGCCCTTGGATTGCTTAAAGAGCCCAAGCCAACCTTGGCACTCGTGTGAGGCTGACTTCATCCCTCTGTTTATTTTCTTTAATATATTTGAGGTCTTTGTCCTGACCTGTAAAACTTTATATAACCTTGTTCCTCCCTCTTGGTGCTTAAACTCTGTAACCTTTTACGTTGTTTTACTCCTCCCTTCAGGATATATTTCCATGGCACATCCAGACCTTCTCAGGGGAATGTGTTTGGCTTCTTTGCTGGTCCTGCTGCTGGGTGGGAGGAGGGAGGTTGTGTTTGGTGACCTTTGCATCACAGAGGGATGGGGTGGGGGGCAGGAATAACCATTCTGGGGGCTTCTCCCCTTTTCTGACCCCTCCTTGGTGGGATGGAGTTTTTGGAAAGAGAAGGGGGGAGAGTAGCACAGGCTAGCTGCTCCTCCTTGCCCTTCCCAGCTATTTCAAGTGTGATTGAACCTGTTCTGCAACTTTTAACACAAGAAATCTAAACTCAGCTGTGTTGTGGCTCCCCAAACTCTTACAATAAATTTATATAGGGAAAATTGACCCTACTTTTTAGTCTTAGACTGTCTGGGCATTGTCTGTGACACTAATGAGATGCTGCTGCCACATGCTCCAGCTGTTCCCCTGAGTAAATCCCCTGCTAAGTCGAGCATGTGAAAATCCAGGAGTCAGGTCCCCTTAACAACAATTACTTCATCCCACGTTTGTGGAGGGTTCCTTGAGCTCTGGCACCCTACCCCAGCAGGGTTCTGGGGTTTCAAGGGTTGCAAGGAGGTGCCCTTGTGCTGGTGCTGGGGATGCTGGGCTGCAGCACATTCCCTGTGACCCTGGCACAGCCAGGAGAGGAGAGGAGCCAGCCAGGCTCCTGGTGTCCAGCAGGGACGTCTTCACACTGGTCTGATTTCTCAGGATGCATTTGCAGAATGTGATTTCTCCAGGTTGAAAGTTTGAGGCCAGTGGATTTTAGCTCTGGAGCATCAGCTTTGCTTGTTTCCTGTAGAAAATGCCATGAAGGACAAAGTGCCTGGTTTGGTTTCTTGGCTTTAATACATTCTTTAATCTTTCCTTTCACAGCATGGAAACAGCTCTGGCACCTCTCCAGACCCAAACCCCAGTGTTTGCCCTGTGTCTGCAGAGCCAGACCTTGGCTGGCCAGTGGGTTTGGAGGCACCAGAGGGTTTATTGGGATAAAAACTCAAAATAACTTCATTTCAGGAGCCCATAAGATTCCTCTGCAGAGAAAGGATTTATGGAATGGAGATGGGACCAGTGTGTGCCTGCCCTGAGCATCATTCCCTGCTCACCATGCAGGTGAAGGGCTGGAAAAGATGCAGTGGAAGAAATAGGTTAATCTCTCTGGGTACTGCTAAACTAAACTAAATAAATCCTAAATAAACTTGGAAATACTCAGCCTTTGCTGCTGGCACCTTTGGGATGGTTGTGTGTTAATTTATAAAGATACATCTAAATAAATGGAAATATTTATGGGATGGAAGAAAGTGGGAAATGCCCTGAGAGCCACTCGATGCCAGCTGGAATTCAGCAGTGCTGGTTGCCCATCTTCCCTAAAAACATGACATGACCAGGAGGGAAAGGTGAGGGTGGAAAAGATGGAAAGGATTGAAGGACAGAGGATGGGAAGGAAAATAGGAGGAGAATTAAACCCAAGGAAAACTAAAGGGTGAAAAAAAGCCTTTTGAGCTGTGCTTGTCTGGGTGGGATTAAACATCAGCAGAGGTGGAAGAAGAGAATGGGTGAGAGCCAAGCCATGGAGAGATGCCCTGGATGGGAGGATGCAGAGCAGGTCCAGGGGTCCGTGGGGCCGAGCAGAGGGCGGCGGGCGCTGCTGGGACCCTGCGGTGTCAGTCACGGACAGCGGGACAGGCCGGCCTGAGAGATGCTCCAGATGAGCCCAGAGCAGACTATAAACAAACACCAAATTGCCATAGAGCAGATTATAAACACCAAATCACCATAGAACAGATTATAAACAAACACCAAATCGTGATAGAACAGATTATAAACACCAAATCACGATAGAACAGAATACAAATACCAAATTGCCATAGAGCAGATTAAAGAACAAACACCAAATTGCTATAGAGCAGATTATAAACACCAAATCACCATAGAACAGATTATAAACAAACACCAAATTGTGATAGAACAGATTATAAACACCAAATTGCAACTGAACAGATTATAAACACCAAATCACGATAAAACAGATTATAAATGCCAAATCACCACAGAACAGATTATAAACCCCAAATTGCCATAGAACATAATATAAACACCAAATCACGATAGAACAGAATATAAACACCAAACAACGATAGAACAGATTATAAACAAAACACCAAATCACCACAGAACAGATTATAAACACCAGATCATGACAGAACAGTTTATAAACACCAAATCACCATAGAGCAGATTGTAAACGCCAAATCACGGTAGAACATTTATAAACCAAATCGTGACAGAAGAGATTACAAACACCAAATCGTGACAGAAGAGATTACAAACACCAAATGGTGACAGAACAGATTACAAACACAAAATCACGACAGAACAAATTGCAAACACAAAATCACGACAGAACAAATTACAAACACCAAATCGTGACAGAAGAGATTACAAACACCAAATGGTGACAGAACAGATTACAAACACAAAATCACGACAGAACAAATTACAAACACCAAATGGTGACAGAACAGATTACAAACACAAAATCACGACAGAACAAATTGCAAACACAAAATCACGACAGAACAAATTGCAAACACAAAATCACGACAGAACAAATTACAAACACCAAATCGTGACAGAAGAGATTACAAACACCAAATGGTGACAGAACAGATTACAAACACAAAATCACGACAGAACAAATTACAAACACCAAATCGTGACAGAAGAGATTACAAACACCAAATGGTGACAGAACAGATTTCAAACACCAGATCGCGACGCTGGGCAGGACAGGAGCTGCTGGAACGGCAGCTGGAGCCGCCAGGGCGGTGAGGGGGCACACGGGGCCCGGAGGGGATTTCTGCACCGCCCTGCCCAAAACCCCCGGACTCTGCTCGTGGTTCCAGGGCTGCAGGTGATGGGGAGACTCGCTCGGTGCGGCTGCTGTGCCAAAACAGAGAGCGCAGTAAAGCCAGCACAGCCTTGGCCGGGACAAACACCACTCCAAAGGCAATCCTTGCATCCCAAGGGATTTCTGCTCCTGCTCCGGGACTGTGGGAACTCAAAATGTCCCTCAGGCATTTTTGGAGGTTCTGGGCCCAGGTCAGAAGCATTTGAGACCCTGGCAGGCAGCTGGAAACAGCTGTGATTTTGGGTTTGAGCCATGGAATGATTTACCAACCTTGCAGGAAGAACAAGAAGTCACAAAAGTTTAGATATTAGAGTAGAAGTGGTCACAAAGTAAAGGGAAGAATTTTTGAGTGCTGTACAGGGGGGTTTTAACACCTGTACAGGGGGGTTTCTGTTTTGTACATGAGGGTCAGAGGTTTTAAGATGGAGGAATGTAGGCCGGTCCTGTTCCTCCTCTTCCTTCTTCCTCACCTCCATGTTCTTGGTGATGTTGGCACTCCCAGATTGGTTTAGAGCAGAAAAGCACCATTTAATATAGGTAATAGGCATTGGGAAAAACTGTAACCATGTAACACGTAATGTACCATATAACAGACAGCAGCAGCCCTGGCGGGGAGAGAAGAAGCAGTCGGGGTCAGAGAGGATGTCAGGGTGTGTGTGTGCCTCTGCCTGAGCTCTGAGCAAACCACAGCAGCCCCAGAAGAAAATCTTTGAGATAACTTGCAATAAACTGCCTTGAGACCGAACAACAGAGACTGCTGAGCCTTTCTTTGGAAGCTCGGGCTGGAGGAGAGACTTTTCCACCACACAGAGCCACCCCCGACACAGGGTGGTCTTCGACACGGGACCATCTTGGGCTGCCCCCTCACCATGGGGGTAGTAGTTATGAGTAAAAACTTTAGGGTTAAAACTAATTAAACTATTTAGTAATTGATTTTTTTGAAGTCTCTTAAGGATAGAGATTTTTTTAAATATAGTAAACTTTTTTAAAAAAGATTTGAAAGTGGTTATAGATAGGATTATGAGTTTGGATTTGGACACTGAAAGTGTGAAGATGGGGGAAGTGTAATTGAATGAGAGATTGATTATTTAGTATGAAATTTAAAGAAAGAAGTTCATGTTATATTTGGAATTTTTTTGTTGGAGTATTTTTGTAATAATAATTGAAGAAAGTGATGAGATTCATAGTTTGGATAAAGGAGATGTATAAGTAGTTATACATCTGTATAAGTAGTATATAAAGGAGGTGTATAAGTAGTTATACATCTGTAGTTATACAGTGTATACTAGTATGTATAAGAAAATAAAAAGAAGGATTTTGAAGAGATATGTGTTTTGTAGGTGATTGTATAAAGAGATGGCAAAACATGTCAAAGTTGCTTGCAATGCTCTGTAATGCTAACGCTGGCTGCGGATGCTTTGGGGTCTCTCTCCTGGCTCTCAATCCCCTCTCCCCCGTGCCGTGTTTCCCTCACATCCAGGATGGGATCTGAGGGAATTTCCTGGCTCTGCTCCTCTGCCAGGGATGCCGATGCTTTCTCCCAGGAATTGAAATCCCATTCCCCGCGTCCCCCTGGCCCAGGCTCACAGCCTCGGGAAGGGATCCTGCCCAAATTCTTCCTTTCAATAACGACAGCAAAAAATCTCCTGCCACTCCTCAGTGCATCCTTCAAAGGCGCTTTTGCCCTTTTTCTTTTTTTTTCCCCTGAAGGATTATAATAATTATGTCCTGCAAAAAGAAAAGAAATGGAGAAGAAGACAATGAAAGAAAGCAAAGCCAGCCCAGAGCCCGCAGGGAGAGGAGCAGTGGCCGGGCACAGCAGTGCCCAGCTCGTGTGCACACTGCACATCCATAGATAGATGTATTAGTGTCTGAATCTATGTGTAAACTTAAAAAATCAATTGATAGATGCTGTTTGCACCATTTATTGGTCTAAATCATATGTAATTTAAAGCTATGACATTAATACAAAACATTGACATGTGGCTCATATTTGATCTAGAAAACATACTTGTAATTATATATATTTAATATGTAAAACACACGTGTTTTGTAGCACAAATATCAGCTATTACATCTAATTAACTTGCTTCAATCCATGATATTTCAATGTTAATGTACAAATAGATATCTAAATACTGAACCACTGAGTTATAGTAATGAAAACACCCTTGTATTTTGTTGTGGTTTGGTTTGGTTTTTTTATCTTATTCACAGCCTTTTTGTGGAAAAACTCAGGGTTTTTTCTGATGCAAAATGCTTTTCCCCCCATTTTTTGTGTCAGTTAGGGCAGATCCAGCAGTCTGGCAGAGCAGGAGGATGTGGCTGCTGCTCCCTGCCCTGTGCTCAGCCAAGCTCAGCGGGGATTTCCAGGGGCCCATGCACAAACACACCTTTGGAGGTGCACACACATATATATACACACATGTGTATGTGTATATATTTATTTACATGGAATTGGTGGGATGGGCTGTGATGAGCTGCTGCTCTGGGGGTGCTGGAGCAGCAGGGCAGGGTGTCCTCTCCCTCACCTCTCTGAGTGTCCCCATGGATGCACAGCCCACTTTTACCCCAGCACCTTCCCAATTCTCCCCCAACTTTCCAGCCATCCCAAGAAGATAATTTTGATATCAAGCTAAAATTGCCACTTTTCCTGGTGCCTGTAAGTGAAGGGCTGTGCTTGCCCCTCTCAGGAATGGGATGCAGCATTCCCTCTCCCTGCTCTGTCCCTGCATGCACAGCACAGAGTTCTCTGGAGGAGCTCACTGCTGTGCTCTCATTCCCTTTGAATCTCTGTTTACCATCTCTTATCTCCTCATGGGGTTTTTTTAAACACTATTTGCAGTAAATATCCCCAACTTGTAAAAGAGTTGAGGTGGAAATTAAAAAAAAATATATATATATAGCCTGAGTTATATAAAATTAATGCACGTGTCAGCTTTCATCTAATGGCAATTAAAGCACCTCATATAAACAAATTATTAATAGAAAACCCTGGATGAAAGTTGTGTTTTCAGCGTCTCACAAGCTCTGTAACCTCACTCATGAATCCCTGATATTTCCCAACCTTTTCATATCTTCTCTTATGAAATAAAATATTCTCTTGTGAGCAGAAGGTACCTGGAAGGCCTCATCGTGCCCCTCAACCACTGCCAAGTGGAAGAAATAATATTAATGATACTTAAAACCAGCTCTGGTGCTGTGGCTGTGTGTGAGCCCACACGGAGTGAAGAGGCTGCAGCCCCTGGAGATGCTGGGGGTAAAATCCAGACCCAAAGCTGCTCCCGGGGGAATGGAAAACATCCAGGAGGTTTTGGGTTCATACTGGGCACCCAGATGTTCTTGGGGTGGGTTTAAAAATCATTTTTACTTCTAAATGCCTCAGTGGGACAAGGATTATCCACTTCAGCAGCCACCCTTGTCCAGCTCATGGGAACATCTCCCCTGTTGGGTTCCAGGGCCTGGGCTCAGCCTTTGCTCAAGGTGCATCAAACACTTAAAAATAATTCCCAGCATGAACCTTTGCCTCTCCAGCCCCTCTGGAGGGGTGGCAGCATCTTAAAAAGCTGCTGAGAACCATGAGCAGCCATCAGGAGAGACCTGGCAAAACACAACAACAAATCCCTTTTCTTTTTAAACTGGTTTATTCTACACAAATCTTTTAAACAACATTCATAAAACATTAATTACAAACATGTGCTAATATGGGGTAAGTTTCTTCCTTTTTTTTTTTTTTTTTTTTTTTACTTCCAACAATCAGAGATTCACATTTTGAAAGGATAGGCATACTTTTAAGAGACACATTCACTTTACTTCCAGATACAAAATTTTGAGGGGTTATAAATCACTTACAAGGAGCAGATGTCAAAAAAAAAAAAAAAAAAACCAAAAGAAAAAAGCAATAATTTTAAGCTTCAGGGTCTGATTTCAGCATTGAATTGAGCAGCTGCTTTTAGACCATTGGCTCTGCTGCTCTGCCCAGGGTGCCCAGCAGGCCTGGGCACCTCCCAGGACCAATTTCAGAGCCACACACGGCTCCTGCTGCTCAAGAGCCTGGAGCACAGCAATAAAAAATAGGATTGCAAAGCTACCAACGGTGCTGCAGCCTTTTATTGAGTCTTTCTAGTGCGTACAGACACGGAGAGGGTGCATCCCACCCCAAAAACCCATGGGCAGCCTGTTTTCCATCAACAACAGAGCAAATGCCAGCTGTGACAGGGCCTGGCTTTGGAATCTGCTGAGCAGGGTGATGGCAGCAACCTCGGAGGTCCTGCTTCAAAAACAATCACCCAAAACGGCCAAAATTGAAGCCTCCGCCCCGGTGCTCTCATGTGGAGCCAGCTCCAAAATCCACCCATCCGAAAGCAAATATTTGGCTTCATCCTGCTGGATCTCAGGGCAGGGCAGGGGGAGCAGGGTAATTTCCTAATTGCCCTCAGTCTCCCCAGAAAAATCCTGCCTCTGGCTCTAACGGGTTTAAATGGCTGAAACAGGATATGCTGGGAAAGTTCAGGCCTGGGGAAGTGGAGTTCTTTCCCGAAAGGATCGGGTGGAACGCCAAATCCCAGCTGGGTTCAGGCAGCTTGGCCATCGCCCACCTGGAGGGGAGCATCACCTCAGTGCAGGAACCTGCTCCAGTAAACAACTCATCTCACACACCACGATAAAAATCTACAAAAAGGCCAAAAAAAGAGCTGAACTTCTCGGTGAAACAGCCCCTAAGTCTCGTCTCTAAAGCTACAGGAGGGGCTGTGCTTGCAGGGCTGGGTGGAGGTGGGTGCAGGGAGAGCCTTGGGGAGCAGGGTACAAAAAGAGGAGAAGCTTTGGAGGGTCCTCCAAAGCCACCTTTTGCAGGAAACAGGAGGGATTTTGTGTCTTTTCTTGGCTGGGAAGGTGGATCCCAGCCCTGTAGGGTTTCACCACCACAGTTCATGGGAAAAGGGGACGTGGGGACACTCGCAGGGTCTGGCCTCGAGGGGGGCACCGAGGGCACGGCAAAATATTTGCAAAAATAAAACTACAAAGCCCCCCCGACAGGGGCTGTGCCAGTGGTCCCACCAAAGCTCAGTGATGACCTCTCTGTCACCAGAGCTTGAGTCCACAGAGTGGCCGTGCCAGGCAGATAAAGGACCTGGAGCAATGGCACAGGGTCACCAGTGAAGACCAAAGACCTTTCAGAGCTCCATCCACCTCTGCGTTTGCTTTCCTGCCAAGGGCTCTCAAAAAGAAATAAAACAGCTTTATTTTGGTTTGTTACTTGCCCACGGAGCCCCTCTCTGTGCCAGTTCCCTGCCTGGCATTACTCAGAGCACCTTGAAGCAGGATTTAAGGAGCACTTGTCAATCACATCATCATTGTCCCCAAAGGTTACAAGGGTGGCTTCTAAGCACCCAAAAGAGCTCAAGTCCACATTGGGTGGCATAAAGGTGGAGGGAGGAGGCTGCTCTGCTCGCCTTGGCTTTCAAAGCCATTCCAATTTTCTGCTTCCAGCAGAAAGGAGGAGCAGACTATACCAGCTTGGAAATAATTGAAACTAAAATAATCAAGACCCCAAACAAAAGTACACAAAAGCCAGGAATGGTTTGCAGTGAAGAATGGAGAGACAGCAAAAGTCTCAGCTGGATCTGTCCCCCTGCATTCAGAGGATTTGATCCGAGTTCACCTTTGCCCAGGTGAGGATTATGTGGCCACTTACAGATGCAAGTGTCAGGCAGGGTTCAAATCCAGAGCAGGTGAGATCCTCAGCACCAAATCAGGCTGCCCAGAGCAAATTGCTCCTGGCCCCCACGTACCAGAGAGAGCCTCTGCTGCCATGCAGAACGTTCCCATGGCACTGCCAGGGAAGGAAGGGCAGGAATGTCCTCGCCCAGCTGCTGGCCACCACCCTGCTGGCTCCTCCAGGCAGCTCAGCCTGGGGGGTGATGAAGCTCTTTGAGTGGCAGCCCCAAAGCACCACCGTGGTGGGAGGCAGAGCCAAAACCTCCTGAAATTGGGGGTCTGCAAACCCCACGGTACCACAGCAGACCTGCCAGAAGCCCTCTGCTTGGCTGGCAATTAGGATGTGGCCTTCCCACAGCTCCCACAGCAGAGGAATGTTAGGAAACCTCAACCCCAGCTGGAGGGAGGCCAGAATTTGATAAATTTAAGCTCTGTGACTTCGAAACTTGTGTTTGCCTGGCTGCAGGACCTCAGGGCAGGGCAAGCTGCAGTGAAGCAGCTCCTGCACATTGTTCCAAAACTGAAAAAAGCACTAAGCCATGAATCATGGCACTTCCCAGTCGGCTCCCAAAGCCCTGCTACCTTTCCCATCACAAACACAACCATCCTGGGAGCCCTTCCAGCTCAGCTGTCCCACTCCACCCCTCAGCCAGAGCCAGAGGAGTTAAACCCGATGCCTCACTCTGCAGTAGAATAATAATAAAAGAGAAAAGGAAAAAAAAAAAAAAAGAGAGAGAGAGAGAGAAGAAGTAAAGACAACAAGTTGGTTTTGAACACCCTTAAGGTAAAGATTTAAGAGGCAGCCCCAGCCCAGCCCCGAGCAGGCGCTGCTGGGACATGTCCTGTGCTCACTGCACGCTTACATAAGGCTCTGCAGCTCTGCAAACACCCCGGCCACGGGGTGAAGTGGGGCCTTGCCCGCTCCCTTCCACCCCTTTCCCACCCAAGGGGCTCAGCCCACTCCCCTTCCCTTGCTGGCTCCCAAAGCTGGCTGAGCCTGAGTGCTGGGCTCCCCCTTCCCTTCCCCTCCCTGCCCAGAGCAAGGGAGAGGGGCAGGAATCACAGCCTGGCACTCCCAGGGGAGGGAGAAGTTGGGTTTTTAATTAGAAAATGAGTAGAAGGCAGCCCCTAGGAGATGTGGATGTGCTGGGCTAGGACAAGATGACCCTGATGGAACAGGGGGAGCTTTGGGATGAAGCTTTTGCAGTAGTTAGGGACCCATTTGGCGTCACATCACCAGATCACCAGAGGCTGAGCAGATGTCTTGAGAGCAGTGCAACCCCTCCCTGTTCACAATCCCACCTCTCACATGCAGAAATTCTTGCAAATCATCTGGTGTTCAAAAGGGCCAAAGTAGGCTCACAGCAGTTGCAGCAGCAACCTGACAAACAAGCCCCAAACACTCCCTGTATGTTGACACTGCTCCAACCTTTGCCCTTCCCATTCCCATCTGTGTTTGCTGATGAGGAGACCTTTCATGGCTGTTGTCCAAACCTGCAGAATTTGTCCTTGTGTCCACCAAGGGCAGGATTTTGACCAGACAAAGACACTGAGTGAGGTTTTGGGAGGCTGCTAGTCGACATGAGTCTGGGATAGGATGAGGGATGGCTTCCTCTGAGCAAGCTGAGGAGGCCAAGAAAGCACCTCATCACTCCACATCTCCTAGAGGGTGAATAATAAAAGCCATGGGGAAAGATCAAAACGTAGGAGGGGACAGATGTGGGTACCAGCACCCCTCCTGGGCTGACACAGCTGCTCTTATGCCACTGCAGTGCTAAGCACCCCTTGCACTGAATGTAGGCTCCTCCCAGGGTCTTTGCAGGCCTATGAAGCAGTTAAGGCAAATGGAATTCTGTAGAAATTTGGGATTTGAACCATAAATCACCTTAGGAACCAGGGAGGCTTTGCCAAACAAAGTCTGGGTGCAGCTGCTCCCTAAGCCCAGATGGGGTTTGGAGACAGCTCTGCTCATGCTCTGCTTGCTCTGAAGAAGCTACTTCTGGAATTTAAATCTCTCATAATCTCTCCTTTGGGGGGCATTAAGGTCCAAAATATGAACTTCACCAAACTCCAGCGTGAATTAATGTCCCAAAACTCACAGAAGGAGTTACGATGAGTTTTATATTTCCTTCAGTTGTCAGAGGGCTTTGAAGCCACCCCACTTGCAAGGCTCCCACCCAAAAAGCACCAGATTAACACCCTGCCCTAGGCTAAGTCTGGCAGATCCCAGCTGGAGCCAGGGTTAAGTGGTTCAAGCCCTGCCTCCTCCTGCAGCTTCATCTGCCTCCCGTGGCTCCCAAAACTCAGCGATGGCTCAGCAGAGCCACAGCAGAGGATGCAATATAGGCCATGAAGGGTAAGAACAGTCATGGAAAAGTGTATCCAAGAAAGAGACAAGTATCTCATTTTATATCATAAACAGACACGTCACAACACACCAGGTAATTTTCCAGCTCGTACGGGGACAGAAGGGCCACGAGAACACAAGACCTTACAATGCATCAGCCAACAGGGGTTAAAAACAGGGCCAGAGGGACATGCAGGGTCCTGAGCCTATTATGTACAAAAGTCCCACTGCTGCCTGTGGGAGGGGCCTCCATTGAGCCCAGATTTCCACAGCAAAAACATGTCCTGGTGTTACAAACCCCCACACTCACCCGGAGACCAAGGGATGATTCCCACAACACACGTCCCTCTTCAGACATCTCAGACTTTTAGTGTCAGGTGAACAAAATGAAAATCTGATGAAGGATGGGTTTGCAGTCAGGGTAAATGTGAGTTTTGTTTCTTGCTCTCTCCCAGGAGAAGGTACCCCAGTCCCATCTGGCTCCTTGTTCACACAGGGACCGACCAGGGCAGGAGAACTTCCCTTCTCACTCATTAGCCACGCTCATTAGCAATCCCTGGAGATGATCATAGAATCATGGAATAGTTTGGGTTGGAATGGACCTTAAAGCTCATCTCATTCCAGTCCCTTGCCATGGGCAGGGACACCTTCCAGTACCCCAGGTCGCTCCCAGCCCTGCCCAACCTGGCCTGGAGCACTTCCAGGGATGGGGCAGTCACAGCTTCTCTGCGCAATTTGAATTTCTGCAATTTTCTGTGGGCAGTGATGGATTCCTGCCCGAGCTGGGGTTGAGCTGTGCTGCCACTCAGTGTGGTGGGTACCCACTGGCTGCGTGATTTCCTTGCACTGTCTCGCTCTCCTCCCAGATCAGCACTGACCCTGCACCAGCTCAGTGACAACACACGGGCTACAAGTTAAACGCTACTGGGGCTGTCAAACCCTTTGGAAAACTGGGATTCCCCACCAATACTGACTCATGCTTATTGCTGCATAATACACAACTGGCCCCCAAAACCAGCAGAGGCACCCTGTGCCCTGGGCCAGCAGCATCCCCATACCCATGGGTACCCCTGAGCCCAGCAGGGAAGCCACCTCCCAGCACGGAGCTGACCCATGACACAAAGCTCTGTCCCAACCCTGTGTGCCTCAAAGCCACCAAAGCGCCCATTTTGGTGGCAATCCCATGGATTTGGCCTCACTGTGGGCACTGTGGGCTGTGCAAGGAGCTGCCCCTGTCTTCTGCAGCTCAAAAGCCCAATCCTCAATTGCTGGGTGGGAAAATGGAGGTGGAAAGCGGCCAAGGGACCTGCTGGTCTCATCCACGCGTTTTTAAGGCATATTTTGCAGGAAGGGTGTGCTCCCGCGTGACTCCGATGGCTGGAGCCAGCTGAGCTCCCTGTCATCCCAGCTGCAGCTCCCTGGGGGTGTGGGAGAGCAGCGGGAAAGGAGGAAAGAGGAAGATGAAAGCGGGACTCGCTGACATTTATTTGGTTTGTGCATCAGACTAAAGCAGCGTTTCCTCCTTTGGATCTCTGGCTCCAGAACAGCCCCAGGTGCTGGTCGGGGAGGAGGCTGTCTCACTTGGATGTGACACCCAAGTGACACTGGAGGAGGAGGAGGATGGACAGCTGCAAGGTTCAACAAGTTCCATCCGTGGCCTGCTTGGAAAAGGCATTTATTAGCTGTAAACCTCTGTTGTGACGTATAGAAACCCGGGAGAGGAGCAGGAGCTCAATCAAGTTTGAATCCTGGTGAGAGTTCTCCTTATAAAACTGGTTGGGGGAGGGGGGGAAAAAAAAAAGGTGGCTTTGAAATCAAAACTGTCCCACAAAAAAAAAAAAAAAAAAAAAAAAGAGCATTTCTGCTAGTTAAAAGCCTTTAACTAGAAGAAATATTTGTGTTTTCTCCTTTACAAACGTAGTGCATCTGCGATCACTGGGAATTTTGGTCCGTCTGGGGAAGGGCCTGTGCTGGGGCTACGGAGAGGCTGCTGGTGTCCCGGGAGAGCCGGGAGCGGCGTCACATGTGTGCTTCGGAGGCTGGGCAGCCCGGCAGCAGCTCCCCGTTCACCACCGCCTCCGACACCAGCATCTTGTCTTTGCCAGAATCCAGGCGCTGCTTCTTCAGCATCCTCTGGTGCACCAGCGGCACCACGGAGAGCACCAGGCCGCCGATGATGGGCGGCACGCCGGCGAAGTAAAAGGCCGCGTCGTAATTCCCAAAATAATCGTTGAGGTATCCTGGAAGAGAAGAGAGGTGATGACGTTGGAGCCTCGTCAGTCTAATGAGCTCGTTAGTCTAATGACTTGCTTGTTCCCTCCTTCGAGTGCAGCATGCGTCACCCGCCAGATTTGGGGAGATTTGGGTTTTTAAGATAATCTTTTTTTTCCGTTTGCATTTCTTGGATTTTTTTTACGGCCTGGATTAAAGGATGTGTGCAGCCAACACTGTGTACCAAGGGAGTGCAGAAGGAAAGGCTCAAACATCCCTCCTGTTTCTCCAGGACACAACTGTCCACATCGCAGACAATCCCAAATGCAAGCTGAGAGGTATTAAACCAAACACCTCTTCCCAGAGGCTTGCCAGCCAGGAGGCAATGGGGAAAGTGGGCAGGGGCTGCTCCTCTGCTGCTTGTCTCCATTTGGAAGCCCTGCCCTTTGGATGTTTTATCTACAGCTGTGAAATACACGCTGCCAGTTACAAACAATAGCCAAGCCTTTAAAACCCCACAAGGTTCTACATTTGTCTGACAAGTTCCAACATGGCCAGGCATTCTTGGAGAGTAACACATGGCCATTGATCAGCGCTGGAAAATCCCGCTGAGTGCCTCCTGTGTGGATGCTTCCCTGGGGATTAGGCTGATGCAAAGGGCTGCTTCACCCAGCAAGCCCCACTCGGGGGGTCCTGGTGCAGAACCCTCCCAGTGAGAGGTCTGTGATCCCCATGCTCCGTCCCGAGGGCGTTGAAGTGAACTTTGCTGCCGGAAGCAGAGAGATCGGAGCTGCTTATCCAGCTTTGGCTTAGTGCTGCTGATGCAGAGGTCCTGCTGCTCAGGGGCAGCTCTGGCAAAGCGCTCGCTGTTAAGGACGTTGGGGTTATTTCTGTGCTGGAACACAGATCCAGGTCTTTTAGAGACTCAGGTGTCTCCACCTCAATCAATTCCATCTAAAAGAACTTCTAGAAAATTATTATCTGCCAATTTTTAGCTGAACTACAAATAGAAATAATTTAATGTGACCTTGGCTCACCGTTTCCCCAATCATCAGCCTTGAGAAAAGCCCTGAGATACCACAGGACGTAGCATGGAGTGATGCCACCCCCATTCTTCAACCTGCACATGATCTGAGAAACCAGAAAACTCAAACCAGCGCTTCTGGTCTCACCCCAAAACACCACCATGGGTGAAAGCACCACCACCACGTCCCTCCCAGCCGCTGGGTCCTGGCCCAGCCCCGTGGCGTTACCAACCTGCAATGGGCGTGCCCGCGGTCATGGGCACGGCCATCAGCCCCATGAGGTACCCTATGGCCTGGGACGCCTGCATGGGCCCCACCAGCTCGAAGGCGATGGGGGCCATGATGGTGGTGAATAAGCCGTCACAGAGGCCAAGGAAGAGGCAGATGATGATGACGCCCTCGAAGCCTCGGCACTGCGGGATCATCATGCACAGGAGGCCCAACAGCATGAAGGATGCAACCTGGGGGAACAGACATGGGTATGAGAGTGGAAATGGGCAGCAGGAAGAGTCATGGAGATGACACTGAACAGGTCAATGTCACTGTTCCCTCCCCTGGACCCAGCAAAGCCATCCAGTTGCTGCTCCTGTCTCAGAGAGGCCCTTAAGAATAACCTTTTAAGAAGGGTTAAGAAGGATTAACTGCTGGATTAGCTGCTAGATTTCAGCAGTTTGTTCTTCAAAATCCAAAAGGAGGTTAAAGGGTGTCAGTAGTTTGGGAAGAGTGGCTCCCATGGAGTTTGATTGCTGAACAGACACCGATCCCCGGGGTCAAGTGTGTAACTCCTCTTACACATTTCTGTAGTCAATTTTCTTCCCTCATAGCAGACGGTGGTTGGTAAACGCTTTGTCATTGAGAGTTATTAAGCAGAGTGAGGACACCAATATAGAGGTACCATCCCTGCCCCGTGGGGGCTGGCCAGCACCTCCATGGAGGGCTGGACACACTGTACCTGCAGGTAAATCTTCTTCAGCCCAGGAATGCAGTCGCCAATCCGGCCTGAAACCAAACGCCCCAGCCCCGACATGGCCCCGAGGCAAACCAGGAGGATCCAGTCCTTTTTGGTTTCCTGAAATTTCTTCTCCACATATTTGACCTAGGATGGATGGAAGGACACAAGGACATGAAGCTGCAGTACATTGATTCCTCTCATCTCCCCAAAAGGGATGAGATTTCCTGCGGAGGGCTCATGGATTTGGGCTGGTTGTGTGACCCTCGTGTCCACACACACTGACCTGCACCCTCCACCCACCCCAAACCCAGCAGGCTCATCCTCTCCTGGCACCAGTGCTGGTCCTTAGGAGCACTGGGAAGTGACCCTGGCACAGAGAGGACACACAAAACCACATCCATCACAATTCCTGTTTACAGGATGTGCAGCAGCTCCTTGGCTTCAGTGCTTTCGGTGCCTCTGCACCTACTGCCCATGCCCACCTTCCCACCTCCTCCTCACTCTGGGCAAAGGGACCTCCCTCCCCTTCCAGCCCCAGCCGTGGCTCTTACCAGGTTCATGTAAGGTACGAGGTATCCCAGGACAGCAGTGGCGATCCCAAAGGCCCAAATCCGATAGGTCTTTCTCCGGAAAACCCTCAGGTTGAAATACTTGCGGGTCTGGGCCCAGCACTGCTGCCTCATGCTCCGGCTGCCCAGCTTGTCGCGCCCGTCGTGCTGAGGGTCACAAGAAGGCGTCAGGATGGGCCGGTAGGTCATGGACAAGAAGATCTGGATGAGCATTAAGGCACTGAGTACTTGGAAAGTGTGTGCCAGCCCGATGGCATCCCCGACCATCTTCAGGAAGAAGGGGAGCGGCACGGAGATGAGGCAGCTGCCCCCGGCCACGATGCCGTTGGCCAGGCCCAGGCGGCGCTTGAAGTAGTGACCGAGGATGACCAGCGAGGGCTGGAAGGCGAAGGAGCTGCCACAGCCAAAGAGGATCCCATATGTGAAATAACGCACTTCCAGGGACCTGGAATAGCACACATGGGAGTGGGGATGTCAGGCAGAGGTGAGGAGGCCTCCTCCCCCACGGTGCTGCAGGGTCTCACGTGCCACGGGTGCTGCCCAGACAGTCTGACCTCGAGGAGCTTATCCCCTCACCAAAACCAGGATAATCCCCACCTTACAGCTGGCACACGAAATCTTCAGCAAAATGAAGTGGAGCTGGGAAGTGCTTTCTGCCACCAGGAGAAGGCAGCAGCCAACCTGGCCTCCTTGGGAAGCTGACTTTACTTCAGTGGTTATTAAATTACAGCAAACAAGATTTTCTAAGGTAGGGATGGTGGGATATTTTTAGCTAGAATTCCTTTTAATTTTTCCACTGAAAGTACTAACTGAAAACATTCTCCACCCAGTGTTTGGAAGCAGAAGGCACCAGCCCTGCTGGTTATTAGGCACGCAGGAAGGAAATGTGGTGTTTCTGCCCAGGCTCCAGGCTGGTTAATTAAGTTCTTCTTCTTTAAGCTCCTCTGGGAGCTTTAATTAGACAGCTAATAGATCTTATTTGTACCTTACATTGGTGGCTGCACTGGAAGAGGGAGTGAAGTGGCTACTCTACCAAGCAGATGGAGAGTTCTAAAAGCCCCTGGAAGGTGCTGCCTCCCAATTTCCAGCCCAATTTTCCCAACAGAGGCAGCTGACAAAGGAGCCTGGATTTAGGCAGCACAAACAACAGTTGTGTTTCTCTCCAGAAAGAATGGAAGAATTCTTTTCTCCATTCCCATGCAATACATCCAGCTGCAAAGGTCTGCCATGGGATACTGCCTGGGAGCAAAGTGCAAGGAAAGCCTTTGGGCAGCTCAGGGTGTTGTACAAGCAGGGTCTGTACTCCAACCCTTGGAGCAAGACTGAGAGTTCTGCTCCCAAGGCAAGTGAGGAGACAGCAGCCCACATCTACCAGAGCAGCTGGAAGTTGGGAAACCTTTACAAGCACTTCATGCCTTCCATTACACGCTCATCCCTCCAGCCTGCCAAGCAGAAAGCAGAACACGGTTGCGGTGCCTGATGGCGCCGAGACAAATGACTGTCATGAAAGGCAATTTCCATCCACTCCAGAACAAAACCACATCAGAAGCCCCCTCCGTGGGAGCCAGGCAAGCAGCTGGGCCTTGTGGGCCGTGCCCGACCTCCCACGCACCAGCCCTGGCCTGGTCACAGCAGCCCTGGTGCCGCGGCTGAGCTGACGTGTCGGATAAGTGGAGACAAATGCCACAGCTCACATCTGCTCCCCAGCGATGCTCAGACACCCCTGCATGAGCAGGGGCTCCTTTCAGCCATGCTTCTTGAAGAGCCAGGATTTCCCAGCCTGCTTACTGGGAATCAGCCAGCGGCTGTCCGGTGGGAAGGGCGGCATCGTCCCCTCGGTTGTGAGGCTGCCAGTGGATAATGGTTTCTCCTGGGACAAGGAGGTCTCCCTCCATCGGCTTCCTCTTGCTTCCAGCTCTCAGAGGGACAGCCCTGGTTCATCCTTGCTGGCAGGAGTTTGGGGGATTCCTCAGTGCAGGAGTAACTGGGCAGAAATTGTGGAGGGGAAGGAGAAGCAGATGAAAAGGGACCCAATCCTCCCTACAGAACACTTAGTGCAGAGGAGGAGGGCTGGGAGGACACTTGGGGGCATGTGAAGACAGCCCTGCTGAGCTGGCCATCATCTCCCATTCCTCATGCTAAACCAACCCACTTAAACTGGAGGGAAGCTAAAGTCTCAACTGGGATTCCTCTTTTCTTGAGATCACACAAGGTCTCTGGTGTCTTGAGCTAGTTATGAGTGCAGGAGACACCTCAGAGCAAGGCAGCAAAGAGGAAGAGCCTCACATTGACCCCATCCAGCCTTCTCCAGAGCTTTGCTTTTCAGCACATTTGGTTTCTTTAGTGGTTTCCATGCAAAATTCCCAATATTTTGAGACAAGAGGCACTGAGCTGGGCGTTGGGGTCTTGCCACACAGTCTTGGTGCTCAGAGGGTTTTTGGAGCAGCTCAGTGCAGCGCTGGGAAGTGCTGCTCCTCCCTTTGGACAAAATAAACGCATTTTAGAGAAACTAGGAGATAAAGGGAGGGTAAGCCTTGATCCAGCTCTGCCTGAGCCCACCAAAGCCAGGCTGCATCCCTTTGCCCCAGTACTTGTATCACAGGGGAATGATCTCCAGCTGCAGTGGAGGCACTTGGCAGGAGGGACCAAAAAAAAGCTTCTCCATTGTTCTGGGAGAGCTGGAGCCACAAGCCCCGAATTTCAGGAGCAGCCTTCACCATCCGGATGGAGCGCTGCCAAGTCCCGCAGCTCCCTGCTCTTCCTCCGGCCCCGCTCGCTCGGCTCTGCCGTCGCAGCTCCCCTCGCTCTGCTCCAGCTGCAAAGGGGCTCCTTTCTCCCTTAAAAGGCAGCCAGAGGAATGTGGTCCGAGAGTGAGAGGCAGGAAATGGGGATTTCAGTCCTGTAGCTCTCCTGGAAATGATATTCCTCTCTGCCTGTACTGTTTGATTTTTATTTGTTTTTGAAGCCCGACACAACAAGCCCCTGGCAGCGGTGTGGTCCCATGAGCCCTTTTTTCTCTGTACAAACATTTTACAAAAGAGGGGGCAAAAAAGTCCAAGCTGTGCTGATTGGAAGGAAAGCAGGATTACATGGGAAGCTCCTGTGATCTGCATGCCAGGGCACAGCTCTCCCCAAAACCCACTGCACTTTTTGCCATTACCTTTGGAAACACAAAGGGTGGCACCTGAGGAGGAAGCTGCAGATGCCACTGCCCAAAATGGTTTTAGCAACCCAAAAACCCCTTCTGCAATTGGCCACAGTCCTGGGGTGTTTGCCTGGCAATCAGAACTGATCCCCACTCCCAGCATCATGGGGGGATCCCACAGATGAGGACTCAGGGATCCAGTGAAACAGGGCTGGGACGAGCACAAGGGTCTCCTGATCAGGAGGAGCACGCATGGGCAAGTCGCCCTCTGGAAAACTGGTGTGTATTTGCTTTAAAAACCCACTCCTTGAAGCATTTTAATTAAAACAATATTGATTTTAACTGAAATCCAACCCAAAGCAATGTTTTTATTCAGAAAAAGTGAGGCAAATGCTGCTTTGGAGGTGTCTCCATGGAGCCTCTGAGACTGTGAATAATAAGTGTCACATAAATTACCCCCAGAGGTGACTTCTTTTTGCTTCCACAACGATGCCAACCCTGATTTCTGGGCTGGAAAGACACACAAGGTACATCTGCCATTGGCCAGTGCCTGCCAGCAGAAATTCATGGCATGGGATCAGGCATGGAAACCAAGGAGCAGCAGTGGCCCTGCGCTGCCGCAGACACACGAGCCAGGGCAGGGACACCACAAACTGCTCCAAAGCCTGTCTGCCTCCCCTTTCCTGTCTGCCCTGCACAGAAACTCCCTCTTAGTTGTAATCCACCAAATATTATTTTAAGCATGAATTTACTTTCAGCAGCAAATGTGAAAATGGTTGCACAGGAGAATGGTTTTCTCTGTGAGTGCCTCTCTGGAGCTGTCTGTGAGAGACACACCAACCTCTCCTGCTGTTTTAAAGATCAAATGAGCGCTGAAATCCCAGAAAATACTGTCCCTTGCTTGGGTAAAATTTGTTCTCTTTTTACCTGATGACACAAGGTTCAATTTGGAGGGGAACAGGCTGAGCACACGTGGTGTGCAGGGATGCCAGGACATCTCTCATGTGGATGGGAACCACCTGCTTTGCCCCCAGAGGCAGCAGCAGTGTGTTGGCAGGGGCTTGCAGGGAACAGGGAGGAAGAGGAGCTCTCCAAGGAGCTGGGTGTGCCCTCCACAGCCTTACTTGGTGAAGGAGCTGGAGAGGAGCCCGATGAAGGCGATGGTAGCTCCCATGGCCGCTGTGGTCCTGCAGCCGATCCGGTCGGTGAAGATGCTGACGATGGGGGAGCAGAAAAAAATCATTCCCATGGCCAGGGAGCCAACCCATGCTGGGGAGAGAGAGGAGAAAGGTGATGGTCAGGGTGGGACATCCAACAGGGACCAAGTGCAGCTTTGGAGGTGTCTTGGCAGAGAGGCAGCCCCATCACACCGTTAATTAGCCGTGCTTAGTGCTGTTAATTAACAGTGCAGCTCATAAATGGCACAGAGACCTGGTGGCACCGTGGATGGGGCACGATGATGGAGTATGGACAGGTTTTCCTTGTATTCCTCTCTGCTGGGTTACTGTGTCCCAGGGAAGGTGCCAAATTTCAATGCCCTTTCCAAAAAACCTTGGCTGCATGTGGGAAGATGCCCCAGTGACAGCATTTCCAGCAGGAATCTTCACAGCCAAAAGCCCCTGAGCTCCTCCAAGCCCTTGGCTCCCCAGCTTTGGCAAGGGAGAGGTTCCTGTCTGTCGGAATCTGAGGTATTGATGATCCCGAGATTGTAGAAAGTCTCTGTCTCTCAGCCCCGCTGCCAAAGCAGAAGCCATAATTGGTCTGTGCTGGTTTCCAGGTTGTTTATTCTGTTTATCTCTCACATGTTCTGCTGCCCTGCCCAGCTCTGTCCTGCAGGGCAGCGTGTGGGGCTCTGCCCTCAGTGGGATGTGACAAACATTAAATACCAGAAACTCCCTGGGCTGCATTTACAAGAACGTGCCAATATCTGTCACCTACGTTGGACAGTGTGTCCCCAGCCTGAACCAACAGAAAAATGCCAACACCACAGTGAGACATGGAGGGCATGAAGAAGGAGAAAAAGGACAAGACACACCCAATTTCCTGCATCTTGTCCCCTTTGGACCCCTTATCTAGAATCCTAAAATTTTACTTTTGCACCCGTGCCACACTTAATTATTACTGATATCAAACACTCAGAGCTTGTAATTGATCCTGTGCGATTGAAAACTCTTTTCCATGGACAGAGATCCCAGCCAGTGTCTCTGGGGGCTCTGTCCAGGGGGGTTCCTGACCCCTGCCAGGGTCCCAGACCTGCCAGGGCAGCCAGAGGGATGCCCTGGATCCCGACACCTGTCCTGAGCTAGAGTCCTGAATTCCCAGGGAGCACACTCACCTACTCCTCCCTCACTCCCAGACTCAGCACTCCTTGCCTCTTCCTCTCCTCACATTCAGTAAGGATTTCTCATTGCAGGTGAGCTGATGGAGACACGTGTTTATCCCAGGTTCAATTCCACCCCTGATTTTGCCAGGCAATGCCCAAGTGGGACCATCATGCACTGTCTCCTTCCAGCCCACTCTGGAGAAAACCACTGTTTGTCTGGTTTTTTCCCTCAGAAATGTTAATTATTCACAGGTTTTTTCTTCAGCCCATCCTAGAATCGTTAAGGTTAGAAAAGCTTTTTAAGATCCACAAGTCCAACCATTCCCCCAGCACTGCCAAGCCCAGCACTAACCATGTTCCCAAGTGCCACATCCACATGGTTTTTAATTCCCTCCAGGGACAATGATTCCATCACCGCCCTGAGGAGCCTGTGCCAGGGCTTGACCAGCCTTTTAGTGAAGAAATTTTTCCTTATATCAAACCTAAACCTCTCCTGGCACAACTTGAGGCCATTTCCTTTTGCCCACCGTCTTCTCCCTGCCCTCCACCTTCTCCTTTTAATGGTTTATGTGACTATTTTGGGGAGGAAATGCAGGATTTCAAGAAAAGCAATGTGGTAAGAACAAGAATTTCAGTTCTAACAGCTCTGAGGAGAAGCAAGAGGTCCCCTGGGTGGTGTGTGGGGTAGAGCAGGATGGACAGAGGGACAAGGGGCCCCCAGCCCTACCTGGCACCAAAGTGGGGCGAGCTCCTGAAGCATTTCCAAGCTCCAGGTGCTGGCTCTGGTTTGCCAAGCACAGCCCCAGGACATGTGGTCCTTTTACCTTTTTTTTGTTTTTTGTATCCAAGCCAAGGGCTCTGCAAACCTTTTCATCACAGCCTTGCATAAAAACACCCTCATGATCCTTCCAGAGCTGTGAGATCTTCAAAAAATAGCTAGGTCCCTATTAAAAGCAAATCCCAGCTATACAACAGCCTCTCCAAAAGGACCACACAAAGAAGCCCTCCCCAGGCTGGGAAGAGCTGACCCTTCCAAATTAATTATAAGTTCACAAGCACCCAATTTACTTCAAAATCTTCCTTAATAAATGCAGAGTGGAGCAATAAAATGAAAAGCAAGGGCTAAGCAGGAACCTCATGGGACTGGCTGGGCTCTCATCTCAACTCCAGGCAAACAGACGGGAGAGGGGAAGGGAGAGGACCCCCCTCTCCAGCTGAATTTCTTGGTTATAAACACAAGGCACAGTGGAACGAAAGTCCCTCTAATAGGATTAAGTGGCACGGATCCAAGGAGCCGTCCAAACCAGCTCCGAGAGGGGGTGAGGGGTGGGAGCCACGCCAAGATGGGAAAGGCTCGTTAAATTGGATAATATACTTCCAGAAATGTTCCTTCTACTCCAGCCAAGGCAGTAAAACGTTAGATGGCCCCGTCATGTTTGAAGTTTGTTATTTTTGGAAATTACTTTAAGAAACGCGGAAATAAAAGCATAAAGCGAAGAATTAAATTTAAAGGGCCAGATTCGGATCTTAATAACCCGGGGATTTACATGCAAATAGGCAGGATCAATCTCTGGCCCCAAAAATGCACACTCACCTGCAGAGATCAAAGGAAACCCAGGGCAGGAGGCTCAGCAACGGGCGCTTAAAAGCTCCTCCAGCTCTGGGTTTGTAAAAAGGAGATATCTCTCTATTAAAATTGGTAAACACACCAAAAAAAAAAAAAAAAAAAAAAAGAGTCCTGTGGCAAATTGCTCTACCTTAGAGAAAGAGCTTACCACAAGCAATGAATAAAAATAGGCTTGGGGAAGAACATCCAGTTAAAATTAGTAAGAACAATAGCCTCACTTCCAGAGCGGGGTTTTGTCTTCCCAGCGCTTCCCAGCGAAGCCCCGGGAAGCCGGGAGGGCTGGGCCAGCTCCAGCGCTGGAAGGAAACCTCGGCAAAATCTGGGGGCAGCAGAAAACCTCCTCTGTGCCAGCTCCCATCCCAGCATCATCCACACCAAAACACCCCCGCACATGGGGGGCACAGTTTTCCCCTCAGTTTTATCCCCAGTGATCTCCATTCACCTGGGCTGGGGCGAGGATGGAGGGAAGTGATGGCAGAAAAGCACAAGTTGGGAAAGAAATGGAGCTCAGGTGAAGCCTAGCCCCAAACGTGCCCTAGATCCAAGTCCTTGGATCAACTCCAGGGAAAGAAGGGTTTATTTTGGGCAATCTGTGGTGTTGAAGTTTCTCCTGGACTTTGCTGGATGTGATGGGCAGAGGTGGCCTTTCCTCCAGTGGAAGCCAGGCAGGGCTCAGCATCTTCCCTCCTACAGCTTCTCCAACGCTGGAGAAGCATTGGTACCTCTTGGTTTAAAGCCACAGTGGAAAAAAAGGGGGGGAAATTCTGCTTCTGATTTCCAGAGGGTTTGGATGGGATGGTTAATTCCCAGCCTGGCCACACCTCCCACCCTCTGTGGCTGATAAACTGGGCAAGATATGGAAATACAGACAAGCCCCCACATGAGGCACAGTCTTATCAAGCACGTCCTAAAAGAAGCTGTGGAGAGAATCCAGCTGAGGATGAGGCTGGAAGAAGCTCAGGAGCTGCCAGAACTTTGACAGGGATCGGGTTAAGACTTGATTGTGTTTTAGGGTGCTGTGAGTCCAACCAGCTCCTGGGAGCACCAGCTGAAGGGGCTGTTTTTGGAGCTGGGTGCCATGGGGGGACCTGGCTGGTGACAGGGGTGTCTTGACAGAAACAACCTGACCAACGACATGCAAGAGATGTCTTGACAGAAACACAAAATGCTTCAGAAACCATATTTCTAGATTTAAAAAAACCCAAAAGGCATTAAAGCACTCTGCTTTGGATGAGGGAAAATGCACATGACTTCTGATTTGGGTGTTGCTGATACTAGAGGTGACTCAAGGTACGTTGTCCCTCCCCTGACCCTGTTTGGCACTGAGAGTTACATCAAGCACAGACCTGTCCATCCCACCCTGCTCCCCCCACAGCCCCTCCTGAAGGGATTGAAGGAGCAGCGGAGGAGCCAGGACCCCCCAGGGCACACACCCTGCTCCAGGGGGCTGGGGGACAGCAGCAGCCCCAGCTGCCACCCCAGCCCAAGGCACCTACAGAGCTGATGGGACCTTCCTGGTGGTCCTAGGGATGCTCTGGTGTAGGGGAAGAGTTCAGGGTGGGGCTGGTGCTGCTTTGCTGGAGCAGAGCTGTTGACCAAGGAGAACATTCCACCAGCAGCTCTCATACAAAGGGGAAAGTTGCAGCTAAAGCTCCACAAATTCTTCCTTTCCGTTTTGACATAACAAAGGCAGCCAAGCTGGTGGCCCAGGGCTGATCCAAAGCAATGTGGCCTTCAACATGGACAGGGAATGTGGTGGTTGAAGTTCTCCAAGGGGAAGAGTGATTTACTGGTGTAAGAGATCACAGAATCATAAAAGCACAAGTGCAGGGATTGGAAGGGGCCTTAAAGTTCATCCGGTTCTACCCCCTGCCAAGGGTAGGGACACCTTCCACTATCCCAGGGTGCTCCAAGTCCCATCTAACCTGGCCTTGGACACTTCCAGCTGTTGCAAAAACATGGCCAACACCACTCATCCTGGGTTCAGGACAGAGGGAAAACTGGTGAGGTGACCCATTTGCCCACCAACCCATTCGCCCACCAGCCTAACAGCACCAAGCTGTGCCCATAGTGGAGGAGGAACCAGGAATGCTTTGGTCACCTTCTCCTCCTCCTACCAGTGGGTGACAAAGCTCCTGGGGACCCTGCAGGAGAGGAGGACCCTGTGGTCACATGGAGGTTGGGGGGCTGGTGATGCTGAGGGGTCCTTGAGGGTTGTGAGCACCATGTCTGTGTGTTCATGGTGGGCAGGGCCCCCAGGGTCAGTCCACGTGGTCCCACCTGGATACCAGACCAACTTTCTTTCCAGAAGAACCATCCGACGGGATGACAAACTTCCCCCGTTGCTGGCATTTTCCTAAGCAGAAAAAGCTTTCTGAGGGAAGAGCAAGGTAGGAGCAGGAAGGTGAGAAAGGAAGAAAATCTCACCACTCTGAGATGCTGATCCAAACCCCGCTGGTATTTAGCTCATTGTTCCCAAAAAACATCATTTAAAAATCAGACTGCAGCACTTGAAGCCAAACCTATTTGTTCCTTTAAAAGCAAATCTCCAGGGATAGGGGAGGAAGGGACGTCGCTCTCAGCTGTGCTTCCCCGCTGACCCAAATACCCCAGGCTGGAGGGATCAAGGGCCAGGAGGTGACCTCAGATCCGCCACTGGAGGAAGTGTCTTCCCTCGCTTCCCGCGGCTTCTCCCGCTCGCGACGCGCAGCTGGGACAGGGGACAGGGACAAGATGCACAGGGTCACCTTCCCCAGGCACCCGGCATTTCTCAGCGGAGACATGAGGCAGCCAAAGGTATTTCACCTCCTGCACCTCTCCTACGAGAAATAAATCACTTCTTGACTCGTTTCAGGCATGGGGAAGTTCTGCTGCTGTGACAAACCTCGTCACGCATCTTCACAGCCCTCCCCAGCCCTTCCTGGCTCAATTTTGGGGTGGCCTGGGAGCCCAGGCAACCTTATGGTCCTTCCCAGGCAGAGGCAGTGGGGGAGCAGGCGGCTGTGCCCCCCTCAGCAGGGCTCCCACGGCACATCTGGAGGGAAAACCAAGCAGCTGTTTCATCTCGTGCCCTTGGAGAGCCATTTGCGTCATCCCCTTGTGCTCTCCAAGTGAAGCCTGAACCGCTCCCAGCGGCTCAGCCCCATGTGCTCACACCCCCCGCGGGCTGAGCCGGTCCCGGGGATGAATGGTCAAGGCTTAAATAAAGGCAGATGCAAAAGTCAGAGCTGAGGAAGCCACCACGATGCACAGTGGGATGGGAAACTGAGCTGGAGAGCAGCAAAACAGAGCTGAGGAGTTTGAAACTGAAGCTGGGGAACCCCAAATTAAAGCTGGGGAGCACCAAATTGAAGCTAAGGAGCAGAAACTGAACCTGGAGAGCACCAAACTGAAACTGAGGAGCACCAAAATGGTCCAAAATGAAGTTGTGATGCCCCAAACTGAAGATGGGGAGCCCCAAAGCAAAGCTGGGGAATCCTAAACAAAACCTGAGAAACACCAAACTGAACCTGGAGATCACCAAACTGAGATCCACAAACCAAAGTTGTGAAGCCCCAAACCAAAGCTGGGGAACATCAAACTGAACCTGGGGAGCACCAAACTGAGATTGAGGAGCAGGAAACTGAAGATGAGGAGCACCAAACCAACACCAGGACACAGCAAACTGATGCTGAGGAGCCTCAAAATGATGCTGAGAAGTCCCAAACCAGAGCTGGGGAGCACCAAACTGAAGCTGGGGAGCACCAAACCAAATCTGAGAAGCACCAAACCAAAGCTGTGGAGCTCCACACTGAGGAGCCCAAACTCACTCTGAAGAACCCCAAACCAAGGCTGAGGAGCACCAAACTGAAGCCAGGCTTCTCTGGATGGGAGCTGATGGTGGCAGGGCATTGTGGTGGCAGCCACTGTGCATCATGTGCAGCTCAAAGCCAGCTAAACTCATTAATTGTATAGCAAGCCCTGCTTGGTACCATACCCTAAAGCTTCAGAACAAAGTCCTCCTTTATCAGGTTTGGCTGACTTCTCCCCCCACAATCCCCCCTCTGCTGAAAGCAATTCCACAACAGCCTGAAAATTGGAATAAATGGAATTATTCAGAGGAATTATTCAAGGCCAGGTCTGGCTAAAGACCCTTTCAGTGCCCTGTTCATGGTGGTAATTAGGAGAGGGTAAGGAAATATGTGAATGTTGTAGAAGTGGAAGCTCCTGTCATTGTGCCGTGATCCCATGGCCATGGATAAGGCAACAGCTTCCCAGAGATCAGACCCAGCAAGTGCCAATCCAGTCTTTGCCACAGGGGAGTTTTAAAACACCAACTTTGAACTGGTTCAGGAGCACAGAGCACTGGAGCAGAGCAGGCTGGGAATGTACTTTGCTTTAAAATCCCCACCACACCTCTCCTGATCGTGTCCCTCTGCCTCCCCTCTCCCTCAAGGATGCAGGGGACTTTTAAGAGACGGTGGCCCAGGCCACCTCCCGTAACCACTAAGTGACAGATCTCAGCTTATGTGAGAGAAAAGTCCCAAAATGAGCTGCCCTGTGGCCACACTAAGTAGAGATGGAGACAAATCTGTGGTTTCGCTTGGCAAGCAGCAGGCACGGAGTGTTTGCCTGGGGTTCCTGCGCTCATCATCCCAGAGAAACTCAGTCCCAGCCACATTTTGCATCCATTTCATTCCAAACCCATAAAACTCGACCCTGGCTAGAGCAGAATGGCGTTAGAGCTGGTTTCTGGGCTGCATCACATCCTCCCCATCCACAGCTTCAGCCTCGGAGGCTCCAGAGCTGGTCCAGAAATGCAAATTCTTGTGAAATCTGTCCAAAAGCAACAAGGCAGCATGTGCTGTGCAGCTGAAACCCACCATGTGCCCAGGCGGGAGTTTTCTTCCCAGTACTCCACTCCACAGGCCAGGAAGGTTTTTCTTCTCTGCGTCGCCTCTGGCTTGCAATTTTTGAGGGATGATTCACCTACCACACACTAAAGTTACCCAACAAACAGGAGCTGCAGCTCCTCAATGTGGGCCACGTTCCATCCAGACATCTTTCCATGACCTACACACCCAAGGAGGCCAAGGATCTTGTTACTCCAAGCTCTCCTGGTGTTGTGTGAGTCCAAGGGATGTTGGGTTGGACCATGTTTGCCCATGTCCCATCTCCCCGTGTGAAAGCCCAGGGCTGTCCTGGCGTTCAGCTGCTCTTGGGCAGAACCAGTGCCTTCCCTCAGCTCGTGCCCCAGTGAACTGGCAAAGACTTTTTAGCACTAAGGGGGGAAAAAAAATAAATCCTAGGGATGAGCATCTCCCCCCTTGACTGCGCTGTCAAACGCCTCGCCAGCCCCTGGCTGCGTTTTCATCCAGCAATTTTACGAAAAACAGAAAAGTTCCATTTTAATTGGTGAAAATTCCCTCCTCCCACCCGCGGAGCACCAATCTGTAATTAGCCTTTCATGTAAAACGATGTTTATTCCTGACGGAGTTTATCTTGGCACAAACACGCGCTCTGAAATGTGCACACATTTGAAGACTCAAACCCAGCATTTAATTCTCTATCTGCTTGTTAATGCTCATTGTTCCCAAGCCCCTTTTCAAAACACACCCACAGGGAGAAGAAAGTATTTTTTATATATATACATAAAAACCTCCTTCCAGCACCAGGACACCAGCGGCGAGCACGGCACCGGCCCAAGGTCCGGCTGTCCCCCGGATCCCGGCGTTCTCCCAAACTCACGGTGCCAAGAACAGACCTCCTGATTTTGTCCATCTTCCCCTTTCTTTAACACAGGTTTTTCTGCCCAGCTTTGATGCCCTCAATATTCCCCCTGCAACACAACTGAAGGATGGGAGCCCTGAAGTGGGAGGATGGGAAAAGCACCATGAGGAACCATCAATAGCACCCAGCTCCATTTTGGAGAACCCGCCCTCACCAGTGGAAGCCAGAACGAAAGGCTCATGATTCCTGGGCTCAGTGTGGGATTTACATGTGAGCTCAATTTGGGATTTACACCCTCTCAGAAGTAGCAGTCACATCTCCTAACACAGCAGCTTCAGACTGGACCAGCAGCCCCCAGGACCTCCCGGCTGGGACTGGGTGACCAGAACAGATCAGATCCTCCCCCCGTCCAGCTCTGCAGATGGCAGTGAGAGCCCAACAGGGATCCTGAGTGGCTGCCACTGGTTGCTCCAGGTTCTCCCATTTCCAACTGGGCAAGAAACACAATATCCACCTTAAAAAATCAAAGGGACAGCAAAGGTTTGGGATCAGGGACAGGGGCAATATCAGGGTTGCAATTAGGGTTTGGGCTAGGGTCTGGATCAGGGTTAGAGTTTGGTTTAATGTCAAGGTCAAGGAACATTCCTTTCCCCAACTAATGCATCCTGGTAGGAGCCCCTCACCCTGAGTTTTTGGGGAAAGAGCTCCCACTGTGGAAGATGGGCAGGTTCCAAGTTGATGGCAATGATTAACTCTGGTGAGATACTGTGGGTCAGCTCTGGCCCCAGACACTGGCTGCTGCAGGTCCAAAGCTCTCTTTTCTCTTTGGAAAAGCCATGACCTGACCAAACTTCACTGGGCTTTGACTATGATTAACTTCCTGCAGTCACCAATGCAAGGTCACAAAGCCTGGGAACAGCTCAGCACTCACTCACAGGCCATGCCCTGTCCCCAGCAGTGAGGTGTGACCCCTTCTTCTCCAGCCCCAAGATGTGTCATCTCCTCTGAACCCCACCACATCCACCTTATGTAACTGGCAGGTTTGTACTGGTAACCAGTTCCTGTAGCCACAGACAACTGGGAGGACTGTGCAGCTGAGGGACCGGGGTGCTGGAGCCTCATCCCAATGCTTCATCTGCTCACAAACAGGGCAGGAGGGATGGAAGGGGAAAGGGAGGGATGGAAGGGGGAAAGCATCTGCCAGGACACGAGCACCAGCACCAGGACTGGCCAGCAGTGCTGGGCTATGTCTCAGCCAGGGCCAGCCACCGTTTCCCAGGCTGTGATCTACGTGAGTGCTGCCACTTTTGGGGGCACACCTGAAAGTCCTAAAGGGCTGGAGTGTGACTCTGGGAGCAGTCCCTTCCCTGCCAGCTACCCCACATGAATGGCTGCCATGGCTTTTCCCAGCTGGAGCAGCCTGGCCAGCCCTGTGATCCACTGGGATGTGGAGCTGTGGCTCCCAGCTGGAGCAGCCTGGCCAGCCCTGTGATCCACTGGGATGTGGAGCTGTGGCTCCCAGCTGGAGCAGCCTGGCCAGCCCTGTGATCCACTGGGATGTGGAGCTGTGGCTCCCAGCTGGAGCAGCCTGGCCAGCCCTGTGATCCACTGGGATGTGGAGCTGTGGCTCCCAGCCAACACAGCTTGGAGCAGACGGCAAAGCAGCGCTGGCTCACAAGCCGGCATGAGGGGCAAAGCCAACAAAGCTCTTCACGCCAAGGTCAGGTCAGGGGTTCATGTCCCAGCCAGACATAAAATCCACAGGATCCCTACAGGAGCCAGTGTCCAGCACTGACCCACCACTGCATCTCCGTCTACATGGTGACATCACACCTGACACACAGGATCCCAAAAATCCCCAGCGTTGCTTCAGGGTGAGAGCACCTGGGGCATCCCAAGCCCTCGATGCTTTGGGGAGAAGATGGGATTGGATCCTGGCCACCAGTGGGAGGCAGGTTGGGCTCCACTCCCGAAACAGAGCTGGTGGCCCAAGGCTGCTCCATCCTTGTGAAATCACTGAGCACTTTCTGCCTTCTCTGCCCCTCTCCCACCAACCCCTCCTGGGCTGCGGTGAGACAAGGGTGAGAAAGAAAACTTTTTTTCCAAGCTGGAAGAGACAGAAAAGTTTCCCTCTTTGCCAAATTTCTCCCAAGCCATCTTCTGTTTCCCATTAACAGCAAGGAGAAGAAGAAACCCTACAGCCCAGCTCCATGCTCCTCCCACCACAACTCCCATGGGCACTTGTCAACATCCCAGCAAAAAAAAGGAGAATTGAAGCCATGCAACCTGGCTGGCCGTGACCCAGGGACCCGCAGAGTGAGGGCCGGCGGCGGGTGGAAAACAACCCCCCTGCTCTGCTCTTACATCTCCCCCATGGAAACTTTTCAACTCCAGTCGCTGGCAGGAGCCAGCCTGATCCCAGCTGAATTCCTTCCACTTACCAGCAAATAAATAGCAGTTAAATGAAAGGAAAGAGAAAAACACCCTTTTTTCAAAGGGGAAAACAAAGAAGTCAGGGAAAATAAATGGAGACGAAATGTTGGGCTGGTCACAGGCTCACGAAGATCTTTTTTCTTCTCAGTTGGGTACTTGACAGCCTTCCCTTTCAGCTAATTAAGGGATACTCAGAAACAAAAATACTTCCAGCCCTTTGCCAGCCCTGAGCATTAAGGGGAGAGACCCAGCAGGCTGGACACCAAACCCAGGAGCCCTGGCCACAGCTCCTCACTCACCCAGGCACTGGTCTTAGACAAATAATTGCCACTACAGGACATCTGTGGCCTTCTCCCAGTCCTGGCAGATTTTTGTACAGCTTTTCCTCCAAACCCTCTGGTGGTGGACATGTCCAGTCTTGGAATCATAGAATTACAGAGTCATTTATGTTGGAAAAGCCCTCTGAAACGCTTGAGCCCTAGTGTTAACCCAGCACTGCCCATCCCATCACTAAGCCATGTCCCCAAGTGCTTCATCGTCTTTTCAATCTCTACAGGGTGTTTAATATATATCTGTACCTTCCCCCAGACAAGGGCCAGTCTTGAACTCCAAGTATTTCTCCCAACTAACACCCCTTCCCTGCTGCAAAATTTCCAAGCATCACTTTGCACCCTGTCCCTCACTGGCTAGAGAAAACAGTTCATGACCTTGGGTTTTGCAGCTTTTGAGGCAGCTGAAGGCAGTGATGCACCTTCTGTCCCCTGTCCCCTGTTTCAGGCCAGGTTTCAGCACTGCTTATTCTCCCTTCTCTCCTCCACATCTCTCAGTCAGCCCAATGCTTTCCCATTGTGTGCTGGATGGGGATGGACATGACATGAAATTGTGTCAGGGCAGGTTTAGGCTGGAGATCAGGAAAGGTTCTTCCCCCAGAGGGTGCTGGGCACTGCCCAAGGAATGGAATGCCCGAGGCTGCCAGAGCTCCAGGAGTGTTTGGACACCAGTCCAGGTGGCACCAGGGCACCAGGGATGGCCAGGGTGGGATTGTTGGGGGGTCTGTGCAGGGCCAGGGGCTGGACTGGATGATCCTTGAGGGTCCCTTCTAACTTGGGCTATTCCATGATTGTATTGTCCTATGAGGTAGGGATGGGGATGAGGATGGGGATGGTGTGGGAAGAGCCAAACCTCCCAAACACCCATCAGCCAAAGCTGGGGCATTCCCAGGACGAGTGAGGTTGGAAGAAAGCATCCCTGTGTTTTTCCCTGTGCCAACCACACTCTCCATGGGCACTGCTGGCTCTGCCCTGCAGCATCATCTCCAGAGCCACCTCCACCCACAGCCGCCCCCCAGAGCCCTCCGAGCTCCAGAGGAAAAAACACTGTGGCAACTTCAGCCTCAGCCCCACTGGAGCACAAACCCTGAAATGGAGAGGGCTGGGATTCCTCCCCTGTGGCAGCCGGGCAGAGCCACCCACCCCAACATTACCAAAATATTTCAGTTTTGGTACTTATTCCCTTCCACCCAACACAGCCCAAATTTCCCTGAAGAAAAAGTCTGCCCCATACCCAACGATGCATGGGGCTGGAAATATGAAAGGGAAAATCGTGGTGGCTGCTCCAGGTGCTCTCTGAGGGGAGGCCCCTCCCCAGGCTGTGCCAGGTGGCTTTTAAGTTGTTTTTCCCCCGAGGTTCACTCACAAAAGAGGTAACACCTCCCTCCATGGCCTCTTCCACCTCAGCTCTCCCCCACACTGGTGTCTTCTCCAGATTGTCCCAGGGCTCAGCCTCAGCTCCACCCCTCCCAAGGGCTGGGGTGAGGGACACGAGGTGATGACTGACCACACTGGAGAGACTCCTCCACTGAGAGAATATCATTAACAATCAAAATAAATGAAGAAAAGCCGTTTTTAAGCAGGCTGAGCAGAGCCCTGGGACAGGCACAGAGTCATCCTGGGCTGACATAGTGTCTGTGGGACAAAACAGCTCTGTGGTGGAACATCTGGGCTCTTCTCCTGATGGCCGTCAGGAAATTATTTCTTGCCCCAGTGCTGGAGAGTTTGCCCCGGGTCTGTAGCACAGAGCAGCACCTTTGGATAGCGCTCCTGGAGCCTACGGACCAGGAAAAAGATCACAACACTTGGGAATCATCATTGAACCAGACACCCAGAGGGCAAGAGAAGGGTAAAATATCCATGTGATTTTAATCTCTTGGAGCTTCCTTACATTAAAGACAACATTTGAAAACAACTGGATATCTCAGAAAAATACACCAGGCTGTCATTAAGCAAATCCGACCACTAAAGGAAAGTGAAAACCAGCAGTATTTTATCTAATTACATTTTTTTTAGCCCAGCAAGAAGCGGGTCGCACCCCTTTGCCAACGGGCTGTCACTTTTGGCTGACCTGCTCTCATTTGAAAGTTTTTCAGACAGCGGGAGGCTCCGGGGAAGGGCCAGCCCTGCCCTGTGGGGCTGCAGCAGGATGAGCCCCCTGCTCCCCATCCCCATCCCGGGAACCCCCCCAGCCCTGCAGCTCCGCCATCCACACCCGTAAATACGCCTGTGTGCATCTCTGCACACACTCACATCTGCATATACACTCACATCTGCATACAAATTAAAATCCAGGCCCCCGAGGGCTTGAGCCCACACGACAGCCACAGGCAGAGCTCCCTTGGAGCCACACAATGTTTAACGAGACCGGGGGGAACTGGGGACAGCCCCGACCACTCCAAGTGCCCCGCTGGCAAAGGGCTCTGAAGGCAGGTGAAACATTAATGTGCTTTCCTGGGGAAAAGCCTTCACTTTTTGCTGCATCAAGGGCTTTGAAATGGAAATAAACAACAGGGCAGGTTAATGAAGGCTTCTGTCACTTACCGGGTGAGGTTTGGTCCTGCCAGTCAGGGTTCAAAGCCTTACATCCCATCTTGGTGGCCAGGAAGCCTCCTCTTCCTCCCATGGAAATACGGCTTTTTGGGGTGGGGGTGGGAATCAAAACTACCCCTGTCCTTACAAAACTACCCTGTCCCTACAAAATTACCCCTGTCCCTACAAAACCATCCCTGTCCCTACAAAATTACCCATCCCTAAAAAACTACCCCTGTCCCTACAAAACTACCCGTCCCTACAAAATTACCCTATCCCTACAAAATTACCCCTATCCCTACAAAATTACCCCTGTCCCTACAAAATTACCCGTCCCTAAAAATCTACCCCGTCCCTACAAAACTACCCGTCCCTACAAAATTACCCCTGTCCCTACAAAATTACCCCTGTCTCTACAAAATTACCCTGTCCTTACAAAACTACCCTGTCCCTAAAAAACTACCCCTGTCTCTACAAAACTACCCTTGTCCCTACAAAACTCATCCTGTCCTACAGGTGCCAAGGGTGGGATTGCTGTAGGGAGCACACCCCACAGCTCCCAGTCTTGTTTTCAGCTGCCTGAGCTCCCCGTTCTCCCATCCGTGCTCAGGGACAAAGGGAAAAGGGTGCTGAGAGGACTCAGCAGCATGGAGCTGAGCCTGCCAGGATTTTGGGGTGTGGAGGGATGTGAGGGGCCAGAGGCAGCCCCAGGCGTGGGATGGGTCCAACCCCTCTGCTCTCCCCAGCACGGATCCATGGGGATGTGCCAGAGGACACCAACCCACCCGGCTCTGTGACAGCTCCTGAGGCACCACCACCCTCCTCAGCCCCTGCAGTGACCCTGGCACGGGGCAGTCCCTGCCCAGGGGAGCTGGCACACACCTGTGGGGTGCCACTATGGACAGGTAGAGCAGGACAGGGGTGCTGGGTGCCAGCAATAAAGGGAAGAGCAGTGACACCATGGCAAATCCTCACAGCAGGGCTGAGCAGAAGCAGCCACACATCACCGCTGCCCCTGTGCCCCTGCCCCAAAATCCCAAATCCCAACTGTTCCAGCTGGAGTTGTGGCAAAACGTCGAAGAGTTTTCCACGCAGCTGAGCCGTGCTCCCCACAGCAACCACGGGCAAGCTGGAGCTGAAATCGTCCTCTGAAAACAGCCCTGCTGCAGCAGTGATGCATTGGAGAGAAGAAGGCTCGGGGTGCAGGACCCCGTGTGCATCCCCTCTGGTTCTGGAGTGTCCCTGAAGCTTCAGCGAGCCCAGGAGCCCGAGAGGCCCAGAGGAGGGAGGGAGGACGGCGATGGAGGCGCCGAGGCCCGGCAGCCGCGGGCCTGTCGGGACCACAGGGGCTTTGCAGAGCCAGGCACAGGCTCGTTTTTCTCTCTGCTGATCCCAGCTGCTTCTCGTTGAACCAGTCTGACCATCGGGCCCAGCCAAAACCGATTCATTCATAAGAAAATTGGGAAAGGAGATCGACTCGTCACCCTGACTAATGGGGAACCCGGCCAACAACCTGCTGCTTCCACAGCAGCCCCACATCCTGCCTGCTTGGTTCTTCATCACCCTCCCAGCTCCAGCGCTCAGGGCAAGCTCTGGCCTGGAGCAGGTGGGTGATAAAGTGTCAGAATCTGAGGTATTGATGATCCCCAGATTGTAGAAAGTCTCTGTCTCTCAGCCCCGCTGCCAAAGCAGAAGCCATAATTGGTCTGTGCTGTTTCCAGGTTGTTTATTCTGTTTATCTCTCACATGTTCTGCTGCCCTGCCCAGCTCTGTCCTGCAGGGCAGCGTGTGGGGCTCTGCCCTCAGGGGGATGTTACAAACATTCAATACCAGAAACTCCCTGGGCTGCATTTACAAGAACGTGCCAATATCTGTCACCTACGTTGGACAGTGTGTCCCCAGCCTGAACCAACAGAAAAATGCCAACACCACAGTGAGACATGGAGGGCATGAAGAAGGAGAAAAAGGACAAGGCACACCCAATTTCCTCCATCTTGTTCCCTTTGGACCCCTCATCTAGAATCCTAAAATTTCACTTTTGCACCCGTGTCACACTTAATTATTACTGATATCAAACACTCAGAGCTTGTAATTGATCCTGTAAGATTGAAAACTCTTTTCCATTGCCAGAGATCACAGCCAGTGTCTCTGGGGGCTCTGTCCAGGGGAGGTCCTGACCCCTGCCAGGGTCCCAGACCTGCCAGGGCAGCCAGAGGGAAGCTCTGGACTCCCACAATAAAGCAGGAGTTATCTCCTGCAGAAAGTGTCGGCGCATGGCCAGGGGCTGGGATCAGCCGGCAGTGCCTGGCATTTTGCTGATTCCTGATTCGGAAGCAGAGGAAGCATTAAAGCCTTCAGAGCCATCGCTTTCCACGCTGCTCTGCCTTGCATCATCTTCCCAACAGCTTTTAGGGTTGTTTTTTATCTCCGTCCTTCTTCATCCGGCAATAAAAATCTAAACAACCGCCTTTGTGGAGTAGGAAAACTCTGCCTGCTGTAAAAATTGTTTTCTGTGGGGTTTTGTTTTGCGTCATTTTTGTTTATGAGGTCAGTGGAACACAAACTGTGGCGGGGGAGGCTGCAGATGGTGGGGCTGGGAACCCTGGGGTTGGGAGGATGCTGTCCCAAGGGAAGCAAATGAGCTCTGAAGACCAGTCTGGGGCTAATCTTATCTCCAGATGGAGATTAGGATGGGCCAGCAGGAGTTAACAGCCAGGCACAGGGGTCAGAGCAGGACCTGAAGTGCCTCCTCTCCAGGCTCTTCGGTTCACGCTTTGGTTGATGAACTGAAGCAGGGCAGAGTTTATCAGCTTTAAAAACATCTGCCATGATTTCTTAGCTTTGGGCAACACATTGGATTTTATACGAATCTCCCTTAATAAAGGTCCTCTCCTAAAATGCAGATCCCAAGGGAATTTCAGCTCTCCCAGTCAAAAGCCTGTCACACCATCCCTTGCCCCCAGCTCACCTGAGTTTTTAACACCTGACCCTGCAGGCATCAGGACAAGCAAGGCAAACTTCAATTCTTGGGGAGAAACCCACCCTGGGTCTTGAAAATCCCCATTTTTAAGGCAGAAAAGCACCAGCCAGGCCAGTTTGGGTGGGGAAATACCTCAAATCCTGACACTGGGAGGGCTCAGCCTGCTTGATGGTTCCACAGGGAGTGGAAAATGGGACCACGTGAGTCAGAGACAAGCAGAGCTCTGCATATCACAGCCAGCGTCTCTCACCTCTCCCACACCACCCCAACAGGCTGCGGAACAGTTGCCAAATATAAAATTTTCATTTTCCCATCTGGGTTCCAGGGCAGTGATGGAGCATTTCGCATGTGACACTGGTGCAAAGGGATTCATTAGGATTCATCCCCAGCTGTTCCTCCCAGGGGCACCTGGACCCCCAGAATCAGCCCCATGGGCTCATGCAGCCGTGAGCGTGCACCCCACACCTGCTGAACAGGACAGGAAAAACCTGCAAGGGCTGGAAATCTCATTCCCAAGGTGCAAGGGAAAAGCTGTTCACAAAGCTGTTGACAACAGCCCTGTCAGTCCTCACCCCTTCCTCTCCCAGGCTGGGTTCTCACCGATTCTGAAGCTTCCCTGGCATCAGGACAGTCAGCACAGCTTCTATTTAATGCTGAATTTCCCCCTGGGTAGGGGAAAGGTGGAGAACAGGCAGGAGGAGCCTCACAAAGATCTCAAACCTCCAGCAGTGCTGAGGCTCCAACGGGTTTATATTGAAAAAAAAAAAAATGAAAGCAAACAGTGCCGATATTCCCTCCTTGGCAACGGCCTACCCTGATACCACTCCTATTATTATACTCTGCAATTAAGTGATAAAGCTGTAATTGCCTTATCTGATGCTGCTGGGCACAGCAGCAAAGCAGGAGCTGGCCTCAAATTCATCACCCTGGGCATTTTAAAGCCACCCTGTCTGAAAGGATTCTCCTGCTTGGTGGACAGATGGGCAGACGGGACCCTACAGCAGCTTCCCCCCTGTGAACAGGGCAGCAGCATCAGCCCTGTGCCCAGGCACTGCCCCGTGCCATGCCCAGCCCCCAGCCAGGGTGGGAGCACAGGGAACAGAAGGAGCAGCTCTGAGTCCACTCTGGCTGTGGGAAGGCAGAAGCAGATGGTGGAGGGACCAAACCCACACCCCCAGCGACTCCCCCAGCCCTTCCCACAGCCCTGCTCCAGCATCCTGGGGAGCAGCACCAGGCCAGGCAGCTGGGACAGCCTGGCAGGGCCAGGGCAGTGAGAGCAGCCCTCCAGTGTGGCTCCAGCTGTACCAGTGGGACTGGGGCACTGGATTTAGAGGAAGTGACCCCAATTTTCCAGCCGGATGCCATGGCATAAGGAGCAAAGCCACACCCAGCTGCTCTCGGGCCATAAAAAGCCCAACTTGAGATTTTCATTCACACGTTCATGGCCTCTAAAGGAGCTCTGACAGGCTGTGGCATCTTCCCAACAGCACCAGCCCTGATTTCAGCTGCTTTAAAGTCTGGTGTCCCCAGAAACCTAATCCTTACCATTCTTCCAAGCTTTTTCCTATTTGCCCTCAACATCGATCCTGACCCCGGGAGCTGCCACCAGAACCTCAGGAAAGAAAACTCCAAAATCCTCCCTGGGTGAGCATCTCCCAAAAGTGCCCCGACCCCCTGGCCAGTGAAGGGCAAAGGCTCCGTGCCCCTCAGGGGCCGTGGAGAGGGGCACCGTGCCCCCCTGGCAGGGTGGGCAGGCTCCCACCGGGGAGCAACCACAAGAAAGGCCCGGGCGATTTGCATCGTTAGCATTCTTTCCCTTTTAATAACCCAAGGTGTTACCAGCAACACTGTTGCTGATTTTTATCTCCGCAGCGCCTTTTAAGAGCTCCAATTTGTTTTTCTTGGAGATCTCATTTTGTTTTATTAAAGCTGACACCGAGGAGGGAAAAGGAGACGTTCTGGGCCCAGAACGAAAATATCCCGTTTAAAAACCCCGTATTATTTTCTTGGAAACGCTTCTCCGTTGACTTTAATTAAGCTCTCCCCGGGCTCGCGAGCTTGGCGTGCTTGGCTCTCAGGCAGGTTTAATCCCAGACAAGCTCCCCACACCCCCAGCTGTCCCCACTCCCACAAATCTTAAGAAAGAAAATTGGGCTTCGCTAAAATACATGGATTAATAGCTGGCCCACCATCAAGAACATCCTGACGTTGCCTTTTCGTCACCAGTCACAGCACAAAGCACACGGCTGCAACTGCTCTGCTCGCCTTGCCAGCAGACCCAACAAGCAGCTTTACTCCCTTATTTTTTTGTTATCTTTTATTGTATTATACTTTTATTGCCATTGCAAGGCTGGTGGGATGCAATTCTTGTGCCTGACTGTGCCCCAGAGCTATCAGGGCAGGCAGGGTGGCCACAGCCTGGCTCTGGTGACCACTGTGCCACTGCTGAGCCTTGTGCTGGGTGCTGCTGTAAAATCAATAATTACCCCCCTCCCCTTGGTAGAAGGAAGCTCTTTAGGGTGATTGCAAACACTCCAAAAGTTGGGAAATCCCAGGAGGGAGCTTGTCTGGGCATCATCTGGTGCATACCCATTATGTAATTACCGTCAATCTTCAATCACAGATGATACTTTTCCATCGGATTCGAATCAGACGGAGCATGGGAAGCACAATCCTCACTGAAGGAGCTGCCATTAGATGTGATTCCCACCTCGCTGGACTCCAGGTTTATTCCCACCTTGCTGAGCTCCCCCTGCTTTGAATGGGTTCTGCACAAAAACCCCCTGTGGCTCCCTGGCAAACACCCACATCCCCCCAAGAGGGAAGGATTTTGCCTCCCTTTTTACACCTGGGATCTGCTAGTGGACAAATTAAGGCCAAGATCTTGAAACAAAAGCTTTGTTTTGGTGCCTGGTGTGACATGACCAAGAAAAGGGCCTTTGGGGATGTCACTGGGCAGGGTGGCCACGTGCCCTGGGTCCCCAGCTCAGCTGGTCCCTGGGATGGGTGGTGGGTGCTGCTCAGAGCGGGTTCCTTGGCTGCAGGCACTGTGGTAGGGCTGTTTCTCCTCCTCGAGAAGGGCCCTGGTGTTTGCCCGGGGCCAAGCCCAACAAGTCAGCCCATGCAGAGAGCGCCCGAGCCGCTCCAGAGCACGCGGGGCTGCCCCCCCGGAGAGGAATCCTGGAATGGCTTGGGTTGGAAGGCACTGCAAAGATCCAGGTCCAAACCCAGTGCCATGGGCAGGGACACCTTCACTGGACCAGCTCGCTCAAAGCCCCGTCCAACCCAGCCTCGGCAAAGCAAGCAAACCCATCACGAACTGCCAAATCCAAACTCAGAGCCAAAAAATCCCAAAGATGCGGAGCAGCAGGGTTTGGTGAGCTCGTCTCCTCCAGGGTGAGGTTTTGCAGCCCAGATTGTCCCAAAACCAAGCAGTGACCCCAGAACAGCCTCCCCACCTGGCTCTGGGCTGCTGCAGAGGGAGCTCCCGTTGCAGCCGTGGGGTGCAGTGCTCCTCTGCCTGCGCCCTGCAGGGTGCAGGGATGGAGGTACGGGTTAGCCCCGAGGGGCAGCTCCCCTGCGGCGTGCAAGGGGGTGCTGGGGCTGCCCTCCTGCCACAGCGTCCTCTTGGTGATCCCACACGGGGCTGGGAGGCTGCTCACAGCATGCTGGGCTGCTCCTTGCACAGAGGCCAGCGTGGCATGGCATGGCATGGCATGGCATGGCATGGCATGGCATGGCATGGCACAGCTGCCAAGGATGCCCAAGATGAGTTCCAGCAGAACAACTCAGGGCTGTAACCCAGCAGCTCTTCCCAAGGGGTTTTCCCCGTGTTTCATCCCGCTCCAGCTCTTGAAGGATGTGCTGGGCACACGGGGCAAGCTCGTGCATCGGGTAATTTTTGAGGGATCTACAACTAAAAGGGTAAGGGCGGGAGGAAAACCCCGCAAACGTGCGGGTGGAATGCAGGGCTGTGCCACCCTGCCCGCGGGGCGCACGGGGGAGGCCGGGGCAGCGCAGGGAGCCCCGGGCGGGCCGGGCGTGCGGGCAGCGCCGGCCCCGCGGCTGGCAGGACCTGTTGTGCGAGGTGCCGGGGAGAGGCTGGAATGGCTCTCGCCTGCGAGCGTGTTGCAGCAATTCCCAGCACACGTCATGGGCGTTTTGCAACCGCCCCAGCTGTCTCGGGGTGGATGTGCCGCCGAAAGGGCCGCGGAGAACCCAGCCTGGCACACACCTCTCCACCAGCCCTTCATCCGTGGGGCTGAGTGCCAAAGGGCAGCATCTCCTTCCCTGGCAATAGGGAATAATCAATCCTTCGAGGGAGAGCAAGGGAAAACCCAACAAATCCCTGCTGTGCTGGGTGCAGCAGCCTATCTGCATACGTGCTGCGCTGGTGTCCAGTCTTCTTGGCCCATTGCCGTGGTGATGCCATGGGATGCACATCCCATGGAGATTCGGGGAAGAGTGATTCCTCAGGGAAAACACCGGCTGCAAGATGTGGGTGAGTGGCCTCTGTGTCAGCTGGGAAATTCTGGCATCCTCCTCTGTGCTCTGACCTGCTCATAAGAAACCCCTGAAGGGTGATCATTCCAAAAAAAGTGAGTGGGAGACACTGAGGTTTTTGGTGATGTGCCAGAAAATTCCATATGGCACCCGGACAGCAGCAGCCAGCAGTGGGCAGAACACCAGTATGGTTGGATTTGGTGATCTTAGATGCTTTTTCCAAACTATTCCCTGATTGTGGAGGCAGGGTAGAGTCTCCTGTGATTCCAGAGACGGCGCACAGCTTTGGAAGTGCCCATGGCATCTGCCACCAATGTCCCCAACAGCCATGTGTCACCTCATCTGGCCGCGCTGTCACCCTGCTGCTGGCCTGTGCCACGCTGGCTGAGGTCCCCAGGAGTGACTGGGATAAAACAGCAAAAGGCTCCTCTGGGCTTGAATCCACACAGTGCCAAATCCTGCCAGGCACGGCAGCAGTGCCACTGTCCCACCGGGGTCACCACCCTGTCGGCACGCCAGGAGCGGGTCTGGCTTGTGCACCCAGGGAATTTCTCCCGTGCACACCATGGGATACAAAATCAGCCCTGGGAGGTGAAAGCCAGGCAATTCCTCCTTCCCCAAACTGCCCTACAGGGAATTCAGCTCCACATCCACCGGTCCTGGTGGTCCCCATCACACCACCAGATCTTTTGGAAGACTGGTTCTGGTGGGATGGGGTGATTGATAGTGCTGCCTCACCGTGGGATAATCCCTGGGAACAGAGTCTGAAGACTCTGGATAAGCAGGGAGAGAGCCAGAGGGGTGTCCCAGGGACACGGGCAGGTGACAAGGCCCACGTGAGCCATGCCCAGCCAGCCCCTGGGCACTGCCAGAGAGGTCAGTGGCACCTCCCAGCCACGGGGCTTGGTCCAGCCTGATGTGTTAGGTCTGGTCTAAGGTGTAGGGTGAGAACCATCCCAGCTGATGGGCGGCTTCCAGCTGCTGAGGGGTTTTAAGGAAATTAAAAGGTGACTTTTCAAACTTGTGATTTCTCCCCAAAAGAGGAAATGAAATTGTTCCTTTGCCTTGCACTGCATCACTCCCCATTGTCACTTCGTGCCACCACATCCATCCCAGCCCTGTGATCTGCAGCACTAACCCCTTCACCCTCCAATCCCTCCTCCTCCTCCTCATCCTCCTCCTGTTCCCAGCCCTGTCTCAGTGATGGATTTGCAACTCAGCACCTTCAAATTTTAACCTGTGCCCAAACCCCACAGAGTGGAGGTGGTTTTGTTCATTTAGTTCCAGCTAAAAGGACCAAAAAACTCCAAGCCAACTGCACAACTCTATGTCTCACTTCATAAGCCACAGGAGCTGCCACTGCTCAAGGACAATAGCCACCAGGAAATACAACCTTACATCTTCTTGGCTGCCTGGTGGAGGACACTTAGAAGTAAATTAAAAACCACTAAAATGGCAAATGTGCTGGCTGAGAGGGCCCCTGCAGTCTTGAAAAACAAGAACCTCCCTTAGAAACAGCACTCCGGCCTCCTAATAACCTTAATCGCTCCCGACAGCCCCAAGAACCAGGTTTAACAACATGACTGGGCTTTGTTTGCTTTTCAGGCTGCTTTATCTCACACGGCACCTTGCAATCAGCTCAGGCAAAACCCCAGTTCCTCTGAAACTCCCCCGTTTCCCTGTAGTCACAAACTCCAGCTCCCAAAACAGAGGCCGGGGCAGAGCCTGGTGCTGGCACGTTGGCATCCCACCATGGGAAACCCCCAGTGTATCTGGGAAGGCTCTGTGCTGCCCTTTGTACTCTCCAGCTTGCAGGGCAAGGTAATAAAAACATCTTCTTTAATATCTTCTTGCTGGATTTACATTCCCATCTGGGCTACATAAATATTGTTCATGTCAGTGCGTCCCTCCGTGGGGTTAGAGGAGGGTTGGGAGCCCGGATGGACATGGGAAAGGCCCCAGGAATGCTCAGGCCCACAGCACCCTTGGACAATAAAGCAGTGAAACAGCATCAGCACAGCACCCTGGTAATCAGTAAAAGCTCCAAATCCTGCAGATTTGGGTAAGAGGATGACGACCACAGTGTCACCTTCAGGAGATGGGAGCCTCCGAAAGGCCAGCCATGGACAATGACCCCATCACCCCAGTTTAGCTGGGATCATGTCCAAGAATTACCTCCTGCAATCAAAGCAACGTGGCCAACAGGTTGAGGGAGGAGATTCTCCCCCTGCTCTGAAGGGGCTTCAAGAGAGCTGGGCAGGGAGAGGACAAGGGGGAATGGCTTCCCACTGCCAGAGGGCAAGGTCAGATGGGATATTGGGAAGGAATTCCTCCCTGTGAGGGTGGGCAGGCCCTGGCACAGGTGCCCAGAGCAGCTGTGGCTGCCCTGGATCCCTGTAAGTGCCCAAGGCCAGGTTGGACATCGGGGCTTGGAGCAACCTGGGACAGTGGGAGGTGTCCCTGCCATGGTGAATGTGGTGATTTTTAAGGTCCCTTCCAACACAAAGCACTCTGTATTTACCCTCACCTTGGGATTTCTCTTCCCAGCTCCTAAAGCTCCAGCCACGCTCACCCACCCACAGAATCTTCTTCAGCCGAGACAGGAGTGCAGGGCTTCTCCTCCCCCTCTTTTGTATGACTGCTAGCACTGAATGCTTTGTTTTCTCCAAAAAAACCCCTTGCTCTTACTTACCAAGCCTTCGTTACAATGCTGGAGTAAAAACAGCCTTTTCCAGCTGTGCTCACCTGTCCTAAGGATGTGAAATCAGCACAAAGAAATTCCCCAGCAAAACGGATGGGAATTGAGGAATAAAGGTGACATCAGCCTGGCTCAGGATCTGGTGACTCAAGTCCGTGCACCTTTCCAGCTTCCCTAAGCACAGGGAGCTCCAGCAGCCTCTGCTCCCTGTCTGGAGCTGGGCTAAAGGGGGGAAGCTGTTCCCCAAGTTTTTGCACACAGATCAGGGGATGCTGATGGACACAGAGATGCACTCAGAGGAGCTGCAGCCAAACCAGACCAGCTCCTCAGGCCATCTCTCCAAATGCTTTCAGTTCCATTTCCAGGCACCAAAACATTAAATATTAAGTGAAGAGAGTTAATCTATACCTGGGATATTGACACAAAGCAGAGGAGGGGAGAAGAAAAAGATAAATAGACCATTAAAAAAAAAAACCAAACCAACAAAATCTGTGTGCCTCTGCAGGCTGTCCCACCAGGGCTTTTCAGACCTCGTGTACGGCACAAAGGATGTGTTTGGAGGAACAAGATGCACCAAGAAATGTCACTCTCCTTGCTCTGCCCAGGTAGCTGGAGCACTCTCTGGGACCTTTGGGTGGCACAGCCCTGGTGGGGGACAAGGCCACCTTGTTGTCCCCCCTCCCAAGCTTGGGGCACATCCAACAGTGGCAGAGCAGACTCTGAGAAAAGAAGGTTCATGCCCTGTCAATGCTCACCAGGACTGTGCTGCCACTCAAAAGGGCTTTTGGAGCTGAGGAAGATGAAGGTGCTGGGCTGGGCCCTTGGCTCAGTGTCAGCCCTCACTGTGGGATCAGCACCGGGACAGCCACGGCTCCGTGGATCCCTCAGCACCGGAACGAGCCTTGTACAACCGGAGGCAAACGTCACCACTCATCTCCCAGCAAACACCCTCAAGCATCACTCAACACCTCTCCAGCAAAGCTGGATTTTTTTTTTTTTTTTTTTTTTTTTCCTGGCTGAGTGCTCACATGTATATTATTTTTTTTTTATTCCGGTCTCAGCATTCCTCCACTCCCCCCGCAAGAAAACAAACCCGAAAGCTCAGAGAGTTGCCTTGCAGGCCCCGCGCTGGCGTCCCGCGGGGAAGGGGCACGCGGTGGTCGCAGCAGCCCGCCCGCCCCAGCCCGCCGTGCTTGTTGACATAGGCAGCACAGTATATTTCTTTAAAGAGAGGAGCCTATGCATTCGATGCATTGCTGCCACAGGGTTTGTTTTCAAAGCCTGACCCCAGACCTGAACTCCACGGATCCTGCGTTTCTCAAGATCAAACGCAAGAAAACGTGACCAATGCAAACAAGAAATAAACCTTGATAATTATAGCCGGGGCGGCTATTGTTTAGTGCCGACTAGCACCCGCTTTAGCATAAACAGAACCCTATTTTTAAAGGGATGCCTGACCAGCTGACAGCATTACTCCCCATTTTGCCTCCAAACCCTCTGCTTGATAGAAACCCACCTCCCTGAGACCTGAGGAGGTTTAAGAGCAGAGACAAAAGGCTGAGCCATGCCCACAGCCGTGCTGGATGCTGGGGCTGGAGCAGGGAGTGGATCCTCATCCTCCCAAGCTGCTCCCTGTTGGCGTGGGGATGAGGGGCTCCCTGGGGTCCGGCTGTTGCCTGCAGCTGGCGGGCTCACAGTGACGTCGGAGGACAAACAGACAGCACCGGTCTTTTCAGGAAGGCCGTATCACTTAGCGCTTGGAAAGGAGCTACGATATTTTCCTGATTATGTTTGCACGCAAACGAGCGCCGCGGGGAAATTATGCAATGCCGAGCGGGGAGGGGTGGGAGCGAGGGAGGAAGGGCTGGAGGGGGGCTCCGGGCTGCACCCCGCTGCCCTCAGCCCCAGCCAGTGCAGCTGCAGCCCCGGAGGTGCCGCAGATGGATCCGCCACCGCCGCCGGAGCCTCGGCACCGCAGCCTTGGAGCCGCGACTCGGTTATTAGCGGCCTCTTCATTAAACACCCAGACCAAAAGGCAAATATTCGTCACCCAGGCAATTTAATTACCCAGCCTGGGTTCACCTAGCGCACCCACACGCCTTTCTTTTTGGAGGCCTCTGTGCGGTCATAGCCTTAAATAAATAGATGGCAGGAGCAAGAGGCAGATGCTGACTCCTACAACCTCTGTCTTGGGCACAAAGCCTTTAAACCACCCGAACTTGCAGTATTTAATTTCTTTTGTTACCGCTTTTACCTTCAGAGCCCTGCCTTAGGCTTTCTAGATACAATCACATGCAGCAGGAAACAGAGAGCTACACTATGAGCTTCCTGGGCATCACATGCGCGCACACACAACACACACACACACACTCCCAGCCCATCCATCACCCTAATTACAACCGGCCACACGTCCGCAGCTCGCTGTGGCACTCCGTTAGTACCCGTAATTACATGGTCCCATAGTTTCCCTGGTAAGAGTATCACGGAGTTAATTTGGGATTCTAGATGTGGTGGATCCCGTAATGAATTTCATCCTGGCGCGCTCCCCGCTGCACTCGCCGGCCATGCGCCAGCTGAGGGAGGGAGCGTGGGCAACGCTGGTCCCCAAAACAAGGCTTGAAGGTCCTTACACAGCCCTGGCACTCATCTCTCCCCTGCACACCCCTGGCTGCTGCCCACGTCCCAGCCAGAGTCAGGACAGCATTCCCTCAGTATCAAGTGCTCGTCTCCACCTGGCAGATGAGAGCAAGGTGGGCCATGGGTGTCCATCACGGGGATGGATGTGATCTTCCAGGGGGGACAGCAGGACCTGGGACAAGGCTGGGCTGCCCAACACTGGTGTCCAGCTGAGACCACCACGCCAGCAGGCTGGTGTCCCTCTGCCAAGTCTACTTCAACAGCAGGGTCGTGGCAGCAAGAAACAACCCTGTTCTCTGTATTAACCCTACCCAGTCTGCACCCTGGCCAGGCCTGTCGGTCCTACCAAAACTGGGTAGGTCCTACCAAAGCTGGGTGCGGTCCATGGATCTTGCTTTTCAGGGATGCTGGAGACCCCGCGCTGCCCTCGCAGCGACCGCGCAGGTGGCGCTGCCAGCCCTGCCCTGTGCCGGCCGTCCCACTGAATGGACACGGCTCGGAGGGAGCGTCCCAGCAGGGCAGATGCTCTCCTGGAGCCACCCCCGGCCAACGAAGCACACAGATAGAAAGCTTGAAAACTCACGAAAGAGAACAATAATAAAGAAAACTAGAGGGGGCTGCTCACACCCAGCAGCTGATTCACCAGTGCTGCTCTGCTTTACCCCAAGACACACCGGCAGGACAAGATACGGGCGTGTTTTTCATCCGAATTACTTTTAATTGAGTACATCGGAGCTTAGAAACACATGATGCTGTCGGAGATAAATATAGCCACGGCTACGAGGATAGAGGGGGCAGGGAGCAATCGAGGTTCCACACAGCCCAGAAGGAGCTTCCAGCTCCGGCAGGCAGCGCCGGCCGCGCCGCCTCACCTTTCCCCGTTCCGCTCGGGCATCCCCGCTCCGCTCGGGCACTCCCCGCCCGCACTGCCCGGCCGGGGAAGGGGCCGCGGAGCCCATACCTGTTTTAAACTCTAGCGCCGGATCCTCCTTCCCCTCGCCCAGGTCGCTCTGCAGCATCATGTAGAGGATCCCGAAGGAGTTGTGGATGCCGAAGATGGAGCCGTTGCACCAGGCGGCGGCGAAGACCACCACCCAGCCGAAGCCGCCCTCGGGGGGCTGGAAGGGCGCGGCGACCCCGCTCTGTCCCTGCTCAGCCGCGGCCCCGGCCCCGGCCCCGGCCCCGGCCCCGGCCCCGGCCCCGGCCCCGGCCCCGGGCTCGCTGTCGCCCGCCGCCGCCGGCACCTTCTCGTCGCGTTGCGCCATCGCGGCCGCGCTCCGGCCGCCGCCCGCCGCCCGACTGCCCCGCAGCCGGTCCCACATGCCCGCCGCCCCCCCCGGCCGGCCCCCCCGCCCGCCCCCTCCTGCCGCAGCCTCACTCCCCGCCTCCCCTCCGCCGCCTCCATCCTCCTCCTCCTCCTCCATCGCGCCGCTCGGCCCCCGCGTCCCTACCTGCGGCGGGGGCCGCCCGCCCGCCCGCGCCCCCCTCCCGTCCCCCCGCGGCGCTCAAAGGCGGCCCCGCGCCCGGCCGCGGCCCCGCATCGCCCGCCGAGCCGCCGCGCCGCCCCCGCCGCCGCATCCTGCGGCGGGCCCGGCCCGGGGCGGGCCCCCGCCAGCGCCGCCCCCGCGGGGCCCGGCGGGGCGCGGGGGGCTGCGGCCAGCGCGGGGGAGCCGCCGCCGCCCCCCGGCCCCGCACGGCGCCCCGGCCGCGGGGCATCCCGCGGGGCATCCCGCGGGGCATCCCGCGGGGCTCTCGGTGCCCCGCCGGGGGGATGCTGCCGCTCCCTCCGCCCCGCGGCGAAGCCCCCGGAGCCGCCCGAGCAGGTGGCAAACAGCCGGCGAGGGGATGCGTTTCCTCCCACGCCGGGCAGCCCGGTGGGATTTTTGGCGTGCCCTACCCCGAAAAGTTCGCAGAGCGTCTGTGTGACACCAGCCCGGCTTCTTGCTGGGGGAAGCCGCCGGCATCACCCCGGCAGCGGGGCTGTCCCCAGGGCCGCGGGTCACCCCACGCTGCCTTCTCCCGGCGGGATAGCGGCGGCCACCCAAACCCAATGATTTTGGGAGCTGTTCCCTCGCCTCTGACTTGTTTTGCAGCAAGCTCTGCTTTTTCCCTTCTTTCAATAAATAATTACGAATCCACCAATATATTAAAGCCTGTCTTTTCACACGCTGAAGGTATTTATGCTTTCATATACGCCAAGTCTGAGTTATTATTCTTTCTTTCCCCTAATGGCTGTGTCAGTGTCAGATTCCTATCAGAGTAAAAGAATACATCCCAACCTCCCGCTGCTCTTTCTTTACCTCCAGGGATATTAATTACAGGGCAGGGTGCGGAGCGGCAGGGAGGCGGCGGCAGGGCCACACCATCTCCCTGCCTCTCCCGAAGCCGGAGAGCAGCACTCGGCCACGGGCTGCGGCTTGGGAACACTTTTGTCTACGTGCTGCGGCTCGCCGGGCTTGGAGAACCCCTCTGGGACACGGCTACAGGCAGAAAAAAACCTCTCCTCGGCCTTCCCGCCTGCTCCCGCCGGCAAATCACTGCCAGCCCCATCGCCATCCGCTTCCTCCCGGGCAGAGGATGAGGAGCAGCGGCTCTGCCCGGCTCTGAGCAGCCGCTGTGAGCGATGGCGAGACCCGGGCCGGAGGGATGCGCCCATGGGGAGCGCGGTCTCCTCGCCTCGCCTTCCCTCCCGGGCACGGCGCCGATGGAGGAGCCCAAATCACCCCGCCCGGTGGGCTGCCCGGCGGGAACGCCGCGCTCAGGTCAGCCTCGCTGCTGGAGGAACTGCATTTTTATTTCCCTTCCTCCCTGGTGGAGTCTCCTCCCCGGATCCCCATCTCCACAGCGTGGCCGGGGGAGGCTTGGGAGGTTTGGCAGCATCTTCCACTGCCCTCTGCCGACGCAACGAGCAGCTAAATTTTAATTTCCGCATCATCAGAAAGCCTGCTCAGGTTCCTGGCCTGCTGGTTTTATTTTGTTAAGCTAAGCCCCTGCAAACTGACGGAGAAGGGACCTGGGGTACCCCGGGTGGTTCACAGGGAAGCTGCCCCCCAAAATGTTAATTCTCCACAGCAGCAAAGCAAGGCTGGATTTAAAACAGCAATGAGAGAGGTGGGAGAGCTCTTTGCCATACAAAACACCGTGTTATGGAGACTCCTTTCCTCTGGAGCTGCAGGAGGCTCTCACAGAGTGGGAAACAGGAGGTTAATACTTCTTGAACCTTGAGCCAGACGCAAAACCCAGGGAGCAGCATCTCTCCTGGATGTTGCCTGCACGGTGCCTGGACAGAGCATTTTTTATCCCAGGCATCACTGGGCTGGACTGGACCAGTGAGCCTGAGGAGTAAAATCACAGAAGGGGCTGAAAAAGTTGGGGTTAAAAGTCTGGGCTGTGTGAGATGATGGAGGTTTCATGGAAGAGAGAGATGCAGCTTGGGAAGATTTGGGAAATCCAGGCAGGAACAGCTCTGCTGTAAGAACACGGAGCATCCCACCCAGAGGCTCTGCAGCTTCACAACCACAAGATGAAAGAAACACTGAGGAAAACCCTGCTCTTCCCTGGTTGGAGTCAATGCTAAACCCCCTTCTGTGTCTGCCACATGGTTTCCCTCAAAGCCCTGAGCCTGCCAGCTTGGTGAGGGATGCAGTGGATGGCAGCAGCACCTCCAGGCTCTCCAGATCCACATTTGGCATCCCTGGAGAGCTGGCAGGGAGCACCTCATGTCACAGCTGACGAGCCCCCGGCCACCCGGGCAAGGCGTAGCTGCCAGCAGCGTGTGCTCAGCTCCCAGCTGTGGTGCCAGAGGGATTGGCTCCTGCTCAGTGTGTGTGCCTGCGTGTGCAGAAGGGGAGCAGGAATGGAAATACCTGTGCAAACAGCTTGGGAAGTGCTGGGGGAGGACGTGGCCTCAGAGAATACAAATCCCCAGCGGCTTTGCAACCTGGCTTGGTTTTAGTGACATGGGGACGATGCCTGAAATTTCAGCTTTCCTATTTTCCAGACTCTGTGCTGCATTAGTATGTAACTCTGAACTTCATGTAAAGTGTTAGCACGTTCTCCTCACAGTTCAGTCAGACAAAACAATCCTTTTCCAGCCCCAGAACCAAGGACACCGCTGCAGCTTCAGGCCCAAAAGTGCAAAAACAGGGAATGGAGGAGAGCAATCTGGGAGGCTGGGACTGCATCACCTGGAGCTCTAATTGGACAATTAACCCCAAAATGGAAATGGACCAAAACTTTAAAAACTGTGAAAACTCCTGACTTGGGTCCATCTTGGGTGGAGCCTCAGCCGGGCTCTTGCACTGCCCAAGGTGAATCCTGTGAAGGCCTTTTAACAAATCCCTGCTTTATTCCTTTAACTCTGTCCAGCCTCTGTTGCAGGAGCCTCTCAAGGCACCAGGGACATGTAGGGTTGTCCTGAGGACAAAACCTCATTGACAGCATCTGCTGCAGGGCCAAAAGCTCCAGGAAAACGTCTCTAGTGGTGAGCAGCTCTCAGCAGAGACATTCACATGTTTGGCACAGCCCCTTCCTGTCATTAGCAATGCTCCTTTCTTTAGACTGGAGCTGTAGTTAAGACAGTTGCTGCATCTGGCCTGGCAGACACTGTCCCAGAGAAAAAAGTATCTCGGGGGCAGTCTTATCCCTCCCTGGCAGGGATACTGGAATGCATCTGGAGTCTGGAGCCCAAGGCTTGTCCCAGGGAGAAGGCAGAGAGGGGACCAGCACACTGCAATGTCCTTCCTCTGCCTGACCTTCCCAGTGCTGGGAATCAAAAATATCACAGGTGGCATTTTCCACCTTTTTGGCAAGATTGAAGTAGATTCTACTTAGCTTGGCTGAAAAATGAGACAATTTAGAAATGCTGGTGTGAGCAGTGGGTTTTCAGGGAGCCATGTGCCACCAAACCCCACACTTGGCTTCATTTTGGCAGTGGAAATCACAGCACCGTGTCCACTCCAGTGGCTCCAGGCTGGGTGGGGAACATGGTGCTGCTCAGACACTGCTGCCCTACCTGATTTTTCATACAGCTGAGCAAAACCACTGTTTCTGGCCCAAACAGAGGAACAGGGTGGATCTGTGTTGTATTAAAGGGCTTCTGGAGCCACACAGCTGCCTGCTCACCTTCAACCATCCAGCTGCAGAGGTGTGGAGGGCATTTTCTGAGCGTGCCTCACCGGTTTCCCACATTTCCTTTGAAATAGGAGCTACAAGGGCACGTTCCTGTGGGGAAGTGGAAGTTCCTGCCCAGCCCCACCAACCCCAACCACGACGCAGCCGCCAGCGGCCGCCCCAGCTCTGCCACGTAACCCCACAGGACCTCGGCACGAGGTGCCAGAGATGCTCTGCTGATGGGAAGAGCTCGAGCCGGCACACAAAGGAGGCAAGGATCCAGCTGTAAATTAATATTTTATAGAACACCAAGAAAAATCAGAGAGGCTAATTACAGCGATAATCATCGCGGCCCGGAGGCATTTCCATGGAAGTCAGGAATTACCCAGGATTACCTCAGCCCTCGCAGCAGCCCGCGCGGGAGGCGAGCGCGTGCGGCCGTGCCACGGCACCCAGCACCTCCTCCTGGGCCAGCTGGGGGTCCACGACCCAAAATGAAGAGCTTTGGCAGCCTCCTGGCATCCCACTGCAGCTGCACAGCCTTTGGCTTGCTGAGCTGGCTGGGGTGGATGGAGGGATGGTGGGGTTTGGGGCTGGGTGCTCCCCTGGGCCCCACTGTACCTGTTTGTCCCCAGTGTCACTGATGTGGGAGCCACCGCTGACCTCAGGCTGCTCAAAACCCTGAGGGGTTCAGGGAACCACTGGCAAAAACTTTGTGGATGTGCCCCCAGGGAATGTTTTTCCTATGGTTCATTAATTTAGTGTTATTAACTGATATTTGCATAATTTATCCAGTGATGGAATGAATTCCCTTAGGAAAGGGTGAATTCCCCATCAGCTTCTCACTTTGGAGGATGGGGGCACTGGCCAGCTCCAGCATGGCACAAAGGTGGTTCATGGCAAGCCTGGAACATCTCTGGGAGCTGCATGGCCAGGAGCTCTGCAGGCTGCTGTCCCACAGCCCAGGACAAAGCCAGGCCAGGCACCTCCAGGGGGAGCGGCTCGGGGAGCAGAGAAGCCTTGGTGCAGCTGCTTTGTGCCCCTGAGCTCGAGCAGAGGACACTGCTGGTCTGACACACAGAAAAACTCGGGTGAAGCCCCACGTGTGCTGTGCCCAGAGCGGGGAAGAGCCTGGGCTGAGGCTGGCCCCGGGCTGAGGGTGCTGAAGGTGCACAGATCTGTGGGTGCCTCTGTCTGCCCCCTCCCCTCCCCCTGCCCTCACCCTCCCGAGCTGTCTGTGCCCCTCGGGCTCGGGGCTGTGAGAGCACCCAGGATTACAGGAGATGGTCTGGGGGCTCCAGGGGCTGAAGCCTGGGCAGTTGTGCCACCTCTTGGGTTTGCTCCTGGCGCTTCGAGGGTGTGTGATGTGCTGAGCTGCTCCTGGCAGCGCTGAGAGCTCCGGGGCTGCTCCGAGCGGGCTGCGGGCACCGAGGGCTGCGGGCAGGAGGGGGCAGCTCTGTCCTGGGGCACGGCAGAAGGACTGCTCGCCCTTCCCGTCCAAAAGTGAGTCCCCAAATCCCTGCCTGGTGATATCGCAAGTTGTGCTCTCCTGGGAGCAGCATTAGCCTCCTCGCCCTGACCGGCCGCACTTCTGGCTCTGGCTCATGAAAAATTTCTATTTCATTTCTTGAGACGAGAACACCTCTGGTAGCACTAGCACAGGAACAGGACAGCTTGGCCAAGGCAGTCCAGGATGAATCTAAAATCTCCAGCCGAGTGTCCGCTGCTCGGGGAAGGTCCCTGGGGACACTGGCAGGAGGGACGGGAGTGAAGCGGGCGTGGGCTGCAGGGCTGCCCGAGCTCCCCCGGGCACGGCAGGGCTGCCCGAGTTTCTCCGGGCACGGCAGAGCTGCCCGGGCTCCCCCGGGCACGGCAGAGCTGTCCGGGCTCCCCCGGGCACGGCAGGGCTGCCCGAGTTTCTCCGGGCACGGCAGGGCTGTCCGGGCTCCCCCGGGCACGGCAGGGCTGCCCGAATTTCTCCGGGCACGGCAGAGCTGCCCTTACACCGCTGCCTGCAGAAGAGACGGGCTTTGGGCTGGGACACAGCCTTGTGCCAGACCCCTTGGTCCAGCCTAGTGAGTGCTCAGGAGATGGCAGCTGTCCCCTTTGAGGTGCCCTCGCCCTTCATCCATGCCGGGTTTCTCTTCCTGAGGAGCACCGGGAGCCTGATGTGCTGGGGATGAGGAGCTCTCCCCGCTGCCTCCACGCTGCTGGATGCGGCGCCTTCCTGACAAGCACGGCTTAATCCCGCCCTGGAGCGCTCCGTGAAGGAATCAAAGCGTGAGTCATCTCCCTCCAAACCTCAAACCGTGTCACAGATTATCCCTCGTGCTGCTGAAGTTCTTTCTTCCCCCACACGCCTGAGTGCAAGGGAAGCAAACGCGTTTCGCACATCGCAGCTCCCGCACAGCTCGGGCCACCTGCGTCTGTCCCGGCTCGCTCTGCCCTCTAGTAGCGACTGCACTTACAGCAGTCGTAGAATCACGGCATCGTGGAATTGCTTAGGGTGGAAAAGCCTTCATCCATTCCCCCAGCACCGCCAAACCCAACATTAACCCGTGTCCCCAAATGCCACAGCTTTACGTCCTTTATATTCCCCCAGGGACGGTGACTCTGTCACTGCTCTGGGCAGCTGTGCCAGGGCACAGCCCCTGCAGTGAAGAAATTTTCTTTAATGTCCAATCTAAACCTCTCCTGGCCCAAATTGGGCCATTCCCTCTCCTCCTGTCCCTGTTCCCTGGGAGTAGAGTCCCATCCCCCTGGCTGTCCCCTCCTGCCAGGAGCTGTGCAGAGCCACAAGTCCCCCCTGAGCCTCCTTTACTCCAGGCTGAGCCCCTTCCCCAGTTCCCTCAGCCTCTGCTGGTGCTCCAGCCCCTTCCCAGCTCCATTCCCTTCCCTGGACATGCTCCAGCCCCTCAGTGTCTCTCTTGAGGGGCCCAGAACTGCCCGCAGGATCTGAGGTTTGATTTGTGGGTGCCCTGCTCTGCTGCACCCCCAGCCTCCAGCCCAGAGTTCCCCTTGGCTGCCCTGGCTGGGCAGGGGCATGGCCAGGGATTTAAGGGCTGTGGGGTCACTGGAGCCTGCCCTGGCTCTGCTGGCATCCTTGGCATGGACATGCAGCTGCCACGGGCAGAGCTGTGTGGTTTTCCTGCAGTCTTAGCTCCTGAAGGAGTAATTCACCTCTCTCCTTTGCCAGCTAGAAAAATCCCTGCTGGTCACTGGGGCTGGAGCGTGGACGTAGCCTGGAATGGGTTTGGTGTGGCTGGAGTGGGCTGGGAAGGGCAGAGCTTTGAGGTGGGGTTAGTGAAAGTTGTCCCTGCCATGGCAGGGGTGTTGGGATTGGATGGTGTTTAAGGTTACTTCCAACCCAAACCATTCTGGGATTCTAGGACTCCCAGGCTTGGATTTTGTTAGACCCCCAGGCAGGTGAGGCTCCTGCAAATGTTTGCACTCAACATGATCCAGTGCAGGCACTGGGGCACAGAGTCATGGCATGGTTTAGGTTGGAGGGCATCTCTAAAGGTCTTCTGGTCTGACCCCCTGCCATGGGCAGGGACACCTCCCACTATCCCAGGGTGCTCCAAGCCCCATCCATCCTGACCTTGAACACTTCCAGGACTCCACTTCTCTGGGCACCCTATGCCAGGCATCTCCACCCTCACTGTAAAAAACTTCTTCATATCTGGTTTAAATCTACCCTCTTTTATTGTAAGGCCATCACTTACTGTCCTATAACAACAGGTCCTGCTAAAAACTTTGTCACCATCTTTCTTGGAGCCCCTTTAGGTCCTGGAAGGGGCTCTGAGGTCTCCCTGGATCCTTCTCTTCTCCAGGTGAACACCCCCAGCCTGCCCCCAGAGCAGAGAGGTTCCAGCCCTCGGGGTATCTCTGTGACATGACCAAGGACAGGACCCCAAATCTCGGCCACCAGCAGCTGGTGACAGTGACAAACTGGGGAGGACGATGCTTTTCCCGGAGCTTCATCAATACCCCATAACAACCCCTTGGCTCGGATCTGATCCTTGGCGAGACATCCAGGGACTCCGCAGGGCACAGGGGAAGCGTGGAGAAGATGGTGGCAACGCCACACCTGGAGAAGACGATGCCCAAACCTCTCCCTCTCACCGGAGCACCGCTTCCCCTCCGGGCCGTGCCCGCGGGAGGATTTCCAGCGGGATGCTCCGGACCCGCGGAGCGGCCGGGGCCGCTCGGGGGGCGCGGGGCGGAGCGGGGCGGGGGCGGGCGGGGGCACATGCGCCGTGCGCGCACTGCGGAGCGGCGCGGGGCGCGGGCAGCGCCGGCGGAGCGGGGCGCGGGGCGCGGGCAGCGCCGCCGGCGGCCGCAGCCCCGCACGGCCCCGCACGGCCCCGCACGGCCCCGCACGGCCCCGCACGGCCCCGCCGAGACACGTCCCGGCCCCGCCGGCGCGGCGGAGGTGAGCGCAGGGGATGCGGGGGGTCCCTGTGCCCCCAGGTGTGAGCGCGCATGGGGGGGCGTCCCTTCGCGGGGCATCGGGGGCGTCGCGGCCTTTTTGTGGGGGTCTCCCCTATCTTTTCATCCTTTTGGGTGGGCATCGGTGCTGGCGGGGATCTCCCACCGCTCTGCATCCTGGCATGGGGGGTGGGTGATCCTCTGCTGCTTTCCATCTTTCCGGTGGTGGGGGGAGTCCTTGCGGGGGAGGGGGTTCTCCATCCCTTTACATCCTTTCGGGGGGATCCTCCATCCCTTCGCATCCTTTATGGGGGGTTCTTCCGTCCCTTCGCATCCTTGCTGGGGGGGTGGGGGGAGGGCCGCTCTGCATCCCCGTCTTGCTGCATCCCCCCCAGCTTTGCATCCGTGCCCGGGGGCGGGGGGCTGTCCTCCATCCCTTCGCATCCTTGCTTTGGGAAGGGGCTGTCCAAGCCGCTCCGCATCTTTGCGTGGGGGGTCCCCCCACTTTGCAGCTATTCATGGACGGGGGTGGGGAGATCCTCCACGTTTTGCACCTTTGCCTGGAGGGGGTCAGGCTGCTCCGCACGTTTTCATGGCGGGGGGAGGGATCCCGGCAGCGCTTGACACATTTGCACCGCGGTGCTCCGGGCCTCTCTGCACCCTTGAGCTGGGAGGGGAGGGGGTGTGTGCGCTGTCACTTCGCATTCCTACATGGAGAGGGAGGGGGACCTGGCTGCTCTGCACCCTTGCATGGGGGCGGCGTGGGGGCGGGGGGGCTTCACCTGACATCCTTGCCATCCTGGGGAGGGAGGATCCTTCACCTTTACATCACTGTGCGGGAGAAACTGGGCCCACGCTTGCCTGTGCTCCCACAACCAGCACAGGGCAGGGCTCCTCACCCCATGGCTGGGGAATTGGGGGGGGGTCCAAATTGGGGGGGCTCTGCAGGCTGATATGAGGCTGGGCCACAGAGGGGACAGCGCTGAGCAGGGCACAACCTGCTGTCACCTGTCATGCACGCCCCCCCCTCCCCATCCTGGTGCCCTCCCAGGCGTTTGGAGCCCCGCCGGGTTCAGAGCCCCCTTGGTGACCCCCCCTAGCCCGGGCACCCCCTGGGCAGAGCTGCAGGTGGGCCCAGAGCCCCTCAAAGCTGCCAAGCCTGGGCCTCCACGCTCAGTGATTCAGCTACTTGCAGGGAGCTTTAATTTTCTCGCTTCAAACTCGAGTTCTTGCTGCCTCGTGGCGGTGTCGGCGCGATGGATTACCTGCGGATTGAGATGCTTTCTAAGGGAGTTTGTGGCTGCTCTGTGTGGCCGGCACAGCGGAGCCAGCGGCCGGACACGCTGCCGGAGGAGGGGAGGGCAGCGCAGCGCCGGGATGTGCGGGCAGCTCGGGAATGGCAGGATTAATAATTCATCTTCCAAACTTCAGCGTGCCAAGGCACACCCCGCACGCTGCAGCTCACTGCCTGGGTTTTAACGAGATTGCTGGTGTCATTTTCTTTTTTAAAAATGGCGTTTTGGTGGTATTTGAATATCTCGGTAGCTCCCAGGGTGACGGGTCGCAGAGCTCGGTGAGGAGGGCAGGGTGGTGGCGGCATCGGTCCGGCAGAGCCTTGCTCTGGCAGGCAGAGGGTTAATGTGCACCGGGCTGTGCTGTCGCAAACGCAGAGCAGGAGCAGGGCTCTTACCCAGACCGCTGTGATGCACTCAGACCCCAAATGTCCGCTCCTTCTCCCGGGAGCTGATGCCCGCGGAGAAAACTGGAGATGAAGCATATTTTGCTTTGAGCTGTCATCTCCCTCGGCCCAGTTCTGAACCAAAGATGCTCATCCTCCATTTTATGGCGGATGACAAATCAGCCGCCGATGCCAAGATCTTGACAAGTTACGAACAACAGCCCTCGAGCCAGAAGTGTTAAGAAATAAAAAAAGAAAAGCAAGAACGCTTTTTCTTCCCCCCCCCCTTTTTTTTTTTTGCAGAGCTGCTCATCCAAAAAGACACCCTCTTGAGCTGCGCCCCGCGGGCATTTCACACATCTCTGAGCAGCGAGGCTGCAGCCAGCTCCAGGCTGGGATCTGCCTCCTGTTCCCCACATGCACCCGGAGTTTTGTAGGGTGCACGCCCGGCTGTGCTGGGGAAAGCCAGGCGGACAGGCAGGGGAGCGGCCGGCGGAGCGCAGCCCCGCAGGGAGCGGGCTGGGAGCGCTCTGCTCCGCGCCTGGAGATGCCAGCGCTGCCTGCGCCTGTTCCCAAAGGCAGCGGCGGCGGCTTTGCAGAAATCCCCTCTCTGCTGGCCCAGGGCTTCCCCGCTTTATCAAAGCGCCTTCTATACTGGGGAGAAAAAGGCTGGTTTGTTCAGCAGCGTCCTGCCCGCACAGCCCGGCAGCGAGCGAGGGAGATCCTTCTGGTAATGAGCTGGGCACAAAAGGGGAAAAAAGCTGTCATTGAAGATTTTCCTTTGGTGATAGAGTCATTAAAAACAACACATGATTCCTGGGCCAGCAGGGATCTTTCGCAGCCAAAGCAGAGCTGAGATGTGTGCCGTGTTCCCACAGCCCCAGCCCCTGGCTCCTCCTCTGAAGATCAAGGCAGTGCCGCTGCTCCCGGGCATTCCTGGCGCAGGAACCAGGCGTGGAGCAGCCAAGGGATGACGGAGGAGGGTCGTGCATAGCTTCATCCATAACTTTCCCCTCCTTTTTCCTTTTCCCTTCAGCATTAGGATATCGGGATGGACTTTTTTTTTTTCTTTTTTTTTTCTTTTTTTTTTTTTTTTATGGATTCTGCCTGGATAGGGATACTCTGATCTGTATCCGTAGCAGAGATAGAGGCAAAGGGTGAATGGGAAGGACCTGGAGAAGTGGGCCTCAGCTCCATAACCATTGCCAGGGCTCCCCATTTCTGAGAAATCAAACAACAGAACCCAAGCTCTGTGTTAACTGAATGCCAAGGAAAGTCCTGCCTGAAAATCCACTTGCCAGAGATGGGGCTGTTCAGCCTGGAGAAGAGAAAGCTCTGGAGAGACCTCAGAGCCCCTTCCAGCACCTAAAGGGGGCTTATCAAAAGGAGGGAAAGACTTTTTACAGGGGGAAATAGTGACAGGCCGATGTGGAATGGCTTTGAATCAAAAGAGGAGAGATTTAGATTAAAATTTAGGAAGAAACTATTGGCTGTAAGGGTGCTGAGGCCCTGGCACAGGGTGCCCAGAGAAGCTGTGGCTGCCCCTGGACCCCTGGAAGTGTCCAATGCCAGGATGGACAGCAGGAATTGGAGCAGCCTGGGACAGGGGGAGGTGTCCCTGCCCATGGCAGGGGGTTGAATGAGATCATCTTAAAGGTCCCTTCCAACCCAAACCTTCCTGTGATTCTGTGATTTACAGCATTTGCTCTCACCTACCCTAAAAGAAACATCATCTAGGTAAAACCCCTCCAGCAGCCTGTTTGTTTTAAACCAGACTCACAGCAGGACGAGGTTTCTGTCCTGACCCCAGGGTAATGCTTTTATGGCATCCTCCTAAGCAGGGCTGGTGCTGCAGAGCCCATCCCTCGGCAGTGGTGGGGGTTTGGAGATGCTTCAGTCAAGCGCTGCTCCTAGAGCTGAAACATTTTACAGTAGAAGGAGGGGGGAAAATATCCCCCAAACCAAACCACCAACGGTGACATTTACTAACAAAGCTCCCGAGGAATATTTTTAGCTGTGATTTAGCGTTGTGCTGCACTTTGCTGTGAAGTGTTCCCTCGCTGCCGTGGGCCAGGAGGAGCCGCAGAGGGGCCGGGGGGAGGCGGCGGCGCTGCCCGGCGGGACACGGGGCGCGGCCGGGGAGCCCTGGAGCCGTGCCCCCGGCCAGCCGGCCACGGCTCTCTGCCCCCTTTGGCAGCAGGGCCTGGCCCTTCCCCAGCTCCTCCCAGATCTGTTCCTGGCCGGCAGAAAGATCCCTCTGGCCCACCCGGGGGCTGAGACCTCTCCTCTGGTTTCTCAGCCCTGCGTTCCAGCCTCTCTGATCTCCTGAGGATGGGGGACAAAGCCACCATCCCACACCCGGGATTTCAGCCTCCGAGGCATTCTTCCACCTGATGCTTTGCTGACCCTTTTGCAGTGGGGCTGGGGTGTTTCTGTGGTCCCAGACCATTCGTAAAGCCAGGCTCCTTTGGGATGCAGAGGTCCCAGGGAAGGGGCAGGCAGTGGCATGGTTCCTCCCATGCCCACCAGCCCCCAGTGCCGCCCTGAGAAATCACTCTTGCTGAAGTCCTGCCCTCTGCTTTACTTGGGATCCAGCTGGTTTTAATATATTTAATGAACCTTTGGAGCAGCAGTCACCTTCCCAGGGAGCAGTGACATTTGTCATGCTGCTGGTGTTCTCAGGCGCTGGGGCTGGCAGAAAGAGAAGAAGTGGTGGCAGATGCATTTTGTAAATTGGAGCAGCGAGTCCTTGCAGCTCACGCTCCATTTTGTGGGAGGTAAATCAGCAGATCTGGCCCAGCTCTCCCAGGCAGGTTTCCCCCTGCACCACAAAGAGCCACCTGCACAGCTTTTCCTGGCTGAACTTCTCCTGAGACAACAGAACTTCAGCCCCTGTAGGCTCTGCTCTCCCCATGGCTGGTAGGAAAAAAGGAGTTTAGAGCCACCTGAAGCAGAAGTTGCTCCTCAACCATGAGGTGGCTGTTGGTGGCCTCTCTGCCCTCTGCAGGTTTGTCCTGTTGCTCTTTGAACCATCCCACGCTGGTTTCCACCACGCTGTGGCAGAGCTCCACAAATTGACACCTCGAGGAGCTGCTGCTTTCACACCTACACCTATTTCTGTCTGCTCAGAAGCATCACACACCCCCAGATCCTTCCCAGCCCTCTTCTGCCTGATCCATCCTGCCAAACTCCACAGGATCAGCTCCTTCAGGCACCAACAACCCCACGGAGTGTCAGCTCTGCCTCTTGTCCTTTCCCTGACTTCAGATTCAGGGGTTTTGTTGCTCCTTTCACTATTTCAGGACTATTTTGTGCCTCCCTCCTGCCCCCAGCCCTTCTTCACCTCTGCATTCCAAGGGTTCTGCACCACAAGCAGCCACCACAAGATGTGGCACTTCTTGTTTGTTTAATATTCACTTACAAATTTTTTGTTCATGGTTAATAGGTTTTTCAACATATCTCTTGGTTTTTTTTCACTACTCTGGCTCCTGGCATCCGACCAAAGATTTGCTGCCTTGCAAAAGCCTCCAGTTCCTGGCAGTGTCTGCTCCTCAGGGCTCAAAAGGACCCTGGGGAGCCCAAATTGGGAAAGACCTTTGATTGCAAGGGCTGAGCAAACAGACTGCCCCAAAGCTTGGCCCAGAACTGAGCTTCGGGCAGGGCTGACCCCAGCTCCCAGTCTTGAGGTGTTTGTTTCACCACACAGTACCCCACACCCTCCCCAAATGCAAGCTCGGGGTTTTTCCTGGCTGGCTGAAGAGTGAAGGAGCTTTCCCTCATTCCTGCTGCTCATGCACCCCTGATCCCATGAGAAATCCTGGAGGTGCCTCGATGGCAGCATGGACATCCTTCCCTCCAGTGCTGCCCATCTCTGCCATGGCTCCACTCCCACTCCAGGCTTCTCCTGCAGGGAGCACCCACAGAAAACAAACCCCAAAATGGTTTTCTGCTCCACCACGGCTCAGTGAAGGAAGGTGGGAGCCAGGACACCTCTCCCTTCTCTCTCAGGCCACACCAAGCAGGGCTCCAGGGCTGCAGGTGCTGGGCACTGTCCAAGCCAGAAATCTGCCACAGGGTTTAAGCAGCACCTGAGCGATCTGAGGTCACCTGCCTGTCCCTCCTTGCAGGGCCAGCAGAGCACAGCTGGTCCTTCAGGTGTGGATCTGCCTGCAGGGCTGTAAATCACAGCCCAGTGGGAGAGAGAGTGGCTTTGGGGGCAGGGAGGGGATCAGGGCACAGTGATGCACATGGAAAGCTGCTGCAAAGACTGTAAGGAGCAATGACAGGACACAAAACTCTTTTTTTTGGAGCCTGTTACAAAATGAGAGCTGCTTTTCTGCCCTGATGGACCCCAAGGACATAAAATGCCAGGTGCTGGTGCTGCTGAGGTGAAGGAGAACATCTGGAAGGAGCCAGTGGAGGGGTCACCCCTGGGCCAGCAGCTGCAAGTCACACCCCAGCCTGCCTGCCAGGGACTGGGGCAGCCCTTATTGACCAGAACTGCTCTGGGGCAGCAGGGGCTGCTCCTCAGTGCTGCCAGCAGCTCTGGATTTGAGATGCTGCTGGCAGTTTGTTCCTTGGGGCAAATTGTTGGAATTTGAGGCATTGATGATTCTGAGATTGTAGAAAGTCTCTGTCTGTCAGCCCCCTGCCAAAGCAGAAGCCAGAATTGGTCTGTGCTGTTTCCAGGTTGTTTATTCTGTTTATCTCTCACATGTTCTGCTGCCCTGCCCAGCTCTGTCCTGCAGGGCAGCGTGTGGGGCTCTGCCCTCAGTGGGATGTGACAAACATTCAATACCAGAAACTCCTGGGCTGGATTTACAATAACGTGCCAATATCTGTCACCTACGTTGGACAGTGTGTCCCCAGCCTGAACCAACAGAAAAATGCCAACACCACAGTGAGACAGGGAGGGCATGAAGAAGGAGAAAAAGGACAAGGCACACCCAATTTCCTGCATCTTGTCCCCTTTGGACCCCTAGTCTAGAAACCTAAAATTTTACTTTTTTACCCATGCCACACTTAATTATGACTTGTATCAAACACTCAGAGCTGGTAATTGATCCTGTAAGAGTGAAAACTCTTTTCCATGGACAGAGATCACAGCCAGTGTCCCTGGGGGCTCTGTCCAGGGGGGTTCCTGACCCCCTGCCAGGGCAGCCAGAGGGATGCTCTGGGCTCCCACACCACGGCTGTGTCCAGTGCCCGTGGCCGTGGCTATGACCCAAGGGGATGCTGAGAATGGCTCTTTGTTCCCTGCCTCTAATTGCTGGCCCGGGCAGCTCGTTAGGGGCTTTGCCCTGTGCCCTCCATTCCCTGCAGCCTGGGACGTGCCAGGGCTCAGCCTCTGAGGGCAGATTTTGGGGTGACACAGAAAACCAGCTTGGGGTGAAGCTGCCTCAGTTCTTTGCACGGCCTGGGGGGTTCGGGGCTGCCCAGAAATCGGAGGGGGTTGTACATGTACACGCAAATGCTGTCACCCAGGAACTGCAGAAATTTGATTTTTGGGAGGCGGGGACAGCACCACATCCGTGAGCAGGGGAGCACTGGAGGACACAGAGCAGAAATTTGATTTTTGGGAGGTGGGCACAGCACCACATCCGTGAGCAGGGGAGCACTGGAGGACACAGAGCAGAAATTTGATTTTTGGGGGGTGGGGACAGCACCACATCCGTGAGCAGGGGAGCACTGGAGGACACAGAGCAGAAATTTGATTTTTGGGAGGTGGGGACAGCACGACATCCGTGAGCAGGGGAGCGCTGGAGGACACAGAGCTCCGAGCCCGAAGCCCCGCAGAGCCCTGCGGAGGGCTCAGAGCCCAGCCCTTCGGAAAGGCTTTGGGGGGAGCTGGAATTTGCATTTGAAAGCAGCGGAGGAGCTGCTGCCGCTGCTGGGAGCGCTGGCCGGGTGCTCTCAAAGGGAAACTGTTCCGTCCAGCGCTCCCGGGGCCAAAAAATGTGAACTCCGCAGATCGCTGGCTCCGCTGGCGGGCAGCATCCCTGGCTCCGCTCACAGCGAATGAGGGGAGCGGCTTTTTTGGGAAAGATGGAGCGGGTGGGGAATGCTCGGGACGTGAAACGGGAAATTCTGCTCTCTGGGAACGCTCTTGGTGCCCTCTGGTCAGCACAGGCACCAGTTCGCTTTGGGAGCTGAGCTGAGCCCGGATGCACTCGTGGCACTCAAGACCCCTTGTGTGAGCCTGTGGGGTCGCTGCCTGTCCCTGTCCCAGTCCCAGTCCCAGTCCCAGTCCCAGGGTCCGTGTCCCAGTCCCAGTCCCAGGGTCCCTGTCCCAGTCCCAGTCCCAGGTCTGTGTCCCTGTCCCTGTCCCAGTCCCAGGGTCCATGTCCCAGTCCCAGTCCCAGTCCCAGGGTCCGTGTCCCTGTCCCAATCCCAGGGTCCATGTCCCAGTCCCAGTCCCAGTCCCAGGGTCCCTGTCCCAGTCCCAGTCCCAGGGTCCATGTCCCAGTCCCAGGAGACACCACCATGGATAATAAATGTTCCTTTTTTGCCTCTTTTCCCAGCCTGTGTCCCACCATTCACCCTTCACATCAGCAGGGTACCCTGTCCCCAGCACCCCACAGCCTGTAGTGCCCATCCTTCATCCTTCCCTGTGGCTCCCATGGGTGCCCTCAGTGGGGATGAGGCCTTTGATCTCCCTCCATCTCCTTAAACCCTATAGAAAATGAACCATCCCCAGTTCAGGGCGGACAGTGGAGCAGGGGACTCCCAGGGATGCTGTGGGACACCCAAAGATGCTGTGGGGGTGCACACAGGAGCTATGGGGACACCCAGGGATGCTGTGGGGGCACCCAAAGATGCTGTGGGGGTGCACACAGGAGCTATGGGGACACCCAGGGATGCTGTGGGGGCACCCAAAGATGCTGTGGGGGTGCACACAGGAACTATGGGGACACCCAGAAATCCTGTGGGGACACCCAAAGATGCTGTGGAGGCTCACAGGAACTATGGGGACACCCTAAAATGCTGTGGGGGCACCCAAAGATGCTGTGGAGGCTCACAGGAACTATGGGGGCACCCAGAAATGCTGTGGGGGCACCCAAAGATGCTGTGGAGGCTCACAGGAGCTATGGGGACACCCTGAAATGCTGTGGGGGCACCCAAAGATGCTGTGGAGGCTCACAGGAGCTATGGGAGCACCCAGGGATGCTGTGGGACACCCAAAGATGCTGTGGAGGCTCACAGGAGCTATGGGGGCACCCAGAAATCCTGTGGGGACACCCAAAGATGCTGTGGAGGCTCACAGGAACTATGGGGGCACCCAGAAATCCTGTGGGGACACCCAAAGATGCTGTGGAGGCTCACAGGAGCTATGGGAGCACCCAGGGATGCTGGGGGGCCACGCAGGGAGCTGGGATGAGCTGGCCACAGCAGCTTGTCTCAGTGCAGTGTGTGCACAAATAAAAGCCTGGAGAGCCTGCAGTGAGCTGGAAATAATGGCATTACAAGCGCTCCCTCGCTTCTCTTTGGGCTGGATGAGGCTTCTCAGGGCCAGCTGAAGGGCTGAGCACAGGGCAGTTTGCTCATGGCTTGAGCACAGCTCTGGGAAGTGAGTGGGAAAGGACACGGTGGCACAAAGGCGGGGACATCCTCACCTCCAGCCTGGCACCCGGGTGCTCAGCAGCACCCCAAGGTTGGCACCCCCAGAGCGCATCCATCCCCTGCTTGCTGCACCTGCCCCGTGCCAGCGTGGGGAACTTCTGGAGGAAGCTGGGGGAGCGTGGGGGGAGCAGGCACATGGTGAGAGTTGTGTATTTTGGTTTTTCCTTCCCAGGAGAGGCGTGAGGGCTCGCCATGCCGCTGGTGAAGAGGAACATCGAGCCCCGGCACCTGTGCCGGGGGGCCCTGCCCGACGGGGTGACCAGTGAGCTGGAGTGTGTCACCAACAGCACGCTGGCTGCCATCATCAAGCAGCTGGGCAGCCTCAGTAAGTCATGGCACAGCCACCCGCTGGGGGATGGCACCGGGATGGCACTGGGATGGCACTGGATGGCACTGGGATAGCACCAGGATGGCACTGGATGGCACTGAGATGGCACCAGGATGGCACTGGATGGCACTGAGATGGCACCAGGATGGCACTGGATGCCAGTAGGATGCCCCAGTCACTCCCACCGGATTCAAGCACAGAGAACCAGGGGTTGTGTGAGAGCCATGTGGGCTGCAGCCACTCCTAATTCAGTGGGAATTATGCAGCTTGTTGAAAATAGGAGGATGTGCCGACTTTTAATTTTTAAATTTTATTATATATATTTATTCATATAATTTTATAGAATTAATTGCTTCTGAAACAAATTATTATTGTTATTATTATTTTAATTTATTTTCTATTATTATATATTTATTATATTTATATTATTAGATATATAGATCTATAGCTATAGATATAGATATATAGTTATATAGATACAGATATATAGTTATATAGATACATAGATAAACTTTTTAAGTTTTGGGGGTTTTTTTTGCTAAGCTCACAATGGGCACTTGGTGACATTTTGAGACCCATTTTCCTCCCACAGCTGGTCTGTGCAGTGGGGGATGGAAAGCTTTTCAGGAGCCCCTTGCTTCTCCACTTGGCCAGAAATAGGAAGGTCAGGTGAAGATTTAAAATACCCCAAGCTATTCTTTTTAAAGTTAGAGCTTTTTGAGGAAGAGAGGTCTTGATCAAAGGTCTAAACCCTCAGCTGTCTTCGTGCCCTGGGACTGACCTCGGCAGAAAAGGGGCAGATGAGAGCACTGACACACCACTGTGAAGGTTTAACAGGGGCAACTTAGTTCATGCAGAATATCCACTTAAAATAGAGAGAAGCTATTCATGCCCCAGCTCTTTCACACACATCCAGAAGAAGATTCTGCTCTAAAATACTCCCAGAAAAATAAACCCAGGATGTAGGGAGCTGCTGGAAGTGCAGTGGCTCGCACGAGCAGCGCCCATGTCTGCTCAGCTTCCTATGCAGGGGAAAAGGGAGTCAATGTGACCCAGCTGGTGAGTGCTCGGAGGAGGTTTACAGGTGGGCTTGGAGGAAACCCTGAGGATCCCTGGGATGGGATGGGATGGGATGGGATGGGATGGGATGGGATGGGATGGGATGGGATGGGATGGGATGGGATGGGATGGGTGCTGTAGCCTACAGATATCAGCAATGCTCTGCCAGATACCTCACTCAGTGCCATGATAGGAATAACTCTAATAAAAAGCTAAATAATCCTAAATAAATAACTGTAAATAAATAAGCTGTTGTAGGGATGCACTGAGAGATGCAGGAAAAGAACTGATAAAGTGAAACAAATTACAGATCCTCCCTGCTGTGGCACTGTCCCCAGTGCCCTGCTCTTGGCTTTCTACCTGAGCTGAATTTCCCCAGGTCACATTGTGTGATGGTCATTTTTTTTGGCTGATCTGCCCTGATGGATCCAAGGGCTCTCTGGGGCACTGGGAATGTTCTGTGTCCCTGTGGGTGCTGCTCTCCCTGGAAAGGGGTGCTCATTTGGGCTCCCCCGACTCCTTGCAGCACTTTGGGAGAGGATGAGGCTCAGCTCCCAGAAATCCAGGCTGGGGAGAGCACCCCAGGGAGCCAGCGGGGAGGGGGTGCTCCAGGGGATGGGCTGAGCCGGGCAAGCCACCTGCTGTGGTGACGGGCGCGTTGTCCCCTGCCAGGCAGGCACGCAGAGGACATCTTCGGAGAGCTGTTCAACGAAGCCAACAGCTTCTACATGAGGATGAACTCACTGCAGGAGAGGGTGGACCTGCTGGTCATCAAGGTGACGCAGCTGGACTCCACCGTGGAGGAAGGTGAGGGGCTGGGGCTGGTTTGGGCTGATGTCCAGGCGTGCTCTCGGGACCAGACCCCCGCCATGCCGTGCTCGGCGGGCTGAGGCCACCCCTGCATCCCTTGTCCTGCCTGTGCCCCCCCAGTTTCGCTGCAGGACATCAACATGAGGAAAGCCTTCAAGAGCTCCACGGTGCAGAACCAGCAGGTCGTGTCCCGCAACTCCATCCCCAACCCGGTGATGGAGATGTACCAGCGCTGCGACAAACCCCCGCCCCTCAACATCCTCACGCCCTACAGGTACGGGGCGCAGCTCTCCCGGGGGCTCCGAGGGGGTCCTTTCCATGAGAAGGATCTGGTGTGCCCCCATTTGTGTGCTGTGCTGCCTCCCCCATTGTGTGGGATGCTTGGAACGTGTGTCCACAGCCTGCAGGTGCTGACTGCTGTGTTGGATGTGTCTGTGGTGGGGCAGCAGCTCATGGTCACGACACCAAAGCCCTTGGGAAGGGGAACAGGGGATCTTCTCCTGTGGCTGGTAACCCTCTCTCCCCTTCCCAACCCCCAGGGATGACAAGAAGGACGGCCTCAAATTCTACACCGACCCCTCCTACTTCTTCAACTTATGGAAGGAGAAGATGCTGCAGGCGACAGAAGACAAGAGGAAGGAGAAGCGCAGGCAGAAGGTGGCTGGGGGCAGGAGGGGGACAAGGAGGCTGGACCTGGGGACAGTCACCTCCTGGTGCAGAGGGCTGGGTGATGCTCCCCAGGGACTGCTCCTGCTCCGGAGGAGCCGGGCTGGAGGTGGAGCCGTGGCTTTGTGTTCCCGCAGGAGCAGCGGCTGGTGGAGGACTCCACCCGGGAGGTGAAGAAGGTGAGGAAAGCCCGCAACCGGCGCCTGGAGTGGAACATGATGGCGTATGATAAAGAGTTCCGGCCGGATAACAGGTTCTCACCATCCCCCTATCACATGGCATCATCGGAAGGATCACTGTCCCCAGATAATAGGCAGGTTCTACCTCCTACACCTTCAGCTCACCGCTCTCCTTTGCTTTGCTCTTCCTCTCCGTCGTTGCGGGGGACGTGTTGCCCACAGCAGGGTCGGGGTGCTCAGCTGGTAGCCCGTGGTAGCTTCATGGGTAGCTGGTGTCCCCAGGGTGTCATCCTGGAGCTCAGGAGGAGCCTTGTCACTGGGATAAAACCAGAGCACTTTCCGTTTCGCAGCTAAGGGAAGAGAGCGGTTCAGCTCTGTTGTGTCCTCCTCCCCTCTGCTCTCACTCTGCTGCCTCGTACATCGATATTTTCATGGCTTTTCCTTGTTTTGTCGTCTCAACCCCAAAATACCCCCAAACCCACACCCCCTGAGCTCCCTCAGGACTACAACAGTCGGCTTTTCCTGTGCCGCACGCAGGTCCTACGCGTCGGACGCTGCCGACCACTCGTACCCGGCCAGCCCCAACCACCCCGCGCAGCTGCTGGCCCCGGCGGCCCACCTGGCCCCGGCGGAGCACAAGGAGGGGCTGGCGGCCACCAACCCCCCCGAGCTCGTGTTCCGGCCGGCCGCGGGCAGCCGCCAGAACAGCCTGACCCGCCTGCAGCAGCCCCACGCGCCGCCGCCCGCCGAGGCCGTCCTCAACGGGCCCAGGCCCCACCTAGTCAAGGATTACGGGTAAAGCTTCAGCCTGATTGCTGCTGGAGGGGTGTGCAAAGGAAGGGAGGCTTGGTGGGGGTCTGACCTCCCATTTCTGGGCTGATAGAGCAGCAGAGCTCTCCTCTGCAGCATCCATGGTCCAAAGCTGCTGGTGAGACTCAAGGCCAAATCAGTCAGGAGCGCTTTTGGGATAACATCATCCCAGATAACGGGGCAGAGTGGATGGAGGGCTTTTCCCTGGGGTGTTGCCTGCTTTCCACCACTGCATTACCCATAGCCCATCCCACCAGCACACCTCCACCACCAGTCCAGCTCCGGGACAGAGCTTTCATTGGGGTTCAGAGCAAACTAAACCAGCTGGGTGTTGGGATGTTTGATGGATACTGGGATGGGTGATGGTAGCTGGGATGGGTGATGGGTGCTGGGATGGGCGATGGGTGCTGGGATGGGTGATGGGTGCTGGGATGGGTGATGGGTGCTGGGATGGGTGATGGTTGCTGGGATGGGTGATGGTTGCTGGGGTGGGTGATGGTTGCTGGGATGGGTGATGGGTGCTGGGATGGGTGATAGGTGCTGGGATGGGTAATAGGTGCCATCCTTCAGTCAGCAGTGCTCTGGTAGCCAGGAGGGCCAGGTGTGCCCTAGAGGGCCTCAGGTCCAGCATTGCCAGCCAGGCAAGGCAGGAGATTGTCCTTCTCTGATCTGCACTGGGACGGCCTCACCTTGAATACTGGGGGCACCATAATATAAAAAAACATTGAGATATTAGACAGTGTCCAAAGGAGGCCATGAAGATGGCAAAGGGCTTTGAGGAGAAGCTCTGTGAGGAGTGGTTAAGGGCATTTGGCGTGCTCAGCTGGAGGAGACTGAGGAGAGACATCATTGCAGTCCACAAATTCATGTGGGGGAGCAGACGGGCAGATGCTGATCTCTTCGGTCCAGTGACAGGACCGAAGGGAATGGCCTGAGGCTGTGCCAGAGGAGGTTTAGGCTGGACATCAGGAAAAGATTCTTCCCTCAGAGGGTCGTGGGGCACTGAGCAGGCTCCGCAGGGAACGGTCACAGCCCCAGACCTGGCCGGAGCTCCGGGAGCGTTTAGACAAAGCTCCCGGGGATGCCCAGGGTGGGACTCTCGGGGATGGAGCTGCACTGGATGACCCCCGTGGGGCCGTCCTGGGTCAGCCCATCCCGGGGCTCTGTGATTCTGCCGGCGCTGACCGCCGTGCCCCGTCGCAGCCCGCAGCCGGTGCCCATGGCCGAGTACTTCGTCCCTCCGGCGCCGCCGCCGCCGCCGCCCGTCATCCCGTCGGCGCAGACCGCCTTCGACAGCCCCATCTCGGCTCCCCCCGCGCTGGCGCCCGGCTCGGCCGCCGCCCCGTCCTACGCCCCGTCACCGCCCCCCGCGCCCCCCGGCCCCTACTCCGCCTCGCCGCCGCAGCCCGGCCCCTTGGGCCCCCCGGTGGCGCCGCCGCCGCCGCCGCCCGGGCCGCCGGCCGTGTCCGCCTCGCCCGCGCACTCCGCCGAGCCGCCCGCCGCCGAGCCGCGCAAGCCGCCGGTGCCGCTGGTGCCCATGAGCGACGCCCGCAGCGACCTGCTGGCTGCCATCCGCAGGGGTGAGTGCGGGCGCCGGCACGCACGAGCTTGGTGGCCCTGCTATGAATGAAAAGGTGTCCAGCCAAATTTAAAACGAAAAAAAGTGAAATATTTGTGTTGCAATCAAATTTTATCTAGCCAGCCGCAAGGAAAGGACAGAGCCGAGCCCGGGGTCGGCCCTGGGTGTGCAACAAGGAGTCAGCCCCAGCAGAGGTTTTCCTCTGTGCCCACACGCCTCCAGCCTGGTACAAGGTTTTTATAGGGAAAATTCCGCCTGAGGCCAAGATTTCGGCAGTCAGTCTTTTCTTCCATTCAGAGTCCATAGGTTAATAAGATTTTCTTTTGTGGTGCTGAAGAACAATTCAGTGTCAGGAGTTGGTGAATCTCTTGATGAAATTTATGGGAACGCTGTATTCACATGGATCTGCCCGAGGATTTCCATGAGATCCATCAGGGGTCGTTCATGTGATTATCAGTGCCTGGGGTCCCTCTCCAGACATGGCCCATCTCCTGGGGTCCCCGTATCTCTCCAGACATGGCCCATCTCCTGGCCAAGCCACATTTTTTACTTGTAAATCGGGTTTCAACATACACCAAGTTTCACCTGCGAGGGTCAGGGGGGAGTCCTAATACAAACGTGTATACTCCCAACAAATATTCAATATCACATATATCATATTAGAAATGGCACGAATTATATCTACTACACATAACAGCCCGGTGATGGGCGAGGATGGTGGGACCTTGCCGGGGGGGATAAATGCAGTGTAGAGGTGGGGGACTCACAGTTGGGGGTGGAATGAAGCACCTCAGATTGCTGGCAGCTCCCAGGCATGTGGCTTCCTCCCAGGCTGTAGTGGATGATGTGCTCCAAGGTCTCTCACATTTCCCTTTCCTGCAGATCTCCAGGTCAAATAGTAAATTTAACCTTTCAGAAGGTTCAATATCTTCAGGCTGAGTGGAAGGAGAGGAGGAGCTTTATTCTACCATACAGCTTTGTAGTCATATATTCATAAAATCCTAGAAATGGAAGGGACCTTAAAGCTCACCCCATTCCACCCGCTGTGATGGGCAGGGACGCCTTCCACTGTCCCAGGCTGCTCCAAGCCCCAGTGTCCAGCCTGGCCTTTGGCACTGCCAGGGATCCAGGTTCAGCCAGAGCTACTCTGGGAACCTGTGCCAGGGCCTGCCCACCCTCCCAGGGAAGAATTTCTTCCTGACATTCAATCCAGGCCTCAGTTTACCACCATTCCCTCTTGTCCTGCCAATCCTATCCTCTCATCCCATATAACTCTGTAACCACCAGGGCAGCAGCCCTCTTGTCCCAGCCAGTCCTTTATAACTGCGGGGGGATGCTGCACACCACTGAAGCCTCCCCCCTTTTCCTGTAGGAATCCAACTCCGGAAGGTCCAGGAGCAGTGGGAACAAGAGGCCAAAAAAGAGCCGGTGGGCAATGACGTGGCGACCATCCTGTCGCGCCGGATCGCGGTGGAGTACAGCGAGTCCGACGACGACTCCGAGCTGGACGATAACGAGTGGTCGGACTGAGGGCCCGGGCGGGGCGGGCTCGGAGCTCCCGGCTCCGCTCCAGGTGTGTACGGGCACCTTCCCCACCGTCGCTGCTCGGGCAGCAGCTTTGCTTTTACACTATGTCCAAAAACCCTTCGGGCAGCAGCAGCAGCAGCACTGGTAGGATACACCTCGGAGGCAGTGAGACCAGAAATTAGCAGCACCTTCACAGTTAATGACTTTCCAAAATTCTCTGAAGGCAGGTTAATAGGATTACTCCAGATCTACACCTGGAGCAAGACTAGACTGGCCCTGAGTGTGCTTTGTGAGAGAAGGGAGCCCCAGAGGCAGCAGTGCTTTTCCAGCTAAATGTTAATTGTGGTAACTCCTGGAGGAGAAGCCTTGTTTGCACAGCTGGTGCCACCACGGGAGCTCAGGGGTGGGCTTGGGGACACTCTGCTCTGGTGGTTTGGGGTCAGGCAGCTCCAAAGGCTGCGTGAGGGCAGGAGCCTCCTTCCCTACCGAGCAACGCACCATGTTTAGTAGCAGTTGCACCCTTGTGTTGTTGCTCCCTGGAAAATTATGGAATGCTTTGGGTTGGAAGGCACCTGTTGGTGACCTGAGCCTGCATCCACCCTCAGAGCTGGTTTTCTAGGAGCAAAGGGGGAAGGCAAGGCTGGTGTGGCTGGCAGGGAGACACAGCCTTGTCTGTGCTTGTTCTGCCTTTTCCAGTGAAGGAGTAGAGGTGTCCAGGGAGCTTCCCTAAGCCCAGCTCTCCTTGGCCTCAGCATGACACCATTTCAGTATTCTTTGGGAAAAAGTGAATCAGACAATCTGCTGCTTTCAGGGAAACTCTCAACTTGCACTTTGCAGCCCCACAAACTGTGCCTGTACAACTGAGATCAGCTCAGATCCAGGCACTGATTCCCCTGCCTGATCCTGCTCCATCCCCTGTCCCAGTCTGGACACTGATGGAGGAGCTGGGTAACCAGGCCCTGGTTCAGCCCTGAAAATAACACAGAGTGTGACCCATGGAAGACGTGTCACAGAGCTACAAAGGGAGCAGGCACAGAGGAAGGCAGAGCAAAGGGGTGGGAAATACTGGAAATATCACAGGCAGGTGTGAAAATCTGCAGAGAGCTGGGAGAAGTTCCCCACCTGTGGAAGATGGGCCAGGACCAGCTGTGGATTGGGCAGTGTGATGTCCCAGACCCTCTCTTGTGTTTCCCTCAGGGAAAGCCTGAGCTCTGTGCCCAATTCCCTGCCTCTCCCTGTAGCCCTGCAGGTGATGGCTACTTCAGCAGTATTTTGACTATGTAGAAGCAGCCAGACCTGAAAAAGAGGTGGGAGGATATGGCTGAGACCCAAATGCTGATGGTTAAATTCACAAAATCCTAGAACTGTTTGGGATAAAAGGGACCTTAAAGACATTTAATTCCAACCCCCTGCCAAGGGCACCTTCCACTAGACCAGGCTGCTGATTTCCTGGGAAATGCTGGTGTTGAGCAATGTCCCAAACATCTGCTCATTTACCCCCAGTGACAAACCCCTCATGGCCAGATGTGGTGAATCCTCTGCCCAGCTGCTGGGAAATGCCACCAGGAGCTGTCCCGTCTCTGGAGTGGCACAAAATGGTCTCTTGTCCCTTGGATGTGACACCTTCCACAGCTCCACACCCAGGCTGGGAGCTGTGCTGCTGAGTGGGCTTGAGCAGAGGTGCAGAACGGATTTGGGATGTGGGAGAGGGCAAGGCAAGAAGCAGCAGGATACAGGGAATAACTCATCTGCACAACCCAAGGAGCAGGAGTGACCAGAGGGGCAGGGAGACACGGAACCCTGCAGGTGGCCAGGAAATTCCTGGTGCACACCAAGAGCTCTTGATTCTGGTGCTGACCCTCTGAGATGCAGGGAAATGGCTGCAGGAGCTTTTTACAGAGCCCCTGCAATGCCCAGGACCTGCTTTCCTTGGGAAGGCAGCTGGGGTTTGGCTGGAGCAGGTTCAGAAGGAAGCAGTGTAAAAATTCATGGCAACATTTAAGGTGGTGTTTCTGGTGGATCGTTATTAATGTAGATACAATCACAAAACTGTGTGTAAGCAAAGAGAAATTTGGTTTATTTAGGTGATTTAGGAAGAGTAATAATAACCCTTTGTGAGAGAGAGAAAACAGCAGAGCTGGTGGAGCTGCTCGTATCTGTTCAGAGGTGGAGGAGCTGCAGAGAGGCTGTGGGGACCCAGCAGAGCTGAGGAGCCCCACTGGCCCTGGCAAGGGGCTCAGGGACACACAGGACTGGCTCATCCCTTGGCTCTGTCACTGTCCCAGTTCTGCCAAGCTGAGCCAGTCCTGCTGGGAGCTGGAGAGCAGCCCAGTGCCCCTGAGAGATCAAGTCCCTTCTTTTCATGCACCAGTTGCTCTGCGTGTGTCACATGGGCCCGTGGTAACTGGGGCAGGACTCTGGGTGTGGGGCAGGTCAGGGCTGTCCCTGGGGCCTTCCTGTCACCTCACAGCACCTGAGCTGGGGCTGGCAGCTGCCAGGACCAGTGCCGTGGCATGGCAAAGTGCGTGACAATCACAGGAGGGTTGGAAGGGACCCTAGAGGTCATTTAGGTCACTCAGGTCACGGATGCACAGCTGGCAGCCCCAGGGGGGCAGGAAAGGCTCACCCCCATGTCCTCACATCTTCATGTTCTTACACCACGTCCCCATCGGGCATCCCAGCAGCCCCAGCACATCCTCACCCGTCCTGTTCTGCTGAAGGGAATCCCCAGATTACACAAACCCAGGTCACAGCTGCAAAGCCAGCCAGCAGCACCATGACCTGCCAGCACTGCCAGCTGGTTGGACACATTGATTTATTAAAAAAATATGGATATTGATCTAGTACCGATATCCAACTGTGATGGACAAAAACTCTCTAACAGTTTAAAGTTAGAAAGTGTGTGTTTATTGTTTGTGGGGTCACTCCCAAATCCACACTTGCAGCTTCCAGGTGATTACAGAGTATTGAATACCCAAAATACAAATACATATTCACTTCCTATGCCAATCACTCCCAAAGCCATTCAGCATGCGTGCTTTGTCCCTTGAAATGGGTCGGTGTCCCTTTCATGGGGAGAGGTCCCAAAATGAGGAAGTCAATGAAGTCTTCCTTGTTCTGACCTTTCTACCTTTTCAATGCCAATCTGACAAATGAACTCTTGGTAGAACTCCCATTCCTTGTCTTCAGTTGGTTTCAGAACAGAGGAGGCCCACAATTGTCTTATGTTCCTAAAAGCTATTTGTCAGTTTGTGTATTCTTCATTATAAACCCAGCTAACTAAACATTGTGCTGACAAGCAATCAGTTATTAGTTAACTACTAACTCCTAACTTCATCAAGACTTACTCATTTATTTTAATTAAATCTAGTAAGGCTTATTTCTAACTAAAATCTCTAAAATCTCTAAATTCCTTAAAATTTACGTTTCAACATCACCATCCTCCTCTTCAGGGACCAGAGCTGCCATGGAAACCCTTCAGCTGCTGTGGTAGCAGGGCTGGGACCCCCCATCCTCATCCCAGAGAGGTGTCTGGTGGAGAAGTGACCTCAGGGTGGGTTTGGACACCCATTCCTGGTCTGACCAGGCACACCCAGCTCCTCCCAGCAGCACCACAGGGCAGGCAAGCACCAGGAGTCCTTCAGGTGGGAAAAGACCTCCAGCTTTCTCCAGGCTGGAGCACGAATGCCCAAATCCCATGAGAGCCATCCCATCCTCAGTGCCTTCCCTCGAGGGACTCAGCCACGCTTCAGCACCTTTATTTGAGGCAGATTAACCTGGTTTCTGCTCAGGTGACCTTTGCAACCCAACAGAAGTGACACCAATTCCTTGGCTGCTCTGGGCAGGTTCTGCTGGGATTGTGCCACGCTAATTAACACTGTCTGTGTGCCCCACATGCTGCACACTCAGTGTTTTGTACATATGTGCCTATTTCTGCACGTTCTCCCCAAAGTAGGCCATGTTGAGTTACACAACCTGAAATGCTCAAATCCTCCTGTGGGCTGATATAAAAGTGAATATTTAAGTATTTTATCTAGCTTGGCAGACATTAAAAAATACAATCCAGGTCACAGATGATTGAATTTCTCCTCTCTCAAGAGTGCCAAAATTGGGCTGAGGAGATTCTCTGTACATTAAGGTATTGTGTTCCCTGCTAAAATATAGCAGTGGCATTTCATTGCCAAAGGATAATCACATAGTGCCAAACATTTAATGAGCCCAACTGATCTCCTGAGAACTCTTCTTTCCATTTTATCTGCTTCCCCCTACTTGCCAATTTATGGGCATAGATTAAAAATAATAAATATGGCTGTCAACAGCAGGGGGGGAAGATCCTGTGTCCATACAAACGGGTTGGGCTGGAGTCAGTGGAACAGTAAATGAGTAAATTTTGGTTCTGCTTGGAGATATTCATGGAAGGCTGGCATCCTTGAGGTCCATCAGGAACCTCTTGGACATCGCAGGTGCATCTGAAAAGGGATTTTACAGGGAGCACTGTGCCCATGGTGCAGCTGTGAAGCTACACCAGGTGTGAAGGCTGGTCCTGCTCTGGTTGCTGGGGGTTGGTGGAAGTCCTGCAGTGTTCACTCCTGGAACTGCACTCCCTGTCTCCCTGATTTGGAGTGACCTCTGGAGCTGGCTGGTGATGCTGGTGGCTCTTAAAGGATCAGCATCCTGCAGGAAGAATGGATTGGGCAGTTTCTAATTTCCCACCTGAGGACAAGACCTAGAGAGGAGCAATCACCCATCCCACCAGGGCTCCTGCCTTTGCAGCTGTTTCATCTTGGGAAGGTTTTACTCCAGTGACAAACTTCAGGCTGAACTTGGCTTCTTCAGAGAGCTCTTTCCACAGAAGAGCCCTCAAATTTCCTCCCAGCAACTTTTCCATCTCTCTCTCCCTTCCCAGCCACCCAACAGCCTGAAGAGAAGCTTTGCAGACTCCCCTGAACCTGAATTAACACCTCAGCTTTAATGGCAAATGGGAGTTTTGCTCGGAGGGAGGCAGGTGGTAGCACTGGAGGTGGCATTTTGGAGGGTGCACTCCAGAGGTCCCCAGCTGGCAGGAGCTCCGTGCCTCTTCCTTGTGGATGGAGCAGGGATGGCCATGGGAAGCACTCCCCATGGGGGATGCTGGCAAAGGGAGCACAGGCTGTTCCTTTCACCAATATTCCCATTTTTTCCTGTAGCAGTAGTTACTTAGGGCTAAGGTTTTCTCAGCTGGAATTTCACTTTACAGATTTTTTTTTTTTTAATAAACTAAAAATAAGGGCAAGGAGTCTGTCCTGAGGAGTTTACAGTCTACAGCAAAGACCATGTAACCTGCACTGCACTTTAGAAGCCTCAAATGCTCACCCACCCATGGATTTCCCCTCGCCTGGGCAGCAGCACCTCCAGGGCTGTTGTCCCTTCCCGAGGTGACCCCTGAGCAGCACCAGAGCCACGTCCCCGCTGGTGACAGCACCAGGGCCCTCCTGCCCCACTCCCCCACGCAGAAGTGCCTGAGCAGAGCCCAGGAGAGCCCAGCCACGCTGGGTCTGTCCCTGAATGGTCCCTGTGCCCCTGGGGGCTGTCCCTGCCCCACACAGCTGTGCTCTCTGGGATGGTGTCCTGCTTTGGGAAGCAAAACCTGTGAGAGGCTCTGAGTCAGGAACACAATTTGTTAGGAAAAAAGGGAACAAAGAAGGAAATACATACAGCAGCACAAAAGAAGAAGCACTGACAGGGTTAGGGATACAACCTGACACTCGCTGGCTGGGGTGGTGGTGGCAGATGTGGTTCTGTCCAATCTGCAGATTGATGGAGTTTCCCTCTGGAGGTGCAGTGCAGAGAAGGTCTCAGCTGTTCCTCTTGGAAAAGGAGATTTATTTGCTGTCTGCACAACCCCACTGATATCCTTGATGGCATCTTTGGCTCCTCCCTCTGGGTGGAGCATCTCACAACAGAACGCTGTGATCTTATCAGCCATGTGGCTGAAAGAACAGGTTCTCCTGGAGGGACTGATCTCTGAGATAAGGGGAAAAAAGAAAGGAATTGCAGCTCGAGGTGGCAATGGAATACACCCCAATATGGCCAGGGAGGGGTGGGAATGGTGCCTGGGAGCAGCAGGGACTGACCCTCAGTGCGTTTAGAGTGTGGGTTTGGGTTGCAAGTGCTGGAAGAGGAGGTTTTCCCAGAGGTGTCTCATGGGCTGGGACCAGCCCATGAGACACCTCTGGAAAACCTCCTCTTCCAGCACTTGCAACCTGTCACCAGCCCATGAGACACCTCTGGAAAACCTCCTCTTCCAGCACTTGCAACCCAAACCCACACTCTAAAGCTGTTCAGTCTTTTTGAGAATCAAAGAAGGGCTTTTTTTGTGTGTGAATCTTTCCCTGCACACTGGGGATGCCAGGGGAACTGGTGTCAGCTCAGTGGCAATTCCAGCACCTGGTTCTGTGTGAGGTTAAGAGTGCAGAGAGGAGAAAATAAGGCAGAAAGGAACCAGCCCAGCATTTTGGGTTGGTTACGCTCACATCAGCCTGCACAGGGGAAACCTCAGCCAGGTCAGACCCTGTGCAAAGCCACAAAGGGCAGGGAGGGGAATAAATCTGTTCTGTGAGGGGAATAAATCTGTTCTGAGAGGGGAATAAACCTGTTCTGCAGGTCAGTGTGGGACTGAGCTGTGGCAGGAAGGAGCTGAGTCAGGTCTCAGGGAAAATTTTCCGGAGGTGAGGATGGAGAAACTCGGGTCACAGAGGCTTTGCCACGGCTTGGAGAAGCCAGAGAGAAGCTCTGAGCTCGTGTGCAGCCAGGGAGTGGTGGAGGTGCCCACAGGGCCTTTCTGGCACGTTTGTAATTCTCCCTCATCCCCCCTTGGGGTCTGTCCACTGGGTTACAGCCCCAAAGCATCCCCCAGCAGCCAGGGCAGCTGATTTTTAGTGTTGATTCTCCCCCTTGGTTTTGGTGTTGATCCTCAAATAGAATAAAGATAAAATGTGCTGCAGAACAAGCACTGAGAGGGAGGGATGTGAACTCGCAGCATTTCAATAGTTAAAAGGCAGCAGCTCCTCTGGACCATTCATGATCCACAAACTGTAGTGAGTAAACCATTAAGGTGGACAATTCAACATTTACCCTTTGATTTGGGGTAGCTCATTTGAGAAATCTAAAAATAAAATGTAAAAGACAAAATCTAAAAATAAGCAAACAAACAAACAAACAAAAAACCAAACCCATCCACAAAACAAAAAAGCCAACAAACAACTGACACGTGATTTCCAGAAGGATAAACTGTTCCCTTTCCTTCCCTCAGACCTGGAGGGAAGGTCAGACACAGCACCAGAATGAAGCAGGTGCCACCAGAACCACTTCCAAAAATCCCAGGAAACTGGTGTTTAAGGAAAAGCAATAATCACATCACTCCCAGTGCAGCAAGGAGAGGGTTTGCTGCCACTGAAGGAGGTGCTTTTGTCCCTGGAGGCCCCTCCCCAGCTCAAGGGTTTCAAATCCCATTGATTTTCACCTCTCACTGCTGCAGGTGCAGTCCTGGGGCCTCAGCTGGGATTGCTGACTCCATGGAAAATCACTTCTTGCCATGGAAAAAACACAAAAGTCTTGTGTTAAAAAGGGAGAGGACTTGGAGCTGGGAACAATCCTGTGATGCCCGTGGAGAGCTGCTGATGATTTCCTCCTGGCAGCAGGAACAGCTGTGCCAGAGCCCTGCCAGGTCTCCAAAAATCAGAGTCATGAGCATCAACATGCATCCCTCACTGCTCCCCCTCCAAATTTAATTTTACACTGAGATGTTTCAGCTCCAGCTGTAGTCGTGGCCAGTTTTCCACAAATGCTGCTCTTTCTGGTGTTTTTTTGTCTCGGGTAAGAGTAGATCAGGTAAAAAAAGCAAATCATAGGATCTCAGAACTGTTTGGATTTCCAGTCTGGTTTCCATCCCCTGCCATGGCCAGGGGCACCTTCCATGAGAACAAGTCCCACCCAACCTGCTCAAATCCCTGCAAATTTAAAAAATCTTTTTCTTCAAAATGCATTTTCAGGAGCTGCTGGCTCCTCACCTGAACAGACTTCCTTCATTTTGGGGTTGCCTGACTTGTTGGGGGCACCTGAAGCAGGGTGTGAGTTTGGGGTGATGCTGAGCTGTGCTGGCACCTTCCTCCCCTGTGCCTCCAGCTGTGCCCTGCCACACAGAGGGTTTGGGTCCAGAATTCCTGCTGGGCACCCCACGGGGCCAGGGCAGCTCCCAATGACACAAGTGCCTTTCCTGGAGGTCCCTCTGGCCCTGCCAGGGAGCTCCTGGGGTGGTGGTGCTGCCGTGCTGGGGACGGGCAGAGCTCACCTGGGCTGGAAGCTGGAGCTGCCCAGAGCCCAGGGGATCCCCTGGGATCCCTCCTTGCACAGGAGTGTCCCGGGGAGCACCTTTCACTCCGGTCTTGGCCAGCCCCAGGAAACCTTCTGCAGCCACCTGGAGGCATGGCAGCAGTCCCCAGAGGCCTGGGAGGTGTGGGGAGGGGACAGACCTTGTCAGCACTTTGCTGTGGGTTGCTGCTGTCATGGGGAAGCATTCAGGAGAGCCTTCCTCTTCCTCCTCCTCCTCCTCCTGCTGCTGCTGCTGTCCCAGCCTGGGGACAGGAGCCATCTCCTTCCAGCTCCCATCCTCTTTGGAGCCAGCAGGAGCACTGACACCTCTGGGTGAGGCCAGGGGCTGGAGGAGAGTTATTCTGGAGGGAATTGAAGGCAGCTGAGGATCATCTCCTGTCCCTGCAGACCAAGGCACCTCAGACCCCCAAACCCCTCTGCAGCACCCAAGCTCTGAGCTCAGGAGGCCTCCTGGAGCACTGGGCACCCATCCTGCCAGAACAGAGCCTCCGTGAGCAGCCAGCTCCTGATGGGCATTTCAAAAGCACTTTTCTCTCCTTTTGGCACCAGCTGATCACACACAGAGCCCAGAGCCAGGCCTTGGGCTGCTCTTTGTGGAGATTGGCCCCAACCCTGCCGGGGTGGCACAGAGGGGACGGGGACACCTCGGCATCCCAACGCTCCTGCAAAAGGCTCATTTTTTAATCCCAGCAGAAGAATTACTCCATCTCCTTAGATTTGCCAACTGGCAGAAGGAGCTGATGCAAGACAGGCACCTTCCCAAGGGAGGGTGACCCAGGTCAGGCCGTGAGAGGTTCCCATTGCTACAAAGCTGAGCTGAGGAAGGAGATGTTCGCTGTCTGGTGGGGTCTTTAGCCATGTGCACTTAGTCAGTAGGTGAGTAGATGTTGCTGCCCGTATCTATCTCCCCTACCCAGTTGCTACGTGTGAACAAGTGTATTTCTCCCCAGTGTTGTGGGTTCTGCCTGTGGTGACACGAGGATGGAAAGGTAGGGACCACCTCGAGCTTCCTCCTGTACAGGGCAGAGAGGAAACCTGGATCGGTCCGAGGCACCGCTTGTAACTACATTTGTTCAAGAAATGTCATCTTAACCCCAACTGTTGACACTTTATGCATGTGCTAATTAAATTTAAAAGAAATTAAAAAGAAAAAAAAAAGGAAAAGAATTAATAAAGATTTTAAGAGGTTACAGTAGATTTGGGTTTGGCTTTTTGTCGGCTTTGCTGTGAGTTAATCAGCCCTGTGATGCTCCCTCCTCTGTCAGAGGCCAGGGCATGGAAGGAGCAGCAGAAAGCTGTGATCTCTCTAAAACCCTTCATTGGAGAATCAAGCCCTCAAAGATCAATTAATTCCCCAGGGTATTTACTCCCTGACTGCCTGGGAGGGCAGGGAAAGCTCTGTCTGTGCTTGCAGGCTCTGAGCAGCAGGAGCTGCTCCTTCCCAACTCCTCTGTGTCTCCAGCAGCTCTTGTCCTCATCCAGCTCCTCCTGATCCCAGGGCAAACACAGACCCCGTGTGAGGGAAAGCAGAGACCTGTTCTGGACTCTGAAATAAAAACACAGACACACAGAGCATGGCACATACCTGGGACAGCAGCCCAGATCTTCAAAGGTTTTAATTTTAACCCCCCTCCCCCAATTTTTGGATATCCTCTTGACAAATCACTTTAACAGTTTTATTTACAGTAATAAAAATAAATTACTCTTACAGATGAATGTATAATATATTACACAATAGAGATACAGTGCAATAACAGCATTGATTTGTTTTCACTCGGTCATAAAGTGCATCGAAGGGGCTTGATTTGACCACAACTGAATGATAACTGTACATTTGCCTTTGAGATCAACTTTCCCAGTCAAGTTAAAAGGCTCATGACAACACTGGCAGCAAAACAAGGCTGTGGGGTGGCCTCATTCCTGGGAAATCGGGTGGGACGGGAGGCAGGGAGGGGGGTGATGGATTCATTCCCGTCCTGTCTGCACAGAGCAGGCTCTGCCTCTGCGGGAGATTCCTGCTGGCCTTGGCCACCAGGAGCTCCCCCCTGCCTCGGATGGAGCATTCCCTGTGCGGGGAGGATGCTCTGTGTCCCGGGCTGCTGTGCTCTGCCCTGCTCCCAAGGGACATCTGCCACCAGCCTGTCCTTGGCCCTGTGCTGCAGAGGAAAGGCAAGGCACAGCCCAGGGCTGCAGCCAGACCCTGCCCAGCTGCAATAAAAGCTTTTCCTGGGACGAGGCAGCTGTTTTCCAGCTCCCAGAGCCTGCAGTAAGGCCATAAAGCTGTGCTTGTGGTTTCGGTGGCTGTCAGCGCCCGCTGCAGCACCCTCAGCAGGGACGGGATCACCTTGGAGCCACTCCTGGCACCCGGCAGAATTCCTGAAGGCAGCTGTCCCCCCTGGAGCTGGGGACAGCCCACTCACAGCTCTCCAAGCCAGGGACCAAGGAGCTTCACACCACCCCTCTGACTGGGGTGCTGTCTGCTGAAAAGCCCATTTTCTCCCCGTGATGCTGCAGTTTTCCAGTGGGAATGGGAGATCTCCATTCCCGGGCTGCAGGGACAGTGGGGAGGGTGCTCTGGAGGGGATTTTGACAACAGAAGAAGAACAAATGGTCCCAGTGGAGCTGCCTGACCTCACCACGAGGGAAGGCCGGGCAGGAACGAGAGGAATTGCAAAGAAATACCGTGTGCCATCCAACAATTATTCCTGACAATGAGAAGTGAGCTGTTAATTCATCGTTAGCAACGGCGTGAGTCTCGATGCTGGGCAGGACACACCAATACAAGTGAGTACCAATGGAGTTTTAAAAAGTCTCCCCACCCCAGATTTGATGCTTTTACAAGAAAGAGATACTTCATCACCTAAGGAGAACAGTAATGGTTTCTTGGGGGTTCATTCCAGGTTCAATTAAAACTCTTTGATATGAACAGACTGGAGCTGCCACATCAGGACTGAGATCCTTGGAGCCTTTACTGCTGGTTACTGACATGAGGCTGGCTAAAGAGAGACATTTTCACTGTTCAAAGTCCCAAACTGACCAAAATGGAAAAGGAAAAAAGAAAACAACCCCCAAAATAAAAGTAAGCAGCTTTGTTGGTGGAGTCTATACAGTTTAATAGGGATTTCTAATAGGGATTTTTGTTTTTGTTTTTTATATAAGTTCTCACACTGGGACAGGGACAAGGGCTTGTTGTAAATGCACAAGCTCCCCCCAAGCCTGGCACATCTCCATGACCCTCAGGGCAGCTGTGGTTACATCCCACCCCACAGTGGCCCTGGCCTTGTCACAGTGTATTTGAGGAATGTTTTCTCCTTCTTTCTCCTCCTTGCCCTTGCCTCATCCCCTCAGCTCAACCAGCCAAGCACCAACACCGAAAGCTTTTCACCTCTACATTCTGCTGGCCACCAGCTGGTGGTGGAAAAGCCAAAGGCACCCAGGAACCTGTAAATAAATCAGCAAATCAGCAGGGGATTCATTTCCCTGGCCATGCTGATCCCTGCCATAGATTCAGGACTGCTTGGACACCACCTGTAATTACTCAGGACCAGTTTTCTGCCCATTTCTGCCTCTGTAGATCCAGACCAGCTCCTGGAGAGTCCAGAAGTGACAAGAGTCTAAGCCCAGCCCGGCACTAGCCTCTCATCCTTTATCAAAAGCTCTTTGCCAAGCTCAGAGTTTGGAGATAACAGTGGCAAGATCCTGGCCAGGGTGAGGATGGCGAGTTCTTCCCAACCAAACACCCACCAGCCCTCTCCAGGCAGCTCCAGTTCCCGCCTGGAGTCACCACAGGGACTCTGTGGACATCAAAGGACATCTCCAAATTCCCAACAAGCCAAAGCCCCTGTGCTTTGCAGGACTGCACTGTCCCCTTGTCTCAGCTGAAAAGCACAGCCCTTAAATCAGAGGCTTTTAGAGACCCCAAATTAATAGAGGTACAGAATCCCAGGTGGAGGAGGCCTCCCAGTACATCCAACACCAGAAAACATGGAGCACTGGATGTTCTCCAGTTGCTCTGTGCCCTTCTGGTGGTGCCCAGGAGGTGGAGAGGGCTGCTGGGCTCTTTTCACTGAATTTTGGATCCTCAGTGAATCCACAGAGGATCCACCAGCTGGAAACCGCATTTTGCTTTTGGTAATTCCCTCACCATTGGTGCCACATCCACATGGGACACTGTTACATTCATGGGAGCTGCTCCCTCTTTTTGGCAACAGAACCTCATCCTAAAGCCCTGCATTCCATCCTGAACATGTCCCAAAGCAGCCCCAAACACCAGGACATTCCCACCCTGCACACAGCACCCCTGCCTCAGCACGTGATTCAAGGTGGTAAATTAACTTTCCTGCTGATCAGCACGAGGAGGCTCCAAAATCCACCCCTGATGTCCAACATTGCCACTCCAAACTTTCCCAGTGAATATTTTTCTCTATGGAAAACAAAACTAAAACAAAGCCAAGGCACTGCAGCAAAGGTGCAGTAAAATGGGCAGAGGTTTCCACAAGGCAACGCACGGCAGGTGAACCTAAACCTCTTTATCCTCATCTTCACTTCCCCTGATTTCCCCACCTTTCCTCTGACAAAGCAGGAGAGGGAAAACATGCAAAAAACCACCTGGAAATTGCACTATTTTTATTTAGGGCAATGACTGCAAAATGCCATTTTATCAAAATGGGGGTTTTTTAAGAGGAGATTTCTTGAGACTTTTCCTAAAAAAAGTGTTTTTAACAACTTCCATGGGCAGCTCTAACGTCTCAGAGAGAGGTGCTAGACCATCACTGGAAAAGAAATCCTTATTTTACAGTAACTCTGAGGAAGGGATAGGCTTGTACCACATCCTGACTGTGAGCTGGGGCAGTGCACCCAGGGACCAGAATTCAGAGTTTGCCTTTGCCAAAGTGGCTGGAAATGAGTTTGGGTGAGCACCCAGCGTCCCAGCGAGGACACCCCCACCTGCTCTTAACCCCAGCCTGGCAGGGGCTGTGTCCCCAGCTTTAGCTCCTCACATCCCAAATCTTTCTCCTCTTGCTGTGGGGGGCCACAGGGAGAAATTTTTCATTGATCCTCATTTGACTTTGGTGAAATTTATCAGTGTATCCCTCAAACTGAGATGCATTTTAAGTAAGCAACTAAACTCGGAAAAGAACATTGTTAAAATCAAGCTCTTCAGCAACAGGGAATTTACTGGAAAGCCAAGAAAATGCAACTTTTTTTTCATGTCAAGGTTTCTCTGGAGCTGATTAGTTCAACTACCTTTCATCTAAAGATACAAAATGAGCTGCCCAGAGAAACAAATCCTGACTTCTAGCTAGGGTGGTTGTATAAAAACATTTCAAATGTTCACAATGTTTCAAAAAGGGTTTAAGCTATTGAGTTTTCACACTGAGGAGCTGCAGAGACCTGGCTGCACTTAAGGAACCAGAGGAAACAGAATGAGTGAAGTGTTTGTATAAATATTAGTCTTACATATATATTTACTTTAAAACTTACATTGATTCCACATTGTGCCAACTGCCCATTCTCCAAGGTATTCATCAGAGAAAGGAAATGGGGAAAAACCCCAAACCCACAAAACATAAAAACTCCAAGAGTGGCCACCTCTCACAGGTAGACAGGAAGTCCAAGCCCCAGGCACACTTGGGAACCTCAGAGCTTTCTCTTGTGCACTGAGCTCCGAGGAGCGAGAGCTTCCTCGCACAGATCCAGGGACAAAATCCACCTGGATCTGTCTGTATCCAGCCATAACGGGACTTTGTACCCTCTGCAGCCACACAAAGCAAGAACACTTCTTCCACTGTCACAGACTCACAAAATGTCACAGGTTGGGAGGGACCTCAAAGCCCATCCAGTGCCACCCTGCCATGGCAGGGTCACCTTTCCTTGGAGCATCCCAGCCTGGCCTTGGGCACTGCCAGGGACCCAGGGGCAGCCCCAGTTGCTCTGGACACCCTGTGCCAGGCCTGCCCACCCTCCTAGGGAACAATTCCCAATTCCCAATGTCCCACCCATCCCTGCCCCCTGGCAGTGGGAAATCATTCCTTGTCCTGTCACTGCACACCCTTGCCCAAGTCCCTCTCCAACATCACAATTTCTCTACAGCAAAGTGGAATATTTGGGCACCAGACTCAGCTGCTGGAGGGTCTCCCAAGCCCCCCATGCCAGAACCCCGGGCAGCACACCCCCTGTGCCCTGAGCCACCCTGCATGTCCCACCCCCAGCCCTGCCACCCCCCGGGGCTTGCTTGGGTTCTTCCTTGTTTTAACGGTGAATGCACGATTCCAAAAGAAAGCACAGGCTAAAGGACACTTCATCATGGCCTCACGAACACCACAAAGCACATCACACGGCACAGGAATGTCGGGGCTGGCGCTTCTCTAACGAAGCAAGGTAAAGTGGCAGCATCAGCAGTGACACGTGTGGTGACAGAGGCTTCTCTCTCGGGGACTCCAGCAAGCCCGGACCCCTCTTTGGATGAAAACCCCACCCCATGTAAACAACTCGTGTGGAAGGGGGGAAGCAGCACCCCATTGCCCAGCTGGACAAGGAGAGCCCTTCCTTGGCCTCCCAGATTTCGGGGTGCAGGGCGCCCCAGCTGCCCTCACCACCCCCACACCGTCACATTTTGGGGTGTCGGAGAAGGGGGGGGAGAAGGAACGGATTCCCTGGACGCCCCCATCCCTGCCACAGCCCGAACAAGCCACACCTAAAGCGTCTTTCAGCCGCAGGTTCTCAAAGCGCTTCTGGAAGCGCAGAGACGGGCCCGGCGGCGCGTCCCTCCTGCCGGAGCTCTCCTGCCCGCGGCGCTGAACGCGGCCCCCGGTATTGCATAGCATCGCAGGCCCTGATTTCAGGGGTGGGCGCACAGCCACCCCACGCGTGGGGACCAGCCCCGCCGGGGGGACGCGACATCTCCCTCCCCGCCCCCCCGGCCTTCCCATGGGATGTGCCCCGAGGCGTGGGACCACCCGGATGGGGCCCGCTGCTCCCCCGGCTCCTTACCCCGGGAGCAGACAAACGCCATCGTGCGAGGATCCTTTTTCTTTGCTTTTTCTTTTTTTTTGTTTTCCTCTCTCTCTCTTTTTTTTTTTTTTTTTTTTTTTTGGTGTTTTGTGTTTTTAAATAAAAAATAAAATGTGTAAGAAAATAACATTTCTAAAGGAAACCATTATCATTCTATGCTCTCTCTCTCTTTCCTTTTCTCTTTTGCCTTTTTTTTTTTTTTTTTTTTCCCTCTTTTTGGCCATCTTTCCATGGAACGAGATGTGCTGACCGGGGAGGGGACTCCTCCCGGCAGGAGACAATAACGACAGAGGGGAAAAAGAGAAGGAGCAGGAGAGCCAGGGAGCACCTCTGGCTCCGTGCTCAGTCCTCACACGTCGCTGGATGTCCTTGGTCTGGAGGAGAACGTGGAAGGGATGCACCCGCAGCAGGCCAGCCAGAGCGACTTCTGGATGTCCGGGTTCCTGAAGGCGTAAATGATGGGGTTGATGAGCGAGTTGCAGGTGGCGGGCAGCGCCAGCGAGTAGGTGTACACCGCGGGGTAGCTGGAATCGGCCACCAGCGAGTAGATGGCGAAGGGGATCCAGCACAGGGCGAAGGTGCCGAGGATGAGCGACAGCGTGGAGAGCCCTTTGCGGGTGGAGCTGGCCTGCGCCGTGGCGATGAACTGATGCTGCACGGCGATCTGCTGGGCGTGCCGGAAGGCGATCTTGCAGATCTGCAGGTAGAGCTGCATCATGAGGGCGAAGAGCAGCAGGAAGGTGACGGCCAGCACGGCCGCGTTGTCCTTGGTGACGGGCCGCAGGATGCTGCAGGAGCTCTGGTCCCGCAGGCAGTTCCAGCCCAGGAGGGGCAGCAGCCCCACGCCCAGGCACAGCAGCCACATCAGCAGCACCATGGCGCAGGTGAAGCCCAGCGTGCGCTCGCTGTGGTAGGTGAGCGCGTTGTACAGCGACAGGTAGCGGTCCACGGTGATGGCCAGGAGGCTGCAGACGGAGGCGGAGAAGGCGGCCAGCAGCAGCCCCGCCGCCGCCAGCTCCGCCGCCTCGCTGGGCGGCCGCAGCAGGTAGCGCACGGCGAAGTTGGCCACCAGCCCCAGCCCGGCCAGCAGGTCGGCCAGCGCCAGGCTGCCGATCAGCAGGAACATGGGCGCCCGCAGGCTCGGCGTGTAGAACAGCACGGCCAGCACCAGCGCGTTCTCCCCCGCCACCGCCGTGCCCGTGGCGCACAGCGCGATGTCCCAGGGGCTCACGGACCCCGCGGCCGCGGCCCCGCCGCCCGGCGCCGCCGTGCCCGGCCCGGCCGCCGCCGCCGAGGGCCAGGCCGGGGGCTCCGAGGCGTTGCCGAGCCCCGGGAGCCGCTGCTGCTGCTGCGGCTGCGGCGGCCACGGCTCCCCCATGGCGGCGGGGCCGTGCAGCATCGCTGGGGAGAGAGGGAGAAGGGGGCGGTGAGGGACGGACCCCGAGCCCCCCGAGAGCCGCCGAGCCCCGCGCTCGGCCCGCGCGGCGCCGCGCCGAGCCCGCGCCTCGAACCGAGCCGGGGGAGAACCTCACCGAGCCCGCCCCGCGTTCCGGAGCCCCCCGCCCCGGGACACCGCGCCCCGCACCGGGCCGCCCCCGCCCGCCGCATCCCCGCCCGCCCTCCCGCAGCCCGACTGCAGCTTCCCTGGGATGGAGCCCCCCCCATCCCCGGCTCGCCCCACACGCACCCTGGCCGCTATCTCCCGCCGGGCTGAGGCCGAGCACAACTCATCGCCCCGCTGCCCGCAGCCGCCTCCGTGCGCTCGGCTCCGTGCGGGGTCCGCAGCCACTGCGCACCCGGTGAGGAACCGGCCGCCCCCTCCTCCTCCTCCCCTCCCCGGGGCACGGCCACCTTTGCTACCTATTTATAGCGCACCCCCTCAGCCCCCCCTCCCGCAGCCCTTTCTTTTTTGCGCGCAGTGAGTAAAAATAAACACTATTAATAGGCCAGCGCCTGTATGCGGAGCCGCTGATGGAAGGAGCAGGCAGCGGCAAGGAACAGCCTACGTTAAGTTTCTCCTTCCTCCCTGCCTTTCCCTCCTTTGGAAAAGGCTGGTGCGAGATGCTCGCGGCCGGCGGCAACATCCCGCCCTGCCCGGCGGAGTAAATGCCCCCGGCCAGCCGAGGTGTGAAGGTCGGGGCTGTGCCCGCAGCCCGCTGCCATCCCCCGCCGCCACCATCGCCCCTTCCCGCACGCAGCCGCGACGCCGGGGGTTGTTGTTTTACCTGGTTTTAATGCTCGAGGATCAGCTTGCTCCCCCCACCCCGTTTTTATTTTTTTCCTTGCCGGTCCTTCCAGCCCTTGGTGCGAAGCCTCATTCCTCGGCGAGCATCGCTAATAGCGTTGGCAGAGAGCTGGCATCGACTTGCACTTAATATTCCTGCCCCATTGGATCTGCTGATAAATCTCAACTCTGACGTCAAAGTCTTCACTTATATTCATGATCCAAGTCTGTGAATCAGAGCCGCTGTGATCAGAATAACAACAAGGCTGGCTCCCCGCTCCACATCCCCTTGCACACCCGCAGGCACGCGGGGGGTGCGCGCCCGCCCCGCCGGTCCTTCATTCATCAGCCTCCCGCCACCCCGACGCACCTCCCCAAGGTCGGGCCCGCTGCACCTGCGTCCTGCGGATGCAGCTTGGGCACCGGCCAGGCTCGGGCGCCTCGCAGGGTTTATTTTTACCGCTTGTGCCGAGGGACGCGCGGATGCGAAGGGAGGGCGGCGACCCGGCGCGGCTCCGGTGCCGCGCTGCTCAAGGACAATGTCCGGGACGGCGGCACCGGGCCCTGCTCCGGGGTCGGTGCGGCCAGCCCGGGCCAGGGGCGTCCCTCCACAGGGAAACGCCGCACCCCGGAGCCTTCGCCCCACACGGGCTTCCCTCCAGCCAGCGAAAAGCTGGGATGAGGAGGATCTCGCTGGAATCGGGACCTGCCCAAGGACGCTGAGTATGGGGGTCTGTCCCCCTCACCGCAGTATCCACCCATCCCCAGAGCTTCCTCCCCGACTGTTTGGGAAAGGAACAGCCTGGAAAGGAACAAATCCCAAAGACACGGTTATTTTTCCAGCTATAAATGGCTCCGTGATTCATCTTGGGAGCGGAATCGTCAAAGCAGGGATGCTCAGCTCCTGGATCCACAGGATTTCAGCTACACCTTTCTCCCCTTTTTCCTACGGGTTTCATAACACTCCAGCTTCCCTCTTTCATCCCCCTCTCTCTTCCAGGCTGGAGCTTTGCGGCGCAGCCAGCTCAGCGCCGGGAAGCATTTCCAGCTCCTGACGCGCAGAGATATTTAGGTGAACAGCAGCGATTCTGGCTGAACCCAGCCGCCCCAGTTTGGAGCATCTGGGTTGCTAAGGAGGCCAAGCCCCATCCCGGGGACGGGAATCGTCATCTACCTGGGGCCGCCGCCGCGTGACCGAGCCCGTGAGCCGAGCGGCGGCAGAAGGGGCGGAGGAAACCCGAGCGAGGAGCTGAATGAATCCGCTCCCGCTCCCGGGAATTACGCACGGCCCGGGGAAGGGGAGGCGGCTCGGGAGCTCGGCCCGGCTCCCCTCGGCAGCGGCCAGGAGCGGGCTGCGGGAGCGCTCCGCAAGGGGATGCGCCGGCCGTGCGTGGAGGTCTGCGGGGTCAGAGCCCACCCAGGACGGGCCAGGAGCGCTGCAGGGCTGAGCAGGGATGTCCCCGCTGTCCCCAGCCCGCTGTCCCCAGCCCGCGGCCGGCAGCAAGGCTGAGCGAGGACGGGCGCACGCAGCGCACACCAGAGACCCCGTCCGGCCCTTGTCCCCTGGGGACACGCACACTCCAGAGGGTCCCGGCTGATCCCAAACCCCGTGGGCTCGCTGCAGCTGCCTCGGCCCTCCTGCTCCGTCCAGCATCCCGCCCTTCCTGCCCCTCCCCGAGAGCCCCTCAAACACCCGGCACTCCCGCAGCAGCCCCTCCCTTCGCACCTCGACATCCCAGCACAGGTTTGCCGCAATCCCGGGATGTTTTCCCCGTGTCCTACAGAAACACCAGTCCCTGGTAGGTGTTCCTCCTCTTGGCTGCAGAAGTGCCCCTTTCCATACCCACATCCCAGTGGATTTCAGCCGGTGCTGGGAGCTGCTTGTCCTCCTGCCCAGGGAAGAGCAACCCCGTGTCTCCAATGAGGTTTTTTGGGGTTTCACCTGTGCAATGGGGTGCAGTGGACTGGCAAAGAACCAGCTGGGGTACCCCAAGAATGCTGAGATTTGCTGGTGACAAAAATGACATTACCTGGCCCCTTTGAAACCACGGCTTGCTGTCCCCAGAGCAGCCACATGAGAGGATGGGCCACTGCACACCCTGTTTTCAAGGCTTGACAATCAACTTTTTGAAGTTGTATTCAATGTTCTGAGCTCCATGAGTAGCTGCAAGACCATTCTGGTAATATTCACATACGAGATATGCTTTATCTGTAGTTAAATTACAGACTCGATAGAGAGGAGCAAAGATCTAAGCAAAGACACAAGCCTGACACTAATTTCAGAGCAAGAGGCCACCAGCCTCACCTGGGAATGCTGTTCAGCATGGAAAAAGTCTCCCACCTTCATTCCCCATCATCCTCCTTGGATTTTGGCCCTTGGGAGAAAGCTCAGTGCTGAGCAAGGCAGCTTTTCCTGTGGCACTGCCCTGTGGTGCTGCTGGGTGCTCCCAGCCCACAGCAGGGCCTGACCTGGGGCTCATCCTCCCTTAGAATTTGTTATTTTCTGATTAAAACAAGTGGCTGCCACAGGCACAGCCACTGGGAACCAAAGTTGGAACAAGGGCTGCTCTTTAAGGGCACACTAGTGGTACAGAGCAATAACCACAATTCCAATTCTCCATCATTTTTACCTCCACAAATATTCAAATCGACTTTTCATCTTTTCTTTAGGAAAACGTCATCACCTCCCGGCATCCCAGCAGCTTTTCCCACCCCGGCTCCCACTGCTGTGGGAGCATCCTGTGGCTGAGTGACAAATCCATGACCTCACTGCCTTGTGACCCCTGAGCCAGGCCCAAATCCACGCTGCTGGAACATTCCCCCACATTTTATTTATCCCGGAGTCTTTTCCGCAGCGAGCGGATCCAGCCTCATCCCAGCACCTCCCTTGTTCCCTGTTACTCCAACGGTGCTTGAGGAGCTCTAAGCAGGAAAAGCACAGCTATAATTAGCAGTGCTGACTAATCAGGGTGGCAAACGAGCTCTCGGAGCGCGCCAGCCTCCCCAAAACGGGGCCGTCGGGGGCTGCGCTGCTGGGAGCGCGTGAAGCCCTACATTCAAAGGCTTTGCATAATTCTTGGTGGAAATGAGGCCATTTTCTCACTGCTGCCACTGGAAAGATGGGAATTCTCCTAGAGCTGCTCCAGCTGCAGCGTCCCAGCCTGGTGGGAAGAGCCAGGGCTCCGTGGTGGGTTGGGGTGGTTGAGGTGCGGATGCCAAAGTCAGGCACTGGAGGAGTTGGAGGGTGGCAGAGAAGAGTGTGGCTGATAAAATCATCCACCTCTGTGGAAAAGCAGCTGACTTGCCTGAAAAGCCTCTCTCCAGGTGGCTGGAGTGGGCCCCTTCCAGGTTTTTTTGCAAGGGTGACCTCTGCCATCCCCCTGCAGCAGCACTGCTGCAACCCTGACTTCGCCTCTTGGAGAGGCACGGGCGGATCCTTGGCTCCCCTGCAGCAGGGAGCACCTCCCTGCCCCCAGGTGAGCACCTCCCTGCCCCCAGGTGAGCACCTCCCTGCCCCCAGGTGAGGCTGTGCAGCCTGGGGACAGTGGGGACACCGTGTCCCACTGCCCTCTTGCTGTCACACGTGCAGGGAACATTCCCCATTTAGGGGGACAGTGCCTGGCTGTGCCAGGAGGGAAGGAGAGATTCCAAGGCTCACTCCGACTTCTCCTCCTGATTCCCACCAAACAAACACTCGGGCCAAGCAGGGAGAGGATTTCTGCTCCTTCCATCAGTGATATCATCCCCACACAATGGTTTTGTTCCAAGTCCTTTCCTGAGCCAGAGGGACACGATTTGGAGCACCTTTGCTGGCACATGCCGTGTCACCATATGTCACTGAGTAGGGCTTCTGGGAAAAGGGTTTTATTTTCCCCAAAATAAAGGTTTTTGCACTGCGTTCTACTCCTTTTCCCAAGCTGTATGTGCTGCTCTGGCTGGGTGCCTTATCAGGAGTGACTGTTTCCCTAAACTGCCATTCAGCCATAGGGAACACGGGGAACTGGCACAATATTTAGCAAAATATTCAGCAAAATATGAGTGTAATAATTAATAATTATTTATTAATTTACCTGACATGGCATGGAGGTAAGGAAGGTTTTCTAGGGGTTTCAATGTGGAAAAATAGGAAAGATCCTTAAAAAAAAATTGAAAACCTGGAGGTTTTTGCATCCGAGTGCTGGGCAGTTGTCCCTCCCTGCTGTGCCCCTGCCACCTGCTGCCACCAATGTGAATTTTCCAAAACCAGGCTTGGAGTGAGCAGCTCCAGAGCACCAAACCCTGGAGTCACAGCAGAGAAGCAGCTCTGAGCACCAGGATGGTCCTGGCTCCGTGTGGAAAAGCCCTCAGCTGCCCCCAGCCAAGGACACGCCAGCACCAACAGGAATCCACAGGCACCGAGTGTGGAGTCCATGCAGGGATGGCTTTGCTGCTCCATTCAATCCCTGAACCCCCTGATGATCCCTCCTGGGGGATTGGCACAGGGGAACACGAGGCAGCCCACTCCCCTGGGGGAAAACCCCCTGTGGTGGCCCTGGAAGCACCTCCAGCCTCCCCAGCTGCCTTCCCGCTGGGCAGGAAGGACATTGGCTTCCAGAATTCCTGGGGAACCAATTCCCAGCTTTGAAGTGGAGCACAAGCAGCTCCACACCCCCACACTGGTCCTCTCTGGTTATTGGTTTTAACTCAGGCTTCTGGCATTTAAACAGGATCCTGTGTGGAGTCACAGCACTGGGCTCCCCTCCTGAGCACGGGCACATTCCCGGGAATTAGGCTGGGGAGCCACAATGCCTGGACCCAGAGCCCTGCTCTCCAAGATTGGGTGGGTTAGGACATCACCCAGAAAAGGCCACAGCTGCTGGCTGGGAGTCTAATCATTTGTATAAAGCAAGTGCTTGGCTTGGAAAAAAAATCTGTTTACTTAAAGAGAGCCATGAGTGGGGCTTGCCAGCAACCAAGCCTCAGCCTGAGCCATACCCACCTGGATTTTTGGGGGGTGGAAGTTTTTTCCCTCTCTGGGCATTACAATTTCTCCTTCAGCACCACTGTCCAGAGCTGTCTCAGCACTTGGGGATTCCTCCAGGATAAAAGAGCCATTTCCAGGAGTGTGAACACCCAGCCAGAGTGGAGAGCTGCTGAACATCCTGGGAAGGTGCCTTCTCCATCCTCCGGGCTGGGAGGTTCTCCGGTCCCACAGGAATTCCCTCTGTCCTGGGGGCTTCACCCAGAGCTGTGCTGGGCCTCTCCCCCTGGCTTGGCTGAGAAACATCCTCCCCCCAGACCCCCACGGGTGAATTCATGGCAAAAAGGCACCTGGAAGAGGGAATGGGGAAAGCAGCAACAGGGAAAACCCTCCACATTCTTTAAAACTGCCGAATTGGAAAAGTTTGGAGGAGATGAAAGCAGCAGGATGGATGGGGAGGATGAGACCCAGAACTGCACCTTCCCACCCGGTTTTGAGCTGTTTCCCTGGGGTTTTCTGATTTTTTTTTTCCTCCTGAAAGGTCAGCTCTCTTGTCAGAGCTGGAAGTCACAAGCACCATCCCTGACACGAGTGTAATCGTGTTTGATGAGTCACTTGTTTAACAGGAAGAGGCTGCTGGTTGCTATAGGGATGGCAGCAGAGGGGAGAGGATCCCTCCCTTACCCTGATCAAACAGAAAAACGCAACAATTCCGGGCCGAAGTCCCCTTTGCTGTAACTTTTTGGCACGGTTTGGTATCCTGGCCACAGGGATGGCCAGGCAGGTCCCTGAACACGAGACACGCTGGAGTTTGGGGACATCACAAGGCTGGGCAGAGACGAGGGAAGGGCCTGGATGAGCGCTGGGGACTGGCAGCTTTGGGGTGACAGAAGGAGAGGTGACAGAAGGAGACCCTGCTGAGCTCCCCAGCCCTCCTCAGGGCTTTTCCCTCTATCGAAGGGAGTCGCAGCACTCCCGGAGTGCCTGATCCCTCTGCAGCGAGCTGCTGCCCTGCTTGGAAAGGTGACATCTGCACCGGGCTGGGGGAGCCGTGCCTGCTGTCACCTTTGGAAATGAGGCCACCGGCTCACCGAGGATGCCCCAATGTCACCGTGACCCATCTCCTCCCGGCTCGCTGACTGCCAGCCTTCATCCCCCGGGTTTCGGCACCCCCAGGCTCCTCTGCCCCTCCCTGCACCCCTCGTTTCCCCTTCCCCTCTGCCGCGCCGGGCTGCGGGATTCATCCCCAGATTCAGACCCGGAGGAAGCTCCCAACCGGCTTTTACAGGGACGTGGTGGGGGGATTCTGCCAGCTCCATCCCTGCAAAGCCTCGGGAACCCCCCAGATGCTGCTCTGCCCCGGGACACCCCCAGCTCCTCATTAGGGAATCGCTAATTACCTCGCCATTGTTCCTTGACGCTTTGTGTGGCTAAGTTTAGCTCCGCTGCTCCTGGCAGGGATGCGGTTTGCCCACTCGCACTTTTTCCTGTGGATCAGGAGAATTTGGTGCCTCTTCGTGATGGGGAGGAGAGAGGGAAGAAACCTCCAGCCTTCGGTTTTATATGAGAGGGTTTAAGAGATCTTTACTGTGCTCCCAGCAGCTCTGGGTTTCAGAGAGGAGCATCTCCACTGGGAAAAGTGAAAGGTACGAAAAATAAGAAGATGGCACTGGGAGAGACCCAGACCTCCGTGGGGGCATGATGGTTTTGGGTGCTCTGATGCCACAGTGGCACTGCCAGCACTGGGGATGGCTCTGTCCCACCACCTCCGTCCTCTCCAAGCCACCTCGGCCCCACCAAACCCAGCCTGGCAAATTCCCCAGGCATTTTGGGAGTTCCTCACACGGGCAGCACCACGCCCATGGAAAGGGGGGCTACGGGAATTCCCTCTGCTCCATGAATAAATACCCTCGTGCTTCACGGGGTGTCTGCCCAAATCTGCCTCGTTGGGTGCCTGAGTTCCCCAAATCCTGCCCTGTTGTGTCCCTGCATCCCAAATCCTCCTTATTGTGTACCAACCTCCCAGATCCTGCCTCAGCGAGTCCCTGACCCCCAAATCCCATCCCTGCACCCCAAAGTACACAACCCCAACCCTGGGGAGGGGAGAGATTCTCCACGGCCACCCAGCTAAATCATCACTGCCCCGTGCTTAATTAAATCCGACCCGAAATCACCCACCCTGGGATAATGTGAGGCCAGGTGGCTCTTTCGAGGAGGAAAAACCCCGTTTTTCCCATCAGGTGCTTCTTGAGGCACACCAGGGGCTCTTTAAGCAGCGCAGCTCCCGAAGGTCGGCTCCGCACACGGATTCACGCCGGGACACCGCGGGCGAGCGAGCACACGGCTATTTTTAGCTGCGTGGTGGCTTTTTAAGAGAACAAAAACCCCATCCAGAAAAAAAACATCGCGGGGATATTGGGAAAAATAAACCAAGGCCAAGTTGCCGGTCCTTGGGAGCGCCCGTTGGAGCATCCCGGGATCCTCGCAGCCCGGTCCCCAGCCCTGGCTCACGGCAAATTTAGGGGAATGTCAGAGATTTCACCCCAAGGCACAGGGTGTCGGCCTTTCCCGACCCTGTTAAACCGGGAGCAGGGAGATCAGAGCATCCTCCCAGCACACAGCTGGGTGCTGTGCCATTAATTAGCGCCTCAGCTCAATTAGTGCCTGGTGAAGGGGAGGGAAACGAAGGTTTGCTGAGCACCCAGGGCAGGTGGGGCCACGGCCAGAAACCCCCCCAGCAGCCTGGCCTGGCCCTCGGGGGCTGTTTTGGGGTTGGAGCATCCCCACGGGCTGGGCTCCATCCCTGTGCCCCAGCAGAGGCACCCCGAGGTGTCCTGTGAGCCCCTGGCACTGCACTTGGACCAGGCAAAGCCAGGGGGTATTTTCTCCTCTAATTACAGCATTTTTATCTTCTAAACCTTTCAAGGTGTCACAACCCGGCAGGCAGAGCAGCACATGGGGTGTGGCACAGCTGGGGCCTCACCTCCCCTGTGCCTGGCTCTGCTGCCCAGCCAGGAGAAACGTCCCCAAATCAGGGTGCCAGGAGAAACGTCCCCAAATCAGGGTGCCAGGAGAAGTGACCCCAAATCAGGGTGCCAGAAGAAATGACCCCAAATCAGGGTGCCAGGAGAAGTGACCCCAAATCAGGGTGCCAAGAGAAGCGACCCCAAATCAGGGTGCTTGGGCTACCACATGTGCCCTGGCAAGGGGCAAAGCCCCGGTTGGGAGCAGGGCTGTATCTGGGTAGGGCAATCTGCTCAGCAGGGTAAATAAAAGAGAGTTAATGCACAAGAGCCACTGGAAACTCCTCAGCCAGCCCACCCCTCCATCTGCTGCTCCTGGCTCTTGAGACACAGCCCAAGTGGTGCTGGAGAGAGGGAAACAGGGAAAAGAAGCAGCCCAGCTTCTCCCAGCACCTGAGGGAGAGGAGAAGCCCTGGAGCAGAGCTGGGAACTGCTCAGCAGATTCCAAATGGAGCAAAACACTGAAGGATTTTACCTCAGCTGGTCCAGCTGATGGGAAAGGGAGGATTTTTACAGGTGTGGGTTAGACCTACACAGGGTTCACCATCCGGGGATTCTCTGGGATGCAGGGATGGAACTTCCCACCTGCCACAGGGAGCAGAGCTGCTGGAGGTGCAGCTCTGGCTGCCAAGGAGAGAGCAGAGTTCAAATCCATCAAAGATGCACAAGGGCAAGGGAGACCTCCCTAAACACCTCCCAGCAAGCTTGGAGGAAAACCAGGGTGGAAATGGATGGGATGAAACTCAAAGCAAGGTGATTCCCCATCCATGGAAGTGTTTGGATGGGGCTTGGAGCAACCTGGGAGAGGGAAGGTGTCCCTGTCCCTAGCTCAGGGTGGAAGGAGATGATCTTTAAGGTCCCTTCCAGACCATTCCATGATGATTCCCTGGTGCTAATCAATGGAGCAGAGATGGAGGAGGGGTCAGTGGGTCTGCAGCTGCTCCGAGGTTTTGGGGGATCCCAGCTGCTCCCAGGAGCACTTGGAGCAGAGCCGGCTCCCTCCCAGCAGATCCACCAGCCCCGTTCTTCTGCTGAGTGCTGAGATAAAATCGCTGCAGATTCTCCAGGAGCTGTCACTCAGATCCCACAGTTTGCTTTTGACCAACAGGCAAACCTTGGAACGAGCCCGGGGAAGGTGCAGGGGAGAGTGAATATTTCCTTTCCTCCCTGGGAAGGAAAAAAACCCAACTGCAGGAGCCACTTTGCAGCCTCAGGTACAGAAACACCCAGCAGAGCTGGAGGAGGGCTGAGGGAGCCACATCCCAGTCAGCCACGGCTCCTCCCAGTCCTGGATACTGGGAGCCACTGCCAGGAGATGGGATCACCAGTATCACGGCTGGGATGCCACCACACAAAACGTCCCCCCAAGCTCTTGTTTTTCCCTCCCCATTTTCCAACACTGTGGGAGTCCAGGGCATCCCTCTGGCTGCCCTGGCAGGTCTGGGACCCTGGCAGGGGTCAGGAACCCCCTGGACAGAGCCCCCAGAGACACTGGCTGTGATCTCTGTCCATGGAAAAGAGTTTTCAATCTCACAGGATCAATTACAAGCTCTGAGTGTTTGATATCAGTAATAATTAAGTGTGGCACGTGTGCAAAAGTAAAGTTTTAGGATTCTAGATGAGGGGTCCAAAGGGAACAAGATAGAGGAAATTGGGTGTGCCTTGTCCTTTTTCTCCTTCTTCATGCCCTCCATGTCTCACTGTGGTGTTGGCATTTTTCTGTTGGTTCAGGCTGGGGACACACTGTCCAACGTAGGTGACAGATATTGGCACGTTCTTGTAAATGCAGCCCAGGGAGTTTCTGGTATTTAATGTTTGTAACATCCCACTGAGGGCAGAGCCCCACACGCTGCCCTGCAGGACAGAGCTGGGCAGGGCAGCAGAACATGTGAGAGATAAACAGAATAAACAACCTGGAAACCAGCACAGACCAATTATGGCTTCTGCTTTGGCAGGGGACTGACAGACAGAGACTTTCTACAATCTCAGGATCATCAATAGCTCAGATTCTGACACCACGGCTCCCAGAGGCTGCTCCTGCTCCCAGCACAGCCCTTTTGTCACTCGGCTTTGTCCCCTCTCTGCTCCAAGCACGGACACATCTCACATCTCCCCCTGCTCCTGCTGCAATTCCTGCCCGCAGCCGGAGGCAGGAGCGCATCCCGCTCCTTCCCTGCCTTGTTTCCAAGAGCTTTGAGCTTTGTGGAGATATTTTTAGGAAATAACGTTCTTGCCAGCTCTCCTGGGAATCCTTCTGTCCCCAGTCACTGCTCTGGGAGCACTTGGCTCAAACTGGGTGGAAACAGCACGGAGAAATTGGTTTTTCCCAAATCCAGCAACATCCTCCCAGTGGAAATGTTAATAAAACCAAAGCTTGGCTTTTCTGCTGGGTCTGAGGTTCAAGAAATTCCATTTAAACCTGGGTTGAGGTTCAGTTTTATACCATCCATGAGAAACTGAGAGGAAAAATAAAGTAAAATCCCCATTCATTTTTTCCCTTTACTACTCCCTAGGGTTGAGTTAATGATAAGAATTCCTTTTATAATGATAACAATTCCCTTAATGCCCCTTCCTGCCTCACCAACCCACTCCTGTGCCCACATCTCAGGGCACACCTGGCAGGAGGCCTGGAAGGAGATGAGCACCTGGAGGTGTTGGGGCTGTCCCTCCATCCCATCAGCAGCAGGTTCCAGCTCTGCTTTGGCTCTTCTGTGCTGAAATGATGGCAGAGAATTCTGAAGGAATAAACTGGATTTTTTCCAGACTTGTGGCCTTTCGCTTGGAGAAATATTGTGACTCAAAATCAGAAAATGAGCAGTTAAATGCTAAAAAAAAAAAAAAAAAAAAAAAGAAAGAAAAATTAAAAAAGAGGACCTGGGGAGGATGGCCAAGAATAACCCTTTTCCTTGATCACCCCACGTGGTGCCTCATGCAACTCCCTGAGAATTTGCTAAGGAGCTGAGGGTGTGAGGTGGCAGCAAAGGGACCTGGAGCAGTTTCCAAAACTGCAAATACTGAAGTATTTTACCTCAGCTGGTCCAGGTGATGGGAAAGGGAGGATTTTTACAGGTGTGGGTTGGACCTACATGGGTTTCACCATCTGGGGATTCTCTGGGATGCAGGGATGGAACTTCCCACCTGTCACAGTCCACACTACCTGCAAGGACCCTGCTTCCAAAATATCCAAAGCATTTCAAATCATCCAAAAGGCCCAAGAGACCCAAACTGTGGGGGATGCAAAGGAGTCCAGACAAGGAGGTCTCACCAGGTCTGACAGCTGAGTTGTCATCAAGGTGAGATTCCTGCCTAAACACATTTCCCTGCCGGCTTTGAGCGGGGTTTATCCCACAAAGATCTCCAAGATCAAAGCCCTGTGGCCCCAAGTGCCTCTGGACACAGCTGGGCCTGCACAGCAGCTGACAGATGGGATTTCCCTTCCTTTGGGGCATCCCAGTCCCAGTCCCAGTCCCAGTCCCAGTCCCATCCCCATCCCCTACAGCACTTCCCTTTCTGCCTGGCAATGATTTGCTGGAGTAGCTGTGGCTGCTCCCTTGAGGTTGAAACAAAACCACTTAATCGAGTGCTAATTAGGGCACTTAATCACTACCAAACTCAGCTCCTGCTGAACTCCACCTGCGATTTCATGGACACACAAACTTCAGCTGCATTTGGCCTCAGCCTCCCACGGGCTGGTGGCAGCAGCAGCCCCAGATTCCGTCCAGCTCTTGATGGCTTGGCCCTTCTAATTCCAGGCCTTAAATCCGAGTAACTGTCTCTTTTCTACATTAAAATTCTTCACATGACACGTTCTGCTAAAGCAGCTGACTCCAGTTAAAAACCACCTGGAAAACAAAATGAACTCTGGTAGTTCTGGGATGTTTGGGATGTTCCCGACCCCAAGCACAGCTCCCAGACCCCATCCTTGCCCTTCTGCCCTCCCCCCACGCTGACTGGGACTGGGAAATCACCAGGGAAGACCCAGCTAGGACTACCTGAATATTTTTAATTGATTTTACACAGCTGAAGTGTTGCAACCACTGCAGTGTTTTGTATTTGTGCTTGTTGTTTGTATTTAGGAGCTTTTAAAACAACTGACAACCACTACATGCACTCATTATTAGCAACTCAAATATTTAACAGCCTGCTGCTGCTGCTGTGTAATTAATTCATCCTTCCCTTCCCAGCTTTCCCTCTCCTGCGGGTGCAGAAACATCCCCCACACTGCAGCACATCCAAACAAGCACCACGAGGGAGGGAAGGGATCGGAAGGGACCTTAAGGATCATCCCAATCCATCCCCTGCCATGGCAGGGACACCTTCCCCTGTCCCAGGCTGCTCCAAATCCCATCCAGCCTGGCCTTGGGCACTGCCAGGGATCCAGGGGCAGCCCCAGCTGCTCTGGGCACCTGTGCCAGGGCTGCCCACCCTGCCAGGGAGGAATTCCCTTCCAATATCCCATCTAAACTGCCCCAGTGTCACTTTGAGGCCATTCATTCTGACACAAATGTGTGAAGATCAAAGCGTTTCCCTTTGCAGCTTTGTCTGCAGAACAAAGGCCAGGATGACCCTGGCAGCACCCCACTGTCACTGCTTCATTTCTAACCTTCCCTAGCCTGAGCTCTCCCTCCCAGACACCTCATCCCACCGGGATTCTGCTCTGGGAGCAGATTCCCCAGCCAGGCCGGGCTTTGCAGGAGCAGGAGGGAGGCAGAGCAGCAGCAGCAGCCCCGATGTTAATTAGTGCAGCGAGAGCCAACGCCAGCAGCACTTTACATGTTGGGAATTAATTGTTTCAGGGATTGTTTCCTTTTGCTAAACACCGAGCTCCACAATGGGAAGGTCTGACTTGTCTCAGGGGCCTTTCTCAGTCCATTTTCTTTCTTGTACCCATCAAATAGGATTTGTTTGAGGAATCTCCTAAATTGAGCTGGCACAGGGACTTTAAAAGCTCCTGCTGGTACCCAGAACATGCTGAGCACCACCAGCAGGCCAGAGAGCACCTCTGTGCTGCAGCCCTGAGGGCAGAGCCTCTCCAACGCTGCAGGATGCGTGGAATTTGAAGCAAAATATCATTTCATAGAGAAATAATAACCGTGGGATGGTCTCCACCCTCACTCCAGTAGAGGTTCTGGAGAAGAGCTGCAGTGACCAACCCAGCTCCCAGATCCATCAGTCCTGCCCCAAATCACTTTCAGCCCTTCTGGATTTGGTTGTTTTCTCCCAATTTCCAGGAATGCTCTTCCTGCAAGATGAACTCGTGCTCACTGGTGTTAAAATTAGCTCAATTTATTTATTTCTTGCTAAGGTGTGACCCAGCAGGACAAGGGGCAGACAGCATTTGGGATTTACGACGTGGTTTTACAGAGCAGCTGCCATCATCCAATCTCCCCTGCTCCTGCTGCAGTGTATTCCATCAATTCCTACTCCCAGGAGCACAGCTGATCCCATTCTCCCTGTGCAGAGGTGAACTGCAGTGAACCACCACAAAATGAAAACCTGTCCTGCAATGAACTTCAACAGCTCCAAGCACAGGCCTTTAAATGTTAGGTCTCTGTTCCAGATCAGTCAGATGATATTTGCAACAAAGTCTTAGGGAGCCCAACACGGGGGAAGAGGGAGAAGAAATCCCAGGGAAAGGCAGCAGCAGCAGAGCTCCAGGGGGTGGTGGAGGGATGCAGGAACAGAGGCCCTGGGTAACCTCTCCCTGCTGTAGCAGCACAGCAGGTACAATCTCTGACACTGAATTATTCAATTCTCCTGCTCTGACCCATTCCTGCACAGCTTATAGGGATGCAAACAGCAGGATCAGGATCCTCAGCCAGCCAGCAGGCTGGGAGAAGTTAAGGAGTGAAATTCAAGAAAAAACCTCTGGGTGCTGTGGGTTTGATCATAATGATCTTTATTGGAGACAGGTGGGGTCATTTATTATACAGAAGTAACATCACACCATTCTCTTCCCATTTAATTCATTTTAGTCTCCTTATAAATCTGTAGCAAAAGTGCACTTTGAACAGTTTTTAATCTATAGTATATATCTTTCAATATTATCTCTCAGTCAGGTAATTTATTTGTAAAAAGGTATCACCAGATATACAAAATACATGTCTAGTGTACTACATTACTTTTTGTATTTACTGTTTAGATTATTTTTAACTCAGTGCTCTTTTTTTCTTTTCATTTTTTGCAAGACTCAGTGATGAGAGTCTTCTGGTGGCATCACCAGGAGAGGACTCACAGCTTGTGTGTGGAGAAGGGGAGAAGACTCTTAGCCAGGAACAATTGTCACACAACAGGAACAAGATGACAAGAACTTCTACTGCTGTTGAATGTGTCTCTTAAAATGACAGTACTCTGTATAATAAAAAAGAATTAAAAAATCCAATGTCCATATTTCATCTTCTGGAAGAGATGTGCCAAGAAAATGGAAGCTGTACCCAGCTGGAATACAATGGCAATGGTTCATTTGCATTTTGAAGGCAGGAATTAATTGCTAAACATCACCTTTGTGGTCATGAGAGGAAGGAACAGACACAGGCAGCACGAGGAACTGTGAGATGCTGCTTTCCTGAGGACAGTGTTTTGGTAAAATATTGAATATCCTGCACAAGCCACGGAATTGCATAAGTTAAAGATCCTCAAGAACAAGCACTGGGGACAGATGAGGGGCTGTGACAGCCACACTGAGGACACACAGCTCAGGGACCCAGCAGAACACTCATTCCCACTGGGAGGCTGGAGCCAGCTGTGACAGGCTTTGGCACAGCAAGAGGACTTCTCCAAAAGAAACTTGCACAAGATTTTTCTGAGATTTCTCACCAACTTCCTTAGTCTTTTCTTCCTAGTTATCCTTGAGATTAGAATATATACACATAACAGATAATTGCTTCATTTCAGCCTTCAACAGACCAACCATTTCCCCTGGGAAGCAAGGCCTAGAGAGGTAAAACAATCACAAGCATTTTAGGGGGGGGTTATGATTCCCAGATGGAGACAAACATCACCAACAATGGCTGCAGCACTGACCAGGGAATGTCTGGTGGGTTGGTTGGTTTTCCTTCTCACCTCAAGACTCAGAACTCCTGGATTAGTTCCCTAAATCCCCCTTCCCTTGGCCAGCCCTTCCCAATTAGTGCTGTTTCTGTGGATTAGCATAGATTCAAAATGCAACTTGCATCAGTTTGCTCAAAACTGAGTGAAATGTGGAACAGATCCTGCTTCAGAATGAGGGCACTTTTGGTTTATGCAACAGCTCCAAGAAAGGCTGGAATTCCCAACTTTTCTACAGCAGAGATGGTCTTTGACAGGTCAGGGCTGCTCTGCTCCCCTGGAACCTGCAGCAATGGGGCCTGGAGGCAAAACTGCTGCTTCCAAAGGAAAACGCACAGCAGGAGAGGCTGGATGTGGAGACAGTTCTCTGCCTTCTGCAGGAGAAACAGAACAGCACAAATAAGAGTACAAAAAGAAGCAGTGCTGTTAGTGTTCTCTAAACCCAAGAGAATGCAGAACGGGGAGGTTTACAATGCTGCAGAGAGAAGGGTTTGTCTGCTTTTTCTTTATAAAAATTACAGACTTGACATTTCCAATACGTCTTAGCTTTGTACTGCTTCTCAAGTCTGAGTCACCAAAAATATCCAGCAACCAGCTGCTGCTCATATCCTAAAATATGCCTTCAGCTGACACTGAATATTGAAATCGTTCTGCTAAAATACAGAAAAACGATGGCAGAAACCAAGGTATAGCCTCAGGCCAATTTTAAATGGTAAAAATCCTACAATGCTACTTTGAAATCTCTTCTTGAGTTCATGAAAAAATAAGCAGCCAGGTTTCAAGTAGAGGTAACACAGATTTTGGAAGATAGCACATTAAAAAAAAAAAAAAAAAAAAAAAGCCCAGAAAGAAAACTGGAACAAAAGCTCTTCTTGTTAGGGCAGTTCAGCACTAATCCTCCAAAAAGGGCAGGAGGGAGCTCTCTCCTCCCCCTGCTCTGTCCTGGTCCTACAGCACCACCGAGGAACTGCTCTGCTGGCACAAACGCGTTCCACTCGGACAAAGCTTGATCCCTTTTTCCTTGTGTCCATCCTTTGTGTCTCTTGTCTCAGTCCCTGGACTGGTAGAAGAGGATATATCCAGATTCAGAGTTTTTGGAAATGTCTGATGTTAACCCATAGAATTCTTCAATGGCCTGGGCGTCAATTTTCTGAAAATTAATGGAAGTTTTAATTAGCTTCAGTCACAACACCACCCCTAAAAGCTTTTTCCCCAGATAAACCATTCTTCCCAGTTCATGGAGGTGATCTGGAAAGCCAAGTAGTGTTGACACGGTGACACTTCATCACTACTCAATCCAACAAAACATTTTTTCCCACTTAATAACTTACTGACTATTGAAAAAACAGGAAAGGAGGATGAAATAATAAACTTCTCAGAAGGGGTGCAGTCCTATGCTGGACTACAAAACAAGTGATCCATGAAAATGTATCCTTAAATGACTACATAATATTTTTATACTTGCTTTTCTCATGCTGGTGGTACCTTGCCTGAGTATTTTATAATTAAATTATTTTATAAATTAAAAAAAAAAAAACAGTCACTAATCAGGCAAGCAGTTTTTGCACAGTTGTGCATGTCATGTAGGTTGAAAATCCAGCTAAAATAAGTCCAGATTTCAAAGTTATTGTGAACCTTTTAAGGAGAATCTTTTAAGGAACCCTTTGAAGGAGCCCTGCAAGTGCTTCATGAGTTCTGTGGTCTCAACTAATTATGGTCTTTGGCCATAAGAGAGCTTTCCTACTAAGCAAAGCCTTCTGGGGTATTATCACAAGGTCTGTGTCTTAAGAAAAACTATGATTTACTGTACTAATAGCATTAAAATCTGCTTGTATTTCAAGTTGTGATCCATGTGCAGTAAAGCTGCTTTGCTCTCATACTCCAAGCAACAACTGGAGGGAATTTTAAAGGGTTTTTTAAAGATGCAGGTTCCACATGTCCTGAGCCCAACTGGCTTCCCATCTGTGAGCTGGATCCTGCAGCCCAGAGACTGGAATAAAACATTCCCAGGCATCTGGGAGTGCCGCTCATCACTCCACTGGGATGGAGTTTTTTAATCCCTTTAGTACCCTGGATCCACAGAAATGAGAGGCTGAGGAGGAGATGAGCCTCAATTTTCCTTTTATTCCCAAGGAATCAAGTTGAGGAAGTAAAGAAATGTCCCAAACCCAAGAAGCTCTGGGTTGAACACCTGCCCTGCTCAGGAGGAGCAGAGACCAAGCTGTGATTACACCTTAAAAGAAAGGGACCCTCCTCAGCTGCAGAACCCACTTGGAGAATGTGAAATCTCTGCTCCCTGAGCAGATTTTGGCATCACCACCAGCTCAGCAGCATGGCTTCTCCATGTGGCACTGCCAAACAGCAGTGAGCTGGGAGCAGCCTTTTCTCAACACAAGAAAAAACAGATAGGAGTTGTCAGAAGATGCATCAACTGCAGAAATTCTCTCTTGACGAGTTTTTTTAAACATCTTCTCTTAAAAAAATAGAGAAGGGGGGAAAAAAACCCCCAAACAGATGTTTTGTCTTTTCTCCATTCAAGGAGTGAGGGGAAGCTGAAATCCCCTGCTGAGGCTGCTGCATTTTCACACCATTTATTAACATAACGTTACTACAGACTGTTAGAGGCACATTTTAACAGAAATATAGTGAAAGAACACTCCTCAGCTCCTGCAGTATATTTAGCAGACAAGTCAAACATGTTTTATTTTAAGTGCCAACTCACTTGCCATGCAATCAAGCCTATTTCCACTACTCATTCTGAATGCAACTCAAACATTTGATCCATATTAATTCATGCCTCAGATATTTTTAGCTTCAGCACAGCAAAACTGACTTCCTTCTTTAATTTCACTATCCACAGAAAACAGAGTGGAACTGAAAGGGGATTATATAGATTCTGTTCTTCCCATTCTTATTGACCAGATATTGTTTAACCCCCTTGTAACTGTAGAGTAACAACCAGTGGATGGCTGTTACTCTAAAGCTACAAATTTTAGGATTCTGCAACTTCACCTGGCATTAAAAATGATGTTTCTTATGAACTGAGATTTGCTTATTTCCAGACATCTATTCTGGTTCTCCAAACCAAATCCAGTCCTGCAATCCCACTGCCAGCATTCAAATCCCTGAGGTAATTTTTAAGCAGAGCCACTCTGTGCCTCCCCTCGGTGAGGAGCTCCATGGATGGATGTTTCCAGGTAAACTCTGGCACTGGGATGCATCCCCTGGCTGCTCTGGTGACAAGTGTCAAACTCAAATCAGCCAGAGATTATTGGCTCAGGTTTCTCAAAAATCTCAATTTGCTTGGCTCAGGCTCCCCCTTGGACTAATTTGTCCCCTGGATTTGCTGCTTTCCCCATATGCTGCAGGATGTTTGGGGATCATCAATCTCCAATTTAATTGAGAGTTGGCCCTCCCATGAAATCCCAACAGACAAATAAATCTGCCTTCCCCACTGCTGACATTTAGTGGGTAATGAGGACAAACTCCTTCCTATTTTCAGTTTGGAGCTGTTCACTCACATCACTTGCCAAAAGGCAATAAAGCTTTTTGTATTTCAGGGGGAAAAACCTTTTCCTGGGCTTTCAGCTGCGATATCTGTGAACAAGAGCTTTGCACTCACCTTTTCAAACCTGTTTTGTTAGGTGCCACACCTAGAATGCAAACCCTCCAAAGAGCTTGGTTTTTACAGCGTTTTAAATCAATTCTATACAAGAAGAACTTGAAAAACAAAAGCAAGCCAGAATTAAAGATAGAAAAGAAATATAAAGGAAGAAAAAGTGTTTTTTTTTCCAGAAGAGAGGACCTACACGACAGCTCCTTGGATTTACTGCCCAATAACAGACAGCACACATTTAAAAGCCATTTTTGGCACATCTATAACAGTGTAAACAGTGTTTGCAGAAAAACAGAAATTTGGTTTTGCCCTAAAAGTGAAGATTCAACATAGAAGTGACTGATAGAAAATAAATATAGAATAAGAGGATGGTTATTTTCCATCTTTTAAAATGTGAAATTCACATACTGGATGGAAAAGACAGAAAATACTTGCATTTTAAAATACTGGGGTGAATACTGCTTTAAAATTAGGTGAGACAATTCTGTAGTTGGACTATGACAGAAACAGAGGAAAATTACCCCAAAAATATGAAAATGGGAAAAAGGGAACTGTTGACAGCCACACACACTGGGAAGCCACCCTTGATGCTCAAAGCTATGCAAAAATAAAAATAAAATTAAAAATGAGGAATGTCCTACATTTTTATATCAACACAAGCATGGATTTTGCTATTTAGACAGTTAATCAGGCCTTGACCATGGAACCTCTGAGAGAAACAAAGCATTTTCATCCTTACCAAAAGCAGCTCTGCTGTGGCATTTGTGCTGCTGTTTGATATTTGCTTAATTATTAAGTGAAATCCATGATGTATAAATATTGTGGATATCAGCCTTTACAAATATGTTGGTAGAAAAGGAAAAATTTGCTTGAGCTGTTTCAACATCATCACTAAAAATAATTTTTTTTCCTATTGTTGCTGGAAAGTGACCCAAAAAAAAGTGAGAAGCTCTTAAGTGCAGCAATGAAATGCAAGTTAGCAATGGAAAGGAGCTTAAAAATGAGCTGAAATCAGAGATTTTGGGTGTTTTGTGGTTCCTTACCCACCTCTACAATGTCATCATCAAACAGCAGCCAGAAGCCGTGGCTCTTCACGATGGTGATGTAATGCCCACGGTTTGGGCCACTGCAGGAAAAGGAATTGCAAATTTATTATCCAGGAGCCACTGCCCTCCCCAAAATCACCTCTGGCTTTCCCAGCTCCACTTCCCAGCTTTTCCCTGGTGAGGTTTTGTGATTTTTGCCAGATTGGTTCAATTAAAATGTTACTGTTAGCTGCTTGAAAATGTAAAATATTCAAAACATACGATGCTGTAAATATTTGATATCATCACTCATAGATCTTAAAAATCAAATTAAAAATATTTCAATCTCTGCTGTGTTGCATTCACCACTGCTGAGTATTTTGACCACTGTGAAGTTTTGACTTAAATCAGCTCTGAAATATTTTATTTCACAGCAGGAATTCCTTTAGTTCTCAGTGTGGTTTTAACCTTACTACAGACAGATCTTCTGTGAGAGCTCTTCCCCCTTTCTGGTGGAAGTTTCCAGTTTCAGAATAGAATTCCTTTGTTTAGGGCAACTAAATAAAACTAAATTTAAACTAAACTAAATTTAAATATAAACCAAAGTAAAACCCTATTTGCAAAATATTTCAAACAAGTTCTGAGAACTCAAAATATTCAGAAAATCTCATTTATCCCAAGCCTTTGGTAAATTTCCAGTAAGAATTGAGAGCAGGTGAGTTACAGGAATCCTAAAAGCCCCACATAGGAAAAAAGGTTTGAGGGAAAAAAGGAAAACCATTTAATAATCTGAATTATTAATCAACATTATCCAAACATGTAAGTGTAGGCAGAGGTATGGCAAATAAAAACTACACAAAAAAATGCATTGCATGAGATCCTAAAATGGTAAAAATTATATATAACTGTAACTGCACCACAACAAAAATCTTCTAGAATTCTATCAAGTTTATTTATACTAAATCTATGCATTATTAGCATTTTTTTCCTCATAAAGATATTTCAAAACATTTATGTGCTGTAGTAACTGGTTACTTTAAAATTCACACTTCCTGAAGGCATTTAGAAATACTTTTTCCCTTCCATGAGGGCTTTTTTTCCTAAAATGCTTAGCAGTTTTTTCCTCTGTGCTTTTAAAATCAGAACTGAAGCTGCTAAAACTAAAATTTAATGAAGAAAATAAGGATATTTTGAAAACCCAGCAGTGCACAGTTTATTCCACATGATGGCACCAGCTTCTAAAGAAACTTCAAGGGTTTAGGCAGCAGCAAGATGAAAACCATAATTTAATTCTATTTTAGTAGGTGTTTTTCCAAGATTACATTTTGTTCCATTTAGATTTCCTGGAAAACAGGATTAGGGGTGGAGGTTTTTGTTGTTTTGGGGTTTTTTAATGATTGCTCTTTGCTACAGCGCAAAGAAAACTTGTCTGATGTGTAACTGTGTGACACAAAATTGCAGAAAATGACAAACCTTAGCCTGTAAAGTAAAATTTAAGATAGTAAAAATTTAAAGTAAAATTTTAAATAGCAAAAAAAAACCCAGTAAAAAAGACAGACATTTTTTTAAAAAATCAAAATACTTCCAGCCAACCAGCTCTGACAGTGCACCTGCATTACCAAGCAGCGTTATGAAACAGCACAGGGATGAGAAATTCCTTCAAGATTCCAAGGGGAGGCAGGGAATGTGCAGAAGTACCTGCCACAGTGAACCACCACGGCCACCAGGTCGTACATCCTGTCGGGGTTGGTGGCATCCCCCGAGGTGTTGAAGAGGCGCAGCTCCAGGGGGAACACCACCCTGTAGCTCAGCTTGGTGTAGCGGTGCAGCTGGTCCATGTACTTGAACCTCTTCAAGTGCAGAGCCAGGATCATGGGCAGCTTCTTCACCCTCATTCTGGAGCACAAAAATATGTGAAATGAAGGGTAAGGATTAGAAAATCACTCCAAACAAAGATTTGTTCAAGAATGGCTTTGTTATGAGGAAGCGTCGTAAAAGGCGTCCAAAATATTGGTAGGATAAAAAAATCCTCTTTTTTTTTTTCTCTCTTAGTGAGAACAGGCAATATTTATTCCAAATTATTAACAGCACAACTGGCATCTGAATGCAAGACAACTGCAGAACAACATCAATTTTTCACCCATCAGTGGGAAGAAAGAGCTGGAATATATCTGTGCTGCTGCTCTGGCTGTGACCAAGTCTGAGGGGAGAAATAAGATTTTTTTTACCCAGTGCTCCCAGACAAAGCAGATGGGATATTTTCCAGTGGCTTTAAGCTGATTAATGCTAACTGGGGAAAAAGTGGATGTCTGGAAACACCAGATAGAAACTCTTCTGGGATAAACACAGAATGGATCTGCTCATGATGAGGCTGCCATGAAATCACTTGGCCTCTCCACTTCTCCTCCACCAAACACAGACCTAGACAACCTCACCTCTTCTTTGCCTGAATTCACCAGGTGTATTTGCCCAGAAATTTTAAGGGAACATCTGCCTCAGCCTGAATATTTGGCCCTTACCTCTTCTGTGCCTCCTGTTTGCTGCGGCACTGCTCACAATAGTATTTGTATTCACTGCATAGAGTTTCAGTGTTACTAAATCCCCTGTGGAAATCAGAGAGTGGCATAAGCAGGGATATTCCAGAGCATCCAGGCTGAAAATGCTGAAAAAAACCCCAAACAACACAGAGAGGATGAAGCTCCTTTCATTCATGGTGCTCCCAGACCCATTTGATGTGTATTTGTCTCATTCCTGGGATGCAGCATCAATGTTCAGCTGGAAAAATCTGGAATTTACACTATTAACTGCCTATTTTCTGACTAGGAAAGGTAATAAACAGCAAGAAGGTGATTGAGTTTTGTTTCCATCAGCAGTCATTCCATGTTTTCTTTAGTGGCAGAAATTAAATGTTCACATCTCCAGCCATTAAGTAGCAAATTCTGGATGATCCTTCAGCTCCCAGCAATTACAGATCCATTATCAGCTATTAAATAGCCAGATGCTGGATGCAAATTAAAAATCCAAGCAGCTGATAAGCCTTGGATCCAACAGACAAACACATGGAGCAAAAACCAGGAAAAACCAAACTGACCCTTAACATCAGGGCCAGGCAGCTGAAATTCAGTAAGAATATGAAAATAATCAAGAATTTATTGTGAAACCAAACACTGCATATTTATTTTTTGATAAAGCCTGCTTGTGCGATATAACAAATTCCAGTCCCCATAAAAGAAAGTGAAAATAAATTTTATTTACCAGTAGTATTTATTAACTACTAAAACCCACTAAGAAGCCTTCCAAAACACACACTATTTTACCTCATGTCAAAGCCTACAGAGAATAACTAATCCAGACCCTTTCCTTCTGACCAGGGCAGGTATTTTTTCAATTCCCAAAGAATTCTGTTTACCTTAGACAATGTGTAATTGATGTATTTTGTTCCACATCAACCGAGAGGTCCAGAAAGTCCTCATCTTTGCTACTAACCTTGAAAAAAAATAATAAGAAGAGATATTTGATAACAATTTAGAGCTGGCAGATTTCTTTTAACCAGTTCTGGAGTGGTGCAATGTGATTAAAAATAAATGTACATGCACACAAAGAGGCCTTTTCTTGAGCTAAACTAAAAGTGATTAAATAATCTGATGTGGTGTTAAAATCTGAAGAGGATCATTAAAAAAAAAAGCAACAACAACAAAACAAAACCAAAAACCTACGGAAAAAAGCACAAAACCCCAAACACTTTCTCATGAAACATCTCTCCCCCTTGAGACTTCAAAGCACTTCTGATTATTTCACTGGCAAACCCAGGTTTTAACCACTCAGAGCTCTCACTGGAGAGGTTTTAACCACATTCCATTTTTTCTGCAGCCTGATACAGCTTTCTGCTGCATTTCAGGGTGTAACAGTCAATACTCAGAGGCAAGGCAGAAACAGGCAGATGGCTCCTCAATTAAATGGGTTAGCAGGGAAGAAAACCATCTTTCCATTTGTGGAACAGTCACATTTCATTGCAAAAACCTTGAGACAGAATCCTATTAATGCCATTTTTAGAGTTTCTCCTCACCACATAGCCATAACTTTAGATTTTAAATGCCAAGAACAGTCTTTTCTGTTGTAACCACTTCTTGGGTTTTTTATTTCTCTCCCCATCTGGGTTTTCATTTTTTTTTAGCACTATTAAATCAGAGCATATGACAAACTACAAATCCCTGGTCTGAAGGTGGTGTGGCTCTAATTCCAGACTTCATGCCACTTTTTTTGCTCTCAAATAGAGTGGCCAAGGACCAGCACCGAGCACAGAATCCCAGTTCAAGCAACTCAGCTCATGCCAGAGTTAAATTAAGAGCAACTCTCATGTAGGAACACAACATAAACTCTCAATCACTGACACAGGGAATAACATGGAGACAAAAAGGCAGCTTGGATCAGGCAGGTGCAGCTGCCTCAATGGAAACAGGGAGGAGAAACAAGGAAAACACTGGGCCTTTTCTGGGCAACCTACCTTAATGAGCACTGGTTTGAGCATAGAGTCCTAAAATAGGCTATGCTCCATATTTTAATAGAGACAGTGCAATTTCATCTACCCTAATGAATGAGAAAGGTTGCTCAGTGTTAGGGAAACCAATCCAGAAGCTGGGAGAAAGCTAAAGAGGAGTGGTTTGGTGGTGCACGTACAGCCTCACAGTTAAGACATCTGGTTTCATTGGTTAGTGTTCCTTGGAAGATTTCATGGACCCACGTCAGATCAGGCTTGTCTCCTTCTTCACTCTCAATGCTGCCATTCTGGAGCTTCCCGTTCTGCTTCTCCTGCTTTTTCTCCTCTTGCAGTAAGTCAGCAATAGTGTTCAGTAGGTAGTTGAGGAATTCGTGTGCATCCTGCTGCATGTAATTATCAAATAATTCTGGAAAGGAAGACGAAGGAGAATGAACAACTGTAGACACTTCCCAACACCAGGTCACTGTGGTTTTTCCCTTCCCTCCTCTCCCCTCTTACACAGCTCTGGTGGCACTGGTGAGTTTGGGAAGAATTGCATTGTTGTGCTCTCAATGATTATCCTCAGGTTGGAAGAAACAAACAGCTGAAAACTACCACTAAGGAAACTTAGTTTGGCCATTTCTCAGAACTTAAGAATTGGTTTGGGTTTTTTTGTAGTTTCTTTCTTCTTTTCTTTGGAGAGGGAGAAAAATAAAGAAATTCAGATGTGTTGCCTTGGGGCCACTGGTTCATTAAGTCCAGCACCCAGGGGCAAACATCCCCTGCTGGAAGTTTCTTACTTTTCAAGTTCAAGCAGAGAGGATAAATCAACAGCCAGAACTTCTGCTCACCAAACAGCCCTGGGAAATAACCACCAGATCTGATCCTAAGGAATTCATCCTACCACAAATGCAAGAGAACAGGCTGTGAGTGGTTGGGCCTCCTGTGAGAGCTCGTGAGAGCCTGGGGCAAGGACCTGGAGTGTGCTTTGTTCCTCTGGAGAAGACCATGCCAGTGTGGAATATCTGGACATGTGCAAGTCCAGAAACACAGACACTGAGATAAGGACAACTCACAGGACAAGCACACAGGTGGTGAACTTCACACCACAAAAATCTTCAAGAAGCCTGTTAAGACTTGACAATTCAGACTCCAAAAGAAACCTGAATTTAACATTTTACATCCTTAAAAATGCATTAAAAAGTCATTTATTCATTTACCATTTTCCTTTCTCAAGCGGGAAATAAATTTCTTGGGTGGGATGACTCCCACCTTCTTCTTCTGTGTGGCAATACTGTTGAAGAGATCAGAGAGGCAGGTCAGGAGGCTTTCCTTCTTTCGAGGCTGCACCTTGTATGCCAAAACTTTTTCCCGAAATGGCCGACAAAAATAAAGTGCCTGTAAGACCGAGTTGCAGTAGCAGGTATTGCCGAACTGGTCAAAAAAACAGAACAGAGGAAAAACAAAGGGCTTTGGATTAGGGTTGTCAAAAAGGAATGACAGGAAGAGAGTGCATCAAGAATGTCACATAGTAAAGCCAGAAGGGTCAACTGACAGAGGTCATTTATTGGGGAAACTCTGCTTGGGATGGGGGGAAACACTGCCGGGAAGGGGGGAAACACTGCCTGGGAATGGGGGGAAACACTGCCGGGAAGGGGGGAAACACTGCCTGGGAATGGGGGGAAACACTGCCTGGGAATGGGGGGAAACACTGCCGGGATGGGGGGAAACACTGCTGGGAATGGGGGGAAACACTGCCTGGGAATGGGGGGAAACACTGCCTGGGAATGGGGGGAAACACTGCCTGGGAATGGGGGAAACACTGCTGGGAATTGGGGAAACACTGCCTGGGAATGGGGGAAACACTGCCTGGGAATGGGGGGAAACACTGCCTGGGAATGGGGGGAAACACTGCCTGGGAATGGGGGACAGGCTGATCCTTGTGACAGTGAGGGAAGGGAGAGGAGACAACATCCACAGGATACTGGGATTACACAGAAAAAGTAATTAAGGGTTCAGCAAAGAATAAAATTTTTGGAGATGCACAGCACTACTGATCATCCTGAGAGGGAAGGGGTAGCAAGGACACTAAATAAACAAATAATAAATTTCACAAAATATTTTATGTTGGGAGGGATCCACGAGGATCATTGAGCCCAATTCTAAAGTGAACAACCCATAGAGGGATCAAACCCACAGCCTTGGCATTACCAGCACCCTGCTCTGACCATCTGAGCCAATCCCAGTGGCAAAACGGATTATAAATTAATAACAAAACCAGTATTTCCTGCTTATAGTGGAACGTTTTGAGCAGCACATGATACAGGGCCATGCACAGAGCAGCTGGTTTGCATCTGGCCTGTGCAGGCAGTGTCAGGGCACAGATAAGGCCTTGCAGAGGCTGCTCCCTGTGGCTGAGCAAGGAGGACATCAGGATATCAGCTTATCACCCACAACATACCACGGCTTCAGAGCTGCTGCTCTGCAATTCACTGTGCTGCTGCTTCAAAAAAGAGACAAAATTCTGGGTTTCCAGTCCCCAGATAGCCTGGTAACAAGGTTCTGCACCCCAAGAACAACATGTTTTAAATAAAACAAAAAAGCATAAAAATCTGCCTGCAGAGCACATTGGTTTTAGGTGATACACTGAGACAAGACCACTGTTCACCCAAATTTGGTGTGATTCCTGAAGAGAAATGGTTTCACTTAGACTGAAACAGAAAATGAACAGCTTAATTCATACAGCTCAAAAGGTCACAGATTATAGCTACAGTAACATTGATTTATGCCATATGCAAACAACAGGGAACAACAGTTAAAACTTATTGACATGAGGAAAATAAAGATGGAAACTAAACAAACACATGAATGAGGAGAGAGAATCACTCACATGCTTGTTAGTGATCTAGAAAAACAAGGAAGCATCATGCTAAATAAATCAGCACACAACACAAAATAGGTATTCTAAGTCTGAAAGCTTATTTGAAGATAGGAGCTTCTTAAAATGAAAACTGAGATGAAATTCTGGAATAACACCATTGTTCCATTCTTCTTGAGCTTTAGTAAATATGAAGTATTTTAACAGTTTCCCACATATTCTGCAGTGGCATTAGACACAGTTTAACAGTCAGGTTGCTTTAGCTCACTGATCCAAAAGTTAATAACTATTCAGCCCAAAGTTTTGACCTCCATTGTTCACAAGTTCAACACCTGATTGTATCTGCAGTGCAATCACATATTTAACAGCACTGATGCTGAAGCCATGAAACTGCCCTCTTTAAAATACTCCAATTAATTCCATTAATCATGAAAGACCCAGAAATAACTTCAGAAAAAGCTCAGCAGAACAACAGCGTGAAAACACCACCCTCAAGAAACCAGTTGGAAGAAATGAAACACAGCAGTGTTTGGTTCTTCAAAACAGAGAATGGATGGGGTTCTAACAATTCTGGTTATTTTCAGGATGCTGTTTTTCCTCCTCACACTATTCAGTGCTCTGCTATTTTTGTTACGATTCCATTTTTGCCATTATGGTGCAAACCTCAGCAGCACTGGAATGGCCACCAGTTCTGGGTGTTTGGATAGCTGGGTGTCTTAAATATAAACTGCTAGAAACCCACACAAAGTCAATTAACTGGGTCTCTAATGAGCTCAATAAATACTATTTAGTTGGCCATACTTGGTGTGTGAAGACATAGAGCATGTCCCAGCTCTCAACACAACCCTGATGACCAGAACACAGAAAGAATTGTTTCTAGTGAGTTCTGCCAAAATTGCATTTTCCCATCATAAATAGGATGCCACAGAACCACTGCTGCTCTGAACTAAGCAGGACCAACATCCTCTGCACAGTTAATGCTGACAGACAAGTCTGCTGCCCCACAGCCAAACAAACTGCAAAAATTCAGCTTTTTGGAGGGTTCAGGGCTACACCAAAAATCCAGAAGGAGTATTACAACATGAAGGAATTATCCACCCAGTCTATGTCATTCATCTCCTGCACAAAACTTCCACTCCTCCCACAAGAGGGGTGTTTTTAGAACTAAAAAGTAACACATTTTTATTTTAAAACCTTCCCTGCACTGCAGCATCAGTGGAAAATCTTGTCTGGAACAGCATATGAACAATGGACACACTTTATTTTTTCCAATTTTCCAGCTAAATATTAAAATCTTAGAAGTAGAAATGTACTAAAGGAGGAAGAGTTGTCTCAGAGACTTTACAAGAAATAAATTTATTTTTCTGTGTTTTAGATGAAATGCTATCTTGGTTAATAAGCACACTGCAGGATGTGGTGTCTGTGCTCAGTCCCACTCAAAGAGAGAAGTCTCATCAATCAAGTTCTCAGAGAATCCTGCTAAGCTCCAAATTAGGATGTGATTTAAAACCCAGCATTTTAAGCACAGAAAATTCACTTACATTGACCAAGCCAAAGTAATGCTCATTCACAGGGAACTGCTCAGGACCAATCTCTTTCTCCAAAGCAGAGGCATTGGCGCCCTAAAAAAAACCAATATTTATGTTAGAGAAAACAGAAATTTCCTAAAAAAACCCAAAGAAAATAATAATTCACTTCCATTGAAAATCAGTATTTTGTGTTTGCTGTGTTCTTCAGAATTAAATGAATATGATGCTTTATTATCATAAATGTACCAAGGTCTCATTTAAAATCTCAACTCCCTCATCCAAAATTAGTAATCTGATCTAACAGAAGGGTTTTCTACATTTGAGTTTATTATGAATTACCACAATCAGCTGCTCTCACTTAAAACACCAGGTTGGCCACAGTGATCTTGAAACAGCAACTGAATTTAGTCAAGAATGCACTGTAAAAATAAAGAATCTAATCCTGCATTCTTCTAGCTTTATTTTGCAAAATACTGTGGACAAGTGAAGTTTTTAATTACAAACCCCCAGAAGAATGGAAGGAAGAGTTTGATCACATCTCAGATCGCCTAAAGTGCTTTGGCTTTTCATTTCAGGGGAGGTATGAAGCTCACAGTGCATTTTGACATGTCCTTGAGTTTCCAGCAGTACAATGGGGATGGAATTTGCTCTTTTAGACACAACTGAAAACTACCACTGCTCTGATTTGGCACATAAAGCAACAACTAAAGCATTCCAATGGTTTATTTTGAATTTCAACTTGGGCCACTTCATATTCGAAGTGGTTTCTTCATCTCTTTCCATTTTCAACCCACCAACACCTTATGGATGGGAATATCTTGGGGTTTGGTACCTTCCCTCATTCCTCTCCACCTTGTTCTTTAATGCTTCTTGCTGATGCCCCACAATTCCTGAGCTCCTTTGTGCAGAATCCAAACACTTTGGATTCCAAATTCTGTTTTAAATGCCCAGGTGACTCCAAGTTCAACCTTGCCAACACAGAAATCCTCCTGCACAGGTGAGCCACCTTCAGACACCTCAGAAAAGCATTCAACCAAACATTACAGACCAGCAAAGCTCAATTAATTTATTCCCTTGAAGCAACCAATGACTTTTAATCACTGAGCTAACATTTCCATCACTTCCCTATTAATTAGAGACTGTAAGGACAGTTCCATCCAGATTGTCTTTAACAGAGAAATAACTAAAAATTTCCTAAAAAAACAGGAAAGAAACCAAGAAATAATCTGGTTTAACAGTTGTAGTTGGATGTCCCCCATCAGATTTACAGTGAGTTACATTTCTCAAAGCAGATAAAATGAGGCAGGCTCAGAACTGGGTACTCCAAACCCCACAAAAAATTCACAGGGTGCTGACAGATTTACAAGCAGAGCTCTGCTCAAGCAGCAATTACACACAACATTTCTGAGACATCAGTGCCAGTTCAGGCAGCTCCTTTCATTTGTTTCCTTGCAGCCATCCCCTGCTTCCAAGGAGCTCTTTTTCCTCCAAAATCTCCCCCAAAAAACCCAAACCAAACCTAAAAAAAGGAGAACTATCAGCAAGGAGGATTTGCTGACAGGGGTCTCTCCTGGGCTACCTCAGCTCTCCACTTCCACCGCTCTGACCCACACTGCCTTTGAGAAATGTTGTAACTGGAGATGAGCATCAAAATTCAGAAATGCACAAGAGGGAAAAATTCTGGAATTTTCAGCCTGGAAATCAGAACTGGCTCCTGCTGAGGTTGTTTTGCTCTTCCATGCTGCATGTTTGGAGATTAGGAAAGGAGAATTTGTAAATCCTGTCAGCCTGTGAAGTGCAGTTTCAATTTCTCTGGAGTTTCCTTGCCCCCTCCATGATCTCCAGTATTTTATCAGGCAAACACTGGAGAAAAGCTCATTAAAGGAGGTACCAAACCTCACAGAACCAGTGACACCTGTCACACCAGTGACAGCCCAAATGCTCCAGCTGGAAAGCAACACATGGAATAAATACCTGAACAAATAAATAAAACCATATGAATTGTAATTTTTAATAAAGCTGTGATATAAAGAATTGAATAACCTACCATAAACCAGGCTTGTCAGCCAAGCCACCAACTTGTATCCATTTAACCTGACAGGTCAAAGGTGAGTTTTTTCCAAAGTGTTTCCTTGTATTTATTGCCCAAACTTTATACATTTGGGTAAATTAACTACAGAGGCAGATTAAAAAAATAAGGTTTCCTTAATAAATTAGATTATATTTAATGTATTATTTATAACTAAAGTTTTAGATGCCTCATCCCTGGGAGTGTTCAAGGCCAGGCTGGAGCAACCTGGGATAGTGGAAGGTGCCCCTGCCCATGGAATGGAATGAGCTTTGAGGTCCCTTCCAGCCCAGATCACTCTGGGATTCTGTGAAGTTTCTTGCCAGATAATATATTAAATACATAAAATGATAAAAAACCCAAAACAGGACTCAAAGCACTTGTGGGAGGAATTAAAAAAAAAATCACAGATTAATCATAAATAGTTCTGAAGGTGCAAACTTACAAATTAATAGTGAAAAAGCTCCAGGAAATGCAATGCCCAGCATTCCATGGAAAAAGAATTCCCTTGCAGAAGCCCAGATGATTCACCACAGAGTCAGTGTCCAGGAGAACTGCACTAAACAAGGATATGGTGGGGGAGAAATCCACTTTATGGTGAGGCCACCACTTGGCCTCAGTCACGTTTTGGGGTAAGGTCCAGAACTGCAAAGTCCAGCTCCTCCCAACAGGGATCTTTGCAACTCAATTACCAATTAGCCAATTAACCCAGTGCAGCTGCAATCTGGTCCAGCCTGAGCCACGTCCTGCTGCAATGAGGCTTTGCTGTCACACTGACAGGGTTCACACACCTTTGCCCACCCCAGCTAAAAGAATTTTCCATCTGCCACAGACCACAGCAATATTTCCTCACAAGAAACAATCCACACTTCATCATTTTGGAAATATAAAAGTCACATCTTGTCTAGAGTTAAAAATCTAACCAAAGTGGCAAGTGCACATACTATGAAAATTTATTTTATTATTTGGGGAATTAAGAAATGCACCTCTTTGGGGTGTCAGAGCCAAAATGTTTGGCATCTTGTGCTACTTTGGACACCTAAAACCAACAGAAAATCAATACAGCTTTGCTAAACTATGTGACACATAGTGGGAGCAACAAGAAATGCCATGAAAAAATCCCACATCCATAGCAATCGAGTTTGCTTGGCATAAGACAGCTAAGCAAAAACACTAAAAACTAAAATACAGCTGAATGTAGAACTTAATGACTTCTCACTGCTAGTGTAAAGGAAATAAATGAATGTTTTAACAGCCCCAGAGTACATCCTTGGCTTCTGGGAGATGCAGGGAAATGCTCTCTCTGCTGCTCTGCTTCAGGACCATCAAACTCAGTGCTGTGAGCAGGAATAAACCCAGATTTCTACAATGCACAATTACCCTAAGAGAAAAACCTCCCCTCATTTAACCACGTGGTGACAGTGATTGACTTATATAATGAGATGTGAATTTAGTGTCTCACAGAGGTGGGGGAGGTGACAACAGAATTTTCAGCACTTATAAGCAGAGTTTTCCATTTTCTGGAAATTCCTGGGACTTCAGGTGTTGTCTCAGAGCTCCCCTTTTCTGCTCACACCCCACCCACAGACCTGGCTGTGCTTCCACAGTTCTGGAATTATTAGTCAAACAGGAAAATGAAAAACTGCCTGGCCCATCTCAGCTATCACCACCTCAGCAGGAATGCACACAGCTAAGAATGGCCAAGAAAACCCCCAAAGAACAACAATAAAATATTTCCTGTCACAGCTGCAGTCATTTTACTTTATGCATATCAGCTAATTAAAAGAAGGGTCTACCCAAAAACATGTCTGGAAAGACAAAGAACACCCTTAAAAAAACTTAATATATCAAATATTAAAGTATCAAACAACAGCACAGGGAATTGTTAATATTCAGGTTTTCCTCACTTTTTCATACCAACACAGTGAGGGGCATCGCAATAATATCTTGATTTAAAAGTGTAAGAAAAGGCAGGATGTGGCACTCAGTGCTCCGGGCTGGTGACAAGGTGGGGATTGGCATGGTGGACTCGATGATCCTGGAGGTCTTTGCCAACCTAAAGGATTCTGGGATTCTATTCCATGCTCAGAGCTGAATGAGATGTAGAGAAAATAGCACTGGGGTAAACGAATATTTACCCAGAGAACACACAAGGCAAGTTTTGTTGGATTTTTTAAAGAAAAGGGATGTGAAAAGAGCAGTTTGAAACCCCCTTACCTGAGGGAGCTGTCTAAGCAAGCTGAGGCAGTGATCCCACAGTACTCCTGCAATTTTAACTGAATAACCCATCAGAACCAGAAGAGAGATCTATCAACTCTTCCAGATTGTAAACTCTGAGTAATTTTTGCTCACTACAGAAGTCTTAAATTTATCTCCAGTTCAATGCACCATGCAAGTAGAATAAATAGCAGTAAACTTTTGTTTCTCACCCAGTAGTAACTCACTGCAGCACCAAAAGAAGATCAGAGAAGGATAATTAGGCATTATTGCCTCTTCGTAGCAAAAAAAAAAAAAAGAAAAAAAAAAGAAAAAAGAAAAAAAATCCTATTCCTGCAAAGAAAATGAGTATTTTGCATAGCCTAGATTTAATTGATTTCAGAAACTGGAAATGTATCAATTTTCCAGGGGCTTCAATACTTGGTGACCTTAAACTTACTGAATTTGTAATTATTTTTACAGACAAAAGCTCATAGATTGCATTCACTTATCTGACAGAAATCAGAGGAGTGCTCAGCTCTGTCTGTATTACATTTAATTAGCTTTATGGCAGAAATTACAATTGGTCTCTGAGTTGAAGAGTTTTGGTGAAGCTGTGGATGAATAAAAGCTGGGAGTGATTATGAACAACCTCACAGCTCAGAACAGGAGCTGCTGTCAGCTGAGAATTCCACATTTCCAGCATCCTCCTGGTTCCTGCTTCAAGTTACAACCTCTTTCCTTTTCAGCAAAATGAGTTTTACTGAGTTTCAGTGAAATCCTGAACAACCACAAGCCTTGGCTGACAATTAGAGGACTGTTAATACAGACTACCCAATTTTTTTTACCCTGAACTAACACTTTCCCACTTGGCTGGAATCCCCATTTCCATTCCCAAATATCTTGCTTTCTGCTGCTCTGGAGGTAACTCTGCACTTGTGGGGATGGTTAGAAAAGCAGAAAGAAGGGTGTGAGGAGACCAGAGCATGGAGCAGCTGCTGCTGCAGCTCCAGGGAAAAAAGGACCAAAATTAGCACAACTCTGGGTCAGGACCCTCACTGTTACTCTGAGCTCTTGTCAAAATAATCAGGTCAGTGCTGTGCTGCTGCTCAGCAAACAGTGAGCACTGGAGCTGGAAAATGAGGGAAAAACCCATAAAGCAGGGAAGGAGTCACGAGTGGGGAGATCCCAGTGCCCTGGGAGCTCATGGCATTCACCCCTGACAAGTTCTGAGGGGCTCTAGTTACACAGGTTTTGAATTGCCAGTGGGTTTAGAACCATTCCATAACCACCACTAACTCAATGTAATGACAAAAAATACTCAAGATTTCTTTGGTGTCATTGACAGACACAGAAATTCAGAAATATTTGTCAAACAAATGCTTCATGAGGTTTCAACTGATGGTTTTTAACAGGGATGAAGCAACTGCTTGAAGTACAAGGGAATTAAGTAAAATGGTGAAGTCCTTCCAATCTTTTCAAAAACACAACTACAGTTTGGTCTTTTTTCAAAATTGATCCTGCCAAAATCTACAATAAGTCAATTTTTTTTTTTTTTTTTGGTTAAAGTTTGCTATGCTTATTTTGGGCACTCTACTACTTTAGATGGACACACATAAATATACACATCCTAACAGATGCTCCATTTACAGTTCATTTGTGGACAGTTGCAGATTGTCAGAAGAGAACTTTTAAAATATGGATGTGTCTCCCAAAATTTCAAAAAGCTTTCTATCTGCTCCTTGTATCCTGTTGAAGCTGTAGTTCTCTCTAGTTCTCTCAACTTGCCTCCACCCTTCAGCTGCTTCAGGTCTGTCTAAAACACACCCAAGACTAATCAATTCCATTAGCTCACTTCCAACAATCAGTTAATTTAAAGCCCTCTCCATACAGCCCATGCAAATTGGAAGATTCAGCCTCTCTTTAAAGATAATTACTATGGTTTTAGCTCAGTACAAAAATATTAATTTCAATATTACCTGATTTTTATGCATTTCTCTCTTTGCAATGGATCTAATTCAGTTCAAGTGAAGGAATTAATGGCTCATAACTCAGGGGATCTCTAACCTTTCCCTGCAGTTGGATGCACCAAGGAGCTGTGTAGCATCACTGGAGTAAAAACCTGATGAAATAAAATCTCTGAGGATATTCTGGCTTGGACTCCACACCATCCTAACTCCTGGACTGAAACCAGCTGCTTCCCACTAAGCACCTGCCTGCAAAAGACATTTCCCTTAAAGGAAGGCAAAATAAGGGAAAAAACCTACAAGATTTCAGTGTCCAGAATGTGCCTGGTGCACAAATTTTGCTCTCTAATTACTCATTTGGCTTTGAACAAATGAGAGTAGAAAAGATTCAAGACTTAAACCAAGCTGGGAAGCAGCTTCCAGGTGGTGCAGAAAGGCTCCCAGGGACACCATCGTGCAGCACTCCAAATTACAGGAGCTGCTTAAACCCACTGCTGAGGAGTTGTTTTAAGAGTGAATAAACAAATCAAAACAAAAAGGGGGAAAAAAGAACAAGTAGGCCAAGCCAGAGCTACTTAAAACCTTGCAGGAAAGAAATCTGCATGAGCTGATGCAGAAGTCTGCCTGCACTTACTGTATTTGCTGAGATAATAGTTCCAGCTTCAGGACTATTAAAATTACCCTGGGGAAGTGGAAATGGAGCAGATTGGGGTTGTATTGCTGCAAGTTTATAGAACACATTGTCATGGTTTTGTAAACACAGATTAGATGTTGCTTTCTCCATCCTTTAAAACTCCTTGGCTGTGTGGAGCACTGAAGGCAGATAAAAAGAGTTGTCAGCTGGGGGTTTGAAAGGATCCCTTTTCATGGATCTGGGAAAGCTGTCTGTTCCAGGCATAACAAATTACTGTAAATTGAGCCCTGGATTGCAGCACTTTGCCTGCATAAGCACTCCAAACAAACTGATAATCCTGAAAGGAGCAGTGTCACAGACTCTCCAAGGCTCCACGCTTCCAAAACCCACAGAATCTTCCTCCTAAGGCTGTGCCTATTTCCACTGGGGAGGAAAGCTCACAGAGCACCCTGACTGCTGCCATGGCACCCAGAGAAACTCCAAAGTGCTGTATTTCCACAGGAGCTTTCTCCTGTGAAGCCTTAATTGGAGTGGTTTTAAATCAATGAATGCAGGCTGCTTTGTAAACTCCTGCAAGCACATGTTTATTCTGGGAGGAGCTGGTCCTGCAAGGTCCACAGGATCCACACCTCCCAAAGGCAAAGCAGGGCCCACACTCCTGTGAAACCCTCTCATCTTATGCTCTCTAAGTGAGATAGGAAAGCTGGGCTCCAGTGAAGAAAACACGTGGAAAGGATGCTGGAGAAAGGGCAGGGAAAACAGAACCTTTGTCAGCAGCTCCTTCCTTTCCTCAGCCACATCAGCACTGCTCCCAGTCCCTCCCAGTTTCCTTAGCCACTGCCTCCCACATCAGCACTGCTCCCAGTCCCTCCCAGTTTCCTCAGTCACTGCCTCCCACATCAGCACTGCTCCCAGTCCCTCCCAGTTTCCTCAGTCACTGCCTCCCACATCAGCACTGCTCCCAGTCCCTCCCAGTTTCCTCAGTCACTGCCTCCCACATCAGCACTGCTCCCAGTCCCTCCCAGTTTCCTCAGCCACTTCCTCCCACATTAGCACTGCTCCCAGCTCATCCCAGTTTCCTTAGCCACTGCCTCCCACATTAGCACTGCTCCCAGCTCATCCCAGTTTCCTCAGCCACTGCCTCCCACATCAGCACTGCTCCCAGCTCATCCCAGTTTCCTCAGCCACTGCCTCCCACATCAGCACTGCTCCCAGTCCCTCCCAGTTTCCTCAGCCACTGCCTCCCACATCAGCACTGCTCCCAGCTCATCCCAGTTTCCTCAGTCACTGCCTCCCACATCAGCACTGCTCCCAGCTCATCCCAGTTTCCTCAGCCACTTCCTCCCACATCAGCACTGCTCCCAGCTCATCCCAGTTTCCTCAGCCACTGCCCTCAATCCATCCCAGGCTCCTCATCCACTTCCTCCCACATCAGCACAGCTCCCAGCTCATCCCCCTGATTTCTCCACCACCAGACTCGTGACCTTGTGCTTCTCCCAGTGACCCAGTAACACACATAGGAGTGGTGTGGAGGCTTTGCCAGCTCAGCTCTCAGGGATTCTGCAGCTCTTTAAGAGAACAAACACAAACAGCTCCCAGCTGTGCAAGGCCCAGTGTTTACCAGCATTGTTCTTTTGTGAGCTGGCAGTGAGATTTTATCAGGAGCCTCACACATCAAACAGTGCAGGGACAATGCTGTGGAGAGTGAGGAAGTGGATGCTGAGGGAGGGTGAAGATTTATAAATAGGTTTATATTTCATTTATAACTTCAGACATTTTACAGAGCAGTAAAACTCAGCTGTGGGGCCAATCAATGGGTCTGAATGGGGAGATATATTCACAGCTTAGTGCATGAGAGGTTAAGTGGATAAATCATGGAATAGTTTAGGTTGGAAGGGACCTTAGAGCTCATCCAGTGCCACCCCCTGCCAGGGTGGGATACCTTCCACTGTCCCAGGCTGCTCCAAGCCCTGTCCAACCTGGCCTTGGGCACTGCCAGGGATCCAGGGGCAGCCACAGCTGCTCTGGGCACCTGTGCCAGTGCTTTACCACCCATAATGGAAAAAATTCCTTCCTTTCCAGTCTAAATTAACCCACTTTTAGTTTAAAACCATTCTCTCTTGTCCTTTCATAACAAAGCTTATCCCCATCTGTTTTACAAGCCCACTTGAAGTATTCACTATAAAAGGAGCTGAAAATAGAAAATACAACATACAAACAAGCTATAATGATGCACAATGCTGCCCTTTATTTTGGCAGCAAGTGCAGGAATCCCCCAAACTGACATCTGCTGGAGCAAGCACTGAAAACCATTTCTTTTTTAATAGCAACAAGACAGCAAGTGATGTGCATGTAAACAGATGAATTCCAAGGCAATAAAAGCATTTCTGTAAATCCTGATTAAAGAACCAAACAACAGAGATTCAATAATAGAGCACATCTTGAACAAGCTACACTCTGTTATTTTAGCATCCTTCCCCAGGTATTCACACTTCATTTTTAAATGGTAGCAGCTCTGAAGTAGAAGTCCTCTAATATAATCAGTCTACTTGTAACAAATGAACCACGGAGTGCCCAGCTTCCTCAGCTCCAGGCACAACACAGCTGGAATCTCTCATGATCTCTCACTTTCCTGAGGACAACTAAAGCATGACATTTTAAAAGTTTACAGACAATCAGAGCAGACACCAGAACAGCACCAAAGCTCATTCATGCTTTCAGGACTGCTGTAAAATCCCAAAGCTCGTTCCAAGGGAAGCTGTGTGTTCCACCTGAACTGCAGGCTGCCTTTGCTTCCAGCCCAAACTGTCAGAAGCCCCAGATCTGCAGCAATAAACACCCATCACACACAGAATTAAACCAGAATACAAACAGCATGTGGGGAAACCTGGAAGTGACCTCCTCCCTGCTTTGCAAAAGGTTGTGTATTTATTTTCCCCAAAAAACAATTATTCTCAGTTATTCTCAGGCTGGGTTTTAAGTGCAAAGATGAATATTTGGATTCTTTCAGGTTAACAAGTCATTCAAGAAGCAGAGCACTGCTAGAGACAGAAATCTGCTTAGCCAGCTGTACTTCACCCTCCCTTCTTCCAGTGGTAAAAATAAATGCTATAAATGTTAATTCTCAGATAAAGCCAAAGCAAAGTCCTACAGCTACAGGTGACAGCAGGGAGGTGACATTACACACCAGAGACACCACAGATCTGCTTGAGCTGCCCAGTGTAAATTATTCAGGTGGCAAATGGAAATGTGGGACTTACAAATGCTGCAGCCACCTCCCCTCCAGCACTGAAGTCAATCATTATGTCCTAATTCAGAGTAAGTAAGACTACCCTCAATTTGTAGCCTGGATTGGAGTTCTTCAGGCATGTCCTACTGGTTTAACCAACAATTAGACATGAATCTAGAGGAAGTGGCCCTAATTGCCTACAAGAAACAATATTCTGCTCACAGACTCCTCACAAGCTGCCAGAGAGGAAAAGCTCAACTCTGGGCTTTGCACCTTGCTCCTTTCTCAAGTTCTGGTCTCCTCTTCCAAAAGTTCTGTCAATTCAACAAATTCCTCAAGTTGTGACTTCAGAAACTCAGTTCTCCAACTGCCTCAGAGCATAGAAAATACATCTTGGTCAGAGGATGCAGCCAGACCCAAGGAATTCTGCCCTCCTCACTCTCCTCAGCCAAAGGATGATTCCCACCTATCCACCCCAGACCCACAGATCTCCTCTTTGTACACTTCTGAAACAGCAGCTGTAGATTTTTTATGCAAAATGCCTCAGCAGTGCTTTCTGCTTCCATCCCTGCTGCCATTTCCCTCAATGCTGCAGCTGCCTGCAAACAGAAGGAAAAACCCCCAAAGGCCAGAGCAAAGGGAAGGGCTGGGACACAAAGCTGGTGCCAGGGAAGCAGAGCTGGGGCAGCGGCTCCTGGCCATGGCTGTGCTTTCCATGTGGTGTCAGCAGCCTCCCCAAGCAATGAATCACATCCAGATCAACAATCCTGCTCCCTCCCAGCTCCCAGTCCTGGCCAGGCTGGAGCTGCCACACGGATGTGATGGAACTGATGCCTTGTGAAGGCTGATCTAGAGCAGAGGCTGGACAGAGAATAAAGCAGGGATTTATTCAAAGGATCTCTTCCATGGACCCACCTTGGGCAGCACAAGAGCACAGCCAGGGCTGCACCCAAATGACCCAAAATGGTCCCAAATGCACGAGTGCTCCCAGGGGCTCTCCCTGGGATCAGTTCTGCCCCATTTGCACCTTGGAGTTCATTGTCCCATTCCAGCTCCAGCCCAGGCAGTCCCATCCTGATTGTTTTTCTCTCTCCAGCCCACGGTGTTTGTGCTCCTGGGCTGAGATTTGGATCATTTGTCCTTGGTGCCCAGCTGGAGCAGGAATTGTTTTGTCTCCCTACTCTGTGAAGAGAGCTCACCATCCCATAATATGAAGCTCAGACCCACACACTAAAGCAGCACAGAATCTGAAAAATATAAAAGCCAAAACGTGAGGCATCAAAATCCTGGAAAAGGGATGGTGCACAAAATGCCACCACCCTGAGGCACAGCAGAGCTGATCCACAGGCAATTTTAGGGAGGGGGAGATGATTCAAGTTCAACCTCATTACTGGCTGCTAATGAGCTCAGAATTTCATTTTTAAAGAGATATTTGAGAGAAATGAGAAGCAGTCAGGAACAGCAGTCCCTGTGATGCTGAAGGGTCTGACAATGGCACAAACCTGGGTTTCATTTTTCCAGCCTGGAGGACAGGTGATGACTGGAAATGCTGGCAAAAACTTCATGTTTTACTAAAAAAAAAAAAAGTCAAGTCCTGTAGAATCACTATAGATTAGCATAATCCTGAAGAAAGCAGCTCCCAAAGGGATTCTGTTCATGTATTTCCATGTTTTTGTAAAGAAGTCTCAGGTTTTTCATCTACCTTTATGACAAACCAAAGAGTATTTTTACTTGCTGGACATGCAAATAAACTCATCCAGTTTTAAAATACAGCACCCAGACCTTAATTTCCTGGGCTAGATGAGGGAATAAATGTTAATACTGACAGGAATTTTAGCCAAGCTACACATGCACCTAAAATGATGATGCTGACAGATTCCACAGCATTTATTAAACAACTAATTAAGAAATTTGGAAGCCAGTTTCATGCAAACATTTAGTGCTACCAGCACTGTTCTGTGATTTCTGCACAGAACTGAAGCAGCAAATTCTCCACTTGAAACATGTGGGAGAATCTGCCTCCCCAGGGCTGCAGCAGTTCTTGGAAAAGAACAGCCCCAGAACTCCAGGAGGGGAATGGGAGGAACCTGCCCAGCTTCCATCCACCATCCCAACCAAAATCCAGGCAGGCACAGGAGCAAAACTGCCAAAACCCCACTGGGATGTGCTCAGTCTGGCTGCACAGTCCCAGGGAAATGCTCTGCCTTCCCTCTGCCCTCTCAATCCAACACTCAGCCAGCTGCTCTCAGGAATGCATCCAAAATATTCCAGGGACTGAGTCAATCTCTGCCTCTGGGCTGCAGAACTCCTCGGCAAATTTGTGACTCACCTCTCAAAGCCTTCACCTCACCTGTGTCTGTGACAGCAATTAAAAAATACAAATTATCTAGGAAAAAAAAAACCATTTGGTGAGACTAGGGAAGGATAAAGTCCTGGGAAGCCTTCTCCCAAGGACTTCCAGGGAGGTCTCCACGGCCAGGGATTTGAAAAGCAAAGATTAATGTCTCTTGTTAGGGGTGTGAAACTGCAAATGCCCAGTTTGTACTGGTTCAGTTCAGCCGGGCCCGGAGTCACACTGGGAGCCAGCACCTGCATGGCAAAGTAGGAAAATCCTGTTCCTTTCCCACCCGGGTGAAACAGAGCCAGGGAAGAGGCGTGACCCTGCCGAGGCTGCAGAAGGGAGAAGGGGAAGCTGAGCGGTGGAAGGGCGGCACTGTGAAAACAGAAGTGCTCCAGGCGGGCAGCCCCAGAGCGATGTCCTGGAGGGAACCGCTCCCGGAGTTCTGGGAACCGCTCCCGGAGTTCTGGGAGCGCAGCTCCGGCGTCCCACGGCCGGACACAGCACACTCACAGGGCAATAGCTCAGCCTGGCCACCCCGGCCTCTGTTTACACAGCGGCGGAACTTCATTAAAAATTCTGCATAATCACGCAGTTAGCAGCCTGCCGCTCTCCCGGACGGTGCCGGGACACGCATGCACGTGGAGAGACTGCAGAGCTCTGACAAACGAGTAGAACGAGCTTTAAAAGGAACTCAGTTATCGCAACAAGCCACTACGACCTGGGCACAAGGCCAATTAATGCCCGATTATTCCTTTTCTCTCCGAAAGGCAGCACCAACCGGCCCGAAAAACAGTTCAGGGCACAGGCGGCGGCAGACACACCCACCGGGAGCGCCGAGTTCGCGTTTCTGCACCTTTCCCACCGGATTTCAGCCCCATTATCCCAAATCCCTGCGAGCCCCGGCCGCGCTCCCCTCGCCCCGTCCCGGCCCCTCAGACACCGGTGCCGGCGGCGGGGCCTCCCGCAGCGATGGGTCCGAACCGCTTCTCCGCCCGCACGGCGCGGAGGGCGGGCCCCCAAGGCCGGGAGCCCCCGGGGAGCGGCCCGCGGGCTCTCACCATGGTACAGACGGCGGCGAGTCTCCGCACCGTCACCAGCGCCTCCATCCGCCCCCGGCCGCCGCCATCTTGGGCCGCGACTGACAGCGCCAGCTGCGCACCCGGTAACCCGCCCGGCCCGTGCGCCGCGAAAACCGCGCCGCCCGCGCCGCGCAAACACCGTTCCGAGGCGTTCTCGGTCCGGGGGGACCGGGCTGGGGAACGGGAATGGGAACGGGGACGGGAATGGGAATGGGAATGGGAACGGGAATGGGAATGGGAATGGGAATGGGAATGGGAATGGGAATGGGAATGGGAACGGGAATGGGGAATGGGAATGGGAACGGCAACAGGAATGGGAATGGCAATGTGAATGGGAATGGGAATGGGAATGGGAATGGGAATGGGAATGGGAATGGGAACGGGAATGGGGAATGGGAACGGGAATGGGAATGGGAATGGGGAATGGGAATGGGAACGGGAATGGGAACGGGAATGGGGAATGGGAATGGGAATGGGAACGGGAACGGGAATGGGAATGGGAATGGGAACGGGAACGGGAATGGGAATGGGAATGGGAATGAGAATGGGGAGTGGGAATGGGAACGGGAATGGGGAATGGGAATGGGAACGGCAACAGGAATGGGAATGGCAATGGGAATGGGGAATGGGAATGGGGAATGGGATAGGGATGGGGGAATGGGAATGGGATCGGGAATGGGGAATGGGATTGGGATTTGGGAATGTGAATGGGGACGGGAATGGGGATTGGGATCAGGAATGGGAACGGGAATGGGAATGGGATTGGGGAATGGAAATGGGGAATGAGGAATGGGAACAGGAATGGGGAATGGGAATGGGATCAGTAATGTGAATGGGACTGGGATGGGGAATGGGATCGGGAATGGGGAATGGGATCGGGAACGGAAATTGGGAATGGGGTTGGGAATGGGATTGGGAATGGGGAATGGGGAATGGGGAAAGGGATCTGGAATGGGACTGGGAATGGGGAATGGGATCGGGATTGAGAATGGGAATGGGATTGGGAAAGGGATCTGGAATGGGGAATGGGGAATGGGATCAGGAATGGGATCGGGAATGGGAATAGGATCAGAGATGGGAACAAGACCAGGATGGGAACAAAACCAAGATGGGAAAAGGATCAGGATGGGAATGGGAACAGGACCAGGATGGGACTGGGATCAGTATGGGGAACAGTTTTCCCAGAGCAGCTGTGGCTGCCCCTGGATCCCTGGCAGTGCCCAAGGCCAGGCTGGACAGGGCTGGGAGCAGCCTGGGACAGTGGAAGGTGTCCCTGCCATGGCAGGGGTGGCACTGGAGGGGCTTTAGGGCCCTCCCAGCCCATAATATTCCGTGAGTCTGTGGTTCCCTGATCCCTGTGGGCCCCTTCCCACTGAGCTCCCGTGGTTCCGGGGCTCGGGGAGGAGGCTGGAGCCCCACCGGGATGGGCGCTGGGAGGTCCCTGTGACACTGGAGGAAGGCACTGTCCCCACAGGGCTGGGGGCTGGGGGATGTCACCAAAACCCCACCAAGGGACACTGCAGCACCCCAGAGCACAGAACCCTCGGAGGTGCCTGCTGGAACTCTCTGGTTCCCAAGACTCCTTGCAGAGGTTGTGGCAGCGGGATTTTGGGATGGGGTGGGACAGTGGTGCTGCCCAGGGATCCTCTGCTATTACCGCACATCCCACCCAGCAGGGTGACAAAAAGGCTCTCTGGGAGCTCAGCACCACGAATGACAGCAGTGCCCATTGTAAATCCTGTGGGAGGAGTGGGAAGCGTTCCTGAGACACCACAGAGCTCGTCCTGCAGGGCACAGTGACAGCAAACACATCTCAGAGGGAGAAACAGCGAGGAACGGGCAGAAATTCAGAATGGGGCTGATCCTGACCCAGAGCTGTGCCCAGCAGGAGCAGGGAGGCCATCCTGCCCCTGTACCTGGCACAGTGAGGGCACACCTCCAGTGTGACCTCACCACTTCTGGCCCCTCCATTTGGGAAGGACATTGAGGACCTGGAGCGTGTCCAGAGGGGGCAAACAAGGCTGTAGAGGGGCTGGAACACAAATCCTGTGAGGAACCTCTGAGGGAGCTGGGGGTGCTCAGCCTGGAGAAAAGGAGATCGGGGTGACCTCAGCACTCCCCACAGCTCCTGAAAGGTGGCTGTGCTCAGCTGGGGCTGGGCTCTTCCTGCAGGAACTGACAGAACCAGAGGACACAGCCTCAAACTGCACCAAGGGAAATACAGGTTGGATGTTAGGAAAATGTTTTTATAGAAAGTTCTGGAATGTCCTGCCCAGAGAGGTGGTGGAATCCTCATCCCTCGGTGTGTTTAAACAAGCCTGGATGTGGCACTGGGTGCCAGGGTTGAGTTGAGGTGTTGGGGCTGGGGTGGACTCGATGATCTTGAAGATCTCTTCCAACCCAGTCCTTCTGTGAATTCTGTGAATGACAGCAGTGCCCATTGTAAATCCTGTGGGAGAAGGAATGGGAAGTGTGCCTGAGACACCACAGAGCTCATCCTGCAGGGCACAGTGACAGCAAACACATCTCAGAAGGAACAGCCCTGGGAAACAGCGAGGAACGGGCAGGAATTCGGGATGGGGCTGATCCTGACCCAGAGCTGTGCCCAGCCTGGAGGCTCCAGCCTCTCCCCATCACCCACGAGCTCTGGGAGCTCTGCTGAGGCACTGGGAGCTCACATTCCCACCTGTGCCAGGGTTATTTCTACACTCCAGCCCTGACCTTGTGGGAATATCTGTGGGGAAGGGAGAACAGTTCTGTTTCCAACGCAGGGATTTTTTATGAGGCTGAGATGTTTCCATTCTGTTTGAGCTGCTGGCCTGCAGAGATGTTCTCCTACACACATTGGGCTTCCCACGTCATCTGCCACAGGCTCCCCCAGGGACAGGCCTCAGCAACACAAAAACCCCAATCCTTACCAAATATCCCCAAAGTGAAAAGGGCCATGTGCCCCTTACAGGGTTGCCATGAATGGCAGTGCTTTATAATTTGGGACAGGAAATGCAGAAATTGTGGAAGCTGTACAGTGTTTGACCAGATTAAAATGTGTATTTAAATGTTCATCTCTCTTAAATCCCAAAATAGAAACAAAGATGATTTATCACAGCTGCTGCAGCAGAATCTGAGGACATTTCCTTGCCCTTTGGCCTCAGGATCAGAACAACTTTGTGCTGAGTAGAATTTTGGGGCTAAAATTGTGGTGTTGTCCCCAGATGTCTTCAGAGGTCACTGCTGGAGCACAGAGATGCACTTTGAATTCATCCAAACTCAGCAAGGTGGAATTCTGAGCACACAGGCCAAGGCTGGCTCCCCGAGCACACCACACTCATGTTTGATCCTTTCTTGTCTCTTCCTCCTTTGCCTTTCCCAGCTTTGAGGTCTTCAGTTCCTGGGAGCAAAAAGGTGGTTCAAAGACCTCCTGAGTGCAGTGTCAGAAGTGACATTTGGGCCCCAACAAAGAGGGGTAGAGGGAGCTGCAGGGATCAGTTCTTGTTGGTTGGAGTAAATTCAGGGGTGTGTGCATGAGCTGCCAGTCATGAGTTCTGTGTCAACATCTGCCACAGCCCCTGGCACTTCCCCACAGGCACATTTCCCATTTCTGCTCCAAAACCAGCCCTGTTTCTCCTTCCAAGTCCCCTGAACATCAATATATTCTCTGAAAGATGTACCAGAGGCAAATGTTATGGTTACAAATGGACTTCTGGAGGAAAAAACCTTTCTGCCAGAGCTAGGAAGAAGGAGAAACATTTTCCCAACATGCTGGGGCCTTAGCAAGGTCTCTCAGGCTCTGCTAATCTCTTACTCCTTTTTTACAATGCATGAGGAATAATTACAACCAGTTTTAAAGCACTCTGACATCCTCCTGTGACGGGCACTATGTCATGGCAAATTCTTTTATTTTTAGCAAGCTCCGTCTCTGAAAATGTGTAGGAGGGCCAACAACAATATAAATAGAAAATCTTCTAACAAACAGAGCCAAAAGCAACACAAGGCAGTAAATAAATCTGTAAAAAATTTGGTGTGGAAATAACAGTCTCTGCACCATGCAAAGGCACAGATCTTTGCATGAGCAGCCCAAGGGGTGGTAAAGTGAAACCTCCAGAACCATCCAAATGTTTCCAGAGTCGCTCTCAGTTCTGCAAACATTCTCCCTCTAATTTAAGCTATTGTTTTTCCAAGAGAATTTGTATTTAAAACTTGGGTTTCTTAGCTAAATATAAGTCCATTGTGCACAAACAATGAATATCTCCTTTAAAAATAATTGTTACTCCACATGCCAATGTTACACAATCTCAGAGAGTGTGAATCCTTCTGCGTGGCTCCACTCCCTGGAAAGGCTGCTCGGGCAATCTAGAAAATCAGACAAGGACCATGTCTGAAAACCCCTGGGTTTGATTCTGTATTTTACTTGAATCCTTTCAGAATTAAAGCCTCAAAGAGAGGCTTTAATTCTGAGAGGAGAGGGGAGCTTGAGAGTAGATGGAAAACTTTGTGAGAATGCCCAACTTTTTTATTTGTACTAAAAGCCCTTCTCTCTTCACAGAGATTCCTGCAGGTGGTGGAGCCAGCTTTGGGAGAAGCACAAGAAGCCAGGGCTGGTGCAGAAGAAACTCATATTGAACCATATCAGCAAAGGAACTCGAGCTCCACTGCTCTGCTTCCAACATGCAGCCTGAAACTGCTTTCACATTTGTTTTAAGCAACCAGAAGCCCTTGGAGCTGCCAAAAGCAGCAGTTTGACATTTCCTGCAGCACTGCTGTCTCATTCCTGCCCCCACACATCCCCTCTCCCGTGTCAGCAGCAGATCCAGCCCTGAAGCACATGGAGCAGCTTCCCTGCCCCTCCTCACACAGCAGCTGCTCCATGCCCGTGCTTGGCACTCCTGATTTTCGAGTGCCACATCCAAGCTCAGCATCCTTTGAGCACAGTTTGCATTCTTTGTGTCTGCCTCACATTCATCCAGGCCAAAGCTCACCCTCCATGTGCCTCTGACTCCCTTCTGTGTTCCTCAGCACCACATTTGGTTACCCAAAATGATTTTGACTTTTTTTTTTTTTTCAGTTGAATGTGCCTCCCTCCTGGAGCAAGCCAGCAGAGCTGTTTTCTTCCAGGAATGTCTTTGCTTGTATAGAATATTCTCCATGATCTTTATGAACTTATCTGGCTTTTTTTTTTCCTGAGCTGAAGCTCTTCTGGCCACCTAGAAGCTGACAGATCTACAGCTGTTTGGTTTTGGAGGAGGACTATTGTGATGAATGGTTTTATATTACTCACTAACATATGCTTTTAATAGCAAAAGGGAACAAAGGTTCCAGCACTCGGAGAGGCAGACAGTGACTTACTGCTGCTAACTAATCCCAAATTTATCATTGGCCTGCTCAATAACACATTTCAAAATGCTGCCCTATTAATTGACCACAAGATTTTGAGCTTTTTTCCTATTCCTCCTATCCTTTTGCCTCTTCTTACAGAACTTGTGTGAGATGAAAGCACCTCAGTAAAGAAATTTACTGGAAAAGATTTTTTGTCCCCAGTGTTTGGGGTTTTGCAAAAATCTGGAAGCAAATTGACAGTGGAACATTCCCACAGGAGCCATGTCCCAAAAGATACAGGATCCAGCAGCTCCCTCCCAGTTCCATGAGCTGCATCAGCCTCCAGACCTTTCTTCCTCCTCTTCATCAGCTGCCAGGATGGTCAAAGGAACAACACTGGGAGCTTGCAGAGCATCACTGCACAAAGACTGCTGCACATGGAGGCTTTAGAGGGGAATCAGAACCTTGGAAAAGGGACATGTCCATAAATCTTGGGATTCTTGTGCTGATTTCAGTGCACTGCTGAGCCCCGGAGCTGGGTTTTCCTCAGGGCGGTTCACACTCAGCACAAGCTGTGAGGTGTTGGTGTGGAAGCTGGGATGGGTGCTTTGGGAAGGGGCAGAGCCCTGCCCTGGTTCCCCATCCCCTGGGAGCCCAGGCTGGCTCTGGACCCTGCTGGGAGGCTCAGGTGTGTGCTGTGGGTCAGAGCTGAGCCATGAGAGCTGCTGGGCACAGAGAGACGTTTTGGTGGCTGCAGCCTCTGCAGAGTGAGCCAAGCCCATCTCCTGCCTGCAGAAAATCTGCATTCCCAGGTCCCCATGAGCTGTGGGGGGATTTCTTTGCTCTCCATTCCCATCCACATCTCCCACACAGCCTGACAGAGTCCATGTCCCAGCCTTGCCTCTGCTCCCGTCCAAGGAGTTTTCCAAAGATGAATGCTCCAACTACATTATTTTTTAAAGTTTAATTTACATCTGTTTTGTATTATTTTCAGTTCTGCTTTATCTGGGTCACTCCCTCCCCAGTGTTCTTCCCTCCCTGTTATCCCAGAGAGCTGAGAGCTGATTGTAGCCAGTGTTCAGTTCCAGGCTGCCATCCCACAGACCCTGCCAGCTGTCCTAAAACCCCACTCAGCTTTCCTAGAGAAGCCATTCTCTCCTCATTCCCTGTGAAAGCCACCCAGCCCTTCCTCATCTCCCCAAGTCTGTCACCAGCCCTAAATCCCCTTCCCCACGTTTGGAGAGCTTGCAGTGTCCCACCCCAGCGCTGCCCCGCGTTCCAGCGGCCCTTTAGGACTCACAAAAGCCGCGGATCAAATGTATCCCGGAGCATTCACGGGATGTCAGCTGGGATTTTGGAATACCCCACAGCTGCAGGGGGGGGTGTGGGGTGTGGAAATGTGTTTGTAGCCCTGCAGAGCGGGGTCCCACCGCCTGCACACAATGAGCGCAGGGGGAGAGCAGCGGAGCGGGGCGGAGGAGCCGGGCGGGCACGGCCGTGACCGCGCCGCGCTCCGAGCGCTCCCGTGACGGCTGTAAAGCCCCAAAAATCCGCTTTTCAGCAGCCAGCACACAGAGCAGGCCGTGGGCAGGGATGGATGCAGGCGCAGCTCGCTCGGTGCCCGGCTGCAGGAATGTCCCGGTCCCCTCGTGATTGGCTGCGGGATGCTGGAGTCAGTTTTCACGGGGGCTGATCAAAAAGTTCCCTTCGGCTCTCCAAAGTCGCTGTCTGAGCAGAGGCACCGGCCGGGCGCTGCCGCATTCCTGGGGAGAACGTCTGGGATGAGAGCGCTTCTCCCGGCCGGGACAGCCGGGCGGGGACGGGCTCCGCGGAGCCGCGCCGCCGCTTTCCCCCGCAGCCCGGGCTGAGCGGCCGTGCCTTCGGGCATGCTCCTCATCGCTGAGGACACGATGTCGCAGTACTCCACCAACTTCCTGCTGCTGCCCATCCCGGAGTACCCCGCGCTGGACTGCGCGCCCAACAAGATCATCAAGCTGGTGGTGCTGGGCGGCAGCAGCGTGGGCAAGACAGGTAAGTCTCAGGTGTGTGCCCTGCTTTTCCTTCTCAGCTCCTTCGCTGCCAGACACACCCAAACTCGAAAAATGTACCGCAGCTTCACTATTTCAACTTGCCTGATTTATTTTTCTTTCTTTCTTTTTCTTTCTTTTTTTAAAAAATTTTTTTTAGAGGCAGATTTGCTGTAGAAGCCAACATGAGCCAGCAGCAAGTTTTGTACTCACAAATGCTTCTACCTAGTCTTGTACAAATTATTTAACTTTAAGCTAAATTTCCACACCCCAAAAGGTGGCTTTTGTCCTCCTGCTGTGTTTTATGCTCTGCAGACAAATTACAGCATACAAGATGTGCCTTTATTATTCTCCAAAGGAGAATGGAAGAAAAGAAGGTAAAGAGAGCTTTGGTGCATTTGAATATCTGGTCCATGATTTCAGGAATTATGAAAAGCAGATTGATTTATTGCATCTGTGGTTCCACGGGATTCAGCAAAATGTTTGATTTTTTTGGTTTTTAAGCAGCCACATCTTCATATTATTTTAAAATAGTTTCTTGAAGATAGCTGCACAGGCAATTTCATCTAAAGGTGCTAAAGCATGACCCAGCATCACTGTGAGAAAAACATACTGCTTGAAATGAAATCTATTATAAAATAATGTTGCATACAGAATAAGACATTTTATTTAATTCTTAAGTGGTTTGCAAGTTACTAGGAATCTTCTGAGATCAAAGCACCACAAGAATATAAAATCCCACTGTTGCCACAATGGGATTTAAGTGTTTTATACAGAAGAAGGAAAATGTTCTTTTCAAAGCGTTTAAGAAAGCAGCTCAGGTTAAAGTGCATAAGAAAGCCCAGGGTGCTCCAGCATGACCCAAGGGTGCAGGGCACATGGAGTTTGTTTGCTGGGTGTGATTAGATATCACTAATGGGTTTTGTGAGAGGTTTTAAGGCTGGAAAGAACCATTCCATCCATCAGCCTCGCTTCTTGCATGACAGAAAATGCTTAAATTTGGATTAGCTGCAGTCTGTTTGCTTGTTACTCTTCTCCTAGATTATTTCAGAGCAAAGGACAGATTGCTTTACCTGCAATCACAGGGAAACAACCTCCCTATCCCTCGCTGAGCTGCCACCCTGAATCTCAGGGCTCATTTCCAACACGAGCTGTGAAAAACTCTGTGCTGGGTGCCCCAGATCTTTGTCTGGGAGTGTTGGGAGTTGAGAGCAGCTCTTGCAGAACAACATGTGAGCAATCCAGAGATTAACCTGGTTTGGTGTGAGACTCTTTCCTGCAGGAAGATGTCCCACGAGCTGTGCCAGGGCGGATCAGGGCTCTCATTAAGGACCCATCTTTCTGTTGTTTTGCAGCCCTGGTCGTGCGCTTTCTCACAAAGAGATTTATTGGGGACTATGAAGCCAACACTGGTGAGTTCTGCTCTCCCCAGCAGCACTGCAGAGAGCTGGAAAAGAAATCCATTCTGTTTTGTGACTGGTGCACGTTACAGGGAAGCCAAGTGGTGTTAGATGTCCATAAGTGCATATTTTCAGTTAATAGCCTCGAGCTATGAAAGCAATAAATCAAAGGCTCATTATTTATGATCCTTTCAGCTGGTTTTTCTCCCCAAATTGATGGAAAAGGATCAGAGTAAAAGGTTTGCTTGGGGACATACCTATACTGAAACACAGGCTCAAGGAACAACCTACACATCCACTAAACCATAGAAACCCAATGCTGCTCCCCCCGCAACCCCAGGGAAGGCAGAGGAATTCTGAGGAGTGTAAATGCACTTCAGAACCTTTTCTGTGCATTCCCTTTATTTCAGGGGCTATTATAATCAGGGAAACCTTGAAATTGAACCCTTCTCTTCATAAGTACCAAGCAAAGCAACCATTCATTTCTTGTTTAATCCAGAGGGTGTGTTCATGTGAACCGTTCCAGGAAAACACTGACTGATTTGGCCAGTGCTGTAGGATGGATCCATGTACCCCCTGTGCTGGCCCCTACTGCACAGCCCATACATTGGCCACCTCACAATTTTGGGGTGAGGGTGGGCAGAATTCAGAAAATGCTTCATTTTGGAGATGCTTGCTGAGCTCAGGATGAGGAGGGAGCGGCACAAGACACCTTTGATCTGAGGAAATGAACTCTGAAAGCTCCTCCTTCCAGCTCCCCCTCCCTGACCCCAAGTAACCCTGATGGTTGGCTGCACTTTTGCTCCTTCTCTTCTGTCACCTCTTCTCTGGGAGGTTGTACATCAAGTGAGAGCTGGGAGCTGTGCAGGGATTGCTGCCAGAGCAGTGCTGGGAGCCACATGCTTTTCCCATTAAGCTCCCAGGCCCAGGGCCATGCTGCAGGAGAGGTGAATATCCCAGCAATAAGGAACAGGTGGCAGTGCCCTTGGGATCACTCAGCCCTGCTTATCCTTGTGTCAGGCACCGTTGGGCAGAGCAGGGGCAGTGCCTGGCAGCACCTGCTCTTTGCTCTGCAGGGCATCGTGGAATGGGAACATGGGGTTGTTTGGTTCAGGGGGTGCAGTGCCTTCTCATAAAACCATCTTTACAGCTTTAAATCAGGTCTGTGTTTAAATACAAACCAAATCCCACCAGGGCTGGATCCCCTCACGGTATTTACCATGATATGATAATGTGGGATTCAGTGCTAAATTTCCTTGTGTTGAAAATGCTCTGTGAGCTCAGGCTCTTTTCCACTGGAATAAAATCACTTGTTTCCTTGAAACAAAGCTGATTTTCAGAAGTGAGGGCATTACTGTTACTAGCTGGGCTCCCTGTTAATCTGAATTCCTTGCTCTCCAGTGGGTGGATTTCTCCACATTTGACATTGTTCTGGAGGCAGCAGTGACAATTGTACTGGGGCAAGACAGAAGGGCTGTACACAGCAGCTGTGGATTAGCATTTCCTCACAGCCCCATGTGACTCCTGTTAAGTTCTAAAGAAAAATGATGATGACATCAGCCTCTGAAGCTGTCCTTGTCACAACCACAGAGAGCTCATAAAATCAAGACCTTAATTTTCATTGTCATTTAACTCAACTGCAGTAACAAAATACAGTTCAAACCCGGGATAGCATTGGTTAGATCAGAGCTAGATCAGGCCTAGGTGGGTAGAACTGGTACTTGGCTGGAGTATGTGTCCTCCAAATTAACCAAAGTCAGGTTTAAGGTGTCCAGCTTTTGAGGATTTCAACCAAACTCTGCTGAAATCACACAAACCCCAAAAAGCACCTGGGGGATTTGTATAGTCACTCACTCTGTGTCCAAAACCAGAGCACTTTCCTTTTTTAAAGGCATTCAGAAAAATGCAGCAGGAAGCTCTCACTTCTTTCACCAACCACACCTGGATGTCTTAATTTGTGATTATAAAAGTGAACTGCACTTTTATTTAAAGTTGACAATATGGACTGGAAACCTGAGTGGGATTTATGTGCCCACTTTGAGCCTGTGACTCAGTCCTGAGTGTCCCCTTCCCAGCCCCCAGGCTGGCTGTACATTCAGAACATGTCTCCACACAGCAAACACAACCCCACTCTGCTGAGCAAACAGCCACACAAACTCTGCAGGGCCAGTCACTTTTCTACAGGCAGCTCCACATCCTAAACCTCAAAGCCCTGGATTCCAACAGTCCCATTTTACCTTTCCCTTGTGAATTTGGTTCTCTGGTACAGTCCCTGACTAACATCTTCCTTCTCCCCCAGGTGCTTTGTATTCCAGGAAGTTCACCATAGATGGGGAGCAGATCTCTCTGCAGGTGCAGGATACTCCCTTTGTCTCATTGGAGGTAAAACAACTGCTCTGTGCTTTTCAACACACTTCTGTCTTATGTTTATTGCCAGCACTTCCATCTGTAATTAACTCTGCTTAGCAGCAGGAAAATACCTGGGCTCAAACCCAAGACTAATCAAGGTACCTTAAACTCCACCAAAAGGAGCTCTTGAAGGTGTTAAATCAGGCTCCTTCAGGAGGAAGTCAAAAATTAAAACAATTTTATTTCCAACACATTACTAAACAGCAGTAAAATTACAATCTGGTTCCCTCCTGCCAACAGCTTGATTGTTTTATTTTCTGTCAAGTGGTTTCTGTCCCTGCATGGCAGAAAACTCACCTGCCCAGAGGCCCAGCTGGCTCAGCTTGGACCTTCCTCCACAGCCAAAGTCTCTCAGATTTAGAGAAGTGTTTCTTTCCAAGGGGCCAAGCTTCACAGCAGCTGGCATTTCCAGCTATGGTGCTTTGCCCTGCTTTCCTTACTCTGGTTTTAAATGTCATTAATTCCTTTTTTTTAAGGTGTTAGCATTTATCACATTCCTTTTTCTATCAGTGTTCTGGACAGTTGGACTCAATGAAATTAAAGATTTTCTCCAATTCTAATGGTTCTATAATTCTATTGTGATATTAAAGACCTTTTCCAATCTTAATGATTTGATGATTCTATTATAGTTTAGATTTAATATTCTAGCAGGAAGCTCTTTCTAGAAATATTTTTCCAAGCAGGATTTACGCTGTCTCTCCTTGAAGATCTGCTTCACATGCAGAACAAGAGGATGAAAATAGTGTCAAAGCAACAGGAAATGTAGTGAAATTTAGGGTTACATGAATGGTGGAAAGCTCATGAAATAAATAAATTCTGCTTGGAAAAATATTTCTAGAAAGAGTTTCCTGGTAGAATATTAACTCTACAGCAGAGGTTTTTACAGAACAGCGGAGATTTCATGATAAAATCAAGTATTCTCATTGTACCACTAAGCTTAAACTTCTAGGTGTGGCCTTAACCCCAGACTAAACTTAAATTTGGCCAATATATGTTGGGATGGGAGCACCAGCCTCTCTCCTTATGTGTCAGGCTGCCCTGGACAGCTCTGCAGCCCTTCTTTTACCTGCACAGAGCCACATGTGCATCTCTGTGCCATGGGACTCTGCCACCCTAAATACACAGAAGGGAATAAGCAAAGCTCCTGCAGTTCCCAGTTCCAGCTTCTCGGACTGGAAGCAGGCTGAAGGGGAAAGCTTTGATGCAATCCCACTCTGCTGTGCTGGGGTGCACAGAGCAGAGGGCAGGAGCCCTCATCTGCTCTGGACACTCAGAACAAAACAAAAGCTGCAGTGGAAGCTCTCCAAATATTCAAATGGGATTTACCAGCACAAAGGCCTTCGCCAGCTTGCCCTGCAGAGAGGAGCTGGGGGGGGTGATTGGGCACCACTGGGATTGCCTGATAAACACTTAACAAAGGGAATCCCCTCTCTCTTCTGTGCCATGGAGAAAAGAGGGATTGGAATAATTGAACTTCTGCTTTCAGACCACATAGATGTTATTTTACTATTTAAATGAATGTGACTCCGGAGCTGCACAAAATTCACTCAAGCCTATAGCTGAGGTTGCTTAGTCAGAGATTATTTCAAATTAGTTAGGAAGGAGTTTAATTTTCTTTGTCCCAGTCCAAGGTCTGTGCTGTTCTAAGATCTCCGACAAACACCATTATCTCACCCTGTGTCTGTTTGCTTCAAATTATGTACCTGCAATAATTGAAGGGACTGCGACAGAACAGGTTAAGACTGAGAAAAGGCTGGATTTTTAATTTAAATCCATAAGGAAGAGAGTTTCCTGCACTCTGCAGGCTGAGTACAGTGTCCAGGAGGAAATCATGTGGAAACCCTCAGGATTCAAGCCCCTAGAAATGTGAAATTGTAAGAGAGAAACAGAAGCAGATGAGTGGTTTTGTTGGGTGATTCATTGCTGCTTGGCCTATACACTGCAAAAGCCTCTGTGTTTCAAAATTCATTCTGGAGCAGAGATTTCCATTTAAAAAGTAGCCCATTAACCTTTGATTTCCTGAATAAAGCATTCCACTTGGGATTATCCATCCATCCATCTCACTACTGGGTGGGCCTAGCTGGAGTGAGGGAGAATTTCTGCTCTTAGGGCTCTCTGAATGTGCACCTTCTCCAAACCCATTTTCAAAGCTTGCTAGGGCAATTAGTGGGGTTTTTTTTTTGGGTTTTTTTTTTTTTTTTTTTGGTTTTTTTTGGGTTTTTTGTTGTTGTTGTTGTTTTGTTTTTTTGTTTGGTTTTTTGGGTTTTTTTGGGGGTTTTTTTGCCATGAAATGGTTTTGCTGGTGAAAAGAGGCTTCAAGGATATGGAGAGTGGCTAATTATCCCCAGACTGGCTACAGCCCAGGCCCCAACAGTGCAAATTGTCCTTCTTCCCACAGCCTGCCCTGGCCTGGCTGCAGTTCAGTCCCATTAACCTTCCCAACAAGGCTGCTGGGGAGGATCCCTCTTCATCATCCTGGTTTGGGGTTTGAGAGCTTTGGGGAGGAGTGATAAGAGCATCTGATAACCAATGTCACTGCTCACAGGATTTAGCTGTCAGCTGCCAAAAAACCTCAAGGTGTGATGAGGCAGTGTCTCTGAGGTTAATAATGAAATATTTACAAAGAGCACTTGGCTGGCAGAACTCCTGAGGAAAGTTTTAAGCCTAATTTACACTCTGACCCTTCAGACCTTCCTCCTCACAGAAAAGCTTATCAGTAGTTCTTATTTCACAGTCTCATCTACCAGAAGAAAACTGAGCAGTGTTACTCATTCTTTTCCATCTCTGCTTTCTGAAGTTAGGCTTTATCATTCATATTTAGGTCTAAATAAAAGAGATCTGTTTGGGGAGAGTGCTGAGCACTAAATTCTGTTAGAATTAATGTGAATGGCAGATATGTATTCTATAGATCAATAGATAATGGAATATGTTTTCTATTAGTCTTACTGAAGTTGATGAAAATTTCTTGGGTGGAATTTAGCAACAATAATAAAAAATAGAGCACTGTATTTGTGATGCTGAACTCCCCTTAAAATATGCAATTTCTATCAGCTTCATGAAGAGCTGTACACAGAATATGCTTGTTATATAAAATGTAACATAAAGGATATTAAAAAATGATAGAATAAAGGATATTTTAAAAAATACAGCATTGCAGAAATGTAATATTGATAGGAGTGTCAGTTCTTCCAAAGCAAGCAGGCTGCAGCAGGGATCTCCCTCTCTGGCTGGGTTATCCCTATCCCAGCAGGGATAACAAAGAGGAGAGGATTAGCTGGAAATAGCTTTATCCTGACAAGTGAGCTGATCTCTTTTCAAGCCCACAGTGCTGTATTCAGCTTTGTATTCCCACAGCTGGTGGTTGTTGGGGCTCTAAACAGGAGTAGTAATGAGCTCAAGAAATGTGTGACCAGAAAAAAATTATATAAACCCATCACTGTTCCACAAATTACCAATGAGATTTCACCTGATTTTCAGTTCCAGTCATTGGTTCTTGGTAGCAAATTGCTTTTTTTCAAAAGAACTTTGACTATCTGGAGACCTGCAAGGCAGGAAAGCCTGGCAGGCTTCACCAAAGAGAGTTTCTGAGAGCCTCTGTCCATGGAGACATTTAATAAAGAATTGGAACAGCCTTAAAAGTGACCTGAAGAGACAGCTGTTCACTTGTCATGCTGTGACAAACCTGATAGATTTTTAATGCTCTTACTGTGCCCATCACTGTTTTTTCCACCATAAGAGTGTGAGTTTCTGACTAGCTGGGTACAAGAGAATACAGAACTAACTTTTCAAAGCAGTATTTTGCTTCTCTCTTCAACCAATTTGCTGTGACCCCTCTCCACTCCACGTTAGTGCATTCCTGCAGTATGGGACGAGAGAATCAGGGAATCAGTGATGTTGGAAAAGATGTCCAGGGCTGAGTCCCACCCATGACTGATCCCCACCTTGCACTGAGTGCCACATCCACTCATTCCTCGTACACCTCCAGGGATGGGGACTCCAAACCTCTCTGGGCAGCCCCTGCTAATGCCTGACCACCCTTTCCATGGAGAAACTGCTCCTAATATCCAATCTAAACCTCCCCTGGTACAGCTTGAGGTGTTTCCTCTTGTCCTGTCCTTGGGAGCAGAGCCTGGCCCTCACTTGGCTCCAGTGACCAGGTCCCCCAGAATCTCCTTTTCTCCAGGCTGCCCAACCCAGCACAGTGCTACCAACACCAGGAATTTCCCTGGTGTGGATTTCTCTCTCGGGGTTCCTAGGTCAGGGTGACCCCAAGAGAGATTGTAAAGAGTCTTTGCTTCCCCTGAACGCAGCTGAGGAAAGGACCTGGAATGCTTCCAATTGTGCTGTCAAGGTTGTTTATTTCTTCTTGTCTATATGTTCTTTCTCTGACCTGCCAAGATCTAGCTAGCAAGTCCACCATGGCCATCTGCCCTCCCCTGTTCTGTGGTGCTTACCTTTTATATCAAAAGTTACATATACTGTATTTACAATTTATTACCAATATCTAACATTTATGTTAGACAGTGTGTCCCTACCTTAAACCAATAGAAAAGTGCCACTATCACAGCAAGACATGGAGGACAAGAAGAACAAGGTCAGGACACGCCCAAATCCCTCCATCTTGTCCCCTGAACCCCTTATCTTAAAAACCCCAAAATTCTATTTTTCCCCCTGCGCTGGTTCAAATATCACACTACTAAAACCCTTGTGACCTGTAATTCCTCATCTTCATGGCAGTTAAAATCAAAGTCACAGGTGTTTTTGACTTCTTGCCAGGGTCTCTGAGACCCCTGCCAGGGTCTCAAGACAGCCGGGGCAGGCAGAGGGATGTCCTGGACTCCGACACCCTGGTACCTCAGAGAGGTTTCTGGCAGTACATTAACAAACAGGCCTGTGTTCAAGCCCAGCTCTGGCTGGCGCAGATCCCTGATGTGCAAATCCTGTTTTGCAGGATGACACGGACAGCATCTGCTGCCAGGAGCAGATAAACCGCTCGATCTACTGGGCCGACGGCTTCGTCTTCGTTTACTCCATCACGGACTACGAGAGCTTCCGCGTGCTGCGGCCGCTGCACCAGCACATCCGCAGGATCCACCCCAACGCCAACATCCCCCTGCTGCTCATGGCCAACAAGGGCGACCTGCTGCGGGCCAGGCAGGTGTCCTCCAAGGAGGGGCTGCAGCTGGCCACCGAGCTGGGCGGCACCTACTGCGAGGTGTCGGCGCGGGAGAACTGCGAGGGCGTGCACGAGGCCTTCCAGCAGCTGTGCCAGGAGCTCAGCAGGAGCAGCGGCAGCTGCAATGGGGAGAAGAGGAGAGGTCTCCACCTGGTGCGGCCCAAGTCGCCCAACATGCAGGACCTGAAGAGGCGTTTGAAGCAGGCTCTGACTTCCAAAGGCAAATCTGCCACCACGCTTTGATGCGGCCGCCCAGGAGTTTTGTTCCGGAGCCCTGGATAAAAAGGCAACTGTGAGTTCATGGGCCCCAAGTTGGGCAACTCCCTGGGGGCTCCCCTGGCAGGGCAGATCCTCCTGGAGCAGTTCTGTGTCAGGAAGGAAGAGACGCATTGGACATTTTTGGTCTCCAGGTTCTTGTTTTATTGGTATCTAATCATGACTTCAGCACACTGTCTGCACCCAGACCTTGCATGTGTGAAAACAGCACAAAAATGACCAACAACCTCGTGCTGCAAGGTCTTTTGAAGCCTAATCAAAAACTAAACTACCCAATTAAGAAGTGACATCTAAATTATTTTCCTTTCTAACCCAATAACTGACCCCTAAAGACCCGCAATGCGGATTTTTCTACCCAATTACAAGATACCACCTCAACCCAAGAAGAAAGAGGAAGAAGAAGAGACAAGAAAGGAACTCAAGACAACACCCTCTATCCTCCATCTTGAACCCATCTATACCATACTAAAAATCCTAAAACCTAAATTTCTCACCCATGTGATGTACTACACTACTCTCTACAATCTCTGCAATCTATTTCACACTTCTGTGTTTTCTAGTTTACCTTGAGGTTTTGGAAATTTTCTTCATGAATGAGGGTCAAAGTCAGTGTTTTCCTGGGAGTCAGAGCACCCCAGGGCAGACAGGGGGATATTCCCCTTGCCCTGGGCTCCCACAGGCCACAAGCTGGGAAAAAGGGGCATCAATTCAGCCATCGGGTTGTGTGAGGGAATCTCAGGTCCTGTGAGAGACTCTCAGGTCCTGTGAGTGACTCTTTCGTTTGGTCTTCACATCGTTCTCAAAAAGCCCCTTCTCGTTCAGCAAAGGAACTCACAGAATTTGCTCTCTGGGGCAGGGATTTCAAAACTGTGGTTTAAAAAAAGAGTTTGTCCCAAATTCATTCTATCTTTTTGGTTTTGTTTAGAAAGGGGTGCAGTCAAATGCTTTGGTGTTAAAAAATGGGTTTTGTTAATGAAAAGAGTGAAAGCCTGCTTTTAAGAGATGAGACTTGCCTTGGGAATGATTGTGTTCCCAAACACAGGCAGTGAACTGAAGAAGGGCATGAGGAGAGTGATGGGAGCTGTACCGAGCAAGGAAAATGGACCAGACCTGCTTCACTGCAAGACTGGAAAATAAATGAACAAATTCATTTAAATGAAGAGCATAAATAGTGAAAAGTATTAATTGAAAGAATGAGTTCTGAGCAATGGGGAGAAATTTGTACATATGCAAGCTTAAGCCTTATGGTGTCTCTTTAAAGGGAGATTTTTTTTTAAAAATCACTATTTTTTCAAATTATTTTTGTTTAAAAGTACAGTGACTGCTTCTGAAAGTGACTATTTGGGCAAAATACAAACTTGTGGCAGCGTTTTGTTGTCAGTTTCTCCATGCCATTTCTCATTTTTCTGAAGGTTTCTTACATGGCAAAAGGGGAAAATAGATCAGAGTGATTTAAAACCTGCCAAAAAATGGACTTCACTGATCAAGAACAAGGAAGTCACCTAAAACTCTTAATATTTTTTTTTCCCAAACCAGTTAGACTTCAAGTTCAAAATGCTTTTAAAGAAACAAAGCCTTCCCATGAAACATATTTACATTATAAGGTTGTCCAGGGATTTTTTAAGAAGAAAAGGTTTTATGATGCCTGAAATTCTTGGCTTTGGGAATTCATTATTTTGTTGTTTGAGTGTTTGTTGTTAAACCCGGGCTTCCCTGAACAGCTCCCAGAGCATCCCAGCCTGTCAGGACATTTCCCAGTGGCAGCGTCTGGTTGTGCCTCAGCACATCTGAGGCTTTGGGGCTGCATGCCATAAACTGATTTATGGAACCAGTAACAACACCACGGAGCTCCCAGCACTCTGTGAGAGTGGGGAGGAACGGGCTTGGACCGTGTAAAATTCATGATGCACCAACCTCTTCTTCAAACAGAGCAGATGAGCAATGCAAGCACCATGAAATGAAGTCAAGCTCAGTGATTTATACTCAGGGACACTGGGGGGAAACCCAAGTTTGATGGATATGGAAAAACACTCCCAGCTGCAGTTTCATCTAGCAAGACTGAGCTAAATCAGCCTTTTCCTCATTAGGAGCAGCAAAAATGGAAATGGAGTCTGATGAGTATTTGTATAGCTCAGGGCTTTAAAATGTACTTTGTATTTTTCATTTCCCTATATTAGACAGCTCTAGCCATGATTTTATCACCTGGATTTGCCTTATCTACAGCTCACTTTCTGTTTTATTTATTGTTTTCCACAGCTGCTCATCTGAGAATGTCTTATGTTCTGATTCATTTACGAGTCTTTCATTCTCACAAATGCTCTGCACCTGGTTTTCAATTCAGTTTCAAGTGGTATTAGGAGGGGAAAAGTTGGATCATCCAAAAAGGGACTCAAATTATATCAGGGAATTTTTACTTTGGCTTATGCTTAATTAACAATTTGGTGTTTGAGCAGTGCCATTAATCATCCCAGGCATTTTGGTATTTATGGCATGGAGTTTCAGTGTTTTAAATTAATAATAACACAACTCAAATATTGTGAAAATAATATGAAAATTTCAATGTGAAAATTCAATAACTCAAATATTGAATCTAGAGATTCAATGGCTCAAATATTGAGTCTAAAGATACAATAACAAGGAGTAGAGCAGTTTGCAAGACACACAGAAATGGAAGTATTTTTGTGTTGGAAAAATGATCACCAATTTTGAATAGCAATTAACAATTTTGCCACTCAGTACTGTATAAAAAGGGCTAAATTTGCTGATATTGACTTGTTTGCAACTTCCTTCTACTCAAATCCTTTCTAATTTGGGAAGAAATGTCACCAAAATTCAAACCTTTTAGTTTCATTAGTGATGAATAAAAACATGCAAGGTCTTCCCTAAGTAGTCAATAAAATGGATTCTTTATGTGTCACATATTTAAATATTCTTTGTTTACACTAAAATCTATTGTTTTCCCCTCTTGCAAACTAAGACACCCTGCTTTGGAAATATTCCTTATTTAGGGAAATACTCCTTATGCAAATAAGTATTCCCACATTCCTGGGGGGGGGGGGGGGAGGGGTTGGGGAGGATGGGGAGAATCTACATTTTGGCTAAAGCCAAAAAAGAATGAAACATTTAAGTCTTCTCTTAGGTATTAACATGTGGCAAACATTTATTCTGCTACAGAAACTTTAGTATTTCCTTTGTTCATTGACCAGGAGTACAAATACTGGTTTAAAGCCAGGACTAACCATCTACAGAAGGCAATAAAGCTCAGTATTTTTATTTGGGGTGCAACAGCTGAGCCCCAGGAGACCTCACTGTGCCCCAGAGGCAAGGCTGAACGGCAGCACAAAAAGCAGGGGGAAAAGAATGCTATAGAATTAAGTGCCTAAAAATAATTCTGTACAAGATCAAAGTTTAATCATGTAGAACCTGATCCTGAATTAGAAACTTCAGGCTGCCAGGGGAAAACATGTATTCCACTGAAGCTTTAAAATAAACCCTCTAGAGAGAAAGTACTGCCATAAAGTCAAGAGGGGAGAGGGAAAACAAAGATTTGAGGGTGTGGAGTGATTTTTAGATATCAAAGGAAATTCTCCTCTCAGTTCTATTGATTTAGTCCAGATAACTCCACTGGAATCAATACCAACAGCAGTGAACTGTAGAATTCCTTCTTTTAATTTTTTTTCTCATCCCTCATCATTCTCCTGAGCATTTTAAATCTTTGTGCACCATCTGGTTCTCAAGATGGTTTTACAGCTGGGTTTACGTGGGCACAAAGCAGTTGAGTGATTTGCCCCAAGGTTACACAGCTGAGCAAGTACTTGAGAGGAACTCCAACCCTGTGTCCTTTGTCATTAATTCCCAACTCTCTACAACAGCTCTCAGACCTTACACCTCCCTCAAGGTCTGCACAAAGCACAGCTGTATTGCACAGGAATGTAATTAAAAGTTGGGAAAAGTCTCTTAAATTTCACCTGTGTTAGGGACTGAGCAAAGTCTCAGTGAGAGGCTGGCACCTCACAATTAAACCAAGATAGGCTGGGAATATTTATTCTATGAAGATATTACTTAAGATATTTGTTAATGGTTATTTCTGTGTTTCTTTCAGCTGCATCTTGGCCAGATCCCTTAATCTGAGTTACTCTGCCCATAGGTCACAGATAGCTGTCCCACATTTCAGCATCCCTGGGATAGAATCACCAAGGAGAAATAAAGGAATTGTCTCCATTTGCATCAGGGTGGCTGAAATATTTACATCTGCACTCACATCTTACTTCTGCATTTTAAAGTTGTTTATTACAACATTTAAAATGTTGTTGTTGTTTGTTAAATGTTAAATGTTAGATGTTTGTTGTTGTTTGGATCCCAAATTTTCACCCGGAGCAGAGGATAAAACCAGAAACTTCAGGTCCTGATTTCAGGGAACTGCTCAGACAGAAATATTTGTATCCAGGGTACCTGGCTGCTCCTAGGATTTGTGTCAGGTGTACAAATGAAGAAGAAATAATTTTCTGAGACATCAAAAGAAGTTTGCTCTGTACCAGAAAACAGTTGTCTAATTGTTTTCCAAGGCAAGCTGGGTGGCTGCCAGCTGATTGTTACTGCTGGATTTCCCTCTGCCCACTGGCAAAGTAGATTTGGGGTCAGAATCCCACTGCTGTGTTTGCAGAGCCTGCACATGGCCCTGAGGCACAGAACACAATGAAATACTTGCAAATATTTCATGTTCATGGGTTCTCAGAGCTCTGCTAAACTGTGCCTGTCTCCTCTGGGGCTCACACAGGAAAACCACGGAATTAAAGTTAAAAAATCTCCAGCTTCACTTTAAAAGCTCAAAAGCAGGGACAATGGGGTAGAGAAGATGATCCAATCTATCACTAATGGAGACAAAGCAAGACCCTTTGATAATTTCTCACTGGCTCTGCCCTCCTTGCCCCTTTCCATTCATGCCTTTGTTCTCATTTCTCTTAGCAAGCTAAAACTTCTGCATTTCTTCTTCCTTTGCCTTAGAAACATACTTTTGCTGGCTAGTTTAAAATTTATTTCCAAATATTTGATCTCTAAACATGCTTTATAACAAAAGAAGAGTGTCTACTTAGTCTTTTGACCTTATTTACCTAAAGCATTTTAAAGCACAGCTACAACTCTGTGCTTTGAATTCCTGTCCCTTCTCCCCAAAAGCTCTCACTGGCTTAGCCCAATATTTCCTCCCCTTGTTCTGTGCTTACAATGTTGGGTTTATTCATGTTGCAGAGTCATTGCTTACTTAAACCTGTTCAGTTCTTAAATTTTGCTGCTCTCCTCTGAAATCCCTTCCGTTTAATCAGACAGATTCTCTTCTCTAAGCAGCTGTGCAACTGGAAAAGGAGCTCAGAACAGCTGGTGATTTTCTGCTCTGTCAGATTTTAGCCCATTATTGAAGATTTTGGAATAAACAGGAGCATGGAAAATGATGCAGCAAACCCGTTGCTTGTCTCTATCTGTAGCTGGTGCAATAATTTTATTTGTCATGAAGTGGACAAAGGTCATCCTAAATGATAATGCTTTTTCCTACAGATGGAAAAACACCAAATATGAAGCAGAGAGCTGAGCTGATAGACTGTAAACCCTGGGATCCAATTCATTCAGGAGCTGTCACACCAATCTTCTCTTCTTTAGAAGATACATTTTTTACATTTTCCCTCTTATCCAAAAGGGTTTTGAGATGGAGCCTCTGCATCTCATCACACAGACACTTCCCATCCCCTCCAGCAGGTCAGGGGAAGCTGCACATTTTCCAGGGATGATGGGTGGAACTCTGCATGTCTGTGCTGTTATGAGGGATGATTGTGGAGACTGTTCCTAAGGATATTTTTCTTCTCTCTGGCCAGTAATGCAGAACACTCACAATCAGTAACTGGTCATTTGGAAAAGATATGAGGGGGGTTTGTGCTGAATCTGGAGACACTCTGTACCTTCTCTGATGGTTAGAAAGCTCACCAGATAAGTAGAGGTTGGGTTTTTTTCTGAGGCTGCCTTTGAACTCTCACAGAGAGAGTTGAATTATTTAACTTTTGATTGTGATCCAGGTTTCCAGATGCTTACAGAGGCCACCACTCTTTGCTTTTCTGCATTGTATTTCACTTCAAAACCCAATAGTTTCCTTTGCCATGCTGAAAAAGCTAATTTGGAACCTCACATTAATAATGTAACAGCTTATTCTCTTGATTCCCTGTTTTTGATGAAGGTCATGGCTTTGCATTTGTTGGGGACCTGAACTCAAACTCATGCTCTTCAGCAAAGGTGTTTCTCCAGGTTACCCAGAGCAGCTGTGGCTGCCCCTGGATCCCTGGCAGTGTCCCAGGCCAGGCTGGACAGGGCTTGGAGCAACCTGGGGTAGTGGGAGCTGTCCCTGCCAAGGGCAGGGAGTGGGACTGGATGGGATTTAAGGTCCTTCCCAACCCAAACCATTCCATGACACTGTGGTTTTGAATGAACAAGATTCTTCATTTTTTACCCAGCAGGACCCCAGCAGTTCTGTGACAGTAAAGAGCAGTGGGATCAGGGAATAAAAGAGGAATCTAATATTTGAATTACTCTCCCTTATTTTCCATAAGGGAGACTGACTCTCCCTCAAGCTCTGGGAAAGGTGATAGGCTGGTGGTGCTGCTGGATGTAGAGGAAGTGATGGTGACAATTCTGCCTCAATAGTCTGTGCTCCAATCCCTCCATCTGGGAATGGTGGCAGGGCTCAACATCTGTAGGAACCTCCCAAATGCCCAAAGGAAGGTTACTGGGAACTATCAGCTCTCTGAGGTTGAACCAAAATGTTGCTTCTGTGAGCTATGCATCTGGAGATGCTTTGCTGAAAAGGAAACCCAGAACCCAAGTCTGGGAGAGCCATGAGTGGTTCCCATCTGCATCCCGTGGGAGCAGTGGTGAAAACCTGGCATCTTCATCACCTTCCAGCCCACGTGGCTCCGTCAGGCCAATGTCAAAGTCACTTCTGCTCCTGAAGTGCCATGGTGCTGCTGTTCCCAGTGCAAACACTGGGAATGGAGGGTTGGAGTTGCCCTTCTTGTCCACCCTTTCAGCTGCCAAGACCACCTATGAAGTGCAGAACCCAAGAGCTAGCACCACACACCAAATATATCTGACAAGTGTTCATCAGTCTGTGCTGGAGAGCAGGAGCTGGCTATCAGGAGAGCCCTAATCTGCCAAAAGAGCAGCTTTTAAAGCCCAGAATACATATTTGTGTCAGGCCTGTGAAATGATACATTTTACATGTAAGTGCTGTTCTGTGGGAGTTATTTATTAGGCAGCTTTAAAGGAAGCAAGAAGTTTTGTTTCTAAATCCTGAGTGCTAATCATTGAAAGTCCTCATTTTATCTGTTTTTGTAGCTTTAATTTTAGCCATTTGCACTTCTGAACCTCAAACTGTGGAATGAAATGGAACACATGGAGGTTCATCTCTTTATACATTTGGAAATGCACATTTTCACTACACTGCAAATACATCTCAGCACTGGAAGAATCAAAAATCTTGAGTAGGGCTGAGAGAATATGTTCAGTTTGCCAAGTCCAGACATTCCTGAATTCCACTGCTGTGGCTTCTGGGAAGAACCACCAATGAGAGAAGAACAGACATTTAAAAACCATCAATGCTCATCACCCACTTACACAAGGTTTGCAAAGAATTTGAAAACCAAGGTATCCCAGGATGAGAAGAAAGGCTCTCAAAGGGTTAAATGCTTCCTGCCTTTAATCTAGAATCACGTAATGTGGAATGAATGCTTCAGCTCAAACTGTTTCCTCACTCTGACAGTTTCATGGTGTGAGGTCAAAGTGTGGGAGAGATGGGAGAGGAGAGGGGGAGCATGGAGTGGTGAGCTGCTAAATCCAGAGAGACATCCAGAGAAATAAAAAAGATGGATTCTCCAGCAGCCTCAGCCCAGCTGAGATGGCTGTGATGGAGCCATGGGTAAATGTGTGGGACTTGAAGGATTTCCTGCTCTGGGCTCCCACTGCTTCTCCCTTGTGCTCCTGCTCAGCTCCGGGCACCGTTCCCACGCCACGCTGCAAAATGTGCCTCGAGTTTCTCACAGTGGCTCTGCCTGGACACCAAGTGCAGCTTCAGTCCTTCCTGCACCCTGCACATGCAGGAGATGGGATTCTTTTGGGGATACTGCTGGCTGTATTTATTTTCCCTTCCTGTGTGGATCTTTCCTATGGAACCCGGTCTGTTCTGTACACCAAAGCGCTCTACCCAGTGCAGAAACTTCCATTTAAAGCAGATTTCAAATTAATTTGATTTTTCTGGAGCAACCATCACTTCTTACAACAAGAGTTGTCTGGTTTGATTTCATTTGTCGGCCCTCCTACAAGGACAAAACACTCAGTCATGGCTGTCTCCATGTCAAAATACATTTCTACAGATCAGTGCACCACATTTGTCTTTTTCCTTGTAGTTTTCACCTACTCTTCCAGGGGAAAAAGTTTTCCTTTGGAGAATTATTGATGTTTTTGCCCATCAACATAAATTTCTAATCACTGATACAAGGATTGAGAGTGAAAGAAAACATAAACAATTACACAAACACTTAATTAAATGCATTACATGCCCTCTCTCTTAAGCCAAGCACAACAGTCTTGACCTCCCTGTTTTCACCCTGGGTTACTCAGCCCACCAAAAATCCTTGGTTTTCTTCTTTAAACACATCTGAGCAAGGGCAGCACGTGCTCCTTTGTGGGGCTGATGTTTTGGCATGTGATGGGGTGTGACAGGAACATGGTCTCCCCCAGAGGTCACCTCTGCAGCCCCCAGCAGCACTAACTGGCTGCTTGCACATCAGTGCAGTGACCCCAGAATTTATGCCCAATCCACTCCTCCCAAGGAGCAGAGGTAAGGACATCCCCTCCCCAGCCCGTGGCAGGAACACAGAAACATTCAGTAATCAGCCTGCTGCTGAGAATAGTAAATTCTGCATCTTCCCACCAAATGATAACAAATGTCTGAAGGGAATCAGCTGACAAATCCTCTTGCTCAACACCACTCATCCCTAAGCTGGATGAAAAAAACAAACTCCTTTCATGGCAGGAAATCCTCCGGCCAGTTTGTCACCAGGATTCAGACAGATTTAAATAACAGACCTGCCAGCAGTGGATTTTGAGTGGTGAATGATACAGCCAGAAAAGCTGGACAGCAAGCATTTCTGTGGGCTGAGAGGTACAAATCCTATTTTTAAGATAGACATGGGTTCTAATGCTTTCAGGATAAAGATGGAGGCTAAAGATGCAGTAGGATTCTAGAACTCTTTTTAGGAGTGATTTAGGAAAAGGTCAAGCTCCTGCCTACAGCTCCAAACATTCTGTTTCTAAAATGGGCCACGTAAAAATTCCCTAGGCCAGACCTGCCAGTTTTCAGCATCCAGCTTCAGCCTTTGAACAGAACTGGAAGATCCTAATTTAAATGTCTTTTTTAGTGCTTCTCTGTGTATTTTGGAATGTCCTTTATGGGACACTAGCAGTTTCTCTAATCCCATGTCTTCACATTCCCTGTGTGTTGGACATGTTTTCCTGCTGGTACAGGAAGCAAGGGGCCAGGAGCACTGCAGAGTGGTTGTCCCACCCCTGTGCTTCAGTTCCAGTGCAATTAAAATTATTTTTTCCTTCCTTTGCAAAGTGTTTTGAGATCTATTGATCAAAACCCCTGTGAGCAAGCCAGGTGTCAGAGTGTTTATAATATTCAATTGCTGCTCCCTTGTGCAGGAGAAGAGCTGATGGTTTGTTATTAATAGGGCAGGAAGTGGGGATTAAACTTTGCTCTCTAATTACAAACAAAGGCTATAAGAGCTCTGTAGCTTCTGCATAAACCTAGGAATGAGCAACTGTTTCTAAGGCAAGTGAATCCCAAAAGCAGAAACCCAGATTGATGTCTCACAGGGAGCTGAATTAAAACAAGATCGGGTTGGCAGGCTGCCTCCTCTTCACCTTGTGAATATTCTCCAAGGGAGGGATCTGGAATATAACTGCTCTGATTCAGGGTTTCCTGTTGCAAATGCTCTCTGCAGCCTGGGTTTTTTTTCAATATGTGCCTAAGCCACATTTTTGAGTGGTGTAAATTGCCATCGCACCAGGAGAGTTTTGGGGATCGAAAGAAATCCTGGCTTGTGTTAGCTGAAGGTTTAACCCAGACTGAAAAAACATCCTTAGCAAAAGCCATCTCTGAGGCTGGGGAGGCAGATCTACCCTGCAGATGAACCAGGGCACCCATCTCCCAAAGCCCACGGTACAGCTGCAATTGCAGGGAGAGTTGTGCAGGGCAGCCTTGGAATCTTCTGGGTGTCTCCATGAAATCACACGGAAAAAGTTTCAGAGCACTGTAAACAAAACTCTGCCTGTTCAGTGGCCTCACTGATTTGCTTTAAACTCCTTGTGCATATTTTGCATTCACTTTCCAGGAATAGCCCAGTGAGATTCACCCTGGCCTAAGAATTCCTGGCCCCTGGGATTGATGTCTTTGGGATATCCAGTTCCCTTTTGTGCAGCACCAGATGGCTACAAGGGATGTGGGGGTCCTGATCCACCTGTGGGCCACGGGACTATCACATAACAAATCTGATACTGCAGCAACAGCCAAATGGATTATTTATAGGTGCATATAGGTTCTATATGGTACAGAAGGTCGTGGGGTCCTGCTGGTACATCCAGGGAGTGCAGCCATGCCAGGCACAGCCCTGCAAGCTGCAGAGCTCCCTTAGCAGAAAGCTGCATTCTAATTAACAATTCTGGCTGCAAAATGCAGCCCTGTGCTAACACAGCCCTGCTGCTCCCAGTCTGGGAGCTGGTTTGGTCAGAATTCCCTGGGGACTCACTGCCCCGTGCTCCATTGGTTGATGTGGCTGTGTCCTTGGAGCTGCACAGCTGGGAATTTGCTCTGGAAAGGCTGCACACCTACCCACCCGCTGCAGCAACAATGCAATGGGATTTTTCTCTAAGTGCTCATAATTAAGAAAGCACAACCCATGTAATCACCCAGCCCTGCTCAACATCAATGGAAAAATACACAGACCAAGAATTTACCTCCTCTCTGCTTTTGAATGGCACAATAAAGTAAATAATCTGACCACAAGAAACAGGGAGCAAAACAAAGCCTGAACCCATCAGCAGCAGCATCTCCCTGCCTTTAAAGCTTGAGCAGTGTTTAAAAGATGCTCACTGCTATGAGCAGCTTTCCAAGTGCTGCACACTTTCTGTGCCATGAGCTGGAGATGAGGCAGTGTCCTGGGAACATCCCAGCTCACCAAACATCTTCATTTATTACAACATCAGTGATGGCAGGAGCTGTTCCTGCCCAGAAATCCAGGTCTCAGAAAGAGCTCTCACATAAAAATAAACAGAACTCTCTTGGGCTGTTACTTAGCAGGGCATAGAAGCAACAGAGGAGATACTGATTAAACTGGTCATGGAAAATTTGGGTCATACTATTTAAATTCAGTTTTCTGGTTACGTTCCTTCTTTGGTGTGTCTCCCTCCCTCTGCTGTTTCAGATGCTGAAGGCAGCTACATAAGCACCAAGATCTATGAGTGCTCTTCTGACCCTTCACACCAAATTTATCTCTCAGTCTAGCTGTGAGTCTAGATGCTCCAAAAAAAGATCACTACCTGTGAAGAAAAGAGCAGGAAATAAAATTAACTATAAGGAGCCACTTGGCCCAGTCTGTTATGTGAGTTTCATGGCATCCAAAAATTTTAAAAACATGAACTTAGTACCATCGTATTTCAAGCAATTATAGAGGGGGAAAATAAAACCCAAAAAAGACAAAAAGAACCTTGCCAGTGCCAACCTGTTTTTGTATTAGTACTTCTGTGTGCATGAGATTTCTTGAATAAATTTTTGCCTTGAAATTTCCCCCTCTTTTAAGAAAGATAATTTAACCTAAATTCTAAGAAGTATAAAAAATGAGCTAGAACATTGTCTGGTGCTACAGTTGTAGTTCCAAGATGACTGATGTTTTACAAGGCCATGAGAAAAGACCTGCAGCTGCCCTGCAGAACCACACTGTCTTTTTCAATCTTTCAGCTGAAAATGCTAGGCAGGTGTATGACAGTCCTTTCTTTCTGGTTAAAAGCATTCTATAGCCCCCCAAATCTGCAAATTGGTAGTTTAGGCTAAATTAGGCTTTAAAAGAAGGATAACAGCAAGTTAGTTTTGCATTCTATTAAGTCAATTATAAGTTATTATCCTTGGATCTTCATTTGTACCTCATTTCTGTAACATCCTCCCTGCATTTTTCATGGAGTCTTTTCTGTGTCACTGAACACTCAGGTTTATGTTGTGCCACTTTTGAGGGACAGAAGGGCTGTGTGAAAGGGGGTTCTTTATATTAGACTTTAGGGCCAACTTTTTCCACTACCAAAGTCCCAAACAATGTGCTTTGAGTGCTCAAACAGGAATCTGAGGATGGAATGGACGGGAATGGCAGTTACCAGATGTCCACGGGTGTGTGATTGATCCATGTGAACATCAGGGCACAATTAGGCAAAATATCAGCTGGGATATCACAGTTAAACCACAGAAAACAAGGCTTGCTGTAAGGATTTTGCTGTAGATAGAAAAATATTTAAAAAATAAATAACAGAACGGACCAAAAAGGACTGGACTGGTGTCGGCAAGTTACTGCTGAAGGATCAGACTTGCAACCAGGCTTGTACAATATTTTTCTGCAGGACCCTGGCAGGGACTGTCAGAACACGTGAGTGAAACTTGCTGATGCTGTACAGCTGGGAGGCACCATTAATATACAGTGCCCTACAGGAAGAATGGCATTCCTCTGGAGAACTGGATCATGGTAATGGGAAGCAAGAACAAATACCTTGGGACTGAGAACAAGAATTTCTCCTCTAATCAGTCAGGAGCAACACAGGAAGAGAAAGGCCAGAGTATATTACACACATGTATGGATGTCATTGTGCTACAGCTCTGAAACAGGAAATGGAATCTGAGGGTAAAATAATTACAGCAGAGCTGGGGGTGGGAGTGGCACTTATGGGGCTGCCAGAGACCTTCCCTGGTCCTGCCCCAGCCCTGGCCACCCATACTCACTGCAGGACTGGAGTAACTGCGGGCAGGAGACCTGTCCCACCACAGGAGGCTGAAGCTGGGATTGTATTTTTTATCTGGGGTATCCAAAGAGCCTGGAGTGGGTACAAATGTGTGTTTATGCCCATGTGAGATAGCACATGGAAATAGGAGCTCAGGTGGGTTTGGATGTTTGGGCCCTACTGCAACCTCCACCTGCTTGTTCTGCCTCCCAGGTGGAGGCACTCCTCCTGCTGACACAAACATCCTGCAGCCTGCAGGCAAGGGAGGCAGAAAACTGATCCACCCAAAGAACAGCACAGCAGAAATACAAAGGTTGTTTTCCTAGACCCAGTCTCCAGACAGTCAAGCAGCCTGGACTCTTTGAAATCTGAGATGGCTCAGTCAATGGTGATTTGGGAATCTTGGCCAAGTCATATTCCATTGCAGGCAGAGGATCCCAAAGGTGCCCTCTTTGTGGAATGTATGCCCAGAAGAAACAAAGCTACTTGCTCCACACCCCTTGGAGTGCTGGGGACAAATTTGTTAGCTAAGGAACAACACTGAGCAGGAATTACTGAGGAAAGTGGCCATGGATTCCCAGCAGTGAGGGAATTAGAAGCTGGCTCCATCCATGGCAGCAGGTGAAGTTCCAAGCAGCAGGGCCATGGTTTGGGTGCTTGTCACAAGTGCTGGGGCCCCAAAGACTGCAAACCTGCAATGACACCTACTGGTAACCAAAGATGTTCCTGCGTGCAAACGGAGCCTGCTTCCTGCCAAACCGAAGGGATTGATTTCATATCCCGGCTTGCCAGCACCGAGGTTCTCCGCAGTGCTGTTGAACATCCTGGCACAGGAAGCTGCACTCTGCTTAGCCACACTTGCAAACAGCTTATTTTCAATTTCTGTCTCCTGGTCTGAGCTGAAAAATCCATGTTGGAGTCGTCAGTGTGTGCCCAGTGTGGGCACTGGGAGCCCAGTGCTCTTCTCCATCAGCCCAGCCAGGTGTGGGTGGACATGGCATGAACATCTCCTGGACCACTCCATTAGTCCCCACACTAATGGTTCTCTTATCCTGCACTACAGGAGTTACCCATGAACTTCCTCCTTAGCAAGCCTGCTCCCTGAGAGCCTTGGAAGTTGGCCCTCTTTATCTTCAGCTGCACAGATAATGCCCAGATCATCCCTGAACTGGTGACATGAAGCAAGCAGCACTTCCAATAAAACAGTCCTAATGCAGACAGTAATGGAAAATAAGGGTGCTTGATCTTACACTGGAAAGTCTCAGAGCCAGTGATAATATTTCCCTCAAAATTCTCCTTTTTCCCCTCATTCAGATGAAGACTTTGACCAAATCGATGGAGGACTGATGGTGCACTGAGCACTTCGCCAGGCAGAAGACAGGAGATGTGGCCAGATTTGCACTGGGCTTGCTCATTTTGAAGACATAATGTGGAAAGAAAGGGAGTGGGGAGGGAGGAACCATGTTTTTGGAAGGTGGATGGGTTTTAACCTGTGTCCTGTCAGTCTGCTGGAACACTGCCAGAATGATTTCTGCTTGGACAGACTGCCATAAATTACAGGAGAAATACAAGTAAAGTAATTAGACTCAGGAATCCCAGTTGAACGTTCCATACAGAATTCTTTAGATTTGTCCCAAATTTTAAATTATCTCCTTGTCTTTTTCTAACATATTTCTGGGTGACACTACAACCATGCACAAGCAATGAAAGTTCCCTAAATTATTTCTAAGAGTTGACATTATTTCTAACACTTGAAATTATTCATTTGCATTAAAGAAAATCCAGGGTGAGAATGTTCTGTATTTGTTATAGGTAAAGAGTTGGACAGAGGGATTATCTGCTGACACCCCTGGAGAGCACGCAGCCCAGATTAATGGCAGTACCTCTGCAGAGCACACATAAATATATATGAGGGCCAGTTTTCCAAGTTCTCTTTACAACTGGGAGAAGTAATCACTTGAAGGGCACACTTTGTCTTATCCTGGACATCTGGAAATATCTCTGCCAGGGTGAGATGAATTGTGCCTCAGAGAGGAACCTCTTTTTCCCTTATTTGGACACTCCATATATATCAGCCTTACACAATAGATATAAAACCTTGTCTAAAAGATTCTGTAAGGAGAGTCTGGACAACTCTGTGGTGTGGCAAATATTTAGTGTGGAGAGATGAGCTCTGCCCTTGTGTTACAAGAGAGATTTGCTTGCCTCAGCCTTTGCTGTACACTGCATGAACTTCTACTGTGAAGACCTAAAGAGAGGCCCTGCTAGTCCCTTTTATGAAGAGAGTACAATTTTTAAAATTAAATTTTCAGCAGACATAGGTTCTATATGATCTCCTTTGCCCACATATTTTAATGCTTACCATTACCTCTTTGAAAAATTCAAGTAGAACAAATGACACCCACAAGAACTGGACATCCAAAGCTGCAGTGGCTCTTCCTGTGGCACAAAACCTCTGAGCCAAGGCTGTACCAAGGAGCTGTCACAAATTAGGGGTACAACTGCATCATATTTCTCTTGTTTTTCTATCAAATCTCCCCATGGTTCTGAGTCTCTCTTGTTTGAGATGCCAGAAGCAAAATGAGCTGGAGGTGAAATTTCCTACAGCAGTTCCCGGGAGTTTCCCCTTGCATTGAATGTTTCTGGGAGCTGTGTAACTACAGTAACTGAGGGACAATTCCTGCCCAGCACAGAAACCATCACAGGCTGCAGAGCAGTATTTGGGCTCTTAATTTGGGCATAAGGAGTGTTTTGCTCATCCCAGACTTTCTGTGCTAAAATAACATGTAGAACACACTCTCTTCTTATGTGCCTCCAGGAAACAATTCAGCTTCCAAAAGAGCTGGTTTGCCATGGCTGTAACAGACAGAGCTAATACAGTATTTACTTAATCTGGCAATTTTTGAAATCTTCCTTTAATTAGAGCTAGATACACTCTGTTCCTGAAATTCTTTTATTTATACTACTCGGCGTCCCCACTGATAGAATCAAATGAAAACTCTGCCTGCAAATATGTTTTTCCTCCTGCATTTAGAGCTCATGGCATTCCACAACACTTTGAGGCCAAAGTCTGCAACTTAAGAGAACCGAATCTTTGGCAGGAGTCACTTCTTGTGAAACTATTTTTGGCCCAGAACAACAAGGCTTGTGTAGCTCCCCACAGTTCCCTATCACTAAAATACCACAGGCTGTTGTGGAATGAAAAGGAGTCATGGGGATAAGCCAATGTCCTTTGGATCACTGGAAATCTGAAAGGCTGATCCAATTTAAGATTCTTTGTATGAAAAGATGGATTTCCTTTTCCCCCCAAATCACATCATCATTAAAACTTGTCCAGCCAGGTGTTTCTCTGTGGGTCAGCTCCTGCAGCACCCGGGTGGAGGTGCCCAGCTCCCATTTCTGTGGATGTCTGGAGACATCCACAGAATTCACCAGGAGAGGGAAACTCCTGAATTTATCTCATGAGTCTCACACAAAGTCTGCAGGGGAAATGAGGGTGGTTTTCTGCTGGGGAAGATGAACCAGCGCTCCTCACAGTTTTCATTGCATAATTCTTGGAATGTGGCAGACGCCTCTGAAGGAACTCTCTGAGGTCTACTCAGAGGCAACACCCAGAGCATCCTGAGCCATGCTGTGGCAGCAAACCAGGAAAGGTGGGAATTGATTCTGGAGAACCTGAGACTGGCAAAGGCCAGTGCCTCACATAGTGCAGCACATACCCCCAACAATTCCCAGGGATCTTTTCCACCTCAAGCCCCAGTCCTGAGCATTTCCTCATGCTGTGGGCAGAGGGGTGATGTCCCTGCAAGCTGCCATATACAGGGTTATAGCTCCTGGACTTTCTCAGGGTACAAGGCTTGACACGGAAAACCTAACATGCAAAAATCTCTTTTCCTTCTGCTTTGGAATTATTTTTACCTTTGCAAGGAAAGGGAAAACAAATGACATTTCACCCACATTTTACAGCCTTTTAGCAATGAAAGTAGCAACAGAAAATTTGGGAAAACAGAACTAAAGCTGCTGGATGCCAGTATGCAATTAATCCCTTTTCATTTGCTACTTCAGATTTTATTAACATAACAGTAAAGAATGGATCAGGGCTGAATCAAACATTTCACCAAGAAGAGTCAGGATTTCTTTTCTAGTTATTTTCTAGCATACAATAGAAACCAAATGTCTCCATCAGGATTAGGCCATAAGCCACCCACAAAAACCAAGCATTGCCAAATATAAACTGTCCCAATTCTGTTTTTTTCCTGTCAGCACACAGAATACCATCAGCTTGTTTACACAGAGCTTTGCAATCAAGTAAGACAAAAATTCAACAGCTGATTTTCATGATTTTCCATGCAAATGGATCATTTATCAAGAAAGGTGGGAATGGCCAGTTTGCTCACCAGGTTAAATTGCATGGCTTGAGATCTGTAAAGAGGAACCACGACAAAAGAGCAAGGCAGAGTGAAAGGCCAGGCATTCCCATTGTCCATTAATTAGAAACCCTTAGTCACTGCAGAGTGTGGGTGCAGCACACAGGCAATGATCAGCATTGCTTTCAGGGAGAGCTTTTCTAAACCCATAAATATATTAATTAAAAAGTTGACTCCTTCCCCAACATGGAACTCGATGGAATTGATCCTGCTGCACCCCAGGGCAAGGCCCAGTGGCTTCTTCTCTTTTTATGCTGCTGAAGGATTGGCTTGATCCTGCTCAGAATGCATCAAACACAGGGCTGTTGTTCATGTAACAGGGAATGGTGGTTAAAATCCTGGAAAATTGCTATGAAAACCCATTTGACACCCAGACAACTGGATAATCCATCAGAGGTAGATCAGCCAACAAGGGAAATCACAGCTCAGAGTTGGAATCTCTGTTTTTGAACATTTCCAAACATGAGGCTTTAGGATTTAGTTTATCATGTGTTTAAATTGCAGGCTGAGATCTGAGCACATTTTTCAATTACATTTGCACTTTCACAGAGTTTTACATTCAGATCAAATGCTGGATTAGAAGTGTTTCAATTTTTTCCAGCCATCTTGTCAAAATGCCTCAGTTCTGGGTATTTGTTCTGTGTATTTTTATTTAAGACCATGACACAGAGCAAGGCTTTGTGGATCAGCATATTAAGGGCTTATTGCTATTATTTGGAGAGATGCTTGTTCACCCAATTAAAAAAAATTCTGACATTCAGTAAATCAACATGATTTGGAAAACATTTTCATTTCAAAAGATGAGATCATGTAACCTTAACATTTCTGTCTGTTATTTACAGTGGGTAGGCAGAACAGTCACAGTTGTGCTTTTCAACAACCTTCATATATTTAGTCAGAAATCTCTGTTTCTGAAAGCTTTCTGTGTTGTCATGGAAATTATCACTACATCCCTAAGACTAGGATAGCAATTTTATGACAAATTACAGAAGATAGAGAAGGAGAATATTTTGGCATAAGACAATACTTAGAAGGAAAAGAAATCACACAAGGTTTTTGGACCCTAAAAAGGCATCCAATTAAAGATGACTCTTTAATCTCTGCCCATGCTTTATAACCAGTCAAGTACAAAGTCTACCAATCTGCAGGAGGTTTTGTGTTTTTTTTTGTTTTTTTTTTGCAGGATTCAATGCAATCCCTCTATATCATCCAGGGAAGTTTGGCCAGGACATTCAGGCTACTTCCAACCTTTTTTCCTAAGCATCACACCCCAAAATCTAAGAACAAGCCACACCAGAACATAAAGTTCTCAGGAAGATTTCTGATCATTTTAATCTGAATCTTGCAGACTTTTTCTGGTATAGACACCCTGTGCAATCAGCAGGTCTCCAAACCTTTGAAAATTGCTCCTGCATAAAAATCACCCAACAGTCATTTTCAACACCAGAGGGAACTCTTCTCAGGTAAGGAAAAGGATGTGAAAAACAATTTTAGCTGAAGAGAAAAGATACTTTCCCCCTGTTGCTGCACTCTAAGCTCTGCAAAGGTGTCCCAGGATTCTGGGAAGCAAAGAAGGAGGATCCTGTAGAACCCAACTTTGCCTTCACTAGGCCTAGAGAGGTGAAAAGAAAAGGCTGATCACAGAAGGATTAAAGCCAGTTAATAAAGAATCTAGCTTGTGCAAAAACTTCAACCCGGCTCCCTTTCCTGGTTACCTGGATTCACTGGCTAGAACACTAAAGAATGAAAAATTCCAGCTGTTTTCCATTTAGGGCATAACTAATTGATTTACAAACTGAAATAGCAGTTAAGCAGCTGCCTAAAACTCAAAATACCTAAAATTATTCATATAAACAGAACAGATATTTTTCATATTTTTAAAACAAAGTGAAAAATTTAACTTGAAAAAAAGTCAAGAAATGTTTTCATATTCTTGGGTTTTTTTCAGAGACATCGTTGATCATTTTGGTTTTCAAACAATTTCTAAAATTAAACTACCTTTTTATGCAAGTAGCAAAACACAGGAGTACATGGAAACAAAGTAAGAATATTTCAACCTGTTGCTGGCTGCGTGTGGCCAGAGCACAGATTTGTGCCAGAAAGAGGGAATAGGCTGGAGGGATTAAAAGATGTATAAATGTGGCACTTGGCACTCAATGATCTTAAGGGTCTTTTCCAACCTCAATTATTCTGAGATTCTACATCCTGGAAAATCTACAAAAAGACTCGATAATCAGAGCCTGCATTTAAAAAGCTCTTAGCAATTAATTGAAAATATTTTTATTGTTTTTTTTCCCTAGCATTGATATTCAAAACAGCAACTCACGTCACGAATTTGGAGTTTCAAAATTGTATTTGCCTCGCTACTTTCTAATTAATAAAAGCACCCTTTTTCACCGATAAAAGATTTCTCGCATGAAAGATTTGGCAACGTGGGGCGGTCCTGAAATATGCCCCAGCAAATCGCTTTGAGTTTCACCTTTCAAGGCGATCTTGAGTGCTCGAGCAGCAATTCCAGGCACCGACCAGGAGAGAGCAGGCACAGACAAGGGTTTGAGGATGCAGCCCAAAGTCGCAGAGCTCCTGGTTTAAGTGCTAAAGCTGAGAGTTGATGATTTTAAGACCATTATTTGATGGTGTGTGTGTATGACTGAAGGTCTTCAAATGGCAAACGTTGCAGCTGACATTAAAGGAGGAAGTTCTCTGCCAAGGGACAAAACCTCCTCCTTAAAAAACAAATCTAATCCCTGATCTTCTTCCTGGCAGACAATAATTTATTTCAGTCCAATCATTTATTTCAAAAGAATACAGAAACTTCCATGCCTGAAAACCACACAAGTGTTTCAACAGAGACCACCCCAGCCCTGTAATGGGCTGCTCCACTGAGATTGGGATGGCTTTGGAAGTTTGAATGGTTAAAGCTCCTTTGGCATTGGGATGGAATGGAGACTGGAATGGTTAAAGGCCTGCACACAAGGAGCAGAGAAAGACAAACAAGCCTCAAAGGCACAACACACCCCCTGGACCTGATAGCATCCTCCAGCCACTTCAAAAGAGCCCAGGTCTGTTTGATATTCCCTCTTCCTCCTTGAATTTGGAAACATGTAAACAGGGAGAGCTGGGCCAGCAGCTTTGAGCTGAAGGCAGGAGCTGCAGAGGGAAGTGGGAGGGGAGCAGGGCCCAGCTGGCCTGGCCTGGCTGTTGTCAGATGGGAAGGGCTCTCTGCTGCTGGCTCCTGGAGATCAAACAGCAGATACAGCCCTGGGAGAATAGATGGCTTTATACATCTGGGAACTTCCTGGCCTGGCACATGGTTACCCTGTAGGATTTTGTGCCAGGTCTCCTTTGCTTGCTGTCGGGGTTTTGTTGCAATTCCTGAGAGCTGTCCAGCTTCTCTGGATGACCTCACTCCTGGAATTTGCTGTGCACATGTAGTCCTCAGCCTCTGGAATAAGGAGGACACTTTAAACAGCCACAGGAGAAAACAAAAACCTGTAACCCTAAAGGATGCAAATCCAGGAAGAAAGCAAAAATAACTCGGTGTTTATTATTTTTAGGTTAGTGAGAATTTTATGAATTATCTCATAGCTGGATGTCTGACTCATCATACTTAAAAGCTTGAGGATGTCAAACCTATAATTATTTACTACTGGAAAATCAAAGAGAAACAGCGATTTTCATAAACCTCAAGCTTCAGAACAGAAGCCAATCTCTGCTTGCACCAAGAGCCTCTTTTTGAAGCAGGTTATTTTAGAAAGGCTCCTTATGGAAATTCCTCTAAAACATCCTGTCCTGACATCTGCTGGAGAGGGCAAATGAATAAATGAGCCACTGGTCAGATGGGTCAGCACTTCTCCAAGCAGTGAGGTGCCTGCTGACCAAAATCTGTGCTCAGCAAAACATGTGAATAATTCCTCAAGGCTCACTGAACCACCCCGAGATGTCACCACTTTTGGTACAACTCTGTTAGAAAATAAGAGGGGAAAAAACCTTGCTAGAGTTTCTGTCAGTTCTTTGAGTTGGTATGTCCCCTCAGAGCCCTTCACCAAGAGGTGAATTTCTCATAATTTCTCTCCACAGCCCTCACTGAGATTCCCAGCCTGCCTTCAAAGTGCCATTTTACAGTACCACAGAACTTTTCCAACTGTTGGAAATGCCTGCTACCCTTCCACCTGTGCCAATCAGATCCCACCTTCTTCCTTCTTCCTTCAAACTGGGGTCACTTTGCCCATTTCCTGATACTGACATTGCAGAACTGGGCTTTTAATTCCCACCATTGCTATCAAAACTACTCCAGGGACCAAAAAAAGCTACAGAAGAAGCATCTTTGGATAGTGAAGTTTTTCCCTTCCCCGAATTTTTGAAATTCAGGTGGAATGAGCTTCCAGCAGCACTTGGGCGAACAGGGCTGTGCTGCAAAGCAAAGCAGGACAGAAACAAGAGATTTAAAGGCTGCTGTCTGTGTGCTCTTTGAAAGGTCGTGTGAGGCTGCAGCTGGCTCTGAAAGGCTCCCCAGGAAAACCTTCCCAGCGAGTGAGTGCCTGGGTGGGGATGGCCCGTGCCCAGCGGCTTTTGTTCCGCGTTTGTCTGAATGCCTTTGGAAGCCTCTTCCATGAAGAGCTGCGCTTTTCTCCTCCTCTGCTCCTTCCTTCTCCCACTTTCATGTTTTGTACTTCAGAGCTGGGCTGCTCTGCTGGCCAGGGTCAGCACAAGGTCATGACTTGTGACAGGAGGTTAATGGAGTTGTTAAGTAACAACGTGAGTCTTTTCAATGGCATGAATATTCCACCCCACCCTCTCGCAGACGCACACACGCTCGCTGTCTCTCGGCTGAATATTCGGGAATGGAAGGGAAGTCGTGGCAGGCTCCTGGATGACATGCCATGCACTTACACCTATTTCAATTCTACATCAGGTATTTCGTTACATAGGCTTAATTCGTTGAAGGATTCCCGGTCATTTCAAGAAGTTCTACAGACATTATGACTGCTTTTTGATAGCTGAAAATGATAAATATTGAGTGTGCTGTTGACACGACATTGTGGGTAAGAACAGGACTGAAATCTCTAAATTGGCTGGAATTTTGCCATATTCGCTTACTTTAAGGGGGTCTGCAGGTGTCACAGTAACTGTGAACAAACCCATGACTAAAGTTACTTGAAAAATTTTTTAAAGTTGTATCATTTTCAACGCATATACTCAGGAAATAGCTTAGGTGATCTGGGTGAGACTTTTGGGGATGGAGATGTGAAAATAATGGAAATGTATTTCAAGATTGAAGTTTTGAAGCCAAAGCACTCTGATGTGAACGTTGTTTTTGAGAGGATGAGGAGGAAGAGGGAGATTAAAGAAGGATTTAGAAAGTGTCAAGCCAAGAAAGGCTAAACCTTTTTCCACCCTCATCTGGCAAGCCCTTAATGAATGTATTATTGATGATACCTTAACAGGTATTTCCCATTTCTGTTTTCTGTCCTTCAGATGAACACACTCCCTGTAGTTTGCAGTTATCCAACATAACTCAGAGTGGGATACTGGATGAAATGTTAATATCCTAATATGGAACAAGGTTTGATAACCACATAGGAGCATGAGAGGGCCAATAGTTATGGTTGAGGAGGAGAAATCCCACTGTCTGCTTTGCTAATGACAGCTCTGTCTGTGTCTCTGAATTCTGAAAGGGGGCTCATTCACCTCCCTCCCTTAATCTGGTGGGAACCTTTTGATCTCAGCTGGGTCTGGCCCCTCAGTTTACAAAGCACCGTTAAAGACAGATAAGCCTCCTGAAATAAATCACTCAAATCAGAAGACCCTAGAAAAGAAGCCAAGTCAAAAATCTGTAACATCACTAAGATTTTGAATCCAAGAAAGAAGGGGCTGAGGTGAGTTCTATTTATGTCTGACTTTAAGTATGAATCAGAGCAGTAAAGCAAAGCCAACTGCACAACTTCCCTCCTGGAAAGAGAAAATCCAAATCTACTCATTTAAAAGCCTTCTCAATCTGTGGTAATCACACAGCTTCAGATTTACAAACTCTTACAGGTGTGTTGGATTTGTAAATTACCAGGTATTTCCCAGCTACCTTTCACAGTGTGACAGAGCTATCAGGGGAAAAAAGCAGATCCCATTTCTCCAGAAAAGCAGACGTCAAAGCATTTTGAAATGGTTATTTTTTGACAGAATTGGGAATAAATGGAATTTTGTGATGCAGTGTAAACTGCAAAGCTGTGATTAATAATTCGTAGCCAATACCAACCAGTAGATACACGGACATTCCGAAGTGAATTCCTCTTTGATGCAACACTTCTGGAAGGTGCTGCTCCAAGAAGTGCTGTCTCACAAGGTGACACAACCAGGCAGGGCTGTGCCAGTCACCAGAACTCCCCAGGTGTCAAGGGCAGGAAAGGAAATCCAGCTGTGCTGTTTTCCTCCCCAGCTCAGCTGTTAGCCAATTGATGGGTGTGGTGCTGGAGCTGTGGAATCGGTCTCAAAGGACTGACACCTACTGAGCACTGCCTTGATTTTGTTTCAGACCTCCAAAGGATTATTTGAGGTAAACATAGAAAATAAATACAATCATTTACTATTTTATGTGCAGCCTACTGTGTGATTTTGTCATGTCTTCCGTGTTGCTTGCTCATTGATAGCTTTGATGTTCTGGATGGGTCTGACGCTGTTACAGAACCAGAGGCACCAGGTTTTGCTTTAGACAGTTGTCCCTGAAGAAGCTGAAAGAGCAATTGCCGTGCTTTTCTGCTGGTTTCCATCAATGTAGGGCAGCTGCCCTGTTATAAAGCAGCCTACAAACATCTGTGAGGGGCCCCAGAGCAGGCAGGTGGTTCTTCTGTGCCAGAGATGGGCAGACAGCAGGGTTCAACAGGCAGGACAATGAGGGGCCCGAGGGAACTGGGGCTTTTCTTTCCTAAAAATCTGCCGAAGCTTTTGGGAGAGGGAATGCTCAGAACCAACCCTGGGGCAAACCACAGGCAGCACAATCTGTTCCTTCTTCCTCCATCTCGAGGGGATTTCTAATCTTGATTTGCAGCTACTCCTCTCTCCCAGCCATGCTCGATGTCCATTGTATTCAACACTCACCAAAGGGCTCAGATCCCAGGATTTCCTCTCTGAATTCCAGCTAAGAGTGGCTAAACAGGGCCTGGAAGCACCTCTAGCCCAAGACAATTTTTATTTCCCAGTCCCAGAAGAGCAATTCCACTCTCCTATTTACTTTTGTGTTGAAAAGAAGCCAAAACTCATCTCCCCCTTAGATTTCTGTTGCAGAAACTTCCTCAAGACTCTTACTGTTTATCTGTGATCCCTGGAATGTGATCTGAAATCCCATCAGCATTCCATGTTTAATGTATGGTATCAAGTGTATCAGCACTTAAAAACAAATTATAATATGTTTTGTCCAGGTGCTGATTGTTGGAAAAAATATTTAACTCAAGGACCTGAAAGCCAAGCAGGGAAAGAAATTATTTACAGCAACAACATACACTATGATGAAAACCCAGAAAATTTAGGTAGAATACTAAAAGTTACTGATGTATAAAAATGCCTCTGAAGGGAAATCTGTCAATTAATAGATGAGGTAAGGATAACTGGGAAATGTGCTATGGACTAGCAGGAGCAGGCTGGAGAGCTGTGGGACAGAGCCCAGCACAAAACGTGCCAGCAGAGGGTACTCCTACTTTACCTCTGCAGTGCTCCCAAGGGAGGGACCGCCCCGGGGGACAGCAGGGACCTTCAGGGACAAGCAAAGCGACTGAAGGGATGCTCAGGGCTCTCTGTCACTAAGGAGCTTCGTTAGTAATGGAGCAGGGAAAAGAACATAAATCAAACTTTGAAATTGTTGCCAAACACAATGATCTATAGATTGTTTCCCTCGGGCTTCCAGGACAAGCAGAAGGTCACAACTGTTACAAAACAGCTGGATTGATGGAATTATCCTCATGGATTTTTTATGCTTTGTAGCTAAAGTGTTTCAGGTAAGGGAATAAAAGTCCAAATGTAAGTAATATTATCAGTGTATGTGCTCATAGCAACGCAGATTAGAAAAAACTGAACATAAGCACTTTATCTCCTATGTTTGTAGGCATTAATTGATATGAGATAAATATGAAAATAATGTAGGCATTAATTGATTTGAAAATAAATCCACAAATCTCTTTGCTGAAGCAGTGAAACCACTAAAAAACCTGGGGTTTGAGCAGGGCTCACTCTCCATCAGATCCTGCTGCCACTACAGGGCTGAGCTCTGAGTAGCCAGGATATCCAGCAGAAAGCCCAAACCCCAACCATTCCTCAGGGAAAAGGGAAAGTAGGCAGTGAGATCTTTTTATTATAAAGGCATCCAGAGATCAGAGAGCAGCAAGAAAGTTCATGCCTCAGTACCACATGATCTATTCCTTTAAAGTTTAGCTGCAGTGCTCAGAGTAACCTCCTCTTGATTTGCTGTCCTGCGACCACACAAGACAAGGGCTCGAGGACTCTTTTTCCACCTGAGTTTGGTGTCATCCAGGGACATGGATGACATGTTTTTGACCTGCTCCTTTACTCACATCCACACCAGCAGTGTTTTTGTAGTCAGGCAGAGAACACTCTTGTGTGCAGAGGTTCTGCTGAACTGAAAAGTCTGTGTTGGTGTCAGCATTTTTGTTTGTGCACGGACAACTAACCCTAATTAACACAGATTATTCCCCTCATTTCATTTTATTATTATCATATTCGAACCAAACTTTGCTTTGGATTGCAAGAATGTGATAGATTCACACTGCTCTGTGCCAAATCCTGTGGAAGCCACATCTCCATGCCAAGAAAAAGGAATTTTCTTGTGATGTAATTATAAAATAGCCCTTTCAGAAGTAACATTTCATAAGTAATGTTTGATAACACAGAAGTACGGAGTATTAAGTTGCCTTTTACCTTGCTTTGAACCCTAAATTATCTGCTACTGTAACATCACTAATGCAACTCAGTCATATCAGGGATAAAAATAGCATGCCTGGCTTGGACTTGGGGCCTTATCTGGCAAAATTCTTTCCAAAATTCCACACGCCAGCTTTCCTCTCCCCAGCAGCAAATTAAGCCACTCAGGAAGCTTCCTTCTTCTAGAAAGCAAGAGGAGTGCTGAGTTAATTTCCAGAATTAGCAAAAGAATAAAGGCAAAATGAAGCGGATGTAAATAAGAATAAAAGCAGCTCCTTGAATTCTATTAAACATGTTCTTTGTTGTCCTGTAGTGACTAAAGTGCAGTTTCTAAATCAGTAACCTGAACTGGAAACTAGGAGTTTCCAGTTTCCAGCAGGCAAATCTGCACGTTAATATCTGCAAAGTATTTTTGATGATTGGAGAAAAAGATATTAAGAAAGAGCAAGGGTTATGAGTAAAGAAGACAAACTTGCCAGTGGACTCATCAGCAGAGGGGAGCTGCCAGGCTGGTGAGGAATGCAGCTGGACCAGAAATCAAAAGGTGTCCTGTGACAAAAGATGTCCTGTGACCTGGACAACTAAAAAAAAGCACCTTCAGTCACAGGAGGGAATTGTTGGATCTATGAGATGGAGTAGGCAGTTGATAATATTGTTTGGGTGATTAATTTTTGGGGATATATTTCAGTCCCACAGCTGAAGAAATTCTTAACCAGTTAAATCCTGGTATGCAGATCCCTCACTTAATCAGGAATGTAGAATTTGTGTGCTTGGCCTTTTTGCTTTGTTGGTTTTTTTTTATTTGGGTTTCTTTTTCAGTTTTTAATATGTAATGATAATTACTTTGACCATTGAATCTTCTGAAAAATGTAGAAAGGATAACACTAGAAGTGAGCAGTGATTTCCAATCTTGAATAATGTCAAATCACTTGCTGTCAGCAAACACACTGGGATATAGCAGATGATATTCCCAGAGCAGCTGGTTCCTAAACACCCCTTCTCTGAGGAGGACAAACAGTGTAGCTGTTGCATTTCTTCTGAATTAAGAGCTGGGCTCCATATTTCAACCAAAAGGGGAGGTTGAAGGGCATTATGATCAAAAGAGCAGATTTAATTTATATACTTCAGTGACTATAATATGACAGATCTGTGTTCCATTTCGCCTGACATCCCTTGAGTTTTTATTAAAATTATTATTAATTTCTTGAGTACATCTCTTGCTTGACTGTGCAATAATGAGAGAATTGGTGTGGAGCAAGCTCTTTTCAGGTCTCTAATAGGAACACCTTGGTCAAAACACAAATGAAGGCTCTTCTGGTAAAGATCTATTTAAAATATCTGCAGTCAAAGGCATAATCCATATCTGAAAGTAAATCTTTCATACCAGTTCCCTTCATTTTCCCTCTAAAACTATTTATACTTCTTTCAGTATTTTGAAGATCTTACAGGTGTGGATGTCTGGGCTAGAGGTAGATGTGCCTCATCCCAATCTCTTTTATTATGTTCAGACAACAGAATCTTTGCTTGAGCCAAGCTAATTATTCACAGGCAAACCCCACCTGACTTAGCAGCACATTTTCTAGTCCTGCACGCAAGAGGTGTGTTTTTTTTCTTATGCTAAGTCACCTCTGGAATGTATTTAACGAGCTCATTCTTCCTAAGTCATGCATAGCTTAAATTCAGGGCAGGCCACTAAAACTGGTCAGAACAGTCTCTGAGGGCTGCTCTCAGCGTTTGACAAGATGGGCCTATAAAATACCCTCAAATAGTCTTGTGGACAAAAGCACAAACCCCTTGGTTTCCACAGATGGTGACTTGAGCATTCAGGGGAAGAGGTGGCAGGAAGATAATCACTGTGGGAATGTCCTGTGTCACATGCAGCACCTTTGTTTGTAACTGGACTTAGCACCATCCCTTGCATCTGAATTCAGCTTAATGGGGAAGCACAGAAGACTTTCATTATGGCAATGATCCATAATTATGGCCAGCAAACTCGTGTAATACATCCATGAAAACCCTCAGAAAATCTGTGGCATCTGGTCCAGAACTTCAGGTGGCAGCTCTGCAGAATTACATTTCTCCAGAAAAGAGCCTAAAGTACAGGTTACAGAAGCATATAGGGTTTAACGACTGGGTCTACCAAAACCCAGCTCCAGGTTGTGACAGAACTGTGTTGAAGTATTCCTGTGAAAGATTTATTCTATTTTTACAGCTGTATTATTGTTGTGACTCTTCAGATTTTTATTTTAGAGGTCACCTAGAAAAGTAGAAGTGATGTACAAGTGCAAAGATTATGTAAAGCCCTACAGCTGGGGTTGCAGTGTCTTTTCCAAGGAATCTGGGACAGCAGCACCGAAGTTGTGGCTCCTTCTCACATCATCTTCAGTAGCACTGCAGCAAGCAGAGGAAAACCAGAGCTGCAGGTCATCTGGGATGGTGCAGAGTTCCTGACTGACAGCTAACCAAATGTAACGTCTGGATTTGGATATGAAGCAATTTGGTATAGGAATGTGAGAAATAATTCCTAGTAGAGGCCACAGTGGCATTTTCAGAGAAGTCCTAATAATTATATAACTGTACTTGAAGCAGCTGTATTGCTTCTTTCTCTGATCTCCTCTCAGTGCAGAATGAATTCTTGTGGATTAGCTTGTTAATAGACAATCCTATTTAGTGGGTATCTGTGCTGCAAGGCAGCCTTGGCTTCCCACCCATCCAGTCTGGAATGTTTATATTTAGCTATTTTCTGGAAACAGAACTCCAGCTGCAGCACATAGCAATTATTTGGATGGATCTTGTTTTTCCTCAGGATATGTCTAATTTTTTGGTGTAGACTGAACAGTCTTGCTGGAAATATGTCACTTTGCCTGAGCAGAGTTTTGAAGAAAAGTGTGTTTAACTAGTATGGCTCCAGATCTGTGTTAGAGCTTGATGAGACTTGCAGCCATCCCACATTCCTTTGGGATGTATATTACTGTTATTAAAAACTGATTTGTAAATACCTAGGGTGTTCCAGGGCAACGTTATTACCTGGAAACTCCAGGGAGAAAAGAAATGTCAAATTATTTCAGTACATTTTGCTTCTCTAACAAACATCTCGACATTTCCTGATGTTGAGATGCTTCTTCACTCTGTTGGAGGATGGTGCTAAACACAGTTAAATGAATGGACACTGAGCCTCTCTTCTGCTCCAGAAGTAAGTGAAAATCAAGCACCAAAGAAGTAATCCCCATGGAGACATTTTCTATATGCACATTAAATTCCTCTGGCACCTGCTGTGCTGAAGGGCTTGCAGCAAGCTGTGGATGAAGTGATGGGAGGAACCTGTCAATTTTAATGAGTTTTAGGATCATTATCTTTATCCTTTACCATTCTTTGCACAGCTGTCACAGTTCTGGTCCCACTGCTGATGGCTGGTTTGACATTCAGAACTTGCTGCAGTCATTTCTTGAGCCCAGGTGTGGGCTGTAAATGTATGGCTGGGTGAAATACCACAGAAAAGAGACATTGAGAGAATCTGCTTTTGAAAATGGTTTGAAAGGTGTTGTGGTGGCATGAACCAAGGGGATCTCTGGTTTAGTTTTCCAAATGGAGGTGTCTTCAACACATTGTATGGCCAAGCAGCCTTTGCTGAAGCAGAAAACAGGAAGAAGCCTGGGCCAAGCATTATCCTCTGGCAGACAAGTCCAAAGGAAAGGTGATCAAATACCCCAGCTCACACCTACCGAGCATTTTGCATTTATGCTGGAGAAATAAGTAAAAGTGCTCTGTTACCTTGCAGTAGTGACAGAGCAAGCCCTGAAAATGCTGCAGGAATGCCCCACTGTGCTCTGTGTCCCACACACCGGTGGCAGGGAGTTTGGCCCCCAGGAGCAGTGCTGCAGACTTCCCGTGGCTCCTGCCTCTCCAGGAAGATCAGAGCTGCACAGCCCCACTTGGGACCCCAAGGGGAAGCGTTTCCTGTCAGGGACAGGATAACACCCCTGGACACACACAGCCCTTTCCTCTGGTCTGGCTGCCCAAGTAGCTCATAAACACAGAAAATCAAGTTTGTTTTTAACTAGTTAGCAGAACAAAAGTGGCTGGAGGTCAAATTCTAAATCCTGCAGGAACATACTATCTACTACAGACTATATCAGGGATCAGCAGCACCTTCCAGGCACAAAAGTGTATAGATAATATTCCTGAATTGGATCAAGTCTCCTCAGTATCTGTTATCAGTTTTAACTAAGAGAATAGTGCTGTAATTACAGGCTACAAAGTAAATTGACCACCATACTTGCTATATAGAAGTAATTGCTGGAAATTCAGTACCTTATACCTTTTCTCCAAGAAATGAATGAGGAAGCGGAGTCAGGCTTTTGGGCTAAGCACCACAAAGATCAAGTCCACTCCTGTAAAATAATAAAGGAGAATTCAGGGGGACCTGAAATTGGCCTAATGAAATATTATTTTATTTATTGCTACAGTATCATTTTTTGGTAGGTGAAATAATTCTGTACTCTCATTGAAAATACTGCAACAGAAGCATTATGCCAAAAAGAAATCTGAGTTGGTTACAAAGAAGCTGCAGCATTTCAACAGTATCATTTAAAAATTAAGGGACAGGCAACAACAACATTCACAACAACAAACCGAGAAAGTTATTTTCTTTATGTTTTTTTTTTTTATCCTTATATTATCATATCTGCTCTGCTGCAAAAACCCAGCTGGGTTTTTCCCCCTCCTAAGAAAAGCCAGATGCCCTCTTTCTATCTGCCAACAGGCACTTTTCTGGAAGCAGAGACTCAGTGTGTTTACATCTAATGAAAACATCCCACAGATCCATCAAATAAAGTACTCCAACATTGTTAATAATTGCCCACTGTTAATAAAACACCACGAGGATAGATAATGTAAAATAGTCCTAAATCATTACTAACACATACAAGATTCTTGTTTTATTTCTTAATAGTCTGTTTGCTCCCATTTATAAATTCCAAACACTGGGACTTCAGCTACTCCCCATAAAATGCACAGGTAGCAGTAATTTGCAGCAAACATAAAACAAAATTGTGAAAGCAACAAAAGAACATGACAGAATCTGGCAGAATGAATCCAAACGAAGTGTTTGGGACCTGGGTTCACCAGAATGCCCTTGGTCCTCATGCACACGTGCTTCCATCACTCTGCTTTCCACAGAAGCGAGATTGCGGGGCATTTGATCATAAATTCCTGGGATGACTCTTTCTCCTTGTTTGTGGGATTTATTTTTTAATTGTGTTTACATTCTTGTGTGTGGGTTAGGAATTTTGCTTTTGTTTGACTCAACATCAAAGTTGAGTCCCAAATTAATGCCGTGCAGTCATATATTCCTTGCACCTTCCCACAAGAGGATAGCCACACACAGCTACCAAGTTTTATGCAAATATAATGGGATTAAAGTAATCTAGAAATCTTTGTGTGATGTGTTTTTGTTTTCTCATCCAATTTTCCTGCTGTTATTTTTCCAATTATTTTGCTTATTGAATACCTATTTTCAGATTAAAAAACAAGCTGTCTGAATCTTCTGAAATAAAAGAATTCACAATCTGTAAACACACAAGTTTGTTCAGTTGATATTTAAATTCTGTTTGCCAGAAAGCTGCATTTTAATCCTGACACATGCCCTGCACAGGAGTGTGGACATTAATCTTTCCCACATAGTGGTTACTGTACAAATCACACACAGGAAATTATCAGCAGTGAAAGCAGATAAAACTCACCCTGAGATTTGTGGATCAACCTGGATTTGTGACAGAGTCTTTGCAGCTCTCAAAAGCTACACAAGTAATTCAGCAGAAGTGGTAGTAAATAAAAACCCCTTGAGTTGTGCAGAACTTTGGTGTTTCAAAATCAATAATGAAGACCAGAGTGTGAGGTTTGTGAGAGGTGCCAGAGAAGGCACAGCTGACAGATTCTCACCAACAACAATTTAACCAAAGTCAACATTTGAATGTTACTCCAGAAACTATTTCTCTCCCAAATGTTGAGGTGTTTTCCATGCAAAACACTTACATCTGAGCCTCCTCTTCAGGTTTACACAACACATTAACTGCCAGCACAACAATCCAGTGGAGCAATTAATTTACACTTTGCAAACTGAGTATTTCAGCTGTGGTTTGGGATCCTTCTTCACCAGGATCAGTTTCATATTTAGCCACTTCTGACTGCTTCCTTAGCTTTTCTAGGAAAGAATTTCATCCATCCATTCCACCTCTGAATTATAAACTAGATTGGGGAACTCCATCTGCTTTAAAAATATATCCATCTATTTTAAATGTGTTTATATATTTAACATAAAATATATTTGTAGAGATTTTCACCTGGTTTCTTTTGCAGCTGGATCAGTGTCCTGCTCTGGTTCACAGTGCAGAGCTAAGGGTTGTTGTGCCTCGTTGCCAGGGCAGGAACGGGAGCAGGTAGGAACCAGTAATACAGCAAAGTCTTTGTGTCATCAAGCCAAGCCTTATTTAAGATGTGTCTGCTTTTGCCTGGGCTAAAAATTAGTTTCAGTTCCTTACATTTGTGTTAGCTCTGCAGAAGAGACCTGTGTGCTCTGTGAGTCCATTTAGTAGCCATGACTCAATGGGATTCCTTTATTACAAAACCAAACCAGAATTCCAGCACGCTTATACAATAAACTTTCACCAGATCTTAATTATGTTTGGTCACACTGTCCACTCAGAAACAGCTGATAAAAATCTCCAGCGAGTGCTAACTTGACAGAATTCCTCATTTTGAAGATTTGCATCCATTTGAGATTTCCCTGGGGTTTGTCTCCTCAGTACCCCAAGTTCACCCACACATTTCCTGTCCTCACCCTGGAGCTGCATGGAAGAGGAAGAGGGAATGGTGCTGTGCTAAGGTTTAAACCTCTCCTCTCGGGAGCTCTCCAGCTCTACAGAGCTCAGCTTAAGCTTTGCCTGTTTACAGGCCAGGCTGTTCAGTAGAAATGAGCTCTGAGTTAATGAGTTCAAGCTCAGGTGTGAGGTTGGGGCGCAGACCCACCCTGATGTCTCTGCACCAGGTCTGGTGCTCATGCCTGAGCTGGCAATGCACTTCCAGATTTATTCCTAAAATATTTTTTGTTCACAATGATCTTATGGATGCTTCCCAGCCTCCTAAGCCTTGGTGCTTCAGAGGAAATCCTATCTGACATTTAATTTATCCTAACCAAAATCAATGGGTTTGCAAAGCTGGATCATAGCTCTCAGCTGAGCCCTACAAAATCACCTTACACTTCATGTCCTGTGGAAACATGGATCTTATGTGGGCAAAGATGGATTGTTGGTGTGCCTCAGTTCCATTAGATTTACAAGAATAATCTAAATAATATAATGAAAGCACTTTGCTGCTTTTTCAGTACATGGTGTACCTCCTACAGCCTCACCTACCTGTGCAACACAAATATTCCTCGCTTGCTCCCAAGCACAGCTCACAGTCCCTCATTGTAAGACCTCAACAGACAAAAATGGGGAACAGAATGAATTAATGAGGTAGCAATGAACCAGAAAGACTTAATAGAAAATTTGACACAAAAGGGACAAACTGAATTTAAAAACTGATAAGAAATCATAGAATGGCTTGGATTGGAAAGGATCTTAAATATAATTTAAGTTCCAGTCCCCAAATAAAAGATGATCTCTTCTCTCATCTATTGACTATTAGAATAACACAGATCCCCAGCCCTTCTAAAGGAGAGAAGGTGTTTTCAGGACATGGAAAGGACTTTCTCCTCCCTTCATTTAGGTCTGTATCAGCAGCTCTTTAGAACATCCTAAATGATCAAATGCAGACAGGGGTGTGTTAGTTCCATCTACCCTACATTACCTCTCAGTGTACAAAAGTTCTCTTCCTAATAAATCCTCCACTACACCGCTGGTTCAAAGTCTATTTTCTTTTCTCTATTGTCACAAACATCATGCTCTTTATTACATCATGACCCTCTTGTCTGCAGAAAGAACAATTCCAAGGCTGTGTGATGAACAAGAGAAAGAAATGATAACCCAGAAACTATAATGGGTTGTGCTTTGTGGGGTTGGGTCTCTTCCTTTGGTAGGAACTCCAAGCTTGGACATAGTGCTTACACAGCTTGGAAACTTAAACTGTGTGTGTGGTGTCATTTTGCTGTTTGAAGCAGATTTCCTGGGAGTTTCCTCTACAGGAACACTGGAACCACTTGGAGTTTATAGAAAGGACAGGTAAATCAGCACTCCCTGGTATCCAGGGCCATCTCTTCCCCTGAGGGGAGCAGGAATTGTCCCGTGAAGGGAAGCAGGGATGCCCCCGGGGGATCGGATTGCCTTGAGGGCAGCAGGGATGTCACAAAGGGAGCCGGGTTGTCCTGAGGGAAGGAGGAATGCTCTGAGGGGAGCGGGAATACCTCAAGGGGTGAACGCGCTGAGGGCAGCGGGGATGCCCTGAGGGGAGTGGGAAGTCTGGGGCGCGCCCTGAGGGCAGCGCGGATGCCCCGAGGGCGGCGGGAATGGCCCGAGGGCGGCGGGAATGGCCCGAGGACGGCGGGAATACCCCGAGGACAGCGGGAATACCCCGAGGACAGCGGGAATGGCCCGAGGGCGGCGGGGAAGCCCCGAGGGCAGCGGGAATGGCCCGAAGATGGCGGGAATGGCCCGAGGACGGCGGGAATAGCCCGAGGACGGTGGGGAAGCCCCGATGGCAGCAGGAATACCCCGAGGGCGGCGGGAATACCCCGAGGGCGGTGGGAATACCCCGAGGGCGGCGGGAATACCCCGAGGGTGGTGGGAATACCCTGAGGGCGGCGGGAATACCCCGAGGGCGGTGGGAATACCCCGAGGGCGGCGGGAATACCCCGAGGGTGGTGGGAATACCCTGAGGGCGGCGGGAATACCCCGAGGGCGGCGGGAATACCCCGAGGGCGGCGGGCGCCCGAGGCCCGGGACGCGCCGCAGCCACCGCGGCTCCTGCGGCGGGGCGGGCCGAGGCCGCCGGGTGCGCGCGGCCCGGGGAGGCGGTGGCGGAGGAGGCGGAGGCGGTGAGGGGAGGGCAGGGCAGGGCTGAGCCGTGCCGGGCGGGCGGGCGAGTGACACCTGGGCGGCTGCGCTGCCTCCTCCTCCTCCTCTCACGTAGGTTTCGACTTTCTTCCCCGCCCGGAAACTTGGTGGAGGCGCCGCGCTCGCCGCCGTCGCAGGCCGGCTTGGCGCTGGGCTTGCAGCGCTTCTTCCCTCCCCATCCCGGCGGTGAGCGAGCCCTGTCCGGCCCCGGCGGCCGCAGGTGAGCGGGGACGGGGCGGGGGCCGTGAGGGGGTCCGTGAGGGGCGCGGGGTCCCAGCGGGCTGAGGCTCCCCGAGGAACTCGGCGGGTCCGGACCGGCCGAGCGCCGTGAGGGGCTCGGCGGGTCCCACCGGGGCTGAAGGGATGCGGAGCCCCTTCAGGGTCTCGGGGGTTCCCCGAAGGTCCGGGCTGAGGTTGGGGGTCCCCGAAGCTCCCGTTCTCCCGGCGGGGAGCTCGGCCGTGGCTGCAGCCGGTGTCTCTTATCAGCGACACGGGCAGCGCAGGTGAAGGCTGCCAGCCCCGGGGTTTAACTCTTCGCAGCTGCTGCCTGCCACCAAACCCGGCTTTTCTGCTTGTGGGGCTCGCAGGGAGGCAGCCGGGCAAAAATGTCTTTGCTAGGAGACGGAGGGCGGCAAAGTCGGCGAGTTTGCTGGTAATTAATGCAGGGGGAAAAACGCCTATAAATAGGAGTTGAGATAAACAAGGAAAGCACAGCGAGGTGAGGATGTGGACCTTTTGGAAATACCTTAAAGGTGAGAAGTACAGGTGATGATAAGGCTTAGCTTAACCCAAAGACTAACCATTTATCTGTAAAGATTTTTATTTAAGAAAGGTTTTTTTATGAGGGGTGTAAAGCGGGGTGGGACTGTGTGCTGCTGATTCTGCTCTGCTTGGCTGGGTGCACTTGTTATCTCGAGGATAATGACAGAAGGAGAGAGATCTGATGGAGAAGGAGCAGATCAGGTAGCAGCCAGCTGATGCCAGCGCAGGAGGTGGCAGGGACAGCGGGACTGCCCCTTTCGGTGGCACTGCAGGCTTAGTTTGCTTTCAGCCCCGCTGGAAACGGCACTTCCAAGTCCTTGAGCGGTTTTTGGGACCTACTTTACCTTCGGAAAGTAAGAAATGAAAAATGAGTGCTTCCCTGCTGCTTACCAAACCGAAAAACTGTCATGTTTAAACTTCTATTCCAGTTTCTTGGCCAAGGCAAAAGGACCAGAAAATAAAGTTTCTGTAGGAAAAATATTCCAGCTCGAGTGCAGATATAAGTGGTAAGGGAGGTCTCTGCTGTGCAGAGTGTGTCGCAGCAGGGGCACAGTGTAGATAATTGGCAGCCCAGAGAAATTTCTGTCCCTGTCACAGAACTCCAGAGTTGTCCTGTGTAATCCTTAAGCCCCTGGAAGCTCAGGCAGCCCCAGGGTTTGGGTGGTGGAGGGAGCTGGAGCTCTCCTGCAGCAGTGCCAGTGGTGTGCTGTGCCTTTGAGGGACGGCACTGACGTTTGTCCTTGATGCCGGAGCTCTTGGCAGCTCTCCAGCCAAGGGAGAGCAAATTCCACACATGGCTTCTTCAAAACAAAACTTCTTTCTCTGAAGTTGCACACTCCAAGTCGTCTTTCACAATTGCCCTGAGCAGATGTAGTGTGTCTGCTGCTGAAAAGGGCCTAAGGCAGTGGGAATATTTATTCCCTCCCCCAAAGGGATTTGCTCCCTGGACCAGCTTAGGAAGTCAGAACAGCACCAGTGCTTGTGCAGGGCAAAACAAAAGGGTCATATGGCTGGGGATGGAGCAGGGAAATGATAAACAGGAGGCCAGCCTTCTCTGGGGACTCCCCAGCTGGAAATCTCAGCCGTGCTGGAAAATCCACACCTTCACTCTCCCTGCGTAAGTGTTAGCATGCAAGCTGGGGGCAGATGGGATTCATTTAAATAACGGGGATATGCTGGCATAAACCCCATGGGATGAACGGGAGAGGACGACCTGTGGTGTACAGCATAAAGGACCATCTGTTGAATGTCAAATTTCATGTTTTTAACCAAATCATTACTGAGGGAGGTGAGCAAGAGTTAAAAAAACAACCTAGCCATATGGCCTGGGGAATGAGGGCTCAAAAAGGTGGAAGAAGCAGCTCCAGAAGGGACCTGGCAGTTACGTGACTTCTAAAAAACCCCCTGAGGTTTGAAGATACCAGGTGAAACAGGTTGAGATTGATTCTGGATAAGCTTAGTGCTCCCTGAATGGCAATTCCAGTAACTCGGAAATTTTAATTAATGGGTTTGTAAACTACAGTAGTGCAGTACTTCCCCAAATGTGGTTCATAAAAGAATTTACACATTTATGGCACTGTAGAATCTTAGACTTCCATACGTAAAATAATAAATATTACTGCATAATAAAGTACCTGTAGCTCGTGAAACACCCCGGCTATATTTTCTTTTCTCCTTGCACTGCCATATATATCTTACTTTCTGCATTAAAATAAAAACTTCCTGCTGCAACAGCTCTATTGATTTCACTTTGAAAATGAAGCTGCATCATTTCATTCTGCTTGTGTGGATCTCCCCAGAGGAGTTGCAGCTGTTGCCTTACTCACAGGCCTGAGTATGTTTTGCTGGTTTGATACAAAACCCTCTTGTTTGGCTTTTCCTTCTCAGTTTACTTTAGTGGAGCTGCTCGTACAGTTGTGAGGAATTGTATTTGACAATCCCTCATCAGTTTATGGTCCCTGATTTATACCACATAAAACGTTGCTCTTGGCTTAGAAATTTCTTGACACCAATGGAGTCTGAAAATATGAAAATATCTGGCAGTTTTTCTGATATTTCACTTGAGAAATTGCCCATGAGTTGGTATCTCACAAGCCATCTAAAGGGTTAGAGGGGATTTAGATGAATGAGTAGTAAGAATTACTGTGCTGGGCCAGGAAAAAAACACTTAAGGCTGGAAGGAGGAAAATAGAATAAAGCTGGGTTAATTTGGAGAGACAATCAGCAGCTTACAGGCAAAGGCTTTTAAAATTTATATATATATATACATATATAGTGGTTCACTGTGCAAATTTTATTTGGAGACTGAAGTGTTCCTTATTTGGAATATTCTCCAAGGGAAGCACTAGAAGGGATTATGTGTTTTGTAAAAGTGTTTTCTAACTTTGCTACTCTTTGCCTGCACCTTAAATCATGCAAGTTTTGTAAACAGCTGCAGCAGAGTCTCTTTGAAAGCTGATTTTCTGACAGTTAAAAAGGAGTTGAGATAAAAATTGCTCTGTTCCTCTGAGGGTTCAAGGGGGGCTCACCTTGAACCATCAGTGTAGCCGTTGCTGAAAGCCCAGTAAATCATAAGCAGCCCAATTTGTAAAGTTCTCAGACTTATCTAGGAGTGGGTGGTTTGATAACAGAGAAATTCTTCTCACTTAATAACGGCAGCAGTCCTGCCCTGGGAACTGAGAGCTGAGGATTTCCTCTTGTACATGATCACAGCTGATCAGGAACAAAAATTGCTGCGTGATTATTTGAAGGAGGATACATAAAAATAAACATAACGGCTGTCCTGGGCCTTTTAGTCCTGAAGCTGTGAGAGCAGCACCTGGAGCTGCTTTAGCCCAGATCTCTGGGGGTGAAAACCGAGTGGAGAAGGGAGATTCTTCCCCAGTTCCCTCCCCACAGCCGGTTCAGGAGGAATGTGGCTGTTGTACTGATTTGGGAACAGCTCAAGGACTTTGCTCTGTTGCTTCAGCTCCCTTAGCTGATGAGGCAGCCACTCCCATTTTATAATTATTTTTAGAACAAGGGAAAATATAATTATCAATTCACACAGATTGCAAATGTGCGCCCCATACGGCAAGATAACAGTGGGTTTTGAAGTTCTGCTGCTGGCACCAGCTTGGACACAGCCTTAAATCGGGATAAGATTTGACAAGAAAGAAACACATCCCAAAATGCCTCTTGCAGTTTTGCTTCTCCCAGGTGTGAGGGTTGTTTGAAGTCGGTAAGATACACCAGGAGAAACCGTATGAAATTGGATGTAAAGGCACCTTCAATTCCACATGCAGCTGTGTAAGCTCCTGAGCCATTAACACAGATGTTTTAAACAGTAGAGGATGTCTCAAGTCTTCTAAAAATGAGATATAATACTGTTCTGTCTGTCTCTAGGGGACGGTAATCTTAATCCAGAGACCTTTATTTTTTATTTTTTTGACTTCTGCTGTTTCATTATTTACTTAAGACCTGTCACCTGTGGTGAAGGGCATTACACTACTGGTTGCAGCAGCTCTGCTACCCAGAGGCACTGACAGAGTTTAAGTTCACTTCAAACTCAGCTGCAGCTGCCCTGGGGAGCCACAGTTTGAGAAGGTTTCGTTTTGTTTAAATGAAGGTAACTTGTTTTCTTTCTTTCCCCTTTACCATGATCTGAGGGTGAGATGGAATGTAAAGGGGAATTACAGACTTAATTACCTCTTAATTCTGCTCTTTTAGTTAGTGTGAACAAGCTCGGGCTGGAAAGTACTTTGCATAAAAAGCCCTCTTACCCCGTGAAAGGAGGTCTGAGCAGGGTAATGTGTCCTGCTGTCACCCATGGCATCGGGCACAGGAGCTGTTGGGAAAGAAGAGCCATCCAGGGGAAATGTGCTGGACCCCCTGGAACGACTCTCAGCCATCCTGCCTTGGGCTTGTTTTGTGGAGCTGAGATTCCAGGTGCCAAACTCTTTAAACAGAACATAATTTTAAAAAATAGTGCTACTGAAACTGATACTTGGACCAGGTAATGAGGAGTTCTGTGCTACTTTATCCTGCAGCAAAGCCCTAATCTGGTGCTTCTGTTGTTAAAAACTGGGAATGTTGATAGGAAATATTTCATCTCCAGGTGCAAAACTGCTTTCATGCTGCTGGATTGCTTGTGGTAAAGTTTTGTAGAAAACAAGAGTTCCTTGTTTGTGTTTTAACAAACTTAGAAAATGAGTTATTTTGTGCTTAAGGCTGAGAGTAGCCAAGATTAATTTCTTTTAACTGAAATTAATTTTAAAGTAGCACTTTGATAGTATATGATAAAGATTAAAGCTCTGTAGGAGTTTCTCACAACACAGCAAAGCTTAGAGCTACAGAAATACCTTTTGTCTCCCAAAAGCAAGAGTCTCTCTTTTCCTGCCTCCTCCCTTCTCACATTACATTTAAATATCTCTGATGTGACCACCCCGGTGAGATTATTCAAACAGGGACTTTAAAAACATCCAGTTAAATAAAATACAGTGCACAGTCTGCTTCTTCCCCTGTATCCTTTGGAAGTGCTGTGCTGAGGAAGCATTGCCTGTTCCTGACCTGTGTGACAAATGAGAGATCACAGATGGTCAGTGGTGTGCAGGTTTGCTTTCATCTCTCCCTAAAGAGGGAATTTGGAGGTAGACACACAGTCATGAGCTAACAGCATCTGATATGCATTTGTAGCCATTAGATGCTCCATTTGTACCTCATGTTCCTAGAAGCAAACACAGCTCTTTGGAAAGTGAATGTGCTCCAGATATTCAGATGAACCCAAATCTTAACATCACATCTCCTAATCCCTCTTTGTTTGGTTTTGGATCTCTTGTTGCAGGAGTGCAGGAGAAGCTTTGGTTATTAATTACTGCTTAAATTCTTAAATAATAGCACTGGGTTTCTTTCTTTGTAGAAAGCTTCTTCCACAAACATCAAACTGATTTTTAGGGATAGAGTTGCAGTTAGCTGCCAATTGAAAATATAGGTGAGGGTGGAGGTGGGAGTATTTAATTTCCTGGAGAGAAGATTATAGATACAGTAGAAAAAAAAAAAAAAAAAAGACAATCCACCCCTGTGGTGGTAAAATTTCCATTCGAATATTTGGGTCAAATTCTGTAAAGAAGCAAATTGATTTAAGTGACTGAAGAATTCCTGTGAGCACAAAATGAGCAACATGCATGTTTGTGTGAAATATTCTGTAGAAAGGAGGGTGGATATAGTGGAAACATCTTGCAAGGGTGAGAAAGCAGGAAGAAATACATCAATAAACCAGCTTTTTCTGCAGCACTTGTCTTCAATTTGATGGCATTTAATGTATCAATTTTTTTCTGAGCACTGTTAAAATAGTTACTGTTGGATCCCCTTTGGAAGAAGAGTGTAGGTGGAAAGCTTAATTCGTAAAGAAGGAAGGAGAGAGGAAATTTATTAGCTCTTGTTACCCAGATAATATTCACAGAATGATAACACCAGAACCTCCTGCTCTGTAGAAAGAACTGGGATTAATTTTTGAGATTACTTTTGTTTAGCCCCGCTACTTTAACACTCTGGGTCCTGTGAGACAGTCACTGTTCTGTGCAATCACTAACTGAGAGAGCTGCTAATGTTCTGAGCATATGGTAGTGAGAGAAATAAATTACAAGTACCAACATCTTAAGTTTTCATGTCAACTTCTTATGTTTTCATTCTCCTCAAATTAAAAATGCTCATAATTTAAACTGTTGATTGCCAGCAAGGTTTTTAAACTATTACAAATCTTTCCTTGTGTTGAACTTTCAGATCTATTAACCAGACAGGTTTTTTATAAAAGTCTGGAAGATTTATGTAAAATTTAGAATTTTTAAAAATCTGTCTGGAAGTGAGTTATAAATGTAAAATCCATCAGTGCTGCAGAGCTGATCCTGCTGAAGTTGCTTAGCAGAAAACTCCTTGGGATTGTCCTGCTCTAATCAATCCTTTCAGCTCATCTCTCAGGATAGGGTTTCCTGGGATAGGTTGTTATCCTAGTCTAACAGGATAATGATTCTGATTATAATTAATGGAAATACAATTGGCTTTCTGTTTTCTGGTGGAGAAGACAGATACTTACCCAGAAAAGGAGGCAGATAAAATACCAAATTGTTTAACGAGCACAGAAACACCAGGGAGTTAAATACAACTTATTTTCACATGTATGATCAAAGAATGGGTATAAAAGTGATAGGGACAATGGAAATTTAAATTTCCATTTTTCTTGATACTGATTATGGTAAAGCAGCTTTGATTTAGAGTTTCTGAATCAAAATGTTCACACAAGGGCTGAGCAGTTACTCTTGGAGGTGGCTCATTAGAAATCCTGTGGCTTCAAGGCAAGCTCAATCACTGAAAGCATTGCTTTTTATTTAGCTGTATAAATGCAGCATTTCCAGATGATTTTACATTCAGTGGCTGATCTTCAGCCATATCAGAAAATAATAAAGATAGTAGGAAATTGTATCAACGCCTGAAACCATTCTTGGGTTTGCTGTTCTGCTTTTTTGTAAAATTGACCTCCTTCAATATTGTTTATAAAAATCCACTGCTATTTCAACACTTTCCTGTGCCACTGTTGTAAACTAAGGGCAGCTCAGTGATGGTTGTGAAATGCTGTGGTAACACACTGGAAGTGTTCTGTCAGGACTGGAGTGCCTGTCCTATAAAATCTGTCTCATTCCATGTATCCTTCTTCACAGCAGTGATGGAATTCAGCAAAAGCCCCTCTGTTACAGAAGACATTTTCAATGTACTTTTCTGTCTCTGGAATGGAAAAAAATGCCATTCTGTGAAACACAAACTTCTTAACTGACTAAAATGGTTTGAAGAAAGTTGAGAAAAAGCTCTGCCCCTTTTATTTCTAGAGGATTGGGTTTGCTCCATCAGAATCCATCTGGAACTTGGTTTTAGGTTTGGTCAGTGCCCTGCTGGTGTGTGCCCTCAGCCATCTTCACCCAGATTGTGCTTGCTTGTTTTGTCCACCCCCAAAAAAATTAATTAATTGTTTAGCCTTTAGTTGGAATGTTGCAATTCCAGTCTCCCAGGGAAATGCTGTTATAAATATAATAACTGACATAATTATTGCAGTGAAGTGTTCCATAGCAGGAGACATGGGGCATGTGTCCCACAGTCCCCAAACCAGCTTTTATTTGGGTTTTCAACCCAATATTTTTATCTCCATGTTAGTGCTAACCTACAGCTGCCCCAAAGTATAAGCCATGGCATTTCTAAAGTATTTCCCATTACACAGCTCTCTTTTTAATATTGAGAACCAATTATTTGATGATTTTTTTGAAAATTATTTCTGAACTTCAGCTGTTTGAGATATTCTCTAGTCACCCTTATCCTCCAGGAAGAACTTTACACTTGTGTTCTGTGTCCTTGCTGCAGACTGGCTGCATGGTTCTGTGTTTTGCAATATGGAATGTGATCTGCTTACTCACCATATTTATGGTTTTAGAAATCAGTTTGTTAATAGAAACAGGCTTGATTTTATTATTTTTTGTTTGGATTGTTCTTTTTCCCCAGGAGTTTCCTATGTGGCCTTAGATCCTCTTCAGAGCCATAACAAAGTGTTAAATTCCCAGGAGCTGCTGCCTCTCTGGGTCTATTTGAACCTCTGGTGATGTAATTTCTCAGTTTTTAAATGAGAATAGCAGCAATGTTACCCCTCAAAGAAATGAAATTCAGGTACATGCATTATGGCCAAAATTCACTCGTACCAAACGCTGGAATTATGTGAGCAGACAGGCTTGGCTTGAACAGAACTTGTGCTCCACACTAACAGTGGCACAGTGAAATGCCTTAAAAGCAGGAGCCAGAGCTGTTTGGGAATGCTGTTGATAAGCTGGGAAGCTGGAATGCTGCTCTTGTGTAGCCAGGTACCACAGGCACAGCTCCTGCTCAGTCACAGCACAAGTGGAGGCACGGGGTTGGGAAGATTTGAAGATTTCTTAGATAATCACACTTTTTTAAAAAAGCATTTTTTTATTCAAGCTGTAGAAGTGAGTCATCAGTTCTGTTTCCAAGTCTGAGCTGCTGAGCAGGGAATGAGCAGTTTGCCCACCAGGAATGGTGCCGAGGTTTTCAGTGCTGGTGTGGTTCTTGGCAGACCCCTCCCAGAGCTATTAACAGGATTGTAGATGTGCAGGGGGGGCAGATCTGATGCTCTGGCAGAGCTAAAACAAGAATAGGCAATGTGCTAATATTGTCAGGAATAGTCTTGCTTTGGCAGGAATACAGATTAGACTACCTGATAAGTCATTAAAAAAAAAAAAAAAAAAAGTCTAGTCTTTGAGACAGTGTTACAGTACCAGGAATCCTACTTAAAAAAAAATGCCAGCACTGATATTCTGATTTTTTAAAAATACAGTAAAGATAAAGTGATCCCAAAGAAATCCTTATGGGATAAGAAATTAGGAAATATAAAGAGATTTCTGCTGGTCTATTTCCTTCAATTCTTTGTTATGCATAGGGGTGGGGTGTCTTACTCTCCAAATAATTCTGACTCCAGAGGCATTTCTTGTATTACCCTTTTAGAGCAGCAGTGTCAGGCTTTAACAATTCCATGCAGTCAGTGTGTAGTAACCAGGGACCAAGCTAGATCCTGATGTTGTGATTCCCTCCTTATGCGAGTGAAAAGCCACGGAGAGATTCCAGTACTTTGGAGAAAGGCAGCAGGGAAGGAGCCACCCTGTGCTGGAAGGAAGCTGGGGAGTAGGGAATGATGGAACAAAAAGAGCAACACAGGGATGGAGGGGTTGGTTAGGTTGGTCTGGCCTTTGGAGGTTAGAAGGAGGAGCTGAGATTGGATTGCAAAGGATTGAATTTGTATCAAACTCCCCTCCAAAGCTGGAATCCAATGGGCTCTCTGGACTGACTTTTGAGAGTGGCTCGTTGAAGCTGAGGGGAGCCAGGCCTGTTATGATGAAACAGTGATTTTCTACACATTTCAACTGTGCCTTGTTGGGCTGCAGCAACAACTGTGATGGATGAGATTTTAGCAGTTCTTCCCTTGCAGAAGCTCTGCTTTGTGCAGAGTCCCTGAGCAAGGGAGGCTTGTTTGAGCCTGCTGCCCTCCCTGTGCTGCTCACTCAGCCCTGCCTTGCCCAAGGCTCTGGGCTGGGTTTCAACACAGAGGTGTCAGCCTTGGCTTCCCTGGTGTCTGCAGGAGTGTCCTCCTTATTGAAGGGACAGTGGTGTAAAAGTAAAATTCACCTGGGCATTAAATTAAATCTTCACCCCTTGTTTTCAAGATCTGGAGGTGAGACAGCAGATCAGCTTGGAGCAGCAAAATTTTGGTGACACTTTTATCTTCCACAAGTTATTACTCAGAAATTACTCATCATTGGGATTCATCTTGTGTAACCTTTAAACACAGAGCAGAGAATGAATTTGATAATCTGGAAAAAAAACCCAATAAAAGTAGTTTATCAGTAAAATTACTGTGAGGTTTGTTTTTGCTAAGAACGTGGATTTGTTTCATCACCTGCCAAAGTTTTATGCAAATAGTCCAACCCGAAGCACAAGTATTTCTGATTAATAGTGTTTGTCTTGGAAGCTCCTTGTTTCATTAACTGGTGGTGCTGAGCTGATTGATTAGAATTGAGGAGATGTTAAGTGATGGTCTGATGTTGAAATGCTCCTTTTGCACCTGTAAGATCGTTCCAGATCAGCTGAGGGCTGGCAAAAAGGCAAACAGAAGGGCTGCCTGTTTCAGGTGGAGGCAAGCACCAAACAGCAGGATTTCTGAGACAGGGGACCATGGACACACCAGCTTTCATTTCCATGGGTGCTGTCTGAGAGCTGTGCTTTGTTCTGGGGGCACTGACTCAGCCATGCAGGAGTTAAGGAGGGAATGCAAACAGAAGAGTCAGGGATGTTCACCCAGCCTGAGTGCTTCCCTCAAGGGAAGATGCTTTCTTGGCACTGCAGCAGGGTAGAGAGGAGCAAATAACTCCTGTTGTACCCACCTGGAGCTGTGGCAGCAATGTTTAATCTTTTGAAGTGAACAAGTTCCTATGTCTGGGGAAGAATTCGCCTGTGAAATGGCTGATTCTGTTGGTGATACATTCTTCCTTTAATTAAATAGCTGACTTACCTTGACAATTAATTGGAGTGATGTATGACTTTTATTAGAAACCCATGACTAATTTTTTCTTGCCATTCCTGCTATCTTATTGTTCTTGTCTACCCTCCTCCCGAGTTCTGCTGCGTGCCAGCTGTGTCCTCCAGGCACTGGTGCAGACCAGTGTTCCCTCTTGCTTACCTGTTCCAGATAAAGTCATTGTTTTCAGGTATTTTCCACACCATCTTTCAGAAATTTTCCATTTCATCAGTTTTGCAATTTTTTTTTGGTTTTGTTTTCAGAGTCTGGGATTCTTTACTTTAAAAACCCCACCAATCACAAGCTCCTCAAAACACCACAACACCCCCCCACTGTGTAATGTAGATGCTTCCTTTAATACCACATTTCCTACTTCATTAAAATAACTGCCAGGTTTAAAAAATCCTCCCTGCAGTCATCCCTGTGCCTGTAATCTCTTAGGAAACTCAAGTGAATTTTGTATTTAATTACAACAGGCAAGATTCAAAATGGATATGACTGAAGACATTTCTGTTAAAATCAGAGCAGCAGCTACAAGGACTCAGTTTGTCCCTTATCCTGCTCTCCCTGCTGAAAGGAGCTGAGGCTCAATCCTCTCTCTAACCTTGCAACAAATGATGTAGACTATTCTTTACATTTTTTCCACTTAGGAAGCTTTAGTCTTTTTATAGGAAATTTGTTTCCATGGGGGAACTTAGGCATGGATGAGTGGGGAACAATGCATTGTTTGTTAAAACATTTTTTTTGAAGGGAGTGGGCTTGAAAGGAAGGAAATGTGGTTTAGATTTAAGTTTCTTTTGAAATTTATTCCTCTTCTTTTGCCTCATCCTCCCACCCCCCTCCCCCCCAAATACAAAACAAAAATCCTAACAACCAGAAGTCCCCAAATTGGCTTTTTACCACACATGTCTTTAAAAATTTGGTATAATCTGGGAAGCCAGAGGAAGTTTAAAAATGTGTCTTGTGATGTCCTGTGTATCCTTCCTTTCCCTTCCCTCTCTGGGTTGTTCTCCCTCAAGAACATGCAGTTTTTGTCTCAGCTTTTCTAGTCCCTGTGCTGGGCAGTGCTTACATAGTCTGTCTCTGGCGTGTCTAAAGTTTAAGCCTCAGTTTATCCACGTGCTTAAACCTTGTGCTGAATGAAGTCCTTGCATCCTCTGGTCCCTGGGCTGTTCATTCACAGGGTGGTTCTGGAAGGAAGAGCCCTGGGGGGGTCAAGTGGGGCCGCAGATTCTGGGGGAGGAAGCTCAGGGCAGGAATTCAGTTTAATTTTTAATTGGCTGCATTTAAAGCAGGCTGGAAATCTCTCTCTCCTTTCCACAAAGGTCTGTGGCAGAGCTGCTGCGTGACAATCTCCTCCCTGGTGCTGGCTGCCATGGCTGACCCCGTCACTGAGGAAAATGTGTCCCAAGTCCCCGAGCTGTGCTGTGAGTGTGGCCAGGCCCACCCCTTGCTGGACAATCACCTGTACAACTTCCAGGACGAGGTGGACGACGAGCTCATCTGCCACATCTGCCTGCAGCCCCTGCTGCAGCCCATGGACACGCCCTGTGGGCACACGTACTGTTTCAAGTGCCTGGAGAACTTCATGCAGGAGTACAACTTCTGTCCCATGGATCGCAAGAAGCTCTCCTTCCAGCAGTGCCACAAGTCCAGCCTGCTGGTGAGGAACCTGCTGGATAAGCTGATTGTGCTGTGTCCTTTCAAGGCTGAGTGCCAGCAGACCATGCAGCGCTGTGAGCTGGAAGCTCACCTGCAGAACAGGTGCATTCCCCTTCCATCCTGTTATGGCCAGGGCTGTTGTGCTGCTTATCAGAACCACCCGTTCTCAGAGCAGCTTCCTAAACTGGGGCAAGGTGGGACACCAGAGATGCCAGGGTGAGGCTGCAGAGGTGGGTGGGTGAGGACAGTGTAATTGTGTGTGTGCTCTGAGCTGCTCAGCTTCATCCTGTCTGCAGATGCTAAACCTGTCAGACACCCAGACATTTGTGGGTCCTGAACTGGGCCACCAGCTCTGGAGTTGTCACAAACAAGCTTATTCTTGTTTCCCTTGTTCCCTTCAGTTTCCCTTCCCAGAGAAGGAAGGCACAAAGACAAGGCTCTGAAAGTAAGGGATTGTGCAGTGCTGCCAGTTTTAATTGGTCCAATTAAGATGTGCAATACATGAGTCTTTGATTCAAATAGTGCAAGTCCCTCCAAGCTGCACATTATGCACTTGTTGAAACACCTACTTATAATTCCATTATCTTCTCTCATTCTTTTGCTGAGAAAGAGAAGCAAATGAAAATTACTCTGTGTTTTTCTGTTCCTCTTGTGTAGAAGGAGACTTTTTGGTGCTTCAGTGCTGGTTGAGCTGTTGGCAGGCACTTTATTGTCACTTTAAAAGGAGTGCAGGTGACAGAGCTCTTGCTGTGGTGCGTGGAGAACCCTTGTTCCTACTGGGTTAATGATTTGCAGGGAGGGGAGCTGAGTGCAAGCCCTGCTGCAGGTGGAACAGACCTTCCTTGGCAGGGTGTATTTGTCAGCAATGAGAAATGCCACAGGCTTGTTTCATTCAGCTGTGTTGTAGTTTGTTGTGGCAATGACATATTTTAAAAATAAGCCAACAGGGAATAGGTGCACTTAAGATATCTTTGCAGCTCCAGCCAAGGATGTACCCTTGTGATTTTCATTGCCTTCAGTCCCCACGAGCTGAGAGCTTGTGTTAGAGCCAGGGGAAAGGATGGAAGGTGCTTGGGTGCCCCTTCCCCTTCAGTGAAAGTTTATAATCTCCTTTTCCTTGAAGCAGCCCTTTGTCCTGACTGCCCGGGCTGGGGCCATGGCTCATGCCAGGGCTGGGCCTTCCTCTTCCCTGCAAATCTGCCCTGCTATCAGTAAACTCCTGTCACTCTGTAATCCCTCTGGCACAGGAGTTACACATCAGGGAGGCACCTGAGATATTTACATTAGAGACCTGCCTGGAAACTGTATCATTCTCTTCTATATTCCACAGTTGTTTGTATCTTTCTTGGGGACAGGATATTCTAAGATTCAAGGCTATTTCACCTGGGCTGTGGGCACAGCCAGACTGAAAAATAGGAAAAAAAAAAAACAGATAAAAAATTGTACTGGGATTTGGGCGTTTTCTTGTTTTAAGTGAGATTAATTGATAGGAGAAGATTTAAGGACATAAGAAGCACATAGTAACTTATTTTCTTGGAGGATTTCCCTGCCTTTTGCAAATCGAATTTGTGTTTTGATATCTTAAGACAGACATGTGCACAAGTGAATCATTCAGCTTCTGTCATTAAGTTCAGGGTTATTTTACTGCTTGGAGAATAAATGAGTAGGAATAAACCAGAGGAAGTAATACTGGGATGAGACTTCTTTAGCCAGAGTGTAAATAGTTCTGATTAATTTGAAAAGTGACTCTGGTAAACAGCCAGTACTACTCATGTCTCTGAAAATGATGTTTTTGCATTTATCACCTCCTCACCTGTCACCTTTTTTATAAATACTCATGATAAAAGAGCTGTTCTTCCTCACCCATTAGTGCTGAGACAGGCTGGTGATGTATCTGCATGCAGGGCACGTTTTGTGTGTACATTTACATCCCAGTTCTGGGACGTGTGGGGAGCAGTCAGTGGGATTAGGAATTCAGTTGCTCCCTTTCAGGTAGAGCCATCACCTGCATGGACTGGGAGTGCACCAGGTCCAGGCTCAGGTCTCATTCCACAACAAAATGCCCAATCCTCACTTGCTGCTTTTGTGCGTAGCTGGTTTGTTAAAACAAAGCCTAATTCAAGGCTGAGCTTGAAACTTGAGCCACTTTCTTTGTATCAAGGTACAGTTCATAGTGATCTCTACAACGTCAGAGCTCAGTATTTGCTTCTATTTAAGAAGGATTGTTTTCTTTATGGATTGTTTGCCAGGTAAATATTTAGCAAAGGAGACTCCTGTTTCTATTACATTCTTATTTTTCAAATAATTTGCTTAATAGTTTCAAAAGTGGTGAAATAACTGTACTTAAGCTGATACTTGTATTAGTAGAAACTGAAGGTCAAATGAGAATCCTTTTATCATCTGAGAAACCAGCACTGCACTGGTGAGATCTGGAACCAGCTTCTTCCCACAGGTTTGTCAGAGCTTTCATGTGCTGTGTCGCCTGCCCAGGCAGAGACAGTCACTGACAGTCCCTGCCAATCTCTCTCCAGGTGTCCTGGGTTTAAGAAATACAGATCTGAACTGCAGCGGAAAAGGAATCCCGTTTCCAAAGGGAGGGAGGAGCCTCCTGCCAAGGGGGAGACAAACACGCCCAAGGACCCAGAGCTCCCAAGCGGAGGCTCCTCACTTGTGGCAGAAAGCTCTGGAGCTGCTGTGGTGTCACTGGGGACTGCAGAGCCTGGACTGGTTAATCCAGCTTTTGAGGAGACTGAAGAAGGTGAGAGTTTGGTACAGAAGTGGACCTATGTATTTACCTTTCATGATATACAAATGAGGCAATTATCTCAGAAAATTCAATTTTAAGTGCCCCCAGCACTGTCAGATATCCTTAATGCTACTCAGCCATTAGTAGTCATCAGAGCATCTCTTCCTGCAGCAGAAGGGAGATGCATTCATGTGCATCAGGGGTGGCAGAGTCTGCTCACGGGCACAAAACTGCACAAAACCATTTGGAGAAACTCTGCGAGATTGCAGTGGGTATTTGCAGTATTCTGTGGAGAAACAAAGGCAGTCCCTGTCAATGTGAACGTGGAGCACTTAAAGCCCTTGCAGAAGCCAGATAATTAGTAACTAGGAAGTGTTCCAGCTTCTTGTTAATCTTGTTAGGAAAGTTAAATATACAGTCAGTTTCCTGGAGTGGTCAGTCCCTCCCTCCTGTGTTTTTCTAGCATAAGTTAGGTTTTGATTAACAGGCAGCTCTGGAAGCCTTGCAGATCAAATCACCATCTCCACTTCAGTGTAGCAGCACTTGTTTCAGCTTGGTAGGAGGCAGCAGCGTGGAAAAAACCTCAGTGCCTTGTCTCAAAGTTAGGCTCAACTTCCAGCCCCTGTGCCTGGGACAGAGGTAACTCACAGGTCAGTGCAGTTCCCTGTTGGCTTTTTCCCAAAGCACACCTGGAGCAGGTTTGGCATCCCTGGTGTGACACCTGCCCTTCACCCTGCCAGGCAGTGCTGGGAGATCTCAGCCCACTTGCTAACAGCAACTTTCCTCTTCAAAGTGCACCATTGCTTAATCTCCAGTATGCTGTGAAACAGCCAAACATTCCTCCTGTTTTACAGGGGGGATGGGAAAAGGGGAGCAAAGGAAATTAGAGGAAGGAAGTTGCAGAGCAGTAATTACAGCTGGGAAATCCCTTTCCCTCATGGGCATCATGGAAACTGGAATTTATGTGTGTGCTTCTATCAGGCCAGCTATCGCAGGAGAAAAATAAATCTCTAAATATAGCCAAACTTTATTAAATGCCTTTTAATAAATCCCAAGCAAAAACAATAAAGAGTTTGAATTCAGCAAAAGCTAGGAGAAAATGGGAAAAATTCTGGAGAAACTCTAAAGAAACAGAGGGGTTTAAAGCTTTTTATGTGACTTTGGGTCTCCTGATAGCTGCTTTCCCTCCAGATGCTACATTGAGCACAGCCTGCCAGGGGTTTGAATCTTGGGGTGCTGTGGAAAGGAAAATTCTGTTCATGTGTTGTTCTCTTCATTTCCACAACCAGACCTTCCTCAGAGAACCAGTCTTGTGGCTGAAACTACAACCATCGAAATCCACCGGGAAGATCCGGAGGAAGAGCTGGGGATGAGGATAGTTGGGGGTAAGGACACCCCCCTGGGGAACATCGTGGTTCAGGAAGTGCTGCGGGACTCTGTGATTGCTGCTGATGGAAGAATTGCTCCTGGAGATCACATCCTTGAGGTAGGGAAACCCCCTGGGAGCCCCATTGCTTCCCTTGACTGGGGCAGGAGAGTGCCTGGAAAGACTGGGAAATCTCTGCAGCTGAGGGTTTTAGAGCACTGATCTCTGTGTCAGCAGCATAGGGTGTCTGCTGGGGCTCAGGAGCACTTTTGTCATTCCTTCCAGTCAGACTCATGTTTCTCTTGCATATTTGACAGCTTTATGAAATTTAGGCCGTTTTGGATAAAGTAAAAGATTCCTACCTGATATATTTCACACAGCAGCTCCATTTCTCTGCTCTAGTTAGGAAGTCTCATAACTGCTTGCTCTACTGTGTTGCTTAAGCTGCATATGGGCAGGTCTAAGGTGAGAGCTGCTGACTGGCAGTGAGTATCAGCTCCAAAATGTGAGTAAATGCAGAGTCCCAGCCCCTGCCTGACCCACAGCCAGGGCACTGCCCACCCTGGCAGGGCTGTGTGGCCCTGGGTGACCGAGGTGACACCTTGTACACATGGTGACAACTTTTAGCACCTCCAGCCATGGCTGCCCAATCATCTGCCAAGCCATAAATCCTTATTGTCCCATGGGATTGGGCATCAGGAAGGGCTGGCAGCCCCCACACAAGTGGCTGATGAGATCTCCAAGTTGGTTTCTCAGGTGGACCAATGGAGTGACTCCTGTTTTATCCAGTTGGATTGTCCATGTCTCAGCAAATAGGGCAGATCCTACACTTAGGAGCCCTGTTAACATCCTAAAAGGCAGAGAATCTAATGTGACAACAGGCAAAGCAGAATGTTGCCTTCTCAGGCTCCCTGGTAAAAGCATAATTAGATGGATGATTCCAGAAGCTTGTAAACTATGGACCACTCAAAAGTGGAGATGTGGGTCTTCTCCAAGCCTGTGCTGAATACTGGAAATTAAGGAAAATCAGATTTGTATTTACATGGCATGGAAGGAATGTCTGAACATTTTTAGGTTTGTTAGCTGTGTGGGTTGTACTGTCTTGTCCCTGTCCTCTGTTATTCACCAATTATAGTCTTAATTCCATCAGCTTTCTTCATTCTTTTTTAGAAAACTTTGCTTCCTAATGTGCATCAGAGTCAGAGATTGCACAGGGAGTTTTCCATCCTGCTCCAGCCTGGCCATGCCCCACACTGTGGACAGTGCCTAATTAATGTGGGCTCTGATTAGTGAGTGCTTTGTTTGTCTTTGTAGGTGAATGGCGTCAACATCAGCAGCGTGACTCACTGCCAGGCTGTCTCCTTCCTGCGCCACCCAGGCCCTGTTCTCCACCTCATGGTCCTGCAGGAGAAGGGCTTTTCCAACAAGACTGCACAGCAGGATTCCACTTCCCCAGCCCGGGAAGTGATCCATGTCACCTTGGTGAAGAGAGACCGATCTGAGCCCTTGGGAATCAAACTGATCAGGAAGACTGACGAGGCAGGGATTTTTATTCTGGATCTCTTAGAGGGAGGCTTGGCAGCCAAAAATGGGAAACTGAGTCGGAATGACAGAGTCCTTTCAATAAATGGCCAGGATTTGAGGCAAGGAACTCCTGAGGCTGCTGCCCAGATAATCCAGGTGAGTTCAGACATGGAGAGGCTGTGAGTGGCTGGTGGCAGGGCTCCTGTTCTGAGCCAGGGCTAACAGAACACACCAGGGCAAGCTGCATTCCCAAAATCTCTCTCATGGAAAGTGACGCCTCTCTGGACGTGTGGGAAGCACCATTCCCAAATGAAGATAAACACCAAGAGTGGGAATCTGTGGTGAGTCAGCCCTGACAGGTCTGAGGGGAAGCAGTGGCTCATGGCACAGGAGTTCACCTGAGGAGATTGCAGCTCCTGTGCAGTGTTTGCAGCCTCTCAGCCTTGCAGAGGGAATGTTGGGATGCACTGTGTGGATTCATGCAGCAGACAGGGAGGGATCAGAGCAGCCTCCTGTGTGTTCAAGTCACACTGAAGGTGCTGGCTGAGAGATGGGATGGGCTGGCAATACAGAAAAGATCCCTTTGGATTGATATGAAGCCCTTTCTCCCTATTTTACCTGTGTTTGTGAAGAGAGCTGGAGAATGATGTGGGACACCTCAGGCTAAAAGCATTCCAAGATACTGAAAGGATAGAAGAGGGGTGGTCTTTCCCTGTGGAATGTGCTCCTGTTGCAGCATGCCAGACTTTTTGGTGGAAGGAGTGGGCCAGGAATTCTAGTTAAAGGATTAAGGGTTGCTGCATGTGCAGCAGATATCAAACAGATCAGTTTAAATTCTTTATCTCCCCAGGCGAGTGCCTCCAATTTGTGTTTTTATCTGCAGATCCTGACACAATGCACCTCATCCCATTCTGTTTATATCCCAGAAAGGATGTGAGGTCAGCAGGAGGGAGAGCCCGTTCTCTTCACAGTTATCAGAGAAGTGCAGTGCCATGGGAGAAAGAGCAGAGTTCCAGTGCTGAGGTCCTTTTTCATGTGCTTCCGTTCTGTGGCCTCTTAAAATTTGTTTGCATCCCACAAGTGCTGCTGCATTCCTGCTGCAATGTGCACACACAACTCCCATATGAGAAACTCTTTTGATCCCACTGGAACCAGCAACAAAATTCTCAGAACTGGCTTCATGAGGTTTGGGGGTTGAATCTCTTTGGAAATGACATTTGTGTAAAACTGTGACAGTTTTCCAAACATGATCTCTTCCTCTGAGGGCCAATTGAAATCCTTGCTTAAATGTGACTTAAAGACTCCCTCTTCAAGGCCAGGGAATTCACTCTGACACCAGGGAAGCAGGATCCTGTGGGAGTGAGAGCAGCAACTGCATTTCTGCCATGCAGGGCAGGAAATGCCTCGAGTGAGCATGAGTGAGTCCCTCACAATGTGGTTCTGTCAGGTGATCTGAAGGAACAAACCCAGCGAGGGCAGCAGGAACAATGGGAGCACTTCCCCTGCAGCGCTGCCAAGGCCAGACAAGCAGCTGGTCAAGTGTTTAACCAGAGGTACTCTGGGGGAAAATGGATGGGAGATGGTGAACAATAGATGAACAGAGCTGGGAGGGCAAGAGCTTTAACAACTTCCCATGCAATGAAGGCATCCAGTGCTTGTCGTGGTCACTGTGTGTGGACCAGCCAGGGGTCCAGCTCTGTTCACTCTGCAGCACAACACAAGATGCTGTTTTGGTTCTTTGTACCAAAGTGCAGGAATTAATCATCCCTTTCCACCTTCTCTTCTTTGGCATTTGTGGGGGAGGGAGGCACGAGTGAAGCCTGCCTCTACTCCTGTTCCTTCTGACTCAGTTTTGCTAATTCCCTTTTTCTTCTTCCAGTCGCATTCCCTGGCTCATCACAAAAGACACTGAGGATCTGTTGGAGAACCTCTGTAGGAACTGATGCCAGCCCTTCTCTCTCCCCAAGGCAGTAAGGGCTGTCCCTCATTTCTAACCCATTTTTCTGTCTTAATTTCCACTCCTTGTTCCTCTGGGCAGACCACTGAATCCAGAGTGAACTTTGTGATCCTGAGGCAGTCTGGGGTGCAGCTGGGGGAGCCAGTGGAGGATGGCAGCACCTCCAACAGCAGCAGCAGCAGCAGCAATGGGGGCAGCCCAGTGCATCACCGGAGGCGACCAGACCAGAGCCACTACAGACGAAAATCCAACTACCAGAAGGTGGGGCTGGGAAATGAGGCCAAGGTGCTGCTTACTCCTGGTTTAGCAAATTGTGTTGTTCTGTGATGGTGTTTTATCACAGAAGGCTGATCAGCACCTCCACTTCTGCTTGGGCAGGTTTGGGGCAGTGTTGATGCAGGGCTGGTGCTTAATCATTTGGTGTCTGGAAAGGACAATAAGAAATTTGCCATCCGTGAGATATTTTGGGATTTGCTTCTTGACATCCATCAAGCCCCACACACTGAGGGTGTTGCAGTGACACCCAGTTGAGCTGGTGTGGAGCCAGAGGCCGTAATGGTCCAGGAGAAGAATCCCCAGGTGGCCCCGTGGTGCTGCTGTGACTTCACTGTGGGTCTGCCACTCCTCTGTGGGGCACAGCAAACAGCAGGAGCAAGGGGACAATCCCCAGTGTGCTGAACCCAGAGAGGTAATCTGTGTGTAGAACTTCAAGCTGAGTGACAAACCTGCTGCAGCTGCTCAGTGGTGTGTTTCAGTGTCCCTGCAGCTCAGGGAGTTGCTGTCCTTTGTGGCTGGAGTGTTGTTCCTGCATTTAAATCCCCGAGTAGCATTTACACCCTGTTGTACAGCTGTGCTCTAATGTGTGCCTTCACTGCAACCTAAACATTCAATCAAGGAGAGCTTCATTGCTTGGCATGAGCAGCCTTGAGATGAGCTCATAGCTTGTTCCTCAGTGCAAAATTCTCCTCCTCAGAGGGAGCATCTCCCTGCAGCAAATGGATTTGGGATCATGAGGACAGCACTGAGGGTTCACCTTAGAAATGCTGCTCTGTTTTCCCACCCACAGCAGGGACATGGGAAGCTGACTTTGCCCTCCAGCAATATTGCTGGAATGCTCTGGATGTTGTTGTCTTCCAGAGCTGGGCATTCTGTTAAATGCATTAATGAAGCTGCATTTTGTGCTGTCATTGCTTTGTAGGATTTGCCTCAGGGATATGTAAGTCATGAGAAGACAGTTGCAATAAAAAAGGAGCCAAAGGAATCTTTGGGAATCACAATCGGAGGTGGAAGGGATAACAAAAACAAGCTCCCAATCTATGTGACAAGTGTGCAGCCCATTGGATGCCTCTTCAGGGATGGCAGAATCAAGAGAGGTAAGGGAGGTTCTTAGACCCTTTATCCTGTAGGAACTGTGTGGTATTTTCAGTGGAAGCTGGACTTGGACACACAGAGAGGCTGGAAACAGGGCTCCCATGACCCCTTGAGGCTACAATGGGGTCCATAGCCAAAGGTCTGTAATAATCCCATTTTATTTCATCAACAGGGGATGTGCTTCTGAGCATAAATGGCATTGATTTGACTCATCTGAACTACTATGAGGCTGTCTCAGCTCTGAAATCCAATGCAGCGTCCCACTCAGTCACACTGAAAGCCTTGGAAATCCTCTCCCTGAACTCCCCAGAGCCATCCCTGGACATCAGGGAGCAGGGATTCAGCTGGTCTCCCCTCTGGATCACGTGGCTTGGATTGCCCAGGTATGTTTGTCAGGGACTGGATGGAGAGCTGTTAATTACAGGGCTGACTTTCACTCAAACACTAGAAATTAATTACTTTCGTGATGAACTTGGAAGCATTCCTGGTATTCCTGTTTAGCTGAAAGGCAGTGAAAAGCCTCATTTACCAATGAGATCATAGAATAGTGAGTACATAAGGAAATTCCACTGTTTTTCTGGAGTGACCCATCATTCCCACACTCTTGTTGGACAGTAACCATGCTTTAGAAGCCCTGAAACCCCCTTTAAAAAGAGAAATAGTCAATGTTAGATGCAGTCCTTGCTGAAGTACTGACTGAAATCTCTCTGTGGCTCTTTCTGCATCCCCTAACACAAGCCAAGAGACACCTGGGCTGTCTGGGAATTTCCAACCTGATCATCCCATCTAGGGGCACACATTCTTTCAGTCTGACTCTTCCTGCCTGTTTTAACTGTGTCATTTTCAGCATGAAGCAGAAATGATTCTGCACACTTGAGTTTTCCTGCTGCCAAGCTTTACAGCACAGGTTTTAACAGGTTTTTAAGTTCCAAGAAAAGCTTGAATTTCCCTCGCCTTCCTAGAGAGGTGAACCTCTATTTCCCTCCCTTCAGTTACATCAAAACACTGTGAAAAGCAGAGCCAGTTGCCATCCCAGCTGACCGCAGGAGCATCTGCAGGTGGAACATAAAGCCAAACCTGCTGTGGGAAGCTTGGATCATTTACAGCCTTGTTCATTGAGACACCTAAAGAAGAACACTCACAAAGCCTCTGTTGTGTTACTTAGCAGCCTGTAAATGCTGAACAGACCAGCCCAAGGAAAGGCAGCTTCTGTGTCTCCTGTACTTGGCCTGTGCTCAGCACCTCCTCCCATCTCCCTCTGCTCCCCCAGGCCTTGGCCTGGCTGCTCCAGGCAGGTCTGGTGTGAGCTGGCCCTGAGCTGCCCCTGGGGAGCCCAAACCAGGGCACAAACCCTCAGATGCTGCCTGGTGTTTGTTCCCTGAGCTGCTGCTGCAGTCACCTACAGCAAGGCAAAACCTGGCTGGGCTTCTTTTCTTCCTTTCCCAACTTCTCTGGCTGTCAGGTGACTTGCAGCTTCCCCACGCTCTGCTGCAGGGATTGGAGTCTTTGCTCCTGGATCTCCTGCCTTGGTTTCAGGAGTGTCCTGACATCACCTCCATTTAATGCATTGCTGGAAATTCCTTTGCTGCTGGTATTGATGTTCCCCCTTCTTTTGACTCCCAAAGCAAGAAATTATTCCAGATTCCTTTTACTCCAGCCTGAATTCTGGCCTTGGAATGGCTGTGAGGGTTGGTAGGAGGCACACAGCAAGGTCATTCCACTTTGAGGTCTGACAGAATCTTCCTCCCGTGTCCAGCACTAAAAAAGGCTGTAATTCCTGTGCTTCCTCCCTCCTTTTCCCATCTGCTCCCAGTGAGACCTGGTGGCCACTGGCTGGTCACCCACAGAAGCCGTGTTTGTCACCTGGGCATGTTCAGGTGCCTCTGGCACTTCAGGCTGGCTCAGGGAGGTGCAGCTGCAGTGAGATCCCAGTGCCAGCACCTGCTGTGCTGTGGTTCCCAGTGCAGAGAGCTCCTGACCCACCCAAACTGGTTTCCTTTGCACAGGACCAAACCCCCAGTGCTGCAGGGGAATGTCCATTGCACTGTGGCCCTGCCAGACCCTGTGTGCACCCCACTGACACAGAAAACCCCAGAAATGTGCCCAAACTGGACCCAGCACCAGCTGTTCCACTGGGATCTGCTCCTTTTGGCTGCCCTGGCCTCACTGTGTTCATAGGTCCTGCAAGGTGAAAGCTCAAAGCTAATTGCAGTGCAGCTTTGGGTTTGTTCAGCTTTTTCTTCCTCCTCTGCTCCAGCAGAAATATCTTTTTAGAGGAATGTATTTCTTTCTAGTTTGAATCCAGACTCAATGCTGAAAGGCGTGAGTTGAAATGAGTGCTCAGGGCTAGGGAAGTGAATTTGATCCTTGCAACACTTGAGCACCCAGTGTTCATTCAGGCCTTGATTCTTGTACCCTTGATTTCTGTTTTTTGTCAAACAGAAACTTTGATTTCTTCCTAGCATTGTGTTAAATACACACCACTGATAGTATAAAACACCATCTCAAAAGCTGGTTTGGACTGGGCCCATGTTCTAATCCAACAGACTCTGGATCCCAAAGGTACCAGAAACAAAAGTTTAGATTGTTTATCTTTTCTAAAACCTTTGTTTCTTGTAAACACAGTGCACTGTGTGGCATGTGGAGAAGTCTTGGGGATGGAAAAACAGTTTTCCTGCCTCCCTCTTCCCTGGGGTTTATCTGACCCCAGTCTGACTCTTCCCACAAGAACCATGTGGAGCTCCCAGTCCCGGCCCCGCTGCAGCTCCAGCAGGGACCAGGAACTGCCAGCTCAGCAGCGTGCTTGGCACCATAAAGCCTGCACCTCGACCTTCCCTAAACTCTCCAGTTCTTTTCCCACAGTCATTTTTGAGTGTGGTAAGTTCAAGTTTCTCTTCCTAGAACCCCTTTTAATATGGAAAACAGATTCCTAGCAAACAGCCGTTTCCAGCTCCTGGAGAACGTGCCTGATGTTTTTATTTATGTTCTGTGCTGACGTAGCCCTTGCCACTGTTGCTCTTGGGGCTATTCATTTGCAGAAGCTGCCACATGGCTCAGAGCTGTGTTTTGTGTGGTACCGGTGGAAAGAAACCATGGAGGAGTCAGTAAGCTGAGCTGGGTCTCCTGGTGTTTATGTGTGAAAAACTCCTACAAAAGTAAATTACAGTTAGGAGGTAGATAATTGGATCTTTCTCCTGGTGAGAAGTTAACTGGGAAGGCTTTTGAAATCTGAAACTCCTCGGCAAACTGCTCAAGCAAAGCCCTTGAGGCAAAAAAGTGTATTAGGAAAAGTTTAGCTGCTGGAATAGCTCAGCAGGCGATGATGAGCAGCAGTTTCACAGCTCCTTGGTGCCAGGATATAACCTGAGCTGGAGCCCGACTGGGAGCCAGGGCACAGAGAGCTCCTGCCACACCTCCTGTGTGACGGGCTCTGTGCCACCAGCTCGGGCAGTGCTGCTGGCACTGCTGTCTCAGTGCCCAGGCTCCCTAAGACACAAACCTCAGTGGCTGGCATCCAGGGAGCTCCCACCAAGGAGCCCAATGTCAGAACTGGACATCCTGGCTCCTGCAGGAAAGCCCTTCCCTGCTCTGATCTGGCAGCTGCTGCACCTCACATTTGCTGCCAGTGATGCTGAAAGTCTTCCTTGTACCAGTGCAGTGCACAGAGGGGATAAAAACCCTCTACTCTCATTAATTGTATGGCTGTAGCTTCTGGTCACTGTGAATTTGGGTTTGTCACTGGTGCTGTGGGTGTTCATTAGCAGAATTCATGAAGTTATTCAGGAGTTTTGCAGGTCCCAAACCCCTTTAGAGCCAGGTGATTTCTTCTTAACTCTTAAACCAATACTCAGAAAAGATTGCTAAAGGACTGGCATGATCCTATTTGAGAATTAACCCTCTGACACACCTTGCAAAGGGGTGTCTCAAATTGTAAAAAACAGGAAAATGAGGCTGTTCATAGCTGTGCTTTCCATGAGGGAAAACATAAATTCCTGGTCAGGCAATTTTCCTCATAACTTCTCTGGTTTTGACACAGCTACCTTCACTTCTGTCAAGATATTGTCCTTAGTAAAGGAAATCTGGAAAGCTGGGGCTTCAGCATCGTGGGAGGCTTTGAGGAAAGCAAAGGAAACCAACCCTTCTTCATCAAAACCATCGTGCCCGGGACTCCCGCATTCCGGGACAGGAAACTCAAGTAGGTGTGAGGTACCCGGGGATTCATCACCACCACCAGGGCTGGGGGGTTTTCCCAGACTCTGACCCTTGGAAGGAGCTCAGCTCCAAGTTAATGACTCGGTCTCGCACTCCTTGGAAAGTTCATACCGTTGCCAGACTTGTAACAAACTAAACACTGCGTTAAGCAGTGTTTTGGTTTCTCCATAAAGGTGCGAGGAAAAGGAATTTACAGCCCTTTAAAACCTAAGTGTGAAGGGTTTAACTGAGTAATTAGGTAAAAGTAGAAAGGGAATATCTGAGATGAATCTTGGAGGTTCCAGACTATAAAACCTCTTGGATTAGGAAAAGTATCCCAACACCAGCAACAAAAGCCCCTCCTGTGCAGGACCTTTAACTCGAGCTTTGCTGAGGTGGTGTTGGTGAGAGCCCGGTGGGAGGAGCAGGGTGGGGCTGCAGGACCCCACAGGCAGCTCCGGGGTGCTGAGCTGGCTCCGGGCACCAAGGGCTGCCACAGACACAGGGAGGGGACACGGCGGGGTGCAGGGAGCTGGGTCTGCTCCCGGAGCTGCAGTGGGAGCACGGAGCTCAGCTGGGCTCCTGCTGGAGTGTGGGACAGGGCTGGGGGGGCTCGGCCCCTTGCACCCCTCAGAAGGGGCAGGTCCCTCTCACAGCTCTGATGGTGGCTGTGCAGCTCGGTGCCTGGAGCTGCAGGACTGACCTGGGCCATCACCAGCACAACTCCCCTGCTGCCTGAGCCTCACTGCTGTCACCCAGGCACCAGCAGGGTTCTGCTTTGCCCTTCCTTTCTGACTCAAAGGAAGAAGTTTCTTAAGGAGGAGTTGGTGGTTTGGCTCAGGGTGACCCGAGGGTTAATAATGAACCCAGTCCTGACTGGATCCTTTCTTTGGGCAGGTGTGGAGATGAAATCGTGGCAGTGAATGGAGTGCCAGCAATAGGAATGAGCAACTCAGAATTAATCCCAATGCTGAAGGAGCAGAGGAACAAGGTCACCCTGACCGTGGTGTCCTGGCCAGGGAGCCTGGTGTGACAGCTCCAACAATCCCCCAACACTTCAGCTATCCCACAGCAGCTGGGCACCACCCAGGCCACACCTGGCAGGGAAATGGACTGCTCCACTCCTGCTCCTGGTGCATTGCCATGGAAGACTCCTTGCTTCCTTTTTATGGAGAACATTTTACCAACTAGTCTAGATGTTGAATTCAAAGTAAGGGTTAATCCAACAGTTGTTGGAGCTTCCCAGGCTCACTAAAGCTCCTTAGGATTGGTGGTGCACAGAAAGCTTTTCCCAGTGTTTCTCCACAACCTGCCCTGGAGGCTGCTGAGCCTTGCCTTGATTTTAGGGCTCTGCTTTCCACAGGTTAAAACAGAGGCTTTTAGAAGCAGCTACTCAATCTGTAAGGATGGGGGACCCCATTTAAGCACTTCTATCAGGAGTTCCCAGTCCTCATTTTTAGGTGTCAGTAACCCAAGGGCTCTGTTAAAACATGAAAACCCCGTGGATAACTCAGAGCTGTTGGGTCGGCCTGCTGGAGCTGTTACCTGCATGAGGGTCCTGGCACAAATCCCAGTTTAGGATCCTGCCAACTCCACTGATTCATTGCAAGGGGACAATTTCAACAGCTCAACCACTCTCAAAGGTATCAGCAAGAGGGGTTTCATTGAAATATGATGTTGCAAAATGTGACTTTACCAAAGGTCAAGGGTAAGCTTCGCTTACTGCACACAAGTTTCCCTGGTTTTAGGATTGATACTAGCAGCTTTTTCCCCAGAAGGAAGGTGAGGAAGGGAATGGGCTGGTATCAGACAGCCCTGGCCCAGCCTGCTGCCTGTCTTGTTTCCAGTGATGAAAGGCAGAGTTCAGGCAGGGGCAGAAGCAGAGATTTCTCCTGCAGTTCTGTTCACGTCCCTCTTGCAGCTGAAGCAAAATATCAACTTAAGGGATCAGGGGAAGCTCAGAGGATCCTTGACTGCAGGAGAAGTCACCTCCAGAAGGAAACTGTGCCCAGCCCGGCTTCAGTTCAAACCCACTGTGCAGTTAAAATTTACAATTAAAGAACTGAAGCCCAGGCAGGGTGGTTTGACCTCTGACACTGTGAAAGCTCCACCTGAAGCAATTCCCTTTTTTAGCAGCAATAGCAGTAGAAATGATGGTTTTTTTCTCAAACCAGGTTTCACTGAGAGATCTTTCCTCCTGTGCTGCCTCTGCTGCACCTTTTGCAGGATCAGTTTTGTAAGAATCCAAGGAGTCTGCCTGCTGTCCAAATGCTGCCTGGAATGAATGTTTAATTCCTTGTAGCAGCCCTGCAGGAGAGACCCCGGGCCTGGCTGAAGCTTCTCCTGGGCTGGCATTTGTCATTTGCTGTCCCCAGGCCTTGTTTACACACAGTGACTTCACCTCCTGTGCTGGGAGCTGCGGGCAGGGCCTGTCCCAGAGCCCAGGACACAGCAGGAACCTGGGCTGCATTGTCCCAGCAGCCTTGGCTGGGCTGAGGAGCACCTCTGGGGGCTCTGACAGCACAGCTGGGGCTTCCTGGGCTCCAGGGCTGCTCTCCTGTTCTACTGGGCAATGCTGAGAGCAAAATCATCCCCAAAGAAAACTCATCATTGACCTCGCTGGGACACAAAAACATGAAGCAACTTTTTATCTCTTTCCAATCAATGTGCAGAATCTGTGCCTGGAACAGTAAATATTGATGTGGACAGAGAGAAGGTGATTCCCAGTGCCTGCCCCAAACGTGGGGAAAGGGCAGGAGGGAAGAGCTGTGCAGCTGCTGGGCTGGCAGTGGAGGGAGGAGGAGGCTGCAGAACCATTTTTACTCCATCTCCTTTCAAGGTGCCTTCAACTTCACCAAAATGTCCTCTTAATTTAAATTTTGTTTCCAAAATCAGCTTGTTAATAGATGTTGAATTTGTTTTCGTGCCTTTATAAATTATTGTAATATTGCTGAAAAATATGCATTAGAGGTGTGGTTTCTACCCTTTCTTTCCATGTAGCAGCTAATGGCCCCAGAACAGGTCACCTCAGCAAGACTGCTCCAAAAAGTGAGGCTGTGGCAGGAAACAGTGTAATTATCTTTGCTTCTCCCAGGAAAGGAGCTGGACTATCCTGAAATACACTGTGGCTGGGAAAAATCCCTCAACAACAGTAAACCCCACATCCCAACACCAGAAACCTGCAGCAGCTTCCTGATGCCAAGTAGAGATTATTTCCAACACCCCACCTTTACATTTCCCTGATAGTAAAGGCAAATATTTTACCTCTATTAAATGAAAATAAGCCAATTTAAAAACTACTTACCTCAAAATCACAGCTGCTCCTGGCCCCAAAAGACTGCCCCTATTTGTGAATATTCTGTGACCTGGGTCTAGCTCATTCACATAACACAGGAGGAGGTGCAGCCCTGACTGAATCCATGCTGGATTCCCTAGTCCCAGTCCCACAGCACCACCTGGGATGCAGCCTGGATGTGATCATTAACTGTGCAGGAGGTCAGGGCTGTGAACAGCCCTGGCCACCCCTGCAGAGGCACCAGGCACAAAGTGTGCAAAGGTGGGAGGAATGTCCTGGTTTGGGGGCAGCCCCGCTCAGCTGGGAGCAGCGTTCCTGATTCAGGCAGGGAAAGGCAGCTCAGAGGGGGCTGGGGGCACTGCCAGCCCCTGCAGGGCCAGAGCTCCTGTGCTGGGAAAGCCAGCACGTCTCACCCCACCAAACCCAGTGCAGGCTCCCGAGGGAGGCTGGCACTGCCCGGGCCAAGCCTGGGCTCTGCAGGGGAGGGTGGCACCTCTGTCGTGTGCGGTGCCAGGGAGCACGGAGCACTCCTGAATCCTCCTCACCACTCTGGTTTGGATTTCTCAAGTTATCCCATTCCCCTAAAAGCTTTTGGGCACTCCCAGCTGAAGCCCGGCCCTGAGAGAAGCTGCCAGGAGGATTCCCTTGTTCCCTGCACACCCAGTGCCAGGAGTTGGGAGTGCTGCAGCTTGCAGAGCTGCCCAGGGGGCAGTGAGTGATATTCCTAAATCTGGGCTCCACCGTGGCTGCAGAGGCAGGAACAGCCTGCAGCCTGATCCCAGCTAACCCTGGCTCAGTGCACACACATTTCCCAGGAGCTCAAGCACATTAAAAAACTCCATGAAAACCAAAACCCAGCAGAAGTCCCAGTTCTCCTCCCCCTCCCCTGGGCTCTGCAGTTACAAACCCATCACTGCACTGTCACGATGTTGAACCCAATCCAAAGGGCTCTCCTGGCATAGGTTGGACACTTCCCAGCACACTCAAGACTTCCAAGATTACAATACCAAAAAATACAAAACATTTCAGAACCGTATTATTTTAGGACAAATGTTCCAGACAGTTTTAAATAACAAGTCAAAGGAAAATGAGACATTTGTGGATGCACACAAACAGAAGGGCAGGATCCTAATGACCAGATAGATGAAAACCCCTCAAAATTATTTCCCCTGTTCTTCCCACCCAGAAACATCTCTGTTGCCCCTTCCCCAACCAATACTAAATCCAAAGAAACTTTGGAATTTGACTAAATTTATTTTGGGATCTAAGGGAAAGGAATGCATTGGACAGGAGTGTTGGTGATACCCAAATAGAAACGCCAGTCCCATGAGGGCAAACTGCTAACTGGGACTTGGTGTTCTCTACTGCACTCTAGGTTATTCAGTCAACTCTTAGTAAAAAAAACGAAATAAAATAGTTAAGTCAAAAGAATTAAAGAGAAATTCATGCTCTTGCTATGGATCTTCATTGATTCCCCGCGCAGGGGTGTAACATGACAGAACTACCTTTGCAATGGATAAAAAAACCAGTTTTGGAGTCTCTGCACACGCTGTGTGAACACCCTCAGCAGCTTCTGGAAGCTGTCACATCCAGGCAGGCCTCTGTGCCCACCTGGAGCAGATCCTGCAGCTCCTCCTGACACGCCCAGCTGGCCACGGAGAAATCAGAAGCTGTTTTTGTAGCTATAAAGAAATTTATTCGGGGATGAGACTTTTCACTACTGGACACCAGACTCTAAGCTGGCTCCTGGGATCTAAGTCACGCTGTTCTTTGGACAATAAATTTCAAGTTGCACTTACTGTCCTAGTTCTCAAAAAGGAATGATGATGACAAAAAGAACCAAGAACTATGACCTAATTGTGTTAGTTTCAGCTGAAGCCATCTTCCATCAGAAACCATAGGATCTGATACACCAAAGTTCTCCCTAGGGATGTGGATGAGTAGAGTAGCTCAGTGCTTTGTAACTAGTACTGCTGTATTGTCTTGTATCAAAAACAAACAAAAAAAAGGAAGTTTAAGGGCACGTGCAGCCTCAGCTCCTGAAGCACTGCTGGCTGTGCCATGGCTCGCCCAGTCAGCCTCTTCCCTTGGAAAAAGGTAAAAAATAATAATAATAATAAAAAAAAAATCACCCCCAGCCAAAACATCACCAATTCCATGCTGGTTCCACAGGAGAGAGCTCCTGCCGAGGGCTGATGGGGGGCTGGCTCACTCCTTGGTGTCCTGCTCCTCCCCTTCCTGGGCACCGTCCTCGCTGGCCTCCTTCTCCTCCTTGCTCCGCTTGTTCTTTTTGTGCTTGTGGCGCCGGTGGCTCTCGCCCTCCTCGCTCTCGTGCTGCTTCCTGAGCGGGAACAGAAGGACAAAGTGACATCAGACACAGCCCTGCCACAGCAGGGACCCAGGGATGGGCACAGGGGCTTTGATCCTCACCTGAGGGAGCCACCTCAGCAGTGCCACGGTGGGGACTGCCACTGCCACACACTGTCACACACACTGTCACACTCACACACTGCCACACTGCACAGCCACTCCTGGCAGTGTCCACAGCAGCACCTTGCTTTTCTTCCACTCCCGAGCAAGCTCCAGCAACTCTGACACAGCACCGAGGCTGAGAGGAGGACAAATCCTAAACCCAAGATGTGTTTGAAACTTTCACTCCCCTGAACGTGTTGGGGAAATCCCTGGACTAGAGGCAGCAAAGGGATCAGTGGAGCGAGAGAAATGTGGGTTCCCCATGGGAGGCAGATCCTGTTTCTACTTCTGCTGACTCACACCTGACCTGGCTCTTCACTGGCTTTATGCTTTAGAACTCCTTTATCTCAGCCAGGTTTCCAGATGTGGGTGGATAACTGGGGATGTGTACCCAGGATTTCTGTGATGTGGGAGCAATCCCAGGCAGAAGAGGCTGAGCAGGCCCTGCATGCCCTGAGCCTGTGCCCTGCCAGCTGCTCCATGCAGCCACCACAGCCCCAGGAGCAGCTCTGCCTCCCACCAGGAAAAGGGCAGAGTGCTGGTTTGGCCCCCCCGGGAGAAGATTTTCTGCTGCTTCTGTCACAGGGTCAAACCAAGGGAGCCCTTAGGAGCTGACCGTGGTGTGAAGGTGGCAGAGTTAAAACCCAGCCCAGAGTACAGAACAAGCACATGAATTTATCCCAGGACAAATTGTGACTGTGCAGGCACAGCTCCATGAGCAGGGTCAGCATCAGGTGTACAGACCAATTGTTAGCACAGCTGGAATTCCAGTTTAGCAGCAGACACTGAACTGGCTGAACCTGGCTGAAAAGCTCCTGGCTTCAAGTAATTTTCTGACTGGTTTAATAAATGGTTTCAAAGCCATTAAAGACAAAAAAAAAGAGGAAAAATAAAAGGCTGCTGCCTCTCACAAAACACCTTCAGCCACCTCGTGGCCGATGTGTCAGTGGTTTATGCTGGGACAATGTGACTCTCCTTTAATACTGAAACCAGCGTCAGTGATTTCCTGCAAACTGCTCAGTTTGCAGGAAGCTGGAAATTAAACCCTTTCATCTGCAGGTGCCTCAAACAGGCTCAAACCTCAGTGTGCCTCAAGCAGGGAATACCAGAATGGTTTGGGTTGGAGGGGACCATGGGATGGGATTCCTACAGTGAGGTATCTACTCCAAAGTTTTAATTCTAAGGAAGCTGAGAAATAACCCTAAAGCCAATGGCTTGTTTTCCTGATACCAGCTCAGCTTTCAGTTGTTCTGTATTCAAATTTTATTGTGGTCTTAGTCTTTCTTCCTATCATTTTGCTTCCAACCCTTTAGCACTCAGTCCTTCCTTGAAAACTTAGTCATCTCCTTAAGGATAAAACCAGCTTTTTTTCTCCAGTCACTACATAAGAGTTTTTCTGATACCAGCTTCAAAATAAGGGTAATTACCTACAGAGCTGACAGGAATTTCCCCTAAAAGAAGGAAGTTCACACATCAAGAAAAAAGAGCAAGAACAAGTCATTAATGGGATGTAAAGTGACACAGGACCTGAGCACAGAACCTGCCTCAGCCCAGAGAGCTGCTTTGCTGGGGACTGCTCTTCCAGGAAGATCTGTTGCAAATCCATTTTCTGCAGAAAAGCTGTGGTTTCAGGACATGCTGCTCTGCCCCAGAAGCTTCACACTGGTGCAGACCATCACCTCCCTCATTATTAGGCTCCGGGCAAGAGCTCTGCTCCTCCTGCTCAAGGAGCAATTTCTGAGTACAGGCAGAAGGAAGTTCTTCACAGAAAGAGTGGCTGGGCATTGGAAGGGGCTGCCCAGGGAGGTGATGGAGTCACTGTCCCTGGAGATGTTTAAGGAAAGGCTGGATGTGGCACTCGGTGCCATGGTCTGGGTGACAAGGTGGTGTTGGGTCACAGCCTGGTCTCAATCTTACAGGACTTTTCCACCCTAATTGATTCTGTGAGCTCTGCCCTGGTGCACAGGAGCAGCAGGACCAAAAGCTGATGCTTCTGTCATGGCCTTGCACCTCCTTTGCTTTTGTTAGGATGGCAGCTCTGCTGGGAGGCTGAGCCCGCCTCAATCCCTCCTTCACCACTGAGCAGGAACTCAACCCCGAGTTGAGTTCTTTTCTCCTTCCCCTGTCCCAGAGGGCTCCTCCCGCCCGCGGCTCTCGGACAGAGGGAGCTGGGATGAGCCAGGCTGCCATTCCAGCCGGGAAGTCGGGATTCCTGCCCAGCACTCACTGACCTGCGGGAGGATTTGTGTTTGCTGCCGTCGTCCTTGTCGCGGTGGCGGCGCTCGCGGTGCCGCTCCTCGCGCTCGCGGCTGCGGTCGCGGCTGCGCCGGTAATCGCGCTCGAAGTCGTAGCTGCGCTCGCGGCTGTAGTAGCGGTACCGCTCGTCGTCACTGCGGGGACAAGGGACACGTGGGCATGGGGACACGGCCCCTGGGCAGGGCTGAAACCGCCCTCACCAGCAACATCTGGCACCTCTCACTGACCGGGGTGCTCCTGGAACACCCGCAACAGGAGCGCGGCGCTCACACGCCTCTCACTGCTCGCCCCCAGCTGCTGAGCTTCCCTCAGCACAGACATCAGATAACCTCTCATCCTTTGGTGTAAGGGGCTCTTCTCTTCCCCACAAGCTCAAAACATCAAACTGTGAGTGCAGCTTTCTGTCTGCACCTCTCTACCTGCACAAAACACCCAGGAGTGGGCAGAGTGTACCCCAAACTGAGACACATCCCACACTCCCCTGCACATCCCCTGAGCAACGTCTGACAGCCAAAATCCGAAGGGTTAACACTGTGGGACTTGGGAGAGAGGACATCACAGACATTGTTCTGACACTCCTGGAAACAAGCTGGACAAATAAATGTTCAGGATCAATCAGCTGGGAGTGCTCCAAAGGACTGCACAGCCACTTGCCCTGCTTTGACCTGCACCAGGGTGCTCCACACCACCCAGAAATGCCAGCAATGTGCTCAGGAGTGCTGATCCCAGGCCGTGGCTCCAGCATGTACCAGGAAGTGGGGGAGTCTGAGATCTTCCAATTTTAGCAAGTTTGTCTTCTGTTCTCTTCCCCCCACCCTCCCATCCACAGTGCCCTAGAGCTTATAAAGGAAAAAAAAAATATTAGGAGCACACTGCCTTGTTTGCTCCCTCCCTGGGCTGGGAACCTCCCCAGCAGGAAGTATCCTGTGCCAGGAATGCACATTCTGATCATGTTTTGAATGATTATTGGCATTTCTGAGCCTGAAGCCTGCAAAACACCAACTCTGCTGCTGACTGAACACCAAAGGGATGGGTTTGGGAAATCTCTCTGCAACCCAGCCTTCACCTTAGATGAACACAGGGAGGCTCCAAGCCTCTTGCTCTTCCCCAAGTGCTCCCGGCACTGCTGTCAGCTGAGGCCACAGCAGCTCCCACCAAGGTGGTCTCTCCAGTCCTGCTCCCATTTCCTGGCTGACTCCCAGGGAATGGCACTCCCAGCCCCACAGGAGAGTGGAGCAGAGCAGGCTGTTTGTCCTTTGATCTGACAGTGACATTTAGAAGACAAGAAGCAGCAGCTCCTGCAGCCAGTGCTTCACACCGATCTGTGAAACTCTGAGTAAACACAGAGGGGCTATTTCATTGACTGGCCTCGTGGGAGAGCAAGAGGAACTGGTTCTGCTGGATTTAAACAAAAATGCCAGACCCAGAGACAGGAAATCAGCCAGTGACACAGCTCCTGGTCTGTGCTGTAGAACTGATCCAAAGGAGCTCTTCCTCAGACATTCCAGAGAACTCAGCTGGTGTCCCCTATAACCCAACCCCTGGCCAGACACCCCGAGGTGCCCCGGGCTGCCCGGGAGCAGCAGCAGGGCAGCACTCACTTGTTGTATTCACTGGTGGTCGGGGTGCGGTCCCGGTCCCGGTCCCGCTCCCTGTCCCGCTCGCGCTCCCGCTCGCGCTCCCTGTCCCGCCTGGAGCCCGAGTACTCCCAGTGGCTGCTGCTGGAGCTGCTCGTGCCCTTGTCCACCGTGGTCACCCAGGGCGTGTGGGACGTGGAGATGGGGGGGTAGCTGATGAAACCTGAATCTGCAGCCAGAGAGCAGAACCCTCCGTCATCCAGAGCATGCCCAGCACCCCCTCTGTCCCTCCCTTTCCAAAGATCCCCTCTGGCAGCAGAGCTGGATTCAAGGAGACAATGGCTCAGCTCCCTGCTGTCCTTTTCTCTGCTAAGAAGTTCCTCCTTCTCCCTGAAGAAGGCCCAAGAGCAGGCATGTACAGGCAGCACTGCACAGTCTCTGTCAGCCCTGGGCTCTTGGTCACCTGCACAAGGTCCCACCTCCCACCAGCTACCTTCTGCTCTAGAGTGGCACCTGGGGAGAGCCAGGGCCACCAGTTGCCAGTGAAGGATGTCACCTGGGGAGCCCAGAGCCACCAGCATTTCCCAGGCAGAGGTGGCCAGCTGGACCAGCAAAGTCATATCCCAAAGCAGTGCCACATCTGGCAGCACTGGAAGCTCCTCTCCCCGGGAAGGGCTGGCACTGCCACTCCTCCAACCCGGTCGTGCAGGGAGGCACCACAGGGCTGCCGGTGCTTCCACTGCTCAGCACTGCCAGGAGCAGCCACTGCTGGTCACTACAGGACTGGGAGAGAACTGGGGCTGCACCAGGGAATGGAATCTGCCGAAATCCTGGCACTGCCTCTCCCATTACAAAACCACAGGAGATGGTGCCTGTAGGCAAGGGAGAGGAGGCATTCAAAAGCTTCAGGAGGAGATGCCAAGCGCAGTAGTTGTGAAGGGTTGTGCTAATTATAAGGGTGGGGAAAAGGGAGAGTGTGAGTGAGGGTGAGCACGGGTGTGTGCAAACAGGGAGAAGACACTGCTAAGGCACCGGGGAACCTTCTCTGTGCTGGGGATCTGCCCTGAACAGTAATCTGGGCCTCAGCACTGCATCACCACACCTGCACAGCACTCAGAGCAGCACACCCAGCGTGTGCTCCTGACTGGGACTGTCTGGGACACAGAAAGAGCCTGGAGCTGGAGCAGACATCCTGTGTGTCAGCCTCAGACAAGCCTGGGCTGCCAAGAGCCAGGGAAGAGAGAGAGCAGCAGCTGGATGTGTCCTGCCCGGGGCTCACCTGCAGAGTTGTAGCCAAAGGGAGGTGGCTGCCTGTTGTTGTAGCTGGCTGGCTGCCTTTGGGAGAGAAAAGGGGGTGAGTTACTGACATCAGGGACCCCCACAGCTCTGGCTGTGCTGCAGCTTCACCCTGTTTTTCCTGGGGGTCTGTGGAGCATTCTTATGGGAATCCCACTACCCTAGAAGAAACTACTAGAAAAGCTCACAGGTTTTGCCACAGCTTCCAAACCAGCCATAATTCCACTGCTTACCCTGGGAAAGCACCACTGCTCACAAACTACCTGGAGCATCTTCAGAGGAAGCATCTGCAGTAACAAATCATGCCAGGAACTACTCTAGGCTTTACCTAGATTATCCTGGCTCCTTCTTGTGCCTTGAATATGACAAATCCAGGTGAATGCACAGAGGATTCCTGACAGACCCTGCTCTCCCCCACCCCAACTCAAGACCAGACCATGCATCCCCAGCACTGATTTTGGACCTGTTCTCCTCCCTCTCTCCCTCCAGGGGAGCTGTTCCCATGGTGTGATCTTACCCAAGTGTGGTCTTACCCATCCAAGGTAGGGATGAGGAGAGCTGGTGGTGGTGCCAGAGGTGGTGGGAACAACCCTAGACACAGAAGGGTAAATCAGCACCAAGATCTTGAAGCTCTACAAGTACTGTTCACAGTCAAAAACCATTAAAGCATCTTTTTGCTCTTAACAAGGCCCTGTTTACAATGGAATAGTTTTCCTTCAGGGAGGATCTCCTCCCCAGATTCACACACTAAAGCTCTGTTAGTTTTGTAGGGATATGGGAAGAAAAACAAAGCAAAAACTACCTTCTATTTTTTTTTATAAATACAGAATGTAAGATTCATCAAGGAGTAGCAATTAATTCTTACAGCCCTATGGAGGAAAGTGGTTCTTGGGATACAGACACACTGCATTCTAATCAGAATAAAACAATTAAGTTATTCTGACCTACAGATTTGTTTCAAAATAGAAGATAAGCAGCTCAGGTTCAATGCTCAGTTGGAGTTTATTAATCTTAAATTAGCTGTGCTCTAAACTGGTGTCATCCAGTTTCATGTTACTTAGTCTAAATGATCTGTGTGATCAAAATTGCTGTTGTTACTAAGAACAAGGTAACACCTACCTGGAATTGGACCTGGAGGTGGTAGGCCTGTGGAAATAAGCAGGGAAAACAAGTGAGGACAACAAGGAAAGCATGGCGTCTCTGTACTGCATGTACTCACTGTACCTGAAGCTAAACCTTAAAGCACAATTTTGAATAAATCTCACATACTGGAGCAAACAGAGCAGGAGAAAAATTGGTGCTATGAAGTAGGAATTTTCCCAAATGATGATCTCTTTACGTTTCTAATTTAAAATATTGTTGTTCTCTTACTCTGGGGAACTCCTTTTCTGAGTGTGAACACATGAGACAATTGATTTTGTCTTCAGAACAACTGACGGAGCTGGAGAGGAGAATCTGCTGCAGGTTCCACTCCAGTGTGTCCACCTCTATTTTGCCAATCGTTTTAATCTAAGGCAGCAAGAAAAGCTATCATGGAAAATTTACTAGGGAAAAGAACCTTTGAGGGCTGCAGCACATCCTCCTCTGGCAGGAGTCATTGCATGAAGTGTTCCTGCTGCTGCTTCAGGACCAGAAAAAGCCCTGAGTGTGGCCCCCTAACTTTGGCCTGGTGCATTCAAGTCAGAAGCAACAGTTCTCAGCTTCCTCCAGAGAAACAGGAACCTGCTTCTTGACAATTATCAATAAAGCAAATGGATCTGTAGCACTGGAAGGTTCCCTCAGGGAAATAAAGCCCAGAGGTTTTTTCTTCCAAGGACCAGCTGCCATTTTTAAATATTCAGGGCAAATATTAAATAGGCTGATGAAGACTAAACAAAGGCTGGCCAGGGGCGAGGATCTGTTCCCTGAGTGCTCGCCCATCCCATGGCACTGAACCATTAAATCTCTGATTTGCCCCAAGCCTGGGACATCCCAACTTGGGTTCCATGGAGTGAACACATACCTGGAGGGTGCAGGGGAGGTGGAACAGAAGTCACTGGAGGAGGAGGGTGCAGGAAGTGTGGAGGAGGAGGCCCGGCGAGCGGGGGAGGCGGAGGCCCTGCTGGTGGAGCGAAGGGCTGCTGCTGAGGAGGCTGCTGGGGCTGGGAGGGCTGCTGGGGCTGCTGGGGGGGCTGGGGCTTACTGCCATGGTCTCCCAGGACCTTAGGGGGCACAGGAATGAGAAGAGAGTGTTTTAATCCCTTTGCTCCTGCAGCAGGGCACTCACAGTGCTGGCAGCCTCACCACAACAGGACTGAAGAGTGACCAAAATGCAGAGGCACCACAGTGACCTGAAGTGCAGCTGGCAGTGCTTGTGAGGAGGAGGAACAACAAACAACCCCTTCCCAGCTAATTCTGTCTCTTAGGCAAACTCTTCTTGTTGGCAAAATCTGGAAAACTGACTACTAAAAAAATAAATAGACCACAAAACCATGGAGAAAAACCCAAGGAATTTGGCCTAGGAAGGAAAAGGTTCCATGTTTAGGTTTTTCTGGCAAGTTAGCAGAGTTGGCAGGAGGAAGGTGGTTAAGAGAAGGGGACTTGGCAGATGGTCCTCAGACCCTGCAGCTTCCTGACCAGGAACCATGAGAACATTATGGTCATACACTGGGCAGGCAAGCCCAGGACTGAGACCAGCTTTAAACCCAGGCTTTCATTTCTTAGAAGGGACAAGATCTGGTAACACAGGCCCAGGCTCAGTCTGAGGCATGGGCTACACCAACTTATTTGACACTGAATGTTACTTTAAAGTACAGACACACACTGCCCCAGATATAAATCCTTCACTGCAGATTTAAAGATTCCAACCCCACACTGGAAGAGAAGCGAATAATCCACAGAAGACTTTCCCAGCTACACACTCCTAGAATACTTTGGGAGGGCTGATGATGAAAGAACTCAGGCCTTAGCATTCCAAAGAGAAGACTGGTCTTTAAAGGACAAATCTGGCTCATAGCAAGACCAAGCTTTTAACCCAGAAATTAACTAAGCCTGCAGAAGGAAATAATGCATGCACACTCCTCAACAGAGTACATACTGCTCTGCAGGTATGAACTGGACATGGGAGGTCAGGAACACACAGCCATTTGCCCAGGGTTCACCAGAAGTGCAATAAAATCAGCAATTTGTCAAGGCAGCCCCTTGCAGAGGCTTTACCTGGATGGGGTTTTCCTCCGAGGCGTGTTTATCCCGGCGTCTCCCTTCCACCCTGCGGATTGTGCCTGCCTGGCCCCCGATCACATCGATGGTCCCACCCAGCTTCCTGGTACAAAGCAAAGGCATCTTTTTAGGCTCAGAAGCACCAGAAGGAGCAATTTTCCCTGATGTCAGCAGATTTCTTTCATGCTTTCTTTCACACCAGGAAAACATCTCTCAAATGATGAGAAGCCAAGGAGAAGCCCATTTGCATTCCTGAACAATTTCCCTCTGAGTAAAGGTGAGTTTGGGCTCTCTGAACACCCAGAAATGTTATCCAAAGAACCACCAGGAATAGGTGCAAAAACAGAGATTACACACCAGGACAGAAATGCTCCCAAAATGCTCAAATTCAACAGACTGAGCAGAGTTTTAATGCCCATCCTTGAAGCACAGAGTTGGTTCCCAGATAAGGGATAAAATTGAGATGCAGGGCTGCTTTCTGTAAGGCAGGTGTGCGAAAGCTGTTTTGTGAATGAAGCAATAGAAACACCCTGGGCCCAAAGCTCTGGCTCATCTGGTGTGTTCTTCTGAAGCTTTTGATAAAACCCCATCGATCTCCTAAGTGGTTTCCCCAGCAGAGGCTGCCCCTCAGAATGACTCAGTTGTTTTACCACACATCCAGCAGCGTTGCACACAGGCTCGGGAACCAAGAGCTCCTCTTATCCTCTGCCAAACTCGTAATCCACTTCCACTTGAGGAGGCAAAGATTAACATTGTGGGAGTAGGAATAAGCCATGCAAGCACAAGCAATGTCAGCAGTGCAAGCCCTCAGATCTGAGGTATTTGCTTGGCTCCTTCCACTCCCAGAGATGTGTCCCACCAGCTAGGATCCAGGATTCCCTCCCTGCACCAAGGAGGGAGAATGGACAGGCAGAAGTTGCACTGCTGGAGGTGACACTGGAATGAGCGACCACGGCAGCTTCCTGCCAAACTTAAAAGCTTCTCTTTGAGGCTTGAGGAGACTCAGACATGGCCCAGGTGGTTCTCAGATGCCCCTATGAGAAATGTGCTCCTCTCTTACCTGTTGGGAGGAGGCCCAGCCTTCATTCGTCCTCCCACCAGAGCCAAGAAGTCTGTTTTGAACTCTGTTTTGATGATGTTGCTTTCCACTTCTTTTTCAGCATTTCCTGTTCTTCCCTGCTGAACCTATGGAATGTAATAGATAACAAAAGGGTGTTGTGCCCTTCTTTCAACTGAATGGAGCACCAGAGATTAACCCTCAGCAAAAGAAAAGGAACAATCACAGCAAACTATTCTTCAGTCAAGGCAGAGCCATTTTTGTCAATTAATGGCTGTCCCAACCTCACCCTGCTGTCCACTGTCTCTCATAAGAAGTCCTGTTATGAATTTATTAAACTGGTATCACTTTCCATGGAGTCACTAAGTCAAAACTGGAATGAGCAATACTTGCTGTACTGACAATTGGCTGAAATTCTGATGGCCACCATGGACTCCTGCAAGGTTGATGGCCAAAGCAGTCTGCAAACACAAAAGGCAGGCACACCACTGCAGCAAACTCCAGCAGTACGCAAAACAACCCTGAGGGCTCAGCTCCTCTCCCTTCTCTCATCCAGAGAGTTTTCCAAGCAAACACCCCTATTAATCAACTGGAAATTCACTCTAATCTTCCCACTGTAGTGGTTCAAACTTGCCAGGCTAATGGAACTATTCCTTCCACACAGAAAAGATTTTCAACAGAGATTTAATCTTTAAAGATTCATTTTTTCATTTCTCCTTGCTGAAAGGACACAGAACAGTTCAGAACTAATGTATCTCCTGCTCCTACACCCTCATCTTTGTGACTACAAACACAATCCCAGTTTTCCTGGAGCCAGGAGCAGGAGTCACACGTCACCCACCGTGATCTTGTTCTCAGTGCTGATAGGAGGAGCAGGGTCCAGCCCCAGCTGAAGCCGCCGCTGCTTTTCACAATAAGCTTTCCATGTTTCTTCATTGAATCCATAATTAAAGTAATCAGAAAGATCAGCACCTGGCAGAGGGAGCAGGAGTTAACACAGAGGTTCTGCACACTTGCACTCTCAAGCTGTCCTTTAACTGCTATATAAAGGGTTATATAAAGGGTTGAGGCAAAGTTTCCCAAAGAGCCCAGCTTGTGCCTTTCCCTGCCAGAAAGCTGTGGGTGCCACAGAGGAGACAGTGGCTGCACCTTGGGTGGGAGGGAAACATGGCCTGAGCAGCAGTGGCATCCCCTGGGACACACAGGGCAGCAGTGGCATCCCCTGGGACACACAGGGCAGCAGTGGCACCCCCTGGGACACACAGGGCAGCACCTCCACAGATCATTTGGAGCTCCCTGCAATCACTTATTCACCAACCTGATTTTTTCAGGCTGGTTTCTTCCAATTGTCCACATAAGTTGAGTGCTGGGCACAGCACAGGAGTGACAGTTCCAGCCCCCACCACAAAAACGGGGTGGAGCCATGGAACCTTTTTCCTGGCAGAACTAAGCCCACATATTCTCCACGTGACCATCACTGCCTTTGCTGTTTTGAGAGGAGATTTTGGGGCTCGCCCATTTCATGAAAGGCAGCTGAAGTGGAAGGCTTTTATTGATGCATCCCAGACTACACAAGTAATTACAGTTCAGTCACAACCCTAATTAGCCATCCCAGAGTGTTATCTCCCACTGCCAGTCTCCTGTGCAATGTGCTAATTCAGCACGAGCACCTCTGAATAACAGAGGTGACCACAAACTGCTTGCCAAGAAACCAGAGATGCAGAGGGGCAATCCCAGATGCAGAAATTACAGGAGCACCCCTCCCACTTCCCAGCACTACAAAGCACCTCCTGCCCCACTGAGGTGTCCCTCAAACATCCCCCATGCAAAGATATTCCTACACAGACCAACTCCAACACAAAGAGCTGCTACAAGAGTGAAGCAAAACTCTGCCCAAGCTGAGCTTGGTTTAACTGTGAGATCTAAGGAGTGAGGTTTATCTCCTGGCCTGGCCACTCTTCTTGCTGTACCACCCAAACATGCAAACTGCATCCACACCGACTCAGCAACACAACATTTACTTGTTGATTTTATCAGCCTCTATTTCAGGCCTCTATCAGTTCTTCCACACAGGATTTCTCTTTCCACTCCCTCTCTCAAAGACATACCAAGCTGTTGAACAATTAACTCTAAAGGATATAAACTTGAAAGGTTGTTGAGTAATGAGCTACTTGCTATCTAAAATAAACTTACAGACCACACAGCTCTGCAGAAATCTTCCCTCTATTGCATTCCAACATTGCTTTAGGGCCAGCTGGCTCTATTTTGGTCCAGGGATGTCAGCATGGCCACAACCATGTCCACGCTTTATCTTTGAACTTCACTGCATTCTTTCTAACTCATTTTCTTCCCATCCCCTCTGTCTCACTTCGCAATCAAGGAGAAATCCCTGCAGAAGAAAAGCTTCTGTTCCATTCTGCCTGCACTATCTGCAGGGTGTTTCAGCACTCATTTGATACCTGGACATGCCCATGGAGCTTTCAGCACTGGAGTGCCCTTCATGTGGGCAATAGATACCCAGACCATATCACAGGCAACCTCAGGAAAGCTCTACTTACTCAGCACAGCAATATTGCTGAAAGAGAAATAAAATACAGGGGCTGGCAGGGAGAATAATGATGGCTGAGAAAAGGCAGGTGGACTTTCTGTGTCAGTTGACATTTCATCACAGCACATTTTATGAGAGTAGCACAGCAAAAATCTGGATGTCTAGTTCCTTCAATTACTTTTGTATCAGAAGAAAAACAACAGCTGATTTGTAGCAGCTATAAGAGGAGAAACCTCCCTCTTACAAAAGTGTGGGCAGCCCCAGGACCCAAATGAGGAGGGACCACAGGGACAACTCTGGGCTTGGCCTGGGGACACAGAACAAGCTCCTGCACAGGAAGAGGAAAACAAATATCAACACCCAAATCCTGACCCCACTCAGCTGCCTTTAAGGCCAAACATTATTGGATTGGTGTCAGTGCAATGTTCTCGGGAAGTAGGGAACTAATAAAATAGACCGTTTAAAAAAATAGCTGTTCCCTTCAGGGAAGTTCAATTACTAGAATAAATGCAACCCAATTTTACGTAGAGCATGGCTTGTTCAATCAGTAAATGCCATTGACTGTCTAGCAGGCAGCAGAGACTGAGCAACACACATTGTTCCAGCTTCCCTGTTCCCTGGCAACAACAAATGGACAGAAATTACATGTGAAAATAAAGAGACACAACTAGAACTGCAGAAAATATTTACCACAAGGAATTGTGAGGCCTCACCTGGTTTCCTCCACGGTTTGTCTTCAAATGAATCCAAATCCACTTCTATCACAGGCAATCCATTTATATTCCCTGCGGCATCCAAGTCAATACCTTTGGGCTGCAACTTGGCTTTGGGGAGAGAGGGACTGTTACAACTTTTAATGCAAAGCCTTTAATCCACTCATTTGCTCAGCAAATTATTCCAGCAAAAACAAAGCACTGCAGTGAATTAATCACCGGGTTTACAGCACGCAGGTAACCACAATCAGCTTTTTAATAAAAAGGACTCCAGTCACTCCATAAACAAACAGGGTGTGCAGCACCTGCAGCTGAACAGCAGAGAAGCAAATTCAACCCAGATTGGTACTACAGACAGAGTAAATCATTAGGACATGCATGAAATTTACCCCAAATGAAAATAAAATGAAATTATTTTTCTCCCCAGGCAAAGTATTTATTTTCCCCTCCCAAGACAGACACATTTTCTCATTACAAGAGACTTTCTCAGGATCAGTCTTTAGTGGACTAACAGGAGTTAGCAAAAATCTGTCAGCTACAGAACCTACAAGGGGAATTTGTTCTCATTTTCTCAATCAGAAGAGAATTCATCTGGATAAAGCAATTAGTGGAAGGGAGTAGATGAAGCCCATGAAAGGACAGTCTCACATGTGTGGAAGGACAGAAACCAAGACTTAATTTACAGGAGAAACTAAACTGAATGGTGTGGAAAATTTCAGCTGCCAAATAAGCACAGCTATTACTCAAGGCCAGAGTTTGTTTCTTTTAGCATCTTCCACTTCAAGTAGTTCAGGACATTGAGTTTCAGTCCTTCTCCAGAGCTGCAATGCTCAGCCCCAGTGTAACAATATATTTTAGAAATATTCTGGGGTTTTACTACAAAAGCATCAATCAATACATTTTTTTCCCTAGTTTAAATAGAATTACAATCAATCACCTTGCTCAGTGATGGGTAATTAAATCACTCCATTGCACCCTTTCCTCTGAGACTGTGCTGGGAGCACCGATTTTTAGGAAATGTACTTGTTATTGCTGGTCTACACTAATTTTGTATTCTTTTAAACAGAAAAATTTGCAGCTGCTGCAGCTGTCAGTGCCAGGTAGGTGAAATACTGGAAAACTGAAGGATAAAAATAACAGCAATACCTGAAGCTGATGCTCCATAGCCTCTACCCGTTTTTAAGTTTAGATTCATAGGAGTTCCCCTATTGGAAAAGAATCACTATGTTGGCATTTGAACAAATTACTTGACTAAAGATTCTCATGCAAAATATATTCAAGTCCTGACACCCTTCAGGAGATGCTTTAGTTCACCTGGGTTTGCTATTCAGAGTCATCCATCAGAGTGAAACCACCTCTACAACAAGAGAAGGAAATTATCCATAAAGTGGAAAAATTAGAATATGCAGCAAAGCACAGGTAAGTAATTTGTTTAAGAGGAAGGCTGCTAGCAGCAAGCAAAATGCTCTCTCATTATTTTTATTCGATGCACATTAGGCAGAGTTGTAGAAAGTATAATTTCCTGCTTCTCCAATCCAACCTTGCCATTTCTGAGCCACAGAAAAATCAAACAGCTGGAAATTAGTAAATTCACAGCTTATGCAAATTCTTAGCAATACAGATTTTGGTTATGGAAGTTTTCACAGACGAGCTAAACAGAACTTCCCACCTTTGATTCTGCCCCAGGGAGCCCAGGAATTAGTAAATTAATTTTCCAGCAGCAGCCCCACGGATTATCACTCCCATTTTACAGATGGATTCTCCAGCAAGCAATTGCAGGGCAGAGCTGCCCATCAGCTCCTGAGCCACTGTGGTGTTCTGGCCACTGCTCCCAGGAGCCAGAGCAGCCCTCAGCTCATCCCTTTCCATCCCAACATGCTGGGATCCCTCAACCCCAAACCCAGCAGTACCCACATGTAGGACGGCGCTCCCGTTTTGATGTTGCCAATTGTGACCTTCACATCATCATCATCGCTGTCACTGTCACTGTCATCCTCATCATCCTCACCACTGGGAAGGGCCTGCAACAGCACAGTCACACAGGAGCTCATCAATACACACAACCTGAGAATTTCCCAGCACAGCCAAATCTCAGGAAGCTTCTTGAACAGCCTTCAACAATGGGCAGCTGCCCACAGAGAAACTCCTGCGTCCTTTGAAGATTTGGCCTGACATGAAATTTGGGGAAATATTTGTGAACCTGGGGAAGGTTTAGCTCAGTTCTAAGAATTTCACCACATCCCTCAGGTTCCTCTGCCCCACTCTTTTTGAGAGCTGGGGCTTTTCTGACACGCCTCCTTCACAAGGGCCATGGTCAAAGTACACAACCACAAATGAAAACCACCAAAATACATTCACCAGGCTTCACCTAAGAACCTCAAGGCAAATATTCTCCCACCACAACTTCTGTGGTAGGGAGCTGCTGAGGAGTTTGGTTTGGCTGATTTAGCACAATCAGCCCCCAAGTCACTTCACTTTACAGATTTGACTCCAGTGCAACCCCAGTGCTGGGCAAAAAAGTAAAAGAATAGAAAGAGAAATCTTCCAGATATCAAGCAAGTGCAGTTTTGTGAGAAGCATGAGCTGAATTAGCACTTCACCCTACATGAGGAAGGCGTTCCTCACCCTCCCTCCTTTTGCACGGCACGTGGGTCTGTCAGAACCCTGAATGAACCCTCTTGCTGTGGCAGAACAGTGGCAGAAAACAAACCCATCAAAGAGTCCAGGAGAGGATACAGTAAAATGAGGCAAACCCCAGCTCAGGGAAGAAATGATGATGATGTCTGGCTCCAGATCAGAAGGCTGAAGGATTGCTTTATTAAAACTACACTATAATACATTAATACATTATTTAAAGAGATACTATATTATTCTACATACTTACTTCTTACTTACCTAACTGCCAAACCCGTGACTCTCTGCTGAGAGTCCAAGACACAGCTGGATCCCATTGGTCACTGAACCCAAACAACCTTCACCAGAATCCAATCCAGCAATCACTTCACGTAAACAATCAATATCCATACCACATTTCAACAGGGAAAACAAAGGAGCAGAGATAGATTGTTTTCACCTCTTCTCTCTGTGCTTCTCCAAGAAATCCTGAGAACTATGTCTCTCTATCCAGAGAATGAGAATGTCACAAGAGGAGGGTGGGGAGAAGCAATCCTCCTCCTCCTCTTTCAGCACTGAGGCACCAGAGTGCATTCTCAGAGGTCTGAGCCTAAACCAAAACTGATTCCCAGGACCTTGGGCTTTCTATCCCAGTGTTTCCCAGGTTTTACAGGTCCTTGAGAAGTGACACTGTACACTGAGCTGGAGCACATCGTGTTCAGCTTTTCCTACCAGACTGCAGCATCAGAGACCCTGATCTGCCTCCTGAGAGGGTATGAGCAGAGCCTGCACCAGGGTTCCCCCCACCACTACTCAAGGCAGGATGACACAAGGCTGTTCCTGGACCCAGCTTTGGGAATGGCTGGCGGGACATCCCAACACTGCAGATACCAGGTATTAGGCAGTACCAGATCTTTACACTCCCTGCTTGTGCCCAGGAATGCTGAGAAGTACAGAAATCCCCAGTGCACCGTGGGCAATGGGACACGTACGTGCTGGGACATCTCTCTGTCCTCGTTGTTGACGGGCCGGCTCTCCTGGGGAGCATCCTGCAGAGGGTGAGCAGATTCTGTGTGCCTGGTGGAGGGGACAGAGAAAACAAAGTGACCATGACACAGAAGAGAAAGTAGACAAGCCCAGCCTAGAGGGTCACCTACAACCAGTTCTAAAGCCTTTGCCCAGGTGACTTTCACACAATGCTTTATTCTTCTTGTGTGTTTGTTCTGCTGGCATTAGCTCAACTACCTGACAAAAAAAATCCATCCTCCTGGCTTGGCTTTGCTTTTGCTGGGAAGAATCAGTTTCACACATCCAGACAGCACCTGACAGCACTCAACAGCTCAGTGACAGCTGGCTCAGCTCGGATTTGGCACAATCACAACTGATAAGAATAAGACCATAATAAGCAAAATTTCACCTCCTCCTTATGGATGCTAATAATTACACATGCATTTAGTCAGCAGCAAAGACATCTGTCCAGAGAAATTAAAGAAAGATTGATTTTAGTGTTTCTACGAATAGTTTACAGTAAGTAGTTAAAATTCCAAAAGGAAAAGTTTAGGGAAAAATCACGCACCCATTCTTCTCACTCCTTACAAATTAGACCTGATGAAACAATGGTCAGGTGTGGATGTACCTCCAGTTTAAGAGTTTGTACAAATGTTAATTAACATCGTTTATTGCACTGGCCAAGCAAAAAAGTAGAACGGATGTAAACACGCTAGAAAAGAGAGTGCCAAGTATTACAGAACTGAAATACAGAGAATTCATCTGTCTCTAATGTCATAGGTAAAGCTTAGTAAAACTTAAAATAATTCTGAGTTTTTTTCAAGAGAGACAATCAGAACAGCCCAGGCCAAAGAAACCCAATTCTCCACCAGTGCTTTGTGGAGTTGTTGCAATTAATTTAAAATCCCATGTCTGACAACAAACATCCACAGGATTGTTTTCAAAAATGAACAGGCAACATCTCACGGAATCCAAACACTGGTCACATTAAAGCCACTTCAGAGTGACATGAGACCCCACACAAGAAAGGCAAAATAACCCAACCCAGCTGTTACTGAGTGTAAAACAAAGAACAAACAATATGAGCACAACTGAAGCCCCATTTTGGGGAAGTCCCATACACAAAGAAATTAATCAGGCCAAGATCAAAAAGGGGCTGAAGGTTGGGCAGCTGACCAAGCACAGGTCCCATGGGTGCCAAGTTCCTGATGTGACACCTACACACACCATCAGCTATAAAAGGCAGCCAAGATGTCAGAGGGAAAATCAGCCTCCAGGTATTCCCATGCTGCAGACACAGGCTGTGCCATGAGGACCAAAACATTGCAAAGCACTGGAGAAAATCTCTCTGATGGATCCATAACTTTTTGCCCAATCCAGGCAACTGAGCATTAACCTCCACCCTGGATCTCCTCAAAACCCTGAGATTCTGCATTCAGGAAGAGTGAAAAGTGTTACCTTCAGCTTCAAGTCACATTAAGTGACACATCTGTGGGTGTGCATTAAAATGTATGAACTGGAGTTCAGAGAGACACTTGGGAACCAGGAGCCTTTCCATAACCTCTCTGCCTCCCAGGAGTGAACCAGCTGACAGGTCCCCAGCATTGTCTGGGCACAGAAAAATGTGGCAGAGATTTCACCTCCCCACAATGCCAACATAATCCTGGGCACTGATGACAGCACAGCATCCTGCTGGCCTCCAACACATCCCTTAGGCTTGGGAATGTCAGTGATGCTGCATCCCAAACTCTGCAGATTTCTGCTTCCTGGCTGGGGACAAACATTCCAGACAAGCCAGCAGTGCATCCCTGGAGCTGCAGCTGCTGACAGCAGAGCACCCAAACAGTGATTTTTCTTAAAACACCCCACAGCTCTTAATTTAGATAGATTCTCATTGTGCAACAAAGAAATATGGGGGAAAAAAAAGTAAAAAGAGGGGAAAAAAAGGGACAGTCAGCACAGCCACTAATATTCTTTCTTCCTACATTTTGCAGTTATTGGAGACAGTTGCTAGAAATTCAGATTTTTAGTCCTACTTTTAAAGTAAAATTACATTCAGATGAATGTGACAAGGAACAGCAGATTTATGTAAAGCAGCTGTACATTTCTGTCTAAAAGTTGCTCCTCCTCACAAACTCATTTGATGTTTTTAGGTAACAATTTACCATGTTTTTTACCACTTGTTTATTTGAACAAGCTTTCATATTCCTTAAGCACAGAAGGAGGACAGTATCTGTAACAACCTCAACATTCCAGACACTGAGCCTACAATGACAATAAACACTAAACTGAACTTTGGAAGGGGCTGAAGACACACAAGCCCAGTGAAAACCAAGCCTTCTGAAAAATGCTACATTTAAAATGGAAAACAGGTAATCCTGTGCTGAGACCAAGCTCTGCTGGTGCAAAACACACAGCTACAAACAGAGGAAATATAAGCCAGGACAGACTACCCCTTCCACATGTAGCAAGCCAAACTGATGATTGGTTTTATCTCCAAGTCTTACCCATAGCACTTGGGAGATCTCACAGAATGCACTGATTTGAGTAGCTCAAGGTTTTAACCCAAGCTCAAAGTTTTTACCTTTCCCAGCCTAAAGCACAGGCCAGTTTTAGCAATGGCAGGCTAGCACAAAGCCAATCCTCAGGGCATCATTCTTCCCAGGGAATTAAACTGGAAAAGAGATCTGGTTTGAAACAAATTGCTGAGAGAAAAAAGAAAGGGCTAAAAGTTAGTTCTATATCAAACCAGTCCACCCATCCAGTTCAGCTTCCACATCCATAAGTGCCTGCTGGGGATGATCCCATGGGATGGGGAAAGGACAGGCTGCTGTTCCTGGCAACAGCACTGCTCCAAAGCACACATGGAGCTCTGCTCAAGAAGGTTCAATCTTTACACCATGTGTTGTTATAATGAAAAAACAGCCTCAGGACTCACCCAGAAATTGGTCCATCTTCTTGCTTACCAGTGGTGTCATCTGCAAAAACAACAGTATGAACAAAGGAATTATTCAAGTGAAATGAAAAAAGCTAAATTCAAGCACAAAAGGCATCACGGGTACAGAAATACCCAACGGTGCCAAGGCACTGTAACCCAAACAACCTCTCTTTTCAACAAAGTTCAACTAGAGATGGACCAACTAGAAATCAACCCAACAAACAGCATCCATCTGCAGAGGTGATGTTACACACCAAACCAAATTCAAAATATATGTCCTAAGTCTCAGAGAACAGAGGTACCTATCAGATAGGCACTGAAGTCACCTATCAAGGTCTTTATATAAAATTTTAACGTGCTAGGGAAGAAGAAACATAAAAGCATTCATGTGGAAAGCCTATCTGGAGGACAAAGACGTTTCAATAAAGTCCTGTGGTTTATACCGGCCACATCCCAGCCCCGTTAGCCCAGCGGTTCACAAGGTTTGGGTGATTAGCGAACTGAAACTCTTAACAAAGCATCTCGTTAACCTCCCTGCAGCAGTGTTAATGATAAAAGGACAATAACAGGCCGCCACCCGCCCAAAAGAGCCGCTCAAGGGCTCCTGAGGCGAGCCCGGGGGCGGACGCGGGTGCCTCGCAGGGCCCGGGGGCAGAGGCCGGTCCCTCTGAGGGGCCTGGGGAGAGGTGCCGGTCCCTCCCTCCCTCCCGCGGGGCCGCCCAGGTCCCGCACGGCCCCGCAGCCGGGGGCGGCCCTGAGGCGGGGCCGGGCCCGCTGCCGGCCGGGGCCCCGCGCTGCCCCCGGTACCTACCCCCGTACAGCCAGTGCTCCTCGTCCTCCTCCGCCTCCAGCGGCGCCGCGCCCGACACGGCGCCGGCGGCCGGCGGCTCCAGCTCGGTGGCCATGGCGGCCGCGGGGCTGCGGGGAGCGGCGGGAGGAGGAGGAGGAGGAGCGGCGGCCCCGCTCGGCTCCCGCCGGGCCCGGGCGCGGCGCTCGGGCGGGGGTTCGGCGGCCGCGCTACGGCGCCGCCATTGCTCCTTCTATGGCGGGAGGGGGGCGAGACCCCCGGCGTGGGCGCGCAGGGCCCTTGAGCCGCCCGCCCCGCGCCGCCGGGCCCTAGAGCCGCCCGCGGTGTCCCGCCGGGCCCTAAAGCCGCCCGACTTCCCCGCAGGGCCCTAGCGCCGCCGGCCGCACGGAGCCGCGCTCAGGCCCCGCCGGGCCCCACCGCCGCCCTCAGAGCCCCGCCGGGCCCCGGCGCCGCTCGCCCGCCAAGCCCGCCCCGCCAGCCCTGCGCGCGCATGCGCGGAAAGGGCAGCGCGGCCCGCCGCGCCGGGCTCCCGGTGAAGGGTTTGGGGCTGTCCGGTGAAGGGTTTGGGGCTGTCCGGTGAAGGGTTTGGGGCTGTCCGGTGAAGGGTTTGGGGCTGTCCGGTGAAGGGTTTGGGGCTCTCCGGTGAGGGGGTTTGGGGCCCTCGGTGAAGGGTTTGGGGCTCTCGGTGAAGGGTTTGGGGCTGTCCGGTGAAGGGTTTGGGGCTGTCCGGTGAAGGGTTTGGGGCTCTCGGTGAAGGGTTTGGGGCTGTCCGGTGAAGGGTTTGGGGCTGTCCGGTGGAGGGTTTTGGGCTCTCGGTGTAGGGTTTGGGGCTGTCCGGTGAAGGGTTTGGGGCTCTCGGTGAGGGGTTTGGGGCTGTCCGGTGAAGGGTTTGGAGCTGTCCGGTGAAGGGTTTGGGGCTCTCGGTGAAGGGGTTTGGGGCTCTCGGTGAAGGGTTTGGGGCTCTCGGTGAAGGGTTTGGGGCTCTCGGTGAAGGGTTTGGGGCTCTCGGTGAAGGGTTTCGGGCTCTCAGTGAGGGGGTTTGGGGCTCTCGGTGAAGGGTTTCGGGCTCTCAGTGAGGGGGTTTGGGGCTCTCGGTGAAGGGTTTCGGGCTCTCAGTGAGGGGGTTTGGGGCTCTCGGTGAGGGGGTTTGGGGCTCTCGGTGAAGGGGTTTGGGGCTCTCCGGTGAAGGGTTTGGGCTGTCCGCCCCCGCCCCGAGTCCCGCCGGGCGGAGGAGCCGCCAGGGGAGCGCGGCGAGCGGAGCCGAGCCCGAGCGGCCGCTGCGGCGCCTCCCGCTCGGAGCTCCCCGGAGGAGCCCCGCAGCATCGCCGAGGAGGCGCTGGGCAGCACAGAACGGCTCCGTGTCGCTGCTGTCAGCCGGGAACGCATTCGGGCTGGCCGGGTGGGGTTTGCACCTCCCAGGCCTGGCTCTGCAGCTCCTCGGTGAATGTTGAACTTCGCGGCCTGGGGATGCAGCGCCTGAGGCTCTTCTGCAGCTCCACCTGGGAGCTCCTGTTTGGAGCGTCATCCTCTCCTCTCCCAGAGCCCTTAACTCCATCAGGATCACAGGGAAAATTAGAGCAAGCTGATTTTCAGCACTAATTCTCACAAAAACGATACAGAATCCTGAAGCAAGTTATGTTTTCCATGCACTAAACAGTTCCAGAAAAATCCTGTATTTAAATGTTCCCACTCTGCCCTGTGGTTCTGGCGGGGCTGTGGTGCATTCCTGCTCCTTGTGCCCTGCTGGACCCTACACTGGGAATGCTGAATGAAGACTCGGCACAGCAACTGGAATGGCAATTGGACATCCAAATATCACTGGGAGTAGATGACTTCCCTGGTTATACTGATGAGATCCCTGGTTATACCAATGGACCCAGGTTAACGCTACAGAGGTGGAAAAGTGCTGCTCACTGACAGGCCTCAGCAGTGCCTTTCCATTTTCCACTGTTTTCCATTTACAACAAAACCCAGAATTACTTTGGCTGCTCTGTTCAGACACTTCACTGTCAAAAATGTCCAAGGAGATTGCTGTAAAAACTGTCTGGAGAATCAGTAGTTTTCAATTACCCCTCTAGGCTTGCACACCATATAATTTACAGTAAATACAGATCAGTCATCACCTTTTGATTAATATTTGCCTTTTAAATTTAAATTCTTATTCATCTGAGAGCTACTGTAATTCCTCTTTCCAATTTTATTACCTATCCCCTGGGACTAGCACTGTTGTGAAGAAGTGTTTCTTTTCTAGCTAAAATCTGAGGTTATATTTATCACTGAATAGAAATAGGCAAACCTATTTCCTGCAGAAATTTTAATTTACTGCTCAAGAAAAGTTACTATAGATCATAAGTTTTACATAAAGAATGTGAAATAAAATATGAGTATGTTTAAAGGATCATTCCCTAAACACATTCAGTGATTAGGGAAAACGTAGAATTCAACAGGTTAGATCAAACCCAAGTCTGCTGTTTGCATGTTTATAAAATAACCGATGTAAATCAACTAGAGTTGGTCTCCTAGATAAACCACAGCAAGGAAATTATTGATTCAGTCAGATGTAGAAATAACAGAAATAATTAAAGCAGGTCAGGGACTAAGTAAGTAAAAGGGCCTTTTGAAAATCATACACAAAGTTCAGGCATCAATCTGGGAACTAATCATTTTAGTAAACTCATTTCTGTTAATTTTGCAGACTGAATCAGCCTGTGACAAACACTTTATACAGAAAGACTGGGAGCACAAATACAAGGAGAATTGGAGGACTGGGAGGACACAGTAATGGAAATATTGAGAGATATACCAGTACAAAGTGTCAGATGCTGAGTCTGGACTGATAATAAGTGTCTGCAGGGAACTTGTATAAACTACAAGTGGCTGAAGAGAAATAGCCCCAGATTTATCACAGAACAGCTATAGATCAGAAATACAATACAGCCACTAAGGAGACAAATGTGACCCTTTACATTTAATGATTCACATTCTTTTCACACAAGAGAGGGAACTATCAACACTGGTGCCTTGGCCATGAGCCACTAACTGGAATATTGTTCCTAGTCACTCCTATTCAAGGAAAATGAATTCAAATAAATGCAACCAGGATGAACAGAAACAGAACTTTGCTTTTGAGAGGAAGGCTAACTTTTAATTTGGTCTAAGAAATTAAGGGTTTAAGTCTCTCCAAGCTTCACTACAAAAAATTCAGCTAGAACAGTTCAAGTGATAACAGACAGAGCATTATAAATACACTGGCAGAGACACGACAGTAAGCTGCTCTACCAACAGGTCTGAGACTGCCTTCCAAGAGAGTCAGGGCCAAATCCCAAATATCCTTAACACAGGCCTTTGCTGCTGAGTCCAGGCAATTACATCTCCTAAAGCCCCCGTGGGATATTATCTCCTGAATCAGCCCCTCATCCCAGAAACATTCCCTGCGTTTCTCAGCCAACGTCCAGGATCAGCTCCATGCTCCAGCAGCCCTGGGTTTGCCCAAAACAACTTCCAACAAAAACATTGCACGTGCCCCTTTCAGGAATGCGTGCTTTTCCCTCAGGGATGAGCCAAAGGCTTTAGTTTTAAGTCCTGCTTTCACAGCTCCAAAGCCAGGCTGGTCACACACACAAAGGGCTGCGTTGTGCTGGGCACAGACCCCTCTGGAAGCCAGGATTTGTTCACCCTCACACACTGTCCCTGCTCAGGCTGCCTCCCTGGGGGTGGGAGAAAACCTCTGCTTTTGGGGAGGAATGTGTGGGTCTCAGATTCAGTCAAAGAAAGAAACTGAGAGTTTCTAGCCAGGCAAAAATTCTGGGAAAGAGCTGTAAAAGAATGTAAATAATTCTTTATCTCTCTTGTTTTTCACATTGTTTATAGTTAAGTTCTATCACTGTGCGTTAAGCGCTCTGCACCAATGGTGTGCGTTGTTTTCACTTCAGAGCAAATGGATTTGGTCCTCACGAAGCTCTGTATAAAAGAGCGGTATATTTTGAATAAAGGGGAGTCTTACTTTCACAGCCTTCTGAGTCAAGTCTATTCATTCCTGTCCTGCCTCGACAGTGACAGGAATGCTGCAGGGAGAGGTTCCTTCCTCCCTTACCAGGGAGGGTCTGTGGGCCCGCCAACCAAATCATGGAATTGTTAAGGCTGGCAAAGAGATCACCAAGTGCAACCATCAACCAGCAGCACCACCATGGTCACCACTAAACCACGTCCTCCAGGGCCACATCCACAAGTTTTCCAACACTTCCAGGGATGGAGACTCCACCACTGTCCTGGCAGGAAGGTGGATCACCAGGAAAATCAGATATGACAATCATTCTGCAGTTTGCATCTTTGGAAATCTTTCCCAAGCTTTCCAAGTCTTGTTCTTTGAATAAGCCAAGGTTGTTGGCCTGGCTGTATTGGTTGTGTCTCATTTAGACACACCCCACCACTGCTGCCATCCCAATAAAACACCTCTACACAGAAAGACGCAGAAAATTTCAGGGTTTTTTTTTTTCTATAAACACATTGCACTACTCAAGGTTTTCATCTTTGAATTTAATTAAAGAAAAATGTCTCAAAGTGATGAAGCGAGTTTGACTTCCAGCTTCTTTCAATGGCACAAGCCAGTGCAGTAAATTATAGAAAGCAAGCTCAGTTAGAATTTTATTTTCATTTAAAATAAAAAATCGAGAGAAAACTCTCCAGATGTGAGGTCCTGTTAAAAAAGTGGCTGTTCACTTGTAAACAGAATAAAAGTGTTAAGAACACAGTTTCATACAGCTTAAACAAAACCACTTTTCAGAAGCAATACAAGTATGTTACAACACTGTAAGAACACCAAAAGCAGAAAACAAAAGAATGGCAGAAGAATCACATAACATTGCTTACTAAAGTGATAAATAATTGATGTTGAATGTTAATAGCTTGACGTTTTTATTGCTCCAATGGTAGTGTGTTAACAAGAAAATGTAGTAAACTGTCAGTGGGACAATAATAAACATCAATTTATGGTTTTGCATATGGAGTTTTGTACCTATCAAGAAGAGCATAGGAACATTTTTTTTTTTGTATTTATCAAAACCACACCAGATTTTATAATTGGTTTTTTCTCTGTTTGATAGTCATTTACAACTGAACTCACACTCCTGAGACTTGGGTGTGCATGTTTGAACACTTCTGTGTTTCTCCAGAGGGAAAACATCTCTGCAGGAGCAGGTGGGGAATCACAAAGGAAGAGCTTTGATGCTCTGCCAGAGTTCTGCACTCCTTCAGTACTCTCCAGATACAAAACTTTCTAGATACAAACCCAAAGATTTATTGGATAAAATATAGAAACAAAATTAGTGTCAACATGTTGATGTGAAGAAATAAACACTGATTTGGTAGACAGTAACTGCTTTTAAAAATCTGATGCAAATTCCCACTCCTGAGAGGGACCAGTCAGTTCCCTTTTCTCCTTCTCTGCACAATGGTGTTGGAACCAGCCAAGGCACTTTCTTTACCATTTCCACTCACTCTGCTGACATGAATCTGTTACATTGCTACAAATTCTGACAGATATCCTCCATGAACACTTCACCAACTCATGCTGGTCATTAACTGTCAAAAATGAGATTTCCAGTCTCGGCAGACAGAATTACTTGTGATGTTTTGGTATTAAAGGACAGCCCAAGCAAAAAGAACCTGGGCACAGAGTTCACAGCAGTACTGCCAGCTGCCTTCACCTTCCAGTGAGCTATGAACCCTGTGTCTTTCACATGCAAATATAATACTGCTGCTGGTTTTGCATTTTAATGCAAATTTATCTACCTATTAAAACATGGAGCTTACAGTAAATGACAGGTTTGGCTCTGGTTCTTTATGTTATGGCCACATAATTAAATGTCAATTAAAACACAAAGACAAGACCCATTCATGGTTTGAAGACTGCACAATTAATAATTAAAGACAAATTAAAATGTAGAGGATTTATGTACTTAAAATGTAAACTTTACAAATTAATATCATGTGCTTAAGTGTTCAAGGCCAGTTTGGATGGAGCTCTGAGCAACCTGGGCTAGTGGAAGGAGGGGGTGGAATGGCAGGAGCTTTGGGGTCCCTTCCACCCAACCCATTCTGTGGTTCCATGGGAAGTGCCTGTTCTCCCACTTGGAAAAGTACAGGGAGAAAATAGAGTTGCATGAAGAAAATCAGAACCTGCTGAGATTTCTTGAGTATTTTGCACAACAATATTCTGGCAGAACAGTAAGAAATTTCCATTGTTCTGTTAAATACTCCAGAAACTCATTTGTCAGTGAAATGCAAAGAAAGAACTGGGTGTGCTATTTCAGTTTTGGTTTACTCTGCCTTTTTCTGCCATTACTTTCTCTGCTTCCCATTAGCACTCATCCCCCCAAAAAAAGAACTAAAATGGAGACAACACTTTGCTTGGTTCTGCAATGGAAATCTGAGTTGCAAGGTGTAGCTAATGATAATTTCAAACAACACAGGAGATTTTTATTCATGTTACAAATGCAATTGCACATTTAGTTGTCACCAATCTACCAGTCAAACAAAGTTTCTGCATGAAATGTGCAGATTTCAAACTCTGAACCATCAGTCTGGGACAGGAAACAGCACAAACTTCCCTTTGAGTAACCTGCATAAAACTGGCCTTCTGTAAACACTGTGTACAAGGAATCTGACCTTTTACAAGTATTAGGAGGCAATGGTCTTACAAATATGGTATTTTAATAGCATATTGCAAACTGCAGAGATGCAAATACATTCAGAGGAAACCCCAAGTCACCCTGAAACTAAAAAGTAACTTGGGATGATGTTGCAGGGAGTCAAGATGCTGCAAAGAAATGCCTGGACACTGATAATGAAATCCACCACAAGTTGCAGATGCTCAGTTATCTGCTGGGCTTTGTTATTTCTAGTTAGGAAAGGCAGGGAACTTGCAACAATTTCCATTTGCTTTCTTTTAACAAGTGCTCTTGCTTAGGTCACCCATTAGAGGAAGCTTTTCTACAATGAGTTCCCTTCCTGAGATCAGGCAAACAGGGAAGAATCCAAAATAATACTGAATTCCACAAGGCTTTCCTGGCTCTCCAGACAGTGCCTGACTGCCAAAACATATTCAGGAGCCCTTTCAACTGCTGCACTTCCTCCTCTCAGCATGTTTTGAAACTCCACTTTGACTGAGATAAAACCTATTTCCACTGAAAGGGACTTGATGTCACTTAACTGTAAAAATGCTGAAGTACAACCACACCACAGCAGTAACAAAGGTGCTGCTTCAGCTGTTTCTAATTTTTCTCTTCTGTAATTAAGATCTCTGATTCGAGGTTAACTTTTCCTGACTTCAGAACAAAACAGAACTTAACATCCATATATACTCCTCACTTCAAAAGAGACTTTAGGGTATTTTGTTAATAGCAGCTGCCATCTACCTCACAAATGCAGCTTTTGCAGAGGTGAAGATTTCAGCTTTGTATTTCAGGTGCTGCAAACACCACCTGAAATACTTTTCAAAATAAAGACAGAAATGCTATGCATTTTTCATCCATTTACTAAACAAAGTGCAACTGAGCCCTACACATCTGACATATATACAAACTCTTTATGGCTTTCCCATAAAACCAGTGTGGGTGGGGCTGTACAATCCCAGGGGAACGAGCACATGGAACAGATGCTGGGGACTGTTGGCAATAGAATAAGAGCTATAATACATTCTGTAAACCTTGGCATACCACACTTTACATTATGCAAAGAGTTAATATTTACAAATCCATAGTGGGTAAACTAAAGAACCCCCTAAATGTAAATGATGATTTTGCAAAGTGCAGGACAAAACCAGTGCTGTTGACTGCAAGTCCTATGCAAGCAGGTTCTACTAAAATCATTACTACCGGAGTTTACCTGGACATTCCTACTGAGGGTTTCTAGGATTGCAACACTTAGGATGAAATATCGGATGACAAAGCTTTAGGATGCACATTGAAGGACAGCAAAGAGATAAATTAATAAGGCAGCATGCTCAGAACAAGTTTAAGCAGCACTGATGTTAAGATCCCTAGTGGCAACTCTATCAGTTATTGGTAATGTTAAAAATTCAGAGTGCAACATAGAAGCCTCGTTTAACATAAAAAAATGTGCAAATTGTTCTCTTCTTAACAAAAGAAAGTAACAGCAAGGAAGATTTCTACTGAAGAACATTTTTAAGTCACAGCAAAGTAGACCATCTTCTTTCCAAAATCATCTACAAGGCACTAAGGGTAGAAAATGACAGGTAACATGAGAGACCAATGTTGTTCCTCAGTCAGGTCGAAATATGGGGTATTTTGGTAAGAACTCTATTAATATTACCTGTTGAAGAAGGGAAAAAGACAAGAACAGAAGACAGTAACCAAAAAAGTTCAAAGTTTCAGCACAACTTCCATGAACATTAGCTAATTCTTAAGACTAAATGTATCTGAGGTAGTCTGTGAGGAGGGAATGCTCCCCAGGGTAACAAAGCAGAGATTTTTCCAGTCATTCTGAAATAGAGGGACTCTGGGTGCTTGTCTATTTTAGGGGTGGATCTCTTTCCCTAAGGCCTATACAATCTTCACAGCTACATGTTAAAGTGGATAGGGGAGTGATAGAACCACAGAAATATTTGAAATTCTGCTTTCCTACAAGGTCTTGCTTACAACCATGTGAGATTTAGAGCTGGCAGAAAAAAAAACCACCAAAACAAATCAAAAACTAAAACACAAAAGAAAAGGTCCAACCAAAAATCCACATTACTGTAAAGATGGAATACTTCTGCAAATTTATTTGAATCAAAGGAGTTCTGAATGCCACTGGAAAAGGTGGGTAAGTGTAAGGAACTATGGACTGCTGCTGGTGGGAATCACTCCAATGCAGAAAGTCCCAGTGGGTCTCCCTCATTCCAAATTACAGACCAAACTGCACATTTGTCTGGGAGATCTTTTTGCACAGGGTAACTAGGTGAAGGATTTTCTCTATTAAATCACAGTTCTGTTGAATAGCAATAAGTAACAAGCAATACTCACATATTCCATCATATTGCTAGTTTCACATTTCCTTTTACTCAGCTTCCAGTGCAAACCAAGCTAAGGAAATAATTAACAAAGGATTAGCACAGCCTTGTTTAGATGTGTAATGCAGCAAGCATTAGCAATACTGAATTATTAGGATCTATTATTTAAGATCAGTATAAAGTATGGAATTATGACAAGACTGTAAAATCCTTCATTGCCAATATTCTTAAAGCTGAAAGAAACAAGCACTCTTTTCTTACCTTATGATATAGTCTGTTATTTTCCCATTCTAATAACTTCTGAATTGATCTTCTAGTCTAGAAAGGAAGTCAGAAGTGCATCAGAAATGGTTCAGCAGCTGGTCTCATCCAGAAGGATCTCACTACTGCATTTCTGGCTAAGCTTAATTTACAGTAAGTTAAGTTCTATAAAAGTAGAACAAACCAAAGAATAAATACATGGAAATCTTATCACTTCAACTCCCCACTCCCCCCTTTTTTCAAAAAAGGAAAACACTCCTGGGTTTTTTGTTAATTTAGAATCACTGGAAAAAATTCTAAGATCAAGTCCAGCTTAGGCCTGTGGCTTTTCCAGAGTTCATTTGGTTAGTAAGAGATCTCTTTGAATTTGGTGTTTTTACCTCCCACAGCCAACAAAACAAAGTCTCCTGGCCAAATCCTGCACTCACTGCAGGTGTTCTGCTGAAAACACAGATTTCATACATTTAATTTCCAGATTTTGCTAAGGGAATTGTGATCTGGATCTTGGGAAAAAACCCTCACCACCAAACTCTAGTTCATAACGAATTATTTTCAGCGATTGGCTATCAAATGTGTCCTTCATTTCCTGCTCTTTCCATGACTGTGGAGAGGAGATGATTTCTCAAGTTTCAGAGATTTTGAAGGTCACAAAAAGACAACTATGATGATCCTGCATGGTATACATTTAATTATAATCACTGCATGGTTGTTACCATCCTCACAACCCACAGAAGTGCCATCATTTTCCCTACTTGGTGCATATTCTCTGTAGCCTTGAGAATTTAATATAATTAATACTACACCACTACATGGGCATTTATTTAGATTTTCACTGGTACAGGGATATTAAAAATAGCTTTAAAACCGCAAATACTCCTTTTGTATCTCTCAGGCATAAACCTCTGCAATAATTACATTTATAAAAGCAGTTAAAATGAACTAAAATAAGTCCTGTAACTTTTTAGTGATGCAGCTTTAGTGATGAGCACTTCACCAAGTTAACACATTAATGCACTTCCTCAATATTTACTGCTGTGATAAATCAATTCTAAATGTAAACCACAGAGGTAATTGACTAAAGTGCTTTTCAAATTTATTACTTTGGACCTGATTACAGAAGTTGTCAACTGTGCTGGGGGGAAGTCTTTAGAAAAAAAATTTGTACTTGTTCTTAACAGAAACAGAACAGTAAAATATGGCAAATAAACCCCCGCTCTGAAATGTTATGGTGTCTATTGCATACAAAATAGTGATTTTTAAATTTAAAAAATATTTATTGGGGGGTGGAGGAGTGGGGATGGGGGGTGCGAAGAGGAGAATTAATTTTTCAGTCTCATTCTGCCACTCTTTGAAGGTCATGAAGGTTCAGTTCTACACTCAATTCTTAGACCTTGAGAAGTCCTGGAAATTTGGAGCATCATATATTCCATCCTGTTTTAACTGAGATGAGATCAGCTATTCTTAAAATTATTGAGTCAACTGGTAATTTGGTGTAATTTCAAATTTTTTATATTTTCTAAGATGGAAATCAAAATAACCTTTTGAATGTGAGGCCAAAGCACGGTTTTAAAATAGGAAAGATATTATGAAAAGTTATTTAATCCTACCAATAATTAAAAAATCTATAGAATAAGATGAAACATGGACTCACTCTTTTGTTAAGACAGACCACAGGCCACAGGCTGCAGCCCAGAGTGCAGCAGCAGCACAGGCAGCCACAGAGCAGCCACTTCACGTTGACAGGGAGGTTCTTCCTCAGGCAGGCGTTCACTCGACTGATGCTGGTCTTGAATTCCTCAGGGGCCACCTGCAACAGAAGGGCTCAACTTCAGAGAGGGCCAGCACAGGTGTATTTTCTCAGAAATTGCCTCTACAGGTTAAAATGCAACAGGAAATGACACAATCTTCTAAAGCACTGGTCACCCAGTGAGCCTGAAAAGTCATTTTCCTGCAACAAATTCATTTCTGGTGTGTGCACTGCACAAACCTGAGTTCAAAAGCCAAACATCTTTTAGATGAGCAGCCTCATCTGTAATTTATTGCAGCAGTAATTAATAAATGGGCCTGAACACACAATGGGCCCTGACAAAATCAGAACTGGGACACAGCTGGGCAATACATGCACTGGCTACACTGAGCAAAACCACAGAAGAATGACAGATGTCTGCTCTCCAAGGGAATGGGGGAGCATTGCAGTAAAAATAGGTACCACAGAAAGGAAGAATATTTTCCAAATTAGTGTCACACCAATCTAAGTCTACACTGTGCCTGGGTGAAGGTTCTGTCCACAAATAACTTCCTGAAGTGGCCCATAATTAAGTCACAACTTCCCTTGTGGCTGCTTCCTAAAATAGGGAAGCCTAGAAAGAAATACACTGGATTGTATTTAAGGCAGAGCAAGGCACCTTGTACAGGGTTAGAAATAAAGTTTACTTATTGAAAACTAGCTTTTTGAAATTAAGAAATAAGTATTTTATAACTGTATTGCCACTGCAGAGTCACAGTGGAAGCCCCAGCTCAGAAAGGAGCTCTTTTCTCCAATAACTTCATTTCTCACCTACTTACATACCCCAAATCTCTCATTTCCCTACAGAATCCAAGTCACTTCCATCTGACAAGTCAAACACGGATTTGAGGCAGTGACTCCGAGATGACACCCTTGACTCTAACAAAATCCAGCATTCAAATACACAAAGCAGAATAAATTAGGACCAGGCAGGCACAACTCAGAACAATGAAAAACCCCATCCTTCCTACCTCTTTGCCATGTTGATGCAAATCCCCAGTGTGAGTCTGTACACAAAGCTGTGCAAGTGCTCCACAACCCCCACCCAAGCCAGCCCAACTCTGCTCATCTGACTCTGCAAACAAGGGCAGCAACGCCAACAAAAGTTCATTTAATGACAAAGATCCTTTTCAGCAGGGGCAAAGCCACTGGGCAGGAAATGGAGAGGACCTGATGCTGCTGCCCCTGCCTATTGAGCTGAATTCTTTAAAGCATTGCAGGGAAGGGAGTAAATAAATACATCTGTTTCCTGACCATTCAGGTCACCAGGCACTACAGAGTCAGAGGGCAGCTGGGCTTGCACACTAGCCAGGCCTACAGTTAATAACATGAGAACATAATTTGTGATTATTTTATAGCAGGAATTAATAAATACATAGAAAGTAATTATTTTGCCCCCTCCCATATTAAATAGACTGTTTTGTTTTACATCCACAAATGAAGCAACTAAAAACATTGTCTGTTTTACACGAGACACATTAGTTTAGGAAAAAAGAAATAAAATGATCAAAGAAAACCCCTGAGATCCTTTGTAGTGGGACATCTGCTATGAAAAAAATCCCATTGTAATGTGGCAAACTATCCTGTACTTGCATGTCTCTAGAACAAGGTTTTATGGATTTCTTTGCCAGTGCCAAATCTTGTACTGGGATATAATAAATACCAGATGCACAGAGCAAAACCATTTCATCTTCAATGTGGGAGAGTGTTTTGTAGGAAAGAACATCTGGGCTGGTGGTTTCCAGTAACCTCAGGCAGCTGCTGCAGTCACTGCCTCAAAGTAAACTGAGATTCCTACATTAATTGGCATTTTCAACTCCTAAGGAAATTTCCATGGGCCTTATATTTGGATACCTACAAATGGCACTTTCTTTGATAAATCTTTTAGAATTTTATATTCTGTTTATGTGAAATATAAAAATAAGTAGGTTTTTTTTTTCCTAGAACTCATTTATACTTTTGTAATGAAACTCCCTAGGAAAAGAGAATGTTTCCTTTTCCTTCAGACACAAAGTTTACTGGACTTTGACAGCAACACAGCCCAACCTCCAAATCCAGCTGAACAAACTTGCCAAAGACAATGGAATGGCACAGCCCAGAATTTAGTTTAACAAGAATAATCCTTATCAGTGGTAACATCCAACACAAAGAGAACTCAACCAGATTCTCAGATCACAGATGGCATAAAAATTTGGGACCTAAGAAGAAAGCCTAGGGAGATTCCCTTTCCTGTGATAATTTCTAGGGAGTCACTGTTCACATCAGGTTAACATGTTCCTACATTTTAAGATGAAAGGTGAAGTATTCTCATTCCTGCAGAGCAAATGGCTAAACCAGAAACCAATTTTGAATGCCACTAAGCAAAAGAAAATTCCCATTTCAGGAGTTTTGGTTTGATGTTTATCTTACTACAATAATATGAAAACACCACTACCAAATATTTTCACCAAATATTTTCAAGTAAAGGTGAATCTCTTGGCTACGACATGAGATGAAATTACTTAGGATGCTTTTGACTAACCCCAACTATTGGATTGTTTCTGGCTTTAGGAAATCAAACCACAACAAATATTTCTGTCACTTATGACACATATTCATCTGAAACTAAAGGAACTGGAGAACAGGATAAGCCTCATGTTGTGATAAAAAGAACAAATCACAATAGTTTATAGCTCAGTGACAGTTAAGCAATGTTTCGCAGTGATTAAGAACAAAATACCTGTAAATAATTGTTCTAATCTAATAATGAAACTGAATACAAATGAAAGTCACCACAGAACTGTTGATTTTCTAACACAATTTTAACTCCTGCCTTCTTGCAGGTACAGCTTTTGAAAGGTGTATGTGAAAGGGCTGACGAATTTCAAATAAACAGAATTACCAGCTCCTCCTGCACAAAGACAGCTCCCTAAGAAAGCTCAGTTTTGAGTAATTCTGGAAATCTATTGGAGAGTTTGTGTCTGGCTCTTGAAAAGAATGAGATAAGCACTTTGCTCCTGGCTGTGCTGTACACCTTAGGAAGGGACACTAGCTCCTTTTAGGGGGGAAAAAACAAAACCAAAAAAAAACATAAAAGGAAAGGAGGGGGTGTCATAATATTTTACAACAGGATGCAGAGGATCTCCAAACACAGGAAGGGAGCCAGCAAGGCCCAGCAGGCCTGATCTTTCTCCTTCAATCACCATGATCAGCAGCCCTATCAATCACACGGCACAACGGCACCACAATGCCCAGCCCTCACTTTATGGCTCCCCCTGCCCTGCACTGCACACTCCTCTCTGGGCAGGACCCCTTTTGTTTCAAGATCAGAGCAGGAAATTCCACTTTTCCCCTTCAGGATCACTGCCTCCATCATCTTCTGGTCACCTGGAGCAGTGTGTGCTACTGTGCTCACTATCACAGAGAATATTTTGTTAAAAGCTTGTTTAAGAGAATTAATAATCCCGTAAACCTGTAGCACACAGAATTTAAATTTAACCAGCACTCCAATTTAGGCCAAGGTCCAATTACATTATTAAAAGTTAAATATTGCCTCTGTATTAAGTGTAGTCAAATCTTTTCTTAATGTTCCTCTGAAACAAAGTCTGGCTTGGGGTTTACAAACCAGGTGAGTTTCTGTCTCATCCTGCAAGACAAATATTAATCCAATTGAACTAGCTACGCCAAACATCTGATGTACCTGGGATATGCCTTTCCTTTATTATTTTATTGTCTATGCTTTACCCTTAAATGTACACATTCACCTCTCCCAAGGAAAGCAACAAATGAAGTCTCAAACACTGAAGATGTAATTACAAGCATGTAGCTCTAGGCTAACCTACAACAGCTATGCAGTGTCTGTAAAAACTGGAGACTGAGAAAATGGGTGAAGGAGGAGGGGGATTCCAGATTTCAGAAGAAGAAAATCAAAAAGTTTGCTGCCATCACTATGTGGATGGGCAAACTGAGGGCAGAAAGCTTAAGGAAATTACTAATACAAGAATGTGGCACAAATCCCAAAAGTTTGTGCTTCTGGGAGAAAGGTGTAGCTACAGAGTCTTCTCTAATTAGGATTTTCAAACTGCTTTAAAAACCTACATCTTTTACATCTGTATTTATTCAAAAGAAAACCAGTTCCACCAAGAAATCCATCCAGCCCATCTAATGGCTTCATCCTTACACTCCATTAGCAGATGGGATTTATTATTAATATCAATTCACAGGAAACAGCAAAGCCATCCAACTTAATGTTACACAGGCAATATGAATAAACAATGACATTGTCTTAGAGTAGCTAAGGAGCAATGCAAATTCAGAGTAAACATTTTAATCCAAATTTGTAAATATAAACAGTCACTGTTATTCATAAAATTTGATTTAATAAAAAACAAAAAAAAATACATTTTAACAGCAGAGGATGTTAAAGCGGAGTCTCAGTTGACTATGGTATTGATTATTGTGAATTACTTAACAGGGTATTTGAAGAAAAACTTCTTACTGGAAAAAAAATACTGAACTTTCATTTTCAATAGGGATTAAGATGATTGACTGCCTCAACCAGAGAAAGAAGAAAATTCTTTATTTCTTGCAATTGACTGAAGTATTAAAAACTGAAAGTCCCATATTAAAAACTGGTTTTTAATGTCTTTCATAGCAGTTCTGACAGGCAGTAAGAAAAATGTGTTTACTATCTTATTTCATTGGTGTTCTCCCCTGACAAAAGGGAATTCACTTCCTTGCTCAGAAAGCCCCTCAAATCCACAAGACAACAGAACACCAAGATTCTCAGCAGAGGAGCATCCCTGTATACAGCAAATCTCTACCCATGCCACTCCTGTAGCACTGATCACACCCACAGAACAAGAAGGGTAAATGCTTACAGAAGAATTTCCTCTTTTCTGTCTCTGCTAAATTATGTCCAAGCACTCAAGTGAACTTTAAATTAAGCTTTTGTTCACTGTCTATTTAACAAGAGGAGGACAGTCAAGTGGAAAATGTGACAGCCACTGATGCTGGTATTAAAAAGTATAGGCCTGGTTGTAGGTTGGTTTTTTTAATAACCCAAATATATTTTAGAGAGACAGAAAGAGATGAAATAATATCATTAAATTTAGTTTTAATCTTTCTTGCCTGGGATTTTCTACAGGCTTATTTATAATAAACTACAAGTCGAGAAGAAGAACATAAAAATAGTTTTTTCCAGAATGTATTGTGGCTGTTCAGTGATCCGAAAGAGCTTCCCAGAGGAGAATAAGCCTCAGACAAGGTGGTGAAATGCAAAATGTTGTCAGCAGCCCTCACACTGGAATCAGTAGAATTTGTCTGAGCTCAGTGAGATCCTAAAATTCCCAGGCTGATTTTCAGCACCCAAAAACTCCAAGCAGAACCTGCTTTTCAGGGGTACTGCTGCCAGAACAGATGGACAACCTCAACACAAGGGTTTTATTCATTGTACTCTGGTGTGAAAATGCAGGAGGAGAAAGCCCAGATGGATCTGGCAGAAGCAGGAGCAACCACTCAGCTGTGTTTAGTGGATTGTTGGTATGACTCAACCTCTGCAAGGGGCTGCAGAGGGAGTGCAGCTCTATGGGATGACATGAGACAAAGTAGAAAGAGCCAAATAAACTTTATTCTTCCCAAATTCTGGAAAAGATACACGAGGGATATATAAATCAAAGCAAAAACAAAGCACTAGACACTGAAACAGCAAGAATAAAAAAAAAATCAAGAGAAAAAGAATTAAGCAATTAAAAGATTAAAAAAATACAATTACAAAAATTATTTAAAACTAAGAATTAAGTGAAGGTTGAATTAATAGCTACAAATTACAGTTTCTTACACTTGCATTAAGTAAGATGACAGGACTCCAGAGAAAGCAAGAGACTTGTGTCACCACTAATTTTCAGAACTAAATGGTATTTGTGAAAATGTACTAAAAACCTACTTAATTTGTAGACTTAACACTATGTTTTGTTCTGTAAAGCTTCAGATAAAACAGATTCACTTCCAAAGATTTGTCTAAACAAACTCAAGGCTTGGCAGGCATACTCAGAAGAGAGGTCTAGTATTTGTACTGATTTAATTCACCCAGGAGGGAGCACAAACTCCAGGTATTTAAAAAGCAAGGTTAAGTGAGTGTTGCTTTCATGTCTGCATGGAAACAGTCAGATCCATGGTAAGCTTTGCTGTGTTTGGAATGTCCATAATAGTAACAATCACAGCAAATCCTCCCTTCTTTTTTCCAGCTTACACTGAGGAACTGGGCAGGGAGCAGCTGGGTCACACAGGCCACAGGTAACAGTTTTTAGTGGGTTCATGCTCAAAATATCCAACACAGAAACCACTGGATGCACTGGCTCCTCCCATTGAAAAGAACAGTTTAATCTCACACTTACCTTCCCTGTCAGAACAGAAGGAAATTCTGTATCAAACTTGTTGCTCAAGCCAAACCTTGAAAACAAAAGAGACAAACAAAATATATTCCACCTAACTTACTTTGTTTCCCTTAACAAAAAAAATGTAATAAGAGTTTTTACTTTAAAAAGAAACCACTATTAATTTCTTTTGCCCTTACATTTGCATTATTTCATGAGCTTTTGGTTTAAGTTAATACAAGGTCTCATGTGCCAGTCACTCATTTCCAGACAGAAACACAGCTTGGTGCCTTACTTCATGCCTTACTCCAGAAGTGCAAAAATTCTTTTCCAATTGGATGGCAGCAAGTTTAAATCTTTGACTTTTGTAAGAAAAAACCCTCCAGCTATAAAATCCCAGGTTTAACAACCCTTTTACTTTCTTACACGTGCAATTGCGCCACATGCGACAGATGAAGTTTGTTTTAAGAAACCCATTCATCATCATCTTAGAAATTTATAACCATGTGGTTTTAAAAACTTCCTTTGGGCAGATTTAAGGTACCTCGTAAGAGCCTACACAAAGGAGACTTTTACAACAACTGTGAACTTCAAGAAAATTAAGTTTTGGGTACCACTGTGGCTGCTCTTCACTGAACTCTTTTGGGGTTTGAGCAAAAGGTTTTCATTATAAGCAGTGAAAGCTCCAGGGAGCTGGATTTGGCTTGTAAACCTGTTACCACTTATTCCAAAACCCCTAAACCTTTAAAATTCAGTAATTTAACAAAATACAGCAGCAGCTGGCCCTCAGCTACAATCTGTATGTTTGATGAAAGTTAAATATATTGTACATCAAGTCAGCTCTGCTGAACTATCTCCTGAGTATGTGTTAAAAAAAAAAATACCTGAAAGAATCACTGCCAAAAAGAAGGAGCACAAATACATCTGGTATTGTAGTAGTTACTGAAGAAACAAACTTTGCTTTGAGTCAAACTGACACCTGCCATACTCCAAACTGGTCCCTGGTACCAATACCACTATGACTGAAATAACACAGAATTGTGGAATGGTTTGGGTTGGAAGGGACCTTAAAGGTTCCAACACCTTCTCTTGGACATCAGTGCCCATCATTAGATCACACATACACACTCCTGTGCACTCTGTAATACCCCAGACAATGGAAATTGTTCCCAAGTAACAAAAAGTCAAAACAACCTTCAAGAGAACAGAACTCGTACTGTCTCTAGAAATCCAGTAACTGAAATGTTTGCCAACAACACTGGTGAAGATCAGTCCAGTCCTTTGATGAATCATTTAAGTTAGAGCCTCTTGTAAAGAGCAGTAGCTGTGTAAAACATTACAAAAACCCCAAACAGTAAAAACAGTAAGATTTCAGGCAAGTACAAAGGTTACTAACATAGCACATTTCCATTCTCTTTGTAATCTGGCAAGGCAGCCTCCACATTTTGTACCTTTTCAAGCTGAAATCTTCCAGGTTTTGTAATGTTACATATTTAGTTTTAAGGAAGCTTACTTAGAGAGCAATGAAGTAGTCTTTTCAGTCTTAAAAAAAAAGACTAAAATTATAAAGCTTGCTTTGAGGAACACAAGTTTTCAGTGCAGCTGCAATGGAGCAACCTGGAATGATCACAAAGTAGAAGCAATCAGACAACACTATAAAAGAACTACTGGAAAATTCAAGAATTATTTACTCTACCCATCTAACAGACCAATTCCACTAAATCATGCCAAAGGTCCATCTTGTCCACAACACCGATTTTTACAGTGGCCAGGAGCAGCAGCTTAGGAAATGGCAAAATGGAAAAAAAAAAAGCAAACATGTACCAGCTGTTCCTCAGAACCTTCCTCTGACCGTCCACAATTCAGAGTTCAAACACTTCCTAAGCCACAGGTAGTGCCTTTTATCTCATTGATCAAATACACTCATAAAAATTCCCATTGCACCCCAATTTCCATAAAGAACAAGATAATTAGTGCTTTCTGATTAATAAATCTGATTAGGAATGCAAGATCACAATGTGGTTTGGGTTCAATTTCAAAGCTGATGTCATGAAACATATTCAAACACCCAAATTTTTATTAGTTGCTAAAACACTCTCTTCAGTTGCAGCACATCCAGGAAACCCGAGTTACAGAAAGGTTTCTCTCACACTAACACCTGTGAGTGACTAAGGAATATAACTTTACATTTTAACTACGCTTAAAATACTATACTTGGTCAGAATCACTGGTGGCCTTTAGCACAGTTTTACCAAAACTAGAAGTTTTACAGACTATTCTGTGATTATTTACTACAGGGCTTAGAAATATTAAACTCCTGTTAGATGGTGGCTCAACAACCAAATAAAATAAAAAGATTGAAGCAGGATGTTATACAGTTGTACAACTTTACAGGCAACTTTGTGAAAGTACTGAAGTGTTATTAGAACCTTTCATGTAAAGAAGTTAAAATCTAAAGTATTGATCAAGAGGTATTTAACTTAATTAGACTTCCTAAAACAGACTAGTGATCTAGCATGAGCAGCCTATGATCTTCTAAACTTCAGCATCATGATTAAAAATCATGATAACATAAATTCCAGTAGCTGTCCCTTAAGTCATTTAAACCAGCAGTTGGTGGTGATTTATTTCTGGGCCAGTTCTGTGACTCCTCAGTGCAAGCTGCCCAAAGTGTAACATTTAGAATTTCAGATCAGTCACCCACGTCCTGTGGTTGCACTTTTCTCACTGCATGGCAAGTACCTCTAAGAGCCAGGCACTGTCACCTAGAGGCTGCAACAGAACTAGGATGACCTCACTTGCCAGTTCTGGCCTTCTTTCCCTGTTTTCATGGATGGCATCAGGCAAATCCCATCACCTCATTTTCCCCCATCTGTAGAGTGGTGAGAACACAACTTGTCCTAGGGAGCTATAATAAGAGAAATGCATAAATCCCTCAGTTAAAGGCTGAAATGAACATCCTGAATCACCAGTTGCAAACCTCACCTGCAACAGGTACCTCAAGATAACGTTTTTTTATTAGTTTACAAAGCAGGAGCTCAGGTTTTCTGTCCCAGAACTGAAACAGGAAGAGTTTGGAAATGCTTTCTTACATCTAGAAGAGAATATTTCAAGGTGCTTTGCCTTTTTATTTTGTTTGACTTAAACTTCACCTCATTCTCAGTTCTCCCACTCCTGTATTTATAGATAGTAATCAGCCTTACTAGACTGCACAAGTTAAACCTGTTAAGTGAAGCTCTTGGAGAGCACAGTTTCTAACACAGCTCCTTTCCCCACACCTAATCCAGGTTATGTTTAACCTCTCTGCAAGAGTGGAGCTCAGATCCCACACTGCTCTTTATGAGGTATCAGCTGAGTTTTGGCCAACATTAGAGGGTAAAGATGACATTCCTCAAGAGCCCTGAACTGAAATCTCCTTGAACATTTAACATTCCCCAGTTCAGAACATTTTCCTGTGCAGCCAACAGAACTATCCAAGAATCCTTACCCACGGATGATGTTTTGGAAAATTAAGTCTTTGGTAACGGGTGGAAAGCTGAGGTCATTTGCTATTTTAAATTTGTGGAAGGTGGAACAATATCAAATAATACTCAAATGTTATCTCAACTGGCTCTTCCTTCCCCAGCTGATGAAAATAAACTTTTCATTAGCACCTGGACTGTGGGTCCCTGGGGCACTCCAACAGAAAACAGGCTAGAACACCAAAAGTTAACTTCTAGCCAAGACTAGGAGGCTTGCAGACTTCAGCAGGAAGCTGGAAACTAATGGCAAAAATATGTTTAATGGCTATTTCATTACCTCATTACCATCCATCCACATGGACTTAATGACATGGAAAAATTATAGCAGATAAACACAACCCTATAACCAGGTTACAGTTTGCTTACTGCTCTGTTTTTGGAAGTTATTGCCTTTGCTTTGCTAGGCATGACTCAGTCTTCACTACAAATGTCTGTATGGAGATTCTTGGATGTACCAATCAGTCACACTATGGAAGAAACAGCAGACAAAGTGTTTATAACTCATCAAAATGGAATTGCAGAAGAAAAGGCATTTCCTAGGACCTAGTAATTTATCTGTGCTAAAATTTAAAAGCTTTCAAAAACAATAAGTATGACAGAATTTTTTCAAAGAATCCTGGACAAGATGAACATAGATTTTGCTAACCATTTTTACACATGTTTTCTCTGACTAAAATAAAACAAGGACACTTCAGATGGTCACTCTTACCACACACAGGGGTAGAAGGGCTGGCAAAATAAAGTGGGAAAACCAAGATCCTGCTAAAATACCCTCACAAAACTCATTAAATTTATATTAAGTACTGTTGGATACTGCAGAATAGTTGCTCTGTTAGAGCAAGCAGCTCACTGACAAGGTCATAAGAATAAAAAGTCTCTTCCAAGAAACTAACAGTGTTTGAGTCTACCGACTTAGGAGTTTCAAAAGAGAACTGGATATGAAAAGCTGAAGCAGATGACCCTGGAATTTGAGAATTATCCTTTATCTAAAAGCTGAAAGTATTCAAGAAGGCCAATGTCAGGTGAGGAACAGGAGACATCTGAAACAAAAATCCAAAGAAAACAATGGCTTTATGAAGATAATTGTTTTTCTTTTTGTAATAATGTCTGACTTGTAAGGACAGACCTTTTCATTAGCAGTAGCCCAGACAGGTTCAGCAAACAAACCCAGGTTTTCCTGGATGCCATTTCTCCCTTCAGTAACTGGAACAGGCTGCTTCTGCAGCCAACTAATTTCAAAAACAGCAGCCTCTGTGTGATCAAAAAGTGACAGTTCCAACACACAAACTCTTTGGGAAGCAAACCAGTTCCCATTTAACAAGTCAGCATTATGCACTCCAGTGCCCAGGGTTTACTTGCATTTTATTGGTAACATCCAATAACTGTTTTTATCAGTATAAGGAGATTTAAAAATACAGCATGAGCTGATAAAAGCTGCCTCCTATCATGCAGGTAGGTCCTGTTACAGGAAGAAAGCTGAGACGGATGGGAGAAAGGGAAAATACACTGGATGTGGATTCAGTTCAGGTGGTTACAAGGGCATGTAGCCAGCTAAGGATTTCCACTTCCCTGACAATAGTGCTTTTCTTTGATGTAAACATCATTAATTCTTGGAGATGCTCCTGCCCATCCCAAAAAGATGCTGGAGCCTAGAAGGAACTGTAAGTAACATCACTAACAAAAAAAAAAATCACAGAAAGGAAAGCAGATGAGTGTGTAATATTTTTTTCCAGTTCAGCACTTCAAATCAGGTAGCTCCTAAGATGGGTATTTGGTATTCTGAGCATCTTGCTTGTGTTCCACCTCTCCTTTAGTCAGGCCAGCAGCTATTTGGGGTGAGGACACAAAGAAATTCCATCTGCACGAGCAAATGCACTGCGGTGCAGCAGAGCAACTCCCCACTGGCACCAGCTCAATGCAACCCTGATCCAGGCTTCCATGAGAACACAGCTCCAACACCACTTCCCATGGCATGGGAGAGCCTTCCCCACCCAGTGCTTTTGCTGCAGGGACTTAGATCACACTGCACCTATTTACAGAGAGAAATGTGAATTTTATGCAATCCAAAGACAGAGCCAAAGCAACACAAGCTTGGTAGGTCTTTGCAATACATACACGTCAATACCCCCCTCCCATGAAAATTAACATGACAACCAACAACTTGTTAAGGATGCACTCACTACTATTAATTCTTCAGCTTGCTGGAGCAGGAATACTAAGAAAATCCCTACTAGTAAACATTACATATAAGGAAACACAGCTTGCTCGTCTTCTGTTCAACTGTTTAAATGAGCAGCAAACATTCTGGCTCACGCTGTGTTCCAGTGATAAAAGCACTCAATCTAAACCAAACTCTCAACTAAGTTTGGGGCAGATAAAGTACAGCACGGGCAGGAGCCTCCTCTGCAGTGCAGTGTGGGGGCTCTCTGGCTCGGCTGTGGCACACAAGGGTCACAGCGAGATGGTTGGAACAGGCTGTTCGTCCTCGCATCGCCTGGACTTTGCTTTTTATCTAACAAATTGTTTGGATAAAGAGGAGCAACCAGGGAGGGCTGCCAGGGATGCGCTGCAGCCTCTGCACCCAACAGCCAACTCCGGCTGCTCATTCACGGCCGGGGCTTTCGTCGAGCTACCGGAAAATACCCCGTTCACAGCAAGGTTCCCCTCACGGAGGGGAGCGGGGCGCAGGGCTCTGGGCCCCGCGGGGCGGGAGGCCGGGGCCCACAGGGCCGGGGCGCGGTGCCCCCGCTGCCCTCACCCCACCCGGCGCTCCCGCCCGGCTCCTCCGCCCCGCCACACCGGCCCCTCACGCTGCCCCCGCTCCTTCCTTACACGGTGATGTGCCCGGCGCCCCGTACCGCTACGGGATCGGGCGCGTCGCGGGGCCGGGGCAGCTCCTGGCTCCGCACCACGGGCTCGGGCTCATCCTGCTCCTCCTCGTCCTCCTCCTCCAGCTCGTAGATCGTGTCGAAGTCCGCCATATTGGGCAGCAGGACGCTCATCGCCGGCCCTCCCGCCGCGCCTGCGCAGCGCGCGCCGGGGGCGGGGCCGCGCCTCGGCCGGGGCGGCGGGCGGGCGGGCAGCGCGCAGGCGCAGCGCGGCTGTGGCGGCGCGGCTGTGGCGGCGCTGAGGGGAGCGGCGCGGGGCTGGCCGCGTCACCCCCCGCCGGCGGTGGGCAGCGGCTTTGCGGCCGCTGTGGGTGGCCGGAGGCGGCCGCTCAGGTGCGGGTGTGCCCGCCCGCCCCTCGCCGCTCCCGGGCGGCGGGTAACGAGCCGGCACGAGGAGCTGCTGAGAAAGGAGTTAGCGCTGGTGGTTATAGCGGAGGCGGAATAACCTTATGGAACTCTGAACTTGTTTTCAGAGCCTCCCTCTAAGCCTTCCGTGTACAAGAAGCGGGATATCTCCGCTACCGTTAGCGTTTATAACTCCCCCGGCCTCCCTTCCCTCACCTCAGGTGCACGACGGTCTCGAGGCGGCGCGAGCTTCTCCCGACGGGAATTTTAATTTGCTGCTTACAGGGGATCCGGATTAAAAACCTCACTGGACTTTAATTTGTTAAAAAAAAAAAATCACCCCTGAACCTTCGGCGTACAAGGGACCTGAATATCTGTGCTGAATATACCGCATTTATAACTCCTCCGCGTGCCCCTTCCCGCCCCTCAGGCGCGCGAGCGGCTCCTGAGGGGAGGTGGGGACAGGTGCTGATCCTCCTTTATTTTAACGTCTTTTCCAGATGTGTTTCTGCCATGGTTTTAATAAAAACAGCCAGGTAGCGCTTTTTTTCCCTTCCCCTCCTGTTTGTGCCGGCTGTGTCGCTCCCCGCGGTACCTGAAGATAAGGAAAAGCGAGGGTTTTGGAGGTTTCTCGGAGTTTTGGGGTTTGTCGGTGGGTTTGGAAAGTGAGTTATGTACAGGGTAATGGGGTGGTGAGAGAGAAGAAAATTCACATAGGAACAGCAAAACTTGGGAAAAAATATTCTCTTAGAATACTTCAGGACAATACCCCCATCAGCACACAGGTGTAAGCTATTATTTGGGTAACAAGCACTTAATTACTTCCCTACTGCAAATGGAAAATAATCAAAAAACTACTGGTGTTTGTAATTGCAATAGAAGAATGAAAAACTAAATTATGAGCGGGTTGTTTCTTCTTCTTAGTGTTAGTGTAGCTCCTATAAAGTGTTGGCTCTGGTTTGTGTACAAATCAGAATTCCTGACCTCCAGGAACTCTAAGGAATGAGCTCACCTCCTCCTGCATGAGGTAAAAACGGGTCTCCATCCCTGTCTGTTGTTTCCAGGAAAATGTTTCCCTCATAAATAATTTTTATTGTTTTTCAGGAGTTTCTAGACTGCAGCAAAATGCAGGTGACTTGACAGTGGAAATTGTTGCCTCCGAAAGTAACATTTTATGAGCTACAGTTTTCTCAGTGCTGCATGCTCTTACTTCAGCACATTATCCATCTTATATGGAGCTGCAGGTAAATCACACTCTAAGCTAGGGGAAAAAATGAAGAGGCAAATTGTTATAAAATGAAATTTTGTTCTCCTATTTTTGTCAAAATACTTTATTCTTATTTAGTGTTGAATGTTGCAGTAAATTGCAGAGAAGGTAATTAATTGACCAAATACTGAAAATACATCCTGTTTAGAAACATGATAAAAAAGGAGGAAATTATTCTATACTTAAGGATATGATATTTTTTCTACTGATCTCATCTTTATGTAGACTTATAACCAATGGAAAGAAGGTGTTGAAACAACTCAAAGTTATATATAGGAGTATTAATAAGGTACTGGTCTTTATTTTACTCTCAGTTAAATTCTGGATGTTTGCCTTAACTGGTGTGAAATGCAAAAAGGTGAGTGTTGTAACTGAGAGCACTGGAAGAAATGACAGTTCTGATGCTGAGCATTTACATTGTGGGCTTTAATATTCAGTTGAGATTGTCTTGCTTGATGGCTGCTTTGGTGAACTGTCCCTGGGAAAGGTCCACAGAAAGATACAAAAATACAAGCACAGAATGGTCTGGGTTGAAAGGGGACTTTTAAGCCGTGGACAGGGACACCTTCCACCATGCAGGGTGCTCCAAGCCCCATCCAGCCTTGGCTTGGACACTTCAGGGCTTGCATGTGTTCAGTGTTTTTCCAATCAAAATGTCTTGAAAATTTCACAAGGATGAAAGAGTGAGGGGCAAGCAGAATGTGTGCTGGAAATAATGAAGTGAAATAAATCCCATGAACTTGTCTGCAAGGATGTACAGCTGTCACATTCAGCATGACAGTGGTGGCACTCAGGTGTTAGGGCAAGGTGTGGCGAACAGGAACACATTCAGCACAGTCTTGTGTTTAATCAAAAAACCTCCATTCATTAAAAGCATTTAATGCAACCTGGGTTTGGGTTTAATAAACAAGCCAATGTTACAGACATTTAAATGGACATTGTGCCACAAGGACACATGTGGTGTGGCATTAAGCTCCAAAGCAGGCGGTACAATAAATTGCTGAATTGAGTGTAAAATGAAGCATATATTACTGTGTGACCTCGTTATAATGAGGGTCTAGGTGTTAACAAAACAAGAAGTGTTTTTAATTGGAAAAGGTACTTTGCTATAGCATCTTCATTTTTAACAACTTGTGCTTTTAAATAGACTGAAGTCAAAGATCAGCTGAAGTTTCAGTAGATTTTTTTAATGTGTATGTGCTCTTTCCCCTAGGAACAATGACCATCTGGGTGAAAATAGACTATTTTAGAAAAAACACCTTTTGTGTCCCATGTCTGTATTTAAAGAATGTCTGTTTAGTATTGGGTTTGAGAGGTAAATACTACAGGGAAGTTTTTCAGCATGACTTATCAAACTTTATGGCTTCAAAGGAAGAAACAGAAGCTTCATTTTCAGTACTTCCTTTAGGATGCTGTTTATTTGATGAAACTATTATGCCATAAAAACGGAAAGATTTGTGAAGGATGATGGTCTCTGGCAACGTTTATCCACACAAATCACTTCCTTCTTGGAATCAGAAGTGCTCTTATATAGACCATGAAACACAAAGAGCAGAAAAACAGGAGTTAAACCAAAGCACAGTATTAAAAACACTGTTGGGAGATCATGGAAAGGGAATGCTAATGGGCCTGAGAGATTCTGAGTCTTCTTCCAATGTCTTTTCCCCGTTTGTTCCACACAAATCATCACCACACAGGCATTCTTCAGGAGGAAGAACATGCAACACATGATGTCAGGTTGGCTCTCAGAATCTCCTCATTTCAGACAGGAAGAGGTTGTTGGATAATGGGAATGTGCTCTTGGGGTTTGGAGAATGTATTATAAGCCTGGTGGGCAAACCCTCATGCTTCTTGATCAGCTAATGCAAACTCTTTTCCCAAGGTGATTTACAAGTTCTCATTATTTTGTTCAGAAGTAGAAATGTGGAACTCATCAGGCAAATGTGGGTGTGCTCATTTGTTGAAGAAAGGCAAGTCAAGAGTTGCATGTGAGGTTCAATGAAACTGATTTTGTGATACAAATATGTTCTAATGTCTGGAAGGGTTATGGCTTTGTGCAGCTCTGTGCTGCCTATGCTGAAAATGCCTGATGTAGATTAAATTTCAAAAATAATCTAAGTTTCAAGTGGTTGTCAAGTTTCTGATCCAGGGTATTTTTTTTTTTTTTTTACCAGGATGACTACTACAAACAGCCAATTAGGTGTTTAAATTATGCTGTCTTTGTAAAGTGATATTGTAATTATCTTATAATGAGATACTTTCCTATTTCTAGTCTAAGCTATCTGTAAGTAGGGGCACATCTGTATTTTTCTTTATTTTCTCCCACTGATCAATATTTAGAAGTTAATTTATAAAGCAAATTTACAAAGTGGTGCTACACTGAGTGCCAGCAAGAGCAGTTTGTGTCAGAGGCCCTTCTTGATGAAGGATTTCTGGACAGTGGGACTAAGGAGAGCAGTTCTGCCAAAGGTTTGGCATCTCTCATAAGGAGTCTCATGGTTCAGATAAATGTCAGAAGGGGTTTGCTGGCTGCTGGAATTAGACAGTTGTGTGATGCAGAGTTTTCTTTTGATATCAGCATGGTGTTAAAGGGGCTCACTACCTTGCAAACTGGAACCACAAGTCAATCAGCTGAATTCAAACAGTGATGGTTTTCTATTTACATACACTGAGAAACAGGAAACTTGAAGAGTTTGGGGAAGAGACCCACTGGGTACAAAAGATGGCATTTGATTTATTATTATTTTAATTGCTTAACAGTGCTAAGGGAGAGTATAACTAAAGTCCCTGGAGCAGTCTTTAAAGGAAGGAAGAAAAATATTGAAAAATGTTGTTTTTAGCCTTTAATGTTTCATCCATGTAAACACAAATTTAAATACAGGGGCTGATCACATCTGCTGAAGTTTCTCCTTCACAGAAGCAATGCTGACAGGTCAAACACAGCTGCCCAGAAAATGGTGGAATGCAAGGACTGTGTGGTGCCTCCATCCAAGTACACATCCCAATCTCGTGTTCCCATGCTGGCAGAGCATGACCATGGATGGGCTCCTGCCAGGCTGGCCTGGAGTCCTAAAGGGGCCTTTGAAATGTGCCAGCATGAAGTGCTCACTTTATATTTTGGTTTGGGATGATGTTTTCTGGCTCATGGCATAGCTGCAGTCTGATGAAGTGTCTAAGGCCTGCAAGAGGAAGGGTAAGGATTTTCTTTGAGCTGCTTGCCATTTTCCCCTCCCTCTGGCTGTCCTGAGGTAACTGTATGATGCTTGTACCCTCAACTGTCTGCTCTGTTTCTGCTAGCTGTTAAGTTCTGCACCTTTAAAACTAGTTCAGAGAGCAAAGGGAGAAAGAAGAAGCGAGGAGTTTGTTATCAAAAGCTGCACTTGCTCCCCAGCATCCTTCTCCTAGACTGTGTGGACAGCAGGGGAGAGCTCTCCTTTGTTTTTTAGTTAGTTTTTTTGCTAGCTAAGGCAGAGAAGTTCCCCAAACTGTGGTTTTTCTTTTTCTTAGAACAGTTCAAACCTGCTCTAGACTAAAAACCCAGAAAACCACCAAAATCTCACATCTGTAGCCCACCAGGCAGAGATGCTGCATTCCAGTGCTGGAGGGACTGATAATTGAGTGAGCCGAGCTGCACCTCACAAAAATTTTCTACCTTTGTCATGTGTTCAAAACAATGAGAAGATTGGTTGCTTTGTATTGTTCATTTTTTATGCTAGTAAATACCTATTAAATAAACAGTTTTTTTCCACTTTTCTCCAAAGAAATCTTTCCCAAAACAAATTAAAAGAACTTATATTTGCTTTCTAAAAAAACCCCAACTCAAAAGTTTCCTCCAAAATTTGCCCTAAGCCAGGACACTCATCAGTATCTTCCTCCTGAGCTGATACTCTGCAATTAATCACTCTGATGGAGTTTACTAAAAAATATACTGATTATTCTAAAAGAGTTTAATAATTTTTCCTTAGATTATTTTGAAAAACAACTGTGCCACTGCACTTAGGTTGAGAGGGACATTATGATCCATATTGGGGGTAGTTATGCACAGCAAGAGAAAAGGAGAATAACTTCTTGACTTAACTGTAGTCAGGGAAGATAATCTGATCCACTCTGTAGTTTAGAGATCATTTTCTAGTAGATGAAAGAGATTCTCCCCTAAGTATTTATTAATATATGCTTGGGATATATTTAAAACACATTTGATTGATAAAATTTGGGATTAAAATCAAGAAAAAGAGAAACAGTTTTTATTGACAAGGCTGATACTAAACATGCCAGAAGATGTGCTTTGTATCCCATTCCAACTCTAAAAACATCTAAAATGGGCTCATTTAGAGTGATTCCTTTATCAGCTGTGCTGGTTCTGAGTGCAGTCAGTGGCTTCAGTGGCTCCTCTGAGCAGTTTGTCAGGGCAGGGTGGCGTTTCCTGACTGCCTGGAGCTTGGTTAGAATCTGCAAAATGGTGATTTGAATATGTTGAATGTGAACTTGGTAAATATCTGTTTCATTTCAATGTTGTCATAAATGAGGAGGGAAATCTGATTTCTAATACAGAAATATAATGACTGGTCTGTTGTGTGTTATAGCTGTACTTGCTATTCCTTCTTGTAGATGTGAAAACTGATCAGAGAAAAACAAATCTGAAAACTAGAAGTTTTCCTTCTCTCCATTTCTGTGCCACTGCTAAGCCTCACAAAAGCCCTCTCCTGGTTTCCATAGAAATGGCCTGTCTGCTGATTGGAGGTAAAGGTTCATTTCCCTTTCTTCTTGTATATGTAAAGTCTGAGTTTCCTGAGAGATTGTTTTATCCACTGCATCCTTCATGTATAGAAGGGCAACCCAGGTAGAGGGGCTGGTGGAACTGGGGAAACTTCCTCTCCCAAGGAAAAAAACTGGATTTATTTGACTGAAGAGCAGAGAAAAAAGGCTTGTGTGTGTCACATGTGCATTTCTGTGCATCGGAACAGAACCAGCTCTGTGTGTGCATGCTCCACAATGTGCTCTTGCTCCTATAATTTTCCTGTGATCCCACTGGAACATCAGCGAGCAGATTTAGGAGATCCTGAGTTAAAGCCATACAGATGTAGTCTCAATTCCTCACTGGGCTGAGTTTTATATACACAAGATTTTCTGTTTACAGTTTGTTTGCATTAGAATACACCCATTTCTTTGAACCATATGATAGGAGATGACTAGAAAATGTATTGGGGAACCACCCACAAATTGTTTACTGTGAGTAAGGTCTTAATCTATGCTACAGGATTTCTTCCTAGTTTAGTTTGAGACATTTATGTCTACAAAAATAAAATTCAGAATTTAGTTCTGATGAGTGTTATTCTTCTAACTTTCAATAAAATTGCTTTCACTGAGTTACTCTAACAGAGTTATTTTAAAAATAAACAGGAAATCATGAGGCATATCCTCAAATTTGTTATCTAGTGTTTTGAATCCAGATGATGAGAGTTTTGACAATTCTGCCCATAGTGTTCAGTGCATTACTGATGCTCATTGACATGAAGAAAAGCAGAATTTATTCTGCTGTTTCTGAGATCGAGTTTGATGTTGCTGAAATAAGTGATATATTATTTTCATAATGCTGTTTTCTGTTTGTGTTCTGCTTTTTTCCCTTTTTATTACCTTTGCTCCCCTTGACATTTTCAGGAATATTAAATCTTCCCAATAGAGCCGTTTACTTCTATACTAGCAAAAAGGTCATCTTAAGAAATTCCAAAGAACAGTACTACTGAAGGGCTTGGGGATTTTTGTAGTGCTTTGGGTTTTCTTTCTACTTTTGCAGACTCATCACTTGTCTTTCAGATACCATTTCTACCTTCTCACCTGCCAACATGGAGCAGTAATTAAAGCAAACCCCGCTGTGATCATATCCTTCATTTGTGCTCTTTCAGGAGTGCCCATGAAGGGAACATTTATTTTGTCGTTGCTCAGCTGCAGGTGACAGCTTCAAAATACCCTCTCAGCTACTTTGGGGGAGTTGTTGCCTTCAGTCCCAAATAAGTGCCAGGGATAAAATCAGTGGCCCGAGACTGCTCCTGTTTCACTTCCAATGGTTAAAGACATCACACAGATTCTTTATTTCCTTTTGGTGGTTTGCTTGTAGTAACAGTTCTGTTTCCATTCCATTTGTGCTCAGAATTTTGAGCAATAATATATGCAGTCCTAGAAAACTGAGGTAATACTTGTCTTCCAAATTTTCTGGCATTTCCTAACATACATGAGAAATTGCTGCGTTTCTTACAGAGGAACAAATCTTGTCAGGTTTGGCATATTCTACATATGTAACTATTGCTTGAATACAATTACATAGGACAGAGATGATCTGTGTTACTTAATTAAATGTGATATATTGGTATAGCAACATTTTTGTGTTCTTGAGCATTTAAAAGTGTTTTAAATGGTTTTGCTGTTTTCAAAAAGTAGCATCCTTTTCAGTTCATTTAAGTGTAAATATTTATTAACATCTATGGTTTCCTCTAATTATATAAATGGAACAAACCAAACACACCCAGATTGTTATATTTTCTGCAATAGGGCTCTATTTTATAATCAGTCCTCTTAGTTTTCTGTGTATATGTATGATCAGACTAGAACTACCTGTACTGAATCTTCAGCTGTATCATTCTTTGTGTCAGTTTCTGAAGCAAATTACCTGCTAGCAAAGATACTGAAAGATAAATCTTAGCAATACAAAGTCCCTGAGATTTTTGCAATAATTAAAATATTTTGGTTATAGCCTCAGATTTCCTGCTTAGAAATCACCACTCTGAATGCAGATAAATGAAGATGGTCCCCTGTGAAATTGAGTTTCCAAGGTGGGGGGTGGCAGTGGTGGAGAAATCCAATCTTGCTTTTTCTTTTTTCCTGTTTTGTTTTTTCCTTTCTGTTCATTCTGAAACTATGACTTGATGAATGTCATTAGGCTGTAATCCATTTATTCCATGTGGTGGTGGGAACAGAGAATTTGACAGTTCATTTGGACTGAGTGAACCAGAGTCACTCTGAGCTGAGCCCCCGCTGCCATCAAACTGTGAGATTTTCTTCTTGATCATTTTTCTCTCTTTTGCTCGGCGATTCTGGAACCAGATTTTCACCTGGGGCATTATAAATGATACCTGATTAATTCAAAGTGCTACTCAACCTTTTACAGTAATCATAGCAATGAAAATGTAGGTAGGTTCAAAAACACTATTTAAGAAATTCAAAATGGACAAACAAAAATCCACGAGGGCAAAAAGCCCCAAAGCTAAAACCAAACCAATAAACCCTCCAGAAACAAAATACTGAATTTGTACAGTGAAAAGATTTTGCATTATTCTGTATTAATTTTTGCCATAATAACAAATGGAAAATTGATATTTTTTCTTTATTGATTTCTTTTTTCCTTGGGCCTGGTGTTAAGTGAACAGACTGTGTTATATTTAGGAACACAGAAATCAGTGAACTCATTGAGACTCAGGCCACAGAGTTCATAATTTCATCTTTGCCATTGTCATAATTTAGGAAGCTGCAATTGTGGATTAATTGTGAAGATTGCTTTATTATCTATATTACAGGTTAATTCAAAGCCAAGTAGTGAGGGTTCTTTTTCTTCATTTATGTTGTGGTTTTTGTGTGTGCATATACTCTTATTTATTTAAAAGCTTTGATTGTTTTTATTGTTGTAATATATATTTAAATATGTATTTTACAGATACATATGTATGGATATAGTATAAATAGATATATCAGCATTACTTAGACAGTCGATTTCCCAGGTTCCTTGTGTGGGTGAAAGACTTATCTCTATTTTCTTTCCTTATGTGAAAGTGTGAATGAGGAGGAGCTTCTCTTTGTGTTTCCCTGCTTGCTAACTGTGTTCTTAATTCACAGTATTTGTTACAGCCTTTAAGGTGTGTTGAATACAATACAATATAGAAATTTGTACCCTTGCTTTGTGTTAAAAATCTCAGTGGTTTATATTTATTTTTTACTGTCTCTCTGGTATCGGCAGGAAGAAGCATTTAACTTTATCTGTCCTGTGGAAATGCTGATCAATTATGTATTTTGTCTATATTATATATGTGAAGGAACCTTACCAGGTAAAAAGGGGCTGGCATTAGGAGCAGCAGCTCTGTAAAAGGAAACTGCTGATTTTCTGCAGGATCACTGGTGACTCCCGGCATGTCTGTGTTCTAAATCAGCCAGCTTGCATAACATTAAGGTGGAGGTTGCAAATCTCTCATAATTGCAGTTCTCTGAAAATTTTCCAGTGCAGCTCTATCCTATTGTGTCTTTAGTCTATCCATGATAAACTTGGTTTTTGTCGTTCCTGCCTGGGAGCACTCACAGTCTGTGCAGTGCACTCTGTACTATTTTGATTTGGGACTGAGCATCACTGCACTAAAGTATTTTTATAAAATCCCAGTGCTTGATCCTAAAACACCAGTGATTGTATCTACATTCCTATGCTTCCAGCCTCCATTGGTCCCTCTCTATTCTATGCTCTGCCACAGGCTGAGTGCAGAATCAGAGGAAGCCACTGAAAGAGGAACATGTTAAGAGATGTGAATGTGTATATTTAGAAAGAACAAAAGCTTGTAAAATTCTAAGAAGAAAGATCTCTACTTAATATTTACCTCAGGGCAATAATCTGGTTTTTAAATGAGATGACTAATTCAGTACCACCAAATCTGCCCTTCTCCTCCAGCTGTAGCAGAACCATTGCAATTCTGGAGGCTTGGATCCAGCAGTTATTATTTCCACACACTGCAGAGCTGTGCTTGGGAGAAGTGCTCTCCAACACAGGGATTTTAGGGAATTCTCATCCTGAATTCCTGTAGTGTCTGTATGAACATGGCTAATGTAGCTGTGCCCTGCTCAGGAGCCTGGCTTTATCCAGGACAGAGATTAAAAATGTGCTAGACACGAGTGAAGGCAGAGCTGCTCTCCAAGAGAGCAACGATCCGAGTATGCGTTTGAACATTCCCTGGATGGATAGTCTTGGCTACACATATGTGTGGCAAAAAGAGATCCTGACTTGAAAATCCAAGGCTGTAAAACCCCCCTGAATACGCTGAAATCTGACAAAGGAAGAATGTAGCCTGTGGAAATTGTGGCAATATATTTGTAACAAAAAACCCCATAGATATTTCATTGGATTAAGTTTTAACTTTCCTGTCTTCCAGCTGAAATATATAAAATACTTTGGATTTTTTGCTGGCCATTATTTGGTGGAGTTTCACGAAGAAATAAACTTTTGAATTTAGTAACTCTTGGGACCATAGCTAAGATCCTATTAAGCTGAAGTATTTAAATTCCAGCTGGCTAGCAAGCTAGAAAGTAAGAATAACTATTTTAAACGTATAAGTTAACTCCTAATGTTGAGTTCTGTATAACTGGAGGGTTCTGTCAAATTAGCCTGTTAATACCTGTGGGGTTGTGTGTCAAATGCAGAGAGGCAGGAGGTGGCTGCTGCTGTGTCCCCTGGCAGTGGCAGTGCCTGGGCACTGGGGCACACCTGAGGGGTGCTCTCTGTACCTGTCTTTCGGAGAGTCCCAGGTTTGCTGCGAGTTCTGACTTCCTCCTGATTGTAATGTATCTGTTGCAGTGAAATTCCTTCTCTAATTCCAGTCTCTGGTGATCTGTGTAAACAACCCGGTACTTTTCTTTTGTTCTTGTTTTACCTGGTTAGAAAAGAAGGATTATTCATATATTGAATTGAATTTTCCATAGCAGCTTGCAAACATCTCAGGCATTTCCCAGACATTAATTAAACTACAGAATACTTGTATGGGATTGTTTACTGTGGTACAGAGGAGGAATAGAGGTGCAGGGTGAAATAACAGTGTTGGTTACCATAACTGCCCTTCCCTCTTTATTTTCCCTCTCTGTAAACATATATTTAAATGTGAAGCTCTTAAGTGATAAACACCCTGAAGCATCTTAAATAATTCATAGCAGTACAGAATTGGTGCTGGCTATATTAATCTCAAAGGAGTTTCATTTCAGTGCTCACTGCAGTGACTTCTGTGTCTGTGAGAACATAAATACCCAGGATTTCAAGACTGAGCCTCAGTCACAATTTGTGCAGTTGTATTGTGGCCTAATTCTTTATCTGAGTTTCTAAAAATTGCTTCTGTAGCACAAAGAGGTGTCCTACTAGAAATATTTTTCCTTTCTTGTGTGGCCATAGGATAAACTTAGAAGTTCAATAATAATTTAATGTACATTTTCATAAAGGGTCCAGTCTTGCAAGGTGCTGAGTGCCTGTAGGATATTCCTGAGGGTACTCTATGCTGGGCTTCCCTTTAGAGTTGAAGGTACTTGACAATTTGTAAGATGAGTCAATAAAATCTTGTAAAAGGATTTCAGGATCATCCTCTTTCTAATGTATAAAAGAAATATTCTTAGATATACCAGATAAATACTGTTATGAGAAGCATTACTAAATGTTTAGAATGCATCTCTCATTTAATATACTTTTTAAGCAATTCTTCATGTAATAATAATCCAGAGAGATCAGTTTTCAACTTATTTGTTCTCCTTTGCACTTTCAACAGCCAACTAGATAGTTTTCCTTTTTTCTTCTGATCTTCCCAGTTTTTTTTGATGTGAGTTTTCTGGGACAAACTGTAGGACAAAGACTCCTTTAAAGTGGTTCCCTAAAATCCATTGAGGTGTTAAGATGAAGCACACGCCACACAAAGGAGCGACAAGGAGATCTTATCAAGAACCCCTTTCACATTCAGAAACACAAGCCAATTGGTTTGGAATTTACAAGCCCTAAACAAATGTCAGACGCTTTCATCTTAGCAGAAGAAAAAGGGACAGAAATAGATGAAGGAATATTTTTTCCTCAGTTCTCTTTAATTTTGGACCGACACCAAGGATAGACTGGGATATTTTTATCTGAAGGTAGACATAACTGAAATAAGCAAATTAGGGATTTTTTCCCAAATCCTATGCCACTTCAACTTCCAGCATGGAAGATTTTCCTGCCTAAATTTGCAGGACTAAATCATTCAACTAAGTTTACTTTTTTCATGGTACAAATCTTTGGCTTTGAAATATTTGCCCTCAGTGATAGTTCTAATGCTAACAATAGTATAGATATTCAGGTTCCTTGTAAACTGAGGGCTTAGAGGGAATCTTTGAAAACAAGTTAAAATTCAACAAGGTTATTCCGGCCTCACTATAATCAGCAAATATAACCATGATTTGAGGGGGTGGAGAAAAGGACTAGTTTTCCCCATTCCCCTTGGTCATAAAATTCACAGAGTATTTCTTCTGAAGACAATAAAGCTGGGAGAAGGCCTCTTTATTTGCTGTGAAAATCATCACCCTTTCCGGCAATATAACTCCTGAAGAAAAGAGAGAGAAGGAAGAGACAAGACTGCATATCAAAGCAAAGTGAAGTGTTAAAAGGGTCTGTTGCCTCAATATGACAGATAGGCCTCAAAACCTCAGACAATGTAGGCCAGTGGAAAATACATGTCACAACTAATTTACAAAGAAAAATAAATTAGCATTAAAGCAGGGGCCTGGCCTTTTTTCCTGCTATTCTGTTTTGCTTTCTGGCCATGTTTCTGCTGTACTGTAATCTGAATTACTTGTACATCACAGCTTGTTTAAACAAAGACATAAAATGTGTTGACTATAGTTTAAAAAAAGTCCTGTGGCTGAGCTTGTAACATATGAAAATCATGTTGATCTTTTGTTTAGTCCTGTTGAAGTCCCTTCTCTTTCTGAGAAGGGTCACTCCCAGATGAAGTTTCAAAATCTTATACTAGGCCCTTTAGAGACCTTTTCAGTAAGTTTTACACTTTGAAGGTTTTCTTGCTCTCAGAAAATGCACATCTTGTCCTGTTGATTACACAAAGTTTAGAAAATAATTGGAAGTTCTGCTCCAGCATAACTGAAGTAGATGGCAGATTTTATAATAGATTTTCAGTAAAACCCGAATCAGACTGTCGGGAATTCTGTAGATGTTCTTTTCCTCACTTGGAGGGCCTGACTGGGAAGGTCTCTTTACCAAGCCCACTTTCCACGTTTATTTTTTTTTTTAAAAATTCTTATTGCCTTGTGTATTTGTGTGTAATGTTTGTGTGTTTGAAGTATAACCAGGGTTGCTTCTGAATATACGGTTATGGTCCTTTAGTCAGAGAATGTTTCATTTCAAATCACATTTTATCTGTTGAAAGGACAGAGTACTTCTGTCTTTGATCTTGTTTCATCTTGAAGATTGACTTTATCAGGTAAATTTTCATTTCACTTCACCTGCAATTGAATTTTGTTTTGTATCAAATGCTAAATAAGAATACTGAATCAGAATGTAGTGTATTTAATAGAGTCTAAACAGAGAGGAAACAATTCCCACAGATATTTCCTCGCTCAAAATAATTCCCACTGTCTTTAGGACACTATTTCAAGAGGCTCTCTCATCTAATTAGATGTGTTGTGGTTTCTGTTACTCCATTCTGCTCACATACACTGATGTGTGTACACACTGGTGGAGTTAAGGACATACATGTTTATGCATAGAATTGTATTTGTAGAGTTTAGGGCTGTAATTCTGGGATTTTAAAGCAATGAACTTTATTAAGCAGTGATAACATTGAAGGAGAGAAACCAGTAGCTACTTTGATAAACCAAATAATATTATGGCAATAAGGAAAAACAGCAAGTGTGTTTCAAAGAGGGGTTATAATGGCATCAAGTCAGTTTTCTTCTAGAGAAAACACTGTTAAGTTGGTACAGAGCAGTGCATAATTCTAGCCATGTAATTTATTTGAATTCTCTTCCATTTACCACAATTTTTTTCTGTATCAGGATTAATTTTTTTTTTTTTTGGTTTTTTGTTTTTTTTTTGGTTTTTTTTTAATGCCAGTGAAAGGCTAAATCTGTCTGGTACTTTTCTTGTTTTGCACAATTACCACGTTTGTACTTTACTCTCATGATCTCTTTTTTTAAGGTGGGTTGATGCCTTGCCTCACTTCTGTGAAGTCCTCGGCTGTTTTTAACACTTCAAAGGATTGGGTTCTAGGAATGCACAGCCTCAGGACATGCAGCTATTGATGGGCTCTGTTCCACCTGTCCCGAATGGTTCATAAAGTATTTCAGAATGTGTCTAAATCCTCTGTAAGCACTTTTGAGACTAGAGATTAATTTAGGCCCAAAACAGTGTCTCTGAATTGCAAATATATTTTATAAATTTGGACAAGTGCATGAGAAACTTTTCAGGGTCTTCCAAGACTGTTCAATAAGTGCAAAGCAAGGATTTAGATTAAGTGTGTTAAGCTTTAAGAATGTTATTCTTGAAGAATGCCACACGTTGAAAATTCTGTGCCAACATGACACAGCCAGGGCTGCCTCATTGACAGTCAGTAGTCTCAGCTGAATTTGATCTGCACTCAAGTCTTGCATCACTTCTACACCTGGCAATCTCCAATGATGTTAATGAAGTTACTGGGATTTACATGAGTATACAGAAGGGGGGAAAGCAGACTGAATCTGCCTGGCTTTGAAGGCCCTTGTAGAGGCTCCAAGTGGCAGGAGAGCATTGTGATATCCTAATATTCACCAGCATTTTATATTTAGTAACAGACGCAAAACAATGGGTGCCTGCTTTATAATTAAGAAACAATTTCTAGGCTAATTTTGCTCCTGTGTAGCAACCATTTGAAGAAGGATTTTCTCTGAGGCTGCAGTGCAGATTTTTCTGTGTCTTCTAAGATTGCTCCAATTGTAATTGCTCTGCTTTCTTTTGAGCATTTCTTTGATGCTCCCTAACACACACTTATTACTTTTAACTTGAACAACAGATTTAGCAAACCTTGCTACACCCAGTTTCCACCTTGGGAATATATATGGAAACATTCATCTGGCAGGCAGCTTGTGGCAAGAACAGGCACATCAGTGAGTGCCACTTGGAGAAAGGAGATTTTTAATTGTGTATTTGTGGAGGCTGAAAAATTCTGGCATGTAAGGAGAGTAAAACTGATGTGAAATTAAATGAGAAGGAAGCTTAACCAAGGAATTATGTGATCTGCAAACAAAATACTCCATGCTGATTGTTTGAGTCAGATTGCTTCTCTAGAAATATTTGTGCTCACCTAATAAATCTGGGCAGAAAAATATGAGACACAGGAAAATTGCAGAAAATTGCATAATCACTGCAGTTAGATCAGAGTGCATGGTTTTCTTTATAATTATTGAGAAGCCTATAAGGTTTAAAAAGATCAACCTGATTATATATTGATATCTCCCCTGCAGCACAAAATAACTACGTAGTATTTCTGTCTGTAACTGTTAAATGTTGCTGCATTGCTCCATAACACCTCTATGCCTATCATGTTTATCACACAAAATGCTTTACAGATTGTTCCAACAGGGATTCCTGGAGCTGAGCTCCAGCCGTGTCTGACCACATCAGCCATTCCACTACAGCAACCACAGCTTTTAAGCCTTTATGGGAGAAAGCGAAACTAGCACAAATTTAGTTAAAACTGCATTAAACAGCAGTAGGTTAAATAAATGTCATAATTGACCCACCAACCTCTGTGCTTCAAGTAAAGTTAATTATTTCTAAGCTCATTGATAGCAGAAGATGCTTTCTGAGGTTGGAAGTTGAATTTGCACTCACCAGCAGTGTTGGTTTGCACCGTTTTCCTCATCCACTCATAAGAGCTGTGCCTTTGGCTGTTGGGAGAGATTTGCTGGGCATTAATTGCATCTACAGGAGGTAACCCCGCAGCAGCAGCGGGGTGCAGGGCGCTGTAATCAGCAGAGCTGTAGGAGCCCTGGCCAGGGGACGAGCCATTGATGTGGGCAGCGGGCACGGCGCTGGAAGGGCCTGGGCCGTAGGCGCTCCAGTCCTCGCGCTGGGGGCCATAGTGGGAGCCCCAGGCTGGCGCCGGCTGCCCGTGGGTGTCCAGGGCTGGCACAGGGTGGTATCCCATGTAGTCGGAGTAGGCTGGAGCAGACACGAAGTTTTGCACAGGCAGGTTGTTGTTGGCCCTGGCAGATCCTGGGTACATGCTGGGCTCCTTCTCCAAGAGCGAGCTCACGTACATGGCTGTCCTAGACCATAAACACGGCGTCACAACATCTTGTTCCTCAGTGTCTTCTTTTACTGCTTAGAAAATATTTGAGTTTGGTTTTCTCTAATAATGCCACTCTGCTTGGAATCTTCTACTTCATCCTCTTTTATTATCAACTGTGTTACCAGGTGCTGGTGGTAATGGTTTACCAAGATCTTGTCTGACGTCAGCCCAACTGCCTGCCTCATAATTACATTTACATTCAAATGAAGGGCTGACCAACCCCACCTTGCTGCTGGTTCTGGTGCTTTCTCTTTCAGGGAACTTTTATCTGTCCTATTATCCTGCCCTGATATTCAACAGCATCCCAGACCTGTAAGATGATGCAACAGTTGCTTGGATTTGTAACTTAAATAGTTAAGTAAATTGACGTTTTTAAAAGAAATTAGAATGGTAACTGTAATAGTAATGTTTAATATTCTTCTTGCCTGAAACCTTTGTTTTGTCAGGTTATTACCAATCAACAAAGAAATCTGTAACTCTCTTAATTTTTCATATAATTTTAAAAATCTCCTTTTTAGTCTTTAACGGATACAGTCAGTTTGAATAATTGTAATTAAATAACTTCAGAATATAGAGCACCTTGTAAACAGCATGTCTTGAGTATAAATGTCTCAAAAATGTTCCTCACATTGTTGATGTTTGTGTTTTTCCAGAATGGGAGAGTTTAAAGCTCTGACTGTAAGGCACATGTTCACACTCTCCCCATACAGAGTGATTTAAGAGATCCCTTCATCTGGTGGCCGTTGCAAACTGATAGATTTTAAAAAGCAGACAATAAATCTTCCTAACAAAGATGGTGCCAGAAGCACAAAGAAAATGACTGTAAAAAGTAGTGAAAAAAGTCTTTGATTAGGCCCAGGAATATTGTTGGCTTCTGTTTCAAGCCAACCTTTATCTGCCTGAAAGGAGGCTGGTTCCTTCCTCTGAGGCTGCTGGCTATAGTCTGCTTTCCTTGGCAGCTTAGGCCAGGGAAATCAGCAGGGAGAGACATCTGGGTTGTTAAGTTTGTGAATCAGAAGTGCCCTGATGCTGCTCTGTGACACACGGATGCTCCCTGGGTCAATGTTCGTGTCCCTCTGAGAAAAATGATTCTGAAAGTGGCTTTATATCCAGTTACTAACAGCTTGTTATTAACAGGAGAACTAAACCACACCCTAGGACTTTAGAATTGCCTCTCTGGGTTGTGTAGCTGCAATTTGTGGAGTGAATTCGCTGTATTTTTATTTTGGATGGGTTTCTTTGCAATGAGCTATTTGTAAGGGCTATGCTTGCAAAAGAGGTGCAAATTACAATGAGTTGTTTCCCTTTACAGAGGTGTGGGTTTTCATTCAGTAGCCTTTGTATTTTGACACTGCTCTTATTCACACATCCCTTCTAATTCCAGCACTAAAGGATTCTAAGTGTGTACTTACAGACAGGAAAGGTACTCCTCTTCTCTTTAGGACTGGGCTTTTGGGGGAAAGAATTTTTACTGAGAAGTGTAGAAAAATCTTTGTAATTAATTTTGGTACAATTAGAGAATTCTACATTAAGCATTGGGAACCTCAGAATGTTGAGGCAAGTTGCATGGGACAGTGCATGGAAAAACTAAGATCATCTGTAATTGGTGTACCCTTATAAAAATAGATATTACAAATAAATGGAAAAAGACTCTTATTCCCTTTATCTTGAAAGACATGTAATTGTAACACAATTTTTGAGAGCTCGCAGACTTTTTAGTACTGAATGTCATCCAAATTCAAGAAGATGTGTTTCCTATATCCTTGGAATATTTATCCTGTTTGTGAGCATTATCTCCCAGTTAAATTCCCCTGTATTGTTGAGTGTTGTGCAGGGCTGTCAGAGGCAGATCCATAGGAGGGGAAAGTTTTGCCTCCATTGGCTCCATCTGCATCCTCTGACAGGGTATCCATAAACATTGGCTGCTCAGCGATTTCAGCTCAGCCCTGTTGTTTGACTTCCCCCAAACACATAATTTTCACATCCCTGTGAATGATGTAATCTCATATATTGCAGTAGATGATGGGAACATTTTAAATCCCTGGTGTTTCTCTTGCTTCATGGGTTGTCTCTGCACATACCCCACAATTTCAGTATCACTTAATCATATTTTTTGTATCTCAGAGTGTTATCCTTTATTCTCTGTTCTTCTTTTATCTTTTGTTTATGCTCCTCTTTTCCCTTTCTTGTTTTGCCTGTTCCATTATCTGAATTTTCTTCAGTTCTATTTCGATTCTTTCCAGAACATAATTAGATCAAGATACTCCGATGGCAATTTGCTACACTGATTTGATATCAGCTAACAATAGTAAGCTTTGAATAAGGCATTTTGTTTAAAAAGATTTACATAGCAGGATAAGATTGCTGAGGAGGACTGCAGATTTTTAACACTGAAGTGAGAATAAGATAACTAAAATGCAATGTTCAAATGATCTGCACCCAGGGTCTGGTATCTCCTATTTTGTGTAACAGAACAGGGTAGAGATATTAAAAAGGAGCCGTGTCTTTGCATGTTGTCTTGTAGTTTGAGGCTACCAAAATTTTGGGGTAGCTCTGTTTTCTGAGAGCGTTAATCCAAGTCTGCCTTCCCAAGGATCATTTTGTGGCCATGCTCAGCCCTTTCCTGCTCAGGCCCAGCATGTCAGCACCTTCAGAGCCACAGAACCACTGAACCTTCAGTGCAATAACTTAGGCTGCAGTTCCATGGACGTTTCTGTTGGGCATGGCTTTCAGGGAATACAAAAAAGAGGGGGAAAAGTGAACTGCCATTGCCTTGGACTGTGTGGGGGATGGCAGTGGGTGGAGTAAGGGTTAGGTGTGCTGCCTGTGTAAAGTGCTGGTGGAACATGGGCCCCCTCCGGACTCTCTGGGGTGATGGGGAAGTGAAAACTGTTCTGAGGCAGTAGGCTGGACATCCAGAAAGCTCAGCCATGTGGAGTGTTGTATTTGCAGCATTTTCTGCAGAAACAGGACAGATCTGTGTGGCACCAGCAGCAGAAGTGCTGTGTTCCTTGGCAGAATTCAGAGAGATGGATTGCCAGGAAAACTGAACTCCAAGGTTGTTTTTTTTACTTCACCTGTTCAAATGCCAGGTGTAATTTATCTACTAAACCAGTGGCCATGGGAGTCGTCTCAGTGAAGTTTTATGTGTGTTAAATTAAATGTACTTTGAGATCTCTGGGGAAGAAAATTTTCTAGTTTTCTAACAATTGGTTGATGAAAAACTATCAATAATAACAAGTGTGGTGCTCACCACTGGAACTCTAAAGGGTTTGTTTGTACAGGCAGTGGAGGTGGTGGACTGTTGTATAAGAGCTGTTCTAGAGAGCAATGCCACCCCAATAATAATAACATAATCACAAACATGCAATTAAGTGTTTTAATGACAGCTATTAAAACTGCAATTTCAGGACTACTGTTACTTTAAAACTTGCCTGTAGAATGATAACTTACATTAAAGGTGTTTACAGCTCTGATAGTTTTTATTAGGAACCCTTACTCATAAAATTACTCTTCCTTTTATACGAAGATAAGAGGACAATAATCTGTCTGTCTTTGAAGCATGAAAATGATGTGAAGTCTCTCTTGGAGAATCAAAAAGCAGGTGAGCCTGAATGTGCCCCTTTGTGGCTCAGGTGATAGAAATAGATGTTTATTCTCTTGCCTCCAGATGACCACTCCAGTAAGACTGCAGGCTCAGGAATGCTCCTAGCCCATGCTTTTAGAGCTGTGTGCTTGGAATTTAACGCTCAGGACTTTGTTAGGGAACTCAGTATTGCTGATTGTTCTAATGCAGTTTTTTGGAGGTGTCACTGACCCTATATTCAAGATGAGTTTGCACACACATTAATTCCTCCTAAAATTCTTAGGCAGCAGTAGGAATTTTGAGAGAGGTGGCTTTTGCTTTTACTGAAGCTTCAACAAACGCAAAGCTTCTGAAATGTTTATTTGCCCTTTTAAATGGGACTCTTTTAATATAAAGAACCCTACTTAGATCTCATTTTCAGGGCTTGAAATGCAAGCACATGCACATGGCAGATGTGGCACAGCTCAGAGAGATGAATGAGTGGTGCTGACTGAACTATTCTCACTTGCTGAACTGAATCTTCTGGGGAAAAAGGAGAAGGAATATAGCACAATTTCAGTTCTGCCCTGTGTCTCTGATCCCTACTGGGGATCTGTTTTTCATAAGAGAGCAACAGAAGAAATAAAGATGCCAGCTGCCTGTGAAGCCTTCCTCAATGGTATTTGGTGTAGTTTCATGCCCTGAAGTTTTGGTTAACAAATCCTTTTGAGAAAAATGATGAAAAGTGGCTGGTAGAGAGCTGAATGTATTTACCATTCTGTCTACCCCACTTCTGTTTTTCTAACTGTTGCTAATGACTTATTTTTAATTTCTAGATGTTAAAATGTGTTTTAATATATTTCATGGATAAACTGCATCAGTTTTGCCAGAAAGGAATGGTCTGAAGCTAAAGGAGGGTCTTAGTATTCTGCAATTGAAATTAGTTAACTTCTGCTTCAAAATCAATACTGACAGAAATAAGAGCATTCCTTACTGCTCCACAAGCAGCTTGAATTCAGCAGGAGTTACAGAGCCCGTGTGTGAACCCCAGGGTAAATCAATTCCGCAGCAGAACCATGAAAATGAACAGCAGATCCTCGATGCCATTGATTTGGTTCCTTCCTGAGCAGCGCAGGGCTCCCGGGCACTGAGCTGATCCCTCGTGCCCAGGTGTGGCCGGGTGGGACTGTTGGGTGCTCCCTGAGAATCCTGCAGGCATTATTTGGCCTGGGCTTTCCTGCAGGAGGTAACAAAGGAATCGATTGCCTTCCCTGTTTGCCTGCCCCCGCAGCTCTCTGCTGCTGGCAGCCTGGCATTTCTGCCCCACACATTTAACTCTGGGATTCCTGTCCCTGTAGAGTCTCTCCTACCTTAGAGGGACTCTGTTTGTTGTGGCTTGGATGACCAAGAGGTGTTATCTTAATTAATCCTCTCCATTTATTGTCAGACATTTACGAACAGGATTTTTTTTGAGAATTGAAAGAATTTGTGCTCTTTGGGTATGAAAACAGCTGATAAACATTTTCATCATAAAACCCGTGCCGTTTCCTTTTCCTGGTGAATTTTGCCCTGTATTGTGTCCAACTAACATCCAGTGCCATCTGAAATGTGACTGTGAGTAATTTTCAGGGATGTGTCATTTCAGTGCTCCTGGACCGCCCCAGCAAACCAAACAAGGGAGCTAAAACAGAAATCTGCTTTTTAATTTTTATGGTGACATCCACAATTAATGTGTTTTGAAACTTCTTGGGTAGAAGGGTGACACATATTTGATGCTCTCTCCTGTGTCCCTTCATGATCGCATAGCCCCTAAGCAAAAATTGAAGATTTTGTTTTAGAAACATAATTTTGAATTGTATATTTTGCTTAATTGCAAGAGGATTTGGTAGAAGGTGCTGTTTGCTTGATTTTTTGTGCCATCTAGATCACAGTTCTAGCTGGGAAACAGGGTTTAAAGTTTAGTGAATTCCTCTGAAAATGGGATATTCCTTGATAGTTCTTTTAATCACAATTAGGATTAAGGGCTTAGATATTCCTGTGATGTAGCCTAAGGTATGCTTTTCTTCTTCAAGGCACTTCCCTAACAACCAATCAATCTTCACAGTACTCTGCTTTAGTGTCCTGAGTTTTCAGATGTGATAAAAGTGATGAGTTATTTGATATACCCAAAGTCAGGAAGAAAGTGAGTATTAGCCTGAGGATGGCACCAGTACTTCATAACCCACAGTACTGCACCCAAATAATTTCAGCTGATTTGTCTGCAGTTTTCTGTCTCTCTTATTTTTATTTGGACAGAGTACAGCAAGTTAACAGCACTGCACAGGCTTCTTAGAGAAAAATCACTTCCTTTGAGGTTTGGTGGGCTACTGTTTCAAGGATTAGAGCCCATTGGAAATACTTAACTGGAGAGGTTGCTGAGAATTCTTACAAAAAAATTGAATTACTTAAACCAGCCACTGGCATAACTAGAAGGTTAATAATCTCTAAGGTATTGCCCTGGTTTATAGATACTGCTTTTGGAGCAATAAATTTTAACCTTTGAACATGTGCTTCTGCAAATAAAATCCAGCCTTATTTTGTGTACTTAACAACTTCTGATTGGAAACACATAGCAACCTATAGCAAGCATGCTTTCAGCAAACTGGAGCAGAAATGAAGCAGATCTTCAAAGTGGTCACTTATCTTCCTCAATAACTCTTCTACATGTAAACAAGATAAACCAGGTTGTTCTGCCAGATCCCACTCTCTTTGAATGATGTTTAAATAATTTTAAAGAGAACAATGTTGTGTTCATAAACATTTCTTAAACTTCTTCCTTGAAGTAGAAATTTCCTTTTAGAAATGTTAATGTGAAATTAAGCTCTGCCATGAAAATGTGATTAAAATAGGTAGCTGTGTACTTGATTCTGCAGAACCCTGGGGCCAGGCTTATGATCACTTGGCTATAACTAGATCTTAATTTATTGTATATCGGTGCAAAAGACAAAGTTTCCATCTGTATTCTTACCTTTTGAAAGTCTAAATCTGGATTTTTAAAATTGGCTTTTCTCTAGTCTGTGAGCACAATTCCATTTAATTGGCCAATGTGAGGATGCTTTTCCTATTGAAGCTTTTTGAGTCTCTGTTAAGTTAAATATCTGTGTATATGTGAATAAAATCTCTAACATTTCCCTCTGCCAGCACAAGGGCTGTGCTGTGTATATCCAGTGGATTCCTCTTTTGGGTAGACCCAATGGCTTTTTTTTAAGAGAGCAGTTTGGTTGCAATGCTCATTGATGAGGATGGGAAATCCCTTTTGTTCCCATGTGCTCTTTGCCATGTTCCTCTTTTCCTACCATGTGGAAATCAGTTGGAGACTTTCTGTTGCTGAACTTTGAGTTGCAGCTTCTTCCTCTCCCCTGTTACCTGTGCTGTTGGCAGCAAATGGAGCACCACTGTGACAGGAATAAGTGGGAATTTTACAATTTTACAGTGCACCTTCTCCATTTCATTGAACTCTACCTTTGTTTAGCATTGTCCTTCTTGTAAACAAAATGATGAATCCAATTACTAAGTAGTGAAAGCTGCTGGTTCCCTGAACCATCCTGCTATTCCCATGCTCCTCTAATTTCTCTACACTCTTTTACCATCACTCTTCTTTTAAATTTGATATTGCAATTCAAGAGCAGACTAATCATGATAATCTGCAGGTTCACTTCCTGCAGTAGCTGATGCACATTGCAAAATGTTTATGAAAAAAGGCATTTATTTTAATGCTCTTTATATACAAAGTAATTTCACATCACCAACATTTTGATACTCTAATAGTACTATTTGTTATAATTAAAAAACAAACCCAAGAATGTAGTGCCTAAATGACTTAATGCTCCTTAGTCTTTTTTGCAACAATGACAGATTTCAGGGGATACCTTGATGGAAACTACTGAGGATAGGCATCCTAAACTTTTAAACTGCTTTAGACAATGAGGGTATGACTTCTCAAATCACTCATGTGCTCTAAAAATTTTCCCTTTGCAGACAAAAGTTTTGTGCATGCAACTGGGAATCATACTGGGGAAATAAGTATCCAGATTATTCTTAAGTACTGATTACCTACCAATTCTGCTTAGTATAGAAGGGATCAGCCCTTCAGGAATTGAGACCCACATGAAAAATGCTGAGAGCTTTATTTTAAGTGAAGTGTTTTGTTTGCTTTTTCTTCTATTAATTTGGCTTCTCAAATTTTATTAGTGTCACAATAACTCATAAAACTGGACTAGATTTAAAGTTGGTTGGATGCAGTTATTGCATCTTTATCCATGGACTCTGCTGTCTCATGAAATGCAGTCACTTTTTGAAACACTTATGCTTTTTAAAAGGACTTCTGCCCTCTTTGCTCTTTCTTTTAGGATCCAAAATGAATCTGACATGAATTTTCTTTGTCCAAAAATGAACTTGGGCCAAGATTAGCAATTCCAGAACGCTTTCAAATCATTTACAGTAAGACGGAAGAGTGCCTGTTTATACCAGTGTATGGAGCATTGGAAATCATACCTGTCAAAACCCAAAAAATTCCAAAAAGCTCATCCCTGACCTTTGCCCTTAACATGTAGTGCGTGCAACCACTCGGCTCCAGACTTTCCATCAAGTGGGACAAAACACATCAGCCAGGTTTGCATTTCTCAAGATGCATGTGTAAAGTCCACAAGTGGGATCAGTACATGGAACCTGTGGAGATCAAAGGAGCAGGAATATTCTCTTTTCCTGAGGGCAGGGGACAGACACTTGGGCACAGCTGCCTCAGCAGCGTGGGACTGATTTCCTGGGCCAAGTTTTGTGCTTTTTTTTTTTTTTTGTGTGTCTGCAGTGGAACAAGTGGCTGTGGCTGCTCCTGGGCTCTCCTTTGCCGCGCCTCCCCAGCCGCTCCAGGCCGGAGGGCTCCTTGTGGCACAGGCATCCCCTTCCCGAGGGACTCCTGCAGTTCCATAGCCCCTGGGAGCTCGTGCTGTGCTGCACGCCTGCCAGGTGGCTCTTGGTTTAGTGTCCTTGAAGCTTGCGTGCCCCAGGCTGTGTCACTGCCTGGGTGCTGTAGTGCTCCGGTACCGCTCCGTGGGCTCGGTGCCACCGTGGCTCCGCCGCGGGCTCACTGCGAGGCCACCACCTGCTGCAGGCTCCCTCCGTGCTGCAAAGCGCCCATGGGCAGCGCGGCCGGCGGCGGCGGCGCTGCGAATAGAGAGCCGGGCATTTCCGAGTGAGTCTGTGCGTCAGGCACTGGCATCGGGCTCACGGAGCCAGAGTCACTCTGCAGAGAGCCCAGACTGCTGCCATCAAAGTGAGTCATTTTCTTCTTCATTAATTTCCTCTCTTTGGCTCTGCGATTCTGGAACCAGATTTTCACCTGCGGAGGAGCAGAGGAAAACTGTTTTCAGTTGCTACCAGACTGAATGTGGTCCTTTGTGTATTTAGTCACAGAATCATAGGGAAAAGCAGTGGCATGAGCACCACTGAGAAAGGCAGTGACAAACTGAGACAACAGAGCTGTTTGCTTGTTTTTCCTATCTACCAATAAAATATTTATTGATAGCTTGATAAAAAATGAATTTTGTTGTTAGTTCAGTTATTTCTTGATGGAATGACCTTTGATTTTTTTTTTTTTTAAAGAAAATCTAACAGAAAATCTAACACAGAATCTCATGTGTCCTAGTGATTGCCAATATTATGCAAAAGTGTTGCTACACTGAAACTAGTCAGGGCAAGCGAAGATCTGCTACTAGCCTATAAACTGAGGCACAAAAGCTTTCCTGATTGGATGGTGCATGTTAATTAGTGAGTTCCAGTGTGGAAGCCAGTGGAAATTCACTTCTGAGCAGAATTTCACCAGCAATACACAACATTAATTCAAAATATTGTCTTAGGAGTGCCTGAATAGCTGAATGATTTCTACTTCATTTGTAGATGGAACCAGAATCTGCTGCTGCTTCCCACACAATCCAGTGCCACCAGTGTCCCTGGCCTGTCACAGGCACACAGCCACCTTTGGGAAGGAATGAAGGGCCTGCTGAAGGAGGATCTTTATTGGGATGGGACAAGTGAGGATGTGAGCTGAAGGTGAGTAATGGTCAGCTGAAAATACTGCAGAACTTGTTGAGGTGTGAAATGTTCTGTGGTAACTGGACTGGCTTTGGATGTGAATCCCCAGGGTTGGATTGAAAGCTGTGCACACAAGCTGTTTACCCTTGGAAGTGGCTCTAGATCATGTCTACTCAGTGTAATAAGTCAAGCTACCTCATTCAGGTTTGTTGTATTTTCTTGTGCAGACAGCAAAGGAAACATTTCTGTTACCGTTTTCTATAACTCAAAGAGAAAAAAAATCAATATTGTGTTGAGAAATATTGGTCTGTTCAATTATTTTTTGCTAGAAACTAGAAAGGGAAAGAGAACAATGATTGGAAAGGAGGTAAAACAGTGAGAGGTGATAACACCTGTGGCTACCAGGCTGCATTTTAAAAGAAGATCACTGGTGAAGCCCAACAAAACATGTTAAGGACCCTCTGTGACAGTCTCAGGGTGCTTCTCCTTGAGGCATTACTATTCCATTTTACAACTGAGTGATTCAAATACATGCAAAGCCTATGTAAATTTAATCCAGGTCTCTTAAGTCCCATACTGCCATCTGAAATATTTTGCAGTTCCTTTTGTTGTCTTAGTTCTGGAATATAACTTCAGTACCAAATTAAACAGGTCTCAAGCCCTCTCACATCTCTTGCATTCTGACTGTGCAGAGATAATCCATCTCGTAATTTCTCTCAAACATTTGCCAAAATGTATGAAAAGATGAAACAATCTAGAAATGAAACCAACATTCCAGAATTACCCTCTGGCTTCAATGTTCTTACCTGCCTGTGAATTGAGGTTTTTATTCTGGTTTGTTGTTAAATTAGGGAAGCAGATCTGCAGAGAGACATTAGTAGGCAGTGCAGGGGCATGTGCCAATTATCAAATAAGTCCAAGTAAGACCAGGTCTGTAATGTCAGACCAAAAGCTGACAGGGCCAGCTGCATCTGTCTGACTTGTTCTTCACCTGTTGCCCTCCTTCCTTTCAATTCTTTTTTCCATGCATATCTCTCTTCCCCTGAAGTCTGATTTTCTCTCTTCTTTCTCATCCTCATTATCTCCTTTATTTCTGTATCCTTTCTATGTTAACAGTGCTTCACTTTGCCTTTTTTTCTTTAATTAGATATTGCATCTTTCTTTCCTTGTTTAAACAATTTTTCTTTATCCTTTTGAGATACTCCTTCCAGGGAATTTTGGATTTTGGCAGAGGCAAGAAAAAATTTTTTCCAGAAAATCAATTGAGGTTTTAGGTAGTGTTCAGAGAAACTTGAGATAGAACAGTGTGTGTTCAGTTGTGCTCATATGATGGAGTTTTTTAATTTGTACAAAAGAGTGGTGTTGGGAGTCTGTCAGTATTTCTCACTTAATCTTCCATTTAAAAAAAACACTTCAGAGATGTAGGCTGTATGAACTATAATTCATTTTGTTCTTGATATATTGATGATGAAGAAGAACAAATATTGCAAAAGTTGTTGCCAAGTTTCTCCAATATATACAAAGAAATGGATCACATATTTTTGTTTCACCTCTTCAAATACACTCACAAAAACATTCATCAGGAATTACCACTGAGCTAGGAAGTTTCAAGTAAATATCACTGGTTGTTAACAGAAGCAGGGCTGTAATATTCAAATTCATCATAATTAAATCAAATTATGAATGTTTTAACAGCCAGAAAAAAGACACACAGTGTATTTTTTATACCTAGCTGAAACAATTTTAATTTTAAACAATTAAATCCAGGCACTCAGCATCAGATTGAGGAATATTTGCAAAATGGGTGTTTGCTTCTCCATCTCTGTAAGCTCAGCACGTGTTGTGTGAGCCAGGTTCAAGTTGGATGGACAGTGCTACAATGGGTGGGTTCTGGACAATTCCCTCATCAGAGCCCATAAAACAATAGTGAATCAGACCTAATCACGGGACTGTGTTTTGATTTATCTTCTGGGAACAGAAGTGGAATTTGGAGGGGAGGAAATGGGGCAGGAGAAAGGAGTAGCACGTATGTAGGAAATCTTTAACAAAAGGTACAAAGCAGCCAAAGAAACAAAACCCTTCAAGTGTCCTGACCATACTTGAGCTCATCACTTCCATCTCCGCTATGACCAATTTGGTTATGGAATTCCCACTGAATCCCCAGCAGAACCAGGACTTCTGCTTTAGAAAGTTCAGCATGAAATTCTCCCTGCTACCGCAGCCCAGAGAGAAATCCAGGCAGGATTTTGGTGATATGGTTTAACTCGTGTTTCTCAGAATGAGAAAAAGATGGTGTACACATTTCCTGGGTTATTGCACAGCCCTAGTTTGGGTTCTACTGCAAAGGGAACCCAGTGTTTGGTTACTCGAGTCATTAACATTTCTGTATTCTTTACCATACTGTTATCTCCTCAGCAGCAGTCATAAATTCAAAGGAAAGCCTGGATGGGTGATCCATACTCTACCTGTCTCTCGGAAAGTCTTAGGTTTGCAGCAAGTTCAGACTTCCTCCTGATTGTAATGTATCTGTTGTAATGAAACTCCTTCTCTAATTCTAATCTCTGATGATCTGTGTAAACCACTCGGTACTTCTCTCTCGTTCTTGTTTTACCTGTTTTGAAAGAAGAACACATTGCTTCAAGCTAGAATTTTTTCACTTTAGTACCACAAAATATCTGGCTTTACATTTGAAAATATCTGGGGGGGATTTTAGGCCTGATTCTCTATGCACTTACCCAGAGTAACTCCCTTGACTCAGTCTTGATTTACAACACAAGAGGTTCATACCATCAGATACTACTAGGTTTGCTCCTTAGTAAATAGATAAACTGCTTCTCGTGTTCTTTATCACTCCTGTGTTATCATTTGGGAAAGGGAAGGCATTCCTGGTAAGAATAAGGAGCCAGGAAACCTGGGTTGTGTTCCCAGCTCTGCTGCAACCTTCCTGCCTGGTGTTGCACTGCTCATGTCTCTGTCCCTAGAGCTGACACTCTTACCTGCCTCATAGAAAATCATGAAGGACATTTTACTGCACAGAAAATACTGAGAGCTTCCAAAATTCCTCATTTCTTGTTGCTAGAAAAATTCCTACAACATTGTGATTGTTACTGCAATATGGAGGTTGTGTTTTCCCATCAAGTCTGGCACAGTCTGCCCACAACCTGATAACAGCGCAGGGAACAGTAACATAGATTTTCAGATGACAGTTCATAAAAAAGAGAAAAGGCAAGCAATAATACTTCACAATGGGCAGAGAACTGCAGCATCTGCTGTTTTGGGAGCAGCATTGCTGCCTCCCTTCAGCTGTGGGTGCAGCTGAGTGGAGCAGACACGGCTCAGCAGCATCCAGGGCATTAAAAGGCAATGGCAGATGACAGGAGCCAGGGAGCACAGATGCAAGGAGCTGAAATTTTATGGATTCCATACGGGGTCATTTCTGAGGACAGAATGTGTGGCTGCTCTGAAAGAAAGCTGAGAATGGAAAAGGCTGCTGCTGTCTCCCTTCCTCTCTGGTTTATGATTTAGGGAATCAATATATTGGATATCAGCACCTGCTTAAAGCCAAAGCTTGAGGTCTTCCCACATTTTTAATGAATTGTTGTGTTAAGACCAGTGTGATTGTCTTTGCTGACCACAATCTTACCATTTTTTGACATGTATTTTATATGGACATTCCTTCAGATGTGCGTATTTAGCCAGTGAATTATCTGGAACAGGGAATATGTTTTCAGTATTTTTTTGCTCTGTATTCCATTGTGGTGCTGGAGGTTGTGAAACTGTGCCCTCAGTGGTCACTGCAGCAGAAGAAACCCCTCAGGCTCAGGTCCTCCCAGGTGATGCACAGAACTCAGGTGTTTGTACCTGTACCCACTTGCTGTTGCTGCAGGTGTCGTGTGGCTTTGCACAGCAGCTCCTGTTTGCTTACAGAGCTTTTTCTGACAAGGTTATAGAGATGCCTAATTCCTCAGAAAACAGGTGCCACAAGCTCCTAATAATTATACTCTAATAAGGGCAGTTAATTTTGAATGGGATGAAAGAGATTCTCAGGCATGGGGTTGGTAACATTTTAGTGTCTGAGTAATCTTGATGGCACAGAAGAGCCACCAGCTTTCCCTGGCTGGAGAGAGGAGCTGGAGGGGTAATCTCTCAGTGCTGCCAAAGGCCTATTCCTGCCCAGCCCCTCCTTCCCACTCCCCTTCATAGGTCCCAAAGATCAAAATTCAGGGTACAGGACTACAGCAGAATCTTGGGTTAATGTTTTTCCCCCCTCTGTGGAGGGAGATGTGATGTTTCTTTGTTTTTTTAATGGAACATAGTTAAAGTTAGCATTGCCTTCCACTTGCCATGCACACCATATCGGGTCACTTTTGCCTCTTCCACTATTTGACAGTCAGGACTTTGCTATTTCTAAGAACTTTTGGCTCACCAACCTATTGATTGCATTAAAATTTTTTTCAGGTTCTGCTGCTCTTTGTACTATTTGTATAGATCCCAGAGCCAGAGTTGGTGAGCACTGGAAGTCCTGGGCAGTGCAATGCTGTAAATAAATCCTTTTATAGCCTGGATGGGGATGGTTCCAGTTCACCCTACAAGACAGGGGCTCTCTAGGACTCTCCCAGGCTTGTAGAACCAAGTCTTCATCAGAATTTGGTCCTTCAGCTCCCATGTACCAACCCTGGGGGAGCATCAATAGTGCCTTTACGATGCTCTGGGCATCATCCAACTCTTCTTAACGCCATCAGGCTGATTATTTGGAATATTTCAATAGGGAAAATAGGTGTGGGATTGGATTGCTCCTTAGGCTGTGGGTTCTGCTCAATCCTTTGTCTCAAATATGTTTACAGCATTAAGGTAAGAGTCTCTAAGGAACAGCAGTGATTCAGTTCAGTCCACATAAATACCAGGACATTTGTTTTCCTTCACTGGATGTGTAAATTGTTTGTTTAACATATGGTAACCTGTGGTGCTTTAATGCCTCACTTGATATTTTTCAACTTTTGATCTCTGTAACTGGTAGTTTGGTTAAGGGTTTTTTTCCTCTTCAAATGAGAATTTGGGGTCATTCTACAGGACAAAATGTTTAACATGTTTCCTTAGTGTCCTTTGTGTTGTTAAGATGGAGTACACAAAAGAGCAACAAGGTGATCTTATCTTGACCTCTATTCTCATTCAGAAGGCACAGACAAATATCAAATGTTCCTCTATTGCCAAAACAAGGTGGTAAACTTCAAGAAAAACCTTCCTGTTTCTGGTTTTAAGTGCTTAGACCCTTATAACCTGAATAGGAGAGAGTTGTGTTTTTTTTTTTTTTTTCTTTTTAAGCTGCAGAAGGAATTAAAAGTACATGGAAAACAGAATTTTCTCCTATAAGATAATTTATTTCTGTATGAGTAGCTCTCAGGTTATTTTAGTAGAATTGATAATATCTGGATTATTTTTGATGGAAGATTGGGACTTTTGACATCTAATTTCTTTCTTAAAGTTAAGAAAATAATTTAGAAAGTAAAAAAGCAAAAGTAAGGAAATTCTGAGAAATGCTCTGAGAAAAATTCTCTGATATGTCACATAAACCTTGTCTTTAATAATTTGATTTTTTTTTCTGTGTAGAGTAACACTGTCTATGAGAGACAAGACACAGTGGGAGCTGAGATGTGCCAGAGTCTTCCAAGAGATACTTTTAGCTCTGGCAGAGCCATGTTTTAGTCTGTTAGGCCTTTACTCTCCTCGATGTCAGTGAGAGTCTTCCTACTGCCTTTGTTGGATGCTGGGCTGGAATTAGTCTGCACATGGCATTTCCTTTCAAAGGCAAAGCACACTTTTATTTGCCAGAGTTAACAAACAGCAGCAACAGAGCCCATCCCTAAACAGTTTGGGACTACAGCTTCTGAATTCCATCTGTTAGAGCAGATCCACTGTACTGTGGTTCTGCAGACTTACTGATTTTAATTTCAATTGCATTTTATTTCCAGGAGAAATATTACCTGAGTAAAATTTGAGGTGGGCCTAATGGATTCACCCCATAGATAGTGGGAGGATGTTCTTCACTTCTCAGGACTTAATGGCAGAATTCAATGATGCAATGATAAAAGTCCTTGTATTAATCCAATTCTGTATTGGAATCCTGTATATTTTCCTCACTTAGGTGAGTGAAATAGCCAACATTTGACTTTGTACCATCTTAATTAATCTATCTTTTGCTAGTGACAGGTTAAAATTATTATCAGCAGTACTGTGTCAGTTCTACAGGGAATATGTTCTGGCATGGACAGTTATACCATGGAATTGTGGTTGGAGAGGTTATTGGTGCTTGGATGGAAGATAAATGAAACAAAAGGGCTTTGAAGCAGCTACCTTTGCAGCCTGCCTGCCTTTGTGCTGGGGGAGTGGATTTCCTGGCTTTCATGAGCTATATAAGAAGAGGGAGTTTTTCAAAACCCTCTTTTGCACTAGTGACTACTGAGGAGTACCTTTGGACCAGCAAGAAATTAGACATTTCAGGGCTGGAAATCTTTTAGTGGGATATAGTTTAACAATGCTGCTCCATCACACCCACTCTGGGCAATTTTTGTGACTGGTCAAGTTTTGAGCTGGGGGAAGGGAGCAGCTTTCCCATTGGTCATAAAATTCACAGAGTATTTCTTCTGAAGACAATAAAGCTGGGAGAAGGCCTCTTTATTTGCTGTGAAAATCATCACCCTTTCCGGCAATATAACTCCTGAAGAAAAGAGAGAGAAGGAAGAGACAAGACTGCATATCAAAGCAAAGTGAAGTGTTAAAAGGGTCTGTTGCCTCAATATGACAGATAGGCCTCAAAACCTCAGACAATGTAGGCCAGGAAAGGAAAAAAAAAAAAAACACCATCGGACCTCACAACTTGTTTACAAAGCAAAATAAATTAGCATTAGAACCAGCCCTAGGCCCTCTTTCAGAGCCTCCTCTCTTAACTTTTCAGGAATACTCTGCAGGCACTGAAACCAGCATCTTCCATAAAATCAGAAGCTGCATTAAGATGTCCTAGGATAGGATAGTGTGGGATTACTGTGGGATTGCTGACAAAGCATTGCAACCTGGATTCCAGACTTCAGCAGTGTTTCAGAAGAAGTTATGTCTGTCCTTGGTGACTGGATGTTACCTTAAATCATCCCGGAAATGTGAAACAGCTTCTGGCCTGAGGATATGCTCAGTTCCCACCTGCATCTCTCTGTTACTTTAGTATTAAAAAACTGATGTTAATTTTTGAGTTTATAAAGATATAGACTGACAGAGATCAGGCCTCAGAGTTTTGTTTAGGACTCTAACTACTTACGTACTTTGAAAGTGTCGGAAAAGTAAGGGGCAAATTCTCCCTGACTTAAGTCAGTAATTTAATTGAATTAACTTAAATTGTGAAGCAAAAGTAATTTTTAATAAGTTTTGAAGACAAACATTGTGCTACACATGATTTCTGTAAAGCTAAATAAAAAAAAAAACAAAACCAACAAAACAACAAACCACCAACCATTGTATTAGGACATGTGACATAGATCCAATATTATATAATAATCCTGCCAGAAATCTTGGTGTGATAAGTAGGTGTCCTGGTCCTGTGCATTACTGCAAAGTTAGGTGCTAAAATTTTGGGAAACTTGATATAATTCTGTGTTTGTATTTTCTGCTATGTCTTGCTCATCTGATCTTTTATATATGCCCAGATTGTTCATGCTTGAAAAACCAGAACAGAATCAGAATTGAAAGCTTTCAACAGACTTGAATTTTCCCTTCTGTTTTCAATTTTGAATATGTTCTGCTATTCTGGAATAAAGCTGGAATAAATAATTGGCCAAATTCTGTTCTTCCCTTTGCTAGTGTAAGCTCTTCTATTTACCTTCATCTATAGAAGGAATTGGATCCAAAGCAGAGTCATTTTTATTCTTTTTAAGCAATGACTGGACAGGCAGAGTCACTCAACCTGCAGAAAATGCCAGTGGATTTCTGAGTGGCAAACCAGGGGAAATCCCATTGCCAATGACTGTACAGACTAAAAGGAAAGTGATTAACTGACATTTTTCCCAAGTATTGTATGTTCTTTAGCATTCATCATTTTACAGGAATGGCCTCTAAAGAGGCTTGTTCCTCTTCCTTCCATTTGAGGGAATATAATTCCTTCCTTCAAAGACTAAGTGTGATATATTTACAGTGCCTTTAGTCATGATGCTCTCAGTTCTCCTATCACCACCAGCAGAAAACTGTCTTTTGTGCCTGCAGAGTAAATTTTTATTGAAGAAGAATGATAGGAGAGTTGTCATCTACAGGGAAAATCTTTCCTCTGAATTAGTTCACCTGTTTCAAAAAGTGTCCCCACCCTGTTTTATGGTAACATAACTGCAGATCTTAAGTTGCTCTTTCAGCTTTGTGAGCAAATTCTCCTGGGAGTTCCCTGCTTAAACTCAGTGTTTTGGGCACACTCTTACCACAGGTGTGTGTTGTTTTCTCACACAGTCATAAAGTCAAGTCTACTCCTGTGTGAGTGATGACACAGCTCCATAAAAATCCTGAAATCAACAGGACAAGATTTGTAGCTAAGGTGGTTTTATTCTACTTTCCATCAAGGAATTTGCCTGTAATTATGTCTTGTCTGTGTGTGTGTGGAATTACCACCCCACATTTCTATCTGTGGCTTTGTTCTGTTCTGTGTTACGATTACTCCTTGTCCTGGCTGTGCTCACCCTCTCCAAGGAGAGGTTGAGGAGACAGCAGCAGTGTAAGGGTTGGAATAGAATATTTTCTCTCAGTGTTTGTGGCTGAAAATCCTGCGTACTCAGTGCTTCACCTTCAAGTGTTCTGAGTCAAAACACATTGGCTTTTTCCTGTACCCTCAACATGCTGAGGAGTGCAGAGATAGGACACTGGATTCTACGTGCTCTGTGTTGAGGATCCAATCCCTGCAGTGCCAAGGCACGGACAGGCACTCAGCCATCCTTCAGTCAGAGAAAGAAGGATGCATGAAAGTCTCAGCAGGACTTTTCTGCAGGAAATGTGTTCTGATAGTATTAAAACACGATGATAATCTCACATTAAATAATGAGATCTTCCGGAGGTTTCAGGTAACCTCATAAATTTCACTTTATATCAGTTGAATACATGGTTCTACATTGATATTGTTTTTAAAGTTACAGAGTAAAACTTGAAATAATTTGTTCCTTTGTTTCAGATTAGTTGCATAGATAACAGTATCAAAAGACCTGGAGGGCACGAGGCAGTAGTAGAAATTGAAATAAAGTGTTTTGTTTATCATCTGTCAGGACATGAGGCTGCAAAGCATCAGTAACTATGAAATCTTTGGAGATGGGAATGTCATGGACTCAGAGCCTTGTTTCTGTAGCTGCTCCAAGTCAGACTATTGAAAGTGAATCTTTGGCAAGAATCTCTCCCAGTCTTGAAGGGATAAGATTACAGGAACGTTTCTTGCACACTTCTGAGAATATCTTGCAAAAATTACTTGCTTGAATAATGATTGTTTTCACAGTGAAATATTATTGGTAGCATTGATAATTAGTGCTTTGCAGAATGTAATGAATAAATAGCAAAATTAATTTGTCTAAATGATTACTGTTGTGATCACCTCAATAAGTCTGAGCCTCCTTTTTTCATCATTAAGAGCAGTGGTCTGTATCTATTCACAGGGAATAAGGAAAACTAATCAATAATAAGTGTGATTCCTTCATTCTTGCAACACCAGACCTTTACTGAAATTCCCAAAGGTTTTGTAAAGAGACAGAAGGATAATGCTCAACGAACACAGACAGCTTTAAGGGTGTAAAAAGAATTGGATTCCATCTAAGAAAATTATGAGGGGTTTGATCATGATCCAGCAAACAACATTTGCAGTGAGCCTGGTCACACACCTGAAATCACTGCAACACCTGCATGTACAGAACCAAACTCACTCAGGTGCTTTCCTAGAGCTGACACTGCTGCAAGGCAAAATGTTTTAAAGTTATTTCATTTTTTGGGAAACCATGAAGGACAACAGTGCCCTTGATTTTAAACAGAAAAAGACAGAGATTAAGGAGTGAAGAGAGAGAAAGGAACCAATTCCAAAGAAGCAGATCTGCTGGCACTGAGCCTGCCTGGCCTAGCAGGAAAGCTAATATATATATATAAGAGGGAAAGAAGCAGCAGGAGAATTCCTTCTCTGGACTTTTACCCTAAAGCAGCACTCAGTAGCTTTTAAATGTAGCCTTCCACTGGCCCACGGGCATTTGGGAGGGTCTATTCCTATGGCCTGCTGATTTCTCCCATTCTGGACACAGATATACTCAATATCTTGTTAGACTACTCCAGAAAGAAGACACTCCCAGCTCTCCTGAGAATGCTCTGACCTTTGCAGGCTTGAAATTTGGAAAGTTAGAAATCTCTAAGTTCTTCTTGAGCAGCAGTTAGAACGTGATATTTATATTATGCGGATATATATCTATCTCTATATGAGTGTTTGTTGTATCAATCTATCCCAGTGTTCCACTATGAAAGGGACAGCACACAACAAATAAGATCTGCTCCATTGGTGTGGCTGGAATCCACAGGAGCACAAAGCAGGTAAGGGAGGGATGAGGAGCAGTGGTTTTTTTTTTTAGCAAGTGTTCTGCCACCTGTAAATCCCACAATTAGTGAACAATTTTGTTGTCCTTGTAAGGTCTCCTCAAAAGTAAGCTGCAAGATTTTTCAAAACAGGCCCTCTTTTGTTTTTTCTTGGATTATATTCAGTGAAGAACAAATATGATTTTAAAACCACAAATTTTTTATCCCCCCAAATTCTTATTCACACAGAGCAACAGCCTGTTCTGATTGTTCTATTGAATTCTGTGGACTCTCCATGAACTAAAGTTGTGTTCAGCAGGAGTGAGGACTCTGCCCATACAAATCAGATGCATTATTTTAATACAGACAACTTCTCTATGCAGTTGCTTTCAATTCTCTAATGTCTGGTTTAAGTAATTGCTATTCCACGAGAGATTGATTCAGTCCCTGCTTTGAAGACTTTTATTTAGAGGCAAGTGTGGAGGGAGTGAGGGAAGGGAAGAAACTTTCCTGGGATGCAGCACTGAAATACTGGGAGCATCTCTTTAGGGAAGGAATTGAGATCCCTAATTTCTACTGATCTCAGTGCATGTCAAAGCTGCTCAGCACCTCAGAGGATCAAAATTTTCATACAGCAGGTTATTACTCTGTTCTTTTCAGGCAGTTTTCCCTATTTTTCTTTTCCCCTTTCTTGCTTAATACTTTTTTCATATACAGGGTGCATATTTTTGTTTTAGGGATACTCAATGTTTATATTTTTCTCTTGTTCCTCCTCCCAATCAAACAGAACCTTTCTTTCAAGCTTCATAGCTTATTTTTTCTGTTTAAATACAATTGAATAATTGTTTTGTACTCCTTGACTGTCATGCAGCAGAGCCTAATCTGTGGCTATATTACCAGGCTGTGTTACCATGGATCTTTGTATTCCTGCATATTCTGAGAGCTGCTACTACAAAGTGAGGCAAGCCTTTTCTTATCATCCCTGTTTTTGAAGCATTGACTCATTGTTTGATCCTGCAGTTCTCATTTCAGTTCTGATATTTGGAGGGGTTGTTTCTGGTAGAAAGCCTTACTGCCAACCCCCTACTGTGCATATTTTACTTGAACTTTTCCTAGGTACTCCAAAACTTGAGGAAAGTAAGCAAAGAATAGGTGATAGTGAATACAATTTTTCTTTCCAACTTTCATCCCAATCTAGAGAACTCCTATTAAAAGCAACTATTGGATATCACAAACTTTAAAAACATACCTGAAGTGAGAAATGAAAGGACATTGTTTTCATTTCCCAAAGGACTAAAGGTCAAGCAAGAAACAACTGACCAAACCCAGCATCCAGTAATTGAACCAATATTTAAGTACTAGCAAGAGAATCCTTCAGAGCAATCAGGACCTTTCTTTATTAATCTGAGTCCTTCCCTCTGAACGGGAAACCTGACAAAACCCCCACAATGACACAACAACAAGTAAAAATCTCTTCCCAGCATAAAACCTCCATGCCCTCCTACCTGTGGAAGTGGATTGCACCGTTTTCCTCATCCACTCATAAGAGCTGTGCCTTTGGCTGTTGGGAGAGATTTGCTGGGCATTAATTGCATCTACAGGAGGTAACCCCGCAGCAGCAGCGGGGTGCAGGGCGCTGTAATCAGCAGAGCTGTAGGAGCCCTGGCCAGGGGACGAGCCATTGATGTGGGCAGCGGGCACGGCGCTGGAAGGGCCTGGGCCGTAGGCGCTCCAGTCCTCGCGCTGGGGGCCGTAGTGGGAGCCCCAGGCTGGCGCCGGCTGCCCGTGGGTGTCCAGGGCTGGCACAGGGTGGTATCCCATGTAGTCGGAGTAGGCTGGAGCAGACACGAAGTTTTGCACGGGCAGGTTGTTGCTGGTGCACCTTGCGGATCCCGGATACATGCTGGTGTCTTTATCCAACAGATAGCTCACGTACATGATGCTCACAGCCTGCCTTTGTCTTGCTGGGACATCCTGCTCCTCGCAGGGTTTGTTTGATCTCCCTTCCCCTCCTCTTTCTTTCTCTCTTTTCTAGCCCAGCCTGGCTCTATAAATGACTCCTGCTAGCCCTGATGTCCCTTTACTACACATGATTAACAATGGTTTTACCAGGTGCTGGTGGTAACAGTTTACTAAGGTCCTGCCTGATGTCACAGATAACTGCCTGCCCCAAAATTACATTTGCATTCAAATGAAGGGCTGCCCATGCAGGCAACCCCACCTTGCTGCTAGTTCCAGTGCTTCCTTTCTCACAGATCTTTATGTATTGCCAGCTCCGTTCTTTACTTTGAGAATGTGGTTTGAAATCTCGTGGTCTTCCAGCAGAGCTGAGTACGTAGTTAACCATAACTGTTCAGACAGCAGAAGTTGTATTTTTCTTGAGAAGTGCATGTCAGGATCTCACTTCAGGCACTCGGTTAGAGTTAGTCAAAACTTGGTGTCTGCTGGTCCAGTAGTAGTTCTGCTTCAATGTGCTCTATTTTTTTAAGCTAAAACCAAAGGAGCAGTTCAGTGTTTAACAGCAGCTCTTACAGAGCTCCTCACATGAGCACTCTTCTTGACTTCAGCTCTTCATCTGTGTGGGAGAGCACTCAGAAACCACAGTAATCCTGGTGATTTTACCATTACAAAGGATATACAAGAAGTCTCATAGTCATTTTGAGCATTTGTTCATACGAATAGTCTTGTTGATGTTAGCAAGCTATTCATGAGCTGGCTGCTTGCCACGGTGATTGAAGTTCCTCTATTCTAACCTCCAACGTTCACAGAAAGGGAATCTGTTATTGAGAGAATGCAGAATTTGTCACTTTCCCTGTGCTTATGTCTTGGTTGTGATATTGAAATGAGTGATAGTTTTCCCTGAAGGTTTTTTTTGTTCTCGTTGCTGTGCTTCTTCACAATAAGTAACACCTTTCCTTGGAAATATGGGAACAAAGTATAACTTTTTAACTCAGGAAAGCAGTTTCCTAACTTTCAGGAGCAATCTTATGTTTGTGAGTAACAAATCCCTACGAGATCATCTGTAACCAGGAGCAAGGAGAGAAAGTGTGGATTTCTTTTTTTAAACGAGATGGATACCTTAGCATTGTCTCTTAATGGGAGTTCACCCTATTTTCATTCCCATTCCCTTAATGATGTGATACTTAATTGCACCTTTATTAATGATTAGACTTGTTAAAAGGAGTTTTTCCTTAAACAGGTGCAAAGAATAATGAGTTTTTCTTTGTTCAGAGGCGTATTTTTTCTCTGAGTCTTTTGCACTTTAACACCACTTAAACTCCCAGGTTCTCGGGAGGAAGGAATCACTTTGCACACCTGACAACACCGTTGTCTCCTGTAGTGAGAGAATGGTGTCCTTAGGCTGCACTCACAATTTGCCTTGGGGATGGAGTTGTGGAAAAAGCTTTTTTGGCTCATAATGTCAGAAGCACAGCTACCTGCTCAGAGTATTTCAGATTCTTCTGCTGTGCACTTGGGTGAAATTTTTGTTCTCTTTTGCTTGTTTGCTTGTTTTTGGGGGCTGATGTTTTGCCAATGTAATTGCTGAAAGGTATTTTAAAAATCATTAGGTGGCGGGAAGTTGCCAGAAGCTGTTTCTGCTGCTTGCATATGTGAGCTTACTTGGTTGCAATTTGCACATCTGTGACAGCTGGCCGCTCAAAATTACCCAGCAGAGCTGCTGGGAAGGACTTCTCAAATCCAGGGAAGTCAGTGATCAGTGAGTCATAGATCTGAACTGCTTCATTCTGCTGAGCAGCAAAATAAATCACAGTTGTCCAGTTTAGAATTAGGTGTCTCCAAATAGCCTGTCTGCAGTTAAAGTGTGATTTTAATGTAGTGGGATCTTCCTATTTTTTAACTAGAGTGTTTTTCTCCCTTCTTTGGTTGCTTAGTAGCTCTTGAGTGTTGGAATGGTTACAAAGAAAGATTTTTTTTTTTAGATATTTTTTTGTTGTAATTTAATTTAATTTCTTTTCTTCCTCTTCAAAACTGTTGAAGCCTACATCCTTGTAGGCATTTCAGAGCCTCTCCTGAGTGCAGGTGTAGCAATAAATCAGCCAGAGGAAGAAGCAGCATTTGCTCCTTTACTGGAGCCCTGCAGCTGTCTGCAAAATGTTCTAATTATGTTCATTCAAGGAAACTTTTCCTGCAGGTTTATGTACCTGATAGACCCCAGCACAGAGCTCTGCAGAAGGGCTGAGCTGGATCTGCCCTTGTTCAGTGTTCAGGAATGTTGGATACATCAGGCTCCAGTCATGGATTCATTCTCTCCCACTGCAGCATTGTTCCATGAGGAACATTATGGTCTGTATTTCACAATGGTTCAATTTGTCTCATGGAGCTACTGAAAGCAGTACAATGGTGATTAGTCCTGTGTATTAGAAAAATCACATAAAATACCTTTTGAAGCTTTCAATAATACTGAATATACTGATATGGAAGGAGATTTTTCCTTTTCCATACTGCCTGAAGAAAGGGCTTTACAATCTCGGATGGTTGAACTGACAATGCTTTTGCTCCTCTGGCCTCATGCTGTGTCCACGAAGCAGGAAACCATTTCCTTTGGATTCCTGAGTACCCTAAGTTGGTCTGGCTTCAGCAAGCTGTACTTTAGCTTTGTTTAGTCCAAGCTTTTATAATTTTTATCATTTCCATCATACCTATTAGTTAAACCAGTCATTTGACGGTAATTGCTGGAGCTATGTGAATAATCACATGTTAATATAGTTAATTTAAAATGAAATATTCTCAAAAGTTCTCAAATGCAAAGTGAATGGAAATGAGAAATTGCCCTGATTCTCAAGATGGAAAAGAACTTTATTGAGATGATCCTAAAAGACCTTCACCCTTGGGCCTCTCTAAGATGCATTTTTCTAGTTCTAAATTTGAATAGCTTCCATCCTCTGAAGCTGGGAGTTGGTGTCCACCCAAGATCCTGGATGGGAAGACATCTCTGAAGGAGGCTTTATCAGGTGATGATGATGTGGGCAGAGACCAAGCAGCAACACTGGGCTCCTGCAGTCCACTTTGATTATTTTTCTTCTGCCACATGAGTCTCCAGAGCTTTTGGAGTGTCTCAAAACCATGGATCTGCTAAGGCCCCATCCTTGTGTTTCCAAGCTCATCTGTCTCACATTTTAACCACATCCCTGTCCTGGGATGCAGACCTTCTACACATCCCATCTTCTTATCTAGGGACTGACAGAGCTCCAGTAGCTCTGTTTTACTTTTCTGAGCTTTTATTTTTCTTTTTGGTCTCCAAAGAATAGCAGCACCCATTTTTGGAGGCGTGTTCCTGTTCCAAGCCTGATCTCTGACTCCAGTGAAGCAATGGGGACAGCTGCTGGTCAGCTGCCTGCATGGCAAGGAGACCTTTCCGGGCTTGCAGGGCTCATGACCTTATTCAGATTTCAGAGTTCTCAGCCTGTTCATTTCTGTTTGGATCGGGACTCGTGTCTTCTGGATATGTTGCAGGGATTTTTGCTCTGCTGTTTGATTAATGGTAACATCTCTCCTTTGAAACCTAAAGTGGACTATTAGGGAATGTGCCAGGTTTTTAAAAATTAATTTTTACAAGGAATTTTCTGGGCTACAAAGGTCTGAAAGGTGCTGCAATACAGAGTGGGATTGCTGAGCAGTGACAGAGCTGGGGTGTGAACAGACAGGGCTGGAACAGTCCTGCCATCCAATGTGGCACCGAGCCACAGGGCTGGAATGTCACATCCACTGCACACCAGGGAATGCTCTCAGGAGGTGATGGCAGTGAGGAGCCAAGAGCAGGACTGTGAGATTTTAATCTTGTATTCTCTAAAGAGTAGCTGTGCTTCAAATGTATCATCTTTGTTAATCGGTGCTCTTAAAATAATGCCCTCATCTTCCAGCCACCATGTTGACATAAGTGTAGCCTTTAAGAGGGCTACAGTAAACAGCTGTCTCACCAGAACTCTGAGAATACTCCTAGTTCTGAAAAAAAGAATCTCCTTTCCTCACTGTTGTTCTCTGTGCTTTGAATTTTAACACCTGGCAATGCACTAGATCTGCTTGGGCTGTGTGAGTCACAGCCCTGCTGCAATGGGATTGGAAGTGGTGACATTGTGGCAGCCTTAACCCGAAAATTCACTGCTCCATAACCTTCCCAGAAGTGCAAACAGATCACAGCCTCCATCCAGTGCCTGCTGCCTCACCTGCCCCTCTGCTGCCCACAGGAACAGGAGAAAAAACAATCCACAAAGAGCTCCCTTTGGTCCCTTCACACCTGGTGCACAACACAAGGTTCCAGCCCCAGGCTGGGGGGAATTCCTGCTCAGCTCAGCAAGCAGCTGAGTTCAGCAAAATGAGATCCAGCATTCCCATCCGTGAGGTTTTGTGTTTGTGTGCATGTGGTTAACACTTCTCTGCTGCTGGAAACCCTTCCTTGAAATTTAGAAGGAAACTGTCTTATATTTTAATGTTAGGGCTACTAAATCCTGTCTGGGGAAATTCTTTACCTTAGGTGATGCTTTTGAAAGCTCTGTGAACACATGGCTCTAGGAACACATTCTGGATTTGGGACTTGGGTGCTGAGCACAGACTGTATGTGGATTTTTTTCATCAAATTCTTAATGAACATCAAGATATTTTATTTTTTTTCGGGTGTGTTTCCCTCCCCCCTCCTTTAGTATGGAAAATATCCCTGGAAACGAGAATATCTCAGCATAGGTGAGGGATCCACAAATACATTTTCCTACACCAGTGTAGTCACTCCTGAATGAAAGTCACAGCAATGGCCTCTTCGAAGTGGCAATTCCCACTAGATGGCACTTTGAATCCATGGCACGGGCAGAACCCCGGCTGATGGAGTACCTGTGAGCTGCCACTCGGGTTTGTACTTAGTGATTGACCAAGCTAAAAAAGGATCAATGTAGTGCTGCCTGCAGCAAGTTTCACAGCTCCGTTTAATACCAACATTGATTAAATCCCCACCCCCAACTCCGTGTGAAAGAACATTAGCACAGAAATTATCCCCTCTCCCAATACCTGCATGCAGCTTTCTCTACTGCTCCAATTTCCACCTCTGAAAATTCCCCACAAGCCCTCCAAAACCCCCCCAAAAGACTAAACCCCCAAACCTGAAAGAAACAAACAAAAAACCTCAAAAACCCCAAAAGAAAAATAAACCCCCAGCAGACCAGCTAATCGTTTATATCCCTGGAAATGAACTTTCATGCTGTTGTATAAAAACCCAAATTTTATGGTTTTATTTGAAGTGTCCAGATAAGTGTCAGCTCCCCAAGCTCTGTTCTCATTGATATTCAGGGCTCTCCTCAGAGTGGTGCAGGAATTTGGAGTTTGCACAAATAAAATAGGCCATAAACAAGGACAGAAGTGACTGCGGGAGTAACAGGCAAAGAAATAAATTACGTGGAGAAAATGAGAGTTGCAAAGGGAGAAGTGCATTGGGAGTATTTGGTTCTGTATTGTCTGACACGGGCTCAGGGGGCATCACACAGCACCTCATAACCAATTCCTTGCTCACTGCTACTGCTGATGCTTCTCAGCCCAAACTTTTGAGTGTGCAGCTGTTTGAGAGCAGAAATGCTAAAGACACAGGACAGCAGCTGAGGGAACCTAGGGCCAGGTTTTAGCACAGCTAGAGTTCTGTTTTGCTGTTGCCACGTTATTTAATCTTTAATTTATGGCAATGAATCTTAAGCTGTTCAGGGGTACAACAGCAAAAAATTCTGGTTTTCACCATGGTTTATGAACAGAGGAGCTCAAGTCAATGACAGAACTGGACTGAGTCTCTTCCAACATCCTGTTAAGGGCACAAGTCCATGCTCAGCAGCTCAAATGTGGGTTTGTGAGCAGTAAGCTTGCATATGGCTCTCTGAGTGGTTTCTAGGGTTCAAAAATTACTCAGTAAGCTCAAAAAGAGCCTTTCAGCTATTTCTGTTGGCTGTGCCCTTTTGAGGGAAGCTACTCTAAGTAGTAGGCTTGCAATTGCTATTGTTAAAAATTCATTATGAACCAGATGAGATTATTAAAAATAAATCAAATACTTTTGGTTCACTTGTACTGGTTAGCTGAATGTATTTCTGCAAATCCTGGTATAAAAACTCATGAGCTGGAAACTTTCAAGTTTGGTGTTAAAAGCAAAACTTCCAGCATCACCCTGGGAGAAGCTCTGAAGGCTCTTTGTGGGAGGTTTGTGGCTTTACAAACCTTTTTTAAGGCTTTACAGCTTTAAGTGCACAGCACCTGCAATGCTGCAGCAAGAGAGGGATTTAAAATAGCAATGTGTGGGCATTTAATCTGTTTACTTGGGAAGTGACAATACCTGTGAGTGCCCCTTCTACGATCTGTCCCTCAGAACCTGAGTGAAGCTACTCAAAGCAAACAGATCCAGGGGCAAACATTTTCCAGCAGGGAAAAGGCAGAAATGATCCTCTGCTTTCTCTTCTTGCCAAGGTGCTGAGTGGGAGGGGCAGTTGTTTTTAGCCCAGAACAGAGGGCATGTGCAATTTGCTGCTGCAAAATATTATTCTGAGCAATGAGATCAGGAGGAGCAGGATAAAGATGTGATAATTGCATGAGTCACAGGCAATGCAATGTTTAAACCATCTCAATCCTTGGGCTTCAAGCTACATTGTCAATGTAGTTTTCCAGGATTGTGCAGAGTGTGATTTACTGAAGTTTTCTTTAAAGTATCTGAGTTTAAATTCTGATTATTTGGAAGACAGTATGCTTGAATAAACGCATCATTGCATTCGTTTTGCATAACAATCCTTGTTTCCATTTTTACAGCTGTATAATGGTATTTCATACTTTTTACAGTGCCTGATATTCAAGGAGATCAAAGTATTTAGCAGATATATTCTATCTTTGTACTTCTAGCAGTGGGATAAATATTTCTGCTCAAATCTAATCTGTTACACTGGGACTTCTATGGCTGCTCAACTGAGCATGAGATAGTCTGGGGGTAGATGATTATCTGCATAGATACTTCTAGGAAGTAATTAGAACTCACTTGGCATAATTATATGGAGTTTGGACATTCTGAGAATAAAGAGTCATGGTTAAAAACGTTTATTTGAACGTTTGTTGAGCGTAGGAGCCTACATCTAATTAAATATATTATTAGAAGCTCCAGTTCATAGAATTCTCTAATAATGTTGGTTGTTTCAATGGCAGTAATTCTCTGTGTGCATCTTTGCTGTGTGCTATCCCTTCCCAATGTCCTGTCATGTCCTCTTTCCTTGCAGTTCCTGAATGGCACTGTGGGTGTACATGGAAAAAGAACCATTTATGTAATTCTAATTATTTCTGTACTATTTATTTCTCTAGGACTGCTCTGATTGTAACTCCCAAGTGTTTTTTCCTGCCATATTTCCTTTCCTTGACTAGAACTGTTTCTTTATTTCTCTTAAGGCACCGGAAGGAATCCTTGAGGTCCCAGGCTCAGTATGTTCTTTTTTTTTTCTCAAAGCCTTCCAACAGGATATCCCATCTTCAAAATAAATACAGCATTTTGTTTTTGGAAAACAGGAAGGGCAGGCCATGGAATAGATGGTAATAAAGATTGTTGCCAAGGTCCAAACTTGGAACTCAGATTTTAGCAGAAGGTGTACATATCATGAACGGGAATCTTCCCTTTTAAAGGCTTCTAAGGAAAAGAAATTACAGCAGGAAATGCTAGATGGAATTTTCAGTCTTTCCTCTAAAGAGATGTCTCATCCACAAACAAAGCCACTTGAAACAGAGACTGGCTTGTAAACATGAGGAGAATTCACTTGTAAAGTAGGTTTAGATATTGTCTGCTGCTCAGTGCATGAATAAAAGCTAAAAAAGGTTTGTATTGTACAGTAAGCAGCTAGTGCATCTTATTCCTGTGGTTGTGGTGAGGAGGTTTGGTTTTGTTCTTTTTTGTTCCTTTTTTCCTTCTCCTACTACAGTCATGGTGCAAAAATTTAATGAGCCATCTGCTGAAACCACAGTTTACTCTGTAAATCAACAGGGGGAAATAGCAGCCTCTTCCTTAGCAGAGCTATTCTTTAAATATGTTCAAAGTGGGACATTTTTTATTAAAGTGCTATCACTTTTCATAATACAGCGCCAATTTTAACGTTTAAAGCAATTGGAAATCTCAGCCAAGGTTTAGCTCTTGTTTGGCTGTTTGGAGTCACAGGGTACTGGATGTGGTATTACAGGGACAGATTGTCCAGGTTTTATTAAACCACAGAAATTTCTTAATTGTCAAATATTTCCAGGCTTATCAAATCAGAGGCAAAACATCACATTTGATGTATTAGCTGCTTTTCCATTAGCGCAGTTATGTTATGCTCATGTCATACCTGCAGCCTGAGATGAAAACATCCTTCTCTTGCAGGCTGCACACAAATACATCTCAGCACAGCTCCATGGATCTCACTAAATCACACATTTTGGGGGTTTCTTGTCTTGTTTCTGAGGAGTTTATTATGAGAATATAGCCACTTGCCTCTCATTGGGTTATGGTTTGTAATTACAAACCTCATCTCATGAACAAATCTCACATTGATGTAGAAATTTTTCAAAAGGTTGCTGCCGGACAGATTTTCTCCTGTCTTGTTCAAAAAGTTTCATTTACTGAAATCCTGGCTTAAATGTTACAAAAAATTCCCCACAAAACCAAATAAACAGTCTGGTATAGAAATACCTCTTTAAGCCTGACTGAGCCTGTGATTACCGTTTTTTTTGTTCCCTTGGGGGTTTTTGTTACATTTAGATCTAAGTATCTGTTAAAGGAAAAACTTGGTTTTGCTTGCTGGACAGAGCAAAACACAAATCCAATATGGTGAGATCTTCCTTGCTCCAGAAATTGTTGGGAAGGGAGGAGTAAAGAAGCTCTGATAGGTTCAGGTAGCCCTGAGAAAGACCAGTGAAGAGCTGTAGCTTCTCCTTGTGGCTCAGTGTCATGAATATTCCTGAATATATTTCTAATATGGCTACTGGAAACAAGAAGAGCTGCACCCTTCTCCTGTTTGTGGCTGCTGAGTTGTGAGCGTCAGCCACAGGGGATGAAATTTGGTTTCAAGGCATGTCCCAGTGATATTTCAGAGCCGTGGATGCATCTGACTTTGCCTCATGAATAAGCCACAACAAAAAGTGCTCCAGCTGGTGATCAGTGCTGCTTCCTCAGCAAATGATCCTGTTGCTATGAGACAACAGGGACTCTGGGCTGGCTGCAGTGGCTGGTTTGATCCAAACCCCATCCAGAAGGTTGTTCTTGCCAGATGATGCAGCCTCAGTGATTTCAGTATTTACAGGACCTGCTGGAATCTTGTTAATAAAATATTTCTTCTATTGGGATGTCACCAGAAATAGAAAGAACCACATTTGTGATGTAGATTTTCAAAGAAAAATGGCAAATGAGGGCTTTGCTTTAAAATGAGATTCCAGAGGGGAGAGGATCCTTGAAGCTTTGCACGTCCTGCAGGAACTCATGGATCAGGGAAGAGAGACTGAGGCACAAGAGGTGCAGGTCTGCTTGGAGAGCTGGTGAAACAGCAGAGGGAGAGGATTTCTTTATAAATGATTCTGTAAAATGTTAATAGGAGAATGTAAAGGAGAGGAGGGTGTTAGACCAGAAGTGCTAGACCAGAGGATGTAGGAGGTGTAGAATCTTTGAACCCCATGTACTCTGTGAATCTCTGGTTAACACTAAATGCTTTGAAGGTAATTATAAAACCAGCAGTGAAGCCATGATGTGTTTAAATGAGGAAGTCAAGAATGAGCTGTGGGTTTGTTAGTGTAAATAGAACAGAGTATTTCTTCCTGCTATTTCCAGGTCCATCAATCGAAGATTTAAGCAAACACTGTTTTGCAATAATGTCTTTGAACTTGTAAAGTGAATTTTAGAACTGTTACATCTTTGTCTGAGAATAACCAGTCTGAGCTGCTTCGTGCACTTTGGCTATAATTTTGGCTGCTGAAATCCTAAAATACTGTTGTGTCTAAGTGTGAGGAGAAAGGTATTCTGCACAACCAGGTACTGGCTGGTTTCTTTGTTAAATCAAGGTATTGCACAGCTTTGAAATGGGGTGCACAGCTCTGGAAATGGCTTCCCTGAGCTTCTCTGTTTAGAGGCAGTTTGGAATTCAACTACAGAAAAGATTGGCATGTCTCTGACAAGGACAGGTCCTTCAAAAGGTGTGAGTGTTGTCTTCTCTGGGGTAACTCCACCCAAATTCACCTGCACTGTGCAATTCCTCAGAAACACATTGGGAAGGCAAGAACTATTTCAGTATATTCCTTTCTAATTTCAGCTGATACTAATGCTGCTTTAGGGAATAGGAGAGAGTAAAAGAAACATTTGTAGACTGCTTTTTTCTTATTCTTCCATGCTGTCCATTTTTCCCCTCTCAGGGATGGTGTAAATATTAGCAAATTAAAAAAGGCACATTATTTTGAACTGATTCTCATTTCACAATAATTAGCAAACTCAAATGTCCTTTATTAGAAATCTTTTCTATTCCATTCTGTTTTGATTAGAGGAGCCCAAGAGGAGGATGAAGAGAGAGCAGAACTGCTTTCCTTGCACATTTGCTGTATCATAGAGGAGATAGGTGATACTATAAGGAAAGTAGCAGGAGCAGAGTGGCTCTTGCAGGTCTGTTTTTGCATCACAGTATTTACAAGGAAAACTTCTACTTCAGAGCTTGGTAATCCTTAAAAGGTTTGTCAAGATTGCTGGAGTCCACACCAAGTGCTCAAAATAGTTTTGCTGCACTGGCGAAAAACCATTTGCTATTACATTTCCTGTCATGCTGTGTTTGTCTGGGGGGTGGTTTTTTTGGGTCACTCTCCTCACAATTAGATAGTTCTGAGAAGTTTGGAGTGTCAGTGTGAGCCTCAGGTTGCTGTTGCAGCTCTGATGAAGTGCTGTTGGGAGCAGGTCCAGATCTGTGTGAGGGGAGGGAACAAGCTCATTCCTCGTTGTTGGAGGTGGCAAGGACACTGGTACCTGTCCAGGGCAGAGGCAGGCTTTGAGCCATGACATCTTGCAAATGAATAATGAGGGCTGGAGATCACAGCAGTGCTCAGGAGAGCTTGAGTGAAAAGAGGAACCAGCAAAGCCCAAGAAATGGGGCTGAGGGATAGTGTTACGTGTAACAATCACTGGCCAAAGTAGTTTCTTAGGCTGTATTTTCACATCATGGAAAAAGTCCTTTAACAACCATAATGAGACTGCTCCAGGCTCAGTAGGATTTCATCTCCAGCTGAGTTACATGCTCCTCTGAGCTGAGTCACCTCCATGTCCACCCCCTCGTTTTCCCAGGATGCTGGGATCAGGCAGGCACTGTTCCACCTGCTGCAGGCTGCTGAGTGCTCCTGTCTGCACAGCCAGCTTCTCCTAGCAGAGGGACAGGATGGGCTGGAGGCTTCTCTCCTGCTCTGTCCCCGAGTGGTGTCTCTGAGGGGTGGATTCCCCACCCTGGGCTCTGTGGGTGCTGTGTTTCCCTGTGAGGAATGCCCTGGAAAAAAAGCAGCAGTGCTGGACAGGGGCTGCCTTTAGCCCCAGAGTGGAACGTTTCACAGCAGAGTCCCACAGCAGTGCCAATTTAATGGAAAATAGCTCCAGACTCCCAGGCATTGCTGAATCAGATCAAATCCCTCTGCAGTGTCACCTTTGTTGCTTGCCAGGGGAATTGCCAGAACTGGGCAAGTTTTTGGGCCTCTTTCCCCCATGGTTTCCTAGTCTTGTCCTTAAGAGTTAAGAGAAGCCAGCAGGGATCCTGCTGATCATCACAGAGACAGAAGTGGCAGCAATACTTTCACATCTGGAAGTCTGTGCTGGATTATACCATGTCACTGTAACCCTCATCCTATCAGATCCTCCTCTGCTAGGAAACAGGGATACCTGGAGCTGTCCTGAGTTAATGGCTGCAGCAGGTTCTCGTGGTTTGGAACTGTTTTATTTACTCACTGTGTCTCCATAGGCATGTGCACAGGAAATGTATTCACTTTTAAAGGAGAACCTGTGGTATGATCTTTGACTTGCAGGAGCAGTTTTCAGACACTTGCCTAAAGAACAAATCCATAAATCCAGCCTGTTTTTTATGTACTGAGGAGTTGTTTTCCACTATTTACAGCAAGTCAGCTTTTCCCCTTTTCCCATCTCTACATGTCCCTCATCAATTTAGGTTCATTCCCATTCTTCAAGGGGTAGAAACATAGAAAGCACAGAAAGGCTAATTGCCTCTTCAGAATGTCAGGGCTCCAGTTTTGAGTCCCCAAGATCTCATTGCCTGGGTACACAGCTACATAGGATCAGTGCTAAGCTGGCTGAGAGAAAGGGAAGGAATGAGATGTTGCTGTTCCTTCTCTTTTTCCTTTCACCTGTATGGATTTAGCTAAAGGGGATTGCTATTTTATCAAAACCTAGAGGTTTACCTTTGGGCAACTGCCATCATTATTTCAAAAACATCTTTTCTGTCACTGCAGATTGTTAAAGAATATTGCACAAGCCATGTTGTGATGGCTCCCTGGACTGAGCTCAGAAAAGAAGAGTTAATCTGTTATTATCATCATCTTTTGTTCCAAGGCAGTTTGGGACGTGCAAAAATGAAGAAAACTGATTGTCTGCAGCATTTGCAGGGGAGTCAGATGTCTTATTCTGTACCCAGGGTGTGCAGAAATGCTCAGTGACACCCTCTCACTGACAGACAGCAGGAGACACAGCTTGTATTATAGATTATACCTTTTAATATTTTATCCAGTGCTCTTGTGTGACTGCAACTTTTACAACCATGATTTGTGGCTTTGGAATTGCAAATTTTATGGCTTAAGCTTGCTGTAGAGTGCTGAGAAGCGTTTGTAGCTTTTGTTGTAGGGAACAGAGGTTCTGCTAAACATTTACCAGGTAATTCCTGAGCTAATTGGCTACAAAGATTTAAGGGATTTCTCAGTTGTACCGTTGTGTCTCCCTCAGCCTTTCCAAAGAGGAACCAGCTTCTCTCAGTGCTCAGCCTTTCCATAGAGAGCTTTACCAAATTTGCAGTTGCAGCTCAAACATTTGGCAGCTTCAAGAAGGGTTCCCAGTAATTCAGAGGAGTTTTTGATAGTATTTGTCTGATAAAAGTGGAATTCAAAGCTGGGACAAGTTGGGAATTCCTGACTTCAGTGTTTTCTGCCTTAACATTAATTGATCTTTTGATGAGCTATCATAAGCATTTCTCTTTTTTTTTGCATCTAAGAGTGCTCCTCACTGCACAGGCAGATGGTAACTCTCATTCCTCCTGCCAAAGAGCTCACAGTCTAATAGATAGTGCAGCCAAAAAGTGGGAGGGAAAAAAGGGAGAGAACATAATTGATTGAGCATCACTTCTCACAGAAGCATCACCTAAGAGCTGGATGGGAAGGACATCACCAGCTTGAGGGAGTGCCAACCCAGGGCAGAGCTCAGGCCTTCAAAGCTTTCAAATCAAATCCTCTTATACCACCAAAGAAAATCAAACAGAAAGCAATTATTTGTTTAAGGTTAAGGATACTCAGCCTTTTCAGCAGAAAATCCAATAGCAGCAGCCTCCCTTTGGAATGGGATGGATTCTTGGGTCTCTGAACTCCTGAGGTCAGAGAGGGGTTTTATTCTGTGAGTGCAGCTTGTTATCTCAGTGTCATGGAAAGTCCTGGGCCAGGCTTTTATTCACCTACATTCCATCTCCAGAGGGAAAGTTATTCCCACATAGTCACTGAGTTCTGTGAGCTCCCTTACGCCGTGCTACAAACCTTGGGACATACTGGTACCACTCCTAGAAATGTTTATTCCTAACCTTGCTTTGGATTAAAAGGTTGTGTTTCCAAAGATTTCTAAATTTGCATGGGATGAGATGAATGTTCATCTACATGAGAAAGAGTAAGTTTTATTATAGCAAGGGCGCAGCTGCATCATCTTCTTTCTACATGTGTTCATGAAATACTTTTGGTTTCTAGAAAATCACATTCTGGTCTCAGTGCAAACCAAGACTCCTGCTGTTCTGTACAGTCTGGTTCTTCCTGGGGTCTGGGCTGGGTGGACATGAGCAAACACTGAGCCCAAAATTCTGTCACCAGGAGGAGTCTGCAAACAGTCTTTGGACTGATGCTTGCCTACACCAGGCTGTCTGGGGGTTGGGTGAGGAGGAACCAACAGCACAAAGAACTGTCCCTGAACACTGATTTCAACTACTAAAGAACTTTGTCTGGAGATGTATAAGCTGAAGGCCTGGCTGGATATTTTTTAATTCTACTTTTTGAATAACACTAAAGCTGAAATGATCTCTAACAAAGAAACAATGATCAAGCAAAGCCTGCTGCTTATTTTGACTAATATTTTCTTGTTTTCTAGAGCAAGATGCCTTCTTGCATACTGAAACACCTTCCCACTTTGCATCTGTTATTCTTAGCACCAGTCCTGTTGATAGAAAAAATAATGTAAAAATAAACATAAGAGTAAAAAAGCCCCATAATTTTCAGACTTGAAATGATTTTAAATTGATTTAAAATTTTAAATTTTTAAATTAAAGTTAAATTTAAGTTTTAAAATTTTTAAGTATCAAATTAAATTGATATAAAGTGAAGTAGAATCCATGAAAGTAAAATTTTGATGCAAAATTGTTCTGATCAATTCTGAGTCTGAAGAGAAGAGCAAACAAAAGTTATGAAGTGGATGCTTCGTATTTGTTACCTTTTGGCACCGTGACCCATCAGAGCTCTGATGCCATTCCCTAAAATCCTCTCCTCTCCCACATCTCTTGAAAGCCTGCACAGCTCTGCAGGGAGAGCAGCTCTGGGCTGTGCAGTGCAGCTCTGTGGAACCTGCTTTCTCCTCAGCTCCAGACACATTCTGGCTGCTCAGGCTGGATCTGCTCAGGCACGGAGGATCAGGGAACACCTGCAGAGTTTTTCCCATTTAGGCAATTTTCTTGGAGGCAGCAGCGTTTCCCTGCCTGTTGCCCATGCAGAACATTCTCAGTGTCCATCCCCCCAGCTCCACACCTCTCCTGTTAACTCAGGAATGGGCTCCAGAATGGAATCCAGCAGGAACAGCACAGGCAGACTCTGTACCTAGTCCCAGATTAAAGCTTGATTAACTCATTAACAGGATTATCTGCAGGAGGCTGCACTCTGTGAACCAGTGATGTCCTTTTCAATCCCGTGTCCTCAGATCATAGAGCATGTGTCATAGTAATTGCCAAGTGCTTATGGAGGGCACAGAAATGCTTGTAAAAATAAACTTGTGCTGGCATACAGATTACATAATGGCAATGTCCATGTCAGGGGCTGTAAGGACCTGTGTCACTCATGACTCTGCTGCTTCAAAGTCAGCTGTCACAGCATAGAGCACTTAGAGAAGCTCTGGGAGACAGGAGGTGGGAATTGCCAGGAGCATTGTGCCTGAGGAACTCACCCTTTGTACTTTACAGTCTGACAAGGCCAGACTCCCTTTTTGTGGGCTTTCCCAGGGGAGTTGCCTTTCTTTTCCCCTGGGTAGCTTTGAAGTGAGGACCTGACTCCCACGACCACTCACCACACGCACAAAGTTCTTCATTACAGTGCTGGGAAGGTGTTCTGAGAGCAGCCAGTGGCTCCTCTGGCTGTGCTTCAGCTCTTTCTGCCACTGGAGCTGACCTGCTGGCAGCCAAGCTGCTGAGGGGCTCCCAGGAGGAATTCTGTGCCTGGAGGGACACAGGACTGGGTGTGTGTCACACTGATACTTCAGACTGCAGGGACATGCCCAGGGCATGGCATCCATGGAGGAGCAAAGCAGGAATGTTGATACCTGGACTGGTCCCAGTCCTGCAGAGTGCCCAGCATCACTGCAGCTAGGGACACAGGAAGCCTCTGGGTGCAGCTGCACTTACAGGAGATGTCATTTTCCTCTGGTTATTCCTTCAGGATGCAGATGGATGAGCCACAAACTCAGTGTTCCTCTGCCTAGAAGACTGTTCGGTGGGAAAACTTGTTTCAGAAAGCAATATTTAGATAATTGTGATTCTTCTGAAAGGAGGGTTTTTAGGAAACAAAAGTAAAGTCTTCAACAGGGATTGAGTCTTCTTGAGTCCACAAACTCTCCAAGAATGTCTACATTTCTTCACACTGTGCAGGCAATCTGTAAATACTACAAGTGGTGCAAACCCGCTTGACTCACAGCTTCTCAAAATCGAGATTAGGAGATGCAAATCAGAATACTTGCATTTAAATCAAGTAACCCTCTGCTGCTATCACTTACACATGGCTGAGTAACTCAGCTGAGCAGAGAAGTCTGACCAGCAAAATCTGTTTTCAGCAGGGGTACCTAGAGGTACCCTCATAAAGCATTTATTTGGAGCCATGTTCACAGTGGATCTGTGTGATGTTACTGTGGGATGTGAATGCCAAATTCTGTGATAGAAGAGCTGGACTGTGGGACAAATTCCAATATCTCTGTGGAAGAAACTTCTTTTTAGTTCCTTGGTTAAAAAAACCCAGCAAACAACAACCAAAAAATCCAAAACAAAGAAAAAAAAAACAACCTCAAACAAAACAAAATACCACCCCACAAACTACCCAAATCAAAAACATCTAAAAACAGCAAAAGCACAAAGCCAACTAACTTCTGGGAACATGACAGTACATCAGAGTACATTTGGAGAAAATCGGCTCTAATTTAGCTCAATATTAAGGAAAAGGGAAAAAATAAGACGTTGAAAATTAGATTGCTTTTCATTATTCAGCTTCTGGCTTGCTTCACTATTCCAGCACCTTTGGTGGAGGGAGACAGCACATTCAAATCACAGATTTTGGATCTTGTGTCTGCAGCTCATGGACAGCCTGACACAAGCACACAGTGAGCAGCATTCACTCACTTGTGTTTTGGTTTGAACCCTCACCAAACGGTGAAGAAATTAAATTGTAGTGGAGAGGAACTTCTAGTATTTTTACCATTTTTTTGGTTCATTGCTTGTTCATTGTTTGTCCTGAATGAGTGCTTGTTCAGATGACTCTTGTGTTCCCCTTCATCCTGATCATTCACTCCACATTCCCAGCATCATTTGTTCCACATAATCTTCCTTTCATGCTGTTCTCCTCAGAACATGAGTTATATTCCTTCTGAAGTTCTGCTTCCATGGATGTTGCCAGCTCTAAGCCATCTTGGCCAACATCTTCTGGTTTTTGCAATCTGTAGCTGTGCTGCTGCAGGGGTGAGCAGCATCCTAGATTTGATACACTGTGCTCCTCCTTTGTCATATTCCTCATTTCAGTTTTTTTTGACCATCCAAAAGACAGAATTGCTTTCATGCACAGCACAGAAAACAGCCACCAACCTGTGCTCAGTGTTTGGTTTTGGTATATGAGGGACCCCGGTGACTGATGGTGGCAAGTCCCTGCATTCAAAACACTTGATTTTCTGTCTCCTCTTCAAAGTCTGGCTGTAGAAATTCCAATCACTAAATTGTTTGGGCATTACAGAGTTCAGAACTCACCCAGAGCCTGAACCAGACTTAAGCACTGAATTCTGAAGAGGTCCCAGAAAGCCACAACTCTCAAAGTCACAACTTTGAGACAACAAGGTGTTTTATTTCAGTACTTTCAATCTATTTTTTAAAGCAACCCCCAAATTTAATCTTTGTTTTTAGCTGAAAACCAGCAGCACTGCAAAATATGCCTGGAACACTGGGTACATCTGAGACAGCTGAAATCTGGAGAAGTTTTTCTTACAGGGACTAACAGTTCAGTCAACTCAGGCCTGTCTCTGCCTGTTTTCCTGAGCTGAATGCACCTGGCAGAGGGATATAATCACAGTGGGAGAAACAGCAGATCCACAGTGGGAAATGTAAGACAAAAATATTCCTGGATGTGTCTGTGCTACACAACAAAAGCTCTCAGCTGGTTTGTTTGCAAGTGTTTACTAATTCCTATTAAATGAGTTGTTTAAACTTAGTTGGAACTTGGCCCAGTCAAATGCTGACCCTGCCTGCAAGAAATATTTTTCTCTATCAGCTACTTGAGCTAATTTTGGTCACTAATTTATGCATCTCTATACATAATGATATCTACATAATGTCTTTTGGAGAAACATTTGTTAAGGCTGACAGTAGCAACTGCCAGCTATGTTGTAGGTGGAGTTATTTGCAGCGTTTGCTGTCCTTTCTAGAGAAAATAAGTTTTGTACTTCTCTAGAGTAAGAGTTGCATTAGTGACCTTCATTTAGAAACTACAGAGCAAGAACACAAATACAACAAAGAACAGAATTCCCAAAGCACTAAATCCTCAGCCATTGGCCCAGCCAGTAAATCACCTTAAAAGAACAGAGATTCCAGAGGTTTGCAACAGTGCTTAGTGGAAGAGTAAACATAAACACCAGGCAGTACATTGGATCACTTTATAGGTGAGAAGATTGAGCATTTGCATTACTTTTTTATTTGCTTCCTGAGTGTGTCTGAGTAAATTCTATTAAATTCTGACATTTCTCCTTCTTTTGCATCCTCAATTCTCACATTTCATTTAACAACCTTGCCTCAGTCAAATTTCTGCCTGCTGATCTGTCTCGCTCCCTCATGTGCCCCCCACTTCCCCTTTACTTGCTGTGGAATGCCAACATCTTTTCCATATTAAAAAGCAGGTTTTTGTTTTTGAGCAATTGGCAGCCTGGTGTCTGGATATCGCTTGGATACAAACCCATCCATTTTAGTGTGTCACAGTGCTCAGCCCTGGGTAGTTTGATGCTGGTTTCAGGGGGGAACAGAGACTGGTCAGGCAGGACTGCTCTGACTGAAGGAGCTCCAGGAAAACTCTAAATCCAAGGATTTGAACCAAGTGATTCCCCACAGTGGGCACTGCAGCAAGCACAGACCTGACAAGCCAGGAAAGGAGAGGAGGTTCTTGGGAATAAGCATCGCTTGTTTATCATTTCTGTTGAAGTAAGAAAAGCAGCACTGGTGTTAAAGGATCACAGCCAGCCTCTCCTGGGCCAGAGGACCTGGCAGAGTTGTTCCTGGGGTGTGAAGGCCTAACTTCAAGACCACTGGCTTATTTGATACAGGCTAAACACAATCTGTGCTTTTGACTTAGTCACACTGGCCTGCAACTGCCCTGCTCCAGGGAAATGAGTCCCTGGCCAAACAGCTGCCAAGGGGACTTCGGGCTCCTGGATGAGGGAGGAAGAAATAAGGGCCTGGTGTCTTTACAAAAAGTCCTGTTTCACTCTCCAACTTGAAATCCTCAACTATTCCTCTGCTGCTAAATGAGGAATGCAGCTGAGCCCAAAGAATTATTCACAAATACAAAATGAGGCAGAGCTTATCTGCCTCTCAAACACACCGTGGAGGTAAAGTGCATCCCCATGTGTGACAAGTGACGTTAGCTGCAACTAAATATAGAGCTGCCTGCTGCACACTGATGATATCTCCCAGGGTCAGCTGAGCTACTCTGCCTAATTTTGGCCTCCTCGGTCTCTGGAGGTTGTTGTTAGCAAAAGGCAGCAGTGCTGTAGTGGGTGGAGCAGTTCCCTTCTTGGATGGTCAGCCAGAGGAGCCTGTTCCACCTCCAGGTCTGCAGTGTCCATCCTGTCCCTCCTCCAGGTCTGCAGTGTCCATCCTGTCCCACCTCCAGGGCTTCAGTGTCCATCCTGTCCCACCTCCAGGTCTGCAATGTCCATCCTGTCCCACCTCCTCTAAGTTAAAACTGATGCAGTTAATTCCATGGATGAATATTAAAACCCATATTTTCCTTCACCTGAGGGAGAATTGTCCCTTTTAGGAGACTGCATTTGGAGCAGTAGGAAGGTTAACACAGTTATAGTCACAGAGTTTCTTACATTCCAATAGAAAACAAATATTTCCAAACCTCAAAAGTAATTTGTGAATGATGTTAATGTTCAAACAGCTCTGTCACATCTCTTTGGTCAGTGTTATCTACAAAGTCTCTTATTTTCATGGGGCATCCCTTCATCCTGTATTTCAAAACAAACCTTGTACTGGAGTAATTAGTAGGGCCAAATTGAAGTGATTGAAATCTCTGGTTTGGATGAAATTACCCACATGTCCTCTGCTTTGGGATCTCCTTCAACCTTTCTGTGTCTGCATTTGAGAAGATTGGTTTTCTACTTGCCTCTGTCTCTGTGAAACTTGGATCCCAAACTCCTGCAGTGGGATTCAGAGATGATAAAGTCACCCTGGTTTATCAGTTTAGTGACCAGCAGAACACCCCAGAGAGGTTTTAGAGCCCAGCATGACTCAGTGCATTGCTAAAATCTCTTCTACATCAGAGCCTCATCCTAACCATGGAAAATAAACTACATCTTGGAATGAAATTCATTCAGAAGCTGGAATCTGGGAGCATCTGGGAATTGGTTTAGTTTGCTTCTGGGAGGGCTTGAGTACCAGAGGCTAGGGAGTGATTCAGTGGCAGCAATAGCTTGTTCCTCAAAGATTTAACTCTGCTTGTGGTGCTTCCAGGGATAAGGAAGTTGTTTCTCCTGATTACTTTGAATAAATGTTTGATGAACACATAAATAGCTAATGTAAAAAGAATTTAAATGTGTTATCCAGAAACAACTCCCTTCTATTTCCCCATTCTTTCTCTGTGGACAGAACCAAGAGCAGAGTCTGTACCTAGCACAGAATCACTGCTTTGCACCTGGCTCAATCTGAGGCAAAAATGATCCAAAGGATGAAGTGGGAGGATGTGAAATCTGCCAGGTCACTTAAAATGTACATCTTTAAAACTGGAGAAGTAATCCAGATCATTAAGAAGAGTAATAGTAAAAAACCTGAAGATAAAGGAACACATTTATCTTGAACTAGGGAAGCTGCAGAACTGGCTGAATTATCTCATTCTCAAAGACCTTGTTGAACTTGGTGCCTGGAAACATTCAGGAATTATGGAGTGACCTATTTTGATTTCACCAGGGGATAAAGGAGCTGCCTTGTCAGTCACCTTTGTGCAGGAGTTGCCCTGATTAAGGAGCATCACAATGGGAACTCCTGCTAAACTTATGGCACTGCCATGGAAGTGCCCTTTCACTGAGGCCATTTGCATTTAAATGGGCAACTCAGAGATGCTGAAGTGCAGCGGTGGTGCCAAAGGACAAAGCATTAATCACTGAAAACTGCTCTGCCTATGCAATTGTGCTGTCACATCTGGAATATTCACCTGGTAGAGACAGGGCATCTTCACCTCTAATCCACAGATCTCCAAATGCAATTCAGTTCCTGCACAGGAAACCTTGTCTTTCTCCTCAACATGGTTTTAAGCTATCCTTAGTTTCGTTACTTTTTAAATTACAGGAGGCCAATTTCAGACAGAAAATCTTCAACAGCTCCAAGTTTTCATGAAATTTGCTCAGAGCCACCGAGGGTTTAGGCACAGGCAATAATTTTCTGCTGTTACCAAAAGGCATTGATGGAGTCTGAGGGACTGTGATGATAGGAGGGATTTCTTATTTTCATGCCTGCTTTGTTGGAAGAATGTAATTACTATAATATCAGAACAAACTATAGATAAAACATCTTCCAAACTCTTTTAAAGTTACTCAATACTGAAAGATGTGTGGATAATCTTATTTTTCATTTTTTGCTAGCTAATGATAGAATTGGAATTGTCACAGCCAAGTTAGATTTTTTCATGAACCACCAGGTAGCAAAAAATGTTTTGTGGACTGGTTTGTGTGCATTTGTAAATACACTTCTGCTCTTCACCAGAAGAGATCAGAAACAAGAATTTTTGTGAACTTACAGAATCTGAGAACACTGATTACCTGAACTATTTGGAATGAGAGTGTATCAAGGCCTGTGAGGGTGCAGCATGAAGCAATGACAACCCTGACGTTCCAATTAGGCAATGGATTTCAATAAGGCCAGAAAGCAAAATTTCCCCTGCAAGGTTAATTAAAAACAAGATTATTTAAAAAATTATATATTATATATTATATATTATATATTATATATTATATATTATATATTATATATTATATATTATATATTATATATTATATATTATATATTATATATTATATATTATATATTATATATTATATATTATATATTATATATTATATATTATGAACCAGATTAAAAAAATAAATAAGGAGACAAGTACTGAGAGGTGACAAAGTACTCAGTACCCACTTAAACTGTGCAGAATAGAATATTTGTGATTTTGGCATCTGACCTGTCAGGTGTGTCCATGTGCCTTTCACCATGGGGGGATTTCTTGACCCAAAGCTGTCAGAGCAGTGTCAGCCCCACAGGACAGGAGCTCTGGGACAGCAGTGCCTTTGCCATACCCAAACCCTTTGGCTGCTCCTCAGGGACAGATGATGTGCTGTATAATTTCATATTTAGAGATGAAAAGCTGACCAGCAATTTATTTAACAGCCTGGGTAGCACAATGAACCCAACTGGCTTTTGTTACCTCTGCTCAGATGTAACTCCACATAACACTGATAGAAAGTTCCTCTGAGGTGATCATGGCAGCTTTTCTCAGCAGATTAGGGCTAAGCTTGACAAGCACTCTCTAGTTTGTCACCAGCAAAGCTAAATGGCCGAGTCAGAAATATTTCCATCTGGCCAGATTAAAGTTCTTTGACTGTAGAGGGGTGGAGGCAAAGGCTGAGCTGGCCCCTCTGCACTCCCCAAGACTTCAGATAGGTGCCTTTAGCAATTACAGGTTCTCCTAAAGTTTTAAAGGCTTCATTTCTAATGGCTTGTGGTGTTTTTTAGAAATCTTGTATTTGAGGAGCCTCAAATCTGGAGTCTGCAAGGTTCACTCAATGCTGGAGCAGCTCCTGGATGCTGCAGCTGTTGGCAGAGCAAGGTTTGGGTGGGAGCTGCAGTGCTCAGTCCTCCACCAGAGTAAAGCCTGGCTCAGGGCACAGCAGTGTGTCCAAAGGAACAGGATCAAAGCCATGGGGATCAAACCTGAGCCAGGGGAGCCAGCTAACATCAGCCTCCATGGATCCAGGGGGTCTGCATGGAAACAGCTGCTCCAGGGAGGAATGGGGAAAGCTGCTGTTGGCAGAGGGAGTTTAGCACGGCTCAGCCTGGGTTTGGTTTGTGCCTGGGATCAGTCAGGAGTCCCCCAGAAGGTCACTTTAACATTCCAGCTGGGAGTGGATGAGGCTCCAGCACACACTGTCCCCTCCAGAGGGAGGAATTTAATTTCCAGCCTCTGAGGCCCATTATAGCTCAAAATTCCAGATGGGCCATATTTATCTGAGGGAACTTCACTTTGTCTGCTTTGCTCAAGGTCTGTTTGAAGTCAGTTCACCTTTGAGGAGAAATCTGGAGTTTCACAGAGTTTAAACACAAAGAACTCCCATTTGAACAACTCTTACCTGTGGCATGAGTGAATTCCTTTGGGTTTTAAAACCATTTAAATTATTATAAGAGCCCAAAATACAAAGAGATATCACACATCCCACCAGTGGAGGACTTATCTGAGCTAGATGATTATGAGTACAATAAATATTGGAATAATTGCTAAAAGAAAGCCCCAGCTGTTCTAGAAAGAAAGACATTTACTATTAGCAATATTCTTCGGGCCATTTTACTTTAATTAGATTTCATTTTACTCCAAAAGATTTTGATAAAGTAAATGTGGAGTCTTCTTTATGGTTTTTTTCCCCCCTAATACCACTAGACTCAATTAACAGCCTTTGTCTTCAAAGTCCTTGACAGAAGAGTTCAGAAACTGAAATAAAGAAGCCCATTGTAAAGCACAGAAGGTGCAGTTTCCACCTGAACTCTCCCCCAGCCAGTTTGGCAGTGTCAGGACAGAATTCTCATTGCTTTGACTGTGCTTGTGTTACACTGAATTAGTTACAGTCCAGAGGGCACTTTTAAATCCCATCCCCAAACATGAAGATTAAATATTACTCATCAGTTTTCTACAATTTAGAAGACAATTTTGAAAAACATCACCAACCCAAACCCAACAAATTAAAGTCCCCTGTGAATTCAGGGCCTCAGAAATTATTTTGTGCCATTCCATGTGAATTTTTGCATTCAGCCCATTTTGGACCTCACTGTTTACAGTGGTGATGCTGCTCCAAGAGCTTTCTCATTGACTTCTCACTTCTCTTTGAAGCTACAAGTTTATTTTGAACCAATGTTTTAAAATTAACACAATTATTAGATATTAAGGTAGGTCACTGGTCACAGTAGCCTAATTTTCATTAAATATAATCACTGTTTTAAGAGTTTGGAATTTTAGAACACTTCATGACAAAAACCTCCCAGTCTCTTAAGCATAAAGATCTGAATGAAAAAAATAATTCCTCCAAGCTCAAACCTTTCCTGCCTCTCTCCCCCTCCAAAATTTCTTAAGAGGTAAACAAAAATTTTAAAATATCTTGTCCACAGTGACTTAACCACCTGCAATCTTGAAGAAGGACATTTAATCTAAGATACAAAGGGACTTCTAAAGCTGCTGATCTGGGTAATAGAACACTGAGAACATTCCACCCATCGTGGCTCTGTAGGAGAAAGGCAAAGCAAAGCCTGGGAAAACTGGGTTTTCCTGAAGGAAGGGAGCTGGACTTTCTAAATGATTCAGCACAAAAATGACAAGTAAGGTATTGATAAACATTTGAATTCACTCTCACTTATTTTCACAAAAGTTCTAAAAGAAGGAGGCCCAAAGCTCCTTTGGGAATGCAATGTCCAGCAGCCCCAGTGTGCCAGGCCGTGGGAGCTGCAGTGCCAGGGGGTAGATCTGTGGGAATGAGGACTGAGGAACAGGAAGGACAGGGCTTGAGCTTGGGCTTCTTCATATCAGGCTAAAATTCTTAATTCTACCATTAAAAAAATTATTATCATAATTGACTTTGACCTTTTCCATTTAGAATTAGTGTCTTGAACAGATCCATGCTGTCAGGGAAGGAGGGTGGATAACCTGTTGGTTTCTTGTCTTTCCCTGATTTGCCATCCTTTTCTCTGTGCTTATTTAAAATCTCCCTGTGTGTCAGGAGGAGCTGTTGGCTCCTGCCTTGGAACAGCCTCGAGTCTGGATCACACTGACCCAGGGGAGAGGCCAAATTGTCACCTCTGAATCTCTCCTGAGCAGGGACCAAGGAGGAGCAGCACAGCTTCAAGGGGTGCTCTAACATTTGTCAGGAAGCCTCCATGGGGGGATGCAAACAGCAGGAATTAAATCAAACATGCAAATCTAGCCCGGAATTTGGGCAGCTTTCACTGCACTGGGTGCTGGGTGTTCTTGGGTGCCCAGAGCCCCTGCAAGCCTCTTCTCAAAGCTGCTCCTGGCTTTTTTACTTGAATTTTTATTTATTTTTTTTTTTAATTTTTGATCCATCCACGCTGCGGTTTGCAGAACTCTGCCTTGTCGCATGGCAATAGCGAAGGGAATCCTGTATCCCACGGGAGCTCTCCGGGTTCTGTGCGGCAGAATCAGTGCGGAGGACCAGGGATCCGGGATGGCTTTCCCAGAGCCACCGCTGGATGTCCCTGGGAGCCCAGCGTTCCCGCAGCGCTGCTCCGGGCGGCACTGCGGCATCCCCGCACCCGCCGCCCTGCGGGCTCGGGACAGCTCCGCTGGGAGGGACCGGGACAAACATTCCTGATGCAAACCTGTCCCAAGCGCTCCCGACATTTAATAAATGCTGCTTTGCTTCAAGTGAATACACATTTTACTCCTCTGTGCCCTAAAAATAACAAGCGCTAAATGTAATTATTTTGGAAATGGTACCCAGGTACCTTTGGAGCAGGATGGGGTTTGCCTGGATGAAGTTCCCTGCCCACAGGGATTGCCCCTGGGAAGCAGCAGAATTTGCTCATTGGGGTGAAAAGAGGGTTCTGGTCAGCACTGGGGATAGCATTTGGCAGAGATTTGCTTTGTTCTCCAGAGCTGGAGGTATTGCAGAGCTATTCCTGAGCTTCCTGGTGCTGGGGGCATCACTGGGGTGTCAGGGGACAAAGGCTGTGGTCATTCCTGCCCCTGCTCATTCCTGTCCCTGGTCATTCCCATTCTTGCCCACTCATTCCTGCCTTCTCATTCCTGCCCCTGCTCAATCCTGCCTGCTCATTCCTACTTCTGCTCATTCCTGCCCCTGCTCATTCCTGTCCCTGGTCATTCCCATTCTTGCTTGCTCATTCCTGCCTGCTCATTCTTGCCCCTGCTCATTCTTGCCCCTGCTCATTCCTGTCCCTGGTCATTCCCATTCTTGCTTGCTCATTCCTGCCTGCTCATTCTTGCCCCTGCTCATTCTTGCCCCTGCTCATTCCTGTCCCTGGTCATTCCTTCCCCTGGTTATTTCTGCTGTTTCCCACTGATTGCACGACTGCACATGCCAAGGGTTTTGGGAGCAGAGAGATTCCCTTTGGCCATGGAACCCCAGGAACATTCACCTCTCACTGCTGGGAGTCAAAGTACTCAATCCCTCCCCCAGTCTTGTCAATGTTCCTGCTGCAGTGGCAGATTTGGGGATACAGTTTCCTATCCCAGAACTTCAGTCAGTGTCTTCTCACTGGAACAAGTCTCTTTAATTGTTTAGATGGATATTCTGAATCTGTGTTTGCTTCTGTAATGATTTATTAGCTAGGTAGGGATGGATAAATTAAAAAAAAAGTATTATTGGTTCCAGGACAGCACTTGGTTCAGTAATGACTCGTTTTTCTCCTGAGAGGTAACAGAGTGAGTAACAATTCTGACAAACTTTTATTCTGTGAGCAAATACAGAGAAGAAATTTAAATTCAGCTTCTGAAATGAAAGCAAATGGGAGGAAATATCTATTAAAAAGAATTAATATAAATGCACATTCTGAGTGAGTGTTGCCCTTATGGTAATGTTGCTCTTTGCCTTTGTAATCAGGACTATTTTTACATCACCCACCTCATTTTTTTTGCTCTTTGGGTCTTCAAATACTGTTCTCACTGTTTAAATTTGTATGTATGAGACTGTGTATATGGCTACATCCACAATAATGTAGAATAAAGGCTACAAAGATTTGCCATGCAGGAGATAAGAAATTTGCATTATTCGTCTGGTAAGGTAAGATGATAAAATAGTCCTAAAGAAGGCAAACTCATTTTATTCCATATGCCTTTGTGCCATTCACCTTGGGGAAAATGAAATAGAACACTCCTATGATTATAAAAATAGCAGAGAAGTAGGATTACAGCAGTAGAACTTACTTATGCACTGTAATTCAAACCTATCCTTTTCCTTTCTCATCTGATATTTGCAGTGTAGAGCCCAAGCAGGCAATAAATACTTGGGATTGTTTATGAATGAGGTCATCCCTGGAATGGCCAGCTCATGGAATTAGTTCCTAATGAGATTATTAGGCCAGTGTTTATTTTGTGGGCTCTGAACAGCCGACATAAACTTAGACATTGTTATTTTGCTGTCAAGATTGTGGCTGAGGCTCATTTTCTTTTCCAAGACTTTAAATCTAATCTAATCTAGCCTAGCTCCCAGTATTAACAGGACTGTTTGTGTTGTAAAAATCTTCATTTTGCACTGGGGAAAAATGAGTTTGAGCAGTTTGCCAGCCAACTGCATGCTTTGTACTGATCAGGTAAATGAAATACACTGCAAAAAATCAATGACAGAAGTGAGGATTCTCTTTTTCGATGTGTTTTTACCCAGTCTCGTTGTAAATTTGGTGATTTCAGATGAATAAACTTCCTTCCCCAGTGAGGTGAAGTCTTTGATAGATAGACAAGGTTATGCAAGAATTCTGCCTTTTAATGGTGTTGATAAAGTGGAGCACAGCAGTGTTTGAACAAATCCCACTATTGAGCAGCTGAGATCAGGAAGTGCTGAAAGATTCTGTCTCCATGTAAAACCACAGGGGAATTTCCAAAAGCAACGTTCAGTTACTCAAGGAGCAATTTCAATTTTCAGGGCCATTTCTCTTGAATCCATTTGACTCATCTGTGGAGTTATTTAAATGCACAAAATCAGAATTGACCAGAGAAGTTGTTTAATGAAGTCAACCACTGTCTGTGGTTACATTCCAGAGAATAAATATTAGTTATATTTGATCTTTATCCTCACTAAGACAAGAGTTCTTGATTGAGAGGAGCTGAGTTCTTCAGGATTCTGCATGAAGCCTTTTCTCAGAGCTAAATTTAATTTATGCTGCTCCACTGAATTGTGGAAGAGCAAGTAAATGTTGATAATGGCTCTTTTGCATATTCCCTCCCTTGTTCCTGTCTCAAATACCTCCTTCAAGCATGCTGCAGAATGTGCTGAAAAAGAACCATCCATCAGGAATGCCCATGCCACTTTTTGGAGTGTGGTCTCCAATAATTTTTGGAAAGTCTCAGAAATATTTCAGTTCCTATCAGCAGCATTCTTGCTGCTCCATAGCATGGGATCCTTCCTGCAGCTTCAGCCAGGATTGATTTGGTCCAGCAGGGATTGATTTGTTTTGCAGAACATTTCCTCAGCCACAAGCCCTTGAAGGTCTTGATTTTTTTATTCTATTTCAAGGTGTGGAAGCTCTTTGAACTTGAACTTTTTCTCACTAGAGCTGAGTTACTGGAGAATCAAATTTATATCCAGGAAAAGCCATGAATTATTTTGGTTTCAGTTTTTCCACTATTTGTTCTGCTTACTTAGACCTTGGGTATTCGAAGAACAAAGTTAAAGGAGCTCCTCAGTGTCATGGGATGGTCAAAGCATTTATCCAAACTGGGATTTAATCTCTTTCCAGTTATAGTTAATGTTCATACTGGTGTAACATCACGTCCTGGTATAAAATGAGCAGCTTGTTCTCTAACATGTTCTCTCTCTACCACTTTTTCATTGGTTTTGTAGCATTTTGGGTTCTTCTTTCCCTTAAGAATTAACTTGGGGATAATTGTTGCCTTTTAGCATGGAGTTTCCTAGAAAATTTTTTCTTGAAGAAACATTTACTTTAATTGTTGTGAGATTAATAGGCAGGGAAAGGAGATACAATAAGAGATAATGTGTTCATATTTATAAAATCTTTAGACAGGCTCCAGTGAGTTCTCTAATTAACCACAGGAAGACTTTATGAGTGCTGAATAAATTAACATAAAAAATAAAAGCCTTGGTCGATTAGAATGCCTGAAACCAGGCTGTGTATTGTTGGTCTTGAAAACAGGGGTCACAAATGGTCAGGAGAACCTAAAATGAGGGTCTGGTTCCCTTTACTTGTGTGAGCAAACTCTCTGGTGGCTCATACTGATTTACAGTGATGTAAGAGCAAATCGTGTCTCCACTTTTTACAGACTTAACAGAGGCCATTAAGTCTGTTTTAGCTCAGTGGATTTGTTCTTTTCAAAGCTATTTTAAGTCAGAAAAAAACCTCAGGAACCACTCCTTAATGAAAGCAATGAGCAGTTTTGGAGACTGAATTACCACACTGTGTGTGCTGCCTGAAGAACACTGAACCCCCGTAGGTGTTGCTCACACATTCCCTTACCCAGGCTGGGCCAGCGCAGGCTCAGGTTGGGTATCAGAAAAGGTTCTGTCCCAGAGGTGCTGGCACTGCCCAGGCTCCCCAGGAATGGGCACAGCCCTGAGGCTGCCAAAGCTGCAGGAGCCTTTGGAGAGCACTGCCAGGGATGCCCAGGGTGGGATTGCTGGGGGGTCTGGCCAGAGCCAGGATTGGACTGGATGATCCTGGTGGATCCCTTCTAACCCAGGATATTCTGTGATTCCATAGGATAGAGATTTGTTGATGACATGATTGACCCCTTCCTCAAAATGCTGTGTATAAAACATTAATCACAGCATTTTCCTTGATGGCTTCTTGTCTCCTGGAAAGGATGAAAACTCAAAACCCATCAAGAGGCTGGTTTGTAGAGCAGTTCCTGAGCACAGTACCTTGCAGTTCTGGCAGTTCCTGCATCAATATTCCTGGGAAGCTGCCAAATTAATAGATAGCTTCTTGGGAGAATTAACAAAATGGCTGTGATAATGAAATGTCTCCAGAACTGCCTTCTGTACCAGCCTTGGGGTGTGGAAACCAGCAAATCCATCAGGAGGAAGCCCTGGGCTCCAGGTGTCTGAGGTTGGAAATGCAAGATGTGGCCGGGGGTGTGTTCAATTCCCATCTGTCAGAGCTGGGGCAGTTCTCTGCTGTTCTTTGGGCAGTTTTCTTCATCTCTCCCACAGCCAATCCTGCCTCCAGGAGATCTCTTCTGTTCATGGGCCATTAATTATTAATTATCTCCTGTTCATGGCCAGTGAGTGTCCCTGCATGGCTGAGAAAATTCCATCATCCATGGGGAGCTGCTCTGCCCAGGGGAGGAGCCAAACATTCCTACCTGGATCCAATCTGACCTGGGAACAGCACAGCAGCCTTTGCCCCCTGCATTCCTAGAGGAGCAGCTTTATCCCCACTGCATTCCCAGAGGAGCAGCTTTCTTCCCACTGCATTCCCAGAGGAGCAGCTTTCTTCCCCACTGCATTCCCAGAGGAGCAGCTTTATCCCCACTGCATTCCCAGAGGAGCCCAGGCCCATCTCCCCCAGCCCTGGAGCTCCAGAGGAAAACTCCCCCCTTGTGCAGATCCTGCTCCAGCAGAAGCACAGCTGGCACTGCAGGAGGGCTGAGCCCCCCTGGGATGGGGCTGAGCCACCTCCCTGACCCACAGGGGGACAGGGCATGTTCTGACTCTGGCAGTGGTGAGTTTTTTGTGGTTTTTTTTTTTTTTTTGGTACTATTACATTTCTATTTTTTTCCTCATAAAGAACTGTTATTCCCATTCTCATATCTTTGCCTGACAGCCCCTTAATTTCAAAATTATAATAATTCAGAGTAAGGGGGTTTACATTTTCCATTTCAAAGGAGGCTCCTTCCCCTTCTTCATAGACACCTGGCTTTTCAAAGCAAAACATTAGGAGAGAAATCTTGGAACAGCAGGACTATGTCTGGGTTTGGGTGTCATTCCTGCCCGTGGTACCAAATGATTTTTAGGGGCCTTTCTGACCCCAACCATTCCCTGATTGCTTATCTGTATTTTGGGAGCAAATCTGAGCTGTTCCCCAGAGAAACTGTCCTGAGCTGGCACCAAGCTCTGGGAATGCCAGAGCAGATGATATTTAAATAGCTTTGTGAGTGATTCCCTGTGCAGATGAGCTTCTCCTCAGTGCAGCTCTTCCATTTGTCTGCCTGATTTCAACACAAGGGAAGGAAGAATTGAATCAGAGGAAGAGCCTTAGGGGTGGGATTCATGTCAGCAAGGATGCATTCCCAGTGCTCTTGCCTCTGCTATTCCAGGTGCTCTTCCATGAGCAAATGGTGGCCTCCAGTTTGAAGAAGTCAGCTTCTGAAAACCTTGTGTGTATCCGTGTGGGAATACAGGGAAAAGGGAGTGGATGGTGCTGGAGTTCTGCAAATGCTCCTTGACTGCTCCAGACCAGTGTCCCAGCACTGGGACGGGTCTGGATTATTCCAGGTTGTACAGACAATTCCCATTGTACAGAGCAAAGCACTGATGCTTCTGAGAAAGTTATTTCTTCACTGTCAGGACATGTAGGTGAGAACTTTTAGCTCTCAGTTCACAATGAGTATTTTGAAGTTGCCTATTACATGAGAACATAGGATTCAAACCTATCCAAAAGAACTCCTTGTCCCAAATGCTGCTACATTTAATACCCAGCATTTTCCAGGACTACAGGTTTCAAGGAAAGGTGCAAAAAGTTGCCAATAGGATAAAAAAAATATAATAAGCAACTTCTGGGAATTTTTTGTCATGTTTTCTGACTTTGAATCCTAATGGATTTTTATTTCTCCTCTAATACAGTATTTCTTTGACCCCTTCTAAATGTGGACGTTCTAATTACCCACACAAATACTCAGCTCTCTTTTGGCTTTTACTGAATTCCTGCAGGTCACCAGCCCTGGCTCATAATTCCATGAGTCACTGCTGAACATGCACAAATGTTGGGAGTTAGGGCAGCCTGACCCTCAGCTTCAGCAAGACAATGTTCCATGCACTCTTTGGAGAGGTTATTTCACAGCAACCCTTCCCATCACAGCCCCTATGCAATTGTGCTATTATCTGGAATTATAATTGCATTTACTGGGCAGGAACAGCAACCAGCAATGTGTCTGGACCTCTTATGCCCTGCCAGCTTTCCTCTTCCCACATTTGCTCCTGGAAAGCTGCAGGTGGAGCTGATGCAGAGTCAGAACCTCTCACAGGATCTAGGAAAATAAGGGGTTGGCTTGAAATTGCTCTTCAAACATGATCAAACTGTTCTGGAAGATTGTTCTGGTAAAAGTATTAATCTGTATTAGCATTAATGGCATTATTAATGAGGGGACAGCAAGAAGCTTATAACACTATCTCTACCATATAGTCCTGTAGATAAGAGGATGTAAACCTTGCTGAATGACCATTTATCCTCTTCCATAATCCATAGATTCCACAAGGAGCCTCTCACTTCATTTCCAAGCACTTGAAACACTGCTTCGGAGATGCTCTTGGTTATTTAGGGACATGGAATTATTTTAGACACGTTTGAATCTTGTGCCCTGGTCAAAGGACTGCCAGATCTCAGCCTGTTTCATTTCTCTTTGCTTTGTTTATGGCAACCAATTCCCAAAGGCAAAGCCATTGTTTGGAGTATTTTGCTGAGTAAGTCCAGAGCCACGGAACCAAGCTCATAAATAGAGGCAGCTGTATATATTTAGTATATTCCTATGAGCTCCCAGTGCAATGGATTCACCTGCTGAGCAGCAACTGAGAGTTTCCAGCCTGTGATCCTGGAGGGATGAGGAGTGTGTGCAATGATGGTGAATTGAGTATTGCCCTTCAAGAGTAGTTGCAATTAAGTTTTTTAAAACAATCTAATTTCCAGTGCTTTTCAGACTGGAGCATTCTTCTCTACAAAATTCCTTACAGAAAGCTGGGTATTTTTCCCTGCTCTGGAGAGCAGTGTGGTTTGAATTACTGAGTGGCACTTTGAGAAGAGCAGGTGAACAAAATGGTTTTAACTCAAAATGCAGGAGGAGGGAAGGCAAAATAATCCCTTAGGATTTAATCTTGCAAGGTGTGGAAGAAAATTCTTTGAAGTCAGCCAAGATTTATTTGCTTGTTTGTGACCTTCAAGGCCAGGAGGGACCTTTAGATCATGGGGAGTGTCTTGGTGTGTGACAGAGCTTGGGATGTGCAGGGATGTGCCAGGTGGAGCTCCTTGGCCAAGCCTGGCTCCAGCCAGGGAGCATCGAGACCCAAATGAGTTGGGATGTGTGGGTGGGGAATGTGCAAAGTGTCTTGCTTTTAAAAGACAGGTGTTTGCTGAGGAAGGCAGGAGCCTTCCTTGAAATGGAAAATGTAAAACCTCTTCCTCTGAATTACTATAATTTTGAAATTATACTAGGAAAATAAAAATACAAATGCAATAGTACAAACAAACAAACAAACAAAAAAACAACCACAAAAAAACCCCAGCTGAACAAAACCCCACAAAAACAAAAAAAAAACCCCTCAAACCACTGCCAGAGTGAGAGGTGGCAGCAGTCCCATCCCAGGGGGGCTCAGCCCTCCTGCAGTGCCAGCTGTGCTTCTGCTGGAGCAGGATCCTGCACAAGGGGGGAGTTTTCCTCTGGAGCTCCAGGGCTGGGGGAGATGGGCCTGGGCTCCTCTGGGAATGCAGGGGGAAGAAAGCTGCTCCTCTGGGAATGCAGGGGGAGAAAGCTGCTCCTCTGGGAATGCAGGGGGAGAAAGCTGCTCCTCTGGGAATGCAGGGGGAAGAAAGCTGCTCCTCTGGGAATGCAGTGGGGATAAAGCTGCTCCTCTGGGAATGCAGGGGGCAAAGGCTGCTGTGCTGTTCCCAGGTCAGATTGGATCCAGGTAGGAATGTTTGGCTCCTCCCCTGGGCAGAGCAGCTCCCCATGGATGATGGAATTTTCTCAGCCATGCAGGGACACTCACTGGCCATGAACAGGAGATAATTAATAATTAATGGCCCATGGACAGAAGAGCTCTCCTGGAGGGAGGATTGGCTGTGGAGAGATGAAGAAAACTGCCCAAAGAACAGCAGAGAGCTGCCCCAGCTCTGACAGATGGGAATTGAACACACCCCCAGCCACACCTCTGACCTCAGACACTGGGGACAATGCAAAAGCCATGCCTAGGGCAGGGCTGGTGGCTGCCATTCCCCAGTGGAATATTTGCTGTGCAGAGCTGGATCCCAGCTTTCCTGCTCTTCCCTGAGCAGTTTGCCGGGATCACTCTGCCATTCCCTGTGAATCCTGGGAAAAGCCAGTGCCAACAGGGTGTGGATGGCTTGGGGGACTTGTAAATCCTCTCCTGCACTGGGATGGGAATGGAGCTGTTACCTCATTTTACTCTACATTTTATGAGTTTATAGCCTTAACAAATCTGTAGGAGCCATTTACTGTCAGAAAGACAAAACTCCCTTTTGTAGACTTAATATTTCAAATGATTCGCTTTTTTTAGTCCCCTTTGCTACCTTTTTATAGCTCATAAAGAATGATTTGGTTTTCCTGCTTAGTTTCTGTTGTAGTTTATGAACCTGCCAGCTAATAAAATTTCAGGAAAATCTAATTTCATTGAAAAGTTCAATTCAATTTTTTTTAATAGGAATTTTATTTGAACACCCTTGTTTTAACATAGCTGCCAGCAACATGAGCAGTTTTAGGGATTTGTTGGAGAACACATTTAATTTCCCATTCCAAAGATGTCCTGGATTTTAATAATTTCCAAAGGCAGGACTGGATATTGAAATGACAAACTGCTGTTGCCTGCACAAAAGCCTCCAGGCACCCTCACAAAAACATTGCCAGCAAGAAGACTGCAAGCAAAGACATTGTGGAGTGAAGGAAAAGATTGGAATTCCCTTGCACCCATTCCATTCTTGTTCAGTGGACACCAGGGTTCTGAATTAAAGGTATTTTATCTGTGCACAAAAACTGGTGTGAAAACCAGGAATCCTCTGACTCATCTCAACACTGCTGGCATTCTGGGGATCCTGAGGAAGGCCAGGATTGCTGCCTGCTCCCTGCCAGCCATTCCTGGGATTTTCTATTGCTGGCTTTTCTTCAGAGGGAAGATGGAACAGCCCAAAGGCTGCTGGCACAGGAGCAAAGCAGAAGTCAGGGCTCTGTGTGCACTGATGGACACTGCAAAGGTGGTTACAGATATTCCTGCCTTCCCTTTCCCCAGTCTGACTTTTGTCAAAGCTTATCAGAGAATTCTCAGCCACACTGTTCAGAAAAGTACTTTTGGTTTGATATTTTGGTGCTGTGGGTGGCATCCTGACACACCTGGCAGAGGAATGCACGTTTCAGCAGAAATGATCGCATAATTAACAAAATTAACAAAATAGTGCAAGCCTCCAGTTCCTCTGATTTCCAAAATTAATATTTTTAAGATACTTGGCACTTTTAGAGTAATATAATTAGGGGTTTTGTTCAGTCTTTTACTCTCATACAGTCTTGCTTTCAGTTTCTTTACACACCCTCAGTTCTCAGTTCTCCCAGCCCTTTCACTGTAATTTTTCAGCTGTTTTAATGAAGTGGGCCCAGCTGTTGTGGGGCAGGGTTTGAGTCTGTCCTGTCAGAAGCAGAGTTCAACTGCAGGGTGACAAAGGGCCTCTCTCCCTTTAGATGTGCCTTGAAGGGGCTGGGGTCAAACCTTACACTTTTCCTAAAAAAGTCAATTATCCAATTCTCTAGGTAGATTTTCCAGCCTGAAAACTTGAAGATTTTAATGTTTTCTTCTGGAAAAATCCAGCACATTCTTATTTGCCTTCTGCAAATCTTCCTGAAAGGAGTTTTCCTCTGCAACATCATCTAACACAGACCAAACCTTCCTCTCCATAGGCTCTTTCATCTAAAAAACTACTAAAGTTTGAGCAACTTCATAAATCTATACCCATAATCCATAACTTTTCCAGGAAAGAGCTATGGTAATTTCTCTGTCCTGTGAAGATGAGTGCCTCACTTTACAAGTAGTGCCTACTCTCAGTTGATCAAAGTTGGTATTTTACTGAATTTTTAAGTTTCTACACATTTTCTCAGCCCTGTAAGACACAGGAGCAGTGATGATGCATTGAAATGATTTTTCAAATGTATACACATTCCTATCTGTGTGGCACACAAAAATATTGAAATATGAAGTGCCATTATAACTTTTCCAATCATTCTGTGAGCAAATTATGTTCACGAGCAAATGTAAATATTGAAGCTGTCTTAAAATTTCATCAACTCTCTTTGCAATCCCTTTCATCCCTCATTAAAATGAAGTTCTAACAAACATTCTTTGGAGGCATATGTGACAAACGTCTGGGAAGTGGTTTTCTTTCAGCTTCACCCTGGAAATGTTTCATATGATGCTTCCTGTCACTTCTGAGATGTAGATTTTAAAATAAAAGTACAATACTAGTTCTCCCTTCTATTCCTCTGAGGTATAGAATCATTATGTGAAAAAGAAATTTTCCAATAAGAGCCATAGTGAGAGATGCAGGACTCCAGGCAGCTCTTCAAAATGCAGTTTATTGTGTCCTGCACCTACAGCTGTCAGCTCCAGCTGCAGACAAGTCTGAAGACCCTTTAATTTTGGTTACATTGCATTATATATTTTTCTTTGCTGAGCATCTTAATACAGAAGAACCAATCTATACCTTAATTTTACCTATGGCCTATCATAACTACTATAATTATCATATTCATGTTACTATTCTCCAATCACATGAGTTAGTTCATTAAGTTTAAGCTAGAAGATGTTTTGCAGTTTTCTTGCAGTAGAAAATTCTGACACCTTTTTTCTACTTGCAACATTGTCAGTCTTGTTTGCCTGTGGAATCTTTCTGCTTGGTAAAAACATCTTCTGTTGGAGGTGGGTTTGTCCTTTGCTCGAAGTCATAAAAACCCTTTCTAACCAACATACCCTTTGCCTTCTCAGTTATCCAGTAAGACTGGCTCAGCAGTTCTTTTCTTCTATATCAAAACTTGCTTCCATCTCTATTTCATTCTCAGGTTCTACATTCAAAAATCTTTCTGCCAAGCATACATACCTGTGACACTTTTTTGTCAAACTTTCGTCTTTCCCAACATCTTCCTTTATGGCAAAAATTCAAGTTTGGAGCTTTTACTTTCTATCAATAAAAGCTGGTTTTGCCAACCTGATTCCAGTTGTCGCCTTGCAGGATAATTTTCTAAATTTCATCCTGGTATGACTTCACAATCACATTTGATGATGGGGGGAGGAATTAACCAGCTGCAAAAGTTCTGGAAGCTGGGTTTGTACCTATTCCAAAGTCCCCCTGTGCCTGTCCTTGCTCTAGGCCTGCCCTGATCTCCTAAAGTTTCTTGTGTCTGTTTTTTCAGGAGAGAATCTTTTGCTATCAGTAATAACCAGAAATGTTCCTGATCCCTCCAGAGCAGCAGCAAAGACTGATCCCAACCCAAATGGAGTACTGGGAATGATGAGGAGGATTCTGAAGTGTGGGAATATAAACCCCAGCAAATGCAGCCTGTGCAGTGTTTCTTCCCAGATTCCAAGTTCACATTGAAGAGTCTTTGAAAACAAAAGGAGGGTCATGAATTCATTTGGGGATTTATACTGTCCTTTATTGGCATTTTTGATATTTCATGAGGTAACTCGTGCTGTGTTCACATTTTGCAGCCTTCGTGTACCTTTGAAGAAAATTGAATGTGCTACCCTGTGTTGTTGTTTGGTTTGAATTTCCTGAATTTCTTAGCTCTCAAGTGCAGTGGGGAACTAAAACAATGGAAAACTAGAAAGCCAGGCCAGGTTCTGATGGTCTGATTTGGTTTGCTGCTTTTGTGGCAGCTGTTTCTGGATTTCCCTCCAAGTGATGACCCCTCTTCTGCAGCACTGTTTGGGGCACTTTGCATGGAAGCAGGAAAGGAGGGAATTTTCTGCAGGACAGAATTTTCTGCAGAATCTGTGGGAATCAAGTGATGTGACTGTGCAGTAATCCAGATATCAGTGCAAGTCTGTTTGGTGGTGGTCAGGGGGACTTAACTAAACCCTGGATGTGGCAAAATTTATTAATGTCACACCACTGAGTTCTTGCTGCCCCTGCATGGATTTTCCAGCTCCCAAGAGTTCTTACTTTCCCTTTTCAGGTCTTTTCCCATTGTATCAAGCTGGAGTAGGGCAGCATGAACTGGTATTTACTCACAAATTACTCAGTGAGTAGTTGGTGTTTAAGCCCATTAAAATATTCCTCTTTACTGAATGGGGTTAAACCAGAAAAACAGATGGATGTTAGTCTTACTGAAATAAAAAAGTCCCTGGCACCTGTGTACTAAACGAACACTTAATAAATAGATTATCATTAATTGTGCCACCCTTGGGCTAATGCTAGGAGGAGGGAATTACTGACCATAATTTAGGGAAACAATACATTACATTTTTTCTTTAGAGAACTGTGATCTGCTGAAGTCTGGAGAAAATTTCTGCCTGTATTTTGAATAGGTAAAATTTGTTCCTGAGTACATCTGGAGTCTGCTTTTCTCTTTGCCAGCTAGGAATTTTCTTTCTTCCCATGGCTGGGATGAATGTTGGCTTCCAGAGACACAGAGTTGTGAGGTCAGTACTCCTCTGTGGCTCTTTGAGGAGGTTTGATGCAGGACCTGGCCCCAGTAAGATGCAGGTCTGTGCTCCCAGAGCAGAGAGAAGCAATGCACCATGGCCAGCTCCAGAAGATCACTTGAAGAACAGCACCTATTTTCTCCTCAGTTCCTGCCTTTCCTTCCTGGAAGGAAAGAATGGTCCAAATGCAAAGGAGAAGACAACCTCACTTTCCTTTGCAATCTGTTGGCACTTCCCATTTATTGCGACATCCTGAAGGCATCTGGGATCTCACAGATTCAAAGAGTAACATCAAGGCCAAAGAGTGTTTCATCAGCACAGAGGAAAATCTCATTCAGCAGAGGAGGGATGCTGAGTCAATAGGTCTCAGCGTCTGAGTCATCCTGACAGCAAAGAGGAATTGCTGCTGTAACCTCCAGAGAAGTTTGGATTCAGAAACAATCCATCAGCCAGGCCAGGAGTCCTTTGTGACAGCCAGATTTGGATCCAGCTCTTGCAGTGCTTGGGGAGGTGAGGGCTTGGCTCCACTCCACCCTCCTGTCCTTCCTCATGGAGCTGTAAGGTCGTGTTGTGCTCCCATCTCGACGTTGTGTCAGGAGGGGTTTGGTGCTTGTTTCAGAGGCTTTGGGGAAAGGGAGGAGTGCAATCCTGTCCATATGTTTCAGCAGAAAAGATTAAGGAACCCATTACCTCAGTCCCCCATACTACTGCTCCTCACGCCCTTCCACCTGCTCTCCTTGCTTTACCCTGCTTGTCTCTGTGCTTCTGCTCCCTGCTAAGATGGCTTGTGACATTCTAGCTTGGGGCATAAACAGTGCAGGGCTGGCTTTGAAAAATGTACATGAATAAAAGGTCAAAACTCTCCCAGAAAATAATAAAGTTCTTGGTTGGTTGTTGGGGTTTTTTTCCTGTTGTTTTGGTTTGGTTTTTTTAATGCATAGTTATGAAAAACAACTTAACCTTTGGGATTTTGAGGAATTCACTGTGACAATGGTCCAGTTTAAAAATAACAACTGCTGCTCTAAGACGAGTGTCTAGAGATGCCAGGTTTGTTCTGTTGCCCCCGAGGATCACTGAGTGTGTAGTCCTAGCTTTAAAAAGTCCTGCTAATATTGCTCCTCCTGGAAGGGCAGAAGGCACAGCCCTACATATGAGAGTTCCAGGGATGAGTTTTCTTTAGTAGGAAAACAAGGACTTCATTATGCTCCTGGTCTCTTTGATCATGCCTGCTGTCAGGCTTGAATTTTTCTTTAACAACGTTACAGGGGAAGAAAGAAAGACAAGAGGGAAAAGTCAGAAATTACAAAGTTTTCACTGTAACAACTATAAGCAGAAAAAATCATGGTAAAAGGAGAAACACTCATCATGTCTGACTCAGACAAGGATCAGTGTATTATTGACAAGTGCTTGGGCCTCTTTCCCCCACATAACATCAGAGAGAAAATTCCTGCTTTATCTGCAAAGGAGAAGACTCAAGTTTTAAAAAACTTTATGTAATGATTTCAGGAATTTGACTTAATTTTGGAGACTTGACTTCCCAGAGAATCCATAGCATTATGAATCTTTTCCCTGAAAGAGATCTGGGGAAGTGGACAGTTCACAATTAATAAAGTGGACATGAGTAGCTACTGTCTAATGTCACTATTTAGGTGTGATAAATGTATCAGTTCTGTCATGAGAGAACACCGAGTGCTGTTTTTTAACTGATAAATGAAGCAGAGGAGCAGGAGGAAAAAGCAAAAGGCACAAGAGTATCTATGAAACTTTGAGATAAAATTGCCTGGGAGTTTCCTTAGAAAAGCCAACTTAGGTTTTTCTTTACACAAGAAGAATGTCATTTGTTTTGTTTCACTTTACTCTTGTGAGATCACTGTTGCCACATCTTTTGTTTGGATACAGACAAAAAAATAATTAATTATTAGCAGACTCCACTTTCTAGGATTCCCAGAGCTCTGCAGAGGCTCCAGGTGAGTCACCAACCCCATCTCCACTGCTTGGAAAAGCCAGGCCTATGTGGCTGGGGGTTATCCTGGTGATTTACTGTCTGCTAGGATGAAACAGTGACTCAGACTTGGCTGTTGGAATATTCAGGCTGGAAGGGACTTCAAGAGGTCCAAACTCGACCCTCCTGCACAGAGCAGGGTCAGTCAGCCCCAAAATGTGTCACAGAGAGGATTTAGCCCTTCTCAAGTGCATGATTGGTCCTCAGTGAATGTCATAAGGTTCCTGATGTCACTCTTAATATTTGAAAGAGTATTTCTATCTTGGTTTGGATGGGTCAGATCACTCTGAATGACATCACCAAACTGACTAAACCACCTGTGGAGTTGCAATTTGCCCTAAAAGTATGCAAGAGATGGGCTTAATCCTGTAGCATCCATACCCTGGATTTATCCAAGAGCACCCTGTGGACGTCTGTTCCTACCCTTTCCAATGCTGGGTTTTAAGGATTACTCATTTTTCACAGAGTGCTGTAGGTTCTCATTTCAGCCAAAGCTCCTCCCATGTGCTCACGGGCCTGGGAATGTCTGACACCATAACTCCATCTCTTAATCTCTTCTATGGTCAGCTCACACTCTGAAGAAAAAATCTCTGGTCCCAGAAGGTGAACAGCTTAAAGCTCAGAGGAAATATTTTTTCTTTACTGGGTGCTATTTCTGCTCGGTGAAGAAGAGGCTGGAATCAGCCCCAGGGGTTCTGTGTAGATCACACACTCAGGGTAAGCATCATGAGAGGCAAACTCACAAGAAGAATATGGGAGGCTCTTCTAATTTATTTAATGATCCTGACATTTGGTATTATGACAGCTTTGGTCCTGTTACTTCCTGGGAGCCACAGCCCTCTCTGAAAGGCTCTTTGAGGAAATCGGGACCAGGAATATTTAGAAGCCATGTTACTCTGCCCTTGTGGCTGGTGCAGATGAGGAGTAAAATCTTCACTGCCTGCAGAGAGGAACAGACAGGTCTCACTTTATGCCTCGTGGAGGGAGGTGGAGTCAACTGCCACACCTGGGATTTCCTGGGATTCAGTTCTGGTTCCTGAACCTCCTGGAGGAGTTTAGACAGAGCAGTTTCTCCTTGTGGTGTTTTAATGACTCTCATCAGGCTGTAGGAACAGCTGCCACTCCTCACTGACTGTGCTGACAAAAGAACAATTTTTTATGGTCCTTGCAGGGCTTCTTCCTCCCTCCACACAGAGCCAGCTCATCCCAGTGCAGCCAGCAGCAGCCATTCCATGTGCCACCATGAACTGGCCATGGAATGTGTGCTGGGAGGCTCTGGAAGCTGTGGGATACTGACACAACTTTCTCATCTACCGCTCATGGCCTCAGTGTGTCCCAAAGCACTGAAAATGAACAGCGTTTTCTACTCTTTCTAAACCTTTGCACTTTATAAACCCTCTCAAGTCTGATTAACTTGAGGAAGGAAAAATACTTGACTGGAAATAAGCTGGATTCGCTTCTCAGCTTTCTAATGTCACCACCACCAAATCTGTATATCTTAATCCTAAATCTTTCTCTTGCTAGTCCCTGTTTTCTCCTGGGATTCTTATCACCCAAAGCCACCAAGGTTCGATACTTCAGGCTGAAATATTCTGACCTGGCCTCTCTACGTGCTGCTACTGTAAAAACAAAAATCTTTTCCATCCCATGAAGCAAAAGTAAGAGATGGAGAAGTTACATCCCCTGGCCAAATCCTAAGAACAAAACTTCCATTTCTGCATTCCCAACGTTATCCTTTTTCCCCAAATTCCTTTCCGAGCCTTGCTGTAACACGGTCCCTTCCAGAAGTGTAACTCAAGCTGGGTGTGATTAATAATTCACATTTAGTGCTAAAAGCAAACCAGAGTTAATTTTGTATATTTTGCTTCCCCTCTTTACTGGGTCGGTTTCCGCGGGAAGGCGGCTCTAGCTCGCGGTGACTCACGCCTTATGTAAGGAACTAAAACATTCTTCAGTTTACAGAGAAGAATGTTCCTGCTCATTATGGGGATGAAAGGAGATTGCTGCATTTCAAATGACATGTATAATTTAGACACTTATTTCTAGGAGTGTTTGGAACAGGGAATGAAGAGAAACTAAAATGTTTGAAGTGACTTGAGTGCTTCATAGTGTTTAAAGTGATGGGCAAAATACACAGCCTGATAACTTTTAAGGCTGCTAATGGAAGAATGGCTCTGAAATCCTAACACACTTCTTTTTTCTTGTTTCCTAATACCAGTATTTATTTTAAGCAATGAGTAGAAACTGGTATTTGTCACTATGTAAAAAGAAAATCTTTTTTTTTCTACTGTTAGTTACCCGCTGTGCCACCAAAGTGGAAAGAGGAATAGGAATGGTATTCCAGAAAAACCAGCCAGCTGGTGAGAAAAATGGCAGCAGGTCTGCTGCACTTGGATGGAGCTGGGAGATTTTTTCCCTTGGCATTCTGAATGTTAAGCCTTCACTACAAATGGAGAGCATGGAATAATCCGTATTTCAACAGTGCAGAGTTTATTCAAAAAGAATTCAGTAATGTATAGGGATGTATTTATTTAATGGTGTTCTTTTTAGAATATTACGGCAAGTCAAATCCAACACAACCTCTGGAATTTTGAGGCTGAAAAAGCCCCAGATGCCCTCATGTTCTGCAGATTATCTTCACAGATTTCTGTACTGACACACTTTGGTGACCATGGGCTGCCCTTGTGATTCTCTCTTCTCTCTCAGCCCCATTTATTTAGATATTTTTGAAGTAACCAGACACAATGTCTGTGTTCCACAGCCTGTTCTTGGCAGAGACTGGTTTGGTGCATTTCTCCAGCAAATTGCCCATTTTTTTCAGAGGTCTTTGAATCTTTTAAGCAAACACAGTGGGCAGTTCCCTCTGAGCAGTGTGGCAGCCTCTGTCCTAACTTTGGAACCCCCTGTAGAAATTCGGATGAGATCTATGCCTTGCAAAAGTCTCTCAAAACTGTTGCATTATTTATTTTTATTCTGCTTCAAGGACAATGCTTTTCAAACCAAGAGATGACACAAAGGAGCCCTGGGCTGTATAAATATAGAATCTTTTTATTTTTTTGGTTAATAGATACAGTACAATTTTTGACTACATAAGAAAGCGTTGTTTTCAGTGCATACATTCTTCAGACAGACAGGAACATGGCAGACAAACATTCCTTGGTGGTTTGAACATGGCACTTGGTTTATTTCTGTAAGTCCCAAGTTCCTGGCTTTTCCCAGTTTTCCTTAGTTTATTTCTGTAGGTCCCAAGTCACTGTTTTTCCCAGTTTTCAGTGGCTGTTTTGACAACTCAAGGTCTAAGGAAAAATTAATATAGTGCTACCAGGAGAACAGGACAGTGCTCAGTGCATCCCACATTGTTCTCCCTGTCACCCTTGTGATCCCAACTGACCCAGGCCAGCAGATTTTCCATTCTTTGTTCACAAAAATGGAAATAACAATGTCAAACAAACCACCCCGTGCTTGGGCTCAACACCTCCACACCCCCCTGCCTGACTCCTGAGAGGACCAAATCCCAAACTCCTCCCTGAATTTTACTTGTGTAAGATGGTGCTGTGACTTTGGCAAAATTCTTTCTGTTCTTTTGTGGTGTAGTAAAAACCCAGCAAAATGGATCCCAGTGTTTGGCCATTACATTTTCAGGAAAGAAAAAACTAATTATTGCTGCCTTTTGTGTTTTTAGTTCACTGTATGATAAGAAAAGACCTCTAGGCTGATCTGTGAGTATGATACTGATCCTGAGCAATTCCTGTATTCAGGGAAACCTGATAATGCTTATCTTGCTCTGTAGCTATTTGCTTGCAAAGAGTTCCTGGTGTGTCCCGTTGTTGCTGGTGGGATTTAGGGATCCTGGAGCCCAGCCCACATCCCCAGAGCTGGGATAGGCCAGATGGAATCTGCAAAGTGAGGCAGGACACGAAGGGGAAAAGTCAGGAACCAGCCTGGCCAGTTCTAGACTTCCATGGCAGCTGACATGCCTGTGAAGCAGTGAACAGGAGAGCAAATCCAATGTGAGAAACACCTGGATACTCTGGGGTGTGCTGGCATTTGTCAAGCAGATGGGTGAGGGAGGGTTTGTGCCACTGGGATGTCAGGCAGAACAGCTGAAGTCTGCAGGAGCCCCAAGTGTGCTCACCTGCAGCAGTCAGGGGGTTTGTTTGACACCATTACTCAGACTTCGAGTTTTATCTGAGTTCCTTGATATCCCAAGCAGATACTTGGGGTACATCTTGCTGGGGATCCCCTTCTTGTGGAGATAACTTGGGAGCAGCTTACAGAAACCTCACTGTTTGAGGAAAGGGCTCTGGGAAAGACCACATTCACACAGCCACCAGCCTTCATTTTGCTCCAGACACCAATATTGAAAAATCAGTAGATTATAAAGCTTCTCCTATTCAGGGAAGGACACAAAGAGACTTACAGACAAACCTAATACAAACTAATTTTCCTTGGCTATATATAGAGGATTTAATGTGAAAGTCTCGCTTTAGATTATCTAGTTCAGCCTCTGCAAGCACAGGATAAACAGCAGTGAAATGATCCTATACCTGATCTTAGGGAAAAGGCAGAGCGAAGCAATCCAAAGGGACTGGGAGAGCAAATAACAAGAAACAGATGAAAAGTAGAGAAAAGGGGAGACAGGAGATTGTTACAACACCAGCCTGAACAAGAACATACAGGTGAAGGCACTTGGACACCTAACTGGGAGGTGATTGTTGGAGAAGAGACAACACAATTCCGTGGAGAGCTCTGAGCTCCTTTGCCCTGATTCTCTGGGCTTCCAGGAGTACAAAGCCAGTAGGGGTGAGCACCATCAATGGAAACAAAGGTACATGTTAGTACAGATCCCACTGAGGTTAGAGAAAGCAGCTGGCAGACAGAGTCGAGAAAGAATCCCTGAGAAGTCTGAAAAAATAATAAACATCACATCATTTAAACAATTTACCCCTTCTGATCCTCTAGTCAATCCACCAGCCTCCAATTAAAACCCAGGCAGTGGAAATCCCTCCCCTTTAACAGGAGCTGCACACGGTGATGCTTCCAGGAATGAGATAAACCTGCCAAATTCCTCCAGATTCCTGTTTCCTAACTGAAACTAAATAACATGGAGAAGAAGTGAGAGGCAGAGACACTCCCAGCCAAGAGAGCTGCTGTGCCATGGCACTAGTGGGGCACTGTAAACTGGAGCCTGGCCTGCAAGCATTAGTGAAATGTTTAGTACAATACTTAACTCTGTTACATCTGGGTATTTCTTTCTCTTTGGACTAAAATGTTACAAATTTTACCATATAAATGAAATACTATATTTGTTGCTACAGGGTACACTATATACATCGTTGGAAGAAGAGAACAAAAATTAAATTAAGGGAGGTGAGAGAAGGACAAACAAAATATTAGTAAATAAAATAGAATATGTTCAATAATACTTTTCAGGCAATACTTTTGCTTGTTACATTTACTATAAGGAGGAAAAAAATCTTCAATGAAATAACATTGGAAACAGCTGCCCAAACATCAGTCAATCCCTTCCATTGCTGGATCTGCTCAGGACGTTCTCATTCTGCCGCTGCAGAGGAGCTCTCAGTTTTGGGGTGTCAGTGCAACCAGGGCTTGCAATATCTCGAGCACTGGAGCCTGTGCCCTGTTTCACCATCTCAGGGGGCACAGAAAGGCTGATGTTTGTCACTGAGAGCCAGAAGGGCCCTGGCTCCCCACAGTCCGCTGGGCCCCGCTCCCCGGACGTGCTCCTGTGCCTCTGCTCTTGGAGAAACCCCTGCAGCTCATCCTTCAGAGGAGGGGAAGCCACATGCTCAGCTCAGCAGAGCTTCCCATTCTCCCTCAAAACACAGAGCACACGTGCAGGTTCTGTTCCTACGTTTCAAAGTTCCTCAGTGAAGGTTTTCCAACGCCATTTTCTCACCCTCCAGCTCAAGGTGCAGTAACAAACATCTCCAGATGAGACCATCAACAGCAGAGCCCCACACACTGTCTGCACCTTCCTTTCCTTTGCCTCATCAGTAATTTACTTCCACAAGAACTGATTGATTGATCTATCAGTTGATTGATCACAGCTGGAGATAGATAATAGTGTTTGATGAAAAACCAATCCAATGAGCTTCCTGGGGCTCATCAGAACTCTGTCCCAGTAGTTTCTTCTATGACCAGCTCCACTTAATACATAGGTACTAAAGTACAAAGCAGTGCAAAATGACCATAAAGCAACTACAGCCCACACCTATCTAGCAGGTGCACTGTGAGCAGGGGGCTCTGGAGGGACTGCAGGTGATTCATGAGGGACTCTGAAGTCAAGGAGAAGAAGCAGTGCAGTTCCCCAGAGCCCATCCTTCAGATGCTCGAGAGTTCACAGTTAATGTGGTGTGGGTTTGGAGATTTGTTTTCCCCTTTGATAATACCTGAGGCTTGTTTGTGATTCCTTCAGCGTAGCCCACTGCAAGCACTCATCCAGAAAACTTCCTTCGCTGCTGCGAGGGCGTGCAGCTGTCTTTGCCAAGGTAACAGCATTGTTTTGCAAGGCTTGGATTTCATCCCCCTCTAGTCTGAATCATGAAAAAATTCTTTTTCCACTGAAGAAGTCAAATCAAGGAAGAAAAGGAAAGGGCTGTGCAGAGCTTGGAGGAAACTGCACAGAGAGCCATTTACAGATCAGTTTGTAACTCAGGAGGTTACAGCCCTCGCTGTCAGTGAACATCTTGCTCATCCTAGTTTTTTTCTCCTTGCAACCTGGAGACCTTTCCCTTCCTAAATTTTAAAGCCAACTCTGATTGTTACAGAGCACATGAAAGGCTAAGGATTATTTGCTGATTTGTGAGGCTGCTGTGAAGATGCACAGGGCACCTGGACACGTGGGCACACTTGTAACAGTCTCTGGACCCACAGCTCTGGGGCAGGGGCAAACCCACTGTCAATGTCTCACACGTGAGAATTTGTGATCCCTTCAGTACTGCTGCAACAAAAGCTTTGAATTACTCTGAACCCAGGAAGGGCTTTGCATATGGTGCCAGTATTTACCTTGGCAAGACAGTCAGAGAGAATTGTGTGTCACACGGGCTTGCATCTTAACAGGGAGAGTATCCCCAAGGTCAAACCCTTGGGCACTCCCACAGAATCCAGAGGAAATGCTTTTTTTGTTTTTTGTGTTGTTTTAGTAAGTAGCCTGTGTGCAGAAAGGAAACATAAAAATGCTGCTGCCCTGCTGGTGCCTCAAGGCTGTGTGTGAGTTTCTGTGTAACTCTCATGATGGTAATGAGAGTTTCCTGCCATTCACACAAACGTGTGTGTGAGCTGGGGTTCTGTTTGAGTTGAGAAGGTTCTTACTTAAGGCAGTCATTTTGCCTTACAACCATTACAGAGCATCTCCAGCAAGGTTCCCTAATGCATGTCTGCAGAATAAATTGCTGTTTGAAGAAGGGGAAAGCCCAGGGCATCAGATTTAACCACACTGTGTGCCCTGCTGGCCCAAAGAGCAGGCACACCAGCACTACCAGCTTGCTCTGGGCCATGCCCTCTTTAGGAGTGTATCCTCTGGGCATTGCAAAATATTTCAGGAATATTTACAGGAGGTGAGATCCCAAGTTAGGAAGGGCACTTCAGTTTTTCTCCAAGCTCAAAACATTCATGTGTGGGGTCTGTTTTCAACAGATCCCTTCCAGCACTAGCCTAACCAATCCCGGCAGGATGTGTCAGGGCCAGCAGCTTGAATCTTGTGTTCCCAGCCTCATGGATTGAAATGGGAATGCAGGAACCTGTGGATCTGGCAGTGCCAATGAACAGACCCAGGCAGGGGGAAGGAGTGGCAGAGTTCAGGGTTACAGCTCCTACTGTGACTCTGACAGACAGAATGTCATTAATTCACTGCAGATCTCGCAGTAGGCTTTTAAAGAGAAGAGAGAAGATGCTCTTAAATTGTTTCTAATCCCATCTGAGATGTGCCAGAAGAAACACGTGAAGCATTATCCAGCAGAATTCCTTTCTGTTTCACCCAGGCTCCCTGGGGGCACAGGAGAGCCTGGCAAGGCTGAGCTGCAGCCTGTGAGGGGCACTGCTTACACTGGGGGGGCCGAGTAGTGCATGACAGAGTTGTAATCTGGAGGAGGGCTGTGGCATTCCAGGTTGGGATCCATGGGGAGCAGGACAGAGTCTTCCAGGGGGAAGTCCATGGTGTCCTCTTCCACCTGCACTGCTGGCTGGTACTTGACAGTCTCGTGGTCAGCCAGGATGGATTCCTTGCTCCTGCTGACAGCTCTCCGCCTGTTGGGAACAAACATTGGGATGTATCCACCTTGTCTCCATAATCAATGGTCAAAATGATTGCTTTAAGAAGTAAATATATAAAAATATCAATTTACCTCTATGGCATGCTGTAAAACAATGACATTTTGCTGACTGGATGAGGGAACTGAGCTATTTAAAATAACTCTGTTTTAAAAGTAGATTTAGGAGTAATTCCAGCTCTGCTGCCATGTCCTTTCAGCTCACCACATTTCAGTGCACAACAGATCTCTTACTTGTAAAGGCACCTGTCCTGTACACACAGTAATATCCTCCCTCATTGTTCTGACACAGGTCAGTAAAATCTGACTTTTCTGAAAGCAGAACTGAAGGCTGTGACTTTTCTTGAAGCATAATAAGGGATGAAATACTGAATAATCTCTGACAGACTCTAATTTAAACCTATACTGAAAGCAAGAGTGTGTGTTGGACAGCTCAGGCAGTGCAGGGCAAAATGCCTTTTATATTTTCCAGCCCTTTAACATTCCTGACCCAGGGGCTGCTGAAGGGCAGTGCTTTGCAGCATTCCATCTGCTTTTGTTTCCTGTCTTCCCTTGTTCCAGGTGATGGAGGGTGGGACAGAGCAACTTCCATCACAGGGAGCAGCCTCAGGGTTAAAAGCAGCAGAACCCTGAGACTTGTGTCACAAGGTGACCTTGAGGAACAGCAAGGGCTGTGGAGAACTCAAAAGATTCTTTCTGTCATAGGCTGCCTTAAAAAGAACATTCTGTCAACCTTGGTTTCTGAGCAGCTCATTGGAAGAGGCCTGGATAATTGAGGGGTTCTCGAAAGGATCCCAGTGGGAGAGTGGCTTTTGAGCTGCTGCACTTTGCTCAGGACCCATAACTCTTGGGAGGGAACCTCAGGCACAGGCTCATCACAGCACTGCTCAAGCCTCAGCTCAGAATGGCTTGAATGTCCTTGGGAGCATTAAAAATCAGACAGTGCCTAAGCACTTTGTGTGTGTACTTCATATGTGTTTAAAGTAGTATCAAGTTACATTTTAATGACCCTAAACCAAATCTGAATAGTCAACAGTTCATCAAATAATTGTAGAATTCATTACACTCATTTTATTGGCACTTCTGCAGTGCTTCCAGTCCCCAGCAGCTGCTCATTTTCTCACTGGGGTGCTTTAGGAAGAAAGCAGAGCCAGTTCCTGCTCCAGGGAACAAACCAACAGCCAGAAGCCAGACACAGCAACTGGAGGGAGGGCAGCAAAAGCCATGAATAGGAAAACAGCAGATCCAGGACAGGAACTGTGTGTGTGATGTTTTTTGGGTGGTACAGCAGAGAAAGCAGGTTGAATGGCCACACACAGCTCCTTTCAGCTGGAAAGGGTAAATGTGCCCTGCTGGGTTCTGCTGCTGGCACTTTACAAGTTGTGTTCTCTTGCCTCTGAATCTGGAACCTGTCAAAGTTTCAGGTTTCCCACAGGCTGCAGATATTGCCACTGGCTGACAGAACCAGTGTCACTATATTAAAAAAAAAATTAAATTTTTGCCAGTTCTGGAAAGATTCCAGGTGTTCAGAGCACTGGCTGGAGTACAACATTGGTTTCTGTTCCTGTTTCTACAGGCACAGGAGCAGCCTGTGGGCTCCACCTGTGAATTACCTACAGAATGTGTGCTGGTGCTCTGTACATCAGTCATGAAGCTCATGTGCAGCCAGATTTGCACACAACACACAGCTGCAGCTCTGATCAGCTGCACTGGGACATGGGCTGGTTAATTTAGGGTCTGGTTTTGGTGTGCTGGGCTGGCTTTCCATGGCAGGTTTGCATCTCCAGCTCTGGGAAGTGAGCCTGAGCTGTAAGAGCCAGCCCAGCACATCTTGCATGCCTAGAATGAGCCTGGCTTCTAGGATTGCTGCAGAGTTTATAGAACAAAGCTGCTGTTTCTGTGCTTTCAGACCTGCACAAGGCATTGAAACCAAAGCTGTGGAGTGGCAGAGCAGAAATTCTAAAATAAACAGTAACCCTGAGAACTTCAACAAAAAATGTAGCACCTCTACTTTCACAAGTAAGTTTTTTCTCATTGTCCAGAGAGAAGCATGAGTGGAAACTCCTTATGTATTCTACAGATTTGGCAGCTGCCCATTCTCTACACACACAGTTTGTCTCTGCAGAGAAACTCTTCCCTGACATGAGACATGTAAGCACAACTTCGTTTATTTATGGGATTCTCCTGTTGTCACTCAGTTCTGTTGGCTCATGTCAGACAATTCCATGGATGCTCTGGCTTCCAATCTGCCAGGTATTAAATTCTCCCTGAAAACAGGGAGAAGCTTGAGAGTATCACCATACTGTTAGTGCCTTAAAACCAATCATTTAAAATTACCCCTAGTAAGTCTTACTACAATACATCTTTCATAGTTCTATTTCTCTAAAGTATCTAGTCTTATTTACAAAACCATCCTTTAAAACTTATTTCTAATTCTGTTTTTCTCTCAACAATGTCTATCCTATTCCATAACATTTCTAAGTCAATATTTCTTATCTCAGTTTGCATACAAATACATACTATATAAACCTTCTGTCAAACTTTAAAAATTCTCTGCAAATTCATTTCCCACAAGTATCACTTTAATTTTTCCCCCCACCTGCATATCTCTGAGTTATTAGGGTTAAAAGGGAAATTTTCAGCCGCCTGCAGACCCCCAGCAAGTTTTCCTGTGGGGTTCCTGCCCCTGTGGGTTGGGAGTTTGGATATCTGGGAATAAATAACTCTGCCTGCTGCTGAGATCAGGCTGGGGTTTGGAGGACTCCTGAATGCCGCCATCTCCTCTCTGCTCCAAAGAGCTGGTGACTTGGGTCAGAAGGAAGTTGTGTCACTGTCACTTGCTATCTAATGGCAGACCAAAATGCAATTAACTTCCAATACTATTCCTTTCATCTCAATGCATTTCCTAATTAAAGCTCTCTGTGGAGTTTGCCTTTTTCCCTCTCATGCTGCAGTCACAGCCAGTGCCTGCTGTGCATGTACAGATGCTGCTCCTGGGGATGAGGCTGCTCATCCCTTTCCATCTGTCCTTGGTATCTCAGCAGCTGCCCCAGCCCCTCAGAGCCCAGCCTTGCCCTGGCTGTGCTCGGGGCTCCAGCATCACCAAAAGCCCCTTGGTGGCCTGGGCCACTTGGCCTGCCCTGTGTAAAGCAGGGACCTTCTCCCTGAACCCCAGGGAGGGGCTGGATTTGGGTAAGCACACAACTCTGCAGCTCCAGGAGTCACTGATGGTTATGTAATGAACTAATTTCATGAAAATCTGGCCATTTTTTGGTTCTGGGCCTCTCCTGAGCTGGCACTGCCCTGCCCACCAGGTGTTTTCTTCACTGCTCTGCTGTGCCTGACCCCACAGTGCTGCAGGAACCCACCAGAGACAAGTGGATAAATCAGTTTGGATAAATCTGCTCTGGGCTGGACCTGTCCCAGCCCAGGTTCCCCTGTCAGTGCTCCCAGCATGGCCCAGCACTGAGGAGCAGTGGGAATCCCACAACATTCAGCTGGGGTTCAGCTGCCCACTGACCCAAACTTGTCACAAATTGCAGTGACCACCCTGAGAACTCGTTTGTCCTTGCACAAAATGCCCTATTTGGGAACACAGCCTGAATATTAAATAATTTTCCACAAACTTCTTTGTTTTCTGAAGGCACCAAAGTTGTTTGGAAGATAGCACAGTGGATAATCCTGCAGTAGCTTGAAGGCCTGAGTGACCTACTGAGGCTTTTTCTTCCTACTGTACAAAACCAGAGATTTTGGAGGTAGAAAAATACTGAAAACATCAAAGAGCTGGGAAACCATTAGTGGAGATGTTTATTTTATGTGAAAAGGAGACAGTTTCTGTTAATCTCCATTTTGGGGTCAATGACTTGAAGAAGACTGTGGAGAAAGAAGGATGGCTGCAAGAAAATCACCCTGAGCAAAGGGGGATTCCAGCCCCAAGTGCAGCAGCTCCTCTTGCTCTGCAATAAAAAACCCAAGTATTTTGCTCTCAGTAGGAAAAACGAATGGACTTTTCTGTCCATGTAGGAAACCTGGCCATGTTCAGAAGCTGTGTTTAGGGAAAGATGAGAAATTGGGCTGATTGCTGCCAAGTAGAGCAGTTTGTCTCACGACTACCTCTCCTAATAACATGTAGGAACTTCAGGGCTTTGTAGGAGCTTTCAAAGGTGTTTAATAAGGCTCAGAGTAAGAGTGGTTATCTTTTATTTTATTTTTTCAGCAATTAAAGAAATAAAAGGGTTATTTTTTTTTCCTCCTAATAGCTATGACTGATTCACAGTTTGCTTTAATATATTTTCAACTGAGTGCTGTGCAGGAGGAATTTCATCCTGGGCTCCCCTCTGGCACACCAGTGCATCAGTATTCTGCTGGCAAGGAGAACTCAAGGGGTTGAGCACAGGAATTCATTGTTTGGAAGCACTTTCAAACACAAAGTGCAGGTAATAAAGTTTTCCCAGGCCAAAGCCACCCTCGTGTACCCTCACATGTGCAGCCAGGCTGCTCAGCTGTCCCTGTCCAAAGGCAGTGGGATGGAAAACACTGCAGTCAAATCCACAGCTTCTCACAATTCCCCTTCTAGTCCTTGCTACTCTAAGCACAGTGCATAAACCTTGAAAAAAAGTGGTTTACGTAACTCCTGAGTAGCTACTCATTCCAAGTTCTAGTTTGGAGGCCTCAGGTCAGGTAACAGTGAAAGATGCTGCATGGCACAATAATAAATATATTTATTATTTCTGAGCTCCATTCTGTCCTGGAGCAAACAGATTTCCATGCCCTGTTTCTCTGAGAAGGTGAGAAAGGATTCCAGCCCAATCCTAGCTGTATTTTTGTTGTGTTCTGTGTGTTTGGACATGAATGCCTGCTGTTGCTGAGCAAAATCCATTATTTCAGTGTTGCTGCCTTGCCTTAGGCCCAGCTTGTTTTGGCAAAGGCAAAGCCCTCAGTGCTGGGATGTGGGTGCAGCATCCAGAGCCCAGAGAGGATCAGCTGAGCCTCAGCTGATCTTGTGGACCTGGGCCAGAACCAGATCAGGGATTTCTGAGCAACAGAGGATGATTGGGTTTGGGGGGAGAAGGGGAAGAGCTGCGGGAGGACAACTGAGCAGATACCAAACCTTTTGTCATCTTAATAACTTGATCATAGAGTCTCTGGGAGGGTTTTAAAGCAGTGCTTGGCAGTAACCTGAAAATACTGTGAGATGGAAGCTGACACCAGTCAGCCCAGCATTGAATCCCCTGTGCTCCCTGTGCTTCCCTGAATGCTGATTCCAGTGTTGTTATCCCAGCCAATCTTTCCCTCTCTCACTGCAGCTACTGCTGTGACTTTCTACTTCAGCAGCATAAAATACTCAGAACTTTCCTGCTCTATTTTAGTAGGAGGAAAAGCTCAGGCTTGGTTGGTCCAGCCTAACAGTGACCCCAAGCCCAGAGTATCAGATTCATCCTCTCTAAACTCTTGACACTGACACTCCATGGTGTGTGTTGTTGGCAAATTTTAAACTCAACAGAGGAGTGAATGCAGGATAAATAAACAGTGAGATTTTGGCAAAAATAATAAATGCAGCCACCCTGGTTTAGAAAACATGCTAAGCCTTTGAACAGTTTTGCTTTAGAAAAGAAAGACTTTGAAAAGGATCCAGGGTAAATGTTTTTGATAGAGACAGATACACCATTAACAAGGGTGACTTTATCTCCCCTGTTAAACCCACACTCCCTTCTGACCCCTCTAGATTATTCCCCAGGCTTTGAGCCTTGTTTGTCCACTTGTCAATGCAGGAGCACCCAGGGGTGTCCTGTCCTCAAACCAGAGGGCTTTGGGCTGCTCTGCACTGTTGGAGCTGCTCTTTGTGCCAAGGAGGGTCTGCAAGATTAAAAAAAAAAAGCTGACAAAAAAGCTTTCTCAGCTGGAGCTCAAACTCTCAGGGAAGGATGTGGCCAGGGAGAGCCACACATCTGTGGGTGCCATGGCAGCAGAAGACAACAGCTCAGCTTGGTGCAGGCTCTGCTGGGATGGTCTGCAGGGTCTGCCTGGCACAGAAAGGCTCAGCAACCTCGTGCTGGATGGAATCCTCATGGAAGTGTTGAGTGGAAGTGGGGAGAGCCCAGGCGTGGGGTCAGTTGGGGATTCACTGCCCCCACAGAGCCTGAGTCACTCCCAGTGACCCTGATGGCAGTTCAGAAGGTTTTCCTGGAAATCTCTAAAGAACAGGCTGTTGTGAAATTTTTGTGTTTCCACATCTGGCTGGATGTTGACTCTTCACATTTTCAGGAGAAAGCCTAGAAGGGGCAGAGAGGGAACCTTCCTCTGCCAACCCCTTATCCAGACAGGAGAAATGCAGTAGAGAAAGGCTGTCAGGGGTGAGTGACAGAAATCCTCAGAGGGATAAATCCCACCAGGGAGGCTGCTGGATTTGTGTCAGTGTGACATCATGCAGGAAAGAGGTGAATCAGCCCAGGTGAAGCATCACAGTAATGCAGCTCCTGACATTTGAGCTCCTGTTTTTTGAGCTGATGCCATTTGGTCTCCATAGCAATGGATTGTGCTGGCAGGAATGCTCTGGGTGTGTGTAGGGGATAAAAACATGGAAATGGATCAGGATCTCTGCTAATCCCACCAGGTCCAGCCCTGGGACACTTCTACAGGCAAAACACTGCTGGGCAACAACATTCCTGAGGCCACACTGCCATCCAGCACAATCCATAGCATTCTAATGTTCCTGTTAGTGTTGTCCACCTTTCCTTAGGAAATCTCCCTTTTCCTCCTCTCCTTTTCCCTTTTTCTCCTTTCCTTCTCCCTTTTCCTCCTTTCCTTCTCCCTTTTCCTCCTTTCCTGCCTTCAAACTTCAGGGAATTGATGCTTCTAAGGCATCAAAAGACAAGGCAAGCCCTTTCCATCTGCTTTTCCCTCTGAGTGAGAGTCAGCCTGTCCAGAACTGCCACACTCTGACCATGCCCTCTCCTGGGAACTCTCCCAGAATATCCAGAAGTGCACCAGGATTCTTTGCATCCCTCATTTCTCTTTAATGCAGAAAAGGGGTGACTTGGTGTAGAGCAAGCAACTGCTCTGCTGGGAAAGGTCATGGAGTTCCTCAGCACAGAGAGAGCTCATACAAATCTCAGTAGGTTTCAGAGAAAACTCTAGGCAAGTAGTAATTAGCTTAATTAACTGAATAGACAAGGAATTAATTTCTACATAATAATAATTTTTTAAATATTTTGGGCAGCTATTCTTTGAAATTCCACATGTTGACATTTGAATCAGTAAAATGGGTTCCTGTTAGGAAAGTGGAGAAGTTTTTCACTACTGGGTCACCTCTGCCTGTGTGGTTGTTACTGACATATGAAGAACTGTGAGCAAAAAGCTAAAAACCTGCTTTCAGTCTTCTGTATTGTACTTTGAGTGGATAAACATACAGCAAACCCTGTCCCAGCCTCTGTTGGTAAACCAGGTGTGAACAACACCACCCAGGGATTACAGGGGTGCTGGGATTTAGGGAATTCTCTGCAGCTCTGTCTCAGAGTGATGATGAAGCAAGTGCAGCAATCAGGGCTCTGGTAAAGGCACTGCTGTGCAGTATTTGGACTGCTCTTTGCTATGCACAAGCATTTTAAGTTTACTCACATCCCATGAGCTGCAAAGATGCCACTCCTTCTGCCTGACTTAAATATACACACTGGTATAATTACAAATGTCACCTTTTGCATTAATGAATCCAGTTCTTCAAATTCTGCTCCATCACTAAGAGACAACACTGGGGAGGCAGTGAACAAACAGCTAAATTACACCTCTATATTCTCATTTTTTCCTCCTATCATCTCCCATTTGTAGAATCTGCCACCCCTTGATCTTAAAACACATTAGCAAGGTTTTCTGGTTGTGGGGCTGAAATTCAGAGTTCATCTCCTCTTAGCTTGCCTGGATATTCAGAGGTTTCCTTTTGGCAGCAGAAACAAAACTGCATATTTCAAAAGCATTTCTCTAAAAGGAAGGAGTGTCTGAAAAAGAAATCCCCCAGAGTACTCACGCCAGAGCCATGATCCCATAGGGCCAGGAACGGATTTCCAACCTCTTGGGGCTTTTGATCTCATCTGAGGTCAGTACCATCCCACTGTCAGACTCCTGAGGAGCAAAAGGAAGGGAACATCAGGGATATCTGGAACCTGGGACTGCTGTAGGAGCCACCAATCCTTCAGAATATTCTTTTATCAAGGCCTATGTTATCAGTTTTTATCCAAGTGTTCCTGATAATGTTGCTCTGTAGCCTGGGAACATTTCCCTTGTTTTTATGACATTAAAGTTTTTGATCTGTATTTCCAAAGAGCACCCTTAAATTGAAGAGATCAAAAAATAATTTGACATTTTCAAATTTGAAACTGATATTAAGCATGACATATGGGCACCATGTTTGTAGGATAGCTGAGATATGAATAGACTGAGATTCATAAAGAATATATCCAATAATTCTGGCTGGGTTCCTCCAAGGAAAAGCTCCTTAAATACCCACTGGAAATACACAATTAGAAACACTGGGATTTGAAGGAAGTGAAGTTCATCAGCATTTTGCAAATGCAAGTGCTTTGTAAAGATAGCTGTTCCTGGCCTTTATGGGTTTTTTTATGAGCTGTCCAACAAAACTCTCTTGATTAAAGTTGGGGTTGTGCTTCTGCTGCACTTAGAGCTCAGTCTCGAGTCTCTAGTTAAACTTTGTGCTAAGTTTATACAAGTACACAGACATCACAATCCTCATTTTAAGTTATTTAATAATGTTAAATGTTCTGTGTTTCTTTGCATTTGAAATATTTTGTGATGCTGGAAAGTTTGCACATCTGTGCATTTGTCAGAACAAAGACAGCAAAAGCCCTCAACATAGAAGAGAAATTCTACTTAGTCTTATTTTGACAGTCAAACTGATCAAGATATAAAAAATAATCTCATCGAACAATAAATAACAAGAAAAAGACTTTTTATACAAGCTCTGGTCATCTATCAGTTGTTAATAAGATCAGTTTATAAGTGAGTTTATGAAGTATAAATTGAAATCCTGAATTAATGAGGTCTGTCAAACCCTCAGTAAAACCCAGTTTGTCTCTGGATTTTATCTTGACTGTTTCCCCTTCAAACACATGGTCTAGGAACAGTTTATCTGAGGGCTGCTCTGCATTTTGCTTACACCTCTCTGGTAAAAGAATCTCCACAGAGATTGCAGATAATTGCACAATGGCAGGAAGGTGTGGTGGAGCACTTGGATAGTTTTGGGCAGCTCTTTGAAATAATGACCTAATGACTATTCAGGGTTGATAATTAAGAAAACTTCAATAACCAAAGTACACTGACTTTGTCCAAAGCAGATCACACACTGATTTAGAAGTTCCTTGCTGAAACATCATGTTCATTCCTGATCTGTTGATGTATTATCACCCTTTTTGGAAACTTTTACTCCCTCGTGTAAAGGCTTATTTGAAAATGCCACAAACAGGGAGCTCTTAGGCAGGTAATGCTCCTGCTGGCAGCAATAATCTCTTCAGACTGCACTGATCTAGCAAATGTCTGTGTGTGATTCACAGGGACAGATTTTATCCTGCAAGAGGAAAGATGCAGGAACCAGGGAAAATTCTAAGCCTTCTGATCCCTGAGATACCCTGATAAAGAGGCAGAAATTCCATCTGGGAAAATACAAGGCAATAATGGGCCTCAGTTTGTGCTCAGCAGAGAACAAATGAGAAATAGGCCGTGTTGGACAAGGACATGAAATATTTCCAGGACAGGTTGGAGCTGGAGACTTGAGCCTTCCCAAGGGAGCTGCTCTGAGGAATGGCTCTGTCCAAGAGGGACTCTTGTCAGGAGGATTCCTGAGGGATTGAGGCTTTCTCCCTAAACTTTGATCCCCCTGGAGCCTTTGTGCATTGCAGAGGTCCCTCCTTAGGGACACAGAAGGTGCCATTGGGGCAGCAGTGGGGACAACACATGGAGTTGCAGCCAGGGGCTGCCTGCACCACAGAGGGAATTCAGGAGTTGTTCTCGAGGATTCTCTTAAATAAGAAAATCCAACCCACAACTTCAGAGGAAGCCAACAAGAAGAACCCTCACTCTGTAACAAAGGAAGCCTTTGTTTTCTCCTGGAGCAAAAATTAAACCCTTTAACACTTTCCCACCCTGCAATGTCATTAAACTGGCAGTAAATGTACTCACCTGCAGTAAGGAAAATCCAGGGTTAAAGCCCTTTGTGGGACTCAAGATCAGGATCTTGAATCCTGTTCTTGTCAACCCAGAACTGAACACCTTCACCAAGTGATTGGCTGTCTTGGCCAGCCAGAATGTGTTCTGGACATTTCCCTCCAAGAGCTTAATTTCAATGAGCTGCCACTTTCTTGTGGTGGAAAAACATATTGAAATATGTCGTATAAAGCCCCTTACCCTGATGAAAGCCAGGGCAATCGCACGTGAGCTTCTCTTTTTAAATTGTTTGTTAAGAGAAATGCAGGTCCCTCTTTGTTGTCACACAGCCCTGGGTGTGAGATGCCACAGCTAAATCTTCTGTCTGATTTAAAGTTCTCTCCTAGCAAACAGGTTCCAAAAGTTCTAATGAGTGTTTCTGATGCTGCTGATGAGTGATCTGTGAACCTGCTGGGGAAGGATGCAGTCACCTTTCTTACCTCATGCATCACTTTCTCCTTTTCCACTGGCACCTCATCAAATGTCTTCACACTCAGGGGTCTCTTCTTGCTGTTGTTACTGAAAGCAGGAAAGTCAAGGGGTCAGCATAAAGCCCAGGCAGATTCTGCACCCATTGTAGCTCAGTTACCTCCTCACACAGTCCAGTTTCCTGGACCACTTCTCTTTTGTCACCTCCTGCATCTAATAACCAACATCCTGACAAACTTGTCTGATTCTTTCACCAGCCATATTAAGGGAGGACACCAGCCAGTGAAATGTTTCTTTCCCCCATACCCTGTATCTGCTTTTCTCACCCAGTTTCTACTGCACTCCAGCGATTCACTCCATTGTTCAAGTTTTCTTCCACTGGGCAGGTTTTGGAGTTGGATTCTCCATCAGGACACAAGGTGATGTTCAATGGAATGTAGTCTTTGCCATCCTATGAAATTGAAAACAGAAAAGCGCATGAAGCTGGTAAAGTTCATTTTGTGCTGCATCTCAGATGTGAGAGGTTACTGTATCCTACAGAGCTTTGTGATGAGAAAGGACTAAATTGTGTTTTAACTTGACCGTGATTTTTGCTCAAGGTGATTATCCTGTTCCTCACACCCTGTGGAAGTGATGGAAGTTAGAATGCACACTTCATCCAAGATCTGCTATGTAGGAGGCTTTGTGAGGAAGCTGGGACACTTTGGGAGCCCTGTGATGTGGGATGGCTGAACATGGGCTCAGATATTCCAGTCCAGGTCAGAAGCAATGGCCCATGTACTGCTTGGTTTTGTTCAGCTTGGGATCTTGTGAAGAGCCAGGCCTTTAAATGGAGCCTGGAAGGATTTAATTTCTTGTCCTTCTCAGGAATTGCTGCTGCACATGGTAATGAGCTCTGCATTGTCATTACCCCCCTGCAGCAATCCTCAGGAATGACTCTGCCTTCAGCTCCTGAAACAATTTGTCCAAATTTCCCTGTGTTTCTTTTTGTTTTTAATTTTGAGAAGCAGTTAAGTGCCCTATTCCCTTATCATGATTTTTATGTCTCCTCAATTTACTTTGGTTATAGAATCAAACTCACAAGCTCTTCATATTGCAGACTGAGTCCTCTTCAACTCAGCTCCACTAAATTTGTTTACAAACAGGAAAGAGCTGGAGGAGAGTGTTTGATTTCTTCTTCAATTAAATTGACAATTGCATAACTGATCTGGTTGTTTTTACCAAAGAAGAAAATGACTGGTTTAACTAGTATAAAATTAATCATTACATATCTGACTTTCTGTGCTTTAAGCTGCATAATTGCAAAGCTCCCAAGAGCACTGGTGAACATAAACTTGGAAATGAGAGACAAAGTTCAGGAGGTGAAGAAAAACAGAAGTAAAGTTAACATCTGAGTGGTTAACATTGTCTTTACTCATCCCAGCAGGCATTTTCGTAGTGAGCTGTGCTAGGAAGTGAAATATTATATTGGTGTTTAATAATCCTGCCCATGCACACAGGTGTCCACCCAAATCCACATCTCTTGCAGAGGGGCTGGCCCTGCTGTACCTGCTGCACGTTGGCCTGAAGGAGATCCCCCAGGCGCTCCACCAGCTCGGTGAACGTTGGCCTCTCCGTGGGGACCCCATGCCAGCAGTCTAGCATTGTCTGGTAGCTGCAGGAAAAAAAACAGGGATTAGGAATAGGAAAGGATGGGAGCTTTATTCCCAAACTTTCATTCCCCTGGTGCTTGGTTTGTGGGTCTTTGAATTAAAAGAGGTTCAGATCTCCACATGCTGAAGTTCTGTTTTAGTTTCCATGTGGGATGCTTTTTGCTTCCATATTCCTACCTTGGCTGTGCCTGGAGGATTTTGGTTTTCACTCAGCTTAGAGTCTGACTCCTGGGCCCTGCTGATGCTGTTTTAAGTACTGCTTATGGGTACTGGGTTTCTGTCACAGTCTGGGTTCCATGAGCTCCAGCTGACATGGGGCACCTGATCATCTTGTTGGCAAAGGTCAGGCTGACTTGGGCTGTCCTTAGCATTAGTCTGACACTCAAAATATACTCAATCACAGCTTTACTGAACATCAAATACCCAGCTGTGGTCTCCCCCTGCTCCCCACTTCAACACAATCTCTCCTGTGAGGTGCACAGCTCCCAGAAGCTCCAGCAGCTCTTACATTTCGGGAGTGGAATACTCTGGAGATCTCATCCGGGTCCCTTCCTTGAGCCGCCGGCAGAAATCCTCATCTATCTGCACCCCAGGGTATGGAGAGGCACCTGGTGGGAGAAATGACAGGGCTTCAGCATGGTCCAGTCCCTGTGTCCCAGCCCAGGGGATGTCTGCTGAGCATTCAATGTCACCCAGAGGCTGGCAGTAGCAGGAGCTCGAGTGAAGGAGTTGCAGTCACTCAAAATCTGCATTTTTTGTTTGGAAACCTGCTACAGATTCACTCTGTCCCTTCAGAGGTTTCAATCATGCTGTCTCCTCTGCATTTGTGATACAGTCAGGACCACTCCAAGGTAAAATAGGGCAGAGGAGAAATAAACTTTATTAGTTTAAGACTTTAAAGTATCTCTTGGACAGTGGTAGAAAAGTTCCAGCTCATTCAGTGGGTTTCTTGGTACTTTCCAAACTGTTACCCTATTTGTCCTGCATTGAGTGGATACACATGGAATGAGTAATTCCTGTTCATCCTTCATTGCCTTAGAACCCCTGAGCATGTGCAGAGGGGGCTGTGGGCACCTGGTTCAATCCCATGTGTGGAATTGCTTCTCTCCTGGTTCACCATCTGCTGGGTATGCATTATCCTACAGGGAAGACTCCCTTGACAGTGACCTTCCAGCTTTTCAGCCTTGTTTTCTTTCCTGACTGTGTGTGCAATGCTGTTTACCTTGAGTGCCACTCAGTTGTTGGCTGAATCCTGGCAGGACAGTTTGTGGCAACTGGAATTGCATTGCAGAGGTTGAATACTGTGAAGGAGCTTTTTGTTAACTCCCACAAAAGTCTGGGAGAGTGCTCTGGCATCTGAGTAATCCAGAACTCACAGGTAAAATTCAGAAGAAGTCTAAGCTGAAATTTAAAATGTTACTGAACCTACAGAGGATAAAGTGAAAAGATTTATAACTTCCCTCCCTCCCTCTCCCTTAAGCCAATGCTTCCTGTGCAGCACAACCCTTGTCTTGGACATTTTGGCATCCCAGAGGCTGGATGATGAATTTGGAAACAATTTCATCAAGTCTTACATGGGAGATTGAATGGAATCTGTATCCAGCCCTCGAGGAATCTGTGTATGATTTACTGTCTATAACATTCCTGCATATTTCCTGCAAACACCATCATGTGCCGTGCACTTGGGGGCACAATGAGAACAGCAGAAATCTTTTGGATAAAGCACTGAAGAAGGGGCCAAAATGTGGCTGCTTCCAGAATTGTTCTACTCCGTGAACCTGACTGCTCAGTGGGCAGGACCTGCACTGGGGAACCAAGATCCCAGCACTGCCTGAGGAGGAATCTCAGCACAAATGGGCTCCCAGGACATCCAGAGCCCAGGGATGCTTATCCACAGCACTTCTGAATTTCCTGGATGTGCAAGTACCAGAGCAAAGGACTGACAGTGTTTCCTGGAGTTATGTAAGCTGGAGACAGGTAGCACCATCATTTCTGCTTTATACCCAGATTTTCCTTCCCAGTCTTGCCTGTGGCCTGTCATTATGCTCCGAGTAACCTGGGAATTAACTGTTCATCTCACAGATGGAGAATCCCACTTGCTCTCACAATCTGAGCTCTCTCTCTCTCTGGTTTCATCACAGATCAGATCAACTGCAAGATGTGGGTGAGAGCAAATACAGGGAAGGTGAAGGATAACAGTGATAGGACAAGGAGTACAGGGACAAACTGAAAGAAGGGACATTTAGGTTAAATATTAGGATGAAATATTTCACTAGAGGGTGGTGAGGCTCTGGCACAGGCTGCCCAGGGGGTTATGGATGGCCCATCCCTGGCAGTGTTCCAAAGCAGGTTGGATAAAGCCTTGAGCAGCCTGGTTTAGTAGGAGGTGTCCTGCCCATGGCAGGAGGGGTTGGGACTAGGTCATCTTGAAGATCCATTCCAACCTCTGAACATTCCATAAGTCTATTACTTATTTTTGACTGCAGGATCTTTTGGTAATTTATATTTTGGCCAGTGCTGGCCTCCTACCAGCTGGAGGCAGCTCAGATCATAAAAGCAAGGAACTCCCCCACTTCCATTCAGCACTGTCTTTATCTGGACTATGGGATAAGTCTAATAACTTGGATTTGGAATGCTGAGACAGCTTAGGAGAAATGTAGGCTGGAACATATGGTGTAAGGCCTGCACATGGTGTTTTCCTTAGGGGAAATCTCATTCAAAATGCTCAAAGATGTGGCATGCATTGGATATGGGAGCCCTCTTTTGATCTTGGTTTTATTTTAGTGGGATAATGAGATGCTGATGTTACTACCAGGAACTGCTTGTTTACATAATTATCTCTGATTGCTTTTGGAACAGTGCACATTGAAATTCCAGGAGACACCAACATTCTGTACCATTAGTGATTTCAGAATGTGTTAAACACTGCTGACACTACCTGACATGAGGTGTTCTGACCCCACTGGGATAATTTAAAGCTCATTGCAAACTCAGTCCCAGATGGAAATTAATATTCCCTCAAGTCCTGATTTCCCTGTGTATCACCAAAGCAGATCCAGGCTGCCAGCCTTTCTGCAGTCAGCCTATTGTCCTTCACGACACAAACTACACTCTGCATTTTCTTAATCAGTATTTTTCCCTTTTTTAGAGGGTGCTCAGTCTGTGGGACCCAGTGAGAGCAGCAGCTGTAAATGGGAGCCAAAACACACCCTATGGCAACGACAAATAACTTCCATCTCGTGGCTCTCAATGATCTGTAAAACTTTTATATGACAGAATTCAATCAGTGACACAAATCCTTAATTAAATATTTATCATTTGAGCTGCAGATGTGAGCAGTGCCAAACCACAGGCATGCCTGGATGAGCTGGATGAAAAACCCTCTCAGAGAAAATGACTGATTTTGAGCCTGTGCCACCAACTGAAAAAGCAGTTTGTGATCTACGTCACAGCCAGGGCAGAGGCTGCTGCACGGGTGGCAGCCCCTGGAGCCATTTGGGAGATTCCAAATTCAGAAGGGGACAGTGCCAAGAAAGGGGCTAAAAGAACCCAGATAAACTGTTTTTTTAAAATATAGATTAAAAGAGAGGTGAATTTTACTGACTGGATTTTAATTTGTATTAGTGTTCAGTATTAAAGGCCATCTATTAAATTCTGTCAGGACCTTTGGGGGCGATACAAAGTTTGTTTCTGCAGTGCCCCTTGGATTCATCAGCATTCCATCCCTTTGGTTCCCAGTGGAGAGCCCTGTCCCTTGAGTGTGTCTGTAGATGCTGATGGTGAAGCATCTTCCTGATCTTCCTGAATAATCTGATAAAACCAGGGCATTCCTGGTGCTTCTGCAGCTTTGCCTTTCTGTGCTGTTTCTACACCTGCAGTGGGTGATGCTCTTACCCCAAAATAACAACACCCTAAAAAACAGGGCTGAGCCCAGGGAAAGCAGCAGTTGCCACTTGTTTCAACCACTCGAGTGTGAACTTTCTGCTTGGTGTGCAGATGTGGAGTAGGGAAAAGTCCAAATCAAAGACTTGGACTGAGCAGGTTACGATTTTGCAGCCAGCCCTAAGTAAAGATTAGGATAGAAACAGCTCCAGACTTTGCATTTTTCACTTGGCATCTTGAGCCCAATCATTAATTTCAACTGATCCATGAACCAAAGATAGAAGGAGATTAGAGTTTGCTTTAAAATCCAGCAGCTTAAGTTGACAATACTTCTTGTTTTCTTTTGTCTGCAAATGCTGATTAAAAAGCCAGAGCTGACATTCCTAAATTCCCTCAGGAAAACAAATCTTGCCCCTCTGCAAGTAGAATCTGAGAGCAGCACAGTCCAAGCGTCTGTAGGGCTGCTTGTGTAGGTCTCACAGCTTTATCTGCTGGACAATAACCAGGGCTCAGTGAGGCTGAGATTTCTAACAGCATCCTGGGATGAAATCTCGAGTACATAAAGAACATCATTATTATTCTTTTAGAAATGTTGTGGCTTGCAAATGATGCAGCCACAAGAGCCCACGTTCTACCCTTGGTCTGCTGCCAAAAGGGTTTTGGCTGAGCCCAGCACTGCTCCTTGCACCAACCCAACAGCAGCTGCTGCCAAGAGATTTTTCCTGCCTAGAAAAATCTTAAGATTTTGTGGGGTGGATGATCAAGCTGGGATAAAATATCATGTGGGCTCACATTGCATGGGCTACCAGCAGCAGCCAGGGTGCCCACAGCAAGGTGACTCTGCAGCTGTGAGGCTCCCTGAAGCAGGTGTGGTTTGATAGAAAACTTCTTCACTGCTCCACAAGAAATCTCCCACTCCTCCCAGCCACACAGGCTTGCATTTTATCTCTGGGCTCTGTTGCTTTCAGTGGGTACAAATGTTAGGTCCAGGATTTTGGATTTTTGATGCCTCTCCCCAGTGTTTTCATGTCCTTTGTCAGGTGGAGTTCTCATTGAAATTTGCTTTATTTTACACCTGGTCTGCACTATGTACTCGTTCTCAGTGAAACAGAAGCACTGCCCCAATGATCACCTTTTGTTAACAGTTTTTCTTAGCTAGGCAGCAATAAATTAGGGGGGAAAAAAAGGTTTTGAAACCATTCTTACCTAGAGAAAATATTTCCCACAGCAGCACTCCGAAAGACCACACGTCACTCTGCGTGGTGTAAATTTTGTCAAAAATAGCTTCTGGAGCCATCCACTTGAGTGGAAGCCGTGCCTAAAAGCCAGAGACACAACAGGTTGCCAGATCTGCTGTTTCTGATCTGCCCAAGCCCAGCCTGAGGGTAAGAGCTGAAGCTCCTTGCACTCACATCTCCCTTCCGTACGTAGTCGGGGTCTTTGTAAATATCCCTGGCGAGGCCGAAGTCACAGATCTTGACCACGTTGTTCTCGGACAGGAGGATGTTCCTGGCTGCCAAATCCCGGTGGATGCACTGCCAGGGAAGGACACAGCGTCACGGGGGGCTGGACAAGGAGCTCCTGCTCCAGCTGGAGGCAGGAGAGCTTCTTTGGGAACGGGGAAAGAAATGAACTGTGCTGGGAGCAGGTCAGAGGATGAGTGGGAATCTGCTCCAAATACACTGGGATATGCAAAAGAGGGAATAACTCAGGGAACTAGCCAACATTAGAGTCAGTTTTCTGATTTTTCTGTCTGAAATAACTTTTCAGTTACAACAAGGAAGAGAGTCTTATTTTCTCATTTTTCCCTAGGAAATTTTGGAGAGGCCAAAAAGCAGCTGCAGCTACATTTGCCAGTGCAGGTTCAGGAGGGTATGAGATGGGATAACCCTGCACAGGGTTTCTGGGGGCTTCCCTGGTGTGGGAAATGGATTTGTAAAGAATTCTCAAAACCTGACAGAAAGCTCACAGAGTCCTGTACATCTGTATGCAAACACTGAGATAAGGTGTGCTGGTTTAGGAAGGCCATGGAATAGATATGACATTGTTGAGAGAGAGAGACTGAGCAAGGAACAAGTTTCAAAAATGGCCTTGCAAAAAGATAAGATATTTTGGAGAATTAGAACTGTGAAAGATGCATTGTAGCAGACCACGTGTGGAAAAATACGTGGGGTAAAAATATAGGTGATTGGTGTTAGAAGAAACAGCAGCCTTGTGGGAAAAAGCTAATAGGCTGAAAAGCATTTATAAAGTATTGTAACCAGGAAATAGGTTAGCTTCTGATGGAAGGGTGTTGAGTTTTACATCTCTAGTGCCTCAGTATTCATTGAGACTAATAATAGAATAAAATCTTCTAAAATGCTTCTCAGCTGCCCCATCTCTATAAAAGCTGGGAAAACCCTGATAGCTGTGTGTGACTGAGGCTCAGTTGTGTTCACATTTGGTCTGCGGATTACGCTGAATTTACCTGAAAAGCTGTTCCACAGGGTACAAACTGCTTCCTGTTTATCCAAGCAGTGCTGACTCTGCTGACAGTCCCCAACACCTCTGACAAACTAAAGGAATAACTGGATAATCCCTCCTCATTTTCAGTAGTGGTGTTCACCACACTAAAAGGAGCTTTCTTTACAAGACCTTTCTGCATTTATTTATGAGGCAACTCCACAAATTGTCTCGGTTTCTGAGAACTTCACTTCTTCTATCTAAACCCTCCTGCTGCAGATGCCAGTCCCTGCAGCCAAGAAGATGATGAATGTTCCCCCACAACCCCTTCAGCGCTAATTACTGCTTAACCACCAGAGCTAACGTGATCTCCAGCACTCTAACAGAAGAGCAAAAAGCACATTTCTCAGACTCAAGAGGGTGTTTGGGTTTTTTCACATCAGATACTCTGCAAGAAGTCTGAATGAGCTCACTTTTCGGGAGGCGAGGAACTCCATGCCTTTTGCCACCTGGAAGCTGTAGCAAATCAGATCCTCCAGAGTCAAGGGCCTCTTGTACAGATCCTCAGCATCTAGGAGAGATCAGAGACGTGGCAAAACTCTGCAGCAACAGCTCCAGAGCTGGGTGGCACTGGTGCCACTTGTGTGCTGATGGTCCCAGCCCCACACCTGAGTGCTGGGTGTCTGCAGGGTTACATCTCTGGGTGAGCAACCACTGATCCAGAGGCAGAAGATCAGATGGTTAACAAAATTCCCTCATCCATTAGTCACTCATTCAGCTATGGGGAAAAAACACCTCAGGCTGGGAGTGAGGGAAACTTTATAGACAAGAGCCCAGGGACAGAGTGACCTCACAAGTCTGGTAAAACATTCCTATTTCTCCTCTCACTCAACAGGAGCAGCTTTTGTACACAATGCAAAGCTCTCTTATTGTGAGAAAGTGGGAGTGGGAACAGGCAAGAGGAAGAATTTGGGATTTCAGGAACAAGCCAAGCCATATAAGGGCTTGTAAAATGTGTGGCAGTGTGTGTGGCACTAGCCAAGTGACAGAAGTCTTTCCAATAAAAGATTTGGGATGAGGTAGCATTCTTTTACCTTCTTCATCATCTTCTGAGTCACTGTAACTCTTATCTTCAATAAATCCTGAGCTGGCAGAGCTGCCTGTGCTGGCCACACTCTCGAGGCGCCTCTTGATCAGTTCAGTCAAATCACTGTTGGACTCATCCAGACTCTTCTCTGCTTGGTCAGAGTTTTCCTGGGACTAGAAATGGCATAAACCTGATTTTTAGCTTTGTGTGATGCAATGCTTGAGGATTCAAAATATGTGACAGAATGGCATAAGGAGAAAGGGTCCTCTGAAGATGAGCATGTTTGAAAATTATGTTTCCTGAAGTGGGAATAAATAGGAAACTAGGCTTTATTAGTTCTGATTATAAATTAATAAAGCCTGGTTTCCTACTTATTCCTATTTATTATTCCCCTTTCACTGACAGCAATATTCCACATCAGAGTTAGCTGAAAGCTGGCTGGGTGAGACTGAGAGGTGAGCAGAGAGAGGCTGTAATTCTCTTGCTGTCTTAGGATGCTAAAAATCCCCTCAATCTTGTCATTCTTTTGCTGTCTTAGGATGCTAAAAATCCCCCAAGGTGAGTGCATGATGGGCATTGACGTGTCTGTGCTGGGGAATGAGGCACAACCAGCCCTCAACTCGTGGCAACAATGGTGAGAAAGAAATTCTGAGTGAGTGCACCAGGAAAATCTCCTTCACCCACACAAAGTCATGTACTTTGCTGCCTGCACACAATAGCTTTAACAATACTAATAATACTGCAGTCATCTGGGAAAATGGTCTTGGTGAGGCTGCAGTGTCTGGCAGGGCTGGGGTCACAGAGCTGGGTATTCATGAGGAGGAGTCACTCCCATCCCTCCCCAGCCCTGATTTCTACTCCTGTCCTGCTCCCATCCCAGCCCAGTCTGTGCTGGCACAGATGTTTGTGTGCATGCAAAGAGCTGTTTGGGAACCCAACCCTTTGGTTGGTTTTGATCTGGAGTATCCATGAGCCAGGCTGTTGTTACAGCACAGACTTCAGGGCTGGCACAGGGGAAGGGACAGAGGATGGAATGAGCAGATGGGGGAAGGATGAACTGCTTTCACTTGGGGCTTAGAAACAAAAATCCCCAAACCAGATTTGTATTTTGGGAGGGTTCACTTTCTCTTAGTTCAGTTAATGCCAGTTTTTCACTACTAGTTTGTTGCCCCCCTTGTTCTGGGAAGTGTCTCAGAAGTAATTCCTTCTCTTTCAAGTGCTCTGGAGTGTTTGGGTATTTGCAATTAATTCTTTAGGAGATGCTAGAAGAGGACAGCAGTGAGATCCTGCAGGGGAAAAAAATCCCTCTTCTTTCTTGTACAAATTAAAATGTGGAGAGAAATAAAGTGCCCATAGAAATATCCAGTTGCCTTGGTGCCAGTGCAGAGCAAATCCAGCTTTTGTCAGTGGTTGCTGATTCCCTGCCTTGTGACAGAAGTCTCATTTTCATACCTTGTATGCAATGAAATCTCCTCGTTTCCCTCGGAGATAGTTGGACAAATTTCCATATTTGCAATATTCCACTATGACCATTAAAGGACCTAAAAAAGTCAGTGAAAGTCAAATGAGTTTTGAAGCACCGTAAAGCACATAATTCTAATTTATCCCACCAAATCCTCTTCAAAATAAATGGCATTTCTGTTATACAGAGGAGGAAATGAGGAAACACAGGAGTGACACAACCAGTAGGGATGTGGAGAGAAGGGAACACATTCTTAGTTTTTCCCATTGGATGGTAACAGTTGGTATTTATTCCTAATTTATAAACAAGGAAATTCACGATGATCAACACAGTCCCAGATGCTGTTAAGGTTGGTTTGCTCTGCACATGGAGCAGTTTTCATTTTCTCTGCTGGCTTCACAATTGTTTGTTTTGGGTGGAGCTGATGCCACCAGAGGAAATCAAAGTATGCAGGGCCATAGACAGATCTAAATGAAAAGCTGCAAAAATACTCAGCCTGAAGTTTCTGAAAGCCTGGAAAGTGCTCTCACTTTCTTCTTTATCCCTCTACAAACAACTGTAGAGTCAGTGCTACTTTTACACAATTATGCAGGTTTTTAAGAGCTGCTTGAAATGCTTTTATATTGCAGTGTGAGGGAAGGGAAAAGCTGCATTCTGGACCTTTATTTTTTGTAATCATCAAATGTAAGATAAAGTGCATCCATGGGACTGGGATGTGGATAAACATGGAATATTATCAATGCCAAACACCGAGGCTTTCATGTCCAGAACCTTTTTCTCTGGAGGTCTCTGGTTCAGACTGAAGAGTTTGCACTTCAAAGGGGAAGTGCTGAGAGTTGCACTTGGCCTTGGGGAAGGAGCTCAGGAGGGTTCCTGCTGGAATTCCTGCATCCCCCCGGGCAGGAGCAGGGCTGCAGTCGGCTCCTGCTCCAGCATTGCATGGGAGAGCTCCAGGAGGGAACAGTGACCCCGGGACAGCGTGGGACAGGCAGAGGAGCAGCTTTTGGGAGCACAGAAAGGGAGATGCTGAATTCCTGCAGGCAGAACCGAGCCCGTGGTGTTCCCTGTGGATTCCTGCAGGTTCTGCACTTACACAGCTCTATGGCACTGCTGCCTTGAGTGCACACCTTGGGGCTCTCCAGGACCCCCAGTTCCTCTGCTGCAGCTGAAACGAGCCTCAAAACCTTGCAGTGGCTGCAAAACCACCAACCCCAAATCCCCAAATCTCAGTGCTTCCAGTGCTGACCCCAGAGCTCTGCTCAGCGCTGGCATCTGGCCGTGCTCAAGAGATTTGGCTCTGAAGAACCCAATATCCAATGTCCCTCATGGATGCCCTGAGGAAATGCAGATTCCAGAACAGCTTTAAAGCTCTGCTTAGTGATTTATTCACGGTTTTGAAACGCTTCCTAGACATGGCCTGCCCGTATTTTGTTCCCTCATTGTAAAGCACACACTGCATTAGTTCTGACTGCTGAACATCAGACACTCCGGCAAAGTGTTAAATTCTGCTATTTGATACCTTGTTAAAATAATGTATGTGCATACTTAATACCAGTCTCCATCAGGAATACAGGGTTACATAAAGCCTAACGGGGAGGGGGGAGCGCTGGAATTTCACAGGAGCTCGGATCAGCGTCTGCCTCTGGAGCTCCAGGCTGTTTTTCTTTAGTCTGCACTTGCACTGCTGGAGGAGAACAAAGCAGTGCCTGCCTCGAAGCTGCTCCATGCCCTGGGAGGTCCTGCTGCACCCCTCTGCCCCCGACTCTGCCCCCAAAGCTGTCCCAGGGCCTGGCAGGGAGGAGGGAGGGTCACCTCCCACCCAGGACGGGGCAGGAGGGAGAATGGCAAATTGAGGAACTCCCAGGAGAAAAAGTTTCTCAGAAACGGGACAGTCAGAGCCTCTGATCAGCCCTGAGGTGCGTCTTGCTGTGCAAGCAGAACTTGGGTTAAGAACCTTGGGTTAAGAACCACCGAGCCCTGTCCTGCCGCCAGGTTTGAGGCACGTGCTTGTCCTGAGCCCCCTCAGGGGAGCACGGGGGTGTCTCCAGCATTCCCAGTGTCCCAGCCCCTCTGCTCACACACCCAGCAAAGGCTCCTGGCTGCTGCATCTGAACCCCAAATCCCTCAGCTGGAGCTGCTGCCCCTTGCTCCCACACAAATTTTTGGGGTCTGGAGTGCTACAGTTCTTGGGAGCTCCCAGACCCCAGCAGTATCCTTGGCTGCTGGTTGCTGTTTCCTGAGGAACTGGAACCACCTTGCTGGAGGAAAGATTTCTTCCCTGGCACCCTCCCAGATCTCCCGCACTGAAATTTTCCTTTTCCCTCATGACTGGACAACAACTGTTGGATACTGATGGTGTTGGGGTCCCAAATGACCAGAGATCTGTGCACCATCTCTCTTGATTTCCCGCCTTCATTTCTGTCACTCTGGGGTTTCCCTTGCCCTCGGGTCACCTAAACCTGTTGGTTGAGGGTGGTTTTGAAGATTTTGGAGGTCAGCAGTGAGGAGTGGGATGTTTGAGTGACAAAGGTCTGACATTTATGGGACTTTGTATGATGCAGGGCCAGTCCTGCCAGCTCAGCCCCTGCTCCTGCTGCACCCAGGGCTGTCCCAGGCTTCCTGCCCACAGAGCAGAAACTGCTGTGTGGGAAAGAGGAGGTTCAGGGAGCCCAGCTCAGCCTGGAAAAGCACCTTCCTGATAAGGCAGGGAAGGAGAGGGAGAAGAAGCCTGGAAATGCCCACAGGGAGGAATTGGGCACCTCACTGCAATCCAATGTTCTCGTCCTTTCAATACCTCCAGACAGAACAGAGAGGTGACACCAGGTTGGAGGTGGGAGAGGTTCAGGAGCCCTGGGTGGGATGAGGCCACATCCCTCAGGAGCTGCAGCAGCTCTCCTGTGAGCAGAGAGCTGGAAATGCTGTACTTGCACTGACTGCACCACAGGCACTTCCAAACTGTCCAAATTCAAAAACATCTGAAAAGTGTTTTCTTTTTTGCTCCTGATTTACTGCAGAGTCCTCACCTCCAGCTTTGGTGCAGGCTCCCAGCAGGTTGACCACGTTCAGGTGATGTCCTATATGGATGAGTATCTTCAGCTCAGACATTAGAGCCTTGCATTCATTAGTAGTTGCACATTCTGCTTAAGATAAACAGGAAAAAAATCATCTTTACACAACAGGATATTTTCAACAGGACACAGCAAGATCCTGTTTATCCTCTGAAACAAAACCCACCCAGGTTCCTTGCAGTATCTGGGCTTTTCAGACTCTCACACAGATAATAATTCATCCGTTTCATTGTCTGCTGACCTTTATGAGTGGGATAACACTTTATCTTTTGGGTGACTCTTCCTTTCTTGAGCATGAGTTATGGAGGGTTATGGTCCCTTCCCCAAACCTGATCCCACAGAGCCTCTGCCAGGACTCAGATTTGCAAGCTTAGCAAAGCCAACCTCTGCAAGCCCCCACAGCTCACAGAACGTGTCCCTTCCTCTCTGCAGGACTCGGTTACAGTACCTCACAACTCTCCACTGCAGGTGAGGAGGAATCCACAGATCTGGAAGCTGTGTCCCAAAATGTCCCAGGAAACACACAGCATTACTAAAACTCAGGCCTGTAAGATCTTATTGACCCAAGAAATTAATTTTCTAAGATCTGTGTGTGAGCCATGAACTTGACAGGGGAGGCCCTGGCTGGCCAGTGACATTATTTTAAGGCAGGCACCCTCAGACCAGAAGGTTGTTCAGGTGCTGCTTTATCTTCCCAGCCTTGTCTCCAAAACTTCCCTTATGTATTTTAACAGGAGAGCTTTGGACTGTTTTCTTTGCCTTTGCATCATGTAAGATTTAAATATGAAGAAACAGTTATGCAATGAATCATTTGGTGTGACAGGTGTAACCTCTTTATCTGTTTGTAGAATTCCCCATCATCTTTCTCCAAACTGTGTCATAAAGAAGGAGCTATTCCAAGATTCCTTCAGTGTTTGGTGTGTCCATGGGTGGTATCACTCTTGGTGTCCCCTGGCACATGCTGGAAGATGCAGCCAGCTCAGAAGTGTTTCAGACAATTCTGCACATTGAATTTTAGCCTTTGATCCAGAGCATACTGCATGAAGATGGCAGAAATGCAGGCATCCCCAGAGCCTTTTTAATTCCCTGGATGGATTAACTGGCACTAGAGAATCTGCTTTATTCATGAAAGTGATGAATTATGGGCACGTTAGTTGGGGAGAGGCAGACCAGAGCAGGAGGCAGCTGCCTCCACGGGGGAGGGAGGTGTAAAATGAGGGAGAATCTGCCAAATATTGCTGAATATGTGCTGGCAGGGCAGAGCTGACATGAGCATCAGTTGGGAGGCGCCGCATGGAAGGGATGAAACCCCAGAGCTGTCCAGGGCAGCACGTTTTCATGGAGATGGAGATGGGAATGTCTGAATCAGGGACTTCTAGGGGATTTTAGGGGTCTGGAAATGGGCATGGAACAGAAAATATAACAGCAGGAGATAAAATGATCAGAAGGATGAAAATAGAGGGGGGAGACCAGACCTGAAGGAGGTCCAAAGAGGTGATAACTGAGTGTTTTTGTGATTTCAGAGAGATGGGAGTAGCAGAGCACCAGGAGAGGCAGCTGGCAGCAAAAGCCAAGTCCCGTGGCAGCAGTCACTTGCTGGTGGCATGGCAGGGGTTAATGGTGTCATGCAGCAGGATGGAGCCCTGAGGGCCACGGCAGCATGAGCTGAGCCCTTGGAGTCCCCCTCAGGAGCAGCCCCAAGCCCTGCCCAAGCAAGCAGCCTGTGGCTGATGGTTCACTGCTCGCTGTGTGCAGGCTCGGTGTGCAAGAACAGGCTCCGAGGTCCCTCCTTCCCTCCACCCAACGGGAAAGCTTCCCTTCATTTCAATAATTGCAAGCAAGATGTCTCTAATTTACTCCCCTGGCACTGGGTTTTTTTCCAGCCCCTTGAACTGTTCTACATCTGGCTAGGCTGGGATGGAAGGCTCAGCTCCAATTTTGGGCTATCTCATGTAATTACACTCTATAATCTGTTTCCCTCCTCACCCCACAGAGCTGGAAGCTGCTGTTGTCTTCCTTGAGGAATACCAGCCTCAATCAGCAGTGCAGCACGGAGCTGCTGTCATTTCCAACCCTTGCATCCCTCCAGGATGGCTGATCCCACATGGAAGCCCACTCCTTGCAGGACACAGCGAGCTGAGCTGTGGCCTCGCTGCCCCCAGCTCCCCTGAGCAGCGTGGGGAGGATCTCAGAGGGATTTTTGTACCTTTCAGCATTTTTACGGCAACTGTTTTGCAGGTTGAAGATTTATCAATGCCAAAAGCAGACGCCTCCACCACCTTCCCAAAAGCACCATGACCCAGAGTTTTACCTAGAGAAGCAAGAGTCGAGAGTGAGCCCAGCTGCACCAGCCAGGAGGGGACATGCAACCTCAGCTGTGCAGGAGAACCAGAGTGCACAGCCAGTCACAGCAGCCTGAGTCACATCCTGCAGCATATGGATACGCAGGGGTTCTATCCATATGGCCTGGATGCAATAGAGCACGGGAGAGAACAGAGGAGGGGGAATCACTGCACTCACCGAGAGCAGAGCTGACACCTACACGGATTGAGGGGAGAAACATTACCTGGGGCTGTCCTGGAGCCCAGGGAAGGCAGAGCTTGGGTTAATTGTGGCACCCTGATCTCTCATGAATCATGGAGAGAGCCAGCAAGGCACTCAGGGAGTCACAGCCCTTTAATACTTCAGTTATTGACATTGATTTGATGGAAAAGCTGCACTAACTGGAATTTAGGATGATAACTGTTCTTTCTTTTCCCTTTCATTTGCATTTTCCTGCCTGTGTTACCTGGTGTGCTCTGAGGGCTCTGACCCAGGGTCTGGCTTTTTGGTTCTGCCAGTTTCTGTGTCCCACCATCATCTCAGATTTTGTGATTTTATTCTGTCCTCTCCTCCTTCCATGTTTTCCAGCTGCAGCACCAGGAGCACACAAATACGGATATTTTCCCTGCACTCCTCAGTGCACACAGATGTTACAGTTTCGCTGTACAAAAACAGCCAGCTTTTTGCATTTTCTTACTCCATCAGCCAGTGAACTGAGCTGTTCAGTGAAATGTGGCTCATTTTTCCATGACAGCTTTTTACAGTTCAAAGCTGAGTTCTGATGGTTGATAAGGAAGTGATTATTTGATGAATTGATAGCTTTCTTCAAAAGAAAATTCACTTTCCTTTTTCCTCCATGGGGATGAAATCACACTTTTGGCAGGAACAGCACTTGGAGGTACCTTTCCTCCCTGTCAAGAGTTTGGCTTCCCTTTTCCAAGGAGAAGAGGTGGCAGCTATTTTGACAGTCTTTCCAAATCCCTCATTTCACCCTCCATTCAGGCTGACCCTGAACTCTGTGATCCCAGATCCAAGGGTGGCAGTACCCTGGCACTGTGACAAGCTCCTGCTGGGTTATCCAACATCTCCACTGCCACTGGGAAGCATTTGGGATCATCTTTCCCCCCAGCTGTGACCCCAAAGCACTCACCCAGGCGCAGCCTGTCCCTGGGGAACTCCCATTTACTGCTGTCGTAGGGCAGGCGGTCACACTGCTCGTCAAGGGGCATCTCCTCTGGGTCCATGATAATTGACAGGTATCCTGTTTTAATATCTGTGGCATCGGGCTACAAACAGGGTGGGGAGAGATTATTCAGGGGATTTACGCTGCAATTCCAAAGGGAGGGAGCTGTCTGGCAGCCTGGGGAGTTCCCTGCCTTCCAGGCACTTTTATTCTGAGCCAGGAATGCATCACTGCAGCTTCCTGCTCCTGTTCTACAGCTGAGACACAAATGTTTGTGTGTGGCTCTTGAGAAGAGGCAGTGATTGATGCTGGGAAACACAAAATCTACCTGGATTAGCCAAAGGAAATCACTGATTTTCCATGGAACAGCAGGAGCTGCACTTCCTCCTGCATATTTAGGCATTGTCACCATGTTTTGTTCTGCAGTGTAGATTCTCTACAGTTCTCCACTTCATAGCTGCAACTTATTGCAATTTAAAATTGCTGGAAATTGCTATTTCTGATGCTGCTAAAGTGAGAAATTTTGCCTAGGTGGGTTCTTTGAGCAGAATTGCACAAGAGTGAATTGTAAAAGAAAATTCAGTGTTATCCACTGCTCTGTTAAACTGAGGTTAAGGATGAAAATGTGAATTTAATCCCTGTGTTTGCAAGAGGAGGGGAAATTTTACTCAAATATTGAAGATCAGCACTGAGACTGCAGTTTGGTGAGAGCAGAGCAGAGAGCTGATTGCCTTTCTTGTTTGCTGTTTGTTTCAGCAAAACCGACCTAAATTCCTTGAAACTTTACTGCAAGTTTACTTTTTAAGTCACAAAAGGGAGGTGAAAAAAGAGCAAGGAGATAAAATCAGCTGTGTGGTTTGAACTCATTTCTAGAGCAGACAGCCTGGGATCTTTCTTTAATATCCTTTAGAGTCAAGTGCTGAAATCAAACCCTCATTTTAGAGGATTTAGGGTACTTTTTGGTATTCTCACAAGCCAGTTTGACTCATAAAGAGGGAGGAGCCAGATTTTATGGTTCCACAGAACTGGCTGGAAACCTCACAAGTGCAAGGGTTCTCTGAAGAAGTCAACACAAATCCAGGACTCAATTTTACAGGGACATTTTACCCAGTTTTTCTACCATCTGCCCCAAACATTTGTCCCTAAACTCTGCAGTTACACTGAGCTGAGGCAGATCCCAGCCTCCGTGCAGGGTGGGAGCTCTCTCACCTTTCTCAGTTTGCGAATGAAGAGGGTCAGGAGGAGCCAGAAGAGCGTGGCAGCCAGCCCTGTGCACACCAGAATGATCACCTCAATGTTGGATTTCTCCTCAGAACCTGCAGGTCAATGTACAACCAGGTTGGAAATGTGTCCAAAGTCCCTGAGTGAGCCCACTGGCATTGTGCCCTCAGCTCGGGCTCACCTTGGATTTTGATGAAGGCTGATGTGCTGTCCTGGCCCAGGTCGTTGGAGGCTTGGCACTCGTAGAGCCCCTCATCGTCCTTCTTCACTCTCTCAATCACCAGGGTGTTGTTTTCCATGGAAATTCCTGTTTCAAGGCATTTTGGTTAATGTTGGCACAATAATCTGCCTGCCAAAAATGGTTTTAGGAGACAAAGCTGAAGGTGAGCTCCCATCCATTCAGGCTCTGGTGTGAGGACACATTTTAACCCTGGGCTCCTCCTGGTCTGGCAAACTTTCTCTGACTTTTTTTTCCACTTCAATACCTGGATATTATTTGGCATCATTTAAACAACAGTAAATATGGCTGTTGATTTAGAGTGGGTAGAGCCTGGAAATTAATCCAGAAGTTAGCAAAGGGATGCAGGATTTGTGTCTGATAGCAGGAAGATACACTTGGAAAAATGGGAACTCAGTGGAATTACTGAAGGCTGTGGGAAGGGATGAGACTTCTAACATGGGGAACGTGGAACAGAAGTTAGGCACTTCTTGGAAAAATAATGGTGTGAAGCAATCCTGGATTCACAGGCAGCCAGGTGCAGTGGGAATAGAGAGGTTGCCTAGATATGACCTATGAGAGAATTCTCTACGTTTAATTTTCCCAATTTCATTTTTCCTGGTTGGTGGTACTGCACTGAGAGTTCTTCTGTTTCACTGAGGGATGATTGTGGAAGAAACAGGGAAATGGGTCAGGCTTGCAATCCAAAAGGGAAGGACATTTTGAATTTCTGGGTGTTCTGCCTGTGAATCCCATTGTTGTTAACAAGAGTACTGCACACAACTTGCCATGCACTGTGCTGAAATATTTACCCTGAGGTGTTTCTTCCAAATATTTTATTTATGTTTCCATTGGTTGGATGAGTTACATGCTTGTCCCTCTAGAATTATTTATAAAATTTCAGTAACTATAAAGAGTTTCTCTCAGAACATTCTGATCTGAATTATGGATGATCCTAGATTTCCTACCTAGTCCAAGTTGCAAAATTAAAGTCACAGGACCAGCTATGGACATGGGATTTTCCATGATTTATGGGAGGACTCAGGACATAGCTCTGTACTGGGGCAACCTCATCTCCAGTGCAGTTTCAAGCACAAGAATATAGAACAGACTTGAAACCATTGGAGAGCATCCAAAGGAGGCCACGAGGATGAGGAAGGATCTGGAGGGGTTTTATGAGGAGGGGCTGAGGGCACCTGGTTTGTTCAGCTGGAGGAGACTGAGGGGAGGCCTCAGTGCACTCTTCAGCATCCTCCTGAGGGACAGCTCCAGTCTCTGCTCCCTGTGACAGGGACAGCACCCAGGGAAGGGTTGAAGCTGAGCCAGGGCAGAGTTAGGTTGGGTATCAGGAAAGGTTCTGCCCCCAGAGGGTGCTGGCACTGCCCAGGCTCCCCAGGGAATGGACACAGCCCTGAGGCTGCCAGAGCTGCAGGAGCCTTTGGACAGCGCTGCCAAGGATGGTGGGTGGGATTGTTGCGGGGTCTGAGCAGAGCCAGGGGCTGGGCTGGATGATCCTGTGGGTCCCTTCCAGCTCAGCACATCCCCTGATTCTATGGCACAGAGCTGGGGAGGCACCTGGGCTCAGGTGAGGGGCTGCAGGTTCAGCTGAGGCTCCCTGCCCATGGTGGCTCTATCCCACAGAGCTGAGAGCCCATTCCCATCACTGTGCTGTGGGAAATAAAGGACATTTCACACACCTGAACCCCTGAACCCCTCTGCCAGGTGACTTTGCTGCAGTTTATCGTGGCCAGGACAGCTGAGAGTTCAGGCCTGTGTTGTCAGACCCAGGTGCACCCTGTGGCTCAGTTTTGTGCCCAGACTCTGGTCCCACACAAGCAGCCTGAGCAGCACTCCCTGATTTCCCAGTGCTATCCCAATGTGTGCTGGGCTGGCTCTGCACACAGTAGCTTCCTCTGACCTCAAAGTCCAAGCTGGAGACCCCTGCAGTGCCCTGGCATCCTTGGATTTGTGTGTGTGTGCCTGAGTCATGGGCACAGTTGTAGGTGCTGTGTCATGGTGGCCCTGCCAGTCCATTATCCCACATTCCAAACAATTCTGGGCAGCAGGACCTCACCTGATGCTGCTGAGATGGGGTAGCCATTCTTCCTCCAGGTGACCTGTGGCTCTGGAGTCCCACTGACCTTGCACTCCAGCAGGATCTTACCACTGATGTTGACCTCCAGGTCCGTGAGGTTCTGGATCACAAACGGTGCCGCCTTCTCTGCAGCCACAAATAAAAGAGCCCCTAGTCAGGTTTGGGGGGCCCTTCCCTCACCTCCCCTCCTTCCACGGCCTCTCTGGGCTGGATGTGGCAAAGGTTTGGTTGATCAGTCGATCAAAAATCCCCCCAAAGGTTCTGGGAGGAGTGGGTGAGCTTGTTTGCTTTATTTTCACACTGCCTGAGCTTAGGTTTGGCTGCAGCTCCAACTCCTCATCCTCTGAAGAAAACAAAGGACAGGGAGTGGGTGGTGCACATGCAGAGTGAAGGCAAAAAGGAGAAAGGAGGGGGGAAAAGAGGAAACAGTTCTAAAGATTCTTTATCCTCCATCAGGAGTGCAGTTTTCTCCTTACTTCAAACTATGGTAATACTCACTTTATGTTCATTTATAAAGAGTGCAGGACAGCAATTAATAAAATCACAAACACAGCATAAAATATACCCCAAACTTGCAGTGAGGACAGAAGATGAGAGGCATTAGAACATATAAAATGTTTGAATAGGGGAAGGAAAGCTGGTTTGGAGGGGCATTTCCATCTGTGTTCTCCACAAGAATTGCCTGACATGTGCCAGACAAATGACAGACCCCAGTCATCCTCACAAGAACGTGATCCTAATTCCAGTTCTCCATGGATGTATTCACAGTCTAGCTGTGTTTTTCCCATAGCTGTGCTGTGTAGGTGTGTGTGTAGGTGGGAATCTGACTGGCTGAATAAAAATATCTGCCAGGGGAGAGGAAAGGGAAGTGCCTGAATGCAGAGAGCAGAGCAAGGCCGGTGCCTCACAGCAGGTGATGCTCACAGGTGGCCCTGGTGCTGTGGGGACCAGCCAAGCCATTATCACTGCCCAATACCTGAGTGAGACTCCTTCCCTTCCTCTCTGCCTCAGGAAAAGGGAGATGTTTGTGTGTGCCTGGAGATAAATCACCTCCCAGTCTGGAGTCAGGGCTGTGGCTGGGTCTGTGTGTGGAGGGAAGGGGCTGGGAGGCTGACAGGGAATGTGCTCGTTCACTCCAGGGCTGAAGGCAGCACTGAGAGCTCACAAACCCTGCAGTGCCTCCTGAGCCAGAGAAGCCAGTCTGAAAATCCTTGGCTAATTCAGCTTCTGAAGCACTCTGGCTCCAGCTCCCTGACTTGCTGCTGTGTGTCTCAGTTCCACTCCAGTTCTGTGCTTTTGTTTTCTTCACCACTGGAAGGTGGTTAATAAATCTATCCATTCCCCATGCCAGCAGCCTCCTCTTCTGAAGAGGTTTAGAGATGATCACCCACCTTCTTCATTCTGAAGCAGAAGAAATTTCACTAATTTTCAGTGACTTCTACTGGCAGAAGTGTCCTGCCCTTTGTATTCCCACAGCCAACAGAACCAGTGTGGAGGATCTCAGTGAAATGAAAGAGTTGGGGGCTTGGGTATAAGTAAGAAAATAATTGTTATAACAAAGTACATCCCTCTTACCCAGAATAAATAGCACATGTCACTTGATTTTACACTTGCCGAGGGACATTTGGGATCTGTTGGGTCCAAGTCTATTCAGGTATCTCATCCTGGCAGCTGAGAGTGGGTACCAAGACATACAGATATGAGGTGAGCATCCCAAGTTACAGTTGTGCTGCCAGTAAATGGTGGGTGATGCTTTTTGTCCTCAGCCAACTTTAAATCTGCACCCAGCATGCAGCTGGGAAGATAAATGCTGCTAAAATCACTTTTACGTGATCTCAAATATTTTATCCAAACCCAGCAGTGGCTGGGTGAGTGTTCTCCATGTCAGGCTGTCGATCTACACAGAGCAAATGACAAAACCAAAGTAGAGCAGGACACAAGGTTTGTGTTAGGACATGTCCCAGTGCCTCTCTGCCCTGGCACGTACCTCTGACCAGGAGCTGGCTCTGCTGCTCCAGCGTGTCCGTGCTGTTCTGCTGGTTCTGGGCTCTGCACTTGTAGAGGCCACTCTGCTCCCTCGTGACGTTGGGAATGAGCAGGGTCAAAGAGATGGAATATCTGTCCATTTTCCTGACCACAGAGTGGCTGGGAGCTGGCTCTGAGGAGGGGTAGTACCAGGCCAGGTGGGTGTAAATGTACTTGGAGGCCCGGCAGGTCAGCTGGACGTCATTCCCCACGATGGCTGTGACTTGGGAGGATGTTTGCAACCCAGAGGGCACATCTAGGAGGAAAGGAAAGCATGTTTGGAATCAAATCCTAGCTGAGAAGATCTTTGACAGGCTGTTACTTGAGGGTCAAATTTCCAGCAGTAATGGAAGAAGCCAGGTTTAATGAGGCACAGTCACAAAATTCACAGAAGGACTGGGTTGGAAGAGATCTTCAAGATCATCGAGTCCACCCCAGCCCCAACACCTCAACTCAACCCTGGCACCCAGTGCCACATCCAGGCTTGTTTAAACACACCCAGGGATGGGGACTCCACCACCTCCCTGGGCAGAACATTCCACAACTTCATCACTCTTTCCATCAAAAATTTTTCTTAATATCCAACTTATATTTCCCTTGGTGCAGCTTGAGACTGTGTCCTCTGGTTCTGCCAGTTCCTGGAGGAACAGCCCAACCCCACGTGAGCACAGCCACCTTTCAGGAGCTGTACAGTGACAAGGTCACCCCTGAGTCTCCTTTTCTCCAGGCTGAGCACCCCCAGCTCCCTCTGTCATGGAAATGTGGGAACAGGCACTGGAGCTGGGAGTTAGGGAAGTGAAAGTTCCTCTCACTGCCCGGTGCTAACCTGTGCTAGTCCAGCCCTCAGCATTCCAAATCAGCCCACCTCCAAGTAATGAGTTGAAAGCTTATAAATAGAAGGAGTTAATGGACTGAGAGAGTTTAATCAGGAGCTGTTTCTATCCAAGTAGATAAGTGTGTTTGTGAGCTCTTCCCTTTCCACAATCAGGGCTGGAAAGTATTAATTGCAGAGGAATAAAGAAACCCATTCCCATCCCTCTGCAGCAACACCTTCCTCCCCACTGAAGAGTCTCCTCAACTCTCTCTTATTCCAACTGTGCCAATATTTATTTTCATCATATGTGAATGCTGGATATTTACTTGATCACTGGTGGATTAACTGATCTAATGATGTTTAAGTCCTTGAGGACCTTATATTTAGCAGAGAAATGCTCTGAGTCATGACTCTGACCTAGCCATGAACAAGTGAGCTGTTTCTTGCTACATTTTTAGTAACTATTCATTGCAGAAAAAAAAAAAAATTAAAACAAATTTTCCTGAAGTGGTGAACTGAATCCATTTGAAAACAAGAAAAACTAAGTGGAAGGCCAGAGCCTGCCCTGCAGTAGCTGCCAGAGACCTGCAAGTAAATTGGGGCTGGAAGATACTTTATTGCCTTTGGGTTTTGTTAATTTTAGGGGTCTATCCACCTGACTGTAAATTCATGGATTCCTACAGTGATCTGGAATTATTCTGCTGTCTGTTCAGTCCGGATTTTCAAGCAACTGAGTGTTGTGAGGAGCCTCTTATCAACGTTACCAGGGATGGGACCCTTGGGAGGGCTCACTCTGGGCCACCTTCTGAACAGGAACAGGTTTGCCCTAAATCTGAGAGATGATTCAGTGCCAAGCTGTTGGTGAGATGCTTCCTCAAGCCAGGATGAGCAGGCTGGGACTTTGAGAGGGCCAGGAGTTAAAGCAGAACAAGTGTGCACTGCACTTGCCATCTGCAAATCCCACCTGGAATCTGGCCAGGGGCTCCCACTGCAGAAAGTTCTGCAGAAGCTACAGCTGAGCAGAAATAGAGGCTGCTGAAACAACCAATCTGCCTTATAATAAAGCACATATTCTATAAAATACAGAGCCCTGGAGGAGCTTTCAGATATGATTAAAAAGTCTCTCTTCTTCCCAAGTCATCTGGAGTAGAACCCATGAGCTTTTGCTTCATGGTTTTTAAAGACTGGCACCAGAAATACTTCACAAAAGATCCAAAAAGAGAAGAGACCCCCTCAGGTCACAGCTGTGGAAATTGTTATTTTTCTCTTCTTTCCTTGTGCTGGAGTTGCAGTTTGCTCTCTGCAGGGTATTGTTAGGCTCAGTTGCTCTCTCCTGGTGCCAGCTGTGTGTGTGACACTGCTCCCTCCAGATGTCCTGTGCTGCCAACATGTCCAAATCCTGCTTCTCAACACGGGGGGAATGTCTGAGGCCAGCCAGACCTCACCACACGGGCAAACTGAGAGCCAGTGAAAACACTGGGCTGTGGCTCCAGCAGCATTTCACATCTGAATCTCTCCAGCCAAGACATGGAACAAGTGCAGCATCCCTTGGGATAAGCCTGCTTTGGGCATGGCACAGCTTCGGCTGCAGCATTTTGGTGCAAATTTCCAATAAATGGGATGTGTCCATTCCCAAGCTCTGAGCCTTGAAGGATGCTCCATAGTTTTGTTTTGTTGCGGGACTTGAAAGTTGCCAGGGTTTCTTTTTTTTTCTACCAACTTAACATTCTGGGAGCAGAGACCTGGCTTGTTTTTCTTATCATTCCTTCTCCTGATATTTTTTATTTAGCATTTTGAATATTTTTAGCCAGAACCTGTGCTATTCTCTCCCATCTTGTTTGCCTTTCAAGCAGCTCTTTCAGCTCCAATAGAATATTCATTAATTTTCATTGCAGTGGAAGGAAAAAGAGAGGAAAAAGAAGTTGCTCTGCTCTATCTTTTCATGCGCTCCTCTCTCTTTTCTCCTCCTACCTGGATTATCAGGGGAGTGAGTGCAGTTTGGAGTTACATTTCAAGTCAGTTCATCTCTCAGACAGCTTTGCTTACATAATCCTGAACCTGAGCAGTGATTAACTTCCTTTCTCTGAACAGATACTGTGTTTTAGAAGGCTCCTAATAAGTTGGCTGAAAGAATGCACCACGAGGCCTTTTCCTTTTTATCAGCAGTCACCAAACATTTGTCTCTGGTGTTGTGTTACAGCGTACTAGCTGCGAATTTCCCTCTCCACCGTGTGGGATTCCGTGGCAAAAGAGGGAAAAGAGCCATTGGGGGGAGGTAAAAAGGCAGCATAAATCAAAGGCAAGGCTGGCTCCATTTGTATTTACAAGGAATTAATTGTTTTTCATTTCCTGTGCTTTGCACAATAATCTGTGTAATTCAAAACTTCTGCTCTTACCCAAATTCCAGCCCTGGGCCTGGCAGGGGGGTTGCCACCAGGAATAGGGATGGAGGGAAGGGGGAGCCCCTCTATCTGCAACAGTGGTGTTTGTCAGGAATCCTGTCAACACCTTGGGAATGAGCAGTTTGGAGTGGCACAAAATCCTAGAACAGCCCACTTCATCCATTGTTCTGCTATCTGAGAGCAGATTTTTATCTCCTGCTGGAAATGCAATATTTTCTTTCGGGTAGAAATCTTTAACTCCATTTTTCTCAGTTGTTTTGGCAATCAGATAAACCCCTGAAGAAAGGGCTATGGTTATTATTTGTTATTCTTCTCATAATTCATTTATATTCCCAGGACATTCTGAGTTTTCAGATGGGTGGGATCCCACTTTGCTGAATGTAATGCAGTCAGACAAAGGCTGGAATTTTATTTACTCTGGACATGCAGCTCTGTTGAGCTGCCCTTTCCAAGGTGCAGAGCAGAGATTAGACATTAAATGACATTAAATGACACTTGTCCATGGCAGAGAATCCCTGCAGGAGACACCAGGGCAGCTCTTCCCTGCACTGGGGAGTTTGCAGCCTGCTTGGAATGTCCTTTGGAGCTGGAGGTGGACAATGACATCTCTGAGCATCTGATGCCTCACCCAAGGCTTAAATGGGAACTCGGGAGTCAGAGCAGGGGTGGGAAAGGCAGGCAGGGTCAGATCTTGATTGGATTGGACAAAACAAAAATCCTGGAGTAAGAGTTGGGCCAGGACACGATGGATAAATCCCTGTAGGAGAAACTGCAGAGGGCTGCAGCAGGACAGTGACAGTCAGGACATCTGCAGGAGGGGCTGTCACTGCATGATGAGATTTCTCATCACTCTGGACCCCTTATAAGGTTTGGATTCTGAGTGATCTCCAAACCCTGCTGACCCTTCATGAAATGAACTCTGCTGGCAGAGAAATGATTTAAAAATAGAGCCCAGTGCTAATTCTGGTGTCCGTGGGAGTTTTTGTGGGGGTTCTGCAGTGGAAAAACAAAATGGTTGCTGACAATTATTCCACAGGGATAAATTAATTTTTCTGAAATGAAGGTGGTGGTGGTGAAAACATCAGACTGAAGTGAGCTCATCCCCAGAGAACAGCCTGGACAACACCTGAGGAAGCATCCCTGGAACACTCTGCTATGTCCTAGAAAAACATCTCAACCCTGCCCCAGTGGAACAGGGATTTGAGGGAGTTCAGCCTCGGTGTCATCCTCTGATTTCTTACCAGGGCAAAGTGAGTGAAGCCCAATTCAGCCAGAAGGTCTGAAAGCAGCTCAGGGAGCAGCAGCTTGTTTGTTGGTAGGAGATAATGGGAGAGCAGGTCTTTAAAATCAGCAAATTGCTGAATTAATTGAGGGGTGCCACGACTGCAGCTGCTTTGCAGAGAGCTGTGAAATGCTACAAAGATTTCCCAGATGCCCCAAAGTCTCACATGTTGTTTGTGTGCTCTCAAGCTCTACCCAGCCCTCAGCCCTGAGGTTCAACCTGCACAGAATGAACCTCCTCAAAACCATGAAGTGACCAGCTCAGAGCCTTGTGCTGTTGGGCTTCCTCTGCCTGGAACCTCTCAGGCTGTCCCTGGATGTCCCTCAACACTGAGACAGGAGAAAACTCCTGGGCAGAGTAACCTGGAGCTGCTCCAGCTGTTCCAGGTGTGAGGACAACCTGCAGAGCTGTCCCCACAGCCTGGCCCTGCTGGAGCAGCACTCAGAGAGGACTCTGCTGTGGAGGAAGCCCAGAGCAGGTCACTGCTGCTGTTCACTGCTGCAGCATGACCTAGTTTAGCTCCAGGACAGCCACATTTAGAAAGTTTTCATTCCTTTCTAATCCATAAACACCACTATTTTTAAACACAGCACTTCCAAAAGCCAGTCATGCTTGGTCAGCATATGCCTCTTTCCCAGAATGGTGCAGACTCCCAGTTTTCCTTCCCAGGATGGAATACATCTGGCTGACCAAGGCCTGTCCACCTCCTGCTCTGCTTGGGTGAATGGGAACATTCCCACCATAACCACTGTCAGTAACTTCACCCAGTGATTAATTTCCTAACTCATTCAAACTACATGATTAAAACACTTGTGTCTCAAAACATCACTAGATGGATCTTCAAATAAAAAATTTGAAATATTAGCTCACCGTGGGTGGAAAAAACCCCTACATAACTTTATTATTAAAATAAACCAGAGTTGTGCAAGGTGCATTGGATGATCTAACACTGTGGATCTGACCTTAGCTCATGGCTTATTTCTTTGGGTTTAGTCACCAAGTGTGGCAATTCTGTGTTCACTTGGACAACCCACCCAGACACAGCAGCTGGCAGAATTCCCAGCAGGACACTCAACACTTGGAAGGGATGAGGTGTAAAATGAATAGCTGGTCTTCAGCCTGCCTTGGACTCTTGGGGACCTTTTATACCTGAGCTCTGTCTCCCAAAAATGCACCTTGAAGGGCATTTCCTTGAGTAAATGAGAGTTAGGACTTCAGGAAATATCTTTTGGAGGCTGAAAGCCTCTTCTGTCTCCTGTCACCTCTAATGGAGGTGAAATCTTTTCCCTGTGTGGCTCCTGCTTCATTATTGTTGGATGGCATTTTTCTGTTGGCACATTGTGTAACTCCAATGGGAAAAGTTTGGTGAGCCCTTTCTTGGCTGAAAGGATTTGAAAGGTGCTGGATTCCTTTGGAGCAATGGAGTCAACCCAGGAGGGAGGAGAGGCACAGGAGTGCAGATCCCTGCCATGAGTGAGCTATGCCCTCCCAACTTGCTCGTGGGCAAGGAACCAAGCAGTGAGAATCAGACATTTACTTTCCAGGACACTTCTGCACTCTTTGTTCTAAAAATCGATATTTTGATGCAAATCCTGCCAGCCAACATCCACTCATCCAGAAAGTGAGCATAGAAATGTTTCAGTTTGTTCTGGGTGAACACTTGAACAAGGCTGTCCTTGGACTCTCCTCTCTTTTTGAACTGCCATCTCTCCTGAAAGCATGATGTAGGTCTTGATCTCACTCCTAAAGAATTCCTGTGCTGGAAGGTTCAGCGGATATTTGTTTGGATTTGTGTTCTTTGGAGAACCTCCTCCCTGCACAGAGGGCACTGCAAAGGCCAGGCAGGGCTCCAGTGTCACAGTGCCACCAGCCCCGGACTGGGCTGCATCCTGGCCTTGCTCACCTTTGTGTGGCTGCTGATTTCCTTGGAGAACAACCTTTCTCCTGGCTCAGGGAGAGGCTCCAGGCCTCTGGAACACCAGAAAGGCCAGAGATTTCCCAAGGACAGCACTCAAATGTCACCAGTGCTGCTTTAAGGCGCAGAGAGAGGGACTCAGGGCTGCAGCTGCAAAGGGCAAAGGGCCATTGGGGCTGATCCTGGACATGCCCAACCTGCCTTGGGTGGGGTGAAGAGCCTGGGATTGCTGGATTGGGAAAGCTCCAAAAAACAGCACACAGGGAGTGTGAACCAGGAGTCTGAACCAGCACTCAGCAGCCACGGGAGCCTCCCAAGGAGCTCAGAGCAGCAGCACCTGCCTGTGGGGAGGTGCTGGTGTTGCTCACCTGACACGTAGAAGGCGATGCTCCGCTCCTCCTCGCCCACCTTGTTGGAAGCCACGCAGTAATAGATTCCCGAGGCACTGCTGTCCTCCATGGTGAGGGTGCTCACGATCTGCCCACAAAGAGAAAACAAGGAATGGCTCTGAGGGTGGCAGAGTGTGTGTGATGGTAGAAAAGCTGTTAAGAAAGTTATTTCTAGTTAATAATGGGTAAATGTCCCAGACAAGTGCTGCTACTTGGTTTCTGTCTCTGGTCATCTCAGCCCAGCTAATTCTCTTCCCTCCTCTTTCCTAAACCTTACCCTTTATTTTTTTCCCTGTCTTACCCATGAAAAACAGGGTCCTCTTGAGAAACTGCCAAGGTCTTTGTGTGACAACATCAAGCAAAAAGCTGAAGTGAAGGGCCTGGAGGAGCCATCCAACACAGTCCCACAACCATCTATTCCCTTTCCTGCTTTTCAACTCTGGGTTATGTGGGGAATATCCACATTTGCATGGGAAGCAGGTAATTTCTGTGGATGTAGTACAAAGAGTATTGCAGCATTTTCCCCTCAGAGAAGGGAGGGAATGAGTGGCCCCTTTGGGCTGGGAGCCCCTTGATTCCAAAACCCCTCCTTGGAGCTGCACAGGACTCGTTCAGTGAGGAAAGAAGCTCTGGAGAAGCTTCCAGTGCTGTAACACTTGGCAAATGCAGAATGGGAGGATCGTGGAGAAGGAAGGAGCACTTGTCCTGAGCTTCACCACATCAGGAAAGAAGGGGGTTCTGTCACTCCTGGGGCTGAGCTCAAACATGTCCTTAAGAACTTGTGCTCCTTTAACCTCCCAAGGCCCTGCCATGTGGCACTGCCCTGTCCCTGTCACGGTGCAACCTCTCAGGCTCCCACAGGAATATCCACACACCATGCCTTTAATTATTCCTTGTATTCCTTTGGAGTGTGAGCTGGAAAACAGGGCCTGAGCCACCACGACAGAGATGTGTTTGCAGGATTCCTCTGCTTCCCCTGCAGCCATTCACCTGAGGAGCTCTGAGCCCTCACATTTGGAACAAATATCACTTTCTTTGCCATCCTCTCTAAGGCCTTTGAGAATCAAAACTTATAACACCCTCTGGCCCTTTGTCCTTATCTCCAGAGAGCTCTTTGAAGTGCACAGAAGCATCTCTGGACTTTCTTTTTAATATCCTAAACTAAACTTGCACAAGACATTCCTTTACCCCTCCTAAAGCTGCTCTATGAGTGTGGCTAGAGCTGTGTGGGATGAATTTTCTGAGTTATTTAAGATTTGCTGAGATCTGGCACTTTAAATCCTGCAGGGAAATGAGTTCCAAAGGTTTTGATCCCATGTGTATTTGACATTCTAATGGTGAGCATTTGCAGCAGAATAAGGGCTGAGTGGAAAAGTCTTTGCTTTTCATGGTAAGAGTGGGAAACCCCCAAATTTAGGGGTGAAAAAGGAGAGCAGCAAAGCCAAGTCCCTCTGGTGTCCAGCACAGAAAGAGCTGTGCAGTCCTGAGTGATTTATGTTGTGAAAATTGCTCTGCCTTGGCTATAAAAGCAGCCTGCCATAAAAGCAGTCTGCTCCTTCTCCTGGTGCTGGTCCTGGAGCAGTGGCCCAGTGCCATGGGCTGGGAAGGAGCACATGCTCAGAGCCCTGAGCAGCACTTTGGAATTGCTGCTGAATCAGGACCAACATCTTTCTCCTCATGGCTGCTGGATCTGAGGATTTCATGTTTGGGAAGAGCAAAAGCCAATATAAATGAACGTGCTGAGGACAGGAGGGGATACATTTGGACAGCTTTTTAACAGCAATTAGTCTTCCTAAGTGACAGCTCTAGCTGGGAAGTGGAGGGTAACGCTGTAGAGCCAGGCAAAATTATAAAATATCCATTTTGGGACATGTCCAAAGTGTTAGGAGTGACATTGTGGCTCTTCTAAACACTAATGCCTCAGGCTGCTTGGTGGCCCAGAGGTAAATGCTCATGAACACACACACAGACAGATGCTGCTATCTCCAACTCCATAACTCAGGAAAAGTCTGGCAGGGCAGTGGGAAAACAGAGAGAAAAAAAAAAAAAAAAACAACAACAAAAAACCCCAAAAAAACCCGAGCAAATAGCTATCCCAAGACCTCATTGGAGCTAATCTCAGTTGTGTCTAGATATGAAGGTGAAAAAGATGGTAAATGACAGTGGGAAACAATCTGGAGACAAATTCTTGAGGGAAAAAAACTACTGGGGAATAGAGAGAAAGTAATTTTCTTGTTTGGATGCTCCAGTTATTGTTGTGCACTTGGATCCCAGCTCCTTACACACCTGAGCACCAGAGATCAGGCACCTCCCTGCCTGGGCCCACAGCTGGCACCTCCCAGAGCCCTCCAGACTGTGACTTCTAAACCAACAGCACCCAGCAGAGATCTGCACCTGATCTCAGAGCTGGCAATTCAGGATTTTGAGTGATTTTCTTGTAAGACAAATCCTTGGAATAATTTTCTATCAACCTTTCAATCCAGCTGTGTGCTCCTGGGCAAATCCCTGAGCCTGGGAGCCCAGTTATCTTTCCAACATCTGAAATAAAGTTCTTAGTGGTCAAACTAACCCAATCCAAGTTGGTTTAGTAGCTGAAATTTGAAATCTGTGTGTGTTTGGTCACAGTGGCAGGTTGGGATAAAGATTTTGTTCTTCTAAATGCCATCTATAATGAAAAAATGGTTTTAACTTGAGCACCCAAACTCAGGGATCTTTCCCCATTATTAACAGTGCAAACTGTTGCACTCTGCAGCGGAACAGTCCCAGAATCTGGGGACCTTTAATAGACAGTGGAAAAATTCTGAGGGGATAATCCTTGTGTGTGCTTAGTCCCTGCACCTGGAGAAGTATTTTCCACTCCTGGAATCATAGCCAGGGTAGAAAAGCTTGAGAAATGCTGGAGTGAGTCCAGAGGAGACCACAGAGCTGCTCCAGGTCTGCAGCCAGGCTGGGAGAGCTGGGGGTGCTCCCCTGGAGAGGAGAAGCTCCAGGGAGAGCTCAGAGCCCTGCAGGGCCTGAGGGGCTCCAGGAGAGCTGGAGAGGGGCTGGGGACAAGGGATGGAGGGACAGGACACAGGGAATGGCTCCCACTGCCACAGGGCAGGGATGGATGGGATTTGGGGAATTGGGAATTGTCCCCTGGGAGGGTGGGCAGCCCTGGCACAGGGTGCCCAGAGCAGCTGTGGCAGCCCCTGGATCCCTGGCAGTGCCCAAGGCCAGGCTGGATGGGGCTGGAGCAGCCTGGGACAGGGGAAGGTGTCCCTGCCATGGCAGGGGTAGCACTAGAGGGTCTCTGAGTCTCTCACAGCCCAAACCCCTCTGTGATTCCATGATAAAGGCAGGCCTCACCCCACAGCTTCTTCTCAGAAAACCCAGAGCACAGCACTCTCTGCTGAGCTGAATAATGATTGATGTGAAACCTGCAGTTGCTTTACAACTTTCTGTCTCTGCAGTGAAAATGCCATCAATGAACTATTTACAGCCTGGAAATGTGCAGTTTCCAGCTTCCCTGGCCCTGTGAGCAGCAGTGACACAGGAGCTGTCCCACCCTCAGCTCCTGTGCAGGCAGCGCTGGCACAAGGCTAATTAATAACAAATTATTGGCATGTCATGTCTAGACATCTCCTAGTGGGAGCTGGATGGGATCCTGGGAGCTCACTGCATACCAAACACATCCCAGGCTGCATTGCCTGGGTTGGATTTGGAATGAAGGACTCCATTTCCTATTACTTAACCTAAAGGCCACCCAATACTGAGAGCCCAAGGAAGGGATTATTAGCTAATAAATAATTACTAGGAAAGAATAAACTAAGTTTAAAGCTCAATAAGCAAAGGAATAAAATGACTGATTTGTGAAGAACAGCTCTGACAAGTAAATAGAGCTTGCTGCTGGGAAAACTCCTGATGGAATAGTTCATTAAAGTCCATATGTAATGTTCCTGAACTGATAAAAATAAGTTATTTTAGAAGCAGCCAAATAACATTCCCCAGCCCTGCACTGTGAGTGTTTTAAGACATCTTGTAGTAAGGACAGAGCAACAAGACCTTCCTTAAGCTGGAGCCAGCATTAATTGATATCTCTTGCTATTGCTTGCTTTCTCTCCCCTCTGTCTAATCCCTCCCCACCCGAGAGCTTCAGTTAACAATCCTTCTTCTTTCACTTCGTTAGCTCTCTGTGGGCGAGGATGAGGAGTGCAAAACGTGGGTGGAAAACTTCTCAGCTGTCTGACTCTGGCAGAGCTGGGCTGGAGGTGGCTATGGGGAGATGGAATTACAGAACTTCAGCAGGGACCCTGCACAGAAAGCTGTCACCTCACTGCTAATCCATCCACTTGAGTGGCACACCACAGCACTTGTTTGCACAGCCTGACAGTCCTGATCCACGACTGGAGTTCATTCCCTCAAAACATGCTAAAGGATGGACTGAGGATGAGTGAGGAGAAAGGCTGGGAGCTGGCTGAGAACTTCCAGCTTTGCTCCCATCTCTGCCAGGGGTGTTCTGTCCCTGGGAAAGGGGAGCAGCCAGTGCCTCCCTCAGAGTCAGCAAAGCTGGTGGCAGCATGGGGGGGGTCAGGAAAGCTGCTGGACTGGGCTGGGGACTGGGCTAACTGGGAGTTAACCGTGGGATGGAGGGACTGACCACCCTCCAGCCCCTGGAGCAGCTGGATAAATCCTGGCTGGTCCTGAGAACCACCTCCCTCCTCCAGTGACTGCAGATTTTTTGTTATTTTTGTTCCTTCAGGAGGTCTAAACTTGGCAGTTTTGGGTCAATCTTCTTGAGTAGTTGTGAATTTAGGCGGTCAGGAAAGACAAAGGGCCAGTTCTGATGTCCCTGCTGCTGGCCAGGCTCTCAGCAGACCCACCAAGGACAGTTCCACGTGCTCCTGTGCCCGGACAGTGCCTGACACACCTGGGCTGATCCCCAGGGAGTGGCTGCTGTGTCCCAACCCCCTCCCTGTGCCTGTCCCCTTCCCTGGCACAGCCTGGTGTGACAGGGCTGGAGAAGCTCCTGGAAGCGACAGATTTGAACAGCCTGGCTGAGCTGCTCACACATTTCTCACCACACACATCCCACTGCTCTAATAGGGACTTTTTGTTCCTTCAGAAGGTCTAAACTTGGCTTTTTTTGGGTCAGTTTTCTTGAGTGGTTGTGAATTTCACCAGCAGAAACACCCACGTGGCCTGGCCACTCTCATATAGACATGAAAGGGAGAAAAGAGATGAAAAGAACCCCCCAGAGAGAGCTGAATTATGCATGAGTCTTGCTATTCCCTTCTGCTGGTCCCAAGCTCAGGCCAGTTTGTTATTTTGCTAACAGGAAAGAAAATAAAATAGCAACCTAGCTCCTTGTGACTTGAAAAGTCAGGCAATTCCTGCAGTCACGGGTGTTACACCTGGTGTGAAAAAGCAGATTCAGAGGAGCCATGCAGTGCTTTAACTCCCAAAGTGAGAAGTTCAACGTGGACTCCAAACCCCAGGGAAAATGAAACTACCACAGTGCAACGGCCTCAACCACTGTTTGACCAACACTTCACTGCAGTGCATCATCACCTGAACCATAACCTCGTGCTTTTCCTCAGGAGTGAGATTCAGGCTTAGGAAGGCAGGGAGGTGAAATTCATTTCTCTATCTGTGGAATACTCATGGAATAATCATGATGAGGATGATGACAGGAGAGCTCAATTTTACATGGCACTTCTGTCAGGAGATGTCTGAAGAGCTTCATGTGATCGAAGAGCACCAGGGGTTTGCTGGAAAAACCTGTGCTTGCTGCCCTGCCAGCTTGCTTTGGGCAAATTTCTGGATCTGGTGATTCCAGGGGAGTTATTCCATATTTTTAGCAGCTCTAAACAGTTAATGCAAGCTTCCACATGAGGCTGGACCGGCTTTTATTGCCTCAGCTCCCAAGGGTGAACTCTTGGGTACTGACAAATCCTAGAGTCCAGATGAATTCCACCTTCTGCCCAGACTCCAGTGCTCATGGGACAGCTCAAATCCCACAGGAAAATCCCCAGCCTCAGCTAACCCCAGGCTCCTAACACAGTTCCTGAAAGCTCAGACTCCAGCATCTTTATTTTTCCATCTCCTTGGTCAGTGCGGTGAATTACTTGCGGGAACATGCTGGTTCCTGTCTATTCCATTCCTGGTGGGAATAACAATTGATAAAATTCTAGGAAAAGTCTGAAGACTTTTTCCTCAGAGACATTTTAAAAATGATATTCTATAATATTAGCACAGAGTCTTGAACTTCAGAAAGGGGAAAGGAGAGGAACTGTCTGCAATGTACGCAGGGAGTGAAACCTGAGATCCCTATAATTTAGTTAAATTAATTTGAATAAATCTTAATCAGGACATAAGAATTAATAGGAAGCACCTCAGACTGTGTTTTCAGCCAGGCAGAAAAATAATGAGTATACTATAAATTGTAAAATTATGTCGCTCCTAACTTTAATAATGAAATATGTAAAAGCTGATTTTATATATATATATATATGTATATAATATATATGGAGACAAACAATAGCTCTGAGAGTCTCAAAGCTCTTGTCAGCCCAAGCAGCAACCAAAAAGTCTTATAAAAAGAAGAAGCTTCTTCTTTTAAGTTAAGAAATTTAGAAAAAGAAGAAAAAAGGTAAATTTTACCAACCTCCATTTTTATGAATACTTAGTACTTTCAGGGGGTTGCTTTTACTGAAGATGTAAAAATCTTAAAGAATACTTTAAAGCCAGAGCTTAAGGGGCACTATGCAATCTAAATAAATCCACTTTATAAATACTCCCAGCAATGGAAAAACTCAGGAATGAGAGGCAAACACTGATTTTCTCCTTCCCAGCCCAAGCTCCATGTTTTCAGAGCTCTGGTTTGGATTATGTTTGGAACTGGAAATTCTCCCTGAGAAAGAGCAGATGGCTGAGGCACTGATCCTGCCAGATGCTGATTTAGTCTGGACCCAGTCCAGAAGAGCACTTTAGCTTTGTGCTTAACTTTAAGCACGGGACTAACTCAAGGATTCTCCCATGCTCAGAGGTGAACCAGGATTGGAACAGCAGCGTCCAGCACCCTGCAGGATCAGACACTGAACCATCTGCAACATCCACCTCCAAACCTGGAGCTGCAAAGACACTCCTGCAGCCAGCAACCCTTCAAGTCCAGCAGGAAATCCCAGCCAGAGCCCAGCAGAGCCAGGAGGCCCTGAATCCACGGCACATTCCCAGCCTGGACGTGTGGAACATCAGCCAGTGCCACCACAGGCACCTGGGGGACACTGAACAGGTAATTCCTGGTGGGATCTCTGCAGTTCACACAGGCAGGGTGATCCCAGGGCTCTTGGAAGGGGGAGCAGGCTGGGAAGTGTCCAAGGAAGGTTTTCTCTCCTTCATTGTTCCCGGGAAGTGGCTCCAACCTGAGACCTGCACACTCTGGCAATCAGAGCAGGTACCTGTGGCACTGTGACCACACACCTGGTCAGCTCCTGCTGCTGGGAGTAGAGGAAACAGGGCAGGACAAAGGGGGGCAGGACCAACAACTCTCCAAGTGTTTCATTAACTCAGAGTCCTTATCATAACAGCACCCTTTGAACTGAACCATTCCCACACTTTCTCAAGACTGAGGGAGACACAGAAGGTTTTGACCCAGAAGTCTTGGGAGAGTTTAAATAGGGTGGGTGACATCATTCCCAAACCCCAGCACTTGTAAAGAGCAGAGATCTGGGATGATCCCAGCGCTGGGGAATTCCAAGCATGCAAAGAACCCTCAGCAGCTTGGGAACCATGAGCTGGGATGAGCATCCCCTGACATCACCCCCAGGCCATCCCACACATACCTTTGGTTTATCCCCCTGCCTCATGGGGGTGTTCTCGATGCTTCTGATCTTGTTTCCTATGACTGTGTTCTCCCAAACCACAACTTTTGGCCCCTCGGGATTGCATCTGGAGGTGGAGAAGCAGAGATGATGTTCAAGGTAAGCAGGGAGGAGAACTGGAGTGAGAAAATGTCAATCTTATACAATAATCTTAGGTCTTAAATACTCCTAAAAATCGTTGCTGCTGGAGTCTGTTACTTTGCAAAAATCCTCCATTCCTTCTTTGCAACATTTCAAAATTATTTACAAAGCACCTTGACAGGGGCAAACAAAATCAGTGCATGACCAGCAATGAACCCCCCCAATCTTTGCAAATATTAGAAATGGAAAATACTAGGCAATTAATTCAATCATGTGAGTTTTATCTGGCTAATATAAGTTATATTTTCAAATTCAAAATGCCAGTCACTCCAAACTGTGGGGAGGTGGATGTTGCTGAGTGTCTGCCTGTGCTCAGCTTCCAAGAGGAAGTGTGGGCTGAGGGAGTAGAATGGATAAATACTGGGATAGAACAGCAGAAAGATGCTTTAATGCTGCACATTCCACAGGAGACACTTTTCAATCTTCATTTGGGAAAATGGGCAAGGAGCAGAGTGTGAAACGCATCATGTGGGAAGGTCCAGCTGCACCATCCAGGGCCAAAAACTTCCCTGTCTTCCTCAGCTTAGGAAAACTACAGCACTTCTCATTCCTAAAAATGCAAAGGCTTTGAGCCCATCACAGGATCTCAGGAGGTAAAATGGACTTTTACAGGCACTGACCAAGGGCTGATGCTGCAAAAAATCCCTCTATAAATCAGCCTTGGCTTTGTCAAAGCCACACAAAGTACAGGGGCAACACCCTGGGCCAGGGGAGGGTTTGCAGCTCTCAGAAGGGCCTTAATTAGAAGATCTTGAGGGACTTCCTGCAAGGCACAATCCTGTCCTAAGGATGAAGGGGAAAAGCTCAGAGGAAGTAAAATCACATCCCAGCTCTAAGGAACAATGCTGGTGCTCAGGGATTCAAAGGGCACTGCTGAGGCAGAGTGGGGGGAGAGAAAGAGAGAGAGAGAGGAAGTCAGACAACAGAAGGAAATGGGGGCTGTGTCATTTCCCACAGGAATCCTCCTCCAGCTTCTGCTGGAGCAAGATAAGGCTGCCCCTGGGGCCAGCAGAGGTAGAGCCACTCTGCGATTGTATTTAAATTGATAAGATCAGAGAGCCAAAAAGCTGCAACAAGGGTTATGTGAGGTCCTTTGCTACCAGGTCACTGGTTTGGATCTGGTTGAATTCAGCACTCATGGCCAATTCTCTCCCCCTAGACAGAAAGGTCTGGAAGAGATTTCGGGTCACCTCTGTGGCTTTCCTAGAGGATGCAGAACCTGTTTCCATGTGGTGTTTCCACCCTGCTCTTGTTGAACCCCTCCCAAGCATAGCCCTGTGTCTCCTGCTGCCCTGCAGTGCCCATAAAGCCATCAAATCCCTGAGGTTATTCCCCCAGGAGCAGTGTAACTGCAGGATACCTCCCTGGGCAGGCACACCAGGTCACTCCCAAGCTGAGGCTGGATCACCCAAACATCCCTGTGCTGGACAGAACACCTGGGGAAGGATTCTCCCTGATTTTCCTGTCTCATGGCTTGCCATTCACAGCAATAAATGAGTAGAGAAAATAAGGCACTATCCAGCAATTTTCTCCCTTGCTTTCTAGATCTGTCTTCATTTTTTTAATGGGTGGAAAACCTGATTTCATCCCTCTCACTGCAGGGAGGAGCTGACACAGCCAGACTTGTGCAGGCTCCTGCATGTGCCCAGGGGCTACCAGGGAAGCAATGGGCATCAGCCCAGGCCCCTCTCTGCAAACCCCTCTGCTCAGGAAGCTGCAGGAGCAAAGGGAATGTCTCCTTAGGCAAATCTCCAAAGGCATCCTGATTTTCCCTGGCAAGCAGTGACTTTGCTGCGTGTTCACACCTCAGCCTGCATCACAGAAGGGTTCCCAGTAAGACACAGTTCCCTCTCCCAGCTTCAGAGACACCACAGGAGGCTGCCACAGGAGCCTGAGCCCAGCATGCACGAGTGAAGACAGCCCTTGGGAAGTGCCATGAATCCCATATGGATTTAAGGAAGCCAAGCCTTCACCAGGTATCTCTGGAAGAAGCTCTTGCAGGGCAAAAGGTGTGTTAGCTCTGCCCACAAATCCTGCTGGTTTTCCTTTGTTAAATATTCACAGCATTCAACAGGGCTAGGGAAAGTCAGAGGGGCATTGCTGGTCAAGGTAAAGGAAAATTCAAAGATCTTTAGTCACTTCAAACTTATTTAACACAATCCAGGTAATACACAAAGTGCACAAACACAACCAGATGCCAGCTGGGCTCGGAACCCTGGAGATCTTCACTCTGCTTGTGATTTTAGCTCAGATAATTAGGATGGAGTGGAAAGTAAACCAGACTGGAAATACCCAGCTGTTCAGGAACATGTTCATCCACAGGGAAGTCACTTACAGGGTGTCTGTGAGGCTGCAGGGCTGCCACTTCCACTCGATCCTGGGCTCAGGATTCCCGCTTGCTGTGCACTGAATTTCCTGTTTGCTTCTCAATTCCACCTTCACAACCTTATCAAAATCTGTTTCCTTTTCATAGATCTTGGGTCTCTCTAGAGAAAAAAAACCCCACAAAATTCAAATGAGCAAATTTAAATCCATAAAAGGTTTTGAAACATTTTGTTGGGAGAAGTGATGATCCAGTGAGGCTCCTGATGTTGTGGGGAATTCCCAGCAGTTCTGAAAATATTCCTTCACAGAAACAAGGGTATTGGTTGTGGTATTTCACAAAACACATTGCAATGCTACCACATTCATCCTAATCCCTTTCCAGTGTTGTTGGGAACCTGCTGGACTTCTGGAAAATTCATGCCATGGAACATGTCTTGGTCACACCTCGGCTGTAGGATCAGGATCAGTCCTGGACTGTGGGCAAAATGGAACTAGAGGGGTGATCTCCCTTCCTTAGAGGAACCTTTTCAAGCAGCTGCTTGAAAGTCACCAGGTCCTCAGGGTTTTGGGAAAAAACATCTTTTTCACCTGAAGTCTTTCCTTTTCTGTGTGTGTGTAACATGCACTGGATGGAGGGGAGAAGAGAATGAGGAAGGAGTGGTGTGGGGAAAACTCTTGGAGAGAAATGTGAAGAAATTCTCACCAGCCACGGTGAATGCCATTAAAAATGTCACGGCATTACTCACATCTGGAGGGGCCTCAAGTTCACACCCTCAGACTGGAAATCTCTCAAGAGCAAACTTTTTGTGACACTTTCAGGGCTGCTCGTTGCCAGCAGGAAAGAAATGCTTTGTCCTGTCTCCTTCCAGCTCCCACGGGAAGGCACGAAAAGGAGAAATAACAGGGAAAAAAGCCCCAAAGTGAACTGAACTTTCACTAACCTTGGACAGGGTGAGTTTGAGTCTGGGGTGAAAGCACAGGCTCTTCCCTTGTGCAGACAGCTCTGCCCATCCCTGGCCATATCTCTTTGTCTGCTTCTCATAACAGGAAATCAAACAGATTTATTGGTGGGGTCCCTCTGTGGGACACCCCTGTGTAGCCAAGAGGGGCTGCTCTGCACCGAGGCCTTCTGACAAGCTGGGAAGTGAATTTAGATTAGATTTCTATTTTTTGGGCTAACTTATTTTTTCTGCTGTCAGGGAGGCCCCAGATATGTAAATATGAGCTATTGCCCACCTCATCAATCTTGAGCCCTTTCCCTCTTCTTTTTTTAAATAGTCTTTTTTGTCTTCCAGCTCTCTTAGGAGAGGACTGACCAGGCTGATCCCATGTCTTGTTGGGACTTTCACTTGGCATTTCTCATGGTCAGGCTCTGAAAGGTCTTCTGACCTCACCAGTGCCTGAAAACACATCAGTATTTCCTTCCCCACCCCATGGAAGCATTGACTGGAGTAGGTTCAGTCATGTCCCATCCTGTCATAAAACACTGGCTGTTTAAAGGACCTTCAGCAGGTCCTGATGAACATTTCCCTTGAGAAACCCAAATGCTGGCCCCTGTTTGGTGTGGCTCTCATTGAGCTGAGCCGTAGGATTCCATGTGCTTGGAGATTCCTGAGCAACTCACAGGACAAACCATTGGCACTAACGGTGAATTTCCTTCCCTAGCATCTAATTTCCCATCAATAAATTATTTCTGATAATAAAAATAATTCTGTAACTTCTCCCTGAAGGGGGAAGCACATTTTTTATTATCTTGGATGCTTCTCTTTTCAGTCTCAGATCTCATGGCTGGCCTGACCTCACAAGTGTGATTTCACTTGGAGAAAGACTCCAAGTTCAGTGCGAAAGGTTACACAAGTGGTATGTGAAAGGTTACTCAAGTGTTGTTGTTTGGGCTGTGAAAACAAAGCTTTACACACTTGGGAAACTGGTGTTTGTGTGTGTGAAAGAGCATGGGGAGACAAGGACTGATCACAGTCATTTAATAACAGAACATTTTTCTATATTCTTGCTTGACTGTCCTTTAAATTGGCCCTCTAAAAAAGAAATAATAATTTAACTTGCTCCAACTCCAAGGAGAACATACATGAGTGAGGAGTGAATTCTTCATGCCACAATTATAGCACTATTAAATATGACTTGAGACCTAAAAATGAGTCCAAATGATTCATCAATTGAAATAGTCAGTATTTATGATCAAGCAATTATTTTTTTTAAGTGTGAGGGGAAATGCCTCCCCATCTGTTCTTTCACATAACACAGGGTGGGGTGATTGTGGGCACAAATTCAAAGACTGAAGAACTTTTCCAAGTGTCTGTGTCTTTCTCCTGCAGAGGGGGTGGTGGAGGTGGTGTCAACCTGCAGGTGACCCTGCTCACCTGTACAGGACAGGACAGGGCTCTTACCCATGTCCCAGTGCTCCCCTGTCCCTGCAGGGTGCTGGCCCTGGAGCACTGAGGGTTTAGGGGGTGAAAGTGGGGTCCTCCTACAGGGGATATTTCCTGGGATGAAACCTTTCCACCCCGCTGCCCACTGCCATGGCCATTTCACCTCTGACCATGCCCCTGCAGGCAGCTGAAGCTTTGCCCTTCCCCTTGCTGAGCCAAATCCTATTTACAGCAGTTGCCTCCATGGGTGATGGAAACCTGATTTTAATAGCTTAAAAGTTCCTTAGTGAAAATTGTCATTGTCTCTGGTGGTTTGTAGTAATGTAGAGTGTATAAAAGGAATGTTAAAATCCCTGTTGTGGTGTATCTGCATTCTTGCCAATCTCATACCATATTTTCAGAATTCTACAGTCATGAACTTACCTATGCTAACAGTTGTGAGGAGAACTGGTTTCTGTGGTGGGACTGGCCTTTTGGATTGGCTCAGACTGGCTGGTTCCTCAGGGCTGGCACCTGCACAGTGTCCCCTGTGGACAGGCTCTCACTTCAGCCTGCAGAGGGTTTTGAGCCCAAAGCCTGGCATCACTGAGGGAGAGTTTCTCTCTCTCACATTTGCTCACTGAGCAGCACAGGGACTATACACAAACCCTTAGCCCTACTTGTGCCCAGTGTGGGCAAGGCTGGGGGTACAGATCCTCTGCCAGCACTGCCAGAGCAGCTCTTTCCATCCCTTCCTTCCCTCTCCATCCCACTGTGGCTGCCCACCCCTCTTCCCCAGGACCTGCTCCCCTCAGCCTCTCCCAGCCCTTGGCCATGGCCCTCCCCAGGCCGAGCTCTCTCAAGCAGAAGCCAAACAAACCTTAAAAGCTTTCTGGTCCCTGGCTGTGTGGGGAAGGAGGGCTGTGCAGATGGCTTTAAATGTGTCCAAAGAAATGGCTTTTTGTCCTCTCTGGCTCCAAGTGTGATTGTATCCCCAGCTCGCCTTGCAGAGGTGCAATTGCTGCTGTGAGAGCTGACCTGAATAACTAAAGATTTGGCTGCTGCTGCACTGGGAAATGCAATCAAAACAGCACTTCTGCTTACTGCAGGTTTCAAACTGATCAGCATTATGCAAATCTCACCTTCCTCGCTGCTGTTATCTCCAGCTTGTGGCATTAGGAGCAGATAATATGTACAAGGATTAGGACATGAACCCCTCTGCAAGATTTTATCTCTCTAAATTCCTTGCAGGTGCCATGAGGGGTTCTACACCTGTCACCCAAAGGAGCATCCAAATCTAGAGGACAGCACAGAGAAAGTTTCTCTGCATATTGTAGAGAAACTTTGCATTCCTTTCAGTGCCCTCTGACTGAACTGCTGTTTATGCACCTTCCCCACAACCATTTAAACTGCTTCAGAAAATCTTTTCACATTAAGCACATCATTAAAATAACATAGAGAGGCCAGTGAAGCATTAATCTCAACCTTAGATACTTTGCTGGACAGGGGGCTTCATTAAAACCCTTGATGGAGCTGCAAGTTGTTTTCTATTTATCTTTTCTGTTTCCCAAAATCCAAGAAATATTTGCACTTGGGAGCCTTCTATCTGATGTTTGCACAGTACTTAATGGAAATACAAGTGAATATTCTGTAAGATAGAGAGAGAACTTCCTAGTGCAGGCTTGGACTGGGAAAGGGTGAAATTCCCCCTGAAGTAAAATCCAAAATGACAAAGTTGTTTGAGTTCATTTCACATTTCTTTCCTTTTCTTTTTATTAAAAGGAAAGAAAGAAAAACACTGAGTGAAATGATCTGAAAACACTTTGTTTTCAGACTGACCACTGCACTGTGTTTGAGCCTGGCTGATTTTGGCTGGGAGCTTTTCTGGGGCTGATTGTTGCTGTTTGGTTGTTTTCCCCATGCCCTGCACCCACAGCTGCTCTCAGGTGGGTGCACGGCCCTGTCCCCATGGTACCTGTGAGGAAACAGCTGAAAACAGTGCCCAAAATCTCTCTGCCAGACACCACAGCCAGGAATAGAATTAGGGACAGGATTGTGCCCCTGCCTAATCTCCAGCTGCTCCACTGTGACCCTCTGGAATGGGCTGGGAATGCCAGGGCTGGGAGAGAAGCAGGCACTTGGATCCTGGAGGAACAAAAATTAAGAAAAATCACAGGGAATCTGATCTGCTCCACAAGGAGTTTTGGTGTTAAAATAGCAGTGCAGCTTGGTTTGTAGTGCCATATTAATTAAAATAAAATAGCACCTAGAGGTATGGAAACAAAAGGCATCCATATTCTGACTTTAGTTACAGACATTTCAAAAATGCCACTTAAAAAAAAAATCAGGATTGACTGAGGAGGACCAGCCAGGTGTCAGTTTAATGACTCGGGGAAGCAAGTGGTCTTACTGCAAAAAGGGGGCAGCTGAGTCTGGGCAATTGGATTACACAAATGATATCAGAGATTCACTGTTAGTGGGAATTGGGGAGCTGGTGACTTGTACTTAGAGTGGGTTTTTCTGATCTGTGGATGTCTCTCTCTTCCTAGAGCAGGAAGAAATCTCTTTTCCAGTGCTCTCCATGAGCTGTCATTCACCCCCAATGCAGCTTTGGGGCAAAAAAAGTGGTTTCTCTCATCTGTCTTTCCCAATCTTATTTCTTACAGAGTTCAGAAGGAAATGGGTAATAAAGAACTGCTCATTTTAAGCAGAACAGGCAGTTTTTCAGGATTTTTCTCTCCATCCCCTTTGCCTGCTTTCCAAAAATCAGTTATGTACCTGCAAGGTTGGCTGAGGGACAGCATGGGAAGCACAAGCTGCCACTTCCCCCCTCACTGTGGGTTTTAGGGGCTGTCAGACCGAGCTTGCTGCTGCAAAGACGTGACTTGAATGCTTCAGATCCTTCTGGCAAGCTCCAGCAGGCCCCCACCTTCCTCTTCCTAAAATTGCTTTGGCCACTTCCAGCAAAATGAAAATAGCTCATCTGACTTTTTCATCAGGGGCTCTCCTGGGAGCTGCAAGTGTACAGGTTGGGATGATATCAGGGAGAAAACTCTTCAGGATTTGTTCGTAAATGTGCAGGAAAGGGTTGCTGCAGCCTCCTTTTGCTGCTGCATTTTTCTTTCATAAATTCCCCAGAAAAATTTGGTTCTCTCCTCCTGTGCCTGATGACTGAGGCTGGAAGCATGGACTGGAGCACTGTGTCCTGCATCCATGGGCTACAGACACTGCTTCCAGAACCCAGGAGGAAAGCAAAGCCTTGGACTTGAAAACACTTTGGAACAGTGGCTGGATGGGTTTTATTTTGGGATTTCTAGTTTAGCTCAGCTGGCTCAGGAGGTGGAAAATTCGATTTTCTGTTTTGACTTCTGAGTGGCTCCTCCTTCAAGGAGCTGGGCAGGAGCTGGATGTGCTCCAGAAAGGAAACCCAGCCCTGGCAGGACCCTGGGGAAGGGACAGCATTTGTATGGCTCAGTCCCTCAGCTGAACATCAGCTGGATTTCACCAAGAATCCAAAATCATTCTTTCTCAGTGTTCAGCTCAGGGATTTCAGTGACCCTTCCACACACAAGGGACTGTGGGATGTCTCCTGCACTGGCTGGAGCTGAGATCCTCCACCCTAAAAGCAATTTTCCTCTGCCCTGGCATAGCCCAGATGCATTGAGCTCATCCCCAAGGCTCCTTCCCCTCTCCCTTCTCTCTTCTGGGGGAGGTGATGGGGTTTTGTTCTCTACCACATATTTCTTGGCTTTTGTGGAGATCACTGGGGACTCCTTTGATGTCCACTCATCCCTTACAAGCCAAGGAAGGTCAGGCACAGAATTGCCTTTGATTTTTAAACCAAAATATGAAGAGCTGGCCTGACTGCAGAGTAGGCCAGTGTGCATCATTCAGTGCTGTGGAGCTGCTCCTGCCTGGTAACAAATTGAGGTGTGACCAGTACCCTGCACCCCTTTTGTTCCAGCCCTTCCCAGGAGAGGGGGAATTTGCAGGAGCCTGAGTCTCTGCTGCCTGCTGTGGAGGTTATTTCTAGCCCTTAATCCTGCTTTTCTTACAGATACAACACAAGCTTGGGGGATCAAGGACTCTACGAGGGAATGAAACTTCAGTTGGCTGGAGCAGCTGGAACCCAAAGCAATATTTGCTGGAAGAGCCTTGAGGGAGCACAGGAGAGAAACTCTGGGACAAAGAAGAAAGGCAAAGTGGTGAAGGAGCTTATTCATCCCACTTTTGAATTAACTCGTGCTTCAGTACTCTCCTCACTCCCTAGGTGGTGGCCAGAGCACGCTGGCTGCTCCAAAAGGGCTCAGCAGGAGCCCTGATGGATGCAGATGAGTTGGACAAGGGTGAGGATGAAACACAGTCTGCTTGGCCAGAAATAGATTTGAGGGCGTTGTTTATGTTTAGTTCTGAGACTGCTTTGCACTCCAGCCTGGAATAACTCTTTTCTCCCACATTTCTCCTCCTTAGCTGGCTCAGATTTTGAGCCACCAGCTGTTTGCTAGGATTGTTCCTTCTCCTTGCTCCCTCCCTTCCAAATTCTTCAGGACATTATTTTCTTGAAGCTTTTCTCAGTAAGAATTTAATCAAATAAAACAAAACCACAGCAACCCGCCGCTTCTTGGGCAGTGTTTGATGTGTAAATATGTAAAGAAGGAGTGTTTTGAAAATGCAATCAGCTACCTCCTGGGGACCTGAGTCCTACAATGAGCCAAGGTGACTCCACATGGAGATATGTGCTCCTGCAAGAATAAATTCCGGCTGCAGGGGTGACCAGAGGCACAGCTAAGCCACTTCTTACAGAGGCATTTTTGGAATAGCAGCACGATTCTCCTCCAGGCCAGGCAGCTCCTTGCTGGACCTTTTTCTCTCATTCCCACCCTGCAGCTCTGGAGTTATTTGCCCATTTTGCTCCTTCTCCACTTGATCCCTCTGCAGGTACTCCTCATTTTTGTGGCCAAATTGAACTTTGGGGGAAATAGCTCCTAATGTTTGACTCATTCCTGTGGAGTGAAACACCCTGTGCCCACAGTGGGGCAGAACTCTGGGATTTCTCCCAGTCAAATACCCATGAGGTGACTCCAAGGAAAGCTTCAGCAGTGAGGTCAGGAGAGACACTGCCCACAGGGCTCAGGCAGGGCACTTCTGATCTTGTTCTCATCCTGCTTAAAGGGTTCTCCTCTGCTGCCATTATTAGTGAATAAACTCACTGCCAAAATTAATACAGAGCAATCTAAAGGGCGAGCTCTGCTGCTGTTTATACTTTGTTTGTGCAAAACAATTCACAATAATTTAAACTTTGAACTTCCTCTGCACCCAGCACAAAAATGCAGCTGATGGCTTTGTCACAGCACACTGAGTGCCAGCTGAGTACCTGGGGCACATTAATGATGGATTGTTGTGAAGAGACTCTCAGAAGAGGGGGCTGTGTGATTACTGATCATTTCTGCATTGCAGTGTCCCCATGCAGCAACAGAAAACATTCAAATGGCATTTCTCTCCTCATTCCAAAGTCTGCTTATGTAATTTTTCCTCTTCTCTTCAATAGTGTGGATCAGAACTCACTCCCTTTCTTAGATTCACCTCTGAAATGAAAGGCTGGCCCTGGATTTGGGGAGCAATGCTGTTATTCAAACAGAAATTGCTCTTCACTCTCAGGGTATGTGGTTATTACTCAGCAGGAGGTTTATCAGGTGCAGGCTCCACATTTTAGACACAATGCCAAACTGATACTCCATCCAAGTGGACTGATGTGTCCACTTGAAGCCCAAGAGGATTTTCCCATCACCTCCACTAATCCCTGTGTTCAAATCCCATCTTCAGTAATTGCAGGCTGCCTCTGGTTCTGAGCAGAGACATTAATCACACCTCCAGCTCAGAGGTGGTTTCTTTCAGATAATCCCTGCAGAAAGGGGCTACAGAGTGTGCTTTGGTCTCCTTCTCTTGTCTCAGAGTCTGCTGAAACTCCAAGCAATTTAATATATTCAGGTGTGATACCCAGGTATAAGTCATGATGGCTGGAGATAAAGTGCCAGGTTATTTGTGGAGAGTTAAGGGAGGAATTCCAATCTGCTTTCACTTTGGAGCTTCAGAGTGTACTTGAAAGGAACGCCCAAATCTGAAAAAGCAGCTCCTGAAAACGCTGTCCCTGCCCTCTGATGGGAAGCACAAGAGAAAGGGCATTTTGGAGCAGCTTCAAGAGCCCATTTTGCCCTTTTAGGCTCTACCCACATGAATCTCAGTAAAATGAGTCTCTCCTGGGCTGAATGCTTCACACAAAGCACATCAGGGTGGTGCTGCAGGGAAGAGCCTGGCAGGGATGGCAGGGATCCCTGGGTGCTGCAGGGATGGCAGGGATCCCTGGGTGCTGCAGGGATGGCAGGATTCCCTGGGTGCTGGGTGCCAACCCTGCTGCAGCCAAGCAAACCCTCCCTGTCTGCAGCCTCAGCTTCCACCCACGGCACCCCGGGCAGGTCTTTCCCTGTTCTCCTCTCATTCCCTGACTTCCTGTCACCAGAAAAGGGACACTTGTGGTTTTCTCTGTGGTTTTCCTGTGCATCACCATGGGACAGCTGGGGACACCCCTGCAGCTGCTGGACTTTGAAGAATGGAGGGGTTGCAATTAAATAATTACTGCTGATGAAGCCTTTGCTGGGCTGATCCCTGGAAAGGCTGAGGATGAGCAGCACTGTGTGAGGGATGGGATGCCCCAAGCTTGGACACAACATGAACATGAAAAGCTTGTGCTGGTGTGGTTTCATCCTGAAATAGCCTCTTGCTGATAGAAAAAGGCTCTGTTTGTTTTTGGTTGCCTGTTTGGGGAGCGGCGGCTCCTCAAGGAAACGCTCCCTTCTGCACGCAAACAGCAATATTTACCTTGACAAGATAGTTTATTATCTTTCTTAATTTTCTCTTCCTTTGAAACGTTTCCGTTCTCTGAAGAGGCAAAACCATTGTGTGGAAAAACAATCTCAAGTGGACAAATTATGCAGCTTAACACGTTCCTCCTGCTCAGCTGAGCTGCAGGACCTGACCATGAGCATGTTCTTGGCTCCCTCCTCTCCTAAATTACCCATTAATTTATGTCTTATTTCAGGTTTTTAAGCTATCATATGTTATTTAAAATTTTTAATAGGTCACATGCACTTAAGTGACAAGTTCTCTATTTTTTAGGCATTCTTCCTTTCTGAAAGGTGAAATGAGAAAAACACAACCGCTGGAAGCAACAATACATAAGTATATAAAAATTGGACAATTGAGAATAGTTTAAGTGTAAAGAGGGTAAGAAGAATTCACTCCAGTAAAGAGGGCAAACCTGTTTCAGTAACCACTCACTGCCCAAGTGGAAAATATAAAGCGAAAGCAGAGCTAACTTTTGCTGACCTCCTACTTGGCCTCATAATTCAATCTCTGTTGCCAAATTCAATGGATTAAAAGAGGCAGTGGATGTGCAAAGAGACAGTGTGGCTCTGCCCTGCATTATCCACCCAGGCAGGCTAATAAGTGGCATTCCAATATCTATTTTCCCTCTACGGCATGTGAACCTGCTTCAGTGCATACCATGGCTTTCTTCAAATTCCCCTGAAAAAGAACTTGTCCCTCAAATGCTGCCAGAAGAGAAGTGACAGAACAGAAATTACAGAGTTAGAAAATGGATCTGGAGCAGGATGATGGACAGACATAAAAGCCAGGGCAGCTCCTCCAGTTCCTTCCTTCAGCCCCACTGGGACCCTTCCTGTCCCAGCAGATGTTCTCCAGTGCTTTGCCCAAGTTGCTTTTAAATCTCAAGGGATAAAACTTCCAGCCCTTCTCTTGGGAACTTGTCCCAAGACCTCTCTGCTCAATATCCTCCCAAGCTGCTGTAAAAATGTGATGTTTGTGCCCTTTCCAGGCATTTCCACCTCCCTGTGTGGAGCTGGCACTCAGTGCTGTGGCTGTGGGAGGTGCAGTGTCCCAGGGGAAGGGACTTGCAAGACTCAGGGTCACACCAACTTCTCAGAGCAGCTGAAATGAGGGCTTCAGTGCTTCCTGAGGGATGTGATGATCTCTGGGCAGTGCTAAACCCTGGGAAGCGCCACCCATTCCTGCTGACTGGCGCAGCAGGATCACACAACATGGGATAACTAACCCAGCAGAAGGAATTACACACAACAAGTCCTTACCTGTCACCACCAGCTGCATGGTGAGGTTTTTGTAGAGGCCGTATTTGGGGTTGCTCAGGACCATGGTGTAGTTCCCAGCATGTTTTGGTCTCACATCTCGTATTCCCAGTCTGTATTTCAGTGGATCTGGCTCATAGCAGGTGTGGTTGTCCTTGATCAGTTTGCCATCCTTGTACCTGTTTGGGAAGTTCCATCAAGGCTTGTCAAGTCCCTGTCGACCCTCAGAAACCCTGTCACCCACATTAGAGGAATGAAGGGTCATCCCAGCACAGGAAATGCAGGTCCAGAATCACTGCTTGGATTGGATATTTATTCCTGTTATCCTTCCACACCAGACCATCTCCAGTGCTGTGGGATGGATTCATTCCACACAGGAAAAAAAGTGGTTTATTTTATTTTATCTGAATGAACAGTGCCTCTCACATGCTCAACTATGATCTAAATGCCCCCAAGTGAAGCTGGATGGGCAACACCCATTGTGGGCAATCATGGAATAGCAAAATGTGTGTCACCAGTTTAAAGGAAGAAATTAATTCAGCAAAATTGTCTCTCAGGATGTCTTTGTGGGCCTTTACTGCTTCTGTAAAAGTTAAACTCTGTAACCTAGAGAAGGCTGGTCCATAGGGAGGTCAGTGAGGAATTCCCAGCTTGGAATATTCCCTCAGGGCAGGAGAGCAGCATCTGCAGGAGAGGCTCCTCGTCACTGCTCACCCCACACACAGGTTTATGGTTAGGAAATAGGCCAGGCTTTGCCACACACGGAGCTTTGGGCCTGGTGGAAGGAGGCTGGGGCATCTCCCACTGCCTGAGGATGCTGGAAACTTCCTTTGCAGTCATAAAAACAACCATTCTGAGAGACCTCCAACATCAACAGCTGGGGTTCCAAGGGAAGGCAGCTCTGGTGGTCCCAGGCAGCCACCAAAGAGCTGCACGCTGAGCCCAGGAGCAAAGGCTTGGCAGGGAGAAGGGGTCAGTCCCCACTTCAGCTCCCAAAACATCCCCATCCCTAAATAACAGCAGCAATTAAAAACACCTCCTGGCACTGTTTCACTAAAATTAGAGGATTTCATGTTATTTCACTGCTAACAAAATGCAGCAAGGCCAGCCCTGAGCATCCTTTTTCTGCCTGCCAGGCTCTCAGCTGGCCCAGGGCAGGTGCTCCAGGGAAATGCCATATTCTCTGCCAGGACAGGCACACCCCTGCCAGCTGTCCCACAGGATTTAATGCAGTTAAAGATGTAAAAGGCACTGGATGGGGTCATTAAAGACAGAGCAGGAGAGAGGAAAAGTGATGAAAGGGCAAAGAGAGACTCAAATATCTCCTGGAATTGCTGTTGGTTGCCTCTCCTGTTTAGCAGATCTATTGCACTCCTGGTGAAGCCTTTGGTCTGCTCAGGAGGATTCAATGCAAGGATCTGCTGGCACAGGATTGGAGGACATTATTTAAAAGTTCTGGAAAGAAACAATTTCTTATATTAAAAATAAATATCTTTTTCCTGTTAGCCCCTGTTCCCTTGCAGGCTTGATCACTGCTGCTGGGGGTAAGCAGGAAACCCTTCCCTGAGAGCTTTCTCCTTGGATCTCCGAAATCACTCTGTGTCCAGGGAAAGTGAAACACACTTTTTTTTCCTTCAGGGACATTTTTTGCATGGCTAGGAAAAGAACACAGCCTGGGTGTGGGAAATGGAAAGACAGAAACTTCCACAGACACTGAAGGGTTTGATTTGCAGCCTTGGGAGAAGCTTGGATTGATGTAAAAATAAAGTACACAGACATTAAGCAGAAAAATTATAAACTTATGTTTCTATAGTTGTAAGTAAGAATATGCCTTAAGTAAGTAAGAAACTGTATTGGGTGAGATGGTGAAGGGTTTATAGTGTAGTAATATAATTGTATAGAGTAAGCTGAGAGTTTAGATGTTATAATAGAAGCATCTGTGTGTACTTTCATCCACTGAATAAAAGTATCCACAGTGCAGCAGAAGTGAGCAAAGGTGATAGGTTAGAAAGCAAAATAAACTTTGTGCAATTGTCCATTGGATCAGAAAGTTCTATATTGTCTTGTAACAAAGAACTTGTGACTATTGTGAGCGGTGGCCAACTGCTTGCTCTTTATATCTCATGGCCTTTGAGACTGATGTTGATGTGAGCAATAAATCGTTTTTAGCCCAACTGTGGTCCCACCCCTTCAATTAAAGCTGTGATGATAATACCTGGGAATGAGGGGTGGCTGGCCCAGGCTCCCAGAGCTCAGGAGCCCAGAGCAGAGCCACAGCTCCTCAGCTGAGCTCAGCCCACAGCTCTGAGCACTCCCAGCTCCCATCCCTGACCTGTGTGCTGAGGAATGGTGGTGATCTATTCCAGACAGGATTCCCAAAGGAACTCAGGCATTCCTGCTGTTGCTGGGGGCACTCACCAGGTGACAGTGGGCCGAGGAAAGGCATCCACCTTGGCAGCCAGTTTCAGGGACTTGTGTCCTGAGGTAATCTCGTAGTAAGGCCCTTTCTTGTGTGAGACCGTGATGTAGGGCTTTTCTGGGAAGAGAAATGAGCAGGGAGACTTGGAATGGCAGCTCTGCCACAGCACAGAGCTCACACCTGTGATTGCTTTGTTCCCACATGGGTTTTTTTCCAATACAGACCTGCACAGAACCAAATGGTTCAGTTCCCTCAGCTCCCCCATGCAGCCCAGCCATGAAGGGCTGCTCTCACATGAAGGAATTCATGTGGAAAGCCAAGGATATGCATTTGCATCACCCCTGGATTGGTGTGGGAAGTGCCTGGGGCATCTCTTGTCCATGTGGAGCCCACAGGACGAATTTTCCAGGGCCTCAGCAACCACACTTGGTGCCAGCTTTTTCAAACAGTTCAGCTCCCTCAAACATCACAAAATCCCAGACTGGTTTGGGGTTGGAGGGACCTTAAAGCCCATCCATTCCCACCCCTGCCATGGCAGGGACACCTCCCACTATCCCAGGCTGCTCCGAGCCCCAGTGTCCAACCTGTCCTGGGACACTGCCAGGGATCCAGGGGCAGCCACAGCTGCTCTGGGCACCTTGTGCCAGGGCCTGCCCACCCTCCCAAGGAAGGATTCCTTCCCAATATCCCATCTAAATGTACCTCTTGAATTTGTTTGAAACATGGGAGCTGACTCTCATTGACTAAGTAGAGGTTATAAGTGGCTGACTTTCTCCCTAGTGCCATTTCAATGAACAGATTTTACAGCCTGGCATTATCCTCTAAGCTGAACACTGCTGGTTCCTGGTCCATCCTGGTTTGGCTGCAGCACTCACCATACACGGTGACAGTGACATTGGCTTCCAGCCTGGTGGCATTGAATGTCCTGCAGATGTACAGGCCCCCATCTTCCATGGTGACATTTTCAATTATCAGGCTGCTGCCGACTTTGTACACGACATCACTCTGGTCCATTGTTCTCCTGGGGTGAGGGTGCTGGGAGTCACAAAAAACAGGGTCAAAAAGCAGCCTAAACTGGATTATTGTGTTCACCCTTTCCAAGGCTGCCAGTAAAAGAAAGCAGTGATTCCTATCAAAACAATCACATCTCCCCATCACTGAAATAAATAATATAAAAGGCAGATCAGCAGGAAGAGCTCTTGTGTGAAGTTTCATTATCAAGTCTAATAAGAGAGAGAAGCAGAGTGGAAATGTGGCACTTTGTATTGAATTCTGGGCAGGTAAAGAAGGGGATGCATCCCAGCCCTTCTGCAGGACCAAATCCCAGCTGCTGGAGGGTCAGAGCTGTGCTCCGAGGGTTTGGTTTTGAGGGTTTTAAAATTTATTTTGGTCACAGTCAGTATTTTTTCTGTATTAAAAACCTCCTGCTTTCTAAAATAAATATATTATGACAGAAATATAATATATTATGACAGCCAAGTGCCAATGCAAATTCCTGGGGAATTTTAGAAAACATTATCACTTTCGATAGGATTTTTGATCCCAGAGATTTGGCCAGGAAGTTTTACATTTATAATGTTAGAAATATAAGGAGAGTTCATAGGAAAACTAATATTTTCCACCATATGGAGTTCAGGAAACCAAATTCATTCAGTAAAACTGTAGTGCTTGGACCTCTATAAATTCTATGCTATATTTCCTGTAGTTTCCTCACTGAAACAAACTCAGACATTCTTTTTTTTTAAGGAAACAAATAAAAATTAATCAGTTTTTAGGAATCACATTTTACACCTTCCCAAAAGGCTTATATGCTTCTTTACAAGGAGTATTTTGCTGAACTAAAAAGAAAAAAAAAAATTTTAATTCTCAGCACCAAACAGACCCAAGAATAGACTCTCTGACAAATGAACCGATTTGGGAAATGATTCCTCTCTGTTGTTTTTTTTTTTTTTTTTTTTTCAGGAGAAGTGAGAGGGTTCGGCACTTCAAATGTTAAGTCTCTTACTTCTACTTCAAATTTGGCACTAACAGAAAGCTCAAGACTCAGAATTTACATTTCATTTCTCGGGGATGATTTCCACAGGTTCAGCTGTGTTTTCCTGTGCTTTTTCCTACTTCATAAATACCAAAATAGATGGGGAGATTGACAGCTTACAACCTGCATTTCAGACTTGTCACTTTGAGACAGCCAGGACAGAAGGAATGAAGGAGTTTTTCTTCCCAAAAAGAAGGAAACACTCCTGGCTTTTCTTGCCAGGGTTTTTTTAGTGAGTTTGCAGCTTAATCTGCAGGTTCAAGTAGGGCAGAGACATTTTAGATTCATCCAGACATAAAGTTCAGTCAATGATAGGCTTATAAATGGTTGGATAATTTCAGAGTAAGTAATAATTAGGTTTTCTCAGCCCTGTGGATTTTGGGAAGAGGGGGAATACAGGGATTCCATGCACTCACTGTGCCTCGGGGACACGTCCAGATGAACTCAATGCGCCCGTTGATGAAGGTCTCTGCTTTGCACTCCAGCTTGAGAGTTTCTCCAACCAGCAGCTTTCTGGCACTTGCCTTCAGAGCCAGGTTCTGTATTCTACCCTCTGCAATGGAAGAGGCAAAGCTGTAACCAGCAGCACTCCCTGCATCAGTCTGGGATGCACCAATGTATCCCTGCTCCCATGGACACAGTCAGGAATGGCTGCTCTTCCACGTGCCACAGCTCCAACCCTCTCATCAGCTCCACAGAAAAGAGTTTCCAAAGGTGACTCCTCCTTTGGAGGGCCTCAGAATGAGAGGATCCTCTTTTGCTGGACATGAGATGTGTTTCTTCTGCCCTCTCCTGCCCAGCTCCCTTTCCTCCCAGAATGGGATCCCCAAATCCCCCAGTGGAATCCCCAAATCCCCCAGTGGGATCCACAAATCTTGCTCTTACACATTTATCAATGACTTGAATACATCAGCTCTGAACTTTCATCAGTTTTTGGTGCCCATACCAAAACCACACCTGGCCACTGACAGTAACACATAACAAAAAGGGATTTCCTGGGTTCTTTTGAGCTGCAGACGGATGGCCTAAGAAGTTTTGTAGGTTTGCATTCATAATTTTAATAAAGAATTACTCCAACAAGGAATAAAAAGGAGAAAGAGAGAGATTTACAGGACTTCTATTTGGCTGCCACGCAAATTTACAAGCCTGTTGTTCAAGGCTGAGTGCTGACTGTATAGAAAGATGTCATGAGCTAATGGGAATGAAGTCCATGTAAATAGAAGATATATGAGGAGATAAAGAACATACATGGAAAACAAAAGAAAAATAAATTCTAATTGGTTTCATATAAATGCCCAGCACTCAAAAATTTAATGTTTAGTTGCTTCAAATTCAGATTTTAATTATGAGCTGAAGCTCAGCAGTAAATCCAAGGGAAATGGTATAGTAAATCACCAAGAGAAAATCTATAAAAAGCAAAGGTGTGAATTATCAGTGTAGTGAGGTTTTTCTACGATGATCACACGTGGTTAATGACCAGAAGCAAAAAGCAAGCTGCTGTTTGCTTTGTCCTGACCCAGCAGTTGTTTTAATGTAAATACAGTTCAATCCAAGCAAACAAAGCCTTGGTGGGGTTTGAATAAAACACTCCTGTTTTGTACCACCTCAGCACTTGGTCATTTTTCAAAACCAGGAGTGGCTCCAATCCAAGTTCTATTGAATAAGGGAAAAAAAAAAAAGGAAGAACAAGTTTACTTTTAGCATTCCAGCTTGGACTTGCTACAGATGCAGCCCAGGGAGATCTATCAGACAGAACTGAACCTAAGCAAGGAATGGCACCCAGGAGCTGCCAGTGACTCAGGCTCTGTGCCCTCCCTGGCACTCACCCAGCCTCTGGGCCATGTAGTAGGAGTTGAAGACGCTGCCGTTGACTTGGGCCGAGCACGTGAGGATCCCAGAGGGCACGAAGGAGTGGGAGGGGATGACAAAGCCTCTCTTGGGGTCCCACACCATCTTCCTGAAGTTGATCTCTGCAGAAGAAGGGTACTGCAAGGGAACAGACAAGGAGTGAGAATCCCATTCCCCTCGGATTGCTCTGCCTTAGGGACAGGGCAGGGCTTTGACCTTCCCCCGGGCTTTGGGGTCTCTGTGCACACAGATCTGCAGCAGCAGCAGTCTGAGCAAACAGAAAAGCCCTCTTATATGCCCATCTTATATGAATTTTGGGGTGTGATCTTTTCGGAGGTATTTCCTCCCAGTGCCACATGGAGCTACCACAAATTTTCCTCATTGTACTTTAAAAATATGTGTCAAGTGAGACTCTCCCAAAACCAGAATTATTCACTAACTCACCTGTGGTTATCTATGAGTTCTGGTCTGTGGGCACTCCCCAGATTCTCTCTATTCCACAGAAGGTGGGGAGACACTCTCAGAGCACCCCATGGATTTCCATGGAAGCAGCCTGGGTGATTTAGGAGTGTAAATCACAGAAATAAAGGGACTAAGGCACTTTTTGTCCTAAATTCACAAATACTTATAATGTTCTGAGATTCTTTAAAAAACACTTTCAGCTCTTCTTATGAGGAAGAAGTGAGAATTGAAAAGGCAAATGTGGAAAACAAACCAGAGCAAAAATTTATTTAATGAGAATGAACCCTCCTTTGTCTACCCTTGGACAATATCAGTGTTGAGCAGCTTGGCTTTTGTTGAGGGCAATAATCAGTTTATTGTTATTATTAACACACAGGGAAATCCTCTATTTGCTAGAGGAATGCAACTTACTTTCCAAAAATTTTGAAAATCCTGGATTATGATGCACAAAAAATTATGTGAAATTAAAAGACCTCCCTGAAATGCCCCATTTCAGGTGTGCAGGTGGGGGAATGGAAGCACAGGTAATTCTGGCTTTCCCAGCAGGACACAGGGAAGCTCTTTAGGACTGAGGATGCTCTTTGGGAGTGTTGACAACACTTCTGCCCAAAAAATGAAACGTTTGGGCAAACCTCAGTGTGCCTGAAGTTACCTCATGTTAATTAACTTTATTTGCTTTCCTCCTCCTCCTCCTCATATCCTGGCTGCTCAAAGGTGAGGCAAGGGGAAGTTCTTTTCAGAGAGACCCTGCTTTAGCTTTGGGAGCTAACAAGGGACTGAAGGCAGGAATTTCACCCCTGATGGAACAGTTTTGCTCCCATCCCTGCTGTGTACAGCTCCTGTTTGTCTCCCAGCAGTCAGGACTCTAGTTTGGCAGGGCAGCTAAATTGGATTCAGTTTAAACAATCCTCCTTTTCCATACAACTTGAAGCTTGGGGCTCTGGACACACAAGTGACCAGGCTGGCCTTGGTTTGGGTCAATTGTTACAATTCCAGCATGGACAAAACCCAAAGGAATTCTGGCTGAGGAGTTGGTGATGCTGCATGGGGAAGAGAGGACAGCCAGACAGTCGCTGTCTTTTGGAGCAGCATTTGTTCTGACAGCAGTAGGAAACAAGGATCTCTTGTAAATGGTTTTGAAATAATCAAGCTGTGGCATCTCTGTTTAGAACCATGAGGAAAAATAGGAAAAATTACAGAAAGAGATCTGAAACCTGAGGCTTAATCATGCTTTAGCACTCATGAAGGTCAAAGCTGGAAGTGGCAAATGCACACTGAACCAGATGAGTGACTAAACAAATCTGACATGACTGAAAAAGCTTTTTTTGCCCTGAATTAAAAATCACATTGAGCAAAATTAAAAGCCTGAGCTATGTGTCTTAAGCATGAGTTTATTAATAACAAAGATGCTATATTGAGATAGCTGGGATCTGCTTAGTATAAGCAAGAGATACCTTTCTCTGAGCATGTTTCAAGAGAGTGCAATGATTTAAAAGTATAATGGTAACATAAGGAACTTAATTTATGGTGGCAAAGAGTCCATTTTCCACAAGAATAATAAAATGTGATAAAGCTGAACTTCAGGGTTTGGCAGCTCTGCTCCCCGATGCCTGGGGGAAGGGGGAAGAAAATATAACCCTACTCAGGAGGCCCTTTTCAACACCACACACAGATTAAACATCTTCATAAAATATTCACAAATACCTACTTAAACAATCAAACAAAAAAGCGTCAATGCTGCTCGAAGGAAATCACAGTGGCTTTCCTCCCTTTGAAGTGTTGTCCTCCCTCTCCAGTTGTCTCCCGGAGATTAAATTTGGAAGGAGAGGATGTTCTAAATTTGTCTGATGGCCTGACTCACCTCTCCTCCCCCATGCTCACCTCCGCCCCTGTCCTGCCCTGCTTCCTCCTGGCACAGGAGCCGCCACTTCGGCACTGTGGTGCTGCCTTAGGACTTCAGCTTTCATATCCTTCCAACCCTGTACTGCATTAGTGTAAAACTCTAAACTCTATCTAGAGTGTGAGTTAACTGTATTCACATTTTGGTCAGACAAAACAATCCCTCTAGGCCTGAGATTCAAGGATACTCTACTGCATCAGGCCCTGAAAAGTGTCAACAAAAGTGAATTGGGGGGGAGCAAACAGGGGGAATATGACTTCATTGCCTGAAGCTGTAATTAGAGGATTAACCCCTGATATGTAAATGGACTAAACTTATAATTGTCTGAAAAACTCGTGACCATCGTCCATCCTGGGTGTGTCTTTGGCTTTTCACTGCCCAAGGCGAACCTATTGAAGGCCTTTAATAAATACCCACTTTAATCTCTTTATCTTGTCTGGGCTCTGGTCCAGGCAGGCACTGCAAGGCATCAGTGGGATCCCAGCCAGCTCCACAGCTGGATCCCGGAGCTTCCCGAGGTGCCACCATCCCAGTAGCTCCCAGCTCCTTTGGGAATCTCTGCCCTGAGCCCCAGCTGCTCAGTCTTGGAGGGGGAAACCTTCTGGGGACAGCTTTTTGTGGGAGAGATTTAGGTGTAGATTTCATTCCAGCAGCCAGGCTGCAGTTTGTGTTTGGAGAAATGACTGGGATTTAGATGGGAAGCAGGAAAAGCAGGGCTGCCCATCAATAAAAAACGTGGAGATGGGAATTCCAAGGCCACCCTGATGCTGCCAGGGTCATCAGCACTGCTCCAGCCATGAATTTGGTGAAGCAGGCTCAAATCAGAGAGGGATGTTTCATTTTTGTAGCCAAGGAGGAAGGTGGTAACACTTGTCCAGACTAAAATGATAACTGGAGAAGAGCCTCTTTCCCCTCTTTAATCGCTGCTGCTGAAATTTAACATTAGAGATCTCCAAAGCCAAAAGGCTCCTGCTGTCCCTCTGCACCTCTACGGGGAGCATGCTATGGGTCCCAGCAGGAGCTGGAGCCCTGTCCCAGTCCCTCATGGTTCCTTGTGCTGCCTCCCAGGAGAAGGGGACATCGAAGGCATGGAACTGCCACGAGGAGCAGAGGTGCTTAGACCCCTCTCTGCCATGTCCAGAACAGCCTCATCCCTCACAGTCCCTCCAGAACTGGAAAAGGGGCACAGGATGAGCTCCTGCTCCCTTTAGGATTTCCTGAGCTATCAGATTGGCAGGGGGAGGGAAGGGCACAGAATTCCTGACGTAAAATGCAGGATTGGATCCAGGAGACTGCTGTCCTGTTCCTCACTCCATGACAGGCTACTCTGGAGAGCAGTTCTGAAGCCCTTTAAATGAGTGACTCCATTGACTGATCAGGGCCCAGACCTTAAATTTCCATTTTTATTATCCCAAACAGCCTTGGCCTGCACAGACTGTGCTGTAACCTTGACATTCAGGTGGAACTGCTGCCAAAGGGATAGATGCTGGAGCCATCTATTCCCAAGGCTGAAACTTGGTTTGAATTGATGAAATGAAGCAAAAATGGGCAGTTGTTCTAAGGAGGTTCAAGGTATAAAGAGAGAACCTTTCAGAGAGAGCCAGGTGTTATGCAAGGAATTTTAACAGAAAACAGTGCTTTGTCATCTACTTCTGCCAATTTTATGGAGGAACACCAAGCCACAACACAAAAACAAATTTGCTAAACTCAGCCTAATCCCCAAAAAATCTTTTTACCCAGTTCAACAGTAACACACTGCGAGAACAGGTTCATGTTTCTGGATTTTCAGGCTCTTTGCTATTTTTAATGGAATTTACCCAGCTTTATACATCTAAATTTTTTGGTTTTCCCACTTTATTGGCAGCCCAGACCTTGAACTGAGCTTCTATGAAGCCATGTCTTACCTGGGTGAGCTTGGGTCTGATGTCTGGGGAGGTGACCCGGCAGGGGATCACCACTATTCTTTTATCATCCGTGATGTAGATGATGTCGGGGTGTTCCGGGTGCATCTCCACAAATGGATTCCTGTTGTCTGCAAGGAAGAGAAAATGGATTTGGAAAACTGCTCAGTCACTGGAAGGGCACAGCAGTGTGAGCACTGAGCTGCCCAGAAAGGCTTCTTTGGGGTCAGGACATGCAGTGACATCCTGCCACTGGGGTTGGATCCAGTGACCAATTCCTTGCATTTAGCCCCACATTCATCCAGAAATTGTCCAGAACAGCACATTTCTGTGCAGACACATGAAAACTGCAGGGGTTACCAGCTCAGGATGCTAAGATACTTCTGGGCCTTGGGAGCTCCCCTGTCCTTTATTTGGGGATATCAATATGCATTTCTTGACTGATGACAACTTTTGCTTAAGGAATGTCATGGAAGTGCCCAAGGGTTGTAAGCTGGAATTAACCCTCAGAAAATCAGCTTGGTGCAGAGCTGGAGCTCCTTTGCTCCACAACCCACCCCAGTTTCACTCCCAACCACACCAAGGCAGGGATGGACACGTCAGAGTGGCCATACTGCCTTTTGTGGGGTTTGGAGCTTCATTTTAGCCCTGAGACCTGGGAATTTTGTCCTTAGCAGACAAAAGGAACCATGGGCTTCATCAGGGGGAGAGCAAGTGTTGGTTGGAGCTGTGTGTGTGACAGGCCACGTGTGAGGTGATGATGGTGTTTTACAAAAAGCACTCAGGGCACTGTGCAAGGACCAGGGATGTGGGATTCATGTGTGCACCCAGGACAAGGGGCTGAGCATGAGCACTGAACCCAAGGCAGATAAAGACCCAAAATCTGGATGATTTCTCTAATTTCTAGCACTGTCTTTTTATGCCAGCTTTTCTTCCATGCCATTGGTTTATTCTGGTTGTGCCTTGGCATAAGGGAATTGCAGGAAATGTTATGTGAGAGAGATTAATTAGAATTAAAACATTAGATCTCTAATCTCACCACATTTAGGAAGTTTCAGATACACATCTGAACTTTCTGGTCAGGCAGGCCCTGGTTCTAATCAAGCCTTGAGCTGAGAAACCTAATCTTTGAACCATAAATTTGTAGTTTGGTCCAAGCCCCAAAACAAATAGGAAATATTTATACTCAGTCCAGTATCTCATGCACTTTCCCAAAAATTCTAAATTCTCCTGTTGAGTCAGATTATTAAAATGTGTTTAGTGTTTATCCCTGCAGCTTAATCCCTCTTCAGTCTTGCTCTCCAGTTGAGCCACACTGGGAGGTATCAAATGTGACAATATTTTTATTCTATTTAAAAGAAGACACCAGATAATTAAAAGAACATCATTGGGTTATTTGTGATAGGAAAAAGCAGAGAAAGTAGATTTTTGTGTACTTGCAACAAAGTGCAAAAAGGCATCAGGGGAAATGTAATCACAATTATTTCTTGTCCTGTGGAGAAAAGGAAAGAACAAGGAATGTGCCACATGACAGGGGATGGACAAGGGTATGGAATGGATGGAAAAGGGTATAAGATGGATGGATAAAGATACAGGCAAAGAGGAAATTTGATGGGGAAACAATTTGCTTCCTGATACCAAACTATTAACAATTCAAGATCAAATTTTGACTGAAAAGATGGAAGCACTGAATTTAAAACTATTTCTGCCAGTATTTTTAGAAAGAATTTCAGAATATCACTGTTTGTTTAAGAAGTAACATAAATCAAAAGAAGGCAGCTAAGCAAATATGAAATAATCCTAAAAGGCAGGAAAATATTGAACTGTGCAATAATTGATGCATCTTAGTCAAAACAGAATAAAATGTCTCAAAAATATTTCCTGCTCAGAAAAAAATAAAATTAACCCTATTCTCCACCATCTTTTCCAAACTCCAAGACTTATCTCTACCAAATTTTCAGATTCACAAGAGATCTGAAATTAATCTACCTTTTTCCAGCTGCAAATAGGACAGGTATGTTGCTACTGATTCACCTAATGGGAAGGGAAGCAGGGCACGTGCCAGAAGCTGTATTTCAGTCCTAACTGATTTTTAACAGCAGCCTGCTCCTGAATTGCCACATGTCCAACCAGGGACTGCAGATAAGCTATCCCAGATAAGCTACAATCTGAATTAGAAGCCAAACTAGATAAATCTGGCCTTCTACAATCACTCTTTGAAATCTTGATGGTATCTTAAAATCATCATGCACTTAAGAGCAGCAAGAGACAGTTTCTGGGTGATAAAGATCAGGAAAAGGAAAGGATGGCTTCAGTTGTGGTGATTGTTAATCACTCGTGGGTGTTGGGTCTTCTGGGCATCATTCTCACTGTGTTTAAAAAGGAGAAAAAGATTTTCCATTTTATGGGTTCTCCTCTTTGCTAAGCCAGTGAGGTATCCTAGAGCAGATAGCTGTGATTTGTGTTATCTCAGTGACTTGTGTTATCTCACTGCTTTGTCCAGTTTATACCCAAGCCTGGAGAGTTCTCTCCCTATGAAAGGGCTTTTCCCTCCCTGTTTCCATCTGCAATATCAGAGCTCTTAAAGAGGTGGGGATATCTTTGGGTGGGATACCTGTGGATGGATACCTGTGAGAGCCACTGGGACTGGCCCAGCTGGTCAGAGCAGGGTGCTAATAAAGCCAAGGTTGTGGTTTTGAGCTCTGTTTGGCCATTCACTTAAGAGCTGGACTCCATGATCCTTGGGGGTCCCTTCCAAGCTGGAATATTCTGTGATTTCAGCTCCTGGAATGGGGGTGCTGCTGTCGCAGCAGCTTGTAGGGCTGCCCTGCTACAGGTTTGCCATGAGAACCCATCCAGGAGGTGAGGGCTGCACTCTGGCCATCAGGGGACAGTGACAGGGCCAGGCAGCTGCAGGGGAAGGTCAAGCACCTGGGTCTGTCTCTGAGGCCAGGGAGGCTTTGTTTCCCTCCCTAACTGTGGAACTCTGTGCAAAAGGAAAAAACAATGTCACAGAATCCCAGAATGGCTTGGGTTGGAACCTTAAAGCCCATCCAGTTCCATCCCTGCCATGGGCAGGGACACCTCCCACCATCACAGCTCACTCATCCAGCAAGCTCCATCCAGCCTGGCCTTGGACTCTTCCAGGGATAGGACAGCCTTAAATATCTCAGTCATCAAACACTAAAGAGCCCCAAGACACAGCAAAAAGCTCAAGCATTGTGTGTCCTGCTGCAGCTGCTCCAAACCCCCTCCTAAGCAGGAGCAAGGAAATACCATTGGGAAGGGGAGACTTTCCAGCACTTTCCAGGCAGCTGGACTGCTCACTTAGCAGATAAGCAAATATGAAGTGGTTCAGCTTTGGGGCTTAACACAATGGCAAAGGATAAATTCTGAGCTAATCAACTGCCAGCTGATACCTTTGTTATGGTTTGTGCAGACAAAGAACCAGATCCTTCTTGAAACCCCTCAGTAGTTTCAGACTGATGGTGGCGTGGAAAAATGATCTGCTGGAACATCAGGAGTGTCACTGCCAGCTTTACAACCATGCTCACCACCTCCAGTCCACCAGCAATCAGTTAACTCCTTGTAAAAAAAGTCTCTCAGAGACAGAACTTCTTGAAACAAAAGGGACAGGGTCACTTTTCTTTAAAAATGATAACCTCAGCCTGGAGGAAGATCTCCAGTTCCAGGTGGTGTAAATCAATTGCACTCAAGTGTTGCAATCTGGAGAGCTGCGGCATGGGAAATGCAGGTGTCCTCTCCACAGTCACCAGCACCGAACTCTGAGGGGAAATTCCTCAGCAAAGAAACCCCCTATGAAAACAGAGCATTTCCCTGTCGCTTGGCACATCTGTTCCTGCTGAGCTGGGAAGGTGAAATGCCCTATGAATTTCACCCAGAAAGAAACACCCAGCAACTCCCAGAAGATAATTAAAAAGAATGATTTACTGCAGGCTGCAAAGCTCGTTAGACGTGAAGATAGACAAGAGCTGAAGCGCGCTGGGGACTTTATCAGCTGCAGCTCGGGACAGGGGAAAGGCTCCTTCCATGGGTCTCAGACTATGGCTCCCCTGGTCCGTGAAGTTTGCAGGAAGCTCGGGCAGGCCAGGGTGCTGTTGTTTGCCCAGCAGGGATGGCAGGAACACGAACCCACAGCCAGGGAAGCCGTGGCTGCAGGCTGGGGCGGCACGGGCCCGGCCCCGGGGACAGACAGACAGCGAGCACGGAGCGCACTAAAGCAGCTCTAAGTGTTGACAAGAACATTGTTTTCCTTCAGGCACTGAAGCCCCTCATATCGAGATGTTCGTAGTGTCCATGAGGAGATGGATTGCTGCTCGAGATGAGCTTTGGGAGGGTCTTTCCAGCTGGGCAATCTCAGCTGTCCCCTCACTCCTCCACAGCCTGGAGCCGAGGGCTTCAACCCCTCAGCGCTGCCCTCAGCATGTTGTAGATTCAATCTCTCCTACAGCTCTTTATTTCCGAGTCTGTGCCTCTGAAACCTCGTCCTGACACACACACACACACACACAGAGGATTTTATACAGGATTTGGGGTTTTTTCATTCCTGCACCGTGACAGCGATTTGTCTGGTGGTGTTTGTCTCACAGCCCCGGAGCTGACATCGCCTCTCCCTTCAGGTGCTGCCAGCCCAGGAGGATGCTGAGCACTACATGGCCTTTGAGGACAGCCATTCACGGCTGTTCATGTCCGTGAAATTCCTCAACATTCTCATTTTGCCTCTCTCTTTGTTCCAGATAAAGATAATTCCTTTGCCCTTATAATTTATTTTCTGCACTCAGCCATACCTAAGCTAGGGAGCCTGGGCAGAGTTTCACAGGTTCTTTAAGTTCACGTTTTGACATAATCCTCCATGAAGTTTGTCTTCATCAAGGTCAAAAAGCATCGAGAGGAGGTTTATAAGCTGTTCTTTACAGTAATAGCAGCATTAGCAATGCAGTGACACTTTGGGCAGAGCATTTTGGAAAGCTTCACAAGGAAACAGACTGGCCTGCTGAATTCCCCCTGGTGACCCATCAAAGCTGCCTCTAGGTACAGGAGTAACTCCTATAAAGGCACTTGTTTTGAAACTGGATCTTTGAAAAATAAAAGACCTTTCAGTTTGGCAGGCCAATGAAAAGAATTGGTGGTGGAATGTTTAGATTAAACAGAAAGCAGAATATTTTCTCTTTAGGCAAAACAAAAGTGACTACAAAACCCCCAGAAGCCATCCTGAGTCAACATGAAGCATTCTGTTTTGGTCAAATGAAATGCATTCTTCCCCTGGAGATTACTGTTATGAACACAGGAATATTTGTAGAGAAAAAAATATTACTCTAAAAAGTGTTAACTTCAAAAATCATAGAAGCAAAATGCTTCTTGCTGCCAAGCAAATAAAGGCAAAACGGAAAGATTTATTTTTTAAAAACCACAACAAAACACCACAGAAAAAGAAGCCTCCATGCTTTATCTAGAATTATGTTTCAAGGAGCAGAAGGATTTATAGATTCTGACTCCCCCACCATATTTTAGGCAGGTTTGACTACGTGGAAAATACTCCCCAGCTTTACCTGAAGTCCCATTAAGAACAAGTCTCCCACCTTGGGGAAGGCTCAGCAATTAGCAGCTACTGAGTGGATAAAAACCAGGAAGGAAGCAGTGGGAGAAGTGTGTGTGATTCTGGCCTTTGGACTTTCATTTAGAAATTCTTGATCCATGAGGAGGGATCCTCTCTCCCTGCTGGGCTGCCAGGAGCTGTCACTGAACTGGCACTGCTCACTCATTGCGTCCTTCAAGTCTCCTCTGCTTTAAAGTGAGACCCTTCAGGATGTGATTTGAAGATACTGAATGACTTAATTCAGAGCTAAAAGCATCTTGTTTTTCCCTTGGATGCAGCCCTCAATCCTCGTGGGTCCTTCCCTAGGGCACAGACTGTGTTCCCTGTGCTCTGACACTGAGCTGGGATGTACAGCCAACCCTCCCAGCACTGCTGTGGGCAGGGACAGCCACTTTATCTGCAGGGCACACAGCTCAGCAGCTGCCTATCTCAGCTGGCCCAGGTCTGGCAGCAAGTCTGCAGCCTCAAAGAAAGAAGAAATGCAGCTCCAGCTCTGTTCCCACTGGTACAATCTTGGGAAAAGTGAGCCGAAGCCCAAAGCTGTCACCCAGCCCTGCAGTTCTGTTTCTCACTTTCAGATTATCTCTGCGAACTGTCAAGAGGATTAAGGAGGCAGGAGTCAGCTTCAAAGAACATCAAAAACAAAATATGATCTCAGCTGAGGGGCTCTTCCATGCACTTCCAGCCTCTTCAGATAACTCATGGTGGGAAGGGGATGAGGCCAATGTGTCTGCTCATCCCTGGGCTGCGGCTGCTGTGAACTCCACCCTGCTGCAGCACTTGGACCACCTCTCCTCACTCTTTTGGACCACACTCTTCACTCCTGCCCTTCCGTGGAGCTGACCAGCAGGGAGATGCTCCAGCAGGACAAGCTGTGCTTGGATGCATCCCCCTTTTCTCTCTGGAATGGCCTCAGCAGGACTCATGCTCCCATAAAAATGTCAGTCTTGCTTCAAATTTGATTTCCAGTCCATGCTCTGCACTCCTGGCAAGACTGCACTGTGGCTGGTGTCTTCATGGTTCCCACATGGTTCCTTCCTTTAAAAGGAGCCAGAACTCAAATTTTCTGTGGGAGCATCTTCTGGATTTCCTTTGCTCTTGTAAACACCAGAGCTGAGAACCAAACATGTGGAAGCAAATGACTCCCTCAGTCCTGTGTTCCTCACTCACACCACCACTGAGGTGGTGAAACACCAGCAGCTGATGGCTCTGGGTGGGGACACACTGTTCAAATGTTCACTGTTTGTAACTGTTCACTGTTAAAATGTTTGTGTGTTCAAAGTAAGACCCACCGGAATGAGCAGGAATGGGGGAATCCACTTTGTTCTGCTCAGCCCCTTGTGGGCAGCCAGCATGGGACTCACACAGAGCATTTTCTGCCTGTTGCACTCAGAGGAGGTGGGACTGGTGTTTCTGAAGCAGTTATTTGAGAAGCAGCTCTATCATGGCCATAATTATTTCAAGAAATAGAATAACAGGCCTGCTTTGCATAAAAGGTGCTGAAGGATGTTGCTGGCCCCATACATTGAGGAGGTGCCTCTTTTAGCCCGGCAGCTGTGGCAAAGCAAATGCCATTGGGGGTGGGCAGGAATCCTAGCTTGGAAACCTGGAGGAACTTATGCAGACACTCTTCGGTGAGATGTGCCCAGCTCCAGTGACCTTAGCACTGGAGTCACACAAGGTGGAGGCAGCAGGACTGGGTGGGCTCGTTCCTTCCTCTGATCATTGACTCAGGGGTACAAAATGTGCAGCAGATCCTTGCCTGTGACACAGGAGCTGCTGGAGGAACATGGAGCTGAGGCAGGATTTGAGCCAGGAGCTCTTCCAGCTGACCCCCCCCAGGACTCTGACTTTGCTGACACTAACAGTATTTCAAATAGCTGAGAGCTGCAAGTCCTGACTCCTGTCTAGACTGGTGCCTGGGGTAGCCCTTTGGGAAGGTGGAATGAATCTTTGCTTGATTTGTCCCTTTTTATCTCCTTCTCTAAGCCATGTTAAATTTTATATGTGCTGGGAATGATATCTGTGTGTATGTGTGAGAGAGGAAAGGCAACGGGGTATTGGAAAATGTGGGTTGTGGGACCTGGCGTTGTGGAAAAGATATGGAATAAGGGGTGGATGCTGACCTGGTTTTTTCTGGGATTGAGATAGTTTTTTTCTAGCTGGAACAGTGCTGTATTTTGGATTCAGTATTAGAACACAGTGGATAACTCACTGAGGGGACCACTGTCAAAAGAACTGTCTGTATTTTCACAGAGCTTGCCTGTCCCTTAGCACGGGGATCCCAAAGGCTGCAGTAAATGAGGATATTTCTCACAGGAGGTGTCCCTTGGTCAGGAGGGGTAACTGCAGAAGGCAGATGGAAGCAGATGCTGTGTCTGGGTGGCTGTGGCAGCATTTTCCATGGAGCTGCCCCTGCAGTGTGGGACCAGACCCTGCCTTTCCCTGCAGAGATTATCCCTCAGAACTGAGATAGAATTAACTCAGTTAAGAACTCCCAACTATTTCTGTTCCAGCCCTGGGCTACTCTGTATTTCCAACAGGGAGATGGGCAACAGCAGAAGGGGTTGTCTTCCTTTTTAATGATGATCCTTGGGACTTGCAGCTGCAGCGGGAGGCAGAAAAGGCCTCGGGGACAATTAATTCAGGATGAAGCTCCTGAGCTGTGCCTCCCTCAGTGCCCAAGCACAGCTGAGGGGTGGCAGCTGCCCCTCCTGACCCCAGGGATGTGCAGGGTCACAGCTCCACCACCCCACAGGGAGAGCTGTGAGTGCCAGGTCCTGCCAGGACTCACAAACCCCTCCAGGGAGGCTGGGAGAACAGGAGGCAGCACAGGAAATGATGGCCAATATCAGGGCTTCCGACACAATCATGTTCTCATTTTGGTGTCGAGCAGCCAGCCAGGAATGAAGGGAAAAATACCATTCCCCTTCCTTTTTTAGCAAAAATGGCTTGTAGCCTCAGAGGAATCTCCAGCCTTCAGGGGTTGGCTCCACATTTTCTGTCTCCACCTGGCTCAGCCTCACAATCACCCCACTGAGCACTTGCTCTCTCCATAAAACATCCACAGAGATGAGCTTTGGGGCTCACCCCTGTCTGGCACTGCCAGGGATCTGTGAGTTCCCTCACGTGGAGACAGCTGATGGGTTTCTCAGTGCTGCCTAGACACTGTCACAGCAATTTCCTTTAAAAGGCATGTTTAAACATTGAAGAAAGCCATAGGTGTGCTCTGAACTACTTGTTTAAGTCCAAAGCAGTTTCCTCATCCCCAGGACAGCCTGCTGGCTTCCAACAAATATCCACAGGAACTGAATGGCAGGAAGAGCATGGTCTGAGGACAGATCCATGCTGAGGCATAAATAGCTCAATTTTGCAGGGCCAAGCAGCTTCCTCAGCCTGGCAGGCCATATCCCAGCAGGAACCTGCAGCTCCTGGGCTGAGCTGCTGGGGCAGAGCCCTGCTTTGGGTGCACAGGACAAGCCAGGGGATTTTCCACCCACTTTTCCTTCCACAGCTTTTCAAGCACAGGAGTCTGAGTAAGAGCTTTTAGAGCAGGGAGGACGTTGGACACAATTAAAGTGCACCTGAGAGGGTGATTTTGTGCTGTTTGTCAGGAGAACCTTGGCAAGCAGGAGGACATCCTGCCTTTTTTTTAGATCAGCTCTGTTCTAAGAGCATCCCTGGTGAGGCATTTCATAACTTGGGATATTTTCTTCAGGAAAGTGCTCAGGCAGTCCCAAAAGATCCACAAGGTTTCCTGCACGTGCTCCTGCCACAGAGTAATGAAGGGCTGGGTAGGCAGCCAGGGCACTGAGTCTGGACAGAGAATTGAATTTCCTGGAGCTTGGGACAGGCTGGGTTAACAATGTTGGACCTGGGGCATCTGAGCTGGGTGTAATGGGAAAAGGAAACAGTTCAGCACAAGAACCAGGGTGGATAAAGCAACCAGAGCACCAAGAAAAGAACAGAGAAAGGAAATAGAAAGGGAGAAAAAAAAATGACTTCAGGAACTAAGAAGTAATGCCAAAAAGCCACTTTCCAATTAGAGGAAAACTTGCTGGGAAAGCAGGATAAGGGTAAAAAGGGACTGTTTTCAACAGGCAGGAAAGTGTCACCCACATGAATCAATCAGGTGTGTTCACCTGGAGGTGCAAAAGCTGAATTTAGCTGTGTGGGCATATCAGAGTCCCCTGGGAGATGGAAATCACTCCTTGTGTTGCTTCACCATCATTGGCAACACCCTGAGACCCTGAGTCAGAGCTGACAGCAAAGATTTGTGTCTTCTGGAGGTGTAGGTTTGCAGCACTCCACAAATACCATCAGACAAACTCACTGCCTCTGCAGCATTTGTGTAAGACGATTCAAAGAACCACATTTTAGCTTTTACTAGGAAAATGAAATTAATTCATTCACATGAGTATTTGTGGGGATGTGAAGGCTGAGCCTATCCAGCACCAGAGGAGTTTGTGTTATCTATTCAAGGCACTAGAAGTCAGCTCAGCTTCATCTTAGGAGTCACAATCTCAGTTTGGAAGATTCAAGATGATTCAGTGTTTAGTAATGCATTTGTCAAGCAGATTTGAAAAAAGCTCAGCATTTGGGGGCAATGTTCTAACCAAAATTCCCATTATTGGAATGGTGGTTCAATAGGTTGCATTCACTTAATCACAGAGGACCGTGCTCTTCTGAAGTTCCTGCTTCCATTAATTCCTGGATCTGAACTCAATGATTCTGAAATGTGGGGCAGAGGCAGCTCAAAGGGAATAAAAATGAGCATTGGGGCATTTTTTACAGAAAAATATATCCGATGCAGTCACCCAGCTCTGCTAGGAATGTCTCACAGATGTAAGGACAAATGTGTAGGAGGGAAGGAATTACAAAGCATCCTGTTGGGAAGGTCCACGCCTGGGGAGGAAGGGAAAGAGAGAGGGCTTGAGCATTAAGGATGAATCTTTGGAAAAGCACTGTGACAGCAAAACCCTTTAGGACTGAAGGGTTTAGTCTTAAAAGGAAGGATGTCTAAGGAAGAATCTGTTACTTGGGACACAAAACTGATGGGACAATCCAGCTTTCAAGTCCTGGAACTGAACAGGCTGGGTAATCTCTGGTTCTCACATCCATGTCCCTGAGAATTCAGCTGCCATGAAAACCCAGATGGGTTTGGTCTGTTCAGAGCACCAGAGCTGCTGCTTCATCCTGGGCCAGCGGAGAGGTGGAAGCTCCTGCACTGCTCGTTCTGCCTCACGCAGCTCCCACAGCCCAACACCATTTAAAAAGTGGAATTCTTACCTTGGACAAAGACATAGATCCTGGCCACGAGCCCCTGGTGCTCGGGGGTGCTGCTGAGGGCACAGCTGAGGTAGCCAGTGTCGTTGGCCGTGGCTCTCCTGAGGACGAGCTGGCTGCAGCTCAGCCCGGGGACATCGCGGCAGCTGCTCACGTGCACCCGCGGGTTGTCCTCCCTCAGCTGCCAGCTCACAGACGGGGCTCCCCTGCCAGCACAACACATCCAAATTACACAGGATTCAGGCAAAACTGGGGCTTCGTTCTGGCCAACCGTTCCCAGTGCTCCTACCCTTGTCATTCCCAAAAAATTTCTGAAGGTTGCTGAGTGTTTGCGCTTCCACCCATCAGAAATTGAGCTGGATCACCCCACACTGTTCCCCAGACATTCCTGAAATACTCCGTGGGAGCTGCAGCAAACTCCTGGAGAAAAGTTTAATTTCTCTTCTAACACACCGCCTGAACACAAGTTTGTTTTTATAACACTGTATTTTAACTACTTCAAATATTACAAAGCATCAGATAAAATTATATGTTTGTTCGAGGTGGAGGATATTTTATTTGGAATTTGCATATTTGGAGGAATTTGCATATTTTAACGGCTAAATTAATGTATATTTTCTTGCACTGAGGCTGCATGGAGAGAGAAGGATATTTATGTAATTTTTCATCACCTTTCTTGCCTAATCAGCAGTGACTCAGTCTTGATTTTTGTGAAAGGCTGAAACTAATCAGGTTACAAATCTGGGAATATCTGCTCAGGACACATTTTTTCCAATTTCCCATGTGACAACAGCCAGAACATCAAGCCAGGAGGGCAGAGGATGCACATTCCTCCTACCTGACTCCTCTGCTGCCAGATGTCCAAGCACAGCTCATGAAAAATGCAATTCCATGGAATTCAGGACAAAAAGTGGGTCCTGGATGTCACCTGCTGCAGGACCCAGAGCTCCCAGCTGATCTAAGTCACAGCTGGAGGTGCTGGAACCATCAGAAGCAGCAGGAGCTCTTGGAGCTCTCTCTGAGGGTTCTGGGGATGGACAGAGCTACCACACAGGCCTAGGAGGTGAAGATGATGGTGTTTTTTGTAGCAAACTGGTTTTCAGTGCGGAAACTGGCAGGCTGGGGCTAATCTCCTGTGGATTTTCCTGGGGAAGAAGTTGGTGTTGGAGAGAAGGAGCTGTGTGTGTACTCTCGAGAACAGGGGGATTGGCTGCCCCTTCTCACTCAGAGAATTCCCACTGGCATGTGCTGAGGGAGTGAGAACCCCTGGACTTCCCCAGCTCCGTGCTGCCAGGGAGAAATCCAGTCCAGACACGCTGACTGAGATGGCAAAGCCCAAAGTGTGTCTCTGTGTGAAATTCCCAGCTAGCCAAGAACTCAGAGCTCCAGTGGTGCAATAGGTGCAGTCAGAGCACGTCTGCCAGGACATCCAGTGACATTTCCACAAACATCCTCTTGGCCCTCGTTCCTGCCCGTCCCTCTGTCGCCTTCCTGGAGAGCAGGCGGACATGGAGCTGGGCTCTTGAGGTTATTGCCAGCACAAGGCTGACGGAGAGCACAGGGAAAAGTGGGAATATCCTCTCTGCTGAGCAGCCTCGCCCTTGTTCTTGGATGCTCTGGTGGCTTGGACAGCCCCACCCCACGTCAGAGCCGCTTCCCGTTGTCCTTCCGAGCACCCAGAGCCCTGGCCCACCCTACCAACGTCACTGGTGACTCCAGGACTGGGATTGCTGGCCTGGAATAGGGAACAGAGCCAGCTCACACAGAGACACAGCTCCCAGCACGTCACCGTGTCCCTGCTCCTCGTCACCCACTCACTCCTCCTCTGGTGTCCATCCAGTTCTGCTCTGGTGGCTCTGCAGGGCAGCACTGGGAGTTCACACCTGTGCTTCCTTAATTCTTCCCCCCCTGCATACATTATCCTGGTGGATAATGTATCCTTTGGCTGTTGCTTTGGGATTTTCACACATCTGCCAGAGGGGAGTGGCAGCAGCAGCTTTGGCTCCACTACCACAAACCAGGAAATCTTGGCCAAGGACCTCAAAAGCCTGGAGTTGAAGGGAAAATGGACATTCCCAGAGACCTGCTGGGGCTGCTGTCCCATCCTGTGCCCCACACACCCCAAATGCCCCTGGAAGCACAAAGAATTCCAGAGCTCCCTTGGGCCAGGAGCTAACCTGTGAATGTGGCAGAGGAGCAGGACGGAAGACATCCCCAGAGGGGCTGATCAGGGAATCTTGCATTCAAAAACCACTTCTGTTCCCAGGTTTTGAATCTCCTGAGCCAAGGAGCTGAAGTGCTCCAGGCCCTGGTCCCATCTTACACCCCATGCTCACATCCTTTTGTGTTTCTCAGACCTCTCTTGGGGATTTCTTGCTTGCAGCCATAAAGCAGTGTGGGACTGAAGTGCTCATAACTCCTTCAATTATTTATTAATTTGGTGATATAAGAATAGTAGGATGCTCCTCCAGATTAGAAAGGTGGGGGATAGAGAACTGCTGGGAAATGTTGATTTAATTGGCCTGGGTCACCTCAGGGTCTTTGAGTCCACACAGGTTTTATGGAGAGCACCACTGAGATGTTAAAGGACTGCTTAGACTTTATTGCCATTATGTTTGCTGTTTGCCAAGCTAAAAATACCACTGGAAGGTTGTTCTGACCTCGTAAGCCACATGGCAAGCTGGAGGGATTTGGAAAAAAGCTGCCTTGCACTCCAGAAGACATCCCAAATTTACACAGTCTGAGCCCATTCACCTTTCACTATAACAAAGGATTAAATAGTCTGGGACAAAAATCAGAGGGGATGTGTCAGTGTAACCTAAAGCTTAGATTAATCTTCTCACTGCTTTTTTTTTCCTGTTTTCAGTAACTTCTGTTGCAGGAAACCATCTAGGTAGTGGTGCCAGACAAGGGGGCCTTGCAAGAAGGTGTAAAATCCATGTGTGTGTGTGAGAGAAAAATTGTGAGAGTTTGTGTTACCCTGAGCTTTTTTCCTACAACACACTCAGAGAAAAACCTGAGAAACATCCTCTGGCAGTAGTGACGTGTAAAAATCCCACTCAGAACAAGTAACATATCCATCCATCCCTGTCTGAGGCCTTTTGTGGGACCCAGCAGCTGCTGCATGTTCTGGCACAGCAGAGGAGCTGCTCTGGGTTTGCTCCTTCTTCATGTGTCAGATGTATCCCCATTCCCGGAGCATCCTCTCCCTGTCATCACCAAAATCCTGCTGGTCCTTGCATGGCTGGTGGCACACATCGTGCCTGGACTGAGGTGCTGCTGTGATTTACAGCAGCAGCACTTTAGTTTTTCACAAGTCCTGGTTAAATTTGATTTGAATAACATGTTATGTTTAAACTGGCTGGGTCTTTGAATGTGCACACCGTGACTGCTGCTTATTTAAGTGTCTGTGATGGGCTAGGTGGCAGTTCCTGGTGATCTTGTTTGTTGTTTCCTCATGGACAGGGAGCAAAGGAGTGGCTTGAGCTGCAGAGGAGATGAATCTGCCCCTAGTTCAGAGAGAATTTACAGCCATGTCCTCAAGCACGGCACATCCCGCTCCTGTGAGCTCTCCCCTGTGCTGACTCAGGGCTTTGCTTGGGCCCCTGAACAGCACAACACAAAGAACTTGGCCAAGCTGACCCCAGACTCTCCTCCCTGCTCTGTCACAGCTCATCCAACTCCCTCCACACAGCCCCAGCTCCCAGCTGGCCGAGCATCAGGCTCTGCTCTGTCCTGGAGCTGTGCTGGGCCAAACCAATCAACACGAGGACAAAAATCCTGCATTTTCTGAGCAAGACTTACCAGCATTTTATTTTTAGGGTGTCTCCTGGTGAGATGACAATTTGGTCCTTGGGAATGCTCAGCCTCGGTTTTTGAAGAAGCTCTTCCTCAGCGAGACCTGACCCAAAAAAAAAAAAAAAAAAAAAAAAAAAAGAAGAAGAAACCATCATTAGTTTAGACGGGCTATTCAGAGCAGTACAATGCACTCGAGGCAAACTCTTTGTTTTGTAAATAGTTCCTCATTTGGGGGCCCACACAGTGCTGCATTTATCCTTGGTCAGGAGATGCCCTCAGTTTGTTTTTGTTTCCTTTATTCCTCTCTTTCTTTTCTGACACTGAGCACCTGCATTTGTGCCAGTAGTATTTTGAGCCAACTTTATTACTGAATTGTTGCAGATTTACAAGAACAGATCTGTGTCAAAAGGATTTTGCACACGTATAAAAGTGGAAGGAGTCAGGTCCCTGGGAAATAATTTGATGGATGAGCTCATACATTACATTTTAATTGATGAGAAGAGAAAACAATAATTCTGGGGAACAGCTCTGTGAAGCACCTGTGATATTAAAGGCAAATTGAAAACCTGGTGTTTCCCAAATCACCACTCCCAAATCCTGCATCTGAGCTGAACCCCAGGTTCTGTGGGCGCTGTGGCTAGGGTAATGCTCCCAGGGGAATCTGTGATTTTGCCAGGTCTCTGAGACCAGGGGCATTAATGACCGCAGTGACAAAGGTCTCTCTCATCATCTCCTGGCCCAGGAAATGTCTCCTGCCGTGGAACTGTCCCCAGGGACAATCTGAGTGTTCATCTACAATGAGACAATGTTCAGAAAGTGAAACTGAGAAGAACCAGAAGTGGAGGTTGGCCAGGCTGGTTACTTTGTCCAAATTCAAAGTAACATAATCAAGGAGAGGAGAAATCAGGCTCTGATAATGATCTCCACTTCCAAAGCTCTGATATAAAAGCCGTGTTTTCTTTCCCCTCCTGCTCTTCAAATTTCTCTCTTCTCCTGTGCCTCAAACTCGATAAGCCAGCAATATTCACTGGGCTCCCAGCACGGGCATTATTTGCAGCAGACAGGGAGATAACATATCTGGCAGAAAGAGAAACACTAGGCTTTAACTTTTCAGCTGCACGAAGCAGTGATTTTCCTGCCCCCACCTCTCTACTCTCATCTCTGAGTTGCTTGATTTCAGTAAATTGCTCTTTGCCTGGCATCAGTGTGGGGAGTGACTCACTCCTACTTTGGAGTCTCTGGCTTCTTCCAGGAGCTCTTGGAGCTGCCATCAGGATCTCAGTGGAGGCCAAGTAATCTGATGGCACCACAGAGCCCTTCCAGAGGGGATTCAGCCCAGACACCATGGTGCTGGCCTGCCCTTGGAGACCCTGTTCCTTCCTACAGACCCTGGGAGTGTGGGAATCCAGAGCTTCCCTCTGGCTGCCCTGGCAGGGGTCAGGAACCCCCCTGGACAGAGCCCCCAGAGACACTGGCTGTGATCTCTGTTCATGGAAAAGAGTTTTCAATCTTACAGGATCAATTACAAGCTCTGAGTGTTTGATATCAGTAATAATTAAGTTTTAATAATTAAGTGGCATGGGTACAAAAGTAAAATTTTAGGATTCTAGATTAGGGGTTCAAAGGGGACAAGACGGAGGAAATTGGGTGTGTCTTGTCCTTTTTCTCCTTCTTCATGCCCTCCATGTCTCACTGTGGTGTTGGCATTTTTCTGTTGGTTCAGGCTGGGGACACACTGTCCAACGTAGGTGACAGATATTGGCACGTTATTGTAAATCCAGCCCAGGGAGTTTCTGGTATTTAATGTTTGTAACATCCCACTGAGGGCAGAGCCCCACACGCTGCCCTGCAGGACAGAGCTGGGCAGGGCAGCAGAACATGTGAGAGATAAACAGAATAAACAACCTGGAAACCAGCACAGACCAATTATGGCTTCTGCTTTGGCAGCGGGGCTGACAGACAGAGAATTTCTACAATCTCAGAATCATCAGTAGCTCAGATTCCGACACTGGCTGAGACTCTGAACCAGTGTTGGCCACCAGAGACAGATCCAGCCACTCCCCCTGCGCTGGCACTGCTGCTCCATCTCCAAAGTCCTTTGCAGAACAAGAAGTTGGAGTCTGTCCAACCCCATCTCCCTCCAGTGGCTCTGTGTGACATTATTTAGCACCTCCAAACTGCTATTCCATGAAATTCTGGGCAAACAGAGCAGCTGGAGGCTCCAGCCCTGCAGTTCCCATTCATTTGGGAAGCACTGCTATTCCTCAACACCCTCGGGATGGCACACGCAGGGAGCAGCATCACATTGAGCTGAGAACCAACAGAAAAAGCCCCAAACTCTGCAGGAGGAGCCCCTGCCAGGCAAGCTCACCCTTGCTCTTGGCTCTGAGTCCCCTCTGGCTTCCAGGCAGAGCCAGTTCCCACTGGGAATGGGCTGAGCCTTGGCACAGGCTCTTTCGTGGTGCTGAGGCATTTCACAGCCCCCTCAGACTGACTGTGCTGAGCTTTGCAAAAATGCTCCAGGATATGGCCAACAACTTCAAATTTGTCTGTCAAAAGCCATTAATCTGCCAGCTGAGGGGGGTTTGGGTCCCTGTTGCTCTCCCAGGACACTGCTCCTCCCAGGGTCTGCTCCAGGCTGTTGATGCTGTGACTTCAGCCAGGACTTAGAAAATACTGGGGTTTGAAACAAAATTATTTATCTCCTCTTATGCCTTCAGTTGTTCATAGGGCTTAAGGGGGGCTCAGCTGGTGCCTCTGGATTGCAGCTCTCATGAGCAAGGGTGGCACTGTCAGAGGGTCTGGGGTCAGAGCCTGAGCTCTGTTCTGACTGCAAAGTCTTTGGGCTTTTACAACATTTGACATTGTTCTTGCTAAGAGAAAGAAAAGTATTTTTCAATTATTCTGGTTTTGCTTCTGAGTTACTTCTTGCCCAAAGTTTATTTTGGCTTCGGGAGCTGAAGAACAGAATAAGCAAAGTGGAATTTTAGTGCTTTTCTACTCCATAGAGGACAGGAGGAGAATTTCTGTGCCACGCACATCTGGTCTCTGCTGGCAGGTGACAGAAGGTTTATATAAACAAGGACTGTGCCCCTTCTACCACACCACTGCTGAGTGGGCTGGGAAAAGAACATTTTGAGGGCAAAACAGAGGGAGTCGTGGGGGCAAGGTCAGGCTGTGCTAGGGCAGAACACCTAATGCCAAACTGGCAGAGTGAGACCTCACAATATTCCTAATCTCCCCTGGTCCCTTTAGAGCCAGACTTGACTTTTAGAAGGCAAAGCTGGGGACAGCCCCAGGGTGTGTTGGATGAGGAAGAAGGATGTGCTCCACTTTCATATTTGTTGTCTGTGTTTGAGAGATTCATGCCTTTATAAAGGTGTTAGGATGCTGCAAGGGAGAATCAAGCACATTCCTGGCAGTGCACCTCCTCTTTTCCACAGCCCTGCTCCCCAACCTCTGTCCCTAAAGCCAGGACCCACAGCCTGCCCAGGGTGGGGTGGGAGACCTGCTGGGCTGGGTCCTGCTGAAGCTGAAGTGCTCTGATTGCACTGCCCAAATTCCAATGCCCAGGCCTAAGAAAACATCATCCTCTCCTCCCTGATAAATAATTTTGGTCATGCTCTCGGGCTACAAGGGATATAAAATTAAAGTGAGCAGTCATTACTGTTTCATGAAAATGGCAAAGCTCCTTGTGAGAGCCACAAGAAAAGTCCTGGGTGCCTCAGCTGTCCCTGCCATCCCCTGTGGAGCTGACCCTGCTCTGAGTGTTCTCCTGGTGCAACATTCTTCTCTCAATACCCTGGCATGGTTTGGGATGAGATGCTGGAGTGACAATCCTGCAGGTCTGGCAGAGAGCTCGTTGCCTCCTGCAGAGCCACAAAGAGCTCTCAGCAGCACATCCCCTGTGTGAGCCTGGGGCAGGGACAGGCTCCTCTGGGAAGGGACATCTCTGCTCAGGATCCTCACTCCCTGCCTGCCTTGGCTGTTGCCAGCACAGACAAGAGCAGCACCTCCAGCCTGGAGATGCCCCTGGCAAGAGCCCAGGTGAGGACAGAGCCTCTGCCCAGAGCCTCACTGTGCCATTTCTGACTCTGGGAGTCCATTCCTACCTCCAGTTCAGGCTTTAACATTCTGCGCTCGGCGGTGAAAACCGCAAACACAGCACAACCACAAATCCTCAGGAGCAAAATGTGAAAGGTTGACTGATACATTATCCAGGGGAGAAAAATATATTGAAAACGGCTTTTCCTGGGATAATCTGATTTTGCAGCATGGCCAGCATTAAACACGGGAGGCTCCCCAGGCAGAGGGTAATGGGTGACCTCCCTCACCTCTCTGTCAGATGGTTTCCAACTCCATCTCACTTGGCACAGGGAGATCCCTCCCACGCACAGCCTGATGCTCCATACTGGGCCCAGCAGCGAGTGTGGATAAAAAGTATTTTTAATCTCTGTTCCTAATTGTAACAGCCTTCCTCCAGGCATCCTCTGGGCACTGCAGCTCTCCCTGGCAGAGCCCTCACAGATGGTTGTGAGACTGGCAGTGCCTGGGTGTGGCTCAGTGACAGCTCAGGCAATATGATCCCTGATTAAGGATCTGGGGAGATCCTTACAGCTCACAGGGAGAGCTGGGGGAACAGAGCCCACACAGCCTCTGCTTCAGGTGACAAGGAAATGACTGCTGGGCAGAACAGAGAGTGCTGTGCTGGCAGGTTAGAGCAGGGATGGCACGAGGGCGTGGGCACACAAACAGCTTTGTGCACATGGGTCAGCTCCAGGGACTGTTCCCGTGTGTAAACTGTGCAGAGAGCAGCACCCAGGGCAGCTCAGGGCCCCTTGGAAGGGGCTGGAAGTCAGAGTTTGGAGCTGATTTGAGTCAGGGAAGGAAGGTGACAGACACACAGCATTTAAAATCTGTTTTGTCATTGCTGAGGATGCTCCTGATGATGGAGCTGTGCTTGCCTGGCAGAGCCTGGACCAGAAGCTCCAGGAACACCCTGGGCACCGGGGGCTGTCCAGACACCACACCCTGCCCTGGTGACCAGTGAGAGGTGACCACTGGTGACTGGGATGGTGCAGAGGCAGAGCTGTCCCCTCCCCTCCTCCCAGGAAAATGTGGGCAAGGCAGATCCTCCAAACTCAGTCCCTGCTGAGAAATGACACTCAGGAAAGGACAATATTCTCCCCTGCGAGCTACCAGGGCACCTCATCACCAGCACAGCATGGACATACCTTGAAATGAGCAGGTGCCCCTTTCAAAGGGTATTTTCATGCTTCCATCCCCAAGGAAATTTATTTTTGCTGGAATTTGAGAACTCAGGGATTCACTGAAAAGCCATGTGTGTTTAAACCAATGGCCTGTAATAATTTTAGGATTTATTTCAAGGTTACCCCCATGAAAAGAGAAGGCACCACAACACTGCCAGCATTATTGGATCACAAGCCTTGCAATATTTGATGTTTTTATTAAGTCTTCAGCTCCTGGAATCAGCTTTCACTTGTTACACTCAAGTGGTTTTCTATTATTTTTAAAGGTTTAAAAAGACAGTAGCAAATAACTAAAGAGACCCATCTCCACGCCTCCTTTTGTTGTGAATTTGGACATAAGATTTTTGATTCTCCTAGACATTAATTAAATGTTTTGTGCTCTCTATGCACAATGCAAGATCTTATAAATGAAATGTTACTGACTTTCCCAGCAAAGGGGAAGGGAGGCTCTTGTGGGGAAGGTCTTGGCTTTAAGTCAGAGAAAAAACTCCCAATTTTTGGCTTTTCTGCTGGCTGGTGAGTTCTGTATTGAGGCCCTGATGGGAACTGAGTCAATACAGAGGGCAAAGGCCCCCATGATGGGCTGCAGGTGGGGAATGTGTGGGTCAGAACTGCCTGGGGAAAACTTCCCCTCTAGACCTAATGTGGTTTGAGTGCCTCTCCCATTTCCTGTGCTCAGGGAGCTGCTTTGGGTCATGTTATTTGCTCTCTCAATTCTCCTTGTGTCTTTTGAGGATAATAATTTGTCAGTGAAGATTTAAACCCTTCATCTTTTCCTGTGCATCTCCACTGTGCTAAACCACTTTTCCTAGAGGAGGAGGTGAGAAGGGGTTCAGCCTCTCACCACCTCTGGCCAGGATTCTCTCCCTTGCCTGCTATTCCAGCTGAACTATTTTTAAGGAAAATGGTTCATCAGCTTTTAAAGATTCTCTATTTCCTTTGTTTGTTTGAGGGGAATGGTTACTAGAAGCCTCTCTTCCTGTGGTTTTCCTCATTAAAATAACCAGGAATCCCCCAGGGTGACTCTGCTGTGGGTGGGCACAGAGCTGAGAACCTCCAGGCCAGAGCCAAAGTCCCCCCTTCCTACAGAAGCTGAAGAAGTTTGTCCAAAATTAAATTAGCAATCACAAACTCATCAGGAGAGATGGCAAAGGTTCCTTCAGGATATTCAAATGCAAGTTTTAACCCAAGAGTATCTCTGGCAAAGCAACAGGATTCCTGTTTCCATTGATTTTCCCGGCCAGGGAAGGCAGGATTTGCTCAGCTGAGTCACGAGAGAGGGGAGCAGTTCCCACCCGTTCCTCTGTGCCTGCTGCAAGTGGAAGTTGTGTGTGGCTCAGGGCAGTTGGAGTGTAAATGATCCAAAGTGACAACAACGAAAAATAAAATCATTAGTCTGGAGCAGGGAGACGTCAACAACAGCAAAGTAAAAACAACTGCTAAGTGGAGAAAGTGTTTGGAGATAAGATAAGGCTTTGGCCCAGCTTTTGGGATTTGTAGGAAAAGCCTACAAGGCTTTTCCTCAGCCACAGATGCATCAGCATTTCCTGCTGAGGTGGCACAGGGTCACCCTGGTTTCCTCCTGCAATCAGCAAAACCCTTCAGCAAGGCCACCTGATTGCTCTGGGTGCTGACACACAAACCCTGTGACCTTTCCTTGCCTTTTCTGCAATCCAAACATCACCTTTGGGGCTCACCTGCACCTGCTCCAAGGCAGCCCCTGGAATTCCAATGCCATGGCTTTTCCCGGCTGTCTGTGATCTGGATCTCTGGATCAGCTGCAGATTTATGGGAAGGGGTCACAGAAAGCAGCTCCAGGTCAAAATTGTTTGGTCTTGGGCAGTGGCAGCTCATTAATCAGGGCCATTGTTTTCCCTCTGACACCACAGAGAGTCTCAGGGAGTGCCAGGGATGTCACCAGCCCGTGCTGCTGGTGAGCTGGGGACTGAGGGGGACATGTCCTCACTTTGGGACTGGCTGATAAGCCAGGAACTCGGATCTACATGGAAAATAAACATGAAATCTGGGAAAGGAGGTGGCAACATCTGCAATCATCTGCCAGGCACTCAAGCACAATTTGAAGTATTTAGGAAATGTGGTAATCTCATGTTGATGGAAAAAAGGCTGGGAATGTTGTTATTTCTTGATCCAAATTATGGCAATTCCTCTGGGAAAGAGAAGACCTGGCACATCTCCATGATTAGGAAGTATGCAGACCCAGTGGGAACCAGATGCACAAAAAAGGAGCCCTAAATACTCTAGGGAGAAACAAACAAAAAATAAAATCCAAAAATGTGAAGTATGAAGCTGTCTTTGCCTCTGCCCCCAGCATGGTCTCCTGAGAAAAGCTGGAGGGCTGCAGATCAGTGTTTCCAATGATTCCCAGACAGGATTACTTCATCAGCGCTCCAGACATAGCTTTCCTTCCTCCTCACTGGCCATCCCCAGGACAGGGCACATTCCTCAGGCAAAGCTGGGAGTCAGGAGGAGTGAGGGCACCCAGGGGGCTGCGGGATGAGTCCTCCTGGGGAGCAGCCCCAGCCAGAGCTGGGCACAGCTCTCTGAGCTGCCTTTGGGTCACCCCGTGCTCCCCCTGCCCACCCCAGCCCTTCACCTCCTCCCAGGGAACTCAGGGAGCACTTCCTGCACTCCAGAGCTATTCCAGCATTTCTCTGGAAGTGAACCTAGCCAGATTTCTTCCCTTTCTCCAGAGCACTGCGTAGGAAAATGGGAAGGTGGAAGGTTTGCTCAGAAGGGGGAGTGGAGGGCCAGCACCAACTTCTGCTCCCTGTGACAGGGTCAGCACCCAGGGAGTGGCTGGAGCTGTGTCAGAGTAAGGTTAGGCTGGAAATCAGGAATGGTTCTTCCCCACTGGGCACTGTCCAGGGAATGGGCACAGTCCCGAGGCTGCCAGAGCTGCAGGAGGATTTGGTCAATCAGGTTGGGATTGCTGAGGAGTCTGTGCAGGGCCAGGGTTTGGACTGGATGATCCTTGCAGGTCCCTTGATCTATCTCTGCCTCCCCGGGCTCTTTCCAGGCTTCCCTGTGTCCCTGTGCCAACTCAGAACTGTCCCCCCAGGTGAACTCCTGGTGGTTTATGTGAGCTGGAGATTTTTATGGCTTGTCAGCCCAGCTGTTCCTCACAGCGACAGACACCAGACCTGGACCAAGCTGTGGTTCCAGCTTGTCTAAACTCTGCACTGAGCTGCCTTTAATCTAATTAGAATCCTTCTCTGCAGGTAATTTGTATGTGGCGAGTAGTTACTGACAAAGCTGTGGATGCTAAGGAAGGAAGGCATTAAAACACTTCTAGTTTAATTACTTGATTATTTTGAGGAGTTATCATCAGATCTGCTCATTTAGCAAAGGTGACAGGTGAGGCTGAGGAGTCATCAGCAGTAATTCATGGGTTTCATGTGTGCAGCACTAAACACTGCTCACTCACACATCAATGGGATTGGATTTGGCACCTCTCAAAATTTCTCTCAAACTTATTTGTTTTGTACAGCTGCAAATAATGAAAGCAATTGTTGGGCTGACTCAGTTCCAAGAACTATTCCCCAACCTACTCATGTACACAGAGAGGATCAGTCACTCTTGAAATCCATCCTGAGATGAGCCAGCTCCTCCCATGCAAAAACAAGCAGTAAATCTCTCTTGATTCCAGTGATTTCCCTCCTGTTCCTACCCAGTTTCACTCGTTACACTGGACTTTTTAACCTGGAATAAAAGGCTTACCTACACTTTGGTAAGTTGAGGAGAATGGAATTCTTTAAAGTTAGACCAGTAGTTGAGAGGTTTTCAACAGGTTTTCTATGCACTTTTATACCTTCTTCATAATTTCTTTTTGAAGTGACAAGAAATCAGAATTTAAAAAAAACCACCAACCCTTTCCTTTTCTGTGTGGCTGTGATAGATTTATATTAATTTTTTCCTTATTAATCACATCACTGCCCAGGTATTGGCAGACTGGAAATGTCTGTGGTGGTTCCTTCACTGTGGTGGCACTTGCCAAAGAAAGGACAAGGTGCACCAGGAATGATGAACTGCAGGTGGGACACAGATTTGAGTCATGTTTTATCTCTCTGTAGATAAGAAACTGCCTTATTTCAGTGTTTAGGGGCAATGCAATAACCCAGGCAGGCATCAGCTCCTAACTGAGCCCAGCTGCCAGCAGAGGTCAGGATTGAAACTGGCACCAGAAAATGTTAAGGAGGGATTTCCCTGAGGTTTCCATGCAAGCTGCTGTCAGTGGGGAACTGAAATTTTTGCCGGAGTTCAATACAACAGTTGGTTTCCCACGTGTGGAAAATCTGCCCTGGTTGGAGAGAGCTGACCTATTCCCTGATATTTTTAATCAGTACACAACTTCCATCAGTAATTTAGGGCAGCCAGACTTGGTTGAGAACCACAGATTTGGGGTTGAAAAGTAATGCTCCAGTAAATTCACAGCAAACAGATGCAAATGAACTTTTCTCAGGTTAAAGAGGTTGGTAAATGAAATTTCACTGGGCCACAGCACACAAATTAAAGCACTGCCCAGCATGAAGTCCAAATGAAGTCCCACTTGAGGGGTGCTAACTTTGACCTTCACCTGGCCTGGCTATTTCAGTTCTTAGGACATTCACTTCCAGAGCAATTTTCCATGTAACACAAAGCAACAGAATCAAGCGAAACAGTATTTCCAAATACCCAATCAACTAAATCATTGTCCTGTGTGTCAGCTTCTCCTTTGATACTAAAATATGATGGTAATTCATCCTAAGACCAAGGCTTTGGAAAACTGTAACATGGATCCCCTGGAGAGACATTAAGATGGCCAGAGAAGAAGAGAGAGAAGTTACAAAATCCCTGACACTGTGATTTAGCAAAATGTGTATTTCTTTGAAAGCATTTTTCAGTCTCTTTTGCCAGCACTCAGCCTCTGCCTGGATGTATCAGATCAGGAGGATGCTCACTCATGTCCCTCCTCCACCATCTGCAGACTAAATCCATGATTCCCAAATTTTCTTCTTGTTCCATCATCCACTTGCACATGAGAGTGTTGGAAACCCCTGTAACTACCTATCCTCAAACCCTGTTCAAAATGAGATTTACAAGATCTGGAAAAATAAAATTTAAGTCCAATGGATGGGAATTATCACAAATGGCTCATAAGTGGGCCTTTAGGTGCTGCCATAATAAAACTGTTGGAAAAGGGAGTGGTTATCAGGAGAGGTTGGAATCATGGCAGGTCTGATACCAAGGGCAATCATTTATCTGCTCCTTCTGTTGGCAAGAGTCTGGGGAGAGGAAAGAAAACTTTCCCAAGGTTGTTCCATCAGCCTGTGTAATTCACCTCCCAAAGGAAGCAGAGGTGCCAGCCTTATCTTTAAGAATATTTAGAATTAGAGGAGATAAAGTGCTGGGAGATGGCCTTCAGAAAACATTTGCTGGTTCTCCACATGGAACAATCTCTGAGAGCTCCAGCTGCCACATTTGGGAATTCTCTGATGTCCTGCTGAGTGGCCAAGCAGGGCCTGCCTTGATGTACAGGACCTTTCCCTTTCCAAACTTCTTTGTTCTCCCTCAAAGGCAGAGTGGATATCTCAGCTCTGGACTCTGAAGTGTCCCCAAAGCACACCTCAGAGAGGACTGGGGATGTTTTCCAAGAAAGGCAAGAGCTGACAGAGGAATTTGGGTGAGGTTCTGCTGAATGACAAGAGGGTGGATTGCAAACAACCTCTGACCGTGCTCCGGGGCTAAACCCGACTTGCCATCAAGGAACATGAGTGCCCAGGGAACACCAGATAATTATGGGAAAGCTGCTCAGAGAGATCCCAGCTTTCCTCAGGCCACATTCCCTGAGGTTTCCTGCTTGGAGCCTTGCTGGTGTGAGTCCAGCAGTGATCTCTGCTCCCTGGACATGCTGTGTCCCATAGGGAGCACTACACAAACCGTGGTGGAACCCAGGCAATCCCCATTCTCTGGCCTTTATTCCTCCTCTCCATCTCTTTCCTCATCCCCAGCCCTCTTTTCTAAGAAAAAAATGAGCCTGCATGGAAAGGCTTCTTTGTAAAGAACATCTGTGTCCTCCTGTGTGATGAATCACTGACCTGCAGAAGGAGCAGGCCAGGGGAAGGCCACGAGAGGCATGGAGCTGAAATCAGAGCAGGGAAGGTGGATGGGCAGGGTGAAGCAGAACAAAAGCCCACCCCTGTTAGCATTGTTGGACCATTTCTCCTTGAGCTATAAATCCAGAAGCAAATGAGCCAGAGCCTCCTGAGGTCAAGTCAATTGATGTGCCACACTAAACAGAGATGGATTTGAACAAATACAGGGGCTGGACGTGTCAGGAACATGTGAATGCTCAGTGTCAGTAAAATCTGCTCAGTGGGTAATTGCTTTGTTTTCTTAGTTTCTGAGCTCTACCCATTAAGAAGCAATGGGCTGAAGCTGACTTTGGACTTGACACCGGAATCTGTTTTCGATCAGCTCCGTGTTCCACTTCTGTCGGCTTTGTGTGCCTGTCTCAGGAGGTTTTCCCTTTTTTTCTGGTTTGTTTTGAAGGATAGCAGGTTGCTATTTTGGGAGACAAGATAAAAGCTGTTTGCTGAGATAGGGAGAGGGAACCTAACCATCTCCTTAAAACCAAGCCCGGTTTCAGTTACATTTCCACAGCCCCAGGCGAGTTTTTGTTACCCTGTGCCTGCAGCCTCCCTGGCCAGTTTGGCCTAACTAGGTCTGGTTTCCTCACTGCTTTGCATTAAGCTGGAAAGTACCAATAGGGCTGAGGGAACTGGCTGCAAATCATTTGGTGAAATCCTTCTTAATGACAAACTCCATCAGGCCGTGGAGCAGGGCTTCAATCACTTCCTCAGCCTCCACCACACTCTTACCCTGACGTGACCCCAACTTCTCCCCTGTTTGTGAGGCTTCTCCACAGCTGTGACATAATGTTTTTGATGGCAGGCTTTGGAGGAATTCTGCTAGTGGCAAAGCAGGAATCTGCTTCGAATTAGCCCTGCACATATTTATCAAGTCTGCATAGCATGGCTGCCTGTTGACAAAAATCCCTTCTCCTGTCCCCCGCAGGTTCCCACATGAGCTCACTTGACCCACAAAGGTTTGGAGCTGAAGCAGTTTTTGGTGTCTGGGGGCAGCCCAGAGAAGGGGCAGCAGGTGGATGATAGTCCAGGTGTGATGCCCAGAGCCAGGCTGTGTTTTTAGCGCCAGATCCTGCTTTTGGGTGGATTTGGGGGTGCCCAGGACTCCTCTGCTGTGCCTGGAGCCATTCCCTCTCTATCAGGTTAGTTGAGTTGCAGCACATCAGTTCCTCATCTGGAAAAACTGTGGCCCAGAGAAGGAGGTTGCAGAGTGACCTGGAAACAGCAGATTTGCTTTGTGGGATCCTGATTTTAAAGGTGCTTTACTGCAGCTGCTTCCAAGAAAAGCAAACACTGCCAGGTACCGGGAGAAGCCCCGGGTCACATTAAAGCCACCTACGCCGCTCGGCCAAAGCTGGGCAGGAAATTCTTCTCTCTTCATGTCTAAATATTTAAGGCCTATTTATTTATTTTAATTCCTCTTGTGCATAGGGATAAAAACACAAATCCTTCAAAGGTTTTTCTTATTATGGAAAGCAGCAACAGAAAAAGACTCATCTAAAAATAGCCGGATATTTAGGGCAGCCCCCGGTAGTGGGAGACAGATCCAGGGCCCAGATTCCACCAAGGAACGTGGTATTTCCAGCATCCTACACTTCCATCCCAACAACAAGGTCATGGCATCATTGGGATGGGACAGGAAACACCATCCTGGCTGGAGAAGCTTTCCTGGAAAACTGCTTCTAATCCAGCCACTTTCCATGCAGGATTTTGCCACACTATAATTTCCTAATGAAAGTTTTTTTTTTTTCTTATGAAACCCCAAACTGGTTCTGTTTTTAATATTGATTTCAGAGCAGAAACAACCACGCCACTGTTTGCTTTTCCTAAAAATCTCACCTCTTCATCCCAAAAGTTTCTTGCAGTTCTTATAGACAGACAAAAATGTGCAGTTGCCCTTTAAACATTAAAATTCATTTGGGTGCTGGGTAGTTAACGAAATCAACAAATATGACTCTAAAAATAATTAAAATATGACTCTATTAAATATGACTCTAAAAGTAATTAAATGAGGAGGTTTTGGATCTCTGTCCTGCCTGTCTCTTGCAGAGGATCCAAAGCCCTGGTAAGAAATACAGAACTATATGGAAATGACTAAGAAAAAAGAGAATGATGAAAGTTCAGTGAGCACTGAATGAAAGCAAAATGAAAACTGGATGTCACCAAGAAAGAAAAATGTCACTATTTGAATTCAGGAGGAGAAAAGCACCAAGGTGGGAGATGAAAGAATAATGCAAATCCATGCAAGCAATTAAATTAAAAAGGTTCCTTCCATCCTGATTCCACACATACAGCCTTGATTTGCTGCACTAAGAATTCAGAGAACTAATCCCAGAAATGAAATCCAGATCTGAGACCCTGCAGAATAAACAAACAGCTTATCAAGCTAGAGCCAGCCTTTGCTGGGGTTCCTCTTTCAGAGTTCTGCTCCCTCTTGTCTTGTTTAATCACTAATAATTTTGGTGCTGCACATGAATTTTGGCCTGACAGAGGTGAACTGTGGCTCTGAGGGGTTTCTGCATGTGCTGAAGGAAACCAACAGGTACCTGCTGCCCCTTGCTGAGCACGGGGGTGTTTGTGAGGTGTGGCAGGGCAGGAGGGGGAGGAACACCCTCTGCAGGCAGACAGAATTGCTAGAAAAGCACATAAAAATGGGTTTGAATTTTCCCTGGATGCACCAGGAGGTTACGGAGGTGCCTGGATTTTCATGGCCAGGCCAGGCCAAGCCCAGTCACTGGCACAGCCAACAACAAGCAACACTTGGAGTGAAAGGAACAACTCTTGGGATCCAGCTGGAAAGGGAGGCTCAGCATTTTGTTGCACTCTTAAGCTATCAAAATGTTTATATCAATTGAAAACAGGCTTTTGGGGGAGAGTAAAAAAACAGGGATGAATTTTCAGGCTGAAACCTCTGCTGCCAAATTGTAAAACCCTTGGCTGGAAGGTCTCAGGGTAGAAAGGAGTGTGCAGCATTAACTGCATAGCAGTGGTTCAAACAGGAGCCATCGGAATAAAGAGAGCCTTCAGGAAAATTGTGAGGCATTTCTTTTGGGCTCTAGAGCAAGGCCAAAGCATGGGAGCAGCTTTGGGGGGAGAAAAACACTGCTGGAGAGTAAAAAGAGCTGTAGATCAAGCCCCAGTCCTGCAAAGCTTGTTCACAGGAGCTGCTGTGCTGATGTGAACATCTGTGCAGTGGCAAGAGCCCTCTGAAGCCAGGCAGAGGCAGCAGGAAGAGATCCTGGCGTGGGGCAATGGCTCTGAAACTAAGGGAGGTTTCCCTCACAATGGCCCTGAAATTAAGGGACGCTTTCCCCTGCAAGCTTACTCTGTGGTGGCACTGAAATGAAGGGATGTTTCCCCACAATGGCACTGAAGTTAAAGAACAATTTTCCCTGTGATGAAACAGAAACTCCCGTGCTCACATCACCATGGGAGGAAGGACAGTAGATCACTTTTTGTGTTTTTAACTTAGTTGAGTTATTTTAACACCACGAGTCCCTAAGCTCAGTATTGGACCTGTTTAGCTTTTTATAAATCTTTCTAGAAAGATTTAATATATAAATCTTTCTAGAAAGGGTTCTGTTTGTTCATTTTTCAGTGTTGTTTGTTTGGCCTTTAGCAATCAAATACAGTTTATCTGATGAGATTTAAGGGATTGTACCAGGATATCAGAAAAGCAGGAGTCTGTAGTGATCCTGAAGTGTGAGTGCCCCACACCCTGAGGCAGAAGTGCCAATATTTGGGTGCAATTCCAGCCTGATTCCCATCATTTCACTCCTGAGCAATTCCAGTCTGATTCCCATAATTTCACTCCTGATCAAGGGCAGATTTTCCCGTTCTTCCCAGACTCCCACAGCAGTGACAATCCTGAGTTAACAATGCTGAGCATGACCTGTTTGCTGTTTGGAAATGAGTAATTCTCTGTGTGATTCATCTCTTGTTGTCTTTGTTGCTCCTCAGAGCAGCCATAGAGGAATTTTAGCTGTGGTATTTTATTCCTGCAGCCAACAGGGCAACTTTCTCTTTTCCCTGGTTTCCAGAAAAATGTAGGTGGTTGGTAAGGAGGCACAGAGAAAGAAGGAAAATTTGGCATTTTTCCTTGGAATTCTGAACTTGATTAGAGCCTTCCTTGTGTTCTGTAGGGACTTCAACCGCTTGACACAATCTCTTATGTCAGTGAGGTGCAGTGGGGGCAGAACACAGCCACGATCTCAACCTCTCCAGCCCTCCCCTGGGGTTTTATTCACCAGTGGAACCAGATCCTCACAGCACATCCAAACTGGACCTTGAGCTGGAAGCAGCAGTTCGAGCTCATTGGCATTCCCATGTTCCAGGTGGGATTCTCCAGCCTGATCATGTGCCTCCCTGTTCTGACATGAGGTCTCATTGTAATTAAAAAAAAAAAAAAAATTCAGATATCTACACTCAAGCAGAAGGCAATGAAAAGCTCATGTAGGAACCTGCCATTTGCAAACTCCTGCAAAATGCTAATTTATCTGTTCCACTGCTGATTGAATGTTTATTGTTGAAGACGTGAATCCTGAGGATTTGGAGAGCTGTAATGTGCAAATCTTTCTCTTTCTCATTAAGCCTGGCTGTAGCTGGGAGGTTTGGGATCTGCAGGCTCTGCTGACCCTCCAGGATAGCCACAGGAATAGGGAGGAAAGGAAATCCAAATACAAAATCAGCTTGGTGTTCTTGTCTCCCTCACCAAGTGAGTGATGTACCTCTCCCTCCATCTTCACCCACCTCAGGACACTTTGGTGAGCCCTCCATGCAAAGGATAATCCCAAATTGAAGTTTTTCAACTTAAAATGAGAACAGGATAAAATCTGCAACTTCAGCTTTTCTGTTTTCTTACAAAAGCGCTCACCCACTCCTGGGCACAAGACAGAAAGGTGCCTCCAGTTGCAGAATCCTGATTGCCTCATTTGGGTTCAGATCCTGGTGAGGCTCCTCGAGGAGCTCACAGCTGTGGGATCCTGCCCCACTGCCCTCTCTGATCCCACTCCAGCCCAGGACAAGCACCCAGTGGCCCACAGAGTTCACTGGGAGCTTTCAGAGAAGGCAGGAGGATCCAGAGTCATCCCAAACCAAACCCATTTCCCCACAGATTCCACCTATCTCCCGCACACCCAGGTGCTGAGATTTGGGGCCACTCCTTGCAGTTAAATCTATTTTGCTGTGCCATGAGTTGTTCTTCCCAAAGCAGAGCCCAGCTGGCAGCACCTCAAACCCCTGGGAAGTTTTTGGGGACAAAGCTTGGAGCAGGTGGATTCCCCCCCAGCCATTCCCAGGGATTCATTGTGCACATTCACCCAGCCCCTCTTTCTTCTCCTAAAGCGCTTTCATCTCTCCTGGTTTTAAAGAAAGCAGAGGTGGCCCCACCCTGCTGTACAACTGCAGGGCTATTTACCACTTGGAGAGGAAATCCCATGTCACAACCCCTTGGAGCACAAGGAATAATGTCCGGAATTCCTTTATCTGTGACCAGGCCTGCCTCACAGGCTCTTTCCTGTCACTTAAGTGTACACAAATATATTCTTTTCTTTTGTCAAGGCAAAGGGCCCAGATTTTAATGATGGTTTATTAAAAAAGAAAAGGCTTGGCAAGACTCAAGAACAAACGTTCTGTGACTTTGGGACCTTTTGTTCTTCAAGGTGAAAAGTGCCTATAAAGAATAAGGAAAATTGAGTCACTGGTCCTTGCCCTCCATAGTAAATTTGACCTCCACTGTTTTTACAGTGCCTAAAGTTGGTGTCCCGGGCTAATCAGGGAAGTTAAAGTGATAAGCCTCTCTCCAGGGCTGCTCTGCAAGGGGGTATTTTCTGAAGTGATCAAAATGACCCTTTGAGCACTGCAGATTTGTAGCCTCAGCTCCAAGGTTTCTGTCCATGCCTTCGTGCCAAACTCTGCCTGGCTGAAGGTTGTGCTTGTCCATTTAGCAGAGCTGGACACAATCCTGGGCAGGGCTCCTTGGCTGAGGGGACGGGAAGGAGTGGGATGCAGCACGTGCTGAAATGTCTCCCTGCACATGGATCCAGCCATTCCCTGCACCTGCCAGGCTCACACTTTGCAAAAGAGGATCAGAGACTCCCAGGAATGGCTGAGCCATCCTCCAGAGCACCTCTGTGCTGGCAGGACCAGCTGCAATCCTGCAGGGATACCTGCCAGCATCCCAGGCACTGCTGGGGCCATTCCCTCCTTCCACAGAGCAGTGCAGGGACCAGCTCCAGGCCAGAGGGGAGGGAAATCTCCAGCAGGAAACCCCTGGGAGCAAGGAAGTTGCAGCAGGAATATTGGCACCAGCGTTCTGAGGGAGGCGGGGGAAGCAGGCAAGGGGAGGAATCTTTCCAGGAAAAGAACATTTGCATCAGATACTTCCAGAAATAAAATATCAGAGAAATGTTCTGAATACTGGCAGCGCTGCCCTGCTTTGCCCCATCATCACTCTTTCCATCACTCATTTAAATCCTTCTCAAAGAAATGGTGATCCTTCAGTCTGGAGCCCCTTGTGCAATAAGGAGTGCAAGTGCCAATGGGGACCACAGAGCAGCCCCAGGTAATCCCTGGCACCTTCCTGGCACTGCTGGTGATGGTAGGAAGCTGCAGCCTTGTTTCAGGACAAATAACTCAGCAGCTGGAGCTTGCTGGCTCTTTATTTATATTCCTCCAGCACACAGGCAGTGCCAGATGTGCCGTCCCTGATTCATGTGCATTGTGTTTGATATCTCCCATCAGAACCAACCTTGGGCTGCATTCAGCAGCAAAACTGGTTTTAGCAGAGATAAATATTTGGGCAAGTCCGTGATTGGCAAGAACCTGTGCCTCCCTCAGCATCCTCCCCAGCTGAAGTGCAGGCAGCAGCTCGGAGCAGGCACAGATGTTTTCTGCACGGGAGGAACGTCCTGTGCTCTCACTGAGCTGCTGCCACTGAGACAAATCTCCGAGGAGGGGGATTTTGGCAAGAGGGGACCTTGCAGGGGCCGAGAGCTGAGCGTTCACCCAGGGATGTGTCTGTGTGCTGGAGCACAGCAGGAATTACAGCTGCTCTTACCTGTGTGCTGTCAGTGCCTGTCCCCGGGGCACCAGGCAGGCACAGCAAACACCACCACCCACCCTGCCTGCAGGGGACAATGCCACTGCTCCCCAGCCTCCTGGCACGGGGGATGCTGTGGAACACGCTGCACTTGGAGGCCTGGCAGTTGTAAGTCTTGGTTTTCCTTTGCCCTCTGCCCTGTGGGGCACAAAGTGTGCGTGGAGCAAGAAGGACCCATGGTCTTGCAGGATGTGGAGAGGCTGGATCCATGGGGTTTTCCTTGCTTTTGGACAAGCTCACTCATTTCTTTCTCCACTTCTCGAGTGACCCACACTCCCTGACCAGACCCAGCAGGCCCCTGGGCTTTGCTGCAGGTGTCCTGGGCAGGGCTCTCTGTGCTGTGCTGGGATGTCCCCAGCCCCACAGCCCTGGCTGGCCTGTCCTGCCCGCCTGGACAAGGAGCTTTGCCAGGGCAGGGAGGATGGGCTGGCTCAGAAACCCTAATCCACCTGTGAGAACCCAATTCATGTAAATCAAGGTGAATTAGTCCCTTCCATTTCCCTGTCCTGTCACCTTGCAGTTGTGGCAGTGATTTAAGGCCACTTTAGTCAGAACTTGGGCTTTTTTTTCTCCAGCTTTATTTGCCTGACCTTGATGTTCCAGTCTGCTGCAAGGAGGAGATGAAGCCATGTGTGACAAACCATCCAGGCTGATGTTTGCTGGGATGGATCACAGATTTTCCTGCCCTGTGTCAAAGGGATCCCAGCAGGGACAATGCCAGCGCTGTCCCAGAAGGAGACACCCCTCCTGTGCAGACATTTCCCTGCAAATTGCCATAAATCCACTGTGCTTTAAAGAGCTGGGACTGCTGTGCCACACAAGGAGTTCTCAGTGTCACCAGCCCCGTGGCTCTGACAGCACAATCCTGATTTTGGGTGCACATCCCACAGGGAGTTCACAACCTGACAGTGCTGAGATCACTCCTAAAGGCAGGCAAGCATCACAAACTCAGCCCCAAACCCCCAAATTCAAGGCAGGGGGGTCAGAAACACCTCCCTGTTTTGTATTCTGCCTGATATCTGCTTTTGAACCAGGTCACGAGAGATTGTTATTCCCATCAGAGTGTTGCTGTGTTGAAACATGGAATTTTTCAGGAATTTTTCATTAACATTGGCTCTGGCAGATAAAATACTGGCCATGCCAAAGACAACATGCTTGGGAATATGCTTCTTGTGAGCACAAAGATACTGTCCCTCAGCACTGCAGCCCACCCAGCACATGGATTGCTCAGGGACAAGGAGAATATCAGCCATGGAAGCTGATAATGCCCAGGAATTTTGCTTTTCTTATGAATTTTCAGCTTCATTAAAAGGCCAGAGTGGCATATTCTAGTGAACACTCATTTTTGGTGCTCCCTTTTCAGTGAGAGAAATTGCTTGGTAGGAAATGAAGCAGTTGCAATTCTATCAATGGATGCACAGATCAACTTTGTGACTCTCCATTAATTTGATCACTTTCACATGGAAAGAGAAAAGAGAATATTGGTCATGTATAAGCAAAGCAGTGTCTTAAAGAGTGCTGAGGATTCAGGAGCTTTGCTGGGCTGGTTTCACAAACTTTTCTACAGGATGGTGAGGAGTTCCTGATACCCATCATGGATAAACCCATCCATCCCTGGCCTGCCCCTAAGCCCAGTCCTGACCCTGCACAAAGCCCAGCTCCAGCACTGACCCCTCCTGGCCTCCCTTTGTCCTCTCCTCCCAAGATTTTCCAGACCTGCTGGACACAGAAATGTATTCTTAAAATAAATACCAGAAGTTCTGCTGCTTGGGAAAAACAAAGCACTTTCCAAGGAGGGACAATGTCTCTTTTTTTCTTTCATCCCACCCTTCCTCATGACAAAATATTAACAAATATTAATATAAGCACTAAGGCTTTGATACTGAGCTTTGAGAAGATGGTGTAAATGGGTGTCTTGTTTGTATCTGTGTGTTATTCATCTTTTGTTTTCTTCATGGCTGTGCCCACCCTCTGAGGGTGTAAATCCAAGGGGCTGGGCCCAAAAATGAGCTGGTACTTAAGGTACTCAAGCCTTAGCTGTAGTTTAGTTTGGGTAGGTGCAGTTTTTGTAGGGAAACATCCATGGCTGAGAGAGGACAGTGTCAAAATGGCAGCACTAATAATTACAATAATAATCATAACAATAATAATAATAATAAAAACAGACTGCAAAAGCAAGGAGGAACTCAGGCTGAATTTTGAGTCCTGGCTGGATGCTGCTTAGCTACAATTTCCTGCTTCTCCCCAAAAATGTGCAGATTCCAGAACAAGTGAGCTCCTAGAAGGGGGATTTCTCCTTTGGATTCTCAAGTCCAATAACCCAATATTCCCTTGAGCAGTCTGATGCCTGTAATCACCTTGCTTCTACTGCTGAAAGCAGCAAGGTGCTGTTTGAGGGCTCCAAGGAGGAGGGGAAACTCCTCCTGAGCTCCTGACAAGCCCAGGTGGCACTCCAGGCTCATTTAGCAGCTCTCCAAGAGGCACCTCCAGCGTGGGGGAGATGAGAACAAGCCCTCAGCTGCAATCCTCTCACTGTAAGAGCCTCTCAGGGGGGGAATCCATCAGATCAGGGCTGGAAATTAGCTTTGCAAATCCCTCTGTGCCAGAATGAAAACCAAAAGGCTTCTTGGGATGTGGTTGCAGCTGGAGAGCCTCTGCACCAGTGCAGGTGTGGGTGTGGATGCCATGGATATTTCACCATTCAAGGAGGCTGAGGGAGGTTCCACAGTAGGAGAAATTCCAGAAAAAAATGCAGCCTTGCAAGCCCTGAGCATCCCTGCCAGGTATTTCTGCCAGCTCAAGCCAAGCCCAGCACAGCCCCCAGTCCTGATCCTCACAACCTGAAATTCCTCCCTGTCCTTGCATCTCCAGGTGGGTTTTTTTCGGCTGGTGGGAGTGAAAGATGAAGCAAATCTCCTGATTTGCAGCTCCTGAGCTGCTTTTTCTCCTCCAAACATTGATTGCTGCATCCCTCCAGGGAGGAAGGGAAGGACCAACCTCCCTGATTTCCAGCAGAGCAGAGGCACAAAGGCAGGAAAAACCTGTGCTGCAGGGAGGAATGCAAAGCCAAAATGCACTGCAGCCTGAGGGGGCACCTGCAAGCTTCAGTGCAGGGTGGGAGCAAAGCACCCACACTGAGCAGTGCAGGAGCAGGGCTGGAATCACCCCAGCCTGCTCCTTCCAGAGATTCTGGGTGTTCCTCCATGCCACCCTGCTGCAGCCCCTGAGCTGGAGTCAGTGCTGCCCCTGGGGTCTTTGTCAGAGGGCAGGGACAGAGCTGGGTCCCTTCAGCCTCACCTGAGCTCCCTGCTTTGGAGCACGACCCCAGGCCAGCAGAGCCAAACCCCACAGACCTGGCCTGCTCCCTCTTCTCCCAGTGCTCCCAGTCCAGAGCATCACTCAGTGCTCCATCACATCTGCCCAAAGCATTTCTATATCAGGCCTCTGCCTCTCTCTTCAAGAAGAGTTTGGACAAAGCTCTCAGGCACAGGCTGGGATTGGTGTCCTGTGCAGGGACAGGAGCTGGACTGGATGATCCCTGTGGGTCCCTTCCAACCCAGGATATTCTGTGGTTCTCTGACTCTGTGGTTCTGTGATTCTGTGACTCTGATTCTGTGACTCTGTGACTCTGCAGTTCTGTGGTTCTGTTATTCTGTGGTTTTGTGGTTAATAGGGGCTGCCTGTCACCCAGAATGTCTAATGAGGCAGCAGTTCAAGGCAGAGGAAGACATCAAACCAATTGATGCCTGAATTTGTGCTCCTGAGAATGTGGAGGAAATGCAGCCCAAATGAGCTGTACAAGCACAGAAAGTTAATGTATGCTCGTTTGTATATCTGCCCATTGTCCAGGGGAACTCTCCACTTCCTCTGGGGATCAATAATGAATAGACCTATAAGGGAATGTTGTGGTGGCAGCAATTTCTCTTTTCCTACCATTTAACTCAGAACAATATGCAACCAAAACAACAAGGCAGCCTTTCAAAGGCTGGCAGTACAATGCACCCTATAGGACACCAACCATTAAACTGAAGAGCACGAGGGAGACCTTTGCCCTATGGATGCTGAGAATTCCTCTCAGTTCCTTTATCCTGAGAATTCCTTTATCATCTCCAGTGCAGAAGATCAGAGTTGGAGACACTCTCCTTACATCCCACCACGCCCAAGTGTCACTACCCTGCTTTCACTACCAGCAGATGGCGAGGCCAGAGCTGAGATAAGCAAAAGAATTTAAAACAGGAAAGATGACTGAACTGGGCTGCTCTGGGCTCTCCTCTCTCTCTTTAAGTCTGGTTAGCTTAGCTCTAAATTGAAGGAGACTTCTGGTGACACCAGATGTATTGGTCAGCTTGGAATTAAAGAACCAGCAGCCCAAGAAAGGCTCTGCAAGGCTTTAGCCTCGTGATTGATTCAGGTGAAGTGATTATCCTGAACCACAGCAGTGACGGCATGGATGATGTATCAATATTATCTATCACTGCTATTCCAGGGATGCAAAATGAAAAAGTTTGCACTCTATCAGAAACATCCCAGAGCCACTGGACAAAGGCTTTGGTGCTTCCCTCATACAGAGTGTGCAGTGCTGGACCCTGGATTACAGATCATTCTTGGCACAGGTAGGCAGAGAGGGAGAAACTCAAAGTGGCACTGCTCAGTGCCAGAGCACAAATGCAGGTAGTATTTCAAAGCCTACATTAATTTCAAAGTACAAAGATACTGTGCAGTGGAAGGGCAAATGGCCTTGAACAGCAGCTGTGCCAGCAATCCTCCATGGAAATCAAAACCAGCTCAGCCTTAGCTTCTCCACTAATCTCACTTTGAGCACAGAATTTTCATCTCTACTGCCCTGATTTTCTCCTGAGTGCTGGACAGATCTGGCAAATGAAATGTGAGATTTATACCCAGACAAAACTCCTGTCCCCTTCTTTTGTCCTTCTGCCAGAAATCCACCAGAAAGCCAAAAATTCTGTCCTGGAGAATGTTAAAACAAATTTGGCACATATTCCTGGGATGGGAGAAAGGAAACCTTTCTCTAGGGAGCATCAGCCCGTGCTTGCAGACCTGTGGGATGTCGTGGTGCCTGTCTGGGGAGCCTGCCCTGGCTGATATTGTACACCAGCTCTGACACCCACACAGAACATTAGGAAATAAGGCTGGTAGTTTATTTTTAATAGCAATATAGCCACCATAGTTATGCACAAAGTTCAAGAGAGAGCAAATTCAGTAACCAGAAGAAGGCTTCAGGACTTCATGACTTATCAAATTAAATTAATAATGGCATTCCACCAAGTGGGTCTGAGTATTACTTTTCAAATACAAAGTGGACAACAATTAAAAAGGCAAAATGGCTGATTTATACGAGAGATCAGAATAGATAGAACAGATCAAAACAATCCCATAGGATAATAAGGAGAAATCAGCCTTGTGAGCAATGGCAGAATCCCTGATGGGAACTGTTGGAGCTGGATGAGGGAACCTTTGACAAGCCCTGCTCAGCAGTCTCCTGTTTTCCTGAATTCCCCTTCCCAGGGAGTCCCTCCATCCCAGGAATTGTCCCATGCTGGGTCTTTGATTTCACCCTGCACTTCTCTCATCAGAGCAGGGCTGCTCCTGCCCAAACTGACCCAGAGAACTGAGCTCATGTCTGCTCGGGAAAGCCAGGAGAAAACATTCCAAGCGTGAGAACACCACAGCCATTCCAAGCCTGTAAATGCATCACTCTGCAGGCTTGGTTTATCTCCTTGCTGATGGATCAGGGGATGAAGCAATAAAACTGTTCACAGAATCATCAGTGCCTTCGTGGTAACACCTGGTCTTGCTTTCCCAGAGAACCACGGTGCCAATATCCTTGGAAAAGTCCCCACTGGGTGGGATGAGCTGGGAGAAACTCCAAACGAGATGTGCCAAGGGCAGGGAGCTCCCAGGCTCTGCCCCAGGCAGTCCCTCCTGCCACACTCTGCTCCCTTCATGCTGACACAGGAATTTAGGGATGCATCACTCTCTCTGGGAATTCCTATTGAGCCAAACCCTTCTGCTCTGTCCTTAGTCAACAGAAAATCTGCCCAGACTAAAGGGAAGCTGTTTACAGCATGGGAGTCTCCAGGACCGAGCAGAAGAGGATCTGTGCAGCCAAAATAAATGTGAGGAATGGCAGGAAGGGTTCCTGGGCTGCCTCACACAACTTGGGGGTTGCTGCAGGCTCAGCCACACTCTGGCTTTCCTTCACCACTGGAAAAGAAGCAGGTTATTTTGCTTTCTCACAGTGAAGCAAATCAAGACTTTTCCAGAAAGATCAGTAAGATCTCTACCTTTATAAAACATGCAGAGAGGGAGCAGCATTCAGTCTGTCTTTTTTATTTCCCTCAGATTCCACCACAAAATGTGTAAATAGCCAGAAGAAAAAAAATGTTCTCAGCCATACAATGGACAATTCAAAGACAGGCTATTGTCTTCAGCCAAGCACAGCTTTAAACCTGTGTGAGTGAGAGGCAAAGCTTGCCCCGAGTGTGTAAACATGAAAATAACTCAGACATGATCCATTTCCAGAGAAAAAAATGTGGCAGGCCAAAAGGTTACCTGATTCTCTCTGCTTTACAGTGTGTAATAGCTTAAATTGTGTTTTAAAGGTCCTTAGGCTGACATCATTGTTTACATTGTCTTGAATCACTCTTTAATTGTAAGAAACCCCTTCCAAGCAGCCGAGCTTGGCGCTGCTGTGTCATGCAGAGAGAGCTGACACCACTGCCTTGCCTTGTCCACATCCAGAAGGAGCTGGGAAAAGAGATCTTGTCTCCAAAAGAAGGTGGGAAAAGAGATCTTGTCTCCAAAAGAAGGTGGGAAAAGAGATCTTGCCTCAGAAAGAGCTGGGGAAAGCATTTCTCCCCACACCTGTGTTCTGCATTATTCTTTCTCCTGATACGCGTCCTGGGTTAGGAAGCAAAGCAGTGGAAGCTCCTGAAATCCTTTCCCTTCTCTCTGTAAATCATTATTAACCGAGGAGTGAAGCAGCAGTGGGTACCCTCCCCAAGGGGAGGGGGATGTCCCTCCCAGTGACCCAGTGGGGCACCTGTGGGATTCATTTTTCTGCAAGGAAAGGCAGAGAGAACTTGAGTTTTGCAGCAGAAACTCCCCAGAGCTTTATTCCCTCCTTCCAGCACCTCCCTGCTCTGAAGGACAAACTCTTCCAAGGCTTTTCCTCTCCTGGAAGCAGGAATGCCCACACCAAGGGCTTCCAAGTGCTGCTGTGGGGATGTGTGTGCTGGCTCCTGCAGGAGCTGCTCCTGGCAGCTGCATCACTGAGCAAAGAAGCAGAGGGGAAAATCACATTTTACAGCTCTTGGGGGACACTCTGTAGGAGGTGTCTGCACATTAAAGGTCTGAAACGCTGACCCTTGCACAGCTCAGCCCAAAAATCAGGGAAATGCAGGCTCAGGGGCAGCTTTCAGGATGATCCCTGTTGCTACAGAGCCCTGTTCAGTAGCTGTGAGGGAGCTGAGGAGAAAATTCTGGGCAGCCCCACATCCCATCCCCACTGCAGCTTCTGGGCACTGGGAGGAAATTGCTTTGACTCTTGAAGGAGTTTATTCAGCCCTGATTTCAGTTAATGAGCTCTGCATGAAGAGCAAACAGGATGAACAGCTCACAGCTCAGCTGTTTCTGTGTGTGTGTTTGTGGGGATCCCTTGTCAGGGTTTTTTTTTCCCATTTTCCTCACGGCTGCAGGGGAATGGCCACAGCAGCCCCGAGGTGCTTGGAGCCTTTCCTGCAATCTGACCCCGGTGTATCCGTGAGGAAGAATTCCAGGTGAGCAATTTCTGGGCTGTGGGCTCTAAGGAAGCAAAGAGTTTGGCTGAGGTGGTTTGGATTGGTGGCGATTTTGTAAAAATGGAACAGGTAATGACAGGGTCAGGCTTCCTTGACCCTCAAATCAAGAACAATCCCAGCAGGGCTGAAAGCTCCCCTCTCCACTTCCTTGGCAATCACGTTCCCACAGTTCAGAAAAACACAGGAAGATCTAAGGAAACCTATGTGGAAATGAAGAAGACAAAGGCAAGTGATCTGAAAATAGAAGGCTGGTCCATATATTTCCTTTACATTCTGGGCCTCAGTTTGGGTTTTGGCTGAATTTTGAAACTTTGAGGGCCACGTGCTTTTGCCATTCCCTGCAGGGCACAAAGGAAAAGTGACTTTTCAGACTTCCATCATTTGCAGGGTTAGATGAGGTTCTTTCCTTCTTGCTCAGTCAAAGACTCAGTGCTAAAATTTCCTGCTTAGAGCCAAAACAAAAACCCTGGTCACACACACCCCATATATGAGATGTGACCCCTCCTGCTTTTCCAGATACTGGGGGGACTTGCAAAAATTATTTCTTGTAAAAATTCAGTGCAGCAGTGGAACACAAAGAGCTGGCAGAAAATGAGAGATTCAGCTGCTGGTCTCAAGCAGTCCCACTTTGGCTTTTTTAAAAAAATCTCTGCACCAGAAAGAATTATAAAAGCAAAATTCATTTTGGGACAGAGAAGAGAGACTGTGCAAACCCCTGGTGTGGAAGGGCTGGGAAATTCCTCTTGGCTTCTCCTAATGTAAAAATTCAAGGAATCCTGAGCCCTGAGGGGTGTTTAGGAGACATCCAGGAAAGGGGGGAGAGCAGGAGAGGGAAGTAGGATGTAGTGGGGACAAAAAGTATGTGCTGCAAAGTCAGACTAATCCAAGGGCTTGAGGACAGGGTATTGCAGTGACTCATGAAGATGTCCATGGACTCACTCACTCTCCATCATAAAATAGTTCCCAGCTTGCTCCCTGCCCATCAGAGAGCAAAGCTGTGTTTCACTCTTGCTGAGGGACAGAAGTTAGCAGTGGCACAGGGCAGCAGCTCAGCTCCCTCCGTGTGCCAATCCCTGTCCCATTCCCACAGCCCGGCTGGGCAGGGAGCAATTCCCACAAAATGGGCACCCCTCATCACAGCCTCAGGAGATCAGGCTGCTCCTGATCCTTCCTCCTTCCCCACTCCTCAAGGAAGCAGCTCCTGGCTGAGCCTCTGAGCTCACAGCTGGTGCAGAAACCTTGGCCCCTGTGATTTGTGCTGATCCTGCCTTGCTCCTGACAATGCCAGCTCTGCTGCCGGGGTGCTGCTCCCTGGGGAGCCTCAAGCAGGCCCTTCTATTAAATGCCATTTCCAGATCAATACCTTGACTGGCGGATTTTGGCAGCTTCTACTCTTTTCTCTGTAGCCTTAATAAGAAAAATTAAAGGAGTGCCCAACGGGGAGCTCAGTTCTCTGTGACACACATTTTATCCAGCTTTTTTTGGGCAGCCAGCTGTCCTGGGGTTGTGACCAAGGACAGTTGGATGGGAATGTCCTGATGGGCACTCGGAGTCCTCGTGTCCTGCCAGCCATCGGAGCTGCTTTCTGAAGGAAAGCACCTGGACACATTTATTTCAATCCTAGCTGTTGTTTAGATACTCCAATATCCCTTAATTACTCCCACTCCTAATGGCCATTCCAGTGACATCAGGCTGGTTTGGAAAAAGGAAAGGTGGATCAGAGGAAGTGCCAAGTGAACATGTGAAGCTCAGTGGGGCTGAGGGTGCTCCTCGTGCTCTCTGAAAGTCCAACGCTGCCTCCTGGAAATCTCCTGTGTAGCTTTAAAAAGTGCAGGGGGTGCTGCTGCCCCCAAAACCCTCCTGCAATGAGAACTCAGAGCATCTCCCTTGTACCCCCTGTCCTTTTTCTGGTGACCAAGTGACCCTTCCTGCATCACACCTTGCAAATGTCTCTGGAAGGACCAGATGTGAATCATCCCTCATAGATACGAGACAGACGGGGTTTTCACCCTGCTCCAAACTGCACTGCTGACCTGGGAGACAAAGCTCCAGAAAAGCTCAGATCACCTTCCCCTGCCTGAGGAATCTCCTGTGGGGCTTGGAAACCTTTTGCTTGTGTGCATAAATTTCTTGACAACACAAATATTCTATTATTATTATTAATTACCATTAACTGATATAATAGCATATTATATATTATATATCACATATTATGTATATGATAGTTTATATATATTATATAATATATAACATATGTAATGTATTATATATTATATATTATATATTATATATTATATATTATATATTATAACATACAAATAATATAGATTTTAAATTATAAATTATATTTATTATATAGTATTAGACAAAAATTATATATTATATATGATATAATATTATCTATTTTAATATATATTATATATTGGCTATTATAATATACAATAAGATATATTATATATGATAATATCTATTATTATCTATTATCTATGTATATTATCTATTATATAATATTATTTATTATCTATTAGTATTACTATTCTGTTATTATTATTCCATTATATTATTACGAACATAAGTATTCAGCCCCATCTCAGATAATAATTCAAAGTGCAGTAGATTGATCTGTCATTTTTTACAAATAATTTGGCATAAAATGAACAATCCAGGGAATGTGTGAAAGGGCAGAAATGACCCAAATAAACCCCATTGCTCTCAGAGCAAACCAATGCCCACAGATAAATATTTTGTACAAGCTTTAAAGAAAATACTGCATGTTCTTACAGCAGAAACCTTCAACAAACAATCTGGTTGGTTTTCTCAGTGTTTTTTGGGTACAATACTGGTTTTTAGAAGTTCAGGGAGTATTCAGAAATACTTTACATTTTTTTCCTTGCCTTAAATGGCTGAATTGGTATAAAGAGATTTCCAGTTGGTTTTGAATGCGGCAGCTTCAGCAGGAGGCTCATATATCACCAGCCTAAAAAATGCTCCTCTGCTTTTTATAACATTTTCCCACAGTAAAGCAAATGTTTGGGAATAACACCAGTTAGGACACAGGTTTTTTGGGAAAACAACCCCTCGGTGCCTCTGCTCTGGCACAGCCACCCTCATCCTGCTGCACTCTGTGGCCATCCCGGCTGGAAAACCGGGAGGAATCCGAGCGCCTGAAGCGTTATCTCCTGATCCATGGTTTAATTTAAATCTCTGTGTTAGCAAGCTTCATTGCCCATCCAGTATAATCAACTTGTAGAAGACATTGCAACATTAAACAACAACAGAAAAATCAATTTCAAACGTGCTTTCATTTCAAAGCCATTGGGCAGGACCTGATTTTTATTCTTCAATCTTTAATACTTTCCAGTGTTAAATCACTGAAATGGCTGAGTTTATTCCAATACCCAAAAAGTGACTTGGACTGCTCAGATATGTCAGTGGGTAAAAGGTACTGAGCTTTCCACGCACAATTTCAGGTGTAAGAATTTCTTTGCAGATTGTTTTTGCAAGGGCTGGTTATGAACCATCCCACTCTGTACCTCAAACCTGTGCCAGCTGTTGGCATCTGCACCATCATTGCCACACCAGTGGTCATTTCTGAGCAGCAAGAAGTGCTCTGAGGAGTTGAGAAGAAGCCGAGCAATGAGCAAAAGGAAAATGGAAATTTAATGATACCCAGGGAACTAAATGGGGAAATTTAAAGATGTATGTAGAGCTGTATTTTAGAGGGAGGTGGGAAACCACTGGGATGATGCTGGTATGGTTTCTTCCCCCTGCTGAAAGCAACAAATCAGTCGGGAATTCTCCAAAGGAGACCTGGATAAAGGTAATGGCCCAAATTTCATCAGTTTCATTGCTGGAGATGAACTTGGAAGGAAAAGTGGCTGAGGAGTTGATACCTTGGTACTGAGCAGCTTTCACAGTGGCTGGACTTTCCTTCTCTCTGCCTTGCTGATGGAATTGTTTGGATTGGAATCAGAGTCAGCCTAGCTCCTCAGCACAGCCCTGCCTAACTTTGGCCACAGAGATCCCAGGGAAGGTTTAACTACAGCTGAGGGATAAATCCTGGCTTTGGGAGGTCGGGCAGAGCTTCACTGAGCTGCGGAGGAACTTTGGGGGTGAGGTGGTGAGGAGCTGACTCCCGAGTCATACCAGTGCCACCCCAAATCCTCGGCCCTCCTGGCCCTGTCTCCCTCTGGATTCCAGCCCAAGGAGGGCACCCAGAGGCTGTGCTGGTGTTTTGTCCCTTCCCAAAGATGAGCCGAGCTCCTGACACCCGCAGCGCTGCTCCAGGTGCCTCAGCAGCCTGCGCCTCCGGGCTCAGGATGCTCCTGCCTCCCTCCCTCTGGCACGGGATGCAGACTTTGCCTTCTCCTCGCCTCCTCTGTGCCTGGCACTGATGGCAGAAGGAATCTGGACCAAATTCCAAGGTCGTTTGGGCCGAAATGATTAGGAAAGGAACCTGGTGAGTAAGGACCTGAGCAGCCCTGAAATGTGGGCAGCATGTCCAGCCAGGATTTTCCCCCTGAACTCCCCGTGCTCCACTTCACCCTGGAGCCTCAGGAACACTTGGGCACACCACGTTTTCTCCCATCTCCCAATCCCTTGTTGTTATCCCTCTCTGATCCACCAAATTCTGTGGTGATTTATGCCTCTGAAATCCACACTGGATTTCAGGCAGCTTTTCCAGACTGTGCAGAGGTTAGAGCTCCCAACCACGCAGCTGGCTGCTGCTGCACGTGTCAGCCAGCTGGAGCACATCTCAGCAACCCTGCCAGGGCTGCTCCAGGTGCAGCCCAAGGTGTGGGCACTGCTGGCTGGCCTGGCACAGGACAGATTCCCTGGGGATGCCACGAATCCCGAGGATTCCTGCTGCAGGGGCTCCTTGCCACCTGCCAGGTTTGCTGCTTCAGCTTTTCTTGGAAAAGCTGGACAAGCCCTTTGGAGCACAACCTCAGGCTTAGTTATTTAATCTGCAGGTAACTGTGGGGAAGATGTGAAATTCCCCAGGGCTTGTGCCTGCCAATCTGCCCCTTTCTGCAGGAGGAATACATTAAATCCCTGAACGAATCCAAGAAAATCAAGGACAGTGATGCTTCACAGTGTTTCCAGAAGCTATTCACTTAACTATGAAAATATAATGGGCTGAAGAACAACAGCCTCGTGCTGTGCAATACATCCACTACCCAAAAAAATGAAAAAGTCCTTTTTTGTCAGAAGGAATTCCCCAATAAACAAGAGCCCATCTCCCTTACACAATTTGCACCGTCATGAACGAATAGCTCAGTAATCCAGCAAAATCCTCATGCTTAATGAGATAATGAAAAGTCATATGGCAGATGGAAAAGCTCTCCCAAATCTCATTAACCTGCCTCTTGGCTTTTCGTATAGCAGCAAAAATTTGGAATAAATCCGGTGGGACAGGGAGTTTGCTGCAGAGGAAAATGAGTTTTGGAGAGGAGGGGATCTAACCTGGCACCTGCACTGAAGAGGGGAAGGCAGTGCAGAAGCACCACGTGAACAAAAATTGAAATATCAAGGAATCAGGACTGGAATATCAGAGAGAATGCCTGTGATGTCTGTGCCCACAGGTCCAGCATGAGCCCCAGGACAGCAGGATAGCCCAGGTGCTCCCAGACAGCTCCTGCTTTTAAAGCCTCAAGTGATCAAATACAACCAGAAACCCTCCCACATCGAGGAGAAAAAAGCCACAAATTAGTGAACACTCACGCTATTTCTAATCAAGCGGCCAAACCTCGAGGGGGAACACCCATTAAAATCTGACCTTTATGTGCGACACCTTCAAGGAGGTTTAGTTTTTGCACCTCTGTTTCCAAAGACCAGTTTTAACGGAGGTGTGAACCCTGAGGCTTTGGGGACGGAGCGGTGGCACCTGTGCTGGCACCGGGGCTCTCGGGTGGGTGACAGCTCAGCGGGCCGCCGGAGGAGCACGAAAAGCGAGGAGAAACGCGAGAAAGCATCGCGGAGCGCTCTCCTGAGCCCCGGGCCAGCCACCCCGGGCACAGCCCGGCTCTTACCGTGCAGCAGCAGCAGCCCCTGGAGGGCACAGACGGCCAGGAGGGCGCTGGCCCGGGGCAGCATCCCGGGGCCGGTCCTGGAGCGTGTCCCGAGCCAGCCGAGCCCGCTGGAGAAGTTTTCCTTCCGCGGCGAGAACTTCGGGCAAGCCGCAGCGGGCAGGGAGGGGAAGGACGGGGCGCGCAGGAGTTCCCACTTGTTGATCCCAGTTAAATGGTTCTTTCCATTCACTGCTTCATCCCGGGATTGTGTTTGCCTTCCCTTCTTCCCGAGCTTCTCGGTTTTTTTCCTTCACCCCCTTGCCGCAATGACCGTATTCCTTTTCCCCCCCGTTTCTCCAATCCCTGGCGTGTCCGGGGGGAACCTTGCTCTGCCTCAGAAGCCTCCCCAGCCCTCCTGGCTGGCGCAGAGTCACTCAAGGCGTGAAAAAGCAAAGCAAAAACACCGGAAAAAAGTTTGGCAAAAACTTTCCTGCGCTCGCTGCTCGCGGCTGCTCGCACAGCGCGGAGTTTGGGGTAAGGTGGCAGAGCCGCACAGCCTCCTCCGAGATGGGCTTCTCCAGGGAGGTGCAGGTGCCGCGGAGACCGGCAGGAAGGACAGATCTCCAGCAGGACAGGAGCAGGGGGAGCTGCCCGGAGCCCACCTGGCTCTACCTGCCCGGGGGCACCTGCCCGGGGCGGGCAGCGGGCGGGCAGCGGGGCTGGGGCATGGCCGGAGCCCCTGGCTCTGCTCTCTGCTCTCCCCCTCCCCTCCGCCCGCCTCGCCTTTCGCAGGGAAGTTTGATGCGAGCCCGAGATTCTTTATAGGGACAGGAAAAAAAAAAAAAAAAAAAAAGGAGGAAGGAGAGACGTCACCAGCCGAGGCGAGGGGACTTCACTCTCTCTCTCCCTCCCTGTCATTTCACAGAGCTCCTGGGTTTCCTGTTGCTGCTGCCTGAGATGGGGCAAAGAAGTGAATTCCAGCTGCTTGCCGGCATTGCCCGTCCTGTAAAATTGTTCTTTCCGTTCACCGAGGTCGGGGGATCAGGTGGCACCACCTTCCCCCAGGGGCACAGAGGTGGCATCTCCCCCGGCCCCGGCGCTCTCAGGCTCCGGGACACCGGCAAGGGGACACCAGCTGAGGAACAGGCTGTGTCCTGCCAGAGCCGCTCTCCGTGCCCCCCTCAGCCGGTATTTCAAGGGGACACCAGCTGAGGAAGGCTGTGTCCTGCTCTCCGTGCCCCCCTCAGCCGGTATTTAGCAGTTTGGGCTCTTTCTGCTGCCCACCGTGTCCTGCTGGGATGCCACCTCCACCCTCCCTGCCCTGCTGTGCCTCCCTTGCTCTTGGGGCATGAAGAGAATCCCTTGTTTGCATCGGGTACTTCAGGGAATCCCAATGCTATTATTTGTAAAACACGGCTGATCCCTCACGGGTTTCTCACCTGGGCATTATCTCCAGCTCCACCCACACTCGAGGCTCCCAGCCTGCCCCTGCCCCTTTGCCCTTGCCATGCCAGGCACCACGTCAGGGGATGGGCACTCCAGCCACGGGGATGTCCCTCCTCTTCCTCCACCCTGGAAATCACAGTCCTGGCTCAGGGCTGCTCCTCCAGCCACAGGAGCCCCCCGGGCCAGCACGGCCTCAGCTCTGAAAGTCACAAACTGGTGACAGGAGATGTCCCAGGGCATTTTAGGGACACTTCTGGAAGTGCAGCCAGCACTGAGGCGACCAGGAGGGAGCTCTGCTCTGCTATTTCAATGTACATATCAGATATTGGGTTTTAATGTAAAAGCACTGGTAATGAGAGTGCTGGAAGCTCCACAGTTGCCCCCACAGATCGTCCTTTCCAATAATCCTAACAATCCCAATAATCCCAATAACCCAAAGAATGCCAATCCCAAGAGGTGAGCCACTGGGGACACTGGTGTTGCAGGACCTGCAGAGCCTTGCAGCAGAGCGCTGCCAGTCCCTGTGGCTCAGTGATGGGGTTGGTTTGCAATTTTTTGTTCCTCTTGCTCAGTTTGCAAAAGAAAAGGCAGAGCCAGAAGTTCCCCACACTTTTACTGGATGGAGATCATGGGGTTTAGTGATAGGCCCTTTTCACACCTCAGTTTAGTCCAAAATCTAAACCCTCAACAGCTCTGAGTTCTCCACTGCCATGCACTGGAGCAAAGGGAGACGCAGGTTCAGTTCTGAGAGTTACAAATCCAAAGGCAAGTCGGCACCTCCCAGGTCAGGATTGATACCTGGTGTAGAAATGTCTAAAAATCAACAAGAAACTCAACACAGGCCTCAGATATTCCCAGGTCTATGAACAAGAAGCCTCATTTCTCATGCGCAGTGTTAAATCATGAATGCTTTTATGAACATAATCTTCATATAAATGTCCAGATCATTGTCAAGAAGGAAAATTGCTTTTTCTATGCCTAAAATTAGTTTTTAGAACACACAACTTTCCCCAGATATGGGTTACAGTAAAGGAATCCTAAATAATTATGGATAATAGTAAAGAACAGCTAGTAAAAGTAAAGCTCCATAGGAGCTTAACTGGAGAATCAAAACTCTAACATAATTATAGGACTGTAGTTTATTTCTGATTTGTGGAGAAGTGTTTAAAAATTAATTAGAGGTTACTTATCAACTGGTAATAAATTCTGTTGTATTTGTGTAAAATGCCCCAGATAATCTTTTATCCGTTGATAAATTTAATTGATCTTTTAATTAAAATTAAATGCCTCTAGTGTATTGTTTCACAAAGAATTCAGTATAAAAACCTGGTCATGCAGTCCTGAGTTTATAATACTTTATTTTCCCCTCACAAAATGCAAAATTAAAGTTATAAGAAGGGCACAATATGTTCCTGAGCACCTTCCTGTGCCTGAAGCAACCTGTTAGAGCTTTTCCAAAGGAAAGCAGAGTTCCCTGGCACAGCAGTCTGCTCTGCACACGCAGACGGGAAAAGCCATTGGCTAACTGGGCTAGAACTCCTCATAATAACCCAGCTCATTTTTCCATGACAGATATTCCACTCAAGGAGCTCAGAACTTTTTACCAATATTAACAAACACCAGCCCTGCCATGCTCAGGGGAGCAGGAGCAGGGCTAGAAAAGGTCATTTCCCTTCTTCATGAGGCACTTGGAGCTTTGCAAGGCACCCAGCAGTTGTAGCAGTGTGACCATAACCAAATAAAACTAAATAAAACTAAATAAAAATAATCCCAACATGGGGGAGTGAAGGTTGCCGTGTCTGTGTCCCAGACAACTGGGATGGGAATTCCTGCAGTAACCTGCAGGAGTTTGGCTGGAATTCCAGGATATGGGATGTGTTCTTTGCAGGACCAAGGCAGGGCAGACTGTGGGACCAGACTGACCCCAGGAAATGCCCTGTCACCCTTTGTAGTATCTCCCATCCTTCCTGGCAGAGGATTAGCTGTGTCATGTTGATGCCTTCTGCCAGCTTGGCACAGAACAATTCCAGAGCTGGAAACCCTCTCTTGGTGCTCATCCATGGAAGGGGACAGAGGGAATGCCTGTGCATTGGGTCTGGAATTGCAGCCTGTGCTGCTTTTAGCTTTAAAGGTAAAATGTCTGTAACCCTGGTGGAGTTGTCCAGCTCTGGGCTGGTTCCCAGGCCCAGCTGCAGCAGAGTCAGAGCCAGGCTCTCCTGACTCAGCCCCTGCTTCACAAACTCCCTCTGCCAGGTGCCTGCTTGCCTCCCTCAGCCAGAACAGTTTAGCCCCTAATGCTGAATTTTAGCTGGGCAATTCTGCCCTGTGTGCTGGGCTGGGTGCACTGGGGTGCACACAGAGAACCCTGGCAGATTCTGCTCTGCAGGGTGGAATTGTTCTCCCTGGGGGCTCCAAAGCAGTTGGACAGAGCTGGGACCCCCAGCCACAGCTGAGCTGGGGTGGCCTCCCAGAGCTGGGCCTTGCCTGTGGAACGAGAAGCAAAGAGCACAAAACAAGGGATGGAAGGGCATTTCTCCAGGCTGGTGATCTCAGTTCCAGTGCCTGTGACAGCCTTTAGGGCCAGGGAGTTGGCACACCCCCAGGCTGGCACTGTGGTCTGCTGCAAGCACATCCTTGTCCTCTCCCTGGATGGACAATGTCCCATGTCCTGCCCCTGGAAGAGGTGGTGGAAGAAGGGAGGACATTGCCAAGGTGCCTTGCAGCTCTCTGTGATGAAACCCTGCCTGCCCCTGAACTCAGCTATTGTTTATTTGATGTCCAGGCTGCCTTGGAGCATTTCTGACCTCCAGGACAGACAAGATGCTGGCTACACATGGGATGTGCTCCCTGAGCCATAAACAGAAGAAAAGCCATCAGCTCCCAGGGCACAGAGTCCAGCCCAGCCCCACATCCCTGCCAGGGACAGCACTGCCAGCACTGCTGCCCTAATTCCCAGGAAAGCTGCAGGGCTGGGTGTGCCTCTCCCCACAGCCCAGGCAGGCTGAGTGCCCTGCACACGCATCCTCCAGGCCCTGGGGATGGAAATCCAAGTTAACATCATCACTCTGTGGGCAAACAGGGTGGAGAGCTTTCAGATAAAAATACTTTTCCCTGGAAAATGGCATGTTATCAAAACAGAAACCTTCTGTGGGAGTGCTCTGGCTAGGGTGACTTCTGCTAGGGATGAACTTTCCAGGGAAAGTAATCCCAGAAACCATCCCAGCTTTGCCTGCCACTTGGTGATGCCCTGGGTGCAAGGTCTGGTTTTGAGTGGTGAGCCTGATTTGGGTTAGAAAACTGTATTTTCACTTCTTGCCAGACTCCTCAACAAGTCCACTGGCTGAGCTTTGGCTATTTCCATCAGCTCCTTGCAGACGTGTTCACTTACTTATTCCTTTGTTTAGAAAAAGAAAAAAAGGCCTCAAGAAAACCCCATTTGGCCCAAGCACAGAATGGGAACAAAATGTTTCTCTAGCTGGGAAAAGCATTTCCTGGCCAGCTTTGTTCAGGCCCAGAGCAGCGCTCAGGGCCTGGGACCACAGGAGCTGTGGGACCAGCAGGGCCATGGGCACGTCCTGGTGTCCTCTGTGGGGTGGCAGTGCCACAGGGAGGGACAGGAAGCACACACCGTCACTGACAGAGCCTCCCTGCCACTTTCTGCTTTTTGCAAGAAGGGAAAACAACAAAAAAAGTTATTTATGAATAATTCAAAGCTGGAAGAGGCCTGTCAGTCACTTCTAACACCAGCAAAGTAATATACTGAAAGAAATTTTATTTTTGTACAAAAACTGTCGAGAATGAGGAGTTTTCCTCTGGTGTCACCCTTTCTCCATCCCTGCCTGCCATCCTGACAGGTCCCTCCCTCCCTGTCCAGCTGAGGTGTGTCCCTGCTGCATCCGTGGCCATCCAGCCCCAGCCCCAGCCTGTCCTGCTGCTCTTGCCTCCATCAGCCTGAGTGAAAACTCCTCAAACACACGTTCAGACAGCAGAGGAAAGCAGGGCATTTCCTCCTTGTGCTGCAAACATGAAAGGATAAAAAACATTCACCTCCCCTCCCATGGCAGGAGCTGGTGTGTTCCCTTAAAATTCAGCATGGGGGAATGGCTGATGTTCCACCTCTTCGTGTTTCCTCCCCGAGGTTGTTTTGGAGCATCTCCTTGTAGCTGTTTGACTCGAATCCTTTATTTCTGAGTCTGCCTGGGGAGATCCTTACAGCTTATAAATATAATGTAGGCCTTGGGCCCATACAGCTCTTAGAGAGAATTAACTGGTTTGGAGCAGCAGCCAGACTTCTGAGCCAAGGGAAGAAAACAAGAGCAATGGTAAGGAAAATAAATAGCCATCAACAAAAGGAGACAGGCACAGAGTTTGATCTGCTTTGTTCTGCCAGAGTCTGTGGCAGGAAGACAAAGATATCCACCTAATGGGGAAGAAATTCCTGAGCCAGGTTTCATCCACACACAGCATTTCAGGTAAGGAAAATATTCCAGCCCTTTGAGGTACCTTCTCCCAGACCTTCTCCCAGCACTGACCCCAACCAGAGGCCAGATTTTGTGTGCAGGGTTTTCCTTTGCCAGAGTATGAACTTCAAAGTGTGAGAAAAAATGGGCTTCAGCCAGCAACCAAGAATGCTTGTTTTATTTATTTTAGTTTGGATTCTGATTCCCTTCTTACTCTTTCTCCCTCTGTGGGGATAAAGCAGGATTTTCTTACCACTCAGACTGGGAATGAGAAGCATGGTTTGTGTCCTGGTGCTCTGCAGACATTCCCTCCCCACTGGAGGTTCCTGCCCACGTCTCCAGCAAGATGATTCAAGTGATTCAAATAACAGAAGTGCAGGAAGAGAAGCCTTAGAGGGAGAAAAAGCACAGATAGGCCTGGACAGTGGCAAGGCAGGAAAACCACAAGTGGTTTGCATTAATCCAACCCCATCCATGTCAATCCCAGAAGCGTTGGGGTTAATTCAGCCAACAGCTCAAGGCTGGAGTCCTGTGCTGTGAACTCTAATTTGGCACCAGAATGGCACCAGTTTATCACTCAGCTCTTACCAGGTACCAGTGCTTGCCCTGAAGGGTTTAAATGCCAATGTTATAAATGCTGTCCCTCCTCCTGCTGCGTAATCCAAACTGGGGGGGAGGTTTGGATCAGCCTTCCTGGCTATTTGCTCAGCCCCTGGTGACTGCAGGAGCCACAGAGAGCATCTGGAGCAGGGGGAGATGTGCCCCCCAGCACTGCCCTGCACGGCCAGTGGGGAGAGGCCAGCTCAGCCCCAGATGTCCCAATTCAGCCCCAGAGCTCCCAGTCCCCATCCAGCCCCAAATGTCCCAGTCCTCATCCAGCCCAAGATGCCCCAGTTCAGCCCCAAATGTCCCATTTCAGCCCCAGAGCTTCCAGTCCCCATCCAGCCCCAGCTGTCCCAGTCCCCATCTAGCTCCAAATGTCCCAGTCTCCATCCAGCCCCAAATGTCCCAGTCTCCATCCAGCCCCAAATGTCCCAGTCTCCATCCAGCCCCAAATGTCCCAGTCTCCATCCAGCCCCAAATGTCCCAGTCCCCATCCAGCCCCAGCTGTCCCAGTCTCCATCCAGCCCCAAATGTCCCAGTCTCCATCCAGCCCCAAATGTCCCAGTCCCTATCCAGCCCCAAATGTCCCAGTTCAGCTCCAAATGTCCCATTTCAGCCCCAGAGCTTCCAGTCCCCATCCAACCCCAGCTGTCCCAGTCCCCATCTAGCCCCAAATGTCCCAGTCCCCATCCAGCCCCAAATGTCCCAGTCTCCATCCAGCCCCAAATGTCCCAGTCCCCATCCAGCCCCAGCTGTCCCAGTTCAGCCCCAGCTGTCCCAGTTCAGCCCCAGATGTCCCAGTTCAGCCCCAGCTGTCCCAGTCCCCACCCAGCAGTGCTGTGAGTGTCATTAATCCTGGCACTGCTCTTTCTCCCCGCTGCAGCTGCCACAGGAACATGCCCAGCACTCCTGTGGCTGGGCTGCCACGGCTCTGTCAGATTCCACAAGTAAATGCTCCTTGTCTCCATGGGGCGAGCATTGGGATCATCCCTGGTTTGTGCACTGGCTCCAAAGCAAACCAGCACGAGCTCCATGACTCAGTGCAGCCACGAGGCAAAAATAGCAGGTTGGTGTGCTGAGATGATGGGAAGAATCAAAGGGACACTGTCTCCCAAAACTAAAATGTCTGCAAATGAGCTCTCAGCCAGCACAGGGCCAAAAGAAATGTTTCTTCCATGGACTTATTTATTTTTGAGAACTGAAAGGAAGCAGTTGCTGAGGACAAGTGGACATTGTGCTGGAGGTTTGAGAAACGAGACATGGTGGCACAAAGACCCTGATAGTGGAGCTGCCATCACTGATCTGCATTGTCCATGCCAAGAGGGACTGAATAAAAGCTTGAACTGGAGCCAGTGGGAGTGAAAAGAAGGGAATGGGGAGATTCCCACTGCCCTTAATGAGTTTTGGCTCTGAACCTACATGAAGAGACATCACTAGCAGTGAATAAACTGGATTCTAAAAATCCTTTCACCTTTGACAGGACAGGCTGGAATTAGTGAAGTGCCAGAGGGAATGAATCTGTTTACCATGCATTTTTTTCCATAGGTGCCTGTGTCCCACATGCAATAGAAAGGCTGAGCTGTGAGTGTTGTCCTTGCACAGGTCAGCAGCTGCAGCCACCAGGCTGGGACCTCAAAACAGCAATCCCAAACGTGTCCTGGCCCCACCAGCCTGCTTTGTCCCCCTCCCACCAAGGCCAGCCCTATTACCTGGAGTGCAGGTGTCACATCGAGAAGAGCAGCTGTGAACAGCTCTGAATGTAAATGGGCACCTGTCTCAAGGCTGTGGTGTTTCCTCTTGCTGGAAGGACCTGGTCCAACCCTGGGGCACAGCAAAAACAAGACTTGGACACAGTTGATTGGAAAATTAAGAAGGAAATGCAAGGAGAGCTCATAGGAGGACAGCAGGGTTCATTTGTTTGTCCAGTTCCTGCTCACCCCAGGTGCTGGGTGTTGAAGGAAGGCAGCAGTATTCCATATTTGTTCATCATCCATGCTTTGAATGGAATCCAATCGGAGGAGACCGTGATGGCCTCTGCAGGCAGGCAGGGCTGGATGTGAGAGCCTTTCTCAGCAAGGTCAGCGAGTGAGTCAGTGCAGGGCCAGGAATAGCGCTCAGGAGCAGCCTGATGTGGAGCTGGAGACAACAGGCCCTCCTTTGTCCCCCAGGAGTCCCCAGCCCTCTCAGGCCCTTCCTTCAGCACTCTCTGCCCATGAATTCCAGAGATAAAGCACACATTTCTTGGATGCTCTTTCCCAAGAAAAAGGCTGGTGAGACCTTGCCGTTCCCAGCGGGTGCGTCCTGCTGCTTGGCCTGTAAATAAATCAGATATGTTCTTCCCAGTTCTCTCCCTTCCCCAAGTTTCTACCTCAGCAGACTCAGACTCAGTGGGATGTCAGAGGTGGGGTGGGAGGAAGCATCTCCCTGATTCAGTGGTGGGATCCAAACTGATCCTGCTCCAAAGCTCACCTGTGTGCTCCTGGGAGAGCCACTGGGTCTCCGTGTCCTGCTCCTGGTCTGCACAGCTGGGCTGAGGATTCCCCCATCAGAGATGCTCCCATCAGAGCTGTGCTCCATACCTGCAGTGACACAGCCACTGGGTGCTCAGGTTATCCTGAACAAGGAGCCTCAGCCCAGCAGGACCCCACATTTGCCAGCAAGGAGGGAATGTGCTGTGGGATAAAACAGAACAAGGATGGCACTGCTGCCTCCCATGGCACCCTGGCATGGGGCTGAGCCCAACAGGCCCTGGCACGCTGAGCTGGGTCTGCACTCCAGTAAAATCTGTGTCCCATGGCTGGGAATGCTGCTTCTTCCTGCCCATGATGTTCAGTAACAGGTGAAGCTCACAGGGCAAAAAAAAAGCTGATTTTCTTTTCTTAAAGCTCCCAAACTCTGTGGTCTCTGCAGGCCAGGCACCTGCCATCTCCCAACCTTTAAGGAACAAACAATGATTTTATAGAAGTCATGGCATCCCTAACAGTGCCACAAGGCTCTTCTGTACAGAGGTTCTTTGTCTTCTGGTCATCAGGAGGAATGAAAATACTGCAGGGATTTCCCACTCTAAATGACAGAGGTGGAATAACAAGGGCTTTCAGTAGGAAAACAAGGATTTAAAAATCAGCAAGGTGGGCTCTGAGGACTGGCTTGTGCATTTCTCATCTCTGCTTTCTTCTCTTATCATCTCCTTGTCCAAGCATTTGGCTCAGTCTCTGTGTTTGGCAGGGAGGGTCGAGATCCACCTTTTTAGCTTGTACTTTTTTCAGATAAGGGTTAAATTCACAGCCTGCTTTAAAAATTAAACCACACCATGAAACTGCTGCTTCATCTTTTTTTTTTTTTTTTTCTCTGAGCTTTAGCTCCTTGAGCCAGACTTGCTGCATTTCTCCAGGCAATGCTGAGCCCACATTGGCTGCTGGAGTGTGATTTTCTGGAGGGATTTTCTGCAACTAAAGGCACATTTGCTCGGTTGCTGTGTGTTACTCAGGTTTGTGGCATCAATTAGTAGGTCACAGAAAACTTTCTCCTCTTCTCCAGAATATGGGGACATCCTCAGATTTATTGCTCCTTGCTCTGGCTTCATCCAAGGTGGGAGTGCTTGGTGTGAAAGTGCAGCCTCAGCCTTTCTTCAGCAGGGGCCCAAAGGGGATCTCCACTGGGACTGCCCTGGCTTTGCTTCAGTCCTCACTCAAATTTTGAAAAAAAAGGACCAAACCTCTGAAAAAAAATCTGGGCAGGAGGGGAGGACTTGCACTTCTCTGTGTCCACACAGTGTGTCACCCTTACTCTATGCCGCAGTGCTCTCATTTACCATCCCCGCAGGATCACGAGTGGCTTTTAGAGGAGCAAGCTCCCCTGGTTTGCTCACAGTCCATGAACTGGCACTGGGCAGGTGAGATTTCCCTGGGGACACCCTCAGCCTGCAGAAGGATGGAGCTGGCAGCTCCTCCTGAGGCAGCCCTGGCTGCAGAGCCACCGAGGATTGCTGCCAGCACCGTGGGTTGTGGGGGTGTCCCGAGGCCAGGATCTGCCTCTTCCTTCCCAGCATTATCCCAGAGCACTCAGGAAATCAGCTGCCCTGCGAGCTTTTCCTTCAGGAGAGTTTCCCATTTCCACTTGCTGGAGCCAATATTCGGCAGCACCAGCACTGCCAGAGCCTCTGCAGGAAGATTGGACTGGTAATTTCTGATAGCAGCATCCCTCCCCTTTCCTTGGTGAAGGTGATGGTAATTCCTGTGGAAAAGGCAAGGTGCGGGATCTGAAAATTGCCACGTGTCTCCTTTCCAAGGAGACAGGTGATTGCTGGAGGTGTGCAATGGTGGGGTGCAATTTAGCACATCTCTGTTCCCCACCTGGGCTGGATTTGTTGCTCCAGTCCTGCAGGGTTTGGAGCTCTGTTAGAGGCACACTGAAGTGCACCCACCCCTTCCATGAGACTATTTCAGGAGTAAGGGACTCTTCAAAATGCATCAAGGTAGCAGAATCTGGCAGACAGAGACTGACACAGAGATGTAATAAGGAGCATTTTACAAGGTAATTTCTGCCAATTTTATCTGCTGTATTAAAATTTAATAGGCATGAAAGCACCCAGGTGCTGTAGCAAAATCTAACACTGTTTTACAGAAATTGTTTTAATAATAAAGCATTTTCTGTGTTTTCTGTTTGTGCAGATTGGCACAATGAAAAGTTGTTCTGCTGTACATGTCTGTGCCATAAAATTGAGTGACAGAGGAGTTGTCTGAGTGGGCTGCTGGTCCCAAATTGTGGACTGAAGTTATCAGCCTGTGCTAAAACACTGGAAATTCTCCTAGAAGAGTTCTTCTGTTTGCTCCAGGAACATCAAAGTGCTAGAGCTTGATGGCTGAATAATCACAGAATCAGAGATTCACTGAATGATTGTGGTTGGAAAAACCCTCAGGGACCATAGAGGCCAAAATTTCCCAGCACTGCCAGGCCACCACTGCCCTGTGTCCCCAAGTGCCACATCCCTGTGACTCTAAATCCCTGCAGGGATGGGCACTCCACCACTGCTCTGGGCAGCTGTGCCAGGGCTGGACAGCCCATTCCAGGATGGAATTTCCCCAAATATCCAACCTGAGTCTCTTCTGGAACAATCTGAGGCCGTTCCCTCTCCTCCTGTCCCTGTTCCCTGGGATAAGATCCCAAATCCCCCCGGCTGTCCCCTCCTGTCAGCAGCTGTGCAGAGCCACAAGGTCCCCCCTGAGCCTCCTTTTCTCCAGGCTGAGCCCCTTCCCAGCTCCCTCAGCCTCTGGGTTGGGCTGGATACGGGCTGGGAAGTGCTTTGGGGTCAGAGGTGCCAGCACCCGGCCGGGCAGAGTTTTCCAGGTGATTCTGAGCCACAAACAAAAAGTTCCCATTTGTCCCGCTGGTGCTGGGGATTCCTGCAGAACTGTGGCTCCGTGGGGCATTCCACGGGGTGGGATTGTTGTTGTCCAGGTCCTGCACACACACAGAGCAGTGGGGCAGGGATGGTGTCCTCCTGCCTGCTGGCAGCCACTGCTGTCTCCTTCTCTCCAGGCTGAGCTCCTTCCCAGTTCCATCAGCCTCTCCTGGTGCTCCAGCCCCTTCCCAGCTCCCTTCCCTTCCCTGGACACGCTCCAGCTCCAAAATGCCATTCCTGAACTGTCCCCAGCACTGGATGTGTGGCATTGAGAACTTCCCTGCTGGCCACACTGTTGCTGAGACAAAATCATGTAATAAAATAATGGCTTCCTTAACAAAATAATAACATCCGTCAGATCCCTTCTCCTCGCCCTGGAAAGCCAGGCTGGATTTTAGAAGTCCCTTTGACAAATAATGTCATGTCATCCTCACAGCTCAGTTCTGTGTGATTTCACTGTTCTTTGTCCTCTTCCTTGAATCAAGAAAGCAGTGCCTCTGGATGACAAGGGAAAGCTGCTAATTTTTGTTTTTTTGCCATCCAGTTTGGCAGTAGCTTATTGCAAGTGTTGGCCTGCACAGCAATTGCAGGAATTTTGCAGTGGTCTGCAATGTTGTGGTGATAAAGAACTATTTACTGCTTCAATCTCACAGCAGCGCTGATGTCACTCCTCCACCCCCACCAAACACAAAAACAAGGTAGGGAAAATGGTTTGGAAAAGGAGGGAAAGCGTGGATCTCACTTTAACAGTGAGTGTGAGCACTTCCCTGCCCTAGATGAGGCTCCTTTCCAAGGGCCACATCCCTCTGGCAGTCATAGCAGCTGCTCCCACTGAAAAGTCCTGTTATTCAGTTGCACCCCTACCTTTCTTTAATGCAATTTAGCAGCTGGAAATCAGGAGGAGAGCCAGGAGCATGGGAGCAGCCAGCTCCCCGTGTGCCTCCACAGCCCTGGCTGCAGGCATGGAGCTGCTCCCAGCAGAAAGGCACCAAACCTTCCCTTTGGCTCCCACATTCCTCCTGCCTTCTGCACAGCCAGGGAGGACAGGCAGGTTTAAGACCTTGCCTGTGGATGCTTGTGGAAAAGCAGGGAATATCTAAGGATAGCAGGGAATATCTGAAGATAGCAGGGAATATCTGAGGATAGTAGGAAATAAAGGCTCAGCTGAGAACCAAACCCAGGAATGGGAGAGGGAGAGGCAGCTGGCAGTGATGTCTCCATTCAGCACCAAAACCTTTCAGAACATAAGATCACCCACAGTGGATCCTGTCAGAGATTCATCCACTGCACCACCCCACTGCCAGGGGCTCAGACTGGAGGCTTCTAAGAGGGCAGTGAGGAAATTGTCTTTTCCAGGGTTGGTTTTCCAGCCTGGCCCAAGCTGCCAGAGAGGTGCTGTCTTTTGGCTGAATAATCCTGATTTCTTTGCTGTGACCTTCCCCATGCTCCCCTTGAGGGCATGTGATGCTTTTAACACCCAGAGCAAGGTTTTCTAGAGCAAGGTGCACACAGGAACCTCTCCTTTGCCTTCTTTCCAGCATGACACCTGCTGGTTTCATCTGCTGCTCCTCACAGCTCTCAGTGCAGCTCTTGCTGCTTCTTCACCTCCTTGAATTTAAAGACCTACATCATTCCCGTCCTCATATTGGAAACTCACAGTTTTCTTAGCCATTGCTGGTATTGAAGCTGTTCCCTCTCACCTTATTATTATTACTTTCTAAATTTTCCAATGGAGTTTCTAACTTGATGCTGATAAAAGAAGCAATTCCTTCCTCTGCACCTATGGAACAAAAAACCCAAGGAGTGGTGGAGCTGGCCAGATGTTGATGTGGAGAAGGTTTTAGCCCCCGTAAACCCACAATATATTCTAAGAGAACTAGAGGGAGCTCCTCATTAGCCAAGAAAATGAGAAGCAGAGCAGAAAGCATTCTTGAAGCTATCTAGGAGAGACAAATTTCCAAGTGCCTGGGTCTGTTTATTCCTGTGCTGAGCTCAGTTTTGTTTTCACCCAGGCTCACACTTTGTGCAGGGTGCTTGAGGAAGCCACCTGTGCAGGACAGCCCCAGGCAGAGACCTGAACCCCTCACCCAGAACCCCATCTCCCCAGCCACAGCCCTGCAGAATTCCATCCTCTCTCCTCTCCCTTCCATCAGCTCACCTGTGCAACTTCTCACCCCAGTGGCAGCAATTTTAGGGTCCCTCCACTTTCTGAAGCTCAGCCTGAGGTGCCTCAGAGATCAGTTAAAGAGAAAGAAGTTGTTTATCTCTTTCTCATTCTTTTAAACACTCCCAAGATGAGCATGTAAATTCTCAGAGGTAAATCCCAGCCACAGACTGTGGGATGAGCCCACAGTTCTGCCATGGAAATCACAATGGACACCTGATATTGTGCCTGACTGGGTTTTCACTTTCACCAGAGTGGAAAAAACCCTCAGGTTTTATCCTGGCCACTGTTACCAAGGGCTGTTGTGCCCTCTATTCCTGCATGCCATGACAGTTAAAAGCAATGCTACAGATGATTAGATCATTTCTCTCCTCAGCTGCCTGTGGTCTTTGGCCACGTGCTGTCCCCAAGAGCCATTATATAGGAAACTCCAGGGAAAATGGGAAAGCTGCTTATTTTTCTTGGCATCCGAATGATTGTTCTGGCCAGGCTGAGTCCAGTTTTGTGTGTGTTTATGTCACACTTTATTATTTGCATGGCCAGCCCTGGTAAGGGTTTCAGGGGCTGGTGGTTTTGTAATTTGTACAGCCCTGGCTCTCTCTGCCTTTGCTGCTCTCCGCTGGAGTTGTGGCTGTTTCCTTTTTTATGGCCACTTCCTCCTGAGGGAGCAGTAATTTATGGTCAGAGGTTAACCTCATTTGCTGAAGTATCCAGCTCCTATGCCAATAGATCTATAAAAATGGAGAGCAGGGATGAAAAGCTGGGAAATAAATAAACCAGATATTCTTCAAATGACACACAGAGCCCTTCTTGAGGAGCTATAGAAACAAAGGAATTCTTGCAGGGTCTGAGATCAGGATCAAACCCAGTGTTCTGCCTTTGTTGGTGAATCTGCTCCCTGAGCCAAATGTGCAGTGATTGACACCATGGGACAGAACATTCCCAGGTTTTTATGGAGTTCTGTGCAAGCCTGGAGTCTCCCCTGGTGTGAGCAGCCCTGCCAAGCTCCTGACTGGGATGAGATTTTGGGGTAACTTCATTCCATGGATCAGCTAGGCATAAAGATGCTCCTTTCCCTTTCCCTTTCCCTTTCCCTTTCCCTTTCCCTTTCCCTTTCCCTTTCCCTTTCCCTTTCCCTTTCCCTTTCCCTTTCCCTTTCCCTTTCCCTTTCCCTTTCCCTTTCCCTTTCCCTTTCCCTTCCTTTCCTTTCCCATGGAGCGTGGTGCAGCTCCAGCTTTGCACACTGGGATCTCAGCTGTGGCTCCAGCAGGAGCTGGAACACGTTCTGCTCCACAGGAAGAAGGGAAGGACAGGGCTGGGTTTGTGTTCCCAGAGCTGGAGCCTCCCAGATTTTTGTGGGGAGCTGACACCAGAGCCGGAGAGCTGAGCTGACTCCAGCTGTTGGTGACTCTGGCTCTTGGAATTGCGTGGAGGTGCCAGGTGCTGGTGTCAGGCTTTTGGGTTTGTTTCAAGGTAGATTCCAGCTTTTGTATGGCTGTGTGTCTGGGTCAGCTGGGAAATGGGATTACTGCGCCTTCCAAGATGTACCAGAACTTTATCACTGACGTGGAAGAAGGAAACGGAATAAACACTGAATTCTTCAAGCTGGGACAGCAGCCATGGACTTTGTGGCCTTCCTCCCAAAGAGGTTTTGGGCTCTTGTGCACAGAGCTGTCTCCTGGTTGCAAGAGGGGCTTCTCCAAAGCCTGTCCTCTGTGCAGGGTCTGGAGGTGGCTGAGACCCCCTAGGGCTGTGCCAGCCTTAGGGCTGGGCCTGCAGAACTGCAGAACATCTCTCGAGACCTGGGATGTATTTTATCTATTTAATATTTAGTATTTTTATACATTTCTGTATCAGGTTTCCATAATATTTCTGCAGTACGTTCTTTTTGTTTGTTTCCAGACATGTAGTGCTCACAGGACTTCCAAGGCCTGTTTTGATCTAAAAACACCACAGGATTTATTTCCACTTACACGTTCCATCCTCCCCTTCCTTCCCCACAGTGACATTTCCTGACATTCCACATTAATCACAAAGCAATTATCACTGGTTCTGGGCAGGATCTGCAGGTTGGTTGGCAGCTGTCAGGAATGGCCTGTTCTGGGGGATCCCCCACATCACACCTCACCCACCGACCTCTGCTGCTGTCTGATCCCTCACGGAGATCTCTACCTTTAATCTCTCATGGAGATACCTTTAATCCCTCATGGAGGTTTCATTAATTGCTCATGGAGATCTCTTTGATCCCTCATGGAGATCTTAACCCCTCATAGAGAGCTGTCTGATCCCTCATGGAGATCTTTTTAATCCCTCATGGAGATCTCTTTAACCCCTCATGGAGACCTCATTAATCCCTCATGGAGATATCTTTAACCCCCTCATAGAGAACTGTTTGATCCCTCATGGAGATCTCATTAATTCTTCATGGAGATCACATTAATTCCTCATGGAGATCTCTTTAACCCCTCATGGAGATCTCTTTAACCCCTCATGGAGATCTCTTTGATCCCTCATGGAAATCTCTTTAATCCCTCACAGAGAGCTGTCTGATCCCTCATGGAGGGCTGTTTCCTTCTGTCCATTGGCACTATCCCTTCCCCAATGTCCTCTGGTGGTTCCCCACCAGCCCCAAGAGCACGTGCTCACCATCCCTGGTGCTGTTTATTGATTAGTAGATCAATTCCTGGAATTAAGGGTGCCTCAGGTGCACTAAACCACCTGTTCAGAGCAGAGCAGAGCTGGAATAACCCAGCTCCTTTGCAGGATTGAGGGACATGGATCTCTCCCTCCCCTCTTCCCTTGGGTGTCCCCTGTGTGTCAGCCAGGCCAGCCCTCAGCTCCCACGGGGGTGATGAAGCCACTGCTGCTCCCTGCATGGTGATTTTGGCTTTGGAACAGATGATCCTGTTAGCACTTGCTGCCCTGAGCAGCTCCTCAGCCTTGGCTGGCTCTGCAGAGCTCCTCATTCTGTCCCAGAAATGGGCTCCATGTGGCCAGGCAATCACTTCAGGCTGCAGGAGTCACATCTGGCTAAGATGAGCTGGCAGCTTCCCTGAGATGGAAAGGAAATATTTAAATGTAATAACGAGCACTATAAAGCCTGGCTTTAAACAAATATTAGGTTTTGACACCAACTGGAAGAAACCAAAGTTCCAGCCGCCCAGGAATGTCATCTGAGGTATTTGGCTCACTTCATCTCAACAATTTAAAAATCATTTGGGCTGAAAAAGCCCCAGAGTGTTGTCCATCAAAGTGATTCTGAAGATGGGTTAAGATTGTGCAGAAAAATCCTCCAAAGCTGCAGCCCAGCCTGGGCTCTGCTCCTTGCTGCTGGGATCCCCTCACCCCAGCACCTTCTCCATCCTGCTCCAAACACTGCCCTGCCTCTGGAGGCTCTCCAGAACTTGTAACAGAGGGGTGACACCAGAGCCTGACCCCAGCCCTGTGCAGAATTCCCATGAAAAGCCTGTTTTGAGGTGACTCCTGGCTGTGGCTGTTTTTTGGCAGGCCCTGTTTGGTGAACTGCCCTGAGTTCCGTGTTTACTGGTGAGAATAGGGTGGAGATGCTGCTGCACACAGTGATTATAAATATATTCCACATCCTTCCAGCAACGGATAAAGCAACTCCCCTGCTCTGAACCAAGTGGCTCCAGGTCAGATTTCAGAGCACCCAAGCTGTGTGATCCATGGGCTGCAAGATTCCCTGGTGGCAGACAACATCCTGGAAAAAAACCCCAAAGCCTAAACAAAGCAGCCTCCAGTGAGCTAAATACAGGGATACACAGGAAAAGCTTCTCATCTTGGAGACACAGTCATAATTGTCTTCCTCTCTCTGAGGAAAAATGAGAATCCTATAAAACATTTTCCTGCCCAAGATGCTGTCTGATAATGGGAGAGGGGAAGTGAGAGAGGAGGGAGCATCTTGTGGAGGAACGAAATCCTGGTCTTGGGTTGAGGACACTAATACAGAGCACACCTCCTGCTCACAGAAAAACAGACACAGTTCCTTCAGGAGGATTGTAGATGAGCAGCATCAATGTTGCATTTCATTTTCTTTCCTCTGTCATGGCTGGCTGTTTTCCTCAGGACCAATAAACACTTTAACACTGAAGTCCCACCAGGAGAACAATGAACTGTATTAAAAATGTAAATCCCACTGAAATAAATGCACTGAGGATCACCAGGTCAGCTCTGCAGAGACCAGAGAGGGAGATCTGGGGCTTGTGTCCAGGTGGAAATTATGCTCAGGTTATCTCTGGGGCATTCAGAAGAAGCTGGCTTCTTTTTCCATATCTTAGGATCATCTTTTCCTCCTGTTAAATGCCTCCAGAGCAGCTTCACCAAGTCTCTGTGCTGTCTTGGGGCTTGCAATGAATATCTGTGTGGCTCCTGCTCTTGAACTTCAGGGTCTTGATTTGATCATACAAGATTTCATTTCATTTCATTTCATTTCATTTCATTTCATTTCATACTCAGGTTAAAATCTGGATCTTGGGGTTGCCTCTCTCAGCTTCCTCCAGTTCCTACCAACTCTTCCAGCTTCTCCCTCCAGTTAGAAATTCCTACCAGTTCTTTCAAGGGTGTTTTTTACACACAAGTCAAGGTCTCATACCCAGATCCTGACCTTAACAGCACCCACACATCCCAAAATTAATTTCTAGCAGCAGCAGCAATGCCTTGTTCTAAGGCAAATGCAGGCAGATGTGGCTGAGGCTGAAGGGGAGCATTAAATATTCATTTTCCAGCAAGGCTGGGCACAATGGAGCAGCCAAGAACCCTCTAAAAGTTGTTCATGTGAGCTCTGCTCTGGTGTCCAAGAGCTGAATTCAACCCCCTGTACCTCTAGACTGCTTTTTCAGTACCACTCTTCTGTCCTGAACAGCTTTGTGGTGTAATAACTTCAGCTGCACAAGGAGAAGGAAAAAGAAAATGCAAAACAAAACCTTGAGTCCGATCCTCACCTGAGGCAGCCTTCATGAGAGGAGCCAAACCTCCCCCAGACCTGTGTCTGTTTGTCACCAAGGCAAGAGCTGCTGTCGAGGTGTGAAAGCCTCTCCAAGCAGAGACAGGCAGCTGCTTTTTTGTCAACTCAGTTACTTCTTCATCCCAAATATGTGTAGCATGTTCAGGACACTTCTCACACTGCAATCTGAAGGCAGAGCTTGAACCTTTAAAAGCTTCAGGAGGGATTTCAGCTTTCCCTTGATTTCCTATTTTACCTCTTGTTATGTGTTGCAGCAGGAGCAACGCATCGTCCTTCTGCAAGGCCTTTTATTTAATGACTTCAAAATGCTTTGAAACCATTTGACTTTATAATAAGAACTGGGTCAGTTCTGCCTTCCTCATTTTGGAGATGAGGACAAACAGGTAAAGAGGTTAAGTGGTTTGCCCTGCAAAAAAGAAATGTATGTGTAGCACAGTTTGGAGGAGGGCTTAAAAACTTTTGCCTCTGTTACTCTTCCTCTGTACTCACCACAGGAATGAATTTCCTCCTTCTGTGACCATTCTTTCCCCTGTGATTATTGGCAGGGAGACTGCCAGCCAGAAAATTGCAATTAAAGGGATCCCAAAGAAGATCAACATTGCAAAGCTGAGTCTATCTCTACAACACATTGGAAGGATGATTTATGGGAGCTTATGGAAGAGAATGGGGCTGAATGGGACTTCTTTTAGAAGAGAATGGGTTCACTGAAGCAACTGCACAAGGTGTCAGGGCCTCCAAAGCAGCCTTGGCCCTGCTGCCAGCAGCCCAGCCCAGGGCAGAGCTGCAGCAAGACACCAAACTGGAGGGGATTCACCCCATCCCCACAAATGCTTGTAGGGAACTGCAGAGCCAGTGATAAACCTGGCTGGCCACCACACCTTACAGGGGTCTCTTCTCTCCATTTCTGCTTTTTTTCATGGCAGTCCTGGGTTGTAAGATATGGTTTGGGGTTGTGAATTCTATTTCCCATCTGTCAGAGCTGGGGCAGTTCTCTGCTGTTCTTTGGGCAGGTTTCTTCATCTCTCCCACAGCCAATCCTCCCTCCAGGAGATCTCTTCTGTTCATGGGCCATTAATTATTAATTATCTCCTGTCCATGGCCAGTGAGTGTCCCTGCATGGCTGAGAAAATTCCATCATCCCATGGGGAGCTGCTTTTCCCAGGGGAGGAGCCAAACATTCCTACCTGGATCCAATCTGACCTGGTAAAAGCACAGCAGCCTTTGCCCCCTGCATTCCCAGAGGAGCAGCTTTCTCCCCACTGCATTCCCAGAGGAGCAGCTTTCTTCCCCCTGCATTCCCAGAGGAGCAGCTTCCTTCCCCCTGCATTCCCAGAGGAGCCCAGGCCCATCTTCCCCAGCCCTGGAGCTCCAGAGGAAAACTCCCCCCTTGTGCAGGATCCTGCTCCAGCAGAAGCACAGCTGGCACTGCAGGAGGGCTGAGCCCCCCTGGGATGGGACTGAGCCACCTCCCTGACCCACAGGGGGACAGGGCTGCTCTGACTCTGGCAGTGCTGTTTGTACTATTGCATTTGTATTTTTTATTTTTCCTAATAAAGAACTGTTATCCCTATTCCCATAGCTTTACCCACGAGCTCCTTAATTTCAAATTTGCAATAATTCATAGGCATTTTACATTTTCCATTTCAGGAGTGGCTCCTGCCTTCCTTAGCAGACACCTGTCTGTTCAGACCAAGACCATGGCTCATCACACCCTGAGTGTGGCATTTCCTCACTGGGAAGAACGTTGCTTTGAGCATCTCCTAGTGCAGGGTCTCACGAGCACTCGTGTTTGCCTGGTGTCCTGCAGAGAGGAGGGTGTGCCAGAGGCTCAGTTTTCATGGGACAGGGATGTTTGCAGCCATCACAGCAGAAGGGGAAAGCCCAGGTGAGATCTCACAAATTCCACGTGTTGGTTTTCCCTCACAAAGGAGTCACAGGCTGAGGAAGCAGGAGCTGCTCTGAGCCCTGTGTGTCAGATTCACCCCCAGTTGCTGTGGCAGTACAGTGACAGCAGGTCAGATGTAACTGAACAGCATTTCAATAAAGCCTCAACAGATTCGCTCAGGAAGCTTAAAACAGAGAAAAACAAATGTGTGATTTTGCTACAAGATCTTAGAATTAGAAAAAAAAAGAATAATCTTCATTTATATACTTCCTGTTCAAGGCTGATGCAAACTGGGATGCCCTTCACAACCCCAGTGATCAGTCACAGAATACCTGAGGATTTCCTGAGTGGAAAAGTAACTTATTAAAAAGAACCCCATGACAGCTCCTTTGTCTTGAAATCTGCCTGTATTTGGCCTTCACCTTGGGCCTGACTTCTGCTTCTCTTTACTTCCAGTTGTGTCTGCATCACGTCTGCTCTCAATGATCAGATCTGGAATTATGAAGGGAAATTCCCCAATGCAGTGGTTCCTGTGGGATCATCTCAGAGCCACTCCAATCAGCAGGGATGCTTCTGACAGAACACAAAGCATGCCTTGGAGGAGAGTCCTCTGGCAGAAAAGCACCCTCAGGCTGAGGATGGGCAAATCCACAGCCCACATTTTGGTTTGGGTTTGTTCCTGCAGTTTTTCATCTTTCATATATGAGCAGTGGGAGGATACAGGCTGGGCAGCTGAGTGGTGTAAAGGAGGGATGAGCAGGATCAAGGGATTTAGGCACCACTGCTGGTCCTGGGGACCCCAAAACTTGCCCAGGTGGGACCTCCAGTGAGGGGCTGTCCCTGCTGTGACTGCATCCCCACATCCCTGTGCAGCCCTGTGGGAAATGTGTTTGTAGAAAAAGTTTATAAAGTTTTTTAAGTTTTTAAAACTTTTATTATATTATCGTTTTTAAGTAAATTTGTTAGTATTTGTATAGGGATTAGTTAACTATAAGGTATTAAGGTGTTGTTTTTAATATTGAATTTTTATAGATGATTAGCTTTAAGGCATTTGCAGTATAGTATAGCAAAAGCTGATAGGCCAAGAAACTCTCATAGTGTATTGTAATTAAGAAATAGTTAACTTCTAATTGTAATGAGGTAAATGATAACATCTGTTTTGTCTCACCTTTCACATGAGACTGACAATGAAATAAAAGTTTTTCAAACACCTCTCAGATGCCCATGTCTGGGTCAGAAAAGGGCATAATCTGACACAGCCCAGCTGGACTGTGTGCCTCTGTGCTGCTCCAAGTGCAGCCACTGCTCCTTCTGGTGGGAACATCCACCAGCTGATTGTCTGTGCTCTCTAGCAGGGCACAAAAACCTCAGCAGAACCACCTCGAGGCTCTTATCTGAAATTTAAAGAGTAACACTCAGGTGAGGAAAACCCCAGTTTTGTTATCCTAACAATTTTCCTGCCCTCTGGGTGGGTCCTTGCAGAACAAGGAAGAAGATGAGGTCTCCAAAGACACAGCAGGTTTTCTTTGGAAAAACCCACCTTTCCCAGCCAGGCTCCCAGAGGCAAAAGTGAGATTTCTCATCCTTAAATGGAAAATGTTCAACCCCAAAAGTGAGATTTCTCATCCCAAAATTGAGAATGTCCAAGGAAGGATGTTCCATCCAGCAGGAACAGCAGCATGTTCTTATCTAGACACTGGAAGGGGAATAGTGGCAAACTGAGAATGCCCAATCCCTAAAGTGGGATTTCTCACCCTAAAATTGAGAATGTTCAATCCGAAAAGCGATATTTCTCATCCCAAAACTGAGAATGTCCAATCCCAAAAAGCAAGATTTCTCACCATAAAACTGAGAATGTCCAATCCCAAAAGTGGGATTTCTCACTTTAAAACTGAGAATGTTCAATCCCAAAAGCGAGATTTCTCATCCCAAAACTGCGAATGTCCAATCCCAAAAGTGGGATTTCTCACCCTAAAATTGAGAATGCCCAATCCCAAAAGTGGGATTTCTCACTCTAAAATGGAGAATGTCCAAGGAAGGACATTCCATCCAACAGGAACAGCAGCATGTTCTTATCTAGGCACTGGAAGGGGAATGGTGGCAAATTCATCTGGGACTATTGTGGAGCATATATGTAACAAAGGTCTCCATTTGCATGTTGCTTATAAATAATTGTATTTTTAAATATCTCACTGGTGTGATCCTGGTCAGTCTGGAGGCATTGTGCAAAAACCAGCACCTTTTTTCAGTTCTCTCCAGAAATCCAGAGGGTGTGGGTGCCCCTGGAGCCCAAGGGATGAGGGATGAGGGAGTTTTTTAGAGCAATTCCTGTTTGAGCAGGGCCATGATGTGCACAGAGCTGGAAGAGCCAGCATGGCCAGGGGAAAACATGGAGAGGCCCCTCTGATTCACCTGGAATATGGCAGGAGCTGATAGCAGCAATGATCTTTCCAGACAGAAATTGATTTTCCCAGGATTGCCAGAGGAGAAGAGTGCCTGGGATTAACAGAGCACAGACAAAACCCAGGATTTGCTTCTCTCTCTCCAAGTGGACGAAACATCGAGAATTTCAATGCTAAAGGACCTGACTGCCTGAAAAGTAATTTTCAGTGAACCTGCAGATGGTTTTCTGTGGGCTGAAGAACAAAAATTTAAAAAAAAAAAAAAAAGGATTCTTTCCCCTGTGACAGTTTACCTGCTGTCCTTGCTGTGCTGCCAGCACATCTGGGCTGGGCCAGGACAGGATCAGGTGGATTCATTTCCCAGTCTGTACTCCCTAAATGCCCCCTGGAGCTTTGCCTTGTGCTAGATAATGATCATTTAAGAGCAGTAACAGTGATTATTCAAAACTACTGCATTTCAAAGAACAGCCAAAAAGAAAAGAGATGATATCTTTAAATTCCAATCTGGACAAAATTATTGAATTTGAATTAGCTCAATATGTGTCAACACGACAGAGCTCATTGCTTCTTCCATGCTTTTCCTGTTCCCAGGGACAAGAGGAGACAGAGAGGATTTTTGGGGTGGGATGATCAATGAGCAGCAATTTAGGTCTGGAGGGTTCAACCTCCCCTGAGGACCAGCCCAGCTCCAGCTGAAAAATCATTGCTATTACAGAAATTTGGCAATTAGTCAAAATCTGTCCCTGCACATCACCTGTTCATTAAATATTTTCTCCCTCCTATTTGTGAACAAACAAAACAAAACTTCCTCCAAAATGTGGAGGGAGAGGTGGGGAGAGGAGCATGGAGAGGAGGAGGAGGAAACCAGAGGAACCAGGAAATCTGTGCAGAGCAGGGAGAGAAAGGGGAAGGGCACCAACATACAAGTTATTACCAGGGCTCAGGATGTGTTATTTTACTTGCAATAACCAAAGAAACCAGCTAATAAAGGGAAATTATGTTTTTAAGGGCAGATGAAAGGTAGTCAAGGAAACACAATATCTTCCCTTCTCTCCTGTCTAGCCTCAGGAAAAACACATCTCTGATACTGATGCCATCGTGATAAAATCAGAGTTTAGGAATATCTCTACCTGTGCTGCTGGTAGATTATTAAAAGGATGAGAACTGTTCCCACTTGTGTGGCAATTTCCATCCCTGTGCCTCTATTAGCAGAGCATCCCTGCCTTGACTGAGGGAATTGGGTGCTCAAGGAGCCCGGGCTGGATTCATCTACAGGGGAGAAAATGATCTGAGAATGAGCTGGGGATAAATTGCTGCCTTCAGAGGGGAAACTGCATCAGAGCTGGGATTTGGCTGCAGCTGTGAGAGAGGAGGGCTGAGGGCAGGAGCAGGAGCTGGGGTGGCTTCGTGCAGCCTTGGTGCTCCTGTCCCTGGCAGGATGGGGATGGAGCTGCCAGGAGGCACTGCCCTCCCCACTGTGCACAGGATCTGGGCAGGATCCGGGGATGAATCTGGGATCCAGGGATGAACTCAGGATCCGAGGATGAATCTGGGATCCAGGGATGAATCAAAGATCCAGGGATGAATTCAGGATCCAGGGATGAATTGAAGATCTAGGGATGAATTTAGGATCTAGGAACTAATTTAGAATGTAGGGATGGATTTGGGATCTAGGGATGAATTTAGGATCTAAGGATGAATCAAAGATCTAGGAATGAATTGAAGATCTATGGATGAAATTAGGATCTAGAAATTAACTTAGGATCTAGGGATGAATTTAGGGTGTAGGGATGAATTGATGATCTAGGGATGAATTTAGGATCCAGGGATGAATTTAAGATCTAGGAATTAATTTAGGATCTAGGAATTAATTTAGAATGTAGGGATGAATTTGGGATCCAGGGATGAATTTGGGATCCAGGGATGAATTTAGGATGTAGGGATGAATTGAAGATATAGGGATGAATTGAAGATCTAAGGATGAATCACAGATCTAGGAATGAACTGAAGATCTATGGATGAATTTAGAATCTAGGAATTAATTTAGGATCTAGGGATGAATTTACGATCTGGGGATCAACTGAAGATCTAGGGGTCAATTGAAGATCTAGGGATGAATTTAGGATCCAGGGATGAATTGAAGGTCTAGCTCACCTTTGTTTCAGCACCCAAAATTCCCCCTGTTCCTTCCTGGCTGGATAAGTCCCTGGGCAGGGATTTTTTGTTAGCCTTGTGTTTTAAACTCAGCTTTGCCTTGGTAGGGAAAATGCCCCTTTTTGGTCGCTGACAGTCCCAAAACACCTCGGGACTGACTTGGAGGAGGAGGAGAGGGCGGCCACGAGCAGCCTGGTGTGGGAACTGACCTGGGGTCACGTTGAAAGGAAATATTTCCAGGTTTGGGCTGATAAAGTTCCATTGTGACGCTGCCAGTTTCCTTCCAGGGCTGCCAGCACGGCTCCGGCGGGGCTGGAAGGAAGCGGGGACGGGGTGGGGACTGGCCCAAAAAATCCATGGAATATTTTAGAGATGAGCTGAGGAGAAGCCACGGGGAAGCAGGGTGGGAAGTGAGGCACTGCTGGGGTAACTGGGCAGGGCTGGGAGGACAGAGCTCAGCTGTAAAGGAGTTTCCTGAGCTCTTAAATAGGAACAGCAAGGTCATCACTGCCCTCCTCCTGAGGTGGCACTGCTCCTTGATGCCCTGCTGGCTGTGCCCACTGCCCTGGCACCACCACCACCCTCCCCAGCATCTCCTCCCTCGGCCAGAGCCACCAGCAGTGGAGATCCCGAGGGCTGAGGGCTGACACCACACTCAAATTCCCACTGGCAGCACGCTCAGACAGCACCAGAGGCCTCAGTGCAGCTTTGTAATATTTTTTTTTTTTTTTCGTGACATTTATTAATGATTTTCTCCAGTGTGAAGTGTGCCCTGCATTCCCACCTAGACGACGGTGACAACAGTGTGGAACTGGGAGCCAGACAGCTGCAGTGGGTAATTCTCAGGCTGATTGTTCACCCCAGCTCTCCAGCCAGGCTGGCTTCCAGCCCAGGAAGCTTCCAGGGCATTCCCTGTTCCTGTGATGCCTTGTTGGAACTACCTAAAAACAGAGGCCAGACCAAATTAAGGATTAAAAAAGTGATTATATTTATTATATTTATTGAAAGGCCTTCAGGTACATTTAGGGCAGACAAAGCCCCCCAGGGGCTGCACCCAAAATAAACCATGGGTTTTCACACTTTTTTTTTTTTTTTTTTTTTTTTTGTCCATTTGGATATTGGGGTTAATCTTCCAATTACAGCTTCAGCTAATGAAGTCATTTACCCCAAGTTTGCTCCCCCCAACTCACTTTTGTTTCCATCTCTGGGGCCCGAGTCAGTGAGGAGTCCTTGATTGCCAGGACTGGAGAGGAATTGCTGTGTCTGCCCCAAATGGGGAAGCAGCAGCTCACGTTGTATATGGAGTTTAGAGTTATACACTAAAGAATTGCAGGGCTACAAATATATGAAAGATATAAAAGCTAAAATCCTGAGGGCATCAGTGACAGTGCCAGGGACTGATCACTTCCCTGTACCTGACACAGAAATTTCTGCTGGGAGGACACACATCCTCAGCAAACTGCTCTGAGCTCATCTTTTACCCCTCAGCACCTTCCCTGCTTTCTCCTGCAAAGCCAGGGACCTCATAAAACAGCAAAGCTGGACAGGACAGAACCCACATCCAACCAAAATGATCAATGCAACGTTCTCCCTTTATTCCAGAGAAGATGGCAGTTTTTATACACCTCTATATAGTTTACAGTTTACAAAGGCACTCTCATTGGCAGCTAACATTGTTTGTCTTTGCCTTAAGGTGGTCAGACTTTTTACACTGTAGTTCTACTCTAATTCACACTCGGATAGCTGATTACTTTGTAGTTAACATAATTTCTAGCTGCACCACAACTGGATTTTCACTGCATCAAAGGCTCCCAGGCCCCACCAAGGTTTATCAGGCCTGGTCTGAGGGGTAGCTCAATTCTCACTCCAGACATAAATCATGCCCTCTGTCTCAGAAATTCTGTAGCACTCCTGAATGATGCTGAGATTGAGAGTCCATCACGATGCTCAGAAGTGCCCCAGCCAGCAGGAGAAGGTCCATCAGAGCTATCCTCAGCCAGCTGTGAGACCCATCTGTGCCTCAGGATTCAGGGCAGAGCCCCTGGAATTTCGCTGGGAATGCTGCAGGGAAGCTGAGGTTTGCTGAGCACCTGGAGCAGCTGAATAAATCCAGAACCTCCCTGTGCCCTGTGGGTCCCCAGAGCTCCTGGTCCCAGCTGCAGAGCTGAGAGGAGCACAGCAGGCTGGGGAATTCTCTCTCAGGGGGAGAAATGCGGCTGTGCTGGCCTGTGCCCCTGGCACTGCAGGAAAATGATCCCTCCCGAGGAGCAGGGGGGACAGGGGGAGGGAAAATTGCACTTTAAAAATGAGCTGCTGCAGGCAAGTCCCCAGCGTTCTTCTTTGGTTCATTTTTCCAACTTAAACAAACAGGTAAAAAATGAGATAAATAGGCAAAATCTTTAGGTTTTTTACATGATTAATCTAATCAAGCTTCATCATGAGCCTTGTGACACTGAATGAATGACACAGAAATATCCCCAGCAACCAGGTGGGCAGTTTACAGTGAAGGTTTTAAATGACATAGGGATTTCAATATATAATATACGTATTAATATTTTAAATATTTTCCTACATATTAATACAAATATTTAATATATTTATGTATATTAATATGTCTAATATGCACAGCATTTAATATTTAATTATTTAAATGAATACAATTATGATGTTATATTATTAAAATTATTGTTTAAATATTTAGTTATTCATATTATTTAATATTATACTTAATATTTAGCATTATATATTAATATATTTAATATTATATATAAATAGATAACATATAGATTATACAAACAATTGTATTTAATATATTTAATATATTTTAATATTTAATATTTTCCCCATCCCTGGATGTGTTGCAGAGCAGGATGGGTGGGACTCTGAGCAGCTCAGTCCAGTGGAAGGTGCCCTGATCTTGGCAGAGTTTCCAGGAGGATCTGCTCTGTGCTCTTGCCAGGCACAGGTGAGCCTGACTGGCCCGGAATTCCCAATTCCTCCTTTTCTCCCCTCTTTAAAAGTGGGCTCATGTTCCCCTTTTCCAGGCAGTGGGACTTCACTGGATTGCCACAAATTCCTGGATACGATGGGAAGTGGCTCGGCTGCTCCAGCTCCCTCAGGAGCCACAGGTGCCTCTCACCCATGGGTTTGTGACCTCCAGCTTCCTTGGATGTTCCAGTGTCAGATTCTCCTTCCTTTCCCCAATCCCTGATTGCCTTCAGGGTGTGCCTGGGGCTCTGTTCCTCTGCTGGGATGTGCCACTCCTGAGCCTGGAAATGCTGATCCTTGGATATCATCCCAGCCCCTCTTCCCCCAGGGCTTTGTCCCATGGGACTCTCCCAGCAGATCCCCAGAGGGGCCAAATCTGCTCTCTAAAATCCAGGATAAACAGCTCACTGCCCTGAGGACCTCAGCTCCAACATTTCGGGGTCACTGCATTTCAAACCGGAGTGGGAACAGAAAATGGATGTGATAAAAGATTGGTGAGATGGACATTTTGGATGTGCCATGCAGAAATACTCTGTACTTCATTAAATTATCCCTGCACTTCAAGGAACAACATTTAAGCTCAGTAAGATTAGGAATTTAAATGACTTCAAGAGAGCTTCATTTCTCAGAAAGCACATTCAGGCACACGGTGACATTTAAATTCTTAGCAAGCTGCAGAGCGAAGCTACAAAATTGGCCACAATTAACATTTCCTTAAAACCTGGCTCCAATGTTGCAGGGATTCAAACAATGAAGTCTCAGTCAAAGGAATAATTTGCTTAGCAACTTTACCTCTTCATTTCAGCTCACAAAAGTTTCCTGAGCAGCTTCTAAACAGCTTCCAATGGTGTGCAGCACCCCCATTCTTTCCTGGGAGGTACCAGGTATGCATCAGATAAGTTTTATGAGTAATTCTCAGTTTTCCTTGCTCACTTCTATATTTAGAGTTTCTGCTGCAGTGGCTAATCTTGAGGGGAGGCTTAGGTCACCCATTACTATTTCCATTCTCTGCCTGAGTGCAAATACACAATTCTGAGCTCAGACTTCACTTCAAATGCCCTCTAATTCCTGCTCATCTCCTTGTCCTCTTCAGCACTGGGCAGAAATTAATTGAAAAGGGAAGTGTACAGATATTAATTGACCTCAGCACCATTCTGGAATGCTGGGGCAGATATTTGATGTACTACACTCCCAGTGCTAATTTTAAAAACAGAGGATACAAAAAGCTGAAGTGACATTTAGAGGGGGCGGTTGGAAACTGCCTCTCAACTTAGAACTTTGCTTTGCCTTTAGAAAGCAAGCTTAGATGTCTAGTTTAGATTGAAAATATTTTTTTTTTAGACATCCATATCTGCGTGAAATGAGTCTTGTTTGAAGGAAAAAAAAAAACCAAACCAAAAATCTCAGACAGAATTTTATTGAAGGAAGTTTTCTGTAAGAAAAAAAATATAATTTTAGCAGACACATTTCAGCCTCTGGAATCTATTTTTGCATTGCTGCAAATACATCCTAACCCTCTATATTTTGTCTGGGCTCAGCTCTATGATTTTGCTTAGATTCGCTCACATTCCTTCTCTTTCAGCACGGATCACACTGCCAGGCACAAAAAATCCATTTATATCCAAATGATCCCAGATCCCAGACCCTCTGTGGCTCCTGAAGAGCCCCACTGCTGGATCTCCATGCTGGATCAGCCAGACTTTAGGGGATAAACTCCACTTGAAATGGAGACATTGCAGCTCAGGAGGTTTCCTGCTTTTATTCAGGGCTCCCTGCAGAATGCCAGCTCCATTCCCACTGCCTGGAAATGTCAGGGGCCGTGTGTCTCCACAGGGGCTCTCCAAATCCTTGCTCCCTGCTCCCCAGTTTAGATGCTGAACATTGCAGACTCAAAAGTCAGCAAATAACCAGCACTTAAGGTGCTGCTCTACACTGCTTTAGGAGAGAAATTCTCCCTTGGGCTGTGAAAAGCAAGGTGTTGGATAATTTTAGTTTGAATTCCACACCGGAGAGGAGGTTTGGGAAGGAGCTGGGCTGGGGCTGCTGGAGCAGCACCAGGGGCTGGGACCTGCCCTGAGGGTCAGAGCAGAACCATGGAGGGGATCTGTGGGTCACAGTGATGCCCTGAGAGGCTCCTGGAACAGAGGCTGGAGAGGGTTAAAGGAATAAAGCAGGGATTTATTAAAAGGCCTTCACAGGATTCACCTTGGGCAGTGCAAGAGCCTGGCTGAGGCTACACCCAAGATGGACCCAAGTCAGGAGTTTTCACACTTTTTAAAGTTTTGGTCCATTTCCATTTTGGGGTTAATTGTCCAATTAGAGCTCCAGGTGATGCAGTCCCATCCTCCCAGATTGCTCTCCTCCATTCCCTGTTCTGAAGCTGCAACGGTGTCCTTGGTTCTGGGGCTGGAAATCTGTTTAGTTAGACAAATTGTTTTATCTAACTAAACTGTGAGAACTTGCTCATATAAAGGACACTTTATATGAAGTTCAGAGTTCGATACTAATGCAATACAGAGTCTGGAAAACATGAAAACTGAGACTGAAGGCATCAAGAGGACATGGGTTGGGAGGCCCATAGGAGGAACCACGGCCATCGTGGAGGACCCCAGGGTTCTCCTTCCAAGCCTCACCTCCAGAACAGCTCCAGGCAGCCCCTTGGGGGCTGATTCACTGGGGAATGTGTGTGACAGTGGAGCGGGCAGAAATCCAGGCTGGAAATCCAAGTAACTATAGTGCTGGTGGTTATCTGTGTGCTGCCACAGGCCACGCTGGTGCAGGAATGCTGCAATTCCTGCAGGAACAACTCCCAGAACTTTTGGCTGTTTTTGTGCACTGGCTGTGAGCAGACACGTGGTTCTGGTTGTTTTACACATCCTCCCACCTGTTCAGATAAAGCACCGAGGCACCTGCAAATCCTGCACATCATCCTGCAATTCCTGGAGGGATGGAGGAACCACAGCTCTGCTTGCTGAGCCCCCTCCTCACTGGCAGCACAGGCACCTACAGGCATCCTTTACTCAGGGTTTTACTAACCTGCAGGAGGTGTTTTTGTCTGGGCTCTGCCACATTTTACTAAAAATTTAGAAGATTTGAGACTCGTGGTCACCTCTGTGCTGGGGCAGTTTGCTCAAGTTTGCACTTACTGTCCTCCTGTTTGTCTGTCTTTCCTCTTTTTTCTCTGTGGTTTCCTCCAGTAGACAAAATCAGATTTATGCAAAAACTGTTTAGAAATGGCTCAGCTGTGTCTGTGTAAAAAAACCTGTGCAGGTATCCCTGCAAAACGGAGGAGCTGCCTGGCTGCTCAGTTTGGGCTTTAAGTTGTTTACTGTGTTCAAGGAAGTTTCTGGAATCCCTGCTAGAAAAAGACATGGAATTGTTAACAAATATCAGAGTGTAGTGCTTTGTAGGTTGAAATGCTCTCAACCATCTATTTTTATTGTGCTTTTATGGTGGAAATTGCAGACCAAACCACGGTGAATGCTGGAAAATTTTTTCAAGAAATCTCATTTACTAAAGATGGGGTGAGGTGAGTTCAGCACAGAGCCAGCAGCTCTTGGATTAATGGATTTGTTTAGAGGGTGAGAAGGAGAATTAGTGGCTGTGACTCACTGGCCAGCTCTGCTTACAGAGAACTTCCAAAGTCAAGATGTGCAAGCGGAAGGGGGTTGGTGCCCAGCCGTGCCCTCTGCCCAGTGCAGACAGGTCAGGATCCCACAGGGAGCTACAGCTGAACCTGGCTGCTGCTGCTCCCACCCTTCTGCACAGCCCAGGGGCAAACCCACAGCCTGGCCCATCCTTGCTTCCCAAGCTTTTTGGAGAAAGAACAGTCAATGGTGAGAAATACAGCAGCATGGGGCATGGTGCTGCTTCTCAGGGCTGGGTCAGAGCAGAGGGCAAGGAGACAAAACCCCAAATCCTTTCTTTCCTCTGCCCTGTCTATCCTTAAACAGCAGAGTCAAGGCAGGTGGGAGAGCTGTGGTGGTTTGGAGGGAGGGATTGCAGCCCTGCCCAGCAATGCCCACTGCCATGCAGCTCTCACCAGGGCTGCCACCTCTGCTGGTGCCAATGCAGGGACTGTCACCCCACTCTGAGCAAACCCAGCCTCTCCCACAGTGTTGGAATCTGAGCTATTGATGATTCTGAGATTGTAGAAAGTCTCTGCCAAAGCAGAAGCCATAATTGGTCTGTGCTGGTTTCCAGGTTGTTTATTCTGTTTATCTCTCACATGTTCTGCTGCCCTGCCCAGCTCTGTCCTGCAGGGCAGCGTGTGGGGCTCTGCCCTCAGTGGGATGTGACAAACATTAAATACCAGAAACTCCCTGGGCTGGATTTACAAGAACGTGCCAATATCTGTCACCTACGTTGGACAGTGTGTCCCCAGCCTGAACCAACAGAAAAATGCCAACACCACAGTGAGACATGGAGGGCATGAAGAAGGAGAAAAAGGACAAGGCACACCCAATTTCCTCCATCTTGTCCCCTTTGGACCCCTCATCTAGAATCCTAAAATTTTACTTTTGCACCCGTGCCACACAATTATTGCTTATATCAAACACCCAGAGCTTGTAATTGATCCTGTAAGATTGAAAACTCTTTTCCATGGACAGAGATCACAGACAATGTCTCTGGGGGCTCTGTCCAGGGGGGTTCCTGACCCTGCCAGGGTCCCAGACCTGCCAGAGCAGCCAGAGGGAAGCTCTGGACTCCCACATCACAGCTCTTAGGACAGCTGAGTTCCTGTTTCACAGGGAAAATTGAGAGGGAAGGTGAGTCTGTAATGAAAATGGAAAGCCCTGCAATGATTCTGCATTATATGTTAAGCTAATCCACATAAGAGGGAAATATTTTTTTTTTTTTTAATGTGGACAATGGTGAAAAAAAATTCAATCTGTTGCTCTAAATAAAGTGCAGAGTGGGCCTTGGATAAATGTACATAAGCAGCATGTGACTCAACAATATTATTAATTAAAGAGGAGATTTCCTCACCCAGATGTTCCTAGAAGAATGCAGCATTACCATTTTAAATCCACCCGTTTCTGCTCATAATTAAAATGCTGCATATCAGAAATCACCTTGCAGCACAGTGGGTGCTCTTTGCTTCCTCAGCTCAGCACAGAATTTCATGGAGAGACAGGAGGGAGCACAGGTTTTTATCCTGCAAAATCACCATAGCAGACAGAATTCCAAGAGTTGCTTTCAGCCAGCAGTGGTTTAAGATTTTCAGATCAGAGTTCAGAAATTCTTCCAGCAATCTGTGTGTTTATCAGTCACTTTGGAAATAGAATAAAAGTTATTCTGTTTACCAGCCTATGAGTGAGTTTCACCAAGTCCTCGTGCCCTGTTCTGGGAAATAAAGTGTGCTGAGAACTCAAGAATTCCCAAGGCAACAGGCAATACATGCCTATGGAAAGGAAGGAATTGGAATAAGCTGAGTAAACCTTTGTAAACTGAGAGGGGATGTGGATAGAACAAAAATGTTTAGGTGGAAAGAAGAGGTTTGTTCGGAGCACAATTATCTATTTCTCTTTTGGGCTGTTCCCTTTAGGAATTGTAGGGCAAACTGACCTTAGAACTTTGCAGAGGATGGTATTTAAAGAGCTTTGATTTTTCTTTTTTCCCCTCTCACTGCTTTTGAGCCCTACATTTGTGTTTGCTGCAGGAGGTTCATTGTTTCCAGGGCTGATTTGTAGAATCAGCTGTTCAGGAAGGCAGCCAAGGATGAAGGAAATAGTTAAAAGTGCTCATTTTAATGGAGAGTGGAGTCTGGTGGTGTGCAGCAGAGCCCGAGGATTTTGGGTTTTAATGCAGTATTGTCCACCCAGAGCTTTCCCAGCCCAGCTGTTCACTGCTTGCTCCTCTCCAAAACAATGGATTTAAAAATGGATTAAAAAACCCCAGAGCTCCTCACTAACAGGGCAGTGAGTGAAGGGCTGCCCAAAACCTGGCTCGACAGCCTTGTTCCTACAAGAACACATCCCTGCAGGGACAGGAGACGGGGGCACCTGAGCCCAGCACTCTGCTGCCAGCCTGAGTGTGCTGCACGTGAAGGGACCCACCAGGGCTGGCTCTTTGCAGGCACTGCCAGCTGGCTTTATAAAAATTCAGGCTTTGGCCCTCAGATGAGGTTGTGCCCAGGTGCAGCTTGCCCAGGTAGATCCTGCCAGGTGGATTGTGGCTGCTCAGCCATTGTGTTTTCTAGAAATTAGTTCAGCTTCCCTCAGAAACTCTCTGGGCCAGTCTTCAGGCAAGGCTCAGCATTTCAGTCTAATTCAGAACCCTTTCCCCCCTTTTCCCTCTGTCTTGATTTCATTTTTTTTTTCCTTTTCTTTTAAATTTATTTTTTCCCTTTTCCTCCCTGTGGAAGTGATTGACTCTGGTTATGGCAGGTGGTGGAGAACCAACCAAACTGAGCCCCTGATCATTTTGCTCCTTTGCCACGTGGACTTTTCAGTGCTTTACACAAGTGATTAAAATCTTGTCACCTGTTGCTTCCTTGTGTGTGGCTCCTCTTGCAATCCCTGTGTTTTCTCCACTTTGGTGTAAACTGTGTGGCACAGTTCTCCTTTCAAGGTTTGGAAGCTTTTTGGGATGATTAGGGAGGAATGGAGCATCCTGACTGCATCTGGACAGTCACCCAGGTGGGTGGGAACCTCCTGGGAGGGTTTTGCCCAAAGAGGGGCACAGAGGGGCTGTCAGGTGCCACCTGGCAGTCCCCAAACCAAGGCTGAGGATGTCCTGGGTAATCCCAGCCCTGCAGTTCCCATGCTCCCATGGCATCACACACTGCTCCTCTCCCAGCAGTGCCAGACACTTTTGGGAACTACTTGGCCACTTCATCGGTTCAGGGCATCAGTGGCCACAAATCCTTTCATCCACATCTGTAACTGTTCATTGTGCTGAAGGAAAAATGAGCAAACTCTGCAATGCATTAACCTTTGTCCTAATAATGGGAATCTCTTGAGCTGTCCCTGATTCCTGGAAAGCAGCACTGGTACATTACAGAATTAATTCAGCATCTTCTGTTTTCATCATCGAGTGTCTTTTCCTTGTATCATGTTCTGCTTCTTTTCTCTAGTGGAAACATTGCTTGGTTTTATATTTTCTCAGTAGTTAGGAGTGGAAAAAACTGAAGATCTTTCTTCAGAGAAGTTCTGCTAGAGATGCTCTTGAGATCCATCCTGTTCTGGCTGATGCCTGACATGCATCAGGAGTTATTGAGGAAGTTTTTCTGCGTCAATGACAGCAAATAATCAGTGTCTGTTTCCTCCCACAGAAAATTATTCCTGGGCTTGTTTCAGAAACTGAAGTGACTCTTGTTTCTTTGAAAGGAATTACATTAAATGGCTGATATATTTCCACCACTGCTGTTGTCAGAATCACATTCAAGGACAGGATATGGGGATTTAAAAAAATAATTTAATAACACAGAATTGTTTGGCTTTGAAGGATATGGGGATTTTAAAAAATAATTTAATTACACAGAATTGTTTGGCTTTGACCTGCAATAAGAATTGTGTGAACTGCTCTGCTGCATGCTTGATCCCAAGCAAGATGGCTCAGGAAAACTCAACAAATTCAGCAAATTCAGTTCATTTGCAGCCACTCCTAATCCTTCTCCCAGTCATTCCCATTTCCTTTGACTCACAGGTCCTGTGGCTCAGGATGTTGTGTGGGCTCAGTCTCCAGCCCAGCTCGGGGGGATCCTTCCCTGAAGTCTTTATTTGTACCCCAGAGCTGAGAGCTGCCTGGAGCACCCGGGGACACTGGAGGTGCTGCTGGGGCTGGTGGGACAGGGGGGTTCAGCTGCTCTGTCAGGAGCCCTGGCTCTGGGGCTGCATCCCTCATCTCCCAGGCACTTGGTTACAACATCTCCAAAAGGCAGGGATGCAGCCTTTGCAAGCCTGGCTGTGGAGCTGCATCCCTCATTTTCCAGGACTTTGGTTACAACATCTCCAAAGGACAGGGATGCAGTGCTCCAAGCCTGGCTCTGGGGCTGCATCCCTCATTTTCCAGGTATTTTGTTACAGCCTCTCCAAAGGGCAGGGATGCAGCCCTGGAGCCTGCACCCCTCATTTCCCAAACATGCAGTTGTGACAGCTCCAAAGGACAGGGATGCAGCCCTTCCATCTCCCTCTGATGGTGGGAACAGCTCATCCCACAGAGGGCAGGAGGAGCAGAAAAACTTCTTGGAAACAGCATTCCAGAATTCTTGGTGTGACCGTTAGGGCAGAGCACAAAAATCAGAAGAATGTGGGGCAAGTGCAGCATTCTGATGTTGCATTAAGCCCTTTTCTGACCCAGAGATGGGGCAACTGAGAGGCATTTAAAAAACTTTTATCCTATTCTCAGTCTCACGCGAAGGGTGAGAAAATACAGATGTTATAAATCACACCATCACAATCAGAAGTTGCTATTTCCTAATTACAATACACTGTAAGTGTTCCTTGGCTTATCAGCTTTTGCCACACCATGCTGTAAATTCCTTAAAACCAAAAATCTAAAATTACCCCTCGTGGGTCCTACTACAATGCATTTTCATAGTTCTTTTCCTCCAAAGTATGTAGTCTGATTTGTAGAGCCATCCTTTGAAACTTGTTTCTAGTTCCATTTCTCTCGTGACAATGTCTGTCCTATTCTCATCTCAAACTTTGCATACACATTCACACTATGAGAGCCTTCTGTCAGGCTTTGAGAATTCCTACAAATCCATTTCCCACATTCTGAAATTAGAGTTTCTAAGAGCCTCTCCAGGTAACTGAGGCCTCTCAGGTTGGAAGGGGCCTCTGAAGCTTCACCTGCTCAAAGCAGCACCAACTTCAGCCATGGACTGGGGCATGAAGCCACCACGTGTCATGGTCCCCACTGCTCCCAGCTGCTTGGAGAAGATCCAGCCTGGTGGGAAATTGTAGGTGGATGAGTTGAAGGTGACTTGCATTTTCTGCTCTCATAAATGCTTCTCTCACTTGGGTTCTTTGAGAAAATTCTTCCAATGGACACATTTTAAAGTGACAAAATAAAGGCATCTGCCACTGTCTGCACTGTGTGTTATGCCTTTGTATTTTTAATTTCATTTCCTGTGGTCAGTAAAAATACCAGATTATTAGATTTTGGTTCAACTTCTTCCTGTCCATGTTCCTTATCAGACTCCTCAGTGGCTCCCTGCAAAGTGTGAGGTTTTTCCTGCCTGAGGGACAACTCACCTGTTTTTGGTGCTGCCAGCAAAAGTTTGGGGTTTGCCTATGAAAACTGATGTTCTTCAATGCTCCTTTTTGGCCAAACCTTAAATATTCCCAGCCTGCATAAAGAAACATCCTCTGCATGGCAGCTCACCCCTTAAAGGCCTGAAAATTCCCAGTGGGGAGGTTGAGGGATGGGCATTGGATGAGTACTGGGTGTGGGTTCTTCTGACACAGAGATCCTTCCTCAGCGTATCCCTCAGGGAGCTACAAGGATGTGTGGAAATTCTGCATTTCAGAGGATGCAAAATGAAGTTTCTAAGAAGAAAGTGGGAGCCAGGTTCAGCTTGAGGTGTGCAGAGCAGCACAGGGACAGCACAGGCGCCGTGCCCAGACCTGCTGGAAGTGCCAGAGGAGCATTTCCCAGTGGCTGCGTGGTTTGACAGCTCCAAATCTGTCTGAACTCCCTGGTGCTCCCCAGCAGGGCTGCTCCTGAGGAAAGCAGCAGGAGCTGGAAGAGGCAGAGTGGAGAGAGCAGAGGAGCAGCTCAGTGGGGCTGGGTACATCCTCTAAATGTTAAGGGGCTCTAAATGTTACCGGAGAGGCTCCGCAGACACAAAAGGTCACCACTGCCCAAGCTGGCAGTAAAACAAAGGCCAACTATTTTTAACTTCAAGTGGGAAGCCTAAAGCCATAAGCTGGCCTGATTGCAGAAGGCCTTGGCCGTGGTGCTAATCAGAGCTGTTTGCATAATGAGAGCCCTGGCTGCCGACCCCGTGAGCTGAATCCCAAATCTACCCTGGCCCCAAGAATGCCTCACACCTGGGGACACAGGTGGGGCCCGACCTCCTCAAAAAATCCACCAAATCTCCTCAAAAAATCCACCAAAAATCTCTTCTTGTCTTGGAGAGTTGCTGCAACAGACACAGAGTTTGTGAGCCAAAGGTGGGGTTAACAGAGACACAGATAATTTGTATTACTTAGCAGTGCCCACCTGCAGCTGTGCACTGCGAGTGGGTCAAAAACCAAGAAGGATTGCTGGGCAGATGGGACAGGTGCCATAATGTCCAAAGAAAAGGGATCTCCTGTTCTGCTTGGAAAGCCCAGGTACCCTTAGATGTGTCCTCTGCAGGGCACAAAGCTTTCACTCCAAGGCTATTTTCAGAAATAAAAGTAAGTATTTTCTTTTGAAGACAGATCTGGTGGGACCCTGTTATGCACCTGCCAGCAGGAGTGTCAGCACTGGCAGTCCAAGGTCTGCACCTCTGGTTTTTTGGCTTTCTTCACCGTGCTGATAGAGCCAAGGGAAGCCAAGTTCTGGTCTGGGATCAGTTCCTAACTTTTCTCAATGCTGCTTTAGAAACTGGGGCTGCACTTGCAGGTCTCTGTTCATGACTTCTTTCTGGTATTAACAAAATCTCCTGGGGCTTCCTGCTGAACCATCAGGGTCTGAAGGTCTGAACAGCCTCTTGGGTGGGTAAGCAGTGCCAAAGTTGCACCACACTTCTGACAGTTCAACTTCTCCCTGAAACAGTTACGTGCAGCAGGGCTTTTCTTAATTTGACGGTGCAAACATGGAATATTTGTTTGGTTTCTGAGCTGTCTAGCAGTGCAGGCCCAGTGCTCAGCAAGGCCCAGGTTTCCCCCTGCAGCAATAAGAGCCCACAGCTGTGGAATGGGATAATGGGATCACTTCCTGATTTTGTCACTCCAGAGGAATGGGAAAACTATTCCTAAGAATAGTTTAAAGCTCTTTAGCAGCAGAGCTGTTTGTTCCCATGGGGCTGTTGAGGGCTGGGGACACAGGGTGGCTCCTGGAGCTCCTGAGCCCACCTTCCCCTGGGATTCACCCTTTCCCTGGAATTGTCCTGTGTCACGAGCTGAGCTCTGGGCTTGGCAGAGTGCTGGGAGGTCACAGCCCACAGCAGTGCTGGAGCTAATTAATTGTGGCCAAATTAATCAATGCACTCAGAGCAGCCAGGCCTGGCTGCGTCCCCACAGCCCTGCTGGGACAGGCGGCGTCACAGCGAGGGGTGGCAGCCACCCAAAGTGACCCCAGGGGATCCTGCAGCTCCCACCCTCAGCTGCTGAGCAGCCCCTGCCTCCTGCCATGCTCTGACAGCATGGACACATCTGGTTTGTAGGATTTCTCCGGCCCCAGCCATCCCACACCCTCTGAAGGCCAGTGAGCAGCTGCCAGGATCAGCAGTTTGGGATCCCAAACTGCATCCCAGTGGAGGTGTTGCCCTCATTTTCCCACAGGGGCAGGGATGTTCTGTGGTTTGCTGGAGTCATGGAATCACAGAATGTGCTCTGTTGGAAAGGACCCATCAGGATCACCCAGTCCAACTCCCACCCCTGCAGTGTGGGAAATGAATTTGTAGGGAATTCTGAAAGCCTGACAACCTATGCTCACATAGCAGACAACTGTGTGGAAACCTTGAGATAAGAAATGTTGACTTAGAAATGCCATGGAATAGGAGAGACACTGTGGAGAGAGAAATGGAAGTAGAAACCAAGTTTTAGCATCTTGGTTTGAACAGACAGGTTGTGCTAAAGAAGGCAGGATCCTCCTTTGAAATGAAAAATGTAAACCCTTTTCCTCTGCATTATTATAATTTTGAAAGTAAGGGGCTCTCAGGCAAAGATATGGGAGCAGGAATAACAGTTCTTTATTAGGAAAAAGAAATGCAATAGTACAAACAGCACTGCCAGAGTCAGAACATGCCCTGTCCCCCTGTGGGTCAGGGAGGTGGCTCAGCCCCATCCCAGGGGGGCTCAGCCCTCCTGCAGTGCCAGCTGTGCTTCTGCTGGAGCAGGATCTGCACAAGGGGGGAGTTTTCCTTGGAGCTCCAGGGCTGGGGGAGATGGGCCTGGGCTCCTCTGGGAATGCAGGGGGAAGAAAGCTGCTCCTCTGGGAATGCAGGGGGATAAAGCTGCTCCTCTGGGAATGCAGGGGGCAAAGGCTGCTGTGCTGTTCCCAGGTCAGATTGGATCCAGGTAGGAATGTTTGGCTCCTCCCCTGGGCAGAGCATCTCCCCATGGATGATGGAATTTTCTCAGCCATGCAGGGACACTCAGTGGCCATGAACAGGAGATAATTAATAATTAATGACCCATGAACAGGAGAGATCTCCTGGAGGGAGGATTGGCTGTGGAGAGATGAGGAAACCTGCCCAAAGAACAGCAGAAACTGCCCCAGCTCTGACAGATGGGAATTGAACACACACATTATTTTACAATCCAGGGCACAAAGGACAGCTCTACAAATCAGACTACATGCTTTAGAGAAATAGAACTATGAAAGTAGGAACTACGAGGGTTAATTTTAGATTTTTAGGTTTAAGGAATTTACAGCATGGTGTGGTAAAAACTGATAGGCCAAGAAACACTTACAGTGTATTGTAATTAACAAATAGTAACTTCTGATTGTGAATGCATGATTTATAACATCTGTATTTTCACACCCTTCACGTGAGGCTGAAAAGGGAATAAAAGTTTTTAAACCTCCTCTCAGTTGCCCCAATCTCTGTGTCAAAAAGTGCTTAATCCAGCACTGCAGACCCAAAAATCCCACAGCATGCATCCCCGAGAGGTCTCAGCATGGGATGTTCCTGATCTCACTCTTCCAGGTCTTACCCATGGCTCTGCCCATGTGTGGAGCTTTCCTGCCCTTCAGAAATCCCCACAGGTGGTGGTTGTACCTCAACCCTCCCCGTGTTCTTTGGGAAAAGAGCCCCCCAAGCCAAGCCCAGGCTGCATCTCCGTGTCCTGCAGTGTCCCCTCACCTCTGGCCATTGCAATTAACAGCAATTAAGAGCAGCAGGGGGGAGGTGCCTGTCCTGCTTTCTTCCCAAGAAGATTTCTTGAAGATTGCACATCACAGCAGGGAGTGGACGCCACGGGGAAGGATTACGGGTTAAAAAAGCCCTGGCTGCTTCCCAGAGAGCTGAAGGATTAATTAGGGCCATGGACAGTCTAATTCAGCCTTAAAGAGCCCTGAGGGGCTGGGAGATACCAAAAGCTGGGAAGGAGCAGCCCTGGAGCAGTGCTGGTTTAGGACTGAGAGCCTGGACGAGACCTGGGGCATCCTACAGGCAACTGGGAGGAAATTCTGGAACAGGAGCCTGTGGAATCTGGGCTGTGGAGGCAGAGCCCTCCTCCCCCAAAGGCAGATTTCACCTGCTAAAAAGCAAGATTTGAGGTGTCTGTAGTGAAAGCTGTAAAACCAGGTTGTTGGTTTGGGGTTGGAAGGAGAAATTAAACCTCTCCAAAGGTGAGATCAAAGTGCTCATCTTGTTTGGAGGACTCTGGATTGGAGCTTACATTTCTTCTCTGGGGAGTAATTTTGGCTGACACCCAACACAGGAGAGACAAAGGCAAAAAATGCAAGGCCAAAAAAAAGAGAAAAAAAAAGAAAAACCCGCAGAGCTGACCCTGCAACCTCCTCCCAGAGAATCCCCTGCACCTTTTTATCTCTCAGAGGGTGGTGCCTGGTGCACCTGGAGCCTTTGGGGTCTTCCCAGCAGAGCCATCCTCTCATGGATATTTGTTAAATATTTAATTGAATTATTCTGAGCTCCAATATGAGATTTCCTTTTTGGGGGCGTCCTGGCAAAGCTGGGGCTGCCTGTGTGCTGCTGCTCAGGCAAAGGGAACATTCCCAGCTGCTCCTGCTGCCTGCCAGGGCTGGGGGCCCCAAACCCTGCTGGGGTTTGCATTGCTGCTCCCACTGTGCAGCAATTCCTGCCCCATTTTCCTCCTGGGAGTGAGGGGCAGGATCTGGCCTTGACTCAGAGGCTGCAGCATCAATGGTCTGCTTTGAGCCTGCTGGAAATTTGGTTTTCTTCCTGTTATTTTGGGTGCAAGCTATGATGTCATGCAGATTTTTCAAGCCAAATTCCCCCGTGGCAGCTCTCCCGAGCCACAATCTTTTAGGAAGCAGCTCCTGGAAGTCTCAGCTCCCCCATTCCCAGCTCCCAGAGCATTTCAAAGAAGCGCAACCGAAACTGGGAGAGTCCCAATCAGAGCTGAAGGGATGAGACACCACTGAGCTCCACTCACCCCACACATTTTTCTGCTCCACCTCTCCCACATCAGCTCCTGGCTCCCTCTGAGCCTGGCACTTGGCAAAAGGGGAATCCTGGATGGAGGAGGGGATTCAGGCACTTCTCTGCCTGTGCCTGCTCTGATCCTCCCCCCTGGGAGGGACACAGGGGTGCTGCTGTTGCTGTACAGGTGTTTGTCCTGGACCCCTGGTGCTGGGAATTGTCTCCCTCAAAGCCAGGAGAGGATGAATTCTCTCCCTGTGTGATGGATGTGATGTGTGTGTCCACTGAAAGGAAAATACCGCTGCCCTGTGAATTCCCTCTGCATTCTTTGCATCTTCCTTCCAGCTGAGTGACATTTGTGGATGCTCTGCTGGCTGTGTTTCATCGGGGTATCAGGATGGAAACAACTCCCTTCTAAGTGCTGGAAGAGTTTTTATTGAATTATTTAAAATAAAAAACATGGGAAGGCAAATCCCCCTTCTCCCTCAGCAACCTCAAGCCCCCAGGTCTGTAGGAAGCACAAAGAAATAATTATATGTGTGAATCTGGCTTCCTGCTCCCCCCAGACAGGGAAATACCTGCAGAGAGGCTGTGGAGCCAGGTGGGAAGTGAAGGGAAATACAATTCACTTGCAGCTTTGTCATGAGGAAACTGAGCAGGGGGAGAGCTGGGTTTGGGTCAGGAATTCCTCAGCCCTCGCTGTGCTGAACTCTGACTTCACCAGCATGGCAATGATGTATTGGGGGATATTTTCCTTTCCTCCCCTCCTGCTCCTCCGCTGCTTTCTCCAGCACCATCTCTGCTCTCACACTTTGGGAGTAACAAGGCCCTGGAGGGCTGTGGTTGATTGATTTCCCTCTAGGATGTCTTTTCCCTGAATTTTCTCAAGTGTTTTTCACATGGGGACTAAACCCTGTTTGGTACTTTTCCTTCCTCACCATGGTTTGATGGCATTCCTGGGACAGAAATGCAAGAAAAAATAATTAGCAAAGCTCCCAGCAATAACAAACTGTGCAAATCTTTACCCTCCAATTCCACTGTTTGGCATTATCAAGGAGAAGAAATGTGGAAATGGTAACACTCTTAAATTCATTAATGTGTTAATTGATTTCACAAAATTAGTTTGCAGGCACTAAAAGCAGTTTCTCTTATCTGCTTTTTATGAACTGCCAGTAGAAAGCAGAAGCAGAAGTAGGGAAGACACTTGCACAAATAAATGGAAATAGTGATACAGCAAATGTTGCCTGAAAGCAAAAATCAAATTCTTCCTTGTTCTGCCGAATTTGGCATGCATCAAAAATACAAATTTTCTGCATTTCCAGCACTCTGGAGAAGAAAAGGGCCAATCTTTCTTCCCCCCATTAAGAACAAACACTTAGGGAGCAGTCAGAGCCCAGGAACAGGGAGCAGCCCAACTCCCTGGATTCATTTTATTGTCAGAAACCCCCTCATCACTGTTTCGTCAGAGATCACAGCTAGAGAGAGAATGGGGACAAAGAAATGAAATGGAGTTGGTGTCTCCTCTCAAAAGCACTTGCAGTGGTGTTGAATTTTTGTATTGATTTCAAGCACAGGTCCTCTTCTGGATGCTTCCCTGGGGAACTTTTTCCAGGTGTTTTTTTGAGCACAGATGGACAGAAGAGAAATCAAACCAGCAATGCAGCAGGCAAAGGGGATGGTTTCAGAGGTTCCCCTGGAATGGGTGAGGTTTGGCACCACTTTCTCAGCAGCTTTGCCTGGATTTCTTAAAGCCAAAGGCTCTGCTGCTCCTGGGGAGAAAAGCCCTTTTTCCCCTGCTCCCCCTCTGACCCACAGCCAGAGGGTAAAAATTATGCCCTTAGAAAGAGGAAAATAAAAGTACAGATTGCTCATTTGGAAAGAAAACATTTTAATTTTTCTGCCATTTTAAGTGAAGATGGGCTTTAGTAAAAAATACTTGGGAAGGGATTTGTCCTCCCTTATTTCTGATGGAAGCAAAGGTGGCTGGGCAGGCACTGCCAGGCAATGGGTGTTGCCCTCACTGAAATAAACCTAAATTTGCCTGTCATGGCTCTTCTCAGGTATTTTTTGCTGGACATTTCTCAACTCTCCAACCAGTCTGGGTTATCTCCATGTCAGCTTTGATTTTGGGAAGTAGTGTGAGGCTGACGTGGGGCTGCATTAAGGGTCTCTGTAGCTGAGCTCAGAGGAAAAGGCAATCCTGGCCCTTGGACCAAGGAGAGCTTGTTCCCATGGGTCTCCAGCCTGAGAACAACCTGCCCTGATGGGCATGGAAGCAATGTCAAGCACTGAACCTTGGGATTGTTGCTGCCGTGGAGCTTCCAACTGTTTGGGGTTTTGGAGAAGCTCAACCATCTGAAAGTGCATCATCTGAACATTTGGCAGGATGAGAATCTGGAGGAGAGAGTGTTCAAAATTTACTTTTCATTAACACGAGCTAATTAAACCATTCAGGCAGCACTCTCCGTACCCAGAGCAGGCAGCGACATCTATTCTGAGCTTTCCCTTCTCCTGCCAAGTCCAAGTCTCCAGACCAGCTTTATTTTTCAGTGGGAACTGAGGACTTTGGGACAATGTCAAGCATCACGCTCTGGATCTGCTAATTTGTGGCTGGGTTGTGCAATTCTTGCCCAGCTAATTTTAGCTGTGCCTCGCAGGGCCAGAGTGGGACAGCTTTGGTTAGGAACAGGCCACAGGAGCAGCCCCAAGCTCAGAGTTTAATTGTGTAAGAAGCCAGCAGAACCATGGGTAAGGCTCATATGATGGAGCCCCTCTTTAATTCTGCCTTGTTAATGTGAGCTCTGCTGCACTCCAGCTTTCCTGAGGACATCATTTATAACACACTTGCTTCCCAACGACCTTTTCTTTCTCAGCAGCAGAACCTCACCCCTCCTGTGGTTCCAGCACAAAGTCTGGGAAAAGGAACTTTCTCCTGGTTTGTTGTGCCATCATCTCTTTGCCATCATCCCCTCGCAGCTTTGTTGCATGTGGACTTTGTTTTCCTTGAATAAAGTTATTTTTAGCTCAATAAAGTGCACTTGAGATCCCCTCCCTCCCTGGCTGCTGCCTGAGCAGCCTTGTTCTTCCTGGACATTTAGGGGAGGGTGGGATTTGAAGGGGCAAAGCTGCACTGAAACCCTTGTGGTGCTTAGACTGGAGCTTTATTTCCTGAGAAAGGCTGAAATCCTGGAAGCCCAGAGTAAAACCCTGACTGATCTGGAGGAGTGAGGATAAAGGGGGAGTAGTCAGCATAGCCATGATTAAAATTGGGAATCTGTGGGTGCCCAGCAAGAGCAAACCCTGACCCAGCTCCTCAGCACTCAGAAGGCCAACCAAAGCATCCCCCTGCTCCTGCCCCACTGTTCAGCTGTGGGTGAAGCCTGAACCCAGAGGTGAGAGCTGACCCAGCCCCTGCACGCCCAGGGTGCCTCCCCAGAGCCTGCAGAGAGCCTGTGGAGCCAGCTCTGTGTCCATCCCTGCAGGACCAGGTGGCTAGAAATGCCCCAGAGGGGCTGTGCTGTCACAAAGCCCAGCTTGGGGTGGCCCCTGGGGACACCCAGCCCGGTGGGAATGAGGTACCCAGGGGCTTTCGCCTGTGCTGTGTCCCCAGATGTCCCTGTAGCAGTACTGGGATCACAGTGTGGGTTTTGGGAGCCCCCAGCCCTCTGTGGCTGGCCGCAGCAGCCTGGAGTGATGCCCCTGAGGCCACCTCACCCCAGCCCAGCCCAGCCCAGTCCTCCCCAGCTCCAGCACTGGAGCCAAACAAAAAAGAGTTTTTTTCCAGAGCAGCTTTAATTCATTACGAGCCACAAGTCAAAAGGAACAAATTTTTTTTAAATTCCATATATTTTACCTAGACAAGCATTCCCCTGTCATTAATTCTGCCCTGGCTGCTAAGGCTTCTTCCAGCCTGGAGCCTCCTTGCTCCAAGCACAGCTGGACAGAGCTGCTGTTGGCTTTGCTGGCAGGTTCTCCATGCTCAGTTCCACCTGAAGGATCCCCCCCACAAGGTTTGGATAGAAACCCTCCCAGCCACGGCTGTTCATTGGAACCATCTGTTTGCACTGGCACACGGGGAGCCCAGCACAACATTTCTGTTGTCTTCCAGACTCTTTGCACACCTGGCAGATCCCAGGGAACAGCCCCTGGTGTTAACAGCAGGGTGATGTGCTTTGGTGCAGGGATGGATAATCCTGGCACTGAAGGCAGTGCCCTTTTTCTGCTGCACACTGAAATCTCTCCTGGGAATGGCAGAGGGATTATAGCTGGCATGGGAGGGAATTCAAACATTCAGACTGGCATTTCTACAGCAGTTTGGATCAGCCTTTGCTTGTATTTGCTGCAGGGGGAGTGTGGCCTTTATCCCCTTTTACCTGCCACCAATGTGCTTTTTTATGAAAAGCCAGAAGAATCACAGAGTCAGGACAAAGCCCAGTGCTGAGCAGGTTTCTCTCCCTCTCACAGCTCTTATCTCTGGATTTTTGGGCACTGGTCATCCCTAAGTGCCAGCCACCCCCACTAACCCTGCTTGCACCCCTCGCTCCCAGGAGCTCTGTGTGGGAGTGGGATGAGCTCTGGGCTTTGCTGCAGCAGCCTCTGGGAGCAGAGGGCTCTGATTCCTTCTGCAGCCTGCAGGAGAGGACAGAACTCAGCCCCTGCCACCTCAGGCAGGTTTCCCTGTGCTGGAAACCAGCAGTCAGCACGTCCCAGGTGCAAGGACGGCAGAATCCAAGCACCCATCTCCCTTTGCCATGGAAGTGCTGTTACCCCCCTGCTCCACAAACCCACCTGGGACCCCCACGCAGCCAGGGATGTCTTTAATGGAGCCCTGTGGAGGCTGAAACCACTCAGCTGTAAGCAGGCAGCAAAATCAAACTTTTAATGGTGCATCCAGACAGGAGAAACAGGGCCAGGCCCCCTGGCAGCACGGGAGCACCAGCAGGACGTGCCAGGCCTGGGCCAGCCAAAGTTTCTTCCTTCTCTCCATCCTTTTCCTTCTGCCCCCACCTGCCCAGCAGGCTGGGAATTCCCCAGCCATGGCGTGGCAGCCAGGGAGGGCTGGGGTACAAACCTGGAGTGTCCCAGTCCCTGTCCCAGCAGCAGCAGGTGCCTCCAGCAGGAGATGCAGCAGGAGCAGCGGGGCTGGGGGAGCCTGCTCAGTCCTTGGGGAAGGGGAACAATCCCTGCTGGGGCAGGGCCAGAGGCCACGGCCTCCTCTGGGCTCCCAGCAGTTACAGGTATTTATTGTATGTGCTCCTATTCTCCTTTCCTGGTCCAAAGATTCGGGATTTCCTCTGAATTGCGTGAAACCACCGCAGCAGCAGGGCTGGCCAGGGACTCCTCTCGTGCTGCCCTGGATCTGTGGGGGAGTGAGACTTTGAGGAAAGCAGAGTGTTGGTCACATATTCCCTGAGAAAGCCTGCGGGATAAGGCTTTGTTAAGGCAGGCGGGGATAGCTCCCCTTGGTGGGATCAGGGAAAATCCCTCCCTGTTCCCTGTGCACACAGCCCCACCCGGGAATGAAGCACCTGGGGGAGTGGGAGGGCTCCTGGGGACTGTCCCAGGTGTTTGTGTCACCTGGGTGTCCCCTGGGAACGCCAGAGCCCCCTTTGACTGGCCATGGACACCGACACAGCAGAGCTGGGCTCCAGCCAGGCCAAAAAATAAATCACAGATCAACTAAAATAAATCACAAAACACAAACAGTCTGGTTTAGGACAGATAAGGCAGCAAGTGACAGAGATTTTGACAATTGCACTATCAGTGCAATTTGCTTGTCTTGTCCTTTGCTGATTTAGGGCTGTGTAAAAACCAGGCTCTGTAAAAAGCACTCACTTTCCTGTCACCTGAACTTTGGTGCTGTCAGGCTGCTCTTTTTTTTTGGCACAGAAAAGCACAGTTTGGCTGCTGAGGGTTTAAACCAAGACAAATGGCACTTTGCTTTATCCAGCTTCCACACAGAGGGCAGAGGACTTGTGTGATGGCTCAAATGTGTGGAAAGCAATTCCACTTCAAGACGTGCTCAGACCCTTCCTCAGACTCAAATCTCCCTGCACAGGAGTGACTGATGAAGGAAAAGCTATCAAATGTCCAGGTCAGCAGCATCAGATTGGCATTAAAGCAGCCTGGGCAGTGCAGCTCAGCAGAGCTCTGCCCAGACCATTCATCTGGGGAGGCCAGGCTGGAGGAACAGCAATGACAAAGGACTCTGTGACACAGCAGCAGTGACTGACTCCTGTAAATGACTTCTTTGTTCAAACCTGCTGCTCCCCTTGCATTTCTGCAGTGCTCAGGGTATCAACCCAGCCTCTGTAAAACCAGACTTAAAGACTGCTGTCTTTAGGATGAGGCACCTCTTAAGTCCTAAACCATTTCCACCCAGGGCAGACCACACTGTGGGCAAGGGCCAGCTGCTTTTTGATTTCCTATGACCTTGCAGAGGTTTGAATGCACATCCACACCCTCTGAGGATTTACTGAATAAAAGCTGTAGGGCTTTTGTAAAGGTGAGCTAAGAAGAGAAGCAAATACACCAATAGATCCTGTAATTGCTTCTCTAGATGAAAAACTGAGAATGGAACTTCTCTTCTGAAGTTAACTCCACTGGCTCCCAGGGCTGGCCATGAAGGCAGCCCGGAGTGTCTTGGAGCTGATTCTCAGAGGTTATTTTGAAGTGAATTTAGTGCCAGGATTTGTTGTGGAAAAACCAGATCCTGGCAAAAAATGTGTTTCTGTTCCCATGCAGCAGTGAAACAGGACTAAGGCCAGAGAGGCTCTAGGTGTATGTTATGGGCCTGTGTGTGTGCAGAGCTCTGTGTGGGTGAACAGGACCTGCTTGTTTCCAGAGCTCTGTGTGTGCAGAGTTTTGTGTGTCCAGAGCTCTGTTTGTGCAGGACCTGTCCCCGGCCCTGAGTGTCCCCAGCCCTGAGTGTCCCCAGCTCTGTGTGTCACCAGCTCTGAGTGTGTCCCCAGCTCTGTGTGTGTCCCCAGCTCTGTGTCCCCAGCTCTGTGTGTCACCAGCTCTGAGTGTGTCCCCAGCTCTGTGTGTGTCCCCAGCTCTGTGTCCCCAGCTCTGTGTGTGTCCCCAGCTCTGTGTCCAGCCCCGTGTGTCCCCAGCTCTGTGTTCACCCCTCCTCTCCCCCAAAAGTGCCATTCCCAGCTCTCCCCCAGCTGGGAGCTGTGGCAGCCAGCGGTGTCACACCTGGATGCCCAGACCAGGCACTGATTGCAGCACTGATGATTTCTTTATGAGAAGTGTTCCTGCAAGGCTTGCACCTTTAACACGCTCTCATAGTGGAAAACAAATCCTCCCCAGTGTTCACTGTCTCATTTTGCTGGTATCAGAAAAGTGCTCCATGTCCCTCAGACAACACACAGGCCACCCTGGTTTTGGACAGGGAGGGGCTGGAAGGAAATTTGGGGATGTGCCCTGAGGGGCTCTTGAAACAGGGAAAACTTCTGAGCCATTTTCAGCCTGGGGAAAGGGCTGAGCACAGAGATCTGTCAAACCTCCAAGAGGTGACAAACTCCTGTGGCTCTGACAGGAGAAGGTGCAAATCTTCACCAGGATGAATTTTGCCTGGAGAGAGCTGGAAGAAAAAAGGATGTGAACATTAAAAGCATTTCAGAAATACCTTCTGTCTCTTTTCTGTAGCAAAGGTGGGAGGTGCAGACAAATAAAGACAGTTTTACAATTTGTACCTGCAGCTTTGGGGGCTATATTTGTAGTTTAACAGCTCCTGTCTTTCCTTAGCAGCTGACTGTAAAACCCTTGGCGGACAGGGCTTGGAAACACTCTGAAAATGCCACTTATTCCGATTTAATCTCCCCAGCACATGCAATTTCAGTCACTCCTTATAAACCAGCACAGATGGTGCATTACATGCTTTGGGATGCTGCCCTGCTGGTGCACTTAGTGCAGAACCTGGTGCTGCTTCTCAGCTCCAGAATAACAAGAAAATGGGATTGTTTGGGGTGATTGGGATGTGTAATCCCTGCACCATCACTCAGACTGAAAGTTTCATTCCTTAAAAAGCGAAAGCTGGTCTGTAACACCAGCCAGAGCTGGCTTTGCCACAGAGCCCTTCCCAAACACTCCTGCCATGTCACACACACATCGCTCACTCGCAGAGGAGCCAGCCCCGCCCTGCCCCTGGATGCTTCCAGCGTTCCTGTGCTCCAGGTGAGGCACAGGCACACCCCGGCCTGCCACCCTGGCACACCCCCGCCCTCCCCACAAGAGAAGGGGCTTTGGAATGGGTTTCTTTGGTTTTGGCTTTTGTTTTATGCAAGCAAAGTTCGGAGCAGCTGGATGCTGGCTGGCTGGAAAAGCTGAAACCAAACAGATCGCACCAAAGGCAGGGTTTGGCCAGCGGCTACAGGCGGCAGCAGCATTCCCGGCCACGGAGGCTGTTCCAGGGCGGGAGCAGCGAGCGGGGCTGGGAGAGGGACGGGCAGGGCCGGGGCTCCTCGGGAGCTCAGGAAGCCTCGGAGGGGCTCCTGCCCCCAGAGCGCACCAGAGCTGCTGCCAGGGCTCCTGCGCATCCCCAGCGGATCCTTCCCCACAGCCCTGCCGCAAACCTGGGGAGTGCAAAACGCTGCCAAGAACTCCGCCGGGCTGCCAGAGGAGCTCTCCAAGAGCAGGTTCCACACGGAGCTCCAGTTTGGCTGCGCTGCCCCGCTGTTCCCTCCTGCCCGGGGACTCCAGGGACACCCTGAGGGAAACAGCATCGCTTGGAGAGGGGACCCCAGCACAGCCCCAGCGTGCTCTCCACCGCAAGCAAGGCAAGCAAGAGATAAAAGCTCGGCTGGGAGCGTTGCTGAAGCGGGAGGCAGATGTGAAGCTGTGATGTTTGAGGTCTGCGCGAGTCTGCTCCTGAAGCTGCTCAAAGTGCGGCCCCGCTTTGCCTCTCTCCTCTCCCTCATCCTCTCAGAGCAGAGTTCCTTGGGGTTTGTGGGGTTTTACTGCCCTGACTGGTTCCCTCACCCGTGCGGGATGTGTGGTGGAACCCTGCTCACTGCTCACCCCAACAGAGAGCCCAGGGCAGAGAGGACGAGAGGAAAGCCCTCCCTGAAAACGGAGCAATCCGGCTGGGACCATTTCCAGCAGCACTGTGGGACAACAGGCACTGCTCCCAACCCCTTTTCCTGGTCCTAATGGCATTTTTAGGCTATCTAGAAATACACAGCTCACCTGCCTTACCTGGGAAATGCCACTGGGGCTGGAGAGAGCACCTGGCTTGTCTGGGATAATCCCCCGTTCCTTGTCCAGGGCCAGGACTCTGCAGCAGAGCCGGGTGTGGCCCGGCTCCCTCCCCTGGAATCCCACCCTGCTCTATTCCACAGGCTCCGAGCTGTGCCTGCGGCTGCTCACTGCACATCTGGGGTGCTGACAGCACATCTGGGGTGCTGACAGCACATCTGTGATGCTCACAGCACATCTGGGGTGCTCACAGCACATCTGGGGTGCTCACAGCATATCAGGGCTGCTCAGAGCACATCTGGGGTGCTCAGAGCACATCTGGGATGCTCACAGCACATCTGGGCTGCTCACAGCTGCTCACATCTGGGGTGTGTGTCCGCAGAGCCCGGCTGTCCCCGCGGGCTGGGAGCCGGGCACGGCGGGGACAGAAAGGATTGAAAGGCGCGTTTGATCCGAGCTGCACTCGAGCAGCCCCTGCCAGGGATTCTGTCCTCATCAGTTCTCTCGGTTCAGGGGGAGGGCACAAAGCAAGGGCAGGGACATTTTTCCGGGACAATCCTACTTTTTGGTGGCACACGGCTGTCTCGGTGGTCACTGGAGCCCCACCCGATGCTCAGCCTTGGGAGAAGGGTGACCCCGCTCTGAGGAAAATGATTTAAAATGCCTTCAGATGCCTTTTCACTTCTTTTTATTTAATTCCATAAATATTTTCATAAGGCTCAGTGTCTTTACAACACTTTTAAAACACTTTTTTTTGTTTTATACACACAACTTTGACACTTGTTTGACAGGGTCAAACAGTCCAATATAAACAAAATAATAAAACTGGCAAGTGCGGATCAGCTGGGTTACCAAAATCCTTTTTTTCTTTTTTTTTTTCTTTTTTTGCTCTTACTGTTAAAACCCCAAAAGCACTAAAATATCAGTATTTGGCTTCAAACTAGAATTTTAAAAACCTTTTTTTTTTTTTTTTTAATTCTCTGCTACAAGTCCCTGTCGTCATAGTGCCTTTAAGCTCCTACAGACTCTTCTTTTCTTCTTAAGGAAAAATAAGCTTGGTGATGCCATGCAGAACTTACAATAGCTACTAAATATACATGTTCCCTGAAATGTAGCTGCAATGAAAAGATGACAGAGCATAAAGAGAACAAAACCAGAAACCCAAAGCACCACAGTGTACTATCAATAACATTGCAATGGACGGCTGGTGCCCATCCAGAAACTGAAACAAATTTCAAATATATTTCTCTATGTAGTATTTTCTATTTACAACTGTTAGATGCACCTAGGTTGGTTCTTGTTTGACTTTTTGGAGAGGGTGGGGAGGCGAAAGTCTTGAATTTAGATCCTCTGTTCTAGTGTCTAGGTTAAGGGCAATGCATGTCATTTGCCTAGGGAAGAGGGTTTCTTTTTATTTTTATATATATATTTATATATATATATATATAGATTCAGCCAGAGAAATACCGTAAACATGTAAGTTTGTTACAACTCTCTTTTTTCTGCATATGGAATGGGAAGTGGGTTCCTCCTGTCTGGCATTGGAATGCAAAGTCTGTACCAGATGCTCAGTCAAGTCACCCCCGTCTGCATGGGCGCTGCTCCCAGCGCTGTCACACACGCTCCAGCCCTGCTCCCTGCTGGGACAGCCACAGCAGGTCAAGTGGGACCCAGTGCTGGTTCTTCTTTGTGCCAATGCTCCATCTCCTGCAGCACCTTGGCAATTTATGGAGGGGAGGAGCTTTCTTGAAGGCCCGAGAGCCAAGCCCCTCGTCCCTGCGGCCGCTGTGCCAGCGCCAGCGCGAGCGGCGCTGCCCGGGCGGGCTTCCCACTTAACAAAGAAGCTGCGAGTCCAACAAGTGGCCTTGTCAGATCTTGATTTATGATGCAAATAATGGTGTGGCGGTGGTGTTTCTTTTTTCCTAGTGCTGAATATTTAGGAAGCATCTTCTCATAAAAATTATGGATGTCTCATTCTCACTCTCTGAGGCACAAAACAGTAAATGAACAGGCTTAACTAATGTGCTTGTTACTTGGTTGTTTTTTTTTTTTTTCCCTAAGCAATTAAAAAGGCAAAAGGACTAAGTGAAATTTTCATCATGTTGACAACATTTTGGAATCTCTCTCTCTTTCTCTCTCTCTCTCTCTGCCTCTCTCCAGCCATACACAAAGAGTAAAACATTTCAGTTAACTGATGAGAACCCATCTCATGCACTGCTTTAAATACCCACTCTGTTAAAGAAACAAAACAATATTTGCTATATATCCCACATTAAAATCTAGCCATAAAAATGCAAAGATACAAAAGAGCATAAAAATAATATCGGATATAAAACTGGGTTGCTTCCTGTTTGGGATTCCTGGTGTTTGCCTGCTGCCTGTCACAGAGGGCCACTCCTCCTCTCCAAAACACTAATCTGGCTTTGCTGGTTATTGATAGTTTCTAGATTATTCAAAAGTATAAGAGAGATTCTTTTTGGATTTAGATAAAAATAATGCCACCCTTGTGACATGCCCTGAAATAAAACCAGGCTCCATGGAAACAATGAAATCACACTCCCTGTTCTTCCCATTCACTTGGATTTCTCAGGGAAAAAAAAAAAACAAAAAAAAAAAAGCCAAAAAATATATCTCCACACTCTTTGTCCTGGGGTGCTTATGTGGTGGATCAGATTCCAAAGAAAATGACAAATACCCTGATCAATCACTTCATCCCACATTTTCAAAGGAGCTTGCAGAATAGCTCTGAAAAGATTTCAAGTTCATCTTCTAAATCTAGTTAAACAGTCTCATTTGCCCTAGGAAAAAGAAAAATCCTCCTCCTGACAATGGTCTGTTTTACAAGCTTAACCATAAGCTCCTGCACTTGCAAACAAATGTACTTAAAGCTGAAATTGTAGGAAGGGTCTTTAAAAATAGAGCTGGGAATCTCCAGAGGGAGAAAAAGAGAGAGAAAGAGACCTGGAGGGTTGGGCTGGTCCATCACCCCAGGCCCACTGCCCTGACCCCTCCAGGAGACACGGGGGGGCCTGGACTGGACCAGCAGCAGCTGGGACTGGGCACAGAGCCACGGCCACGCTGCCCAGCCTCACCCACAGCTGCTGCAAGGAGCTCTCAGCTCCTCTGCAGCTCGGGCTTAACCTCAGGTGGGCACTCCCAGGGCTGGGGCAAGGATCCTTCTGCTAACGGGGCAGAGCTGGGGGGACTCGGCGTGGGGCAGGCACTGAGAGCAGCCCACTTTTGGGGTCACTGCTCCTGCAAATGGCAATTAGTGCTTCGTTAGGTGCTGCTGTGCAGGCTGAGTGTGGCCAAAGGATGGGACCTTAGTTCCTGAAGACAGAAAACTGGCCGCTTCTCGGAGCCTCGGAGCCAATTTTCCTCTCTGCAATGGAGGCATGAAGCCATCGGTTTTTAAGCTTTTATCTTTGCATGGAAAACAAAGATAGGAGTGGGCTTTTCAAATGTCTCAGCTTGAAAAGAAAATAAATCAAAGATAAGCCCACAGAAACAAAGCAAAAAAAGAAGAAAAGCCCCTGATTCTCTTTTCTCCGTCTTACTCCGAGTGTGAACAAATCACACCAAACTGAGAAAAAGACAAGTGCTTAAAAAAACGCAAAAGATGGACTGAGGAAAACCCATCCCTCACTTCCTAAATAGCTGCTTGCCCTTCTGCTGGGTTTCACCTGCCCACGAGAGAACAGTTAAAGCCAGAGAAATACTGCGCAGCGGAGCGGGAGCACAGGGAGCACATCCAGACAGGCACGAGTCAGACCGGGGATGCAGGACAGGGACAGCCGGGCCCGCCCCGGCTGGGGACTGGGGACAGCCGGGGGAGGGACAGGGAGCAGAGACCTCCCAGCACTCCAAAAAACAAACAACACCCCCCCCATAAATAAAATCAAAGAAAATATACACCAATGAAGTCCATGAGGAAGTTCCATGACGGAGTCACACAAGCGAGAAAGCATTCTGGGATGCCAGTGACGACTCGGATGAAAATGAAGGAAAACAGGGTAAAAAAAGAAAAAAACAACAAAAAGAGATGTCCAACCAATGGAATAAAATAAAATAAAACAGGTCACATGGTTAGAAATCATTGGTGCTTCCTAGTATCTAGTAGCAGATTACTTCCCAAAAACAACAAAAAAAGTTTTTGGTCCTTCTATATATATACATATATGTATATATATTATTATTTTTAAAATGTGTGTATACATATATATATGTATATATATTTAGTTGCAACAGTGCTTCTCCGAAAAAAGGTCCATCTATAAATATAATTTTATTTATTTTTATTTTTTAAATTTTAGTTCTTTTAAGTTAAAATTCTCCATCTCTCTAGGTATTATTTTTTGAATGGTGTTAACCTGCTGAAGTTTTGCCAGAATGGTGCCTGGCTGCGTCTGGGTTCGGTGAACTCGAAGACCTGGGACTGGGATATGCCATCTGTCACCATGTATTGTCCCTGATTTAATGGATCCTGGGGTGGTGGGTAGGCTGGAGGAACCGACTTGGAGTAGCTCACACCTGCATCGATGATTGGGGGGAAAAAGAAACAGATCAGTCAAAGAGCAATTGGGTCAATAGTCGTTCTTCGTCATGCTACTGCTTCTCATCGCTCCTTATCGCTCCTTAACCGGTCCCACGCGCCAGGACGTGCCAGGGCTGGCCAATCTCCAATCTCAGCGCCTGCCTGACCTCTCAGCTCCGAGCTGCCTCCCTAAGCCAAAGATCCAAGGCTGGGACAGGATCCTTTACTTTTGTTGGGCAGAGCTCTGCCCGCCCTCATGGAAAAGTCCCGTGTGAGCAGGAGAACTGGGACAGGCCCTGCCCCGCCGAGGCCAGCTCATCCCGCTCCGATTTAAGGACTCCTGTTCCAAGCTCCTGCTCACCCTCCCTCCCAGCTCTCCCTGGAGAACGGCCTTGCCCCAGCATGCCCCTCTGGCCAGCCCCGAGCACGACCCCGAGCAGCACCCCGCTCCGGTTCCCGCACGGAACGGAGCAGGGCTGCTCTGGAAGAAGCCCTACCCTGCGGGGGTGCGCCCACACAGAGGGCGACTCGTTCTTTAGAACAGTTCAGGACTTTTCCATAGGGTTTGTTCTCAATTGACCAGTCTGGTTTCAGCCCAAAAACGGCTGCACAAAACGCAGAAAAGGCTGATTCTGCTCAATCCAAACTGGGAGCAATGGATGGACTGGCAAGGCTACACTTTTAGGGTTGAGGTGTTCAATTCCCACACAGGTGAGCCATGGCTCCTGTGCAGGAACGGGGAGAGGGGATGCTGCCCTTACAGCTTTCCCACGGAATGAGGGGGCTTCAGCATCCTGTTGTAAAGGATGGTGTGTAAAGGGTGGCTCTGGGTGACTGAAGTGGAACAGAAGGGATGTGTGTCACCACCAAAGTGCAGCCTACGGGGCACAGTGACACAGTCTGGATGTCCTTCCCCACAAAGACAACCCCTCCTTCAGCCTCGGGGCAGTGGGGCCAGCTGGAAACCATGACTCCAGGAAGGAGAGAGGAGCAGGGCTGTGGAGCAGCTTGCTGTAAGCTCTGGCCATCTCTGGATCATGCAGAACTGCTCTTCCTTCTGCAGGAGGGGGCCGTTGCCTCCCCAGGCTTTAACCACAGCAGCGAGGCCACTGTCCCCAAGCAGCTCAGTGTCCTCATCTGGACAGCGGGATGGCATCCCCCACCTACCTCACAGGAGGGTTGTGAAGCTAAATTAATTAATGTTTGTAAAACACTTTGAGATCCTCGGCTGGGAAGGTGCTGGAGAAGGCAAAATATGGTGATTAGCACCCAGGTACCAGAGCAAGGTGTGCACAGCAATGCGGCTCCTACCACACACAGACACGCCAGCGCTGGCCGGGCACGGACGGCGGCACACGACGGGCACTGACACACAGGGAAAGCCTCACGAGGGCACCCACAGAGCTCACCACACTGCTGGGCCAGGGGCTGCTTGGCAGGCAGGGCCTCTTTGGGGTAAGGGCTAAGAGTCTTTAGGGAAGAGAATTGATTCGCTTCTCCCTGCTAGGGAATTTACCAATGCTCAAAAGGTTCAGACCAAATGGAAATGTCTTGAGTACATCTAACTGTTTTCTCCTTCTTTACTGTATTTTCTACAGCTCTTTGTCCACTGTAGAGAATAAGCAAGATCATTCCTCACAGTGGGCAAAAACTGCTCTGCGATTCACACTCATTAACCTTTAACAAATTCATCACAATTAGCAGTTCAAACTTACTTGGAGAGATCGACCTGGAGATGTTCTGCAGCTGTACCTGCATGCTGGAATAGTCACTCATCAAGGACTTCTCTACCCTGTCTTCCCAAGCCCTGTCTCCCACCTGCAGAGCTGAGGGCAGCCCCAGAGCTGTGCTGGGGTCACACCTGGGCAGGGGCAGCTGCAGGAAACCTGACACAAATTCTGCACCACCCTCCTTTTACAGAACTCCAAGGAACAGTTTGAATTTCAATCACTGTGTGACTGAAACCCACAAGGGCACGGCACTGAGTTCCTCTCTGCCCACCTCTCCCATCCCTTCTCCTGGCACTGTCCTGCTCCGAGCTGCCCATCTCCAGGCTGGCCAATATGAGACCAACTGCAGAGGACAAACTCCAGCCCTGAGCCCATCCAGGAGTGTCAACCTTCTCCTGGAGACCACCAGTCCTTGGCCAATTTTCCCGGCAGAGACTGGAGAGGGATTTTAGGATCTGTGGGAATGTTAGGATCTGTTACAGGTCCCTTACATGTCTAGAGTTGGGAAATAAATCTGCTTTGGCTCTCAGGCTGATCACAAATTACCTCACACAGTTCTCGTGCCACTAAAATTACTCATGTTCTACAACAGCAGAGCTGTGAATCTAAAGCTGCTACTGTGGGGGGGAACACAGAAATTGTTTTTAGCTTTGGAAGTCCTTAAAGCCACCTTGCTTTAGTGACATGGCCCCATGGCTTTGGCATCCTGTGGCTGGGTTCTTTACTGCCTCTAAACTAATTTGAGGAGAGTGAACTAATGTATTTTAATGACGATACAAAATGCTAGGAAATCTCCTGGATCAGCAAAATGCTGTGCACTTGGAAAGCTGAAGAAGTAGAGAAAGGACAGTCTGGCTGATGTCCACTGACAGTGATGGAGTTACTGCAAGGAATGGAATCCACAGTCTGTCTTCTCCAAAAGGGAAAAGGGCAGACTCCCCTGGCCAGATCCCCACCAAACCCCATTCAGTTCTTTCCAAAACTCCTGAAAGATGTCTGTCCTTGCTTGAAACACACCCATGCACAGCCTTCCCCCTCCCTCCATAAAGCAGCTCTTCCCACAGGTGTGCCCTGTGGATCTGGGCTACTGGCATCAACATCTGGGCTACTGGCATCAACATCTGGGCTGGATGAATGCCAAAAGCGCCTCGCTGGTTCTACTGGTATAAGGAGCTGAAGGTTTCACATTTCTCTTGTTTATCCAATGGCCTGAAGGATCAAACCTGTGGATCTCAAGGACATGCACCATCGCCGTGTGTGGGACATGCAAATAAAACCACTGTGCTCTGCTCATCCCAGAACACATTTCCTTGTGGAAGTGTGAGACAGCACTCTGCCATAGCCTGAGGTGCCCCAAGAATGACTTCTCCATTTTTTTTTTGGACACACCCATGTTCTGGAAAACAGAAACTGGGAGGGCAAGATTCACCTTAATCTGCACATCTTCCAATCCTAAGAAGGAGCAATTCTGGGAAAGGTCTGGCAGGCAGGTATTTTTCTGTTCTGCTCTGAAGTGGTTTGTTCCCTCATCACAACTCGGGGCCATCGTGCAAAATTGTCTCTTGATGGATATTTTTTTAATATGCAAAGCCATAACTCCGCTGCAATTCACCAGAAAGAAATGAGCAAAGCTCTTTTCCAAGGCAATTTTGGGCAGCGTGGAGAGCGGAATTCAAAGCACAAAGGGAAGAATCAATGGATAAGGAACGATTTCAGGCCCAGCAGCCAAGTCCACCCCACGGGCAGAGCTGGAGCTCCTTCTGCTGGTTTGTGCCTCATTGTGCAGCGCGGCTGCAGCTGCACGGAGGGATCGCTCACAGGGCGGGGCTGGCGAGAGCTGCTCACGAGGAGAACAAGAAAATTCCCAGATTCATCATTTGGCTAGACAAAACTGGTGAGAGATGCTGCGCTGTCACTTGAAATCATGTCTTTTTATAGCACCAGGCAACGTCACTTGGAGCCTTTTGGATTTCTCAGCTCAGAATGAAACGATTAAAAAGATTTAAAACTGTCTCATTTTGCCCTTCTAGGTTGGGTTTTTTTTTTTGGTTTTTTTTTTTTTTTCCCCCAAAGTGTCTCTTCTCTTTGAGGCTACAACACGATTTCAGCAGCACGTGAAGCATGCTGGTAACCCACAGGCAACCCACAGGGACTCGTGCAGACGGATCATCCAGCAGGACAATGCCCCTGCCCGGGCTCACACGACACAGACACGGAGAACACGCACATCTCCTCCACACAACCATGGAAACTTGCCTTACAAGCTGTTTACTCCGTCCTCCACCTAGGAGATTTTAGCTTATCCTTAGATCAGATATTTCCCAGGCTTTGCCCCCACCCTGCTGTCCAGGTCTCATGCTGCTCATTAGCCAGAGCTGGGGAGGGGACAATGACATCGCCACCCCTGCTGGCATTTCTGCCCTGGCCAGGAGACTTCCAGCTCCCTCAGAGCTCAACAGCAGCTCAGCCAACTTGCATCTCTCAGGGGGTGCTCAAAAACCCCACCGATTCAGTTTCCTCCTGAATACCATGACCCCACATGTGGGGAAGCCATGGACATGCCTCCAGAGCACTAATTGTTCTATGGTTAATTATTCCTGTCACAGCAACGAGTTTAAGTTAAAGAAAAGAGCACAACTGGCTGGGTGGGTCCAGCCCTTTGCCCTCTTCAGCACATTTCAACAGAGGATCTCAAAGCACTGCCCCACCACTCCCTGGGCCATGTGCAGAGCTGGCAAAGGATGTGTCTGGAGCTGGCTGTCCCTGAGGTGAGGATGGAGCTGGGAATAGGAACCCTCTGCCTGCCCAGGCAGTCCTGACCAGCTGGATTTCCTCCCTTTTCACCTCCTTGTTGAATCACCCAACTCTCACTTTGCTACGCTTGCCCAGCTCCAGAGGAATTTCAGTGGTGCCTCAGCCACGGCTCTTCACACAGCCAGGATTTCACTCCAGACCCTGCTATTCCCAGGGATGGTGAACATGCCTTAGCACCCTTTTCTAGCCACAAACCTCCCTTCTCTGTTCAGGAGGGAGAGGGCTGGCTGCAGTTTGAGAAACGCAGGAGGAAACAGTCATCTCATGTCCTGATGTTCCCCAGACAACCACAACATCTACCTACACACACTGAGCTAACCCGACCTTCTGGAGTCTATTTATCAAGTCTGCTACTGCAGCCTGATGTCATTATAGCACACATTAAGATAATGATTCCTCGTGTGATAAGAAAAGCTAATCGAGGCAAGATGGAATAAATGATACTGGGGCTTTATCCATCAGAGCTGGGTGAAAACGAATTCCTGCAATCCTGTGTTTGTAGAGCCTCCCTCTCCCCCAGCACCCTGATCACACAGCTCACTCCATGGCTTTCACCTTCTGGGGAGCAACTCCTTCTTAAAACCCCTCACCAAACTCAAGGTGCAGGGGGCTCACAGACTTACTTCAGTGGGAATTTCAACATGTCATTGATGTCAACACCTTGGCTCTTTCCACAAGGGCCATTAACATCTCACCAAAAAACTGCCTGGGGGGGACTTGCTCACCAAGTGCCACCAGTACCATCCTCAGAGGCCCCCCAGCCAAGGATTTATTCCTCATTTGCCTTAGCTGGTAGATCTGACTGGTTTCTGGAGGAGGCTGAGCACCCCAGCTGCATTCCAGATGCCATCAGTGGGATGGTGCCTCTGGACCCACAGCACCGAGCACTGGTAGGGTCTGGATTTTACAAGAAATGGGCTAAACTCTGAGATCACCCTGAATCTGTGGGGAAATACCACTGACAACACAATCAGCTCCATTCCTTCACCTCCTGTGCTGCGAAAATAGGGAAGTGACCCTGATTATCCAAAAATGCAAATACCCCTCTTTGTTTCCGAGCATTGGGCTGGGATGCTCAGGCTCCTGCAATCCCCCGAGGCTGTGCCTACACGTGTGAACCGATGGGGAAGCACAGCAGGGCCACGTCAATCTCCTCGGCGAGGAAGATGCAATAAAATGGGAATAAAGAGCCAGGAGAACCAGGGGAGGGACCCTGGTCACCACTGGTCAGCCCTGTCCTGCCCAGCTGTGCTGTGCAGGGCTGCTGGGGGAGCAGAAGTGGGGGAAGTCAGAGAAGCTGTTGCATGTCTGGGTCAGGGCTTTTATGACATAGTTGGCTGTGAGCTCAAGTGATCAGAAAGGAATAAATTAACAGGAAAATCCAGTGATTCAGAGGGTGTTTGGTGACAGGCCAAGGCAGTTCATGCTGGCTGATGAGTTAACCCCTCCTGGGTTTGCATGGCTGTGCTCAAGGGCAGGTTTAGTGGCAGCATCTCAGGTGATGCTGACTGAATCTCTGCTTACCTCATCCCAAAGACCTGTCAGGGCTGAAGGCATCTCCTGGGGAAAGGGTGCACAGGGCAGGGAGAGGCGCTGGGTGTAGTGTGGGGCTCAAGAGCTCTCCTGAGGTGGGACACACCCCCAGCTCACATTAAGGTCACTTATTTAAATCTCAACAGACATTTCCTTTTCCAGAAGTGGGCAATGGTGCTTTAAGAATGGAGTCTCCTTCCTGGGAGGACCTTTAATTCCCTGACACCACTGGCTGGCAGCTGCTAGGAATATGAACAAATACCCCTTCTGTGGATAGGCTGTCCTGAAAGGGGCCAGATGTGGACAGAGCTGGGGATCAGAGTGTTTCTGCAGGCTGCAAACACCAACCCCTGGAGGGGGGGATCACAAGTGGCCAGGGAACAGAGGCCCCTCATGGAGGGAGGCACTCCATGAGCTTCCATTTTCAAATGCTTAGAAATGGGAAAATTACCCTCGATTAACCTTTGTCTACATTAAGAATGGACTGGAGAGCCACAAGGGATCCATTTTCCAGGCAGTTTCCACTCTTTCAGTCAGAGACAAGCACAGTGCTGGCAGAAGAGGCCAGTGCCACCCTCGTGGTGCCCAGTGGGACCCAGGCTCTGCACAGAACCTGCCCTCCTGCCTGGCTGCAGCCTGCTAGGGGCTGCAGGGAGGGGCTTTGCTTGTTTTTCTAAGATAAAGCAAATAAATTTCTCCCATTACTTCACTATTTCTAGGAGACACCACACTGAATTCTATTCCCAGTTCCCACAGTGCCACTGAAGGGCAGAACCAAGAGGCAAAACCTTGAACAATCAATGCAAAAGGCAAACAGCAGCAACCAGCCCTTTTCTCTGTCACTGAGGTGCAGAGCCAGCAGCACCCACCCACTGCATGTCTAATGGACTTCAAGAAGACCAAAAATTGGTTGAATGCTGTGTTAAGGCACCTGGTCTAATATGATGTTCTGCCCAATCCAAGAAGGAGTGCAGATCCTGGGCTGCTGCCCAGCATTAGGTGGGTCTGGCAGGGAGCCTGGCCCTGCACACGTTGCTGGGCACACCTGAGAGCCACGAGGGGGCTGCTGCCCCACACAGCACCCTCAGCCGGGCATCAAACACTTCTCAGAACACTCGGAGAGCGCTCCCACTTAATCACCTGGATAAAGGTCCTGTTCCTTTAAAAAGAAGAGTTTAAAGGTTTCTTCTGCTGCTCTCAGCTGCTCTCCCCCTCTCCTGCTGCAGCCAGCAGAGGTCTAAATGCCTCTTTCTCAAACACATGCCAGCCATCTCCAGAGCAATACTTCTGGGAGGTGTGGTACAACAGTGCATGAAATAAGCAGCAGTTTATACTATTTGAAAAATGTTTTTCTGCTTCACCTCTAACAAAGTTGATTGCATTTTCCATTTCACCTCCTTCATGGCTTTTCTCTCTTCCTTAAGTGTTCTCTGACAGGGGAATTACCATGGTTTCCCATTTAAGAGGTGCAGGGAACAAGTGAGATTATCTAGGAACAAGTCTGTAATAGGCATCCTGTGACACAGGAGCCGGGCTGGCAGCACCTCGAGCTGCTGGGCTGTCAAGCCCTGCTGCAGCCACTGAGACCATCCTGCATTTAAATTAATTAATCTATTGAATACAGTAACCTATTCCTCCTTCTGAAGGCCTTCCCTGCTTTTTAGGTACGAGTGATGCTCCAAAAGCAGCTCCAAGCCCTTTTCCAAGGCTCCAGTGGTGCTGTGGGGGGACAGAGGCAGCAGCACAGCCCCTGGCACAGGCACACCTGCAGCCCCAAGTGCTGCCAAGCTCTTGGCAAAATAGAACGTTGTCAACATCTGTGAAATGCATAGGGCAAGATTTTAAAAATCAGTCACCAAAAGCCAGCTCTCAGGAGTTTCCTCCTACCTCCCTCTTCTGAGCAGTGCCAGCAGCTCCCTGCTCTGGCAGCCTCGTGCCTCTCGTTGGGTCTTGGGCACAGGACAAACCACAGAGTAACAAAACTAAGAGTTCTCAGTGTCAATATTTAATTTAATCAACCTGAGACTGGGCTATGATCACCTCAGGGTAGGGCAAAGAATATAAAGCTACTGTTTTAAAGACTCTATTTGTTGTTTTTCAGATTTCACACCCTAAAACCAACCAGGCTGCGCTTAACTCAGTGCTGGGGTATGACTGAACTTCTGTCTGGCTCGAGGACTTAATCCCATAAAAAGAACTGCCAGTGCCACAGCCTAAGCTTGTTCTTCACTCCAGAAATGCTGACTGCTGTTTTAGGAGCTAATGAATTTCATAGTCCGAGAAGCCCAAGATAACAACCCCTCCTTTTTCATCTCAGAGAGAAAGAGAGAGAAAGACAAAGAGCAGACAGAGAGCAATTGCTGTGTAAGACACAAGTCTTGTCAGGCAGATTGTATTTGTCAGGATGCAAGTCCAGTAATTTACGTGGGAATACTGGCAGGCATGCTCAGGCACCTCCCAACTGTGTCACTTACTGGCTGAACAGTACAATTATTAATTAATACCTCTATTAATTAATAATATAATGAACTGAACAGCTAGCAATAATTGAACCTCGCTTTGTCACGGCAGTCATGCAAGTCAGGCTCTCTCCCAGTGCAGCTCCACGAGCCCTGTGGATGCTCCCGTGCTGAGGGACAGACATGCAGGTGCTGAGGGGCTGTGACAGGGCACGGGGACAGTGTGAGGCACCTGGGCCTGCTCTGGGTGTGCACACTCTGAGCTCAGAACATCTGGCCAGGAGAGTTTTTAGAGAACATCTCAGGAGACAACAGAAGAAGTTAGTAGAGAGGAGAAGACTGATGACAATGGAGAGACACAGCAAACCAAGGAGTTCACAGCTGGCCTGGCAAACCACTCCTGGACCAGCAAAGCCAGTAGACAACACACAGGTGAGGCAGAAAGCAAAGAGGTCCTTCAGCTTCTGCAAAACCCCCCAAAACATCTGCACAGAGCGGGGACCGACCTGCCTGCACCTGACCTGAGCCAAGCCTTGAGGAGCTCTCTCAAAACCCACTTGTAGGCCTACTTGTGCTATGGTACTTTGGTAACAAATCAATACATCCACAACTGTGTGAAGCTTTGGAGAACTTGAGGAACGAGCTCTCTGACCTTCCCTCTGTGTTGAGTATTTCAAAACCTGTAGCTGCAAGAGTTATTGCGAGAGAGAATTAACGCTGGCTTTGGCCAGTTGAGGCTCTGCCTAACACCAGGCAGGGCATTGCTCAGCTGGCTGCAGCCTGCCTGGCTGGGGAAATGAATCTGACATTCCAGAGGTACAGTGTCTTTACTAAAATACTTTATTTCCTAGAGTTGATGCTACTGTGCTGTCTTTAAAAAGTTACAGGCAGCCCCAGGGAAACAAGAGTGTCCCTTTCCTTTCCAGCAGCAGGAAAGGGGTACTCCCTCCCCAGTTCCAGCATTTTAGCAAATTTTTTTTCTTTTTTTTTTCTTTTTTTTTTTTTTTGCTAATGGGAGACTTTGGGAATTAGCAGAACCTCTACACACCTCCACACTCACTCCCATTTCAGCCTGAGATAAACAACTGAGATAGATTTCTGCCCCCAGGGACAGCTTCTGGACATCAGACTGGAGACACGAGATCAAATTCATCTCTGGTGCAGTTCCACTGGCTTTCAACCACCTTCGACCAGAGATTAATTTGGCCCACAGATACATTAAGGAAGGATACAAAGCACAAACGGTATTTGATATAAAAAGAGAAGGGAGGGGGAAGTTGAGGGGATGCTGGATCCTAACCCAGCAGGATTCAGCCCAGCCCGCTCCACCCTCACATCACCAGGCACAGAGCGTGTTGCCGGTTACCTTTTTGCTTACTGACTTTCTTTACTGTCATTGCCGCTTGCCGCTTTTGATTCTCAGAAATTTCAAAGCCTGGAAAAGGGAACACGGCAAACACAATTCAGAAGGTTGCTCACAAAGCCTCATTTCCTTTTGGGGAGGGGGATGCTCTGCACTGTTTGCAAACTCAGAATGCTCTGGGTGTTCTACAGAAAATCAACTCTTCCTTGGCCTCCTTCTAATCTCACTTGTGCAGGGGCTGGATGAAAACTAAGATTAGAGCCATTTTTATTTATACAGTGTCATAAATATGCCCGGTGCTTTAGAGCTGAGCAACAAACTGAGCCTGGACTGACACTGGTCACAGTCAGTTTAGGGGCTGGTGCAAGGGAAGGGCTGTCACTGACTTTGCTGCCTCCCCTCTGCATGAAACATCCCTAACCAGAGCAGGAGGATGCAGCCAGGAGACCCTGAAGGTGGATGGCCAAAGACTTCCCTCTCCCACACACCCACAGAGCTCCAGGCTTGAGCTATGGGCAGAATTTTTTTATTGAGGGCCAAAAAGAACAGTAACTGAGCTGGAAAGAGACCTATTTATGACTAGGAGAGCAACCAGTGACATTACAACAAGGTTAAACTGTAACTCTACCACAAAGAAAATAAGGGCTCCTCCACACATTGGGCCTAAATTAAACACTACCAACAGCCTCCTTTTCAGATTCATTTCCACACTCCTCACCTATCTTTTCATCTTCTTTTACCATCTTCCTTTCTTCTCTGAAAGCTCTAAGCCATCGTAACTTCTCCTCCAGTTTCTTGGCAAAGAATAAGTGCATTTCCTCAGTCTCCTTGTTATGTAGTTTGAAGGCATTCTTCATGCTGACATTGAAGTCATCATCTCTCCCATCTTCTATATCCACCACTTCATATTTATCCATGTCTATGCGCCCTTTGTAATACAGGATATCCCTTCGGATCAGATCCTGCAGAGGGAAAAGGAGACAGGGATCATGAGGAGATCTCATGGAGAGCCTGAGCTCAGCAGGGAATTCCTGGGGGAGCTGAGGGAGAGAAAGAAATGATGGTGAAACCTGGTCAGATCCTTCAATTCCTGGGAAAGCTGAGGGAGAGAAAGAAATGATGGTGAAACTTGGTCAGATCCTTCAGTTCCTGGGGGAGCTGAGGGAGAGAAAGAAGTGATGGTGAAACCTGGTCAGATCCTTCAGTTCCTGGGAGAGCTGAACAAAAGAAGTGATGGTGAAACCTGGTCAGATCCTTCAGTTCCTGAGAGAGCTGAATAAAAGAAGTGATGGTGAAACCTGGTCAGATCCTTCCAGCCTCACCTCTGAACACATCTCTTGTTGGACAAACAAGGCAGACCATAGGCAGAGAGGAACAAAATACATGCCTGAGCTGCAAAATTCAGTTTGTAGGCACGAAGAAATGCCTCTGAGTAGGTGGCATGTTCCAGCATTTCCATGTGGGAGGTTCTGCTCCACGGGGTGAGAAATGTGAGGCCCAGCAGGGGCCCACCAGGCTGTGCCATCCCTGCTCTGGCAGCACAGCCCAGACCTGTTTTCCACACACATTCCCACTCCCTGGGTGGGGCTGGTCTCTGCCCCTTCTCCTGGGGGCCCACTCCCACTCCTACACAGCCCAGGTGAGAAACCACCCTGAGGCTCAGCTGAAGTTCTCCTAACCTACCTCTGGTCTCATCCCACCCTGGATTTAACCTCTTGATCCAGCTTAGTTTTTTGGCTTTTTCTCTCCTTGATAATTATAACCTTTTCAACCAAACCTGCTCACGTTCATCTCCTGTCTCAGTTTTCAGCAACAGCTCATTTCTCTGGTCGGGGAAGGAAAAAGTAAATTCCCCACTGGCCCCACATCTCTGTGCCTGTTATCTCAGATAACAAAAGATGATCATCAGAAAACAGAATGTTATTTCTCTAGTCATGGCCACACAAGGTCATTAAATTTATTTAAAACCAAATTCAGCAACACAATTAAGATTTCCTTCCTCTAACCACTCTCAAAAGTCTCTTAATATTTAGGTATATTAAATAAATTTAACCAAAATACCTTTGGATTTTTCAAAATGACCTAAAGATAAATGCTATGTCAAAGGATTCATTTGAGAGGAAAAACGAAGGCAATATACAACATTTATTTATTCAAATAATATTTAGCAGTGAGGCTTTTTCATGATAAGCAGTAGGTATTATTTTAAATAAATTAATCTTAGAAAATAAACTTTACATCATAATGATTTAGCAAAATTGCTCATGAATCTGCCAGACAGTATTAACTATCACAAGACTGGCCAGAAGCTCACAGGCTTTAAATCCTGACTCTTTCCTCTGGAATGCTCTGGGCAGGGGGGGACATTTCCATTAACTAGTAACTTGTACAAAAACCTTCCTCTGGTGTAGGCCTGAAATAGTGATAGTCCAAAACATAAGAAAAAGGTATTTCAGGCTGAATAGGCAAAAGAAAATCTTTTCAGTGTAGTCCTAACTTAGGAAATTGTTTGTTTCCCCCTGAGGAAAGGCTGCAAGAGCCACGCAGAGCCTGATCAATCAGTCAGTACCACACAGGTGCCTAATGGGAGGCTGGGGCTTGTTCTCACAGAGAACATTTATCTGCACCACGTTCCCAAAACCACCCGATACCAAATCAGCAGCAGGGATGAGCTCCTTACATCAGCTGCACTGCAGCCATCCCCCTTCCCACTGCTGCTGAGAACTTCCAGAACCAACCCAACACACCATGCTCCTGTGAGGATGGATCCTGTGGACCTTTCCAGGAAATCTTCATGATTGTGGAGAGATTTGTTCATAAGGTATTCAAGAATCAACAATCACAAGCTCTGAAACTCACAGGCTCTTTCCTTACACACACTAAACACATTTCCCCCTTCTTATCTTCCCAATTTTGACTCAGAAAACATTAAACAGCTACTGCCAAGTGAATGCTTTACCAGCTTTGTGCTTCCAGAGGACAGTCCATGGGTTTGGACATGTCTGACTGAGCTGGTCCACACATTTCTCCTCCTGGGATGCAGCAGGAACTGTCCCTGTCTCCAGTGAGGCTCCTGAGCTGCTGAGTACTGGATGTGAAGGTAAAGGTGCTGCCCAGGAGTTCCTGAAGGAGCAGCGAGGAGATAATGGAATCCTACAAGTGCCTCAGGAGATCAAATGGCCCCACAGGTTTTTTATTGCTGGGGAAATGCAGGAGGGGGGAGCAGCAGCTCAGCTGCAGAGGGGGAAATGCCACGTTTGGCCTCGAGCTGAGCAAGGGAAAGGCAACAGCACAAAGCTCCTGTCTGCCATTCCACTGTCAACGGGAGAAGGAATTCAATAATGACTCCAGAAGAATCAACTTTTCTCCCAATGCTTTCCTTCAAAAGAAGGTGCATTCCTCACTTGTTGGCCATGAATTCTGCACTGGTACCCTGAATTTATGAGACATTTTATTCCCCACACTCATGAGCAGCACGTGCCTGGACATGGAGGACTTCGTCCACAGCTGGCTCCAGAAAGTTCAGTCCAGAGATGAACAACTGAAACTGGATAATTCCATTTTAATGGGCTCAGCATTTCCTATTATCATGCTTTCTTCTTCTTGCCAACACTCAGTGAATGTATATTATTTCCCAACTGACTAAATTCTAACACCCATAATATGGGAAGCACAATAATTATTTGATCCATGGCTATTTTATCACAGCTTTTAAACAATAAAAGACACCACTCAGCTTCTTAGTGAAGCATGGCCCTCTTCAAACACCTTGCAGTGTAATTGAGCTCAAAAAAATGTATGTACTCATCAGGCCTACAGCAGACAGCAAACAAGGCCAAACCTTGTTTTAAGGAGCTTTTTATGCACGTGGACAAGAGGATAGAAATTGAGGGAGCACAGAGGTCATGAAGGTGTTGATGTGCTCTCTGCCAGGTGCAGCAGCAGTGCTCCAACAGGAACCTGTTGCTCCTCACACCACCTTGTCCAGCACAGTTCTGTCCTTTTCCCAGCATATCCATGGAGCCAAACAAAACATGAGATTAAGGAAAGCACTGTGAGGCTGAGGAGGGAAATGGATTGTTCCACCAGCCTGGTGTAAGTACTGCGTGGCAGGAGGACAAAGCAGATCTGTGCACAAAAATGGAGATTTATCTGCTGCAGAAGCTGAGATGAGCCCTGGCTCTGTGAGGACAGGAATGCTGTCCCTGTTCCTGGTTATGTCTGAAGGTTGTGAGTTCCATCCTCACATGGGACACCACCAAATGTTGATTCTTTAACTTCTGCCTCTGTCAAGGTCAGCATTGAAGCACTAGAGATGGAATTTCGTGTTCGGGCTCAAAAGTTTTTGTGTATTTCTGTCCTACATGTCATGAGTTCTGCAGCATTCTACTAACAAGCTACAAAATGGCTAATCATCTTTCTCTACAAGGTCTTTTAAGGCTAAACTATCCAATTAAGAAATGACACCTAAATTATTTTCACTTTTAACACAATAACTAATCACTCACGTAGACTTTTTGTCCAATTACACAAAACCACCCAAACCCATGGAGAAGAAGGTGAAAAAGAACAATTAGCCATTGCCCTAAGACCTCCATCTTGCCTTATATATATTTCTATATTCTAAACCCTTAAACTCTGAGTTTTCCACCCTGTGATGTCACACACTTCTATTCAGACTCCACACCCATAATCCCAGTTCTATCATTCTATTTTGGAAGCCTTCTCCAGTGCCTCAGGTCAAATGTAGTATTCTCTCATAATATGCCCTTCAGCACAGAAAGTCTAAAATTCTCAGCATCCAGGGTTCCAGCAGTTATCCAGGAATAAATGAGATAATTAGAATGAGAGAAATGAAGAAATTCTTAATGTCTAGGATATAGCTTTGTTCACAGGCTGGCTCTGTCTGTTTGGTCCTGTTTATTATCCTGCCTGTGGCTCAGCCAGGATGGCCATGGGCTGCTCTGCACTGGCCAGCTCTGAATGTCACACAAGATTATTTCTTGTAGTTAAATCAGGCAAGACCAAAAAAATTCAGAAACCCCCCAAAAGACTCTCAAAACCTTATCAGTGGGCAAAGGCTAAAGAAATGGAGCTGTTTAATCTAGAAAGGCCATAATTAAAAAGGAATGTGCTGTTGGTATTCCACTATGTGAAAGCTGATCCTCTTTTAAGGAGGCTGGTGATCAGTCATTCTCCATTTTGATTGTGGCTTGGCTTAATTTACCCCGGGGAGAACAAGATTAGAAACTTGGGGATAAAAGTTTCTATCTGGAAGAGTGATGAAACCCTGGAACAGACAAAATAGGAAAGTCTTGGGATGGCATTCCTGGGGGATTTTCAAAAGAAGGTTAGACAAACATCCATCAGAGATGATCTGAGCGTGCTTAATCCTGCAAAGGGAATAGCTGCTCTCCGGGGTCCTGCCCAGCTCTGCAGCTGCATGGTGTGTGAGAGCATTGCCAGATGGAGCAGGGCTGGGAGCAGGTAGGATGAGCAGGACCTGGGGCAGTGTGGGGCCAGCAGCAGGAGCAGAGTGGCACAGACCTGCAGCCTCTGCAGAGCATCCAGCCTGCCTGCCTGCCTCTAAAGGAAATGGATGCATCTGGGTCATTTGCACTTATTTGTCTAAATATGATCTTTTTTTACCCTACAGCTTCTACGATTTCCTTTTCTTCCCCTCGCTGAGGTTAATTAAGCTCTTCTGAATAATGCTCTGCAGTCTGTTCACGTAATCTGTACTAAGGATTCACAAGGAAAAGATGAAGCAAAAAAAAGTGGTTTGACAGGAGCACAAAGCAAAGTTCTGACAGGTTACATAAGCCCCCCCCAGCTCTGCTCTCCAGGTGCTGGGCTGGGCTTTCCGGCCATGCTCAGGGCTCCCCTGCCTTGGGACCTGCCTGGGCCATCCCCTCTGCTCCCACCCCCTTCACTGTCCCCTCCTGGAAGGGGGAAGGTGACTTCATCTAACTGTGCTTGGAAGGAAAGAAATCTCCTTTGTGGCCATCATGAGGAAAGCAAGGCTGAGCTCTATTGCAAAGCTGGACACTGGGATGGGCTCCCACAATGAATTATGCTCCTGCTGGAGTGGATTTAGACACCTGCAGGAAGGATTGCACCTGTAAATCACTGTTCAGTAGTTCCTTGAGTCCTGCTTGTCTTCTGTACTGCTTCTCCTGCTCTCAAGCTTTCATCTCTAACTTTTTTTCTGTCCCACTAGTCCAGAGCAGAGGTCCTTGTGCCTGGCACTGCCTGTGGGAGAGGAAAGGTCAAAAGCCCCTGGGACACTCAAGGGGAAAAAGAACAATAATGACAGAGAGGACAATCTGCAGTCACCAGTGCAAAATGGCATCACCAAAAGCCATTCAGGGCTTTCAGCAGCACAGGGCACCCAAGGAGGAAACGAGACCTGGCCTGGTCCCAGAGCTTCACCCCAGGTGTGCAGCATTCCAGGAGCTTCATATTCTTCCTGTTAACTCCTGAGTGTGTGATGATGTACAGGGTGGGGGAGGAGGCCTCAAGCAAGGGTTTGGATTTAGGATGATGCCTTTTCTCAGCAGAGAAAAGCTGAGGGTTTACTCTGTACTAGGTCACACTCGACTTCTCATGCAAATCATCCGTGAAACACAAATGGGGAAAGAGCCATTTCCAGCCGTGAGTCATTAGATCCCTCTCAGGAGCTGACAGGACAGGAGATGCCAGCCACAGAATAATCCATTACAAGTTCCTCACTGCATATGTAGGTTATTGGTGCTCCCGTTTATCAAACCCTGCAGATTCCAGTGGCAAAGGAGTTTCAGAATGACTCGGGGAGGAATGATGTGCTCTGAGGGCATGGATGCAGCCAGGCCCTGTGAGGGCAGCTCCTGGGGCTCCAGGTGAAATGACATTTCTCCCTCAGCCCTTCCCCATCTCTACCGTGGGATAATGACATTTATTTATTGTACAGATCAATGGGGAGCTCTAAGTAGTCGGTGAGGGGCTCTGATGGTGGATCCCTAACAGCTCAAAGCTGTGTGGGAACAGCTCAGCACTTCCCATGCCTTGGGATCAGAGCTGACAGGGCCCAGGGAAGCAGAGGAGGCCGTGGGCAGCACAGCCCAGCCTGAGGGGCACAGGGAGGAGAGGAACAGGCTCTTCCAACAGGGATCAGCACTCCGTCCCCACCAGCTTTACAGAACATTAGCAGTGTCCTGGAGCCATGAGGGACATGCCTGTCCTGGGGCAGTGAGGGCATCGTCCTGCTCTGCTCTGGGCTGGGGTGGCCTCACCTCCAGTGCTGGGGCAGTTTTGGGCACAATATAAAAAGGACATTTAGCCATTGGAGAGCATCCAAAGGAGGCCACGAGGATGGGGAAGGCTCTGGAGGGCCTGGAGGAGCAGCTGAGGGCACCTGGTTTGTTCAGCTGGAGGAGACTGAGGGGAGACCTCAGTGAGGTCTTTGACACCCTCCCAAGGGGCAGCAGAGGGGCAGCTCTGATCTCTTGTGACCAGGGACAGCCCCCAGGGAAGGGCTGGAGCTGTGCTAGGGCAGGGTTAGGTTGGGTAACAGGAAAGGTTCTGCCCCAGAGGGTGCTGGCACTGCCCAGGTTCCCCAAGGAATGAATGGGGAGGCCCTGAAGCTGCCAGAGCTGCAGGAGCCTTTGCAGCGCTGCCAGGGATGGTGGGTGGGATTGTTGGGGGGGTCTGGGCAGGGATGAAAAGCAGCAATCCCTGCAGACACCTCGGCAGAGATGAGTGCCCCAGTGCCCAGGGGACAGCAGCCAGCCAGGGATGAGGCTGGACACAGACCCAGCCTGGCCAGCCCTGCCCTTGGGGACGGGTGATGCCCAGGGAACAGCCGGTGCTGGAATTAGGCAAAGACTGAGCCAGGGCTCACAGCAACTGCACCCCAACACCAGCTCATGGTCTGGGAAAAGCAGAGGTTGGGAAGAGGCTGAGTTGCCTTTTGCACTGAGTTGTGGCTGGGTCTCAGCCCCCTCTCTGTGATTTCCCACTGGCCTGGGCACTGACTGCAAAGCAGAGGAGCTGAGTTTTCCAATGTACTCCTGGAATTTGTCCTGATTTTCCTGCTTGCCTGCTCTTCCTGCTGCCCAGCCTGCCGTGAGCAATGAGAGCATGGCACACTGCCACTTTGCCATGTCTTTGGGTATCTTTAGTCATGAAGGCTTTCAACGTTCTTTGACTTTTTAAAAAAAGATTCCAAGCCTGCATTTTTAAAGTCTAATTTACCTTACAGAGACTCTTTGATGAAAGCAGCCCAGCCTGCTTTTCATGAACACCAAGGGGACAGTTTTCTGTAGCATTTGTCCATTTAATTTAACCCTAGAATGGCTGAGTGTTCAGATGGGACAGTAACAGTGATACATGGTGAAGCCCAGTGCAGCACCACACTGGGCCTCTCCTCAGTCCAAATGAGACCCTAAAGCTCAATGAACCCTTTGGAGTGTTTTTGTCCTAAATATTCTTGATATCAGAAAATAAATCCAAGCCCTGCTAAAGAGTTTGGATGCCAGAGCCTGCGAGCTTTGCTCTGAACCCTCGGACACAGCAGCTGGGCTGAGGGAAATGGGGTCTGCTCAGCCCAGGCAGGAATGAGCTGAAGGATGGATCCTATCAGGGACAGAGGGATGTCACCACCACCTCCCAAAACCCTCTCAGCCACTCGCTTCCCACGCCAAAGCTGGCAGGAGTGGCCCCGGGAGCCGAGCTGCTCTGGGTTGTGGGAACTCAAAATGTCTCTCAGACATTTTTAGAGGTTCCAGGCCTTGGTCAGAGGCATTCTAGACCCCGGCAGGCAGCTGAAAAACAGCTGTGATTTTGAGTTTGAACCATGGAATGAATTACCAACTTTGGAGGTGGAACAAGCAGTCACAAAAGGTTAGATAGTATAGTAAAAGTAATCACAAAGTAGAGGGGAAATTTTTTTAGTATTTTACAGTGGGGTTTTAGCACCTGTACAGGGGGGTTTTTACTTTGTACATGGGGGTCAGAAGTTCTAAGACGGAGGAAAGTGGGCTGATCCTGTCCTTCCTCTTTCTTCTTCCTTACCTCCATGTTCTTGGTGATGTTGGCACTCACAGATTGGTTTAGAGTAGAAAAGCACTTTGTAATATAGGTAGTAGGTATTGGGGGAAAACTATAAACATGTAACACGTAATATATCATATAAAAGATAGCAGCAGCCCTGGGTGGGGGGAGAGAAGAAGAAGACAGCAGACAGAGAGGATGTCAGGGTGTGTGTGTCTCTCTGCCTGAGCTGCTGACCAAGCAGCCGCAGCCCGAGAAGACAATCTTTTAGATAACTCACAATAAACTGCCTTGAGACCGAACTGCAAGAGCCTGCACAGTTTTTCTTTGGAATCACAGGTTGGAGGAGGAATTTCACCACCACATGAGACCCCAGAGCAAGGCTGGGGTTCTCACACTGGGTTTACGTAACTCCTCCAGCACAAGGACAGCTGTGCCGGGAGGTCGGCACATCCCTGCCAAATAATTCAGCGCTGTCTGTCTCCTGAGCGGGGAGGAGGCGCTGGAGTCATCCCCGGCATCCGTGGAGCTGCGGTGTGGATGTGAGAGGGGAGGGCTGGGAGTGTTTGTGTGCCAGTGCTGTTTTCACTGCGTGGTTCTGTGCAACAGCTCTGGTGCCTTCTCCCACCCCGAGCCCAATCCCTGGGGATGTAGAGCAGCCAGGCAAGGGCGAGCGCCCCTCCAAGGGACTGGTGGCAGGAGGAGATGGGAAACCCTTGTGCAGCCACATCAGTGCTCTGCTGGCCTGCCCAGCTGCTCCCAGGGGCTTCACATGGTGCTGATGAAAGGCCACAGCAGCAGGGTTAAGTTTTCAGCTCTGGAGGTTTGCCTGTGGGCCAAATTTACACCCACTGCAATTCCAGGAGGAGTAAGTGTGGCACAGAGGGTTTTGCAGAGCATCCTGCAAATCTGTATGGTCACAGGAGGCTAAACCTGATCCCTGCCCACACACCCACACAGAGGTGGAGGACTCCAAATTCAGCCCTTTCTGGATTTTAGCTCCCCCAGTCCCTCTGGACCCTGCTCTTCCCTCTCTGCTCCCCCAGGTTCCAGGTCAGCATGAGCCCCCTGTGACACTGTGCCATGAGGCCCTAGGACATTGTGTCATGGGCCCCTGTGACACTGCTCAGGGCCCATCACCTGCACAGCCATGCAAAGGCTCACCCAGCATTCCAGGCTGTGGGACCATTCACAGGGATGTTTTCTTCCCTGGAGTACCCCTGCCTAAAAGCTGGAGTGCTGTTTCATAATTGGTTTTAATTGCTGGACTTGCCTTCCTTGGCTATCTGCTGGCCAAGGGACCTGTGAAACACCCAAATTCCCTTCCATGCCCTGTGTCCCACAGAAACCTCTTGCCTGCAGCCAGCAGCAGCTGGACAAGAGCACAGGGGTTTGTCAGCAGGGCTGGGGAAACCCTGCTCTCTAAAAACTTCATGTCACACTTTGTGACCACGCCACTGTGCTCTCTTTGGGTGTCTCCATGCCCACCTCATAGAATCATGGAATGTCCAGAGTTGGAAGGGACCCACCATGATCCTCAGAGACCAAATCTTGACCCAGGACACCCCAGGAATCACCCCAGCTCCAGCAGCAGGTTCTGCCTGTCAGGGCAGCACTGAGTCTCTCCTGAGCTGCTGAAACCCAGCCTGACTCATTTCCCCACCTGCTGCAGGCTGGGGTGACCCAAAATGTGGCAAAATGTGGAGATCTGTGTTACTGGGAGAAAAACAGAAGAGCTGGGAGGTGCTGATGAAGTTGAAAACCCACTTCAAAGAATAAGAACTGTCCCAGGGCTGCTGTGTGTTTGCAAACAAGATTTTGGGCTGCTCCCACAAGCCCTCTTTAGCTTGTAACAAAAGCAGGGCTGTTGTTTTGGTGCAAAGATCACCTCGGTGTTTCCAACAGAAGCTACATGGGAGCTAAACCTTCTTCCACTGAAAGGACTCAGAAATGTCTCTTTTATCTTCCCATTTGGAAACCTGGACTGCAATGGAGTCTGACAGGAGTATTTTATTTACTCCATCTCCTGTAGCACCTCTATTTCTGGCTGGCTGGCTGGCTACTGCTATTAAACTGGTCTCATTTTGCTTCCCATCCAACCTGCTTTGCTCAGGCAGCTCAAGGGGAGACAGCAACAGCAATAAACCACAAGTGGGAGCTTGCACTGCCTCCTGATTACAAGAGACACATAAAAAGCACAAATGAAAACTAAATGTGTTTCATGCAGTCACTGATCTTTCTTCGCTGTCAGAAAACACTAAACACAGGGTCCCATCAAGGTCTGCTCAGCTATTGGTGGAAGAAAAGTGGAATTTAGAGTAGTAATTCTGTTAACCCTTCCTACTTCACACTGTCATTCCCAGCCTCATGCCACAGTGCCCTGGAGCCCATTGGGGGAATTCAAATTATTACCCAGAACAGAAAAAAGATCCTCATCTGCTAAGAACCTCGAGCATCCCCAGAGTGATCACAATTAATGCTGTGTGTCACGGGCCTGGATGTTAAACACCATGATTTGCAAATCTAAAGCATCTCTGTGTCAAACTCTCTCAACTTCAGGGTGGTAAGGAAAGTGGACCCTGTGCCTTTAAGGCAACATCTTTTAGTGTTACCATCATCCAGGATTGCCTTCATTTCTTGGTAATTACAGCCAGCATCCCAGAACGGGCATTTTTGTCCCGATTATACACATATGGCAAGGCACACTGAGGCACTGCTTGTTCCTGCCCAGCCTATTCCCTTCTGCCTTCCCAAAAGGCAGTTCTGAATTAGGGTATCCAACCAGCTCTTTGGAAAAGGCACCACTTTGTCCTCATGCCCACGGCAGTGTCCCAGCCTGTGGTTCAGGAAACATTCACTGGGAGAGTTTCACACTGATCCAACAGCTGGAAGTTACCTGGCTTTGCAAGGACAACCTGGATCCTGAGCTCTGCCAGTGGCTCTGGATCAGGACCTGCTGCACCCAAACTGGTGTTTCAGCACTCAGTTTGTTGAACCCTGGAATAGCTACAAGGCCATTTCATCTGATCAAACTCCTCACGGCCTGGCACCAGCAAAGCTTTCAGTGGTGATGCTAGAAGTGACCAGTACTGTCTCTGGTGGCAAAACCTAAGCCAAAGAGACTTATCTGTAAAGCTTGGAAACTATTTTTGTGAAAATTAGCCCACACAAGTTGCTCTGCAAGGTGTTTGCCAGCAGGGAGAGGTGCCTGCCACAGTGTCAGCTCTCCACTTGCTGCAGCCCTTGGAAACCTTAGTGCAGCTTTTCTGCTTGGAAAAAAAAGACTTCAGTACACCCACAGTGATGGAAATCACATCTGCCAAGCACATCTGAGTGCAGCCCTGGGTAATCACTCACTTCCCAACCCAGGTATCTGCCTGAAGGCCTGGTGCTCATGGAAATGCATTCAGGAATTCCCAGTCTTGCAGCAGATGTAAAAAACAGACAACAACCAGGTGATAATGTCAGGAACGATCACCCTGAGAGTTATTGCCCCTCACAGAAATGCCCTGGCCAGGTGTCCAACAAAAAAAAAAAACTCTGTCTCACCAGAACTCCTGTATCATCTCCCCACCCACAGGATCCATCTGAATTACCAGGGGATGCAAACACCCTCACAGGTCAGCGAGGAGAGGAGGATGTGCAGGTAAATGAAGTAAGATCTGGAGGAGTGAGTCTGAAATATGTGTTTGCCTTCTAAACCATTCAGGATACCTCCCATGCCTTCATCAAACTGAAACATCTGTGGCATATTTAAATAAGGAACTACCTCCTTATTTCTATTAAAAATCTCTTTGGGCCAACAAAAATAAAAATCACCGTAATAACTTTTTAAAATGCCTTTTCATATAGACTGTGTCATGATGAGAGATGTATCATACCTGTTAATTTATTATACCTGAAGAAAACCCATAAATGCAGATTTTCTGAAGATTCACTGAGATGTGCCATCCTAAGTGGTTACAAAGCTGTTGTCAGGGGTGTGTGGATCATATTCCACCCCTGAGTTTTAGAGCAGGGGATAAGGAAGGGCAGGCCCCAGCTTCCCAAACCTCGAGGTAAGTGGTGCCTCCCTGAGTGGCCCCAGCCCTGAGGCAGAGCTGATCCTGCCTCTTGGGATCTGTCTGGGGGGGTCAAGACAGCACAGACTACAAACCACCCACATTTATTTTATATATGGGATGTGTGGTCCCAAAATGGAGCTAAAACTCCTCTGAACTCCAGACTTGGACACTCATTCTGAATAAAGGAAAGTGTGATCAGGATGGGAGAGTCCAGCTGGAACCTCATCTCCCCTCCTAGCCCAAGGGTGAAAAGCAGCAGCTGCAGTTTGATGCTGGAAACAGACACACACACTGCAGTGGGGTCTGACCCTGTGCCAGGGACTGCCACCCTGTGCCCTTCACCCCAGGGCTGGGTGGGCACACACTGCCACGAGGCCTTGGCAGGTCCTGACACGGAGCCAGTGGTGCTGCCAGGAAGGCCCAGACCCCCTGCACAACCCACAGGGGTTTCCATGCAGCACCTCCACACCTCCCAAAATGCCTTTTCCTGCAGAAGGGAGGAGGACAGTGAGACACTAACACTGGCTGAACTCTGATGGACCCTGCAGGCCCCCAGCAGCCCGCTGTGACCTGCTGACCACTGTCCACTCGTGCTGATGACCATGGGAATCCCAGCCCTGATTTTCCCAGAGTTAAGGGAATGCTCAGTACCTCTCTGCACCAGACCCAGTACAAGCCAGACTGGATGCTGCCTTTTGAATGGGAAATTCGGGGTCACAGTCAAAGAGCAGGAGGTCAGCATTAAGAGGGAAAGCAGCTGTGCCCCTCCAGGCTCCCTGCAGCTCCCACTGCTGCTCTGTGGATGTTCCTGTACAGGGCTGGCCAAGGGGGGAAAGCAACAAGGGGGGAAAACAAGCACAGGCATTCCAGAAGGCAGAACTTCAGTCAGCCATGACTCAGGAGAAGAAAGTGCCACCCACTGCAGTGCCCGGGCCATGGAGAGGGCAGTGATGCCACACTGAGTCAGGAGCCACCCACATCCCCACCCATGCCCTTCCCACAGTGCCAGGGCTCCTCAGAGGGTGCCAGGCTCAGCCTGTCCTGAGCCCAGGAGTTGTGACAGGAACACAGTGCTGTCCCGGACAACCCCCTGCACAGTTCTGTGTGGCTGCAGGGAGTGACAGCAAATCCTGATTTGTCACGGCCAGCACTGAGGAGCTCTGTCCCTTTGTGTCACACAGGCGTGGTGGCAGCGAGCTGGGGTCACCTCAGTGGGACACATGGGTACCAGAGCTGCTGCTGGACACAGTTTCTGTGGATCACAGCTCACCTGCTGCTACTAACATCACAGCACACCAGCACCAGCATCCTGCATTGCCCTCCCTCCTTCTCCATGGCTTCCTCCAGTTTTTGCCCTGTAAAACCCAGCACAGCTGAGACAAGAGGATGAGGCTTGAAAAGCCTCTCCCCAAGCACCAGCACAGACACCCAGCACAGCCTGGCTGCTGCTCATCACCATCTCAATGCAGCAATTGGGCTGTCAGCCCCAGTGCCAGGTTTTGTAGTTCATACAGGAATTGCAGGGCTATCTAATCCCAGATCATACACTGCAGCCAAAACCTAAAACGAGAAGGGAGGCAACGAGCCAAACCAGGGGCACATGAGATAGAGGCATGAAAAGAGCAAGTGGAGGCTGGGTTTGCTATGAGCACAAAAATCCCTCTATCACAGAGTGCTCCCCACCCCGAGCATGCGGATTGTCCTTCCTCAGGGCTCTCCACACCCTCTCCTGCACGTGCAGCCAACAGCCACCGTGCCCTGAAAACCACTTTGGACTGGCAAGCCTGCCCACAGCATGCCCTTAGCTGTGTCCTTACCTTCTTGCAGAGAACCATCTGGTGATCAAAGAGAAAGAAAACTCGCTGCTGGTTCCGTCCATAAGGCTGGTAAATCCAGGACATCTCTCCCGTGTAGATCAGCTCCGAGCTGCGGTCCAAGATATCGTCTCCCTGGAGGGCACAGGGAACGAGGCTGGGTCAACTGCACTGACATGTTTGTCTTTGCATGATGGGCAGAAGCAGCAATTTATTAAGATTTTGGCCCTTCTGCAGCTGTCAAAGCCACCCCATCTGATTTTGGACCAGAGACTGGGATTGGGGGATAATTCTGAAGGAAGGGGAATAAATGAAGGAGGTGTGGATGCTTGAAACATGGTCACTGCAGCTCACACTGCAATGGGGAAAGAGCTGCCCCAGACACTTGCCCCACTGCCCTCTCCAGGTACCCCCAGACCCTTGGATCTTGCTGCAGGTGCTGGTGGCAGCAGGAAAACGAAGCGCCTTCCTCCTGCCCACCCTGGAGGCACTTTGAATTCAGGGCACCAAACTCCCTGCACGCCCTCCCTTTAGAAGAGCAACCCAAAGCACTTCTCCTCCTGAAATCTCCAGCCAGCTCCAAAAGCCTGGGACACACTGGGGCAGCAGTTCCCCATCTGTGAGGCTGCCAGAACTCAGCCCTTTGGATTGCTGCCTCTCTTCTCACTCATCCAGGCACTGCCAGTCCCTTCTCCCAGAGCTCATTAGAGCTCCCCACCTCCAAAATCCTGTCAGGACCACCCTGGCTCCTGTGGCAGCCCCAGGCACCCCCGGCTGCCCAGGCCTCCCTGCTGGCTGCCAGAGTGCCCTCACCCTTCCCTGCCTCCGGCAAACGCTTGTTTTCCTCTCCGAGTTTTTTTTAAGGATTCATGAGCAGATGGTCTTGAAAACACAGTGCTCTCTCTCCCACTCTCTGAGAGAACAAATGCACTCACCCTCCACTAATTGGAATGAGCTGGACTTTTTAAAAAGTTAATTAAAACCTATTTATTAAAAATGGGTGAATTCACCACCACCTGCCCCGTGGGCATCTCAGCGGAGCAGCGCGGAGGGAGGAGGCAGGATGGCTCCAGCTGAAAGGTAAGGAGCAGCACTCAGGAGCAGCACTCAGGAGAGCACTCGGAGCAGCAAGACAGACAAGAGCTTTTTTTCCTTTTTCCTTTTTGGCTGTGAACTACTGCAGTTCTGGCTTTGATGCCAAGCTGGAACTGATTTCTGGGACGAGAGCATCCCAAAAATCCCAGCAAACAGCTTGTCGAGGTTCAGCCAGCTATGGGGGGCATCTAGCTAGACACACACTTCTGGTGCTGCTCGCACTTGCAGGTGCCAAGGCAGCCAGGAGTCCCCCCCAGTCCTGGTTGCGTGGTGAGCATTTCAAACTGCTGCTCAGGTAAATGTGTAATTAACCTCTCAGCATTGATTGGGAGCGACCGCCTGTGTCCCCAGGCCCTGTGACAGCAGCAGCTTCATTAAGTCACTGCATCACCAAGCTGCAGCACAGACTTCCAAATGGCTTCAGCCAGGGCTTTATCCACCTCCCTGCCTCACTCCGGTGCCTGTGCTGCCCCAGGGGCTAACGAGGGGTGGCTTCCCAGGGACACAGAGCGTCACTGCCCACAGGGATGGGCTGTGCCCACCCAGTGCCTCAGCAGGGTCCCACTTCAGCCTGGCCAGAGCCCAGGACCGAGTGCTGCTGCCACAGCTCAGGGGGACATGAGCCCCAGGACAAGAAGCCCCTGAAGAAAACACACCAGCCCCAGAAACTGTGAGATTTCCTGGCTACACACGAGCTTACATGAAGAAGATTCCCACAAGCCTATGGATGGGAGCTTTAGGAGAGGGGGCGAGCTTAGGAGAGGCTGGCTGCTAAAAATAGCAAGCCAGCTTTGTCTCTTACTCCTGTGGTAGCATCCGAAGCCTGAGGACACACAGAGGGCTCTGTAAACACTTCTACTTGATTAGCTGAATCCAAACTGTGTAGTCCCTGCAAGCAACATAAGCCAAAACCATCCAGATCCGAAATGATGGGATTTGTATTGCATTTCTTATGTGGGAAAACAATTTCTACATCCAGTCTATAGGCCAGAAATAGCTGATTTCCCACTTGGGGTGAGCAAATTGGGAAATACAGATTGCAAAGAGTTTGGGACTGGCACGTGGCTGTCAGAAGCAGCGTGTCCGTGGTCCTGCCCTGCTGTGCCAATTCCCACAGCGGAGCCGCAGGGCACAAACTCCCAAACTCCAAAGGCTTTTCTTGTCCTGACACACTTGTACCTCCCTGAAGAGCACAAATTGTCTTCTCCTGGTCCCCACTGAGGGGTTCAGGGGGCAGTTGCAGGGTGGGGGGCAAAGAGGGACATTGGCTTTTCAGCTCCACTGCCACCGTGGCTCCCCCAGCACGCCTGGATCCCTGCTCCAGGCAGACTTCCCCAAATGTCTGCCCCAGTCCCACGCCTCCAAATCTGTACAGAACCAGGGAAAAAAAAAAATCTCCTTTTTCTCTCCATTTTTTTCCAACTCCCACAGAGGACGGATCATCTGTATCCTTCTGTCAGTTAAGATAAACCCTGCTGAAAAAGGAAGAGGCTGAACTTTTAGTTGCTCTGAACTGGCAGACGTTCAGCAGAGAGCAAAGCAGCAGAATAGCCAAGAGGAACCCTGACTCCTGACACCTTTTCCAACCTGAGTTTTGACCCAGAAGCCTCCAAAAACCCCCTCAGCCCTTCCCAGCATCCAGGCTTTTCATGCACATCCTGCAGCATCCAGAGTGCAGCCACGGCAAGCTGCCTCCTGTCTTCCCCACACCAGAGCCACGGTCCCTGGTGTGCAGCTCTGGGAGCAGAAGGAGCCAGCTCTGGGCTGGATGTGAACTCCCCCCAGCCCTGCCGTGGCACACGGAGTCCCCAGGCCACCCCTGTGTGACAGCTTGGGGTCAGCTGCGCTGCTCCTGCCTGGAAGGATGTGCACCCCCAGCTCCCCAGTGAGCACCATGCTCTGTGATGGGCAGCTGGCAGGAACCACCGAGGTTCAGGAGTGTCATAAATAAGTGGGAACAGCAGGACACCAAGGAAAGGCTGGCACTGAGAGCTGCTCCCCCTCCAGACACATCCCTGGGCTTGGGGATGCTCGGAGCCCACCGGAGCTGCCCCCAGCCCACCCTGGCACGGCCCCGTGCTGTCCCTGCTGGGCACCAGGAGGGGATTTGTGCCCTTTCAGCTCCCAGGGAGCCAGCAGGGCTCTCTAGTGCCTGACACTGCTGTTCTGCAATTAGAGACTGACAGGCTGATTAGCACCCGGGGCTACACTGAGATCACAAAAAGGAACGCCAGTGAAATGTTGTCCTTTTCAACAAGCTCAGTTCTGATACCTTCTGTTGCTGGGGGGGAAAAAATAAAAGAAGGAGAAAAAAGAAGGCTCCATTTCAGTCCCTGCCGTGGTTTTTTTTCCCAGGAGGATTTCTCATCAGGCTGTCCTCACTTTGCTGGCTACAGGCAGCTTCCTTTCGTGGCACTCTTGGATTCACTAATGCAGTATCAGGCTGAGGCCAGTGATTATAGATTACATAATTAAGGGCAGCAAGTCTTGATTTAAAGGACCCGTAAATAACAGGAATGAGAAGACATTTAAAAGGACAACGCTCATTAAATTTCTCAAATATCTATATATTTCTCCCTTCATGGAAATTTAATACTCTTGAAAGCTGCCACAGTGGCAACCCATGGGAATCTTTGGCAGAAATATCTAAATATATACACAAACCAAAGTAATCTGTTTAAATAGCAAGTCCAAACCCATCCAGGCTGATGAGCAAGGCTCTGTCCTCTGCCAAACCTGGTTAACTGTCCCCTGTGAGATCAGGGACCTCCACAGATCTCCTCCCAGGGAAGGGGAGCCACATCACCTCCCTCCTGTGAGAAAACTGGGCTAAAAGGGAAGCAAGTGTTGCTGGAGAGCTGGAGAGGGAGCCTGAACTGCTGCAGTGATTGCTGCTTCATTTTGTTTTGATGTAGTTCAAGAGCTGTGTGAAAAAGCATAAAATTGAGCAATTCCAGGTGTGCTGAGGCACAGACCTGTTCTCCATCTCCACATCATCCATACAGGGCACTCGGGGAGGCTGAGCTGAGCCCTGCCCTGCAAAAGAGCCCAGATCTGCCTAGGAGCAGAGCCCAGCGAGCTGGGCACGGTGGCACAGGTGACACAGGTGACACGGGTGGCACAGGTGACACAGGGCTCCTCGGGCTCACAGTACCCATCTGGAGGGCAGGAGAAAGGACCAGGAGCAGAGGGGAAGGCAGGGATGTACCCGAGGGGTGTAAATACAGCCCTGGGGCTGGCAAAGACTTGGAAATGATGATGGGCTTTGTGGAAATCTCTTTTCATCCCGCTCTGTGTGTGTGTGGAGCTATTCCCACCACGCTTGGAGGGCTGGAGCTCCCTCAGAGGGCAGGAACAGGGGAGGGAGAGAGCAGCGAAGGCTGCCCAGGATGCTCTGGCTGCCCCTTTGAAGCCAGCTCTGTGTGCTGGTTTGCCTTGCTGCCTTTAAATGTCACTGGTCTGATCTGAGGGTGTGTCACTGCGAGCAGGGGGACGATGCTGAGCCGGGGGAAATGGAGCTGGAACATCAGGGAACACTTCAGAACTGAAAGGCACTGAAAGGGCTCGGTGGGAGGTGGTGGAAGCCCCAAATTCTGAGCCATTACCAGCTCAAAGGACAAAAGGCACTGGAGGACTGCTGTGGGCAGCACCTCTCTGGGTCTGTTTATACGCTGGGAATTCAGGTTATAAAATAAATAAGTGACTCACACGTGGCAGCAGACCAAGCCAGGCTTCTCAGTCAAGCCCACATTGCCACAAATTACACAGGAACTCATCTCAGAGTGACTGGGATTATTCCTGATTTACAGCAGCCGGTGAGATCAGGATCTTCCCTTACAATTCTGCTCAGTCATTACTTGGCTAAAGATGCCAAAGCTGCCAATAATTCCATAAGACTTCAGGCCTGGCTGTCCCTTGTGCCAGGCCACCCTTTCCTGGTCCCACTGGCAATATAAACAATCAGATCCTGCTTACAGGATTTCCTGGGAAAACCTCTGGCTTTGGTCAACTCAAGGATATTTGCAGTTTTCAAATACTCACCCTGATATTCACCACCATGGGGCCATGCATGTGATAAATTTTTATCCTATAGAGGGGATAAAAATGATGACTAAAATATAGGATTCAATAAAATCCCTCTGCTTAAAGCAGCTTGGACACACCCTTACCTTTCCTATTTGTTTTAGAATCAGCATTCCCAACAACACCTCCACTTGCAAGAAAATGAGCACACATTTTATACATGAGAACATTTCAGATACTCCTTCACTAAGTGTTTTTTGTTTGGTTGGGAATTTTCCCTTCTTCTTTAAAATATCTTTTTCCACCATCTCCTGAAAAAACATGGGTAAATTTAGAAGCAAAAACGCAACTTCAGAGCAGAGAATCAGCATCATTAGTCTCAAGATGCTGAGGAAAAACAGACATTCCTCCAAATGAAATATTTCCACGTGCTGCAACATTCAGCCACTGAAATAATTCGTGAAGTGCCAACGTGGTGGGAATTTGGGATTAGCTCTATCTTGCACCCTGCCTGCATTTCTTGTGGAAAAAAGACTGAACTGGTGATTTTTTACACCTGGTTCCTGTTTTCTTGCTGTTTCCAGGGGGTCTCAGGAAGGCTGTGCTGTGCCTGTGCTCTGGAGTCACTGGGATGGACAGAACAGGTACAGAAAAGTCAGATTAGAGCAGGAGCAGGGCCAGGAAAGCTGGGAATTCCAGCTGGGGGTTCCTCCCTCTGCTCAGGGAACTCCACACAGACTGGACAGGCCTTGTGGCAGCACAGCACTGACAGCAAGCACCAACTGGGAGCTGTGCTCCTCTCCCCAAACCAGAACTGTCCCTTCCCCACAGCCTGGAGAGGCTGGGGACACACACCAGGAGGTCCCTTCTGTACCCCAAAACTGCACAGGAGACAAAGCTCTGAGCCCTCAGGGGGTGGGTGAGGAGCCAACCCTGTCCTGGGGACATCCCTGCAGCCACCGAGTGGGATTTGGGGTCTGCAGTGCCTAAGGAACACCTGCACACTTCTCAGCAAATCTAAGCACTTCCCATAAGATCCAATCTTTTCATTTCTCCCACTCTCTTCCTGCATTACACTGTGGCTCACTCCTGGGTATTTTGGGTCTCTGTGCATCCTTCTGGCTGTTTCATGGACAGCTGTGCAGTGGGGGCTGGATCTGGTGATTCAGAACTGCTTTAGAGGAAGGAATCAGCAGTGAAATCCTCTGCTGGGTTCAGCTCTCAGCCTCTACTTTCTCATCAAAACTCTGTGCCTCTTCTTGATCCAAAATCCAGAATAAAAAGGGCAAGGAGGGTGTTTTGCTTTGACCAGGAGCTGTGTTCCCATGGCATTTCTGAGCACACCAGCAGCAGGCTGTGCTATTTTATGAGAAGCTGAAGGATATTGCTGCAATAATGTGCTCAAAATCTGGAATAGCTGAAAAAAGCCTGGAAGAATAATTTGGCAAGTGCCTGAGGATGGGATGGAGATAAAGAATGGGTACTGCTAAGCAGGACTGAATTATCAAGGACAGGGCTAAATAAAAATGAATTATCAACTGAGCTAATGGAAGAGAAAAAGCAACTGCTATTCCATAGATCCTGTGTGGAGGTCACCTTGGCTTCCCTCTCACACATGAATATTCACTGGCTTGGAATGGATCTGGTCTTAATTGAGATTTATTTACAGTGAGGGTCTCAGAGCTCCTCACAAATGACCCCCATTAGCTCATCCCATGGCACACTCCAGGGCTGAGCGTGGAGCTGATGTTCCTGTGCCTCCTGCAGAGCTGTTTCCTCATTCTGGAAATGAGTCTGCGTGGCAGTGAGAGATGTTCCTGAGCAGTAAAACAATCAGACACATTGTCTGTGCTCTCTGCTCTCCCAGCCAGCTACAATCCCAGCTCTGATTGCTGCATTTATGTGTTTTATTGTGTGTTTTATCACCAGATCCAGGGTGATAAACCTCCATCCTCCATCACAGCAATGAAGCTAGTTCAGCCAAGGAGGACACAGGTGATGCACCTGTATTTTGCTCCCTCTCCTCCCCGCCTTCCCAGATCTCTGCCAGAAATAAAAGAATTAAAGGATGAACGCCTCTTTCCCATACACTCATTTCCACAGTATGATCCCCACGACTGGAATGTGGAGTTATTTCAGACTTCACAAGTGAGGAAGCCGAAAGGCTGCTCCATCACTCTGATTATCTCCTTGCTGAACACATGGGCTGATGACAACAGCGAGAGGATTTACAAAAACGTTTGTCCTCAATCTGCTGCAAAACCCTATTTATGGATTACTTCCATACAATGATTTTTAAAAATCAGGGATGAAAAGAAAGGAAGAACATAATTTTAGTATGGCTTTTCTTCCAAACACATGGCACAAATGTAGAGACTGAAGGCCTGCTGGTGAGGAATCCTTCTGCTGACTCTGCCTTCCCTGTGCCTCTCAGCTCCTTAATTACACCATCACTACACATAGGGCTGGTTCAGAAATATCTTTAAGTGGGATGTCATTTATAAAATGCAAATAGCATCTTTAACTCCAGTTTAACAGTTTGGCTTCCAGTCATAAAGCAACCACCAGAAGGATTTTCTTCATTTTCTTAACCTCTTGCAATTTCCAGGGCTTTTTGCTACATCTTTCCTTCCCTCCTCCCCAGTGACACAGCACAGAGGCAGAATGCACATGGTGTTTGCTCCAAGTCTCACCTACTACCAGCACTGCAACCCCAAAAGCCACTCCAGGTTGCTAATGATGAAACTGGAACTGGATTTTCTTTAGGGTACCATTAACGTTTGAGCACCACCCCAAAATCACGACTGTGCCGTCTCCACCCCAGGCTTCATCCCAAACTGTGGGAAATGAACTACAGGGTGTTATTAGATAATCCAAGGAATTTTCCAGGTTGCCAGGCCAGGTTTACTGTACCTCCCAGTCCAGGACAGAGGCCTGCCACTGAGCTATCTTGTCGATGTTCTCCAGCCTCCGCTTGCGCTCGTTGATCTGGAGCGTGACGTTCCTCATGACGGCGAGGGCAGCGGCCACGTACCTGTAGTCACTGGACACAGAGGGAAAGGCCATCAAAGGCAGCAGGACATGCCCAGGAGCCTGTCACAACCTCACAGCCCAAAGGGACACGGGCAGGGGTGACCCCTCAGTGCTACGATGGGATTTTTCCATCTGGATTGTCACAACGGAGCAGCTCGATGGATACCGGAGTTGGGAGCCCAGTCTGGCCTCTACCAGCTGAGCACTGGGGAGCCCTTTACAGCCTCAAGGAGCCCAGCTGAAGAGCATTCTAAGGACAGGCTGAACACTTCTACTGCCTCTGTCTTTCGACCTGGATTTTTCTGGTTTTAAAATGAACATTTAGTAAAGGGCTCATTTAGACAAAGACCAGAGCACTTTCCAAGCCACTCCCAGAGCAGTCACCCCGTGGAATTCACTCTCACTGCAGATTTCAGGTGAGCAAATCAAACAACTCGTTTTTTATTCCCTGCATGGCCCTGTGAGTGCAGTAACAGAGTGAGAACAGGCTCCTGCCAGGGCCACTGAGGATGATGATCAGTCTTTTCAAAAAGTGATGCTGAAATCAATGCTATTGATTCCTGCCCTGTGCCTGCTTTTCCATTCCAAGGAGCTGCAACGTTCATTTCCATTGGGAAGACAGGCAAGGCCAGCTGCCACAGCACCACCACGATGTATTATTAACTTAAGGGCTGCTATTGATTGCTGACTAATGAGAAAAACTGCCATCTTGGGCAGCTGCAGGGGGAATGGCTTTATTGATTATTGCTAAGGATTGTGCTGGTGACAGCTAAAAGAGGGGTGAATACTGGGAATTAGATCCCCTCTCCATGTGCTCCCAACAGGATAAATACTAAGAAACAAACACACCATGATATACAAAAAACATTATTTGCTCTTTTGGCATCCTTGCTCAGATGAAATCTTGAGCTGAGTTTTCATTTGGTTCTTAAATTCTTATGTCAAAAATCGAGGTGTGGTTAAAAATAATCCCACAAATTCCAGGACAGCAGGTCTGAGCCTTCAGCAAAATACAGGAAAATAGAGAATGGGCTGCCTGATATATCCATCACAGAGAGGTCTGCGTGGCGAGGGACCTTAAAGCCCATCCAGCTCCACCCCCTGCCATGGGCAGGGACATCTTCCACTGTCCCAGGGTGCTCCAAGTCCCATCCAACCCAGCCTTGGACACTTCCAGGGATGGAAGGGATTGTGCTACACAATGAAGAACTTCTTGTGCTTCCCTTTGTGTGAAGGGAGCATTGGTTGTGTAAGGCAGGAAAGGAGCTGTGCCAGAGGGCATCAGGGTGGCCTGGAGAACATCCATGAGTTCTACGGGGAAACAGGGAAGTGCCTACAGCCAGGAAGGCTCTGGAGAGGCAGTGAGAGGTGCAGGGTTTGCAGACAGTCACCAGTGATCTCCCAGCAGTGATCCTCATGCTCAGAAGGGAGGGACTCCCGGGCAGAATCTCCTCACATGCTCCTACATTCCCAACTCCAGCTCCCTTCTGTTCTGTGAATGCTAAAGATTCCAGCAAGCTGCACTTAGGACTGTCCTATATTTAATTAATTTTAAACTGGAGTAGATCTTTAAGAGGTGAACAGATGTGGCTTTGTGAAAAATTCAAACGAACTAGGCTGCAGACAGGCAGGGAAGGAGGGAGGCAGGCTCTGAGCTCACCCCCATCCTGCCTCCATGCAGAGTGGGACGGTGCCAGCCGTTTATCTTGGGAATGCTAATTCCCTAATTCCACTGAGAAAACCCCAGCAATGTTTTCCTGTCATGCTGTAATGAAGAAAAGGCTCAGGACTGAACTTTTTGGGCTCCCAGCCCACGTCTGTGGCAGAGCTGGCAAAAACTTAGAAGAAAAAAACAACAGGAGCAGAGCATTTGGCCATGAAGCAATAATAGGATCCCATTAACCATGAGATGAAGGTAAATAAATGGTTTGTCAATTCTGCTGGGGCTGCAGTGGTCACTTCCAAGTGCTCCATCAGAATCCAAGTCTAGATCCTTGCCAAGCATCACGTGCTATCTCTGGGGAGTGTGGTCTGGATTCTGGTTTCAGCATTGCCCTGACCTGGTCCAGGGAAAATCCACAGCTCTGCAGGTGTGGTGGTAGTGAAAAGGAAGGAAAAAAGCAAAAAGGGGATCATGTTCCTCTGTTAGATGAAGCTCACATCCCTGCTTTCCCTGGGAATCCTGTGTTTTCCCATGTTCTGCCTCACTCCAGGGCTGGATATGGCACCCCTGTGCAGCCACAGGTTTCCTCCCCGTGCTGCCAGAGCTTCAGGGGTTACACCTCCTAATGCAAGGTGAGCAAACCTCACCTTGCAAACCCTGCCTTCCCTTCCCAGAGCACGGAGAACAGAAGAAACAGGGTGTCCATGGCAATCCAGTGCCACAGAGCCCCCAGGCTGAGTCACCCAGCTGCTGCTGACCACGGGAGAGCTCCCAAGGCTCCTCAGAACACGACTCTGTGTGGTTCCTTAACAACATGGTGAGCTTCAAACATCCCAAAGGGAACAGAAACATGCTCCCAAAATAACCCAACCCTGCTGTTATCACACTGCCCACATCCCCCCCTTTGCTGTGGTTCCCATAACTCACAGATGGTCATTTTAAACACCCTCCTGTTGGGAAGCCACATCTGAGCTCCCAGCTAGTCCTCCCATGGCTGCTGAAGGGAAAACCCACAACCTGTGGGATCCCAGAGCTGCTTTCTGATACCCCAAGATTCCCACGAGTCCATTCCAAGTTTGATTTGGTCTTTGAAAAAGCAGGAATTGGATCTGAAGCCAAAACTTGACCAAATTGGTGATTTTGGGCATATGGCTACCCTGAATCACTCAGACTTGTGGGTGAGTTCAAAGCAAATCAATTCATATCTGCTCACAGCACACTTCTGCTCTGGGCTTGGGAAAAACAAGCCATCAAACATTTGCAGAAGTTTCTGAAACATCTCTGGTCTTTTCTGTTCTCACTTGTTTTTAAATGGGTTTTGGAAAAAGTAAGAAAATTGGCAGGGTAGGAACAAATCTGCTCTTACAGGGCCTGATTTTTCTTTCACCTTATTTTCACAGCAGTAAATCCCAAGTGGTATCACAGACACTGCTCCTGATTCACAGTGTCAGGCAGCCAGGCTGATTGTCCTCAGCAGCAGCAAAAGAGATCCTGGAAATTTTGGGAAGCAATCAAACTGCGGGTGCTCCTCTGAACCCAAACTCCATGGCAAAACCAGAGATGGGACTGGGCTGAAAAGCTGAGCAGGTTTGGAGCTCTGCCCACATCAGGCTCCAGCTGCAGACCCTGGCCCTGTACTCGCTGTGCCCAGGTTCTCCCCAGGAGCAGGGAAGGAGCCTCTCAGACCACTGAATGCTAATTAGGTAATTTTTCCAGTGTAACTGGTAGCATCAGAAAGTACATCCAAGGGTAATGAGTTCACATGTCTGATTAGAACAGAGCTGAGTGTGTCTCCATCGAGAATTGCTGCTTTGAGAAGACTGAACTGTCTGCTAACCCTTTGTCCTGCTCTTGTTGATCCAGGATGTCACAGAGACAAGAGCTGGACAGAGAATCCCAAGCCCTGGGAGGGGGGCAGAGCAGTGGACAGAACACCCCAAGTCCTGTTGGGAAGGAGCACTGGGGAGAAAACCCCAACCCTTGGGTGGGATGGAGCACTGGACAGAAAACCTGGAGCTCTGTAGGGAAGCAGCACTGGACAGAAAGCCCCAAGCCCTGTGTAGGGAAGGAACACCGGACAGAAAACTCCAAGCTCTGTTAGGAAGGAGCACTGGACAGAAAACCTCAAGCTCTGTTGGGAAGGATTACTGGGCAGAAACCCCAAGCCCTGGGTGGGACAGAGCACTGGGCAGAAACTCCCAACCCTTGGGTGGGAAGGAGCTCTGGACACAAACTCCCAACCCTTGGGTGGGAAGGAGCTCTGGACAGAAAACCCTAACCCTTGGGTGGGAAGGAGCTCTGGACACAAACTCCCAACCCTTGGGTGGGAAGGAGCTCTGGACACAAACTCCCAACCCTTGGGTGGGAAGGAGCTCTGGACAGAAAACCCCAACCCTTGGGTGGGAAGGAGCTCTGGACAGAAAACCCTAACCCTTGGGTGGGAAGGAGCTCTGGACACAAACTCCCAACCCTTGGGTGGGAAGGAGCTCTGGACACAAACTCCCAACCCTTGGGTGGGAAGGAGCTCTGGACAGAAAACCCCAACCCTTGGGTGGGAAGGAGCTCTGGACAGAAAACCCTAACCCTTGGGTGGGAAGGAGCTCTGGACACAAACTCCCAACCCTTGGGTGGGAAGGAGCCCTGGAGAGAAAACCCCAACCCTTGGGTGGGAAGGAGCCCTGGACAGCAATCCCCAAGCCCTGCTGGGAAGCAGCCCAGGAGCCCGGGGGTGCCTGCTGAGGTACCTGTGCTCCTGGGCCGTGTACTTGAGCAGCTCTGCCAGCTGCAGGGGGTACTTGCAGATCTTCTGCACGGGCGTCAGCAGGAAGCCGTCGATGGCGATGTCGATCATCTGCTGCAGCAGGCGGCACGCCTCGAAGAAGTGCTGGTACCTGCTGTCCTTCATCAGCTTGGAGAGCTCCATGCACGCGTCCAGGTGGTTGTTACAGTACTCGGAGTAGATCCAGAAGCCGTCTTGCTGTGAAGGCAGAATGAGGACGGGTCAGGCAGGGCTGGGAAGGGCAGGGCTCCATGGGGTGTGTGGAGGCTGGTGGGCCGACAGGGAGAGAATCCACAACCGTCCCCTGGAGGGAGAACCCTTCAGGAGGCAGCCTCCTTTGTCACGGTGAGAAAAAGGCTTCTCCCAGCATGCCTTGCTGTGACATGCAAATTCAATCTATGCCATTGGCCCCAGCACTCTGCCCTGCCCCTCCTGTATAAACCCCTGCTTTCCCTGCCTCAGTGGCTCCTTAGTCACTGAACCCTTCAAGGAAGGAGCACAATAAAGTTCTCCTTGGATCTCCACACGATTTCTCCTTTTGCGTCGCCCGGATCCCGAAAGAGCTGAAATCACCCGGCACGAGCACAGATGTGCCTGTGCCCCCAAGGTGTCTTTGGCACCACGCTTCTTCAGGAAGGTCACAGCACTCTGAACAACTCCTGCCACAACAGGGATACTGGGCGAGATTCCTCCTGGGAGAGTGGGGAGGCCCTGGGGTGGAATTCCCAGAGAAACTGTGGTTGCCCCATCCCTGGAAGTGTTCATGGATGAGCTTGGAGCATCCTGGTCTATAAAGGTGTCCTGCCCACAGCAGGGTCTGGAACAAAATGATCTCCCTGACTCAACCCTTCCAACCCAAACCAGTCTGCATTTCCAAGAAAGCACAGCCCAAGCAGGAGCAAGGACAGATCTTACAGTGCTCCTCCTGTTTGGAAGAGGTGGTGGAAAAGGAGGGACTGCAGACAGGGACCTGTGCTCTGACACATGGCTGAGGTCTCTGCAGGTACAGGTGTGTTACTGTGAGTCCTGCACAGAGCTGTGCTTCTTCTCAGCTTCAAATCATGCAGGGAGGGTTTAAAGGCACAACCCAGCTTTTGGTAAGTCAAGAGGATAACCTTGTTATTTCTACAGCTCTTTCCCTGAAAGATCCTGAAACACCTGGCAAGTGTCTGGGGGCTGGATATGTTTGAAATTCCCTTTACCAATGGGGAATCCATGGCACTATGTGGATTTCCCCAGGAACAGAGCCCCAGAAAACACTAAAACAAACAAAAAACCCACTCACACATGTCTCTCCACATTTTCGACTGTTCTAACAAGTTTCTTGGTGACTGTTTTCTTGGAATGTCCTTTTTCTGCCTTCACTGACCACAGACTGTCACCTTTAACTTGGGCTTGATTCACCTGACCCATGCAGACAGGGCAATGAAAGGATTTCAATCCCAGAGAAGGATTTCACTGGGAAGGAGATGGGCACAGCCCAGCACCACAAAATAACTCTGAGACAGCCCAGGTCAAAGGCAGGTGTTGCAAACCAGCCAGTTCCACTGAACTGTGGTCAATGCCTTCCAAAAAAAGGACAGATTCTGTTTAGCCAAGACAGCCTGCCCAGCAATTACTTCTCAATCCCTGAGGGTCCAAACAAGCTGCTTCTCTGGGAATAGGGATCCAGTATCCTTCCCATCCCTATAGCTGACCCAGCCATGCACTGACAGCTCTCTCTTCCTGAATAAAATGAGGAACAAAATGCCTTGGAGATCCCCAAACAGGATCTAAACATCCTCACCCCTTGGTTTCCCAAATGGTTAAGCAGGGGCAATTTATCAGGAGTTTATCAGCCAGCTCTCAGCCCCTGTCTGGTGACAGGCAAGTGTCAGATCTTCCTCCAAATCGCAGCAGCAATTCTTGCTATTGTCACTATCAATGAATTGACAGCACAGCCTCGAGTCATGACATTTGAGTTACTGATTCTCAGCAAGATTTCCTACATCTTCCCAGCACATAGGTGCAATGTGATGCTGCTTTTTTCAGGCTCTGATAAAAACCAGCCATGATAACACCTCATGCACCTTCTCAGAGGAAAGCCCAATGAGAGGCCCAGGGATGTTTAAAAGATGCTCTGAAACTCTTTAGGGATGTCCTGCTGAAGTTTCAGGAATGTTTATCAGGAGTCTCCTTGATAAGCAGTTGAACTGCTGCCCTGACACAGCACAGGAGCTGCAGCACCTGTGAGCTCTGATACCCTGCTCTCCTCTCCCTCCAGGAAAGCCTCCAGCTCCAGGGCTGGCATTTGTTTGACATTTTCTGCCATATTTACAACATTGGCCAATATATCAGCTTTTGCAGGAGGTGGTTTGTGGAACAGTAGGATGGACTAGGCAAAATCCTCCAGTATCTTCTCATCCATGTGATTCAGATGTACTGGGGGTTATCCAGCTGCATATCCAAGTTCTCCCACCTCTGTATCTCCCAAAGTACATGGAGAACCACAGGGCAGACCCTGATCTGTTACTAGAAGAGGTTCCTGCCTTTGGAGTTTTTCTCTCCCTCCCCAGCCCAAGCTCTGGAGGGACAATGCCTGTGGCCTCTGGCCACAGAGAACAGGCACAGCTTTCCCAGGCAGTGTCCTGGGGAAGGCTGTAAGAAGATCAGAGAAAAGAATGAGAAACAATCCTTATCTTCACTTGCTGCACCTGGTGTTGTGCACATGTGGAATGTGTTAGGGAGATTTGTTTACCAAAGGATGATTTCTTAACTGGCCAATGGTGATGATGTTTGGATTCAAGGACCAATTGGGTCCACCTGTATCATGACTGTAAGGGCAATGGGTTTCTAAATTAGTGCAGTATAATAATACAGTATAATAAATATACTAATAATGACTGATCAGCCTTCTGAGGAGCATGGAGTCAAGGGTAATTATTGCTCCTCTGGGAATGCCATGTGAGGACAAATGCCCAGTGGACTCACGTGTTCCAGGAAGCACGGTCCGATCTCGCTGAGATGGGGGTCCTCGTTGTTGTACTGCTTCTCCAGGTCCCGCACAAATCCCATCTGAAATCTGTAGATGTCCTCAATGTTCCCAAAGATGATTTTCAGCTGCTCGTCACTGAACATGTCCCTCCTCTTCCGGCACTGCTTTAGGTAACCCTGTGAGATGAGGAAGAAGGATTTGCAGAGGGCAGCAAGGAGGGGTGTTCAGTGCTGGGTGCCTGCTCCTGCAAACCCCACTGCCTCCAACACCTCCTGCCCAGGTCTCCTACAAGCACTGCTGCTTCCCCATCCTTCCAGTGGCACAGCTTCCACAGAAAGCTGCGAGGGGCTGTTTGAGCCTGCTCTGACTTCTCTTTTCAGCTCTTTTCAGTGATCAGGGCAAGGAAGCTGTTTAATAGCATCTTCAAATTCTGTTTAATATCTTTATCCACAACCTGGATGAGGGGACGGAGAGTGCACCCCCAACAAGTTTGCAGCTGATGTGCTGCAGGGTGGGAAGGTTCTGAACAAATCCCCTCATGCTCCCACACTTCACCTGCCAGGATGATCATCACTGAATCACAAAATTGTTAACACTGGAAAAGACCTTTAGGATCATCAAATCTAACCAGAATTATTTAGACTAGAAACTTTGCAAGGCCAAATCTCAGATGTTGCAACTGGCCTGGTCCATTTTGCAGCATCCTGAGTGGAAAGAAACAACACAGGGGTTATCAGGAGATGACTTTGCTTACTTTGCTTGCCTTTTTTCTATAGGAAGGGGAAAAATGAAGTGAAGAAAATGCCAGCAGCTCCAGTGGAATGGCTAAATTTGGGAACTCGGGATGCTTAGTCACACTGCCAGCTGGTAACATGCAGCTGCTGGGCCACAATGAACATTGGAACCCTGCAATGAACTGTCCTTCAGCCTCACCATGTGGTTCCTGGCAGGGAGAACTTCAAGCATGAATGAGAAATTCAACTCTGGCCGACCTGGCCTGGACCCAACCTCTGCCACGTGCAGCTCAGCTCGGAGGATGCCGTCACCCTGAATTTCCTGGCTTTTTCAGCTGAGAAGTTTGGGTTATGGAACAGCTTCCATACTTCCTAATCTAGGTCCCTCTTCCCCCAGGAGCTCCTTGATGACTCATTTCCCTGGGTTTCCCTCTCTGATTTTCCAAGGCCACGAGGAATGGGAGCAGGCTGCTTCCCACTCTGTGGGATGGTCACAGGGCATCCAAATGAAAATCCAAACTGGGGAGAAATGGCACAGAGCACCTCTCCATGCAGATTTTCCTGTTTACCATCCAATCTCAGAACAGCCTGGAAAAAACCCAAGGAGAAAGCTAGGAGAAATCCCTCCTGTGCCCACGGGGCAGTGTCCCCTCACTGTGCTCCGTGACATCCCTCCCTTCCCGAACACAGGAACATCTCCCAGCCCCAGGGTTGCCATTGGCTGCAATTCCCATCCTCACTATTCTCACCCTCCCTGTGCTGCTTCATCATTTCTCTGGAATCACGTGTCTGGAGGAGCTGAAGCAGCACATTTCTGTGCAGGCACCTCTGAAATCACAGGCAGAATAAAGGAATGTGAGGAGTTCCCAAGCCTCATCCTCTCTGTGCTTTTGAAGGTGGTTTCCAGCACAGGACAGGAAAAGGAGACTGAAGATTCATCCATAACACGCAGCAGAGGAGGCTGCTGCGGAGTTTTTCCAGTAAATTTACTTCTGTTACATAAAACAATGTCATCTTCCTTCTGATCAACCCGTCAGGTTTGCTCTGAGAAGGGATAGCTGACTGATGAGCAGATGTTGGAGAGTGTTTTGCTCAATGAATACCTAAAAATAGCTGCCAAACTGTCTGACTTTAAAGTACTTTTCCATGTAGTCCCTGAAGTATAGGCAAAGTTGGGCAGGATTTGCAGGAGGTTAAGTGCTAAGTTTTCTTCACCCCACAGTGGGCTTAGAGACAGCCAGGAGAGTTGGTGATTCCATCTGTCCATCTGTCCATCCACCCATCCATCTATCCATCCATCCATCCCTCCATCATCCATCCCTCCATCATCCATCCCTCCATCATCCATCCATCCATCCCTCCATCATCCATCCATCATCCATCCATCCATCCATCCATCCATCCATCCATCCCTCCATCATCCATCCCTCCATCCATCCATCCATCCATCCATCCATCTATCCATGGATCCAACTGTCCATCCATCACCCATCATTGATCCATCACCCATCCATCCATCCATCCTTCTTGTCTGGCTGAGAGCAGGGTGAAGGACAGAAGAAAGAGGCTGCAGGCTGTAACTTCAAGGGCAGTTGTGAGAATATTCCACATTTTTTCCTCTCTGAGCCAGTTTGGGGCTGCTTACACTGCCCTGGAACCACCCCCAAGGCAGGCCCAGCACCCCTTGGGCTGTAACCCAGTGCTCTCTGGTGAGGGTGGTGCTGAAGTGCACACAACCAGAACCAGCACAGGAGCAAAGCTCAGACTGCCTGAACTGGAAAGGCAAACCAGAGCCAGAGCTGCTCCCAGGCAGCCAGACTTGGATACTGGTCCACAGCAAGCCATGGGAGCAGTGGGGTTTGCTGTGGTGAGGAATTCCCTCCAATCCAGCTGCTTCCCACAAGCCCTGGCTGGCACAGGGAATTTTCATCCCGGTGCTGGCCAGCTCCTGAGCTCCCTGCCTGGCCAGACTCGTGCCATGGGTGTTGGGAATAATAACAGGGCATGCAGTGACACAGGAGCAGGGAGTGGAAACGCATCCTGAAGCAGAGGGGAGCAATGGGAGAGCTCTTCACCACCACCCTCCAGGAACCACCTCCCATCCTCAGGTGCCTCACTGCTATCAGGACTTGTTATTCACTGCAGCCCAGATACAAGAGAAGAACCACACACTGCTAAACTCAGCACTAAACCAGGCTCAGCCCAGCCAGAGCTGCTCTGCCATCCCCTCTCACACCTCACATCCTTCATCCTACACCTAAAACACCCTAAAACAGAAAACCCCGGGAAGAGGGGAATGTGCCACTATCAGAGCAGCTCTGTCTGCTGTCTGCTCCTGCTATGGCACAATCAACAGCCCTGCCCACCCCACCAGGGGCATGGGGAGCCTAGTCCAGCCTGACTCCCCCAGGCAGTCCAGCCCAGCTCTCCTAGTCCAGGCAAGCTCTCCCAGTCCAGCCCAGCTCTCCCAGTCCAGCCCAGCCTTCCCAGTCCAGCCCAGCTCTACAAGTCCAGCCCAGCCTTCCCAGTCCAGCCCAGCATTCCCAGTCCAGCCCAGCTCTCCCAGTCCAGCCCAGCTCTCCCAGTCCAGCCCTGCTCTCCCAGTCCAGCCCTGCTCACACCCCGCTGTGCCAGCCCTGGCTGACAGAGCTCTGGGAGCTTTCCTCAGTAAAGGGATTGCTGGATTAAACTGAGCATAATGAGCCTCTCTCCAGAAAGGCACAGCCCATCGTTCCACAGATGAGAATGCCCACTTCAGTCCTCCTCCCTGCTTAGCTGAATCATTTCCTGGTGTTCTACCTGCAGGTAAGATTTATCCCCTCAATCCCAGTCTGCATCACACAGAGAAAAGAGAGAGCTTTCTGGATTTCTGCTGTCTGGGATACATCATTAGGGGCAGTAAATCAGTGTTTCCTCACTGCAGCTGAACCTGCCTGCACCTCCTGAGAATCCCAGTTGGCAGAAACATGGTGCTATGGCTAGAGATGCAAGTTAAGGTTTATTTTTGCTTTTTTTATTTTCGTTTCCAACAGAAAAGTGCAAATGCAGGAAAAGAAACAATATGTGGAGAAGTGTCTGCAGTCTTCCCTTCTCCAATGCAAAGCTCTCTGACTGAAATAGCACATTGAAATTAAGCTCATTTGTTTCCAAATTGAAATCCCAAGGCTCTTCCATTTTTGAAAAGTGTCATAGATGCTTTTTGGATGGCTGCTCTGCCTTGCTGGGAGAAAAGCAGCAAGGATGAAGGGAGGAAGACATTCCTCTAAGCACAATTCCCAAGGGGATTCACCACATTGACTGGGCACAGGCTCACTAAATCCTAAACATTGCGAGGGATGAGCTGAAAGCCATCCCCAGACTTTGATTTCAGTGCTCAGGAACTTCTGCCTCTCAGTGATAAGGATGTCTCTACACACAGTGTCCAACCTCTCTGGCACAGCCACGTGTTCCCCTTCCCAAACATCCAGCACCACAAGCTCTGCCCTCTGGGTCAGCTCAGGGCACTAATCCTGAACTTGAGGGGTTGTAGAGGTTAACTGTAACCTAGTGAACAAGAACCAAGTTGGGGAATTGTGGGGTCAGTCACTAAAGTCCATTGCTTGCTGGTTCCCTTCTTCATTTCACATGGTGGAAACATTTTGCCCTCAGTCTTGCCATAAAAAAGGCAAATGGGGCCCATCCTGAGCCAGGGGAAATTGTGAACCCGACATGAAAGGCACAGATGACATGGCTAACTGATTGGTTTAATTACAACCTAATTTCCTCAATCACAAGTTCAAAAGTAGATGGCATTGGGTTTTAATTTAGAGGAGTGCTTGAAGGATCTCAACCTCATCATGTTTTAGTCAAAGAGCTATGGAATAAAGGTCAGGAAATTGCACTTTTGGTTAATACAAACTAAAGGAATTATCAGATCCAGCAGGAAATTCTCAGAACTGTCAATACATATTGACAGATGCTGCTCCTCCATTAGACACAGTCCTCAGACACTCCAGCTTGTTCCCAAATCACCCAGGCACAAACCCAGGCTCAACCTTTGCCACGCCCTCACCATGGGCAGGTGTGCCAGCCCCAGGTACCTCACAGATGTCCTTGAGGTGTTTGGTGTAGTGGGGACAAACCCAGGCCAGGCCCCATGTGCTGTCCCCGGCCCCCATGTGCTGTCCCCAGCCCCAGGTACCTCACAGATGTCCTCGAGGTATTTGGTGTAGTGGGGACAAACCCAGGCCAGGCCCCATGTGCTGTCCCCAGCCCCCATGTACTGTCCCCAGCTCCCATGTCCTGTTCCCAGCCCCCATGTGCTGTCCCCAGCCCCAGGTACCTCACAGATGTCCTTGAGGTGTTTGATGTAGTGGCGCTCGGTGCTCATGATCTCGTTGATGACGTTGGCTCTCATCTGGTCGCGGTTCTGCACGGTCCTGCCCAGGCACAGGCAGTCGGCGCTGGGGTCCAGGTGGCCATTCTGCACCTCGCTGGTTCCCTCCTCCACCCCATCCTCCTGGTTCACCCATAGCTGCAGGACAGAGGGACAGCACAGGGATTATTCCCAGCAGCTGGCTCAGGCTGCACGGCTCTGAGAGGTGTTGGATCACAGAATCACAGAATCACAGAATCATGAGGTTGGAAGAGACCTCTAAGATCAGCAAGTCCAACCTATGCCCTAACACCACAACCAGACTATAGCACCAAGTGCCAAGTCCAGTCTTTTTTTAAACATATCCAGAGATGGTGATTCCACCACCTCCCTAGGAAGACAATTCCAGTATTTTATTATTCTTTCAGTGAAAATTTTTTTCACTGAACCTTTTTTTCACTAAACCTTCCCTGACATAGCTTGAGACTGTGTCCTCTTGTTCTGCCAGTTGCCAGTTGGAAGAGACTGACCCCCACCTGTCTGCAACCTCCCTTCAGGAAGCTGTAGAGAACAATAAGGTCACCTCTGAGCCTCCTCTTCTCCAGGCTAAACAACCCAAACTCCTTCAAGTGTTCCTCACAGGGTTTGTGTTCCCAGCCCCTCACCAGCCTCGTTGCCTCCTCTGGATGTGCTCAAGCATCTCAATGTCCTTCCTGAACTGAGGGGCCAGAACTGGACACAGCACTCAAGGTGTGGCCTCACCAGCACCGAGTACAGGGGAAGAATGACCTCCCTGCTCCTGCTGGTCACACAATTCCTAATGCAGGCCACAATGCCATTGGCTTTCTTGGCCACCGAGGCACACTGCTGGCTCATATCCAACCGGCTGTGGACCAGAGGAGATCCACCTCCGCTCACCCCACCGGGTGTGCACAGAGCTCCCAGCCCACACTGCCCTGCTCCACACTGGTGCAACCAGCCCCAAACACTCCCCACACACTCCCCATCTCTTGGGGATTGGCAGTGCTGGCTGCTCTGACCCCAAATATAAAACCACCCTGTGACAGGATGAATGAATGAATGAATGAATGAATGCTGCCAAGAGCTCCTGACCGAGACAGACACGAGGGAGACAGAGCAGCCCGAGGAGAACTGCAGTGCTGGTGGCAAGCACTGCTGTCCCAGCTCCTGCCACCTCCAGCTGGGGTCTCTCTGAACACAACATCCCCTGGGAGCAGGGGGAAGCCCTTCCCAGGGACCGATTCCAGGTGGAGATGTGGCTGGTTCAGAGATCTGAAGTGCCCATCAGCTCTGGGTTGTGTTTCTGGAGCTCTGTAACCTCCCAGGCCAGGGGCTGTGAAGGAGCTTTGATCCCATTTCTCAGCAGCTTTCCTCATCAGGACAGCCTTTCTGGCTCGGGCAAATCCCACATTTTGGCACCCCAGCATTGGGATCCCCAAACCATGGCATCCCCAAAGCCCATGGAATGGACACTCCTGAGGAAGTCTCCCAAACCTGGGGGCTGAGGGCAGCTTGGGACAGGTGCACTGGGCACTGAAAATTACAAAAAGCAGTGAAAAAGGATTTGTGTGTTCTCAGCACACTGAAGCTTCCTTCCAATATCAAATAAAAACCATCCATAGAAATTGCAAATTCCAGCTCTCCCCTGTGTGTCTGAACCAGCCTGTGCTCTGCACACACCATACGGATCAAGGGCTCCTTCTGTTACCTTTTCCCACAAAACCTGCTTAAAATAACTCTGATTGACTCAAATTGGGCTCAGGGTAGTTTGTAAACAAACATTAAATAAAGCTTAGAGCTGACAGAAATACCCCTGTCTTTCACAGACCACCTCACCTCAGTGATGGAAATGAAGCAACTTCTCCTCCTCAGTGTTTGAAGTCCCCCAAACCCTGGGGACTTTCAAACCTAAAAATACATTTTCCTATGAGCAGTGGAACTGTCCACACACAGAGTACAAGGAAACCAGGCAGCATCATTAACCTGATCTTCAGGTTTCCTTTCAATGTTAATAGTGTTTCCTGCTTTCCCATTATTCAGTTTAAACTGGGCTTTGCACAGATTGTAAAGGGCAGTGTTCCTGTAAATTAGGAAAGTAAAATCTCCAAACCTGCCCCTGCTCCTTCCCTGCATTCCCAACCAGCAGCTGTTCTGCTAAACCACCTCTTGCAGCTCCCACGTTCTGCCCTCCCACAGGGAGTTGTAAAAGCCAAAAAAAAAAACCCAAAAAAACCCAAAACACCATCAAAAAGCCCGAACCCATCTTTTCTTTAGCAGGATGTTAATGATGCTGCAAATCTGGGGGATCTTAAAGGGGTTCTGTAGGATTTCCATCAGCACTGGGAGGCCTGGCTGAGCCCTGGGTCACTGTGAGGGAGCTGGTGATCCAATCCCACCAAACACAGTGGAACCCAGCATGGAAAACCTCTCCTGGCACACTGAAACAAATGTCTCTTGTTCAGAAAAAACACCCAAAAGCTGGATAGAAAAGTGTCTCTCTCAGCAAACCCACCCTCCTCTGGAAGATGTTTGGGGTCCACTGAGGCACAACAACACCCCATGAACACGAACAGTGGTTTATGCTGAAAAACAAATTTAAAATAAAAAAAAAAATAATTAGAAGAAGTGCTGCTGCTGAGCAATGACCTTTTTGGGGTACGTGACCTCAGGGGCCAGCTACTGACATCAATGCCACCAATTTCAGTGCTGGGAAAACCTAGGGGCACCCTGAGAAGGGAAAATGTGTCCTGGGAAGGACAGAATGGCACAGGGAGTCCTCCAGCAAACAATTGTGGAAAATCCAGCAGGACCTGCATGGGGATTAAACCCTGTTGGATGAAGTTTAAAATAACTTCCCCCCCTGCTTTTCTTCTCCTACAGAAAAGGATTTTGCAGCCTTCCCAAACCCAACTGGAACAGCTTGTTACCAAGTTTGATGACACTCCTGCCAGTCTGGCAGCAGAGCATATTTTTAAAGCTCTACCTCCTGGAGTCAGGTGATCATGAGAAAAAATTTGATTTTCACTTAAAAAAAAAGCCAAAAAGATCTAATCATTACAAGGCATGTGTGTATAAGCCTGAGTCATGAATCCTAAAGGCTTTGAGACTCCAAGGCAGACAGCAAACTTACAAACTTTCATGATTCCTCGAATTCAGGCTGCCTTTTGTGCACAGCAGGAACACTCCCTCCTTCCTCATCTGCAAATCTCAGGGGTCCTGCTTTCCTGCTTAATGAAATTTTTGCTCCTTCCTGCTAGGATCCATGCTCCCAAAGGGAAAAAAAATACAGTTCTAGTCTAGATGACTTCTGCCTTAGATTAAAAACAATTTTATCAGCTCCAGAGGAAGCTGAAGGTGTTTCCATCCTGTACTCTGCTGATGGAAGGATGAATCCCACTGTGTTGTTCAAACACTCCTGTTTCCATCTAAACCTCTGAAGTTCTCTGAAATTCCAGCAAGGATCCTTCTTCCAGGGCATCATTTAAGTTAGGACCATGACTAATAAAATTTAAGGTGGAGTGGCAGCTCTGGCACTGACCTTGGGCCAGTCCCTGCATCTGGAGGAAGTTTTCCCACCCAAATCCAGGGATAATCATGGGAAAACTGATGGAGCTGTTGAAATATGGGCTGAAAAGCATCCCAGACTTGTTCTCAGCCGTGAGCAGCACTCTGGTGAGACACACCTGGGGCTGGGTTTGCACCTCCAGCTCTCAGCCCTGGGGAGGAGCTGGGCCAGGCTGGGCCAAGGCAAGGTGGCACTTCAAGGGTTAACTGTGGCCTCTGTCCCAGTGCCACCAGCCCAGGCTGGATCCTCTGCACCCCTGACACTGACGGAGCTGCAGGTGGCACAGCCACACTGGGGAGATGCTGCCCTTGCCCAAAAACTTCTGAAATGTCAGATTGAGCAATTTGGACAGAGCTGCTGTTTCAGGTGCTCCTGTTTCAGCCCAGCACCTCTGCTGGAATCTGAGCTATTGATGATTCTGAGATTGTAGAAAGTCTCTGTCTGTCAGCCCCGCTGCCAAAGCAGAAGCCAGAATTGGTCTGTGCTGGTTTCCAGGTTGTTTATTCTGTTTATCTCTCACATGTTCTGCTGCCCTGCCCAGCTCTGTCCTGCAGGGCAGCGTGTGGGGCTCTGCCCTCAGTGGGATGTGACAAACATTAAATACCAGAAACTCCCTGGGCTGGATTTACAATAATGTGCCAATATCTGTCACCTACATTGGACAGTGTGTCCCCAGCCTGAACCAACAGAAAAATGCCAACACCACAGTGAGACATGGAGGGCATGAAGAAGGAGAAAAAGGACAAGGCACACCCAATTTCCTCCATCTTGTCCCCTTTGGACCCCTCATCTAGAATCCTAAAATTTTACTTTTGCACCTGTGCCACACTTAATGATTGCTGATATCAAACACTCAGAGCTGGTAATTGATCCTGTAAGATTGGAAACTCTTTTCCATGGACAGAGATCACAGCCAGTGTCTCTGGGGGCTCTGTCCAGGGGGGTTCCTGACCCCTGCCAGGGTCCCAGACCTGCCAGGGCAGCCAGAGGGATGCCCTGGACTCCCACACACCTCTCACAGGGTGAGCCCTCTGTTTCACACACATGGGGCTCCCCAAAATGCCTGAATTTCTCTCCTTCCTGTGGGGAACAGCTGAGATCACACTCCAGGAAAAAGGTCTGTCTGCTCCCCATCTCTCCAAAGGGACACGAAGGCACAGCTGCTTGTCCTTCTCAGGGCAAGCATCTCCATTTTTAGAAAAGAAACTGCAGAACTCTTGTTTTCTCCCAGTTTCATCCCATCTCTCCAGCACTCCCAGCTCAGTATGGGTGGCTGCCATCCATGTGGGGATTTCCAGGGAACCCTACAATAATAAATCCAGGTTCTCTTTAAACATCTCTGCAATGAAAAACATCAGGGACTGTAAAGTAAAACAGCACGGGGAGGGCTTCCCCCAGGCCATGAAAAACACCCAGCAGCCAAACCACCAAGCCCTGAGAGCCATTCTGAGCACTCTGTCAAGAATTAATTAAAAGAAATCAGTGAAAATGACAGGAAAAAAAATCAAGTTGCATAATGCTGGTCCTACATGATGTTTCCCATTGAAAGGCCCCTCCATGTGGAGAGGAACAGCCTTATAGTGAGGCTCCGAGTCCTATTCCAAAATTCAACCCTAATTGGGAAGTCATGACCAGCTCTTGCGTAATGCAAGAACTTGCAGAGGCAGATAAAAGTAAAATAATCACATAAAAGGCCCTTTTCCCTAAGGACCACTTCTGGGAGCCACGGAGAGCTGATGGTTGCATTGTGCTAATTCATGTTCTCCATGACTGATACCCCTTTAGAAAGGGAAAAAAGGAAGACCCAGGGAACCACAGGCCAGGCAGGCTCACCTCAGTGCCCAGCAGGAGCACAGAGCAGATTCCTGGAAAATATGTTCAGGCAGTGGAAGACAAGGAGGTGACTGGGGAGAGGCAGCACAGCTTCCCTGGGGGCAGAGCATGCCTGACACAGGCAGGGACCTGGGACAAGGTGCTGACAGAGCTCAGAGCCCTGCCAGGGCCTGAGGGGCTCCAGGAGAGCTGGAGAGGGGCTGGGGACAGGGGATGGAGGGACAGGACACAGGGAATGGCTCCCACTGCCACAGGGCAGGGATGGATGGGATTTGGGAATTGGGAATTGTCCCCTGGGAGGGTGGGCAGGCCTGGCACAGCTGTGGCTGCCCCTGGATCCCTGGCAGTGCCCAAGGCCAGGCTGGACACTGGGGCTGGAGCAGCCTGGGACAGTGGGAGGTGTCCCTGCCATGGCAGGGGTGGCACTGGAGGGGCTTTAATGTCCCTCCCAACCCAAACCAGTCTGGGATTCTATGATGTAAAATTTCAATAAATACAATTAATCAGCATGCAGCTTTACCCAAATGGTGCCCAAAATCACCCAGTGGCACTGGGCCAGCACCACTGACCTGCAATTATTGCAGGTTTACCCTGCTCAGTGCAGGCACTGGATGGAGAGGACTTTTTCCTTCAACAGGCACTGAGGCCTGATCACCTCGTAATGATCAGAAACCACAATAAAGCAAACATTTTACCAGCCAGCTCAATGATTAACCTGCTTCCACTGGATATTCCCAAGGACAAAACCAGCAGCTGATGTGCCATTTTGGATTCTCACTCCCAGTTAACCAATGTGGCAGATTAATGATGCACACATCCTTCAGAGAGCTGCTGCTATCCCAGGAAATCTGGATTGTACAGGACAAGTGGGCAGTGCCACGGGTTACAGTGCCAGAGGCTCCAACAACCTGCAGGAATCCATGGGAGCACAGAGCCTCAGGACTCCCTCCCACCCAGCACCCTGCCCTGCTCTGTGGAGCAGCTCCATTCCCACAGGATCTGCTCCTGTTGCTGCCTTGGAGCTGCTTCCAGGGCTGGGGCCTTGTTTGTAGCCCTGTGCAGTGTCACATCCCTGAGCAGTGTCCCATCCCCTCCCTGAGCAGTGTCACATCCCTGAGCAGTGTCACACACCTGTGCAGTGTCCCATCCCCTCCCTGAGCAGTGTCACACACCTGAGCAGTGTCACATCCCATCCCTGAGCAGTGTCACATCCCCAAGCACTGTCCCATCCCTTAGCGACGTCCATTCCCCTGCTGGACTCCCCACTGGATTAAGGAGCTCGGTAGTTCCCAGGATTTCCAAATCCCAGGATCTGCAGCCCAGGAGGGCCGGTGGTGCAGAGCTCTGCACGAGTAAAGCAGCAGCAGCTCCAGGCTCAGCCCCTGCTGGGCTCTGCCAGGTGCTCCCCTGCCCAGCCCCACGAGGAGCCAGGACTGCCAGGAGATGCTGGGTGTCCCCGGAGTGTCCCCGGGGTGTCCCCAGGGTGTCCCAGCCAGCCCCGGCCCTGCCCAGCCTGGGAGGGCTGGCAATGGGGCTGGGATGGAGTTTGCTGGCAATGGGGCTGGGATGCAGTTTGCTGGGAATGGGGCTGGGATGCAGTTTGCTGGCAATGGGGCTGGGATGGAGTTTGCTGGCAATGGGGCTGGGATGCAGTTTGCTGGGAATGGGGCTGGGATGCAGTTTGCTGGCAATGGGGCTGGGATGGAGTTTGCTGGCAATGGGGCTGGGATGCAGTTTGTTGGCAATGGGGCTGGGATGCAGTCTGCTGGGAATGGGGCTGGGATGCAGTTTGCTGGGAAGCACAGAGCATCTCCTGGATCCTCTTCCAGGACCAGGAATAAGACATCTAGCAGCAGAAGGAAAGGCAGCTGAAGCAATATGCTTTCCTCTCTTGTAGTCCTGCCACTCTTTTCTTACACAGCCTGAATTTCTCCCTCACAAATCTGGTTCCAGCCTCAACGTCCTTGTCACCTTCCAGCCCACAGGCTCTTTGATACCTTCTCCTTCCTCCCTCCAACTCCCCATGACTTTAGCAAAGCCTCTCTAGCTCTTCCTCTCCTCTCTAAAACTCTCCATTCTCAACCTCATAAATTCCCCTTCTCCAATCCCAGTCTCAGAAATTCCCCTTCTCCATTCCCAGCCTCAGAAATTCCCTTTACCCAAGGTCAGAAAGACCCTTCACTCATTTCTGGAGAAAGAGAAAATGGGGGATTCTGTAGGGACAGCTTCAGGCTCTGTGTCCCCAAAGGTGAACAAGAACAGCTCCAGAGAACAGCCCCTGTGCTCTCTCCCTGACCCCTGCAGCCCAAACCAGATTCCCAGGGGCTGCAGCTCCAGCAGGGACCAAAAGCTGCTTGGACACTGCAGCAAACTGGATGTGCTCTGCTACATCCATGAGAACATTGGGAATTAGGGCTCAGCCCTCCCATTTCCCACAAGGCAATCCCTGCTGACACACAGTGGGAGAGCAGAGGCTCTGGCTCACTGCAGAGCCCTGCCAGGCTGAGCAAGGGCAGGGCCAGGGAAGGGCTCTGCAGGTTTGTGCCTGGAAGGGGCTCTGGAGATTCCTGCCTGGTTTGCCTGACTCCAAGAAAGGCCTCAAAGCTCTGGTTTTGCACCTCCAAACCAGCTTGTCCAGGGAAGGGCACGGTGTGACCCTTTGGGGGACCTGTCTGGGCTGCAGGTGGCACAGGGAGCCCTGGGGTGCTGAAATGCTCCTTGCCTTTAGAAAACCCCAAATTCTGCAGCTCAGCCTGTCCCCAGCAGTGCTGCCCGTGCTGGGTCCTCCCTCCAGCACAGCTATTTGTAAGCTGCATTTGCCACAGGAAAATCAAATCTCCTTTAGAAGGCTCTGAAAAAGGCAGCTCCCCCTTCTTTCTTTGGGAAATCTGGTGCCCCTGGCTCTGAGAGAATGCTAATGCAGGGGCTGCAGTGGGGAAAAACCAGGTGAGTGATGAACTCAATGAGATATAATCAGATTTTACAGGCAAAAACAAGCAGATGGGGCAGCAAGATGGGGAATTACACCTGCAACACAGAGCAGGCACAGCTAAAAGCTAAACCCACCTGCCCAGTAAAGGCACAACCTGCCAGGCACTGGGACCACGCTCTGGGTTGAGTCTCCTTCTCCACAGTGCCTTAAAAGCTCACTCCAATTTATCCAGCACTTCTCCTTTAGCAGCAGAAAATAAAGTGGGTCAAAGGCAGCTTTTCAGCAGGAAAATCAATCTAAAATTACAACACTTGGGGGAACCAAGGCAGTGGTGAGAGAGAACATGGAGCACTGCCACCCCTGCACTTCTCCACCCCTGCACCTTCTCCTGGAAGAGAAGATCATGAAGATTTCATAGCCCCTCCCTGCTCCTTGGCAGGACCATTTCTTCCCTTCTTCAGTCACCAGGCACAACAAGAAGCTGCAGTAAAAGCTCCTCAGCCCCAGTTTTGCTCTTTACCTTGGCTTAGTAACATAAGGAAGGGAGACTCAGCATTGCTGAGGTGAGAAATATATTCTGCAAGCTCAGTCTGGTATCCAAAGAGACTAAGGAGAGCTTTGCACAGGAATAAATCCCCCTCTCTGCCCAGGACAGGGGCACTCTGCCACGTCTCTGAGGAGAGATTCCACTGCACAGCATCCATAAGCTTTACTCTTTTTATTTCTCTTGCAGTGGAAATATGTCAGAGCCCAAAGATTAAGCCATTTGATTTCCTGTGTTTGGAGTGTCTCACCTGGGCTGTTTTGGAGCCTTCATGAGGGGTTCTGCAATCAAAACTTTGTTTTGAGGCTTACTGTGCTTTCTAAAGGAGACCCCAAGGTACAACAAAGGATCCACGGGCAGCCCTGGACTGTTATTCTCTGCTGTAAATCCCTCCCTACACTGCTCCTGTTTTTCTGAGCCAGTGTCAATGTGCTGGTTATGCAAAAACTCATCTCTAACCCACAATGTACAGACAGCCCAAGGCTCTGCCATCCACAGAGGAGAAAGAAGTGGCATTACCACCACAAGAATGTGAAATCTCGTTTGAAAGTCCTGCTGGCTTTTCTCAGTTGTACCTCCCAACCTGTCAGACCACTGGAAGCTGACAGGATGTTCAAAGACACTGTGCAGCCACCACAGCTGCACCCTCTGGGTGTCCAGTGTGCTCAGAACAGGCTAAAATACATCACAGACACCTTCACCTGTCTAAACCCAGCTCGTTGCTGGGTCTTAAATTGAGTTTTGGAGTTCTTATCCACCCTTCTGACTTAGGGGTGCTCATAACCTTCTCCCTGCGTGCAGCAGCTCCCTGCAGAAATCATTCACCTTCCCCTGCTGGCTCCAAATTTTACTTCTCCTATGCTGCACTTTCTCTTCCCCTAGAAAAACATTGCTTTATCCATCCAGTTTCTCCTTGAAAGTTCCTGAGCTCCCAAAGCTCCGTGGTTCCCTCTCCCCACCTTCCTTCTATCCACATCCCAAGCTACTAAGAGGATTAGTGCAGGTGTGAGCAGGGAAACAACAATTGCTGTGTGTGCAGGGAATTCAGGAGCGTTTTTGTTTGCCACCCCTGGCTGTCATGTAAAGGAGGCCAAGGGAATCAGCAGGCTCCTGTTTTCCTCTCCACTTGCAAATGTGAAGTTCCCTGCTATGAGATTTCGTGAGTGCCAAATGCTTTGCCAAAGGTTTTCAGATGATCTGGCTGGAGAGCAAGAAGCGTCAGACATCTCATTGCAAACTGGGTTCCCAGCCCAGTTTTGTCCTCAGAAGTGATTCAAAGGACTTTGAGAGAAGCCCAACTGTGCAGTGATCTTCTCCTGCACTCCTGTTAGTACTTACAAGAGGCCTGAAGTCTGAAATATCCTGAAATTAATCCTACTTGGCTTTATACCTGTCTGGTCTGTCTGACATCCCTCACTTGAATACTATTCATATGCTATGCAGCATATTGTTCCTTTTTCCTTCTGTGCTTGCACAAGAGAAATACAGATATAAAGAAAAGCAATTATTTTGCAAGTAAAACTAGAACCACCCAGGCTAAATCAGGCAGTTTTCTGGCATCATCTTAAAAAAGCAGGGCTCAAAGTACAACAGAGAAAAACGCAGCCTGCTCATGATGTGAGTGATCATCTGCTCTTCTCGCAGTTCTTTCATTCCTTATTCAGCTGCTTTGGAAACCTGAGGGGCAAATCGTCCCCTCCAGCCTCCCTTCAAGACCTGCAGATAAAATGAGCCAGAACTCTTGTTTTTAAATATCAATTCTCACTAAGGCAGCACAGCCAGGCGCTGCTCCCCTCTGGGAGGGGAAAGGGCAGGTGTCTGATCCCTGCCTGCCCCCAACAAGTGATTCCCAGGTGGAACAGCCAAGCCAGCCCTTGCAGAGCTGATGGAAGGATTGCTCTCATTGGGATAGTGGGCAGAACAAGCAAGAAACCTGCCTGGTCAGGCTCTTCTGACCCCCAGCACCAAGGCTGAGGATCTAGGATTTGTTCCAGACATTTGTCTGAGATTCACTGAATCCCCTCTCCTTTGTTCCCCACAGTTTCTAAAACCATCCCCCCAACCTTTGAAAAGTGTAGGGAGAGATGGGGAGTTCAACCAAGACAAATGATCCATGGGTTGGGGCCCTAAAGACACTGGTCCGATTGGTTTTTTGGTGTGTTTTAAAAAAAAAAGGACAGTGTTTTCCAGACTATTCTTAAACCTTCTGTAGACAGTTTGTTTGCGACACAACACCAAAGGGCTGTTAAATCGTTTCCCCAGAACCACAAAGAAATCAACACTGGTCAGTGCACTTGAGAGGTTAAACTGGCCCAGAATATTTCAGTGTTTAAATTAAGCAAATAAAATGAGATTGTTCTCGTTCAGCCTTTCCAGCTGCAGCACAGAGGAGATGTGCTAGTGACAAGAGGTGAGAGTGTTTCTGCAAGAAGGTTTTCACCTCAATCACACCTGAAACAAATCCATTATCCAGACTTGTTGCCACCACCAGCTGCAGGGTCAGACTCAAAATACCAAACACAATTTGTTATCCTAAAATACCAAACACAATTTGTATACCCAAAATACCAAAATCCCAAAATACCAAACACAATTTGTATACCCAAAATACCAAAATCCCAAAACACCAAACACAATTTGTATACCCAAAATACCAAACACAATTTGTTAGTCCAGGTCAGAGTAACAGCATGAACTTTTTTGGGCAGCCCAGCTCCAGTTCCAGTCATGGATCTCTCACTCCTGGCACTGGCCAGAGCTGGGGGAAACACAAGAGCTGCACCAGAGGGGAAAAAATTGTGTGCTGGGGAGGCAGCAGCAAGTAGAAACATTCTTTGCTCCCCAGTTTTTGGATAGAAAACAGGCAAAGAAGTGGGGATCAGCATCGGTGAGAATAAACAGTAAAAACAGAGCAAGAGCTCAGTTCTTGATGTCCTGAGCAGCGGCAGTGATTCTTTAGAGCAGCAAAAAGCAAAAGTCACTCACCCTCACGAAGCTGGCGGGAAACCATCCTTCCTCATCGTCGATCTGACCCCACCACCAGTCCTTGTTGGAAGCATCCAGGACCTTGATGACGTCTCCTGCTTTAAACGCCAACTCCCGGTTGGCCATGGTGACGTGATCCCATACTGCCTCAGCACTGACAATGGAACCACCACTGATCAGCTTGGGGAGAGAAAAGCACAGTCAGGAGCGCCCGCGGCCCCAGCCCCACACATGCACAGCAGCACCCGCAGCGCAGCTCGCAGCCCAACCCCGTTTCCATTCCACCCTGCCGCTCCCACTGCCCTCATCCTGCTCCCAGCCGTGCCAGGCAAGCTCCAGGCGCCGTGCCCCGTGTCCCCCAAGGCCTGGCACCACCCCTGCCACCTCCATACGGGCACACGTGTCAGGGAGAAATCCCCTGACACAACGTGCAAGTCCCAAAAACAAGAGATGGTGTCCCTCAAAGGAATTTTCACTTCAGTTGAAATGTCAGAGAATTGGGGAAGCTTTCCATGCAGACCCAAGCAAAGTTAGTGCACGTGTTTAAAAGGCTCTTTTTGAAACTGGAGGCTGCCTGTTTTAGTGCTGGTGATGTACTGACACCCCTCACTTGTGGCACGCTGCTGACCTGCCCCTGGCCTGGAGCACAGCCCAGCACTGTGGTGACAGTCTGCAAGGAGCAGATTGTGGACCCTGGACACCCAATGAGGCCAGTCTGGTGTCTGACAGGACCTCGGGAACATCTCTGCCTGTGGAGCTCCTGGAGCCTCAGAAGGGCACCAGCACAGCCCCGGTCTCCTCTGTGACAGCCACGAAACTCCTGCTCCCTGCTGGCAGGATGGAGCACCCCAACACTGGTGGCTTCCACACCACCAGCCATCCATCCATGCCCAGGACACCCCCTGTCCCTCTGACTGACAGCTGTGTGTTTTTAACAGAGTAATAAATTGTGTTTATGTGTTGCCCACTGCAGGCATTCTGTGCTGAGCACTGAGGCTGCCTCAGCAAACACAGATTTTCCCCATGTGCTAATCAGCCTGTCAGAGCTATCCTGGGTTCATTAGTTCTGCCACTGAGACACCCTGACCATGGACTTGGGCTGCCTCCAAGTCCCAGTTTGAGCTCAGAGGGACAGAGCTCAACCCTGTAACCATTCCAGACCTTGTTGTGGCGAGGCTCTGAGAGCCACAGAGTCCCCTCAGCTGGGGGAGGAACACAAAGCACACAGACAATAACCCCTCGCTGGGGGTATGCAAGTGGAGAAGCCCTTAATGCAAGTCTGGCATCCCCAAACCCCTGTTAATCACTGCCTGCACAGTGAGAACTTGAAGGAGACCTTCCAGCACAGCTTCAGGTTCTCAGCATCAACAGAGAACACTGAAGTCATCCAGACAATCCAGACAACAGATTAAAAGGCCTGATTTACCATTTGCCTTGGACTGGCTCTCCTTTACAAATCTGATCTCCTTGGGGTGGAAGCTAGAGCTGCAGTTCCAGCCAGTTGTAGAATCAGTCACACAAAGCAGCAAGACCTACAAGGCTTAACCTGGCAGTGCCTTTCATCCTCAAAACCCAGGCAGATCCAGTCAGTGGGCAGCAAAGTAAAGCTGTGCTCCCCCCACTTCAACAAATTGTCCCTTCTAATTCAAAATCAGCTGTAGAAGAAACCTGTCCCCTTTGTGTGTCATACAGGGGCTTGTCCACACGAGCCTCACAAGGTCCTGGGACACCAGGCAGAAAACCAAGGCATGGACCAAGCCCTCAGGTGATGGCTGAACTTGTGGGCACCTCCTGCTTCAGTGAGGGGTCATCCCACAGCTGGAATTTTGAGACACAGCTGGAGGGAGCTGGGCACCAGAGGGTCCCACCTGAACCAGCAGCAGATGCAGTCAGATGGTGATGGACCCCCAGCTCGCCCCAGAGCTGGGCTCAGCAAGCAGGGGAGCCACATCTGGAGAAGTAAGAGACTGATTTCTGATCCCAGGGCAACAGCTGGATGCTCAGAGGTGTTTCAGTGACTCCTCACAACCCCTTGCTCTGCTCCCAGCTGGGGTTCCTGGATGCTTTCATAAATAAGGATCAGTTTAAAGCACAGAGACCCCAGGACAGATCTGGAAGGGATGAGACTTCAGAGCTGAAGAAACCCCACGATACATTTGAGACCAGGTACCATTTATCTGTTCTTCTGCCAGGACTGAGCTCTTCTCCTTCACCAGTGCTTCCCTCTGCCATATTTATAGATGCTGTCCAGGTGTGGTTTCCCAGGTAAGGAAGTTCTGCCCTTCCAGCCCCCAGCTTTTCCTTCCCCCAGGCATTTCACCAGCCCTCTCAGGCTTCCACGTACCCTGCCTGCATTTTTCTGGAACACAGATGACCAGAATTGCAAATACTATTCCCAAAGGGACCTTAGCAGAGATTTGTGGAACAGCATGAAATATTTATTCCAGTGTCACAGAGATCTCCCAGTAACACCTCACATGTCCCCCATTCCCCATGGCCACCCCCCACCCGTGGCTCACAGGGATCCTGCACTCAGCTTCTATCAGTAAATGCAGTAGAGTACGTTCTCTTTGGCTCGAAAATCAGTTTTCTTGTCAAAAAATGAATCGGGTTGGCCTGACACTTGTTCCTTTGGTTAATGCCATTGGGTATTTTAGTCCCTTTTGCACTGATGAGGAACCAGGAACAGAGCTATTACGCAGGAGCCGTGTTCCTGCTGCTTCTGCTTCAGCTGACAGAGCCTCTGCTGTCACTTCACACACAGCCAGTTCTGGGCACAAACTGCCACAGAAACGTCACTGAGCCCAAACTTCAGAGGGACTGTGCTTCAAATCCTCCCAGCCTACTTTGCAAAAATCCATTCCCGAGCCCGAGGCACAAATCCCAGCTCTGAGGAGCTGACAGGGACAGCAAGGGACACAGAGGGACAGGGGGTCACACCTCAGCCTTTTTGTGCTGTTAGCACACAAATCTGCAAGGTGCTTTCAGGGCACGTCAGGAGCTGGGGTGGCTTTGCAAGGTGCTCCTTGAGCTCAAGGAGAAAAGCTCCAAGTCCTTGGTTCTCACTGATCAGTGCCAGCAGGGGCTGGTCCTGCCCAGCCCCTGGCCCTTGCTCTCAGCTCAAGGAAGGGATCCACATCCCAGGAATCCTGCAAGCAAACCTTGCCCTTTTGGAACATAAATCCAACTCAGCCTGCAGCAAAAGGATGGCAAGAACTGGAGCTCCAGCCATCCCACGTGCTGAGCCCATTGAGAGAATGTCAGGGCCTGAAATGAAAAGATCCACTTTAATTTATCTTGCAGAACATCTTGCTGCATCCGTGGAGCTGTCCAGCTCTCTCAGGGCAGGGTTATGGAGACAGAACCTGACATCTGCAGCAGCAGGAGATGGCAAACTGGAGAAAGGTCAGCATGAAATATTATTTCTCAGAGAATTCAACACAGGAGCTCTTCACTCCAGAAAGTTCACGTCTCAGCTTCACAGCTGGGCTCTGTGGTCAGAGATATTCAGCCAAAGACCTTGGAAAGAACTTCTCTGCCATGAAGTCAGATTCTCCCACACTGCAGCTGAGGGAGTCATCTGGACTCCCTGATAGCCAGTGAAGAGAAAGAGACACATCTGGAGTGTGATTCATCCCAGCTATTTCAGCCATCTACCTTCCAGCCAGGTGAATCATGCCCTCAAATTGACTCTGTGTTTAACTGGCTGAGGCAGAAGTTTACATTTCCACATCTTAATGTTCATCCCATCTACAATTTGGCCATTACCAAAAGCAAAGGACAGAATAATAATCCCTACAGGAATAGTGAAATATTAAAGCACACTCTCCCAGATATAGCAGTTTTCTGTAGGGCGAAGGTTGGTGGAAATAAAGTTATGTTCTCTGTGCCCACCAGAGGAATTCACAAAATCTTAAGCCTTGTAATTTCACAAAAATTAGAACTTAGATATTTGGGGAAGTGTCCTACCCATAGGAAAAGAGAAGCAGGGAGAAGAAATGCAGCAGGTGACAAGGACATTCAGTGTGACATCCCCTGAACACTGCCTGTCTGCCAGGTGCAAGTCCTACTTCCTACTAAAACCAATTATTCTTGTCAGTTGCTTGTTCAAAGTCAAGAGCCCAAAGAGAAAATTCCTCAATGCTTTCACCTCGTAACATCAGTGCAGAAATGCCCAGGAGCATTTGGGAACTACAGACCTGAGAATAATGATTCCTGCTTTACAGGAGCCTGCAGAGCACTTTCTGGGGTGGAGGAAAAACTTTCTCAGTGGGCAGAAGAGAAGAGTAACTCTTGGGATGTTGTGAGGGCTGGGCACCAGGCACTGGTCCAACAAACACCACGGGCAAAGGGAAATTCCAGGGCACAGAGAGGAGAGGCCATTCCACATCCCAGCACCACAAAGAAATGAATTGGATGAGGAGAAGAAAAAGGGCAGAAAGACAAGGCTCTCTCTAACTCCATGCACAGCTTAAGCACACTAAGAACAGGGTGTATGATCCCTGAACCACCAGGACCACACCCTCAGCCTTCCCAGGGATTTTCCCCACAGGTTTCCAAGCAAACCTCCAAGAACTCAGTCACAAACCCTCCTTCTAGAGATGCTCCTTCAAGGCACTCCCAGCATCCCAGCCCAGCAGGTGAGTGCTTTACACCAGCAAGCAAAGCCAGAGGAAAGGAATGAAACCATTCCTGCTGAAGGGCTGGAAGGATTTTGCTTTCTCTTCCCGCCTGGTGGCATTTCCAGGATAGAACGTGGCCACTGGAAATACAGAATTACTTTCGAGGTGCTGCCAAAATAAAATGACAACAAACAGTAAAAACTGCAAGGCCCCACCTCTGACAGCACATACCAGGGATGCTGAACTCTGTCCCCATCTGTGCTGGGAAAGCTCAGAAAGGTCCATCTGGCCAAAGATCCCCACTGTCTCCCTCTCCCCTTGCACTTCCCAAAGCCAAAGGGCTTAAAGGTGTCATTAATGCCCCATGGGAGATTCCAAGGAATAAAAAGTACGTGCTCAAAAGTGGGAGTTTGACTCCAGATTTTACAACTTTCTTTTCTGGCCATGCCTTTGTGGCACCTTTATCAAGGTCAAATAAATGTCCCCATCAAAGTAACCAGGAAAAGAAAGAATAAAAGGAGTAACAGGAACAGTTCCCTGTTACAGGAGCTGGTGGGATCTGTCTGACCCTGTTACTGGAGCAGGTCTGGAGCAAATCCACAGGAGCCAGAGAGGAAGGGAAGGGAAATGCCTCTCATAGCCTGTAATCACAGCACATCCTGATGGAAAAAGCCCAGGAACACCACCTAGGATGGCTCCCCAAAGCACATTTACAGAGTGGCCTCAGAGCCAGGGGTTCCAACTCCTCCCAGGCCACTGCAGGGTTTAAATCCCTGAGCCATGACCCAGCTGTGCCCCTGCAGAGGGACTTTGCTCCAGCCCCACACAACAGAATCAACTGGAAAATTATTCCGGGGAATGGGTGAGCCAATGCCTCCAGTCTGGTGCATTTTCCCTGGCTCTGCTCACTTCCCAAGCCAAGATGCACAATTGGACAAGAACATCTGCTCCACCTCAGCCCCTGCCTGCAGTGAGGCAGTCAAGGATTAAACATCTTTGAGTGAAATCAGCTGCTACTGCAACGTTTTGCTAAATATTCCCAAGTCATCAACACTTACTGGCTTCTTATGGGCCAACTTGAAGAAGAAATCAGGGGCTCAGTGGTCCATGGAGACTGAAATATTCACAAAAGGGCCATTCAAACCACTCTCACCTGTCCATTCCTCTTTCAGGGATAAATAATCACTGCAAACCCACAAGATTCCAAGACCCTTTTTAGCACAGAGCTTCCTACTAATCTAAAATGCACTTTATGAAGAACCACATTCCCAAAAAACCCCAAATAAATCTATCATCATTCATTGTGTCCTTAGAAAACTTCAAGGACTTCAAAGTTTCCAGCACCATGGTCTCTGGGAATATGAATAATCTTTAAGGCAGGAAGGTGTTTCTCTATTAGATCATTTATAACTGCATCAGTAGAGTTGTAACAGTAAAAAATGAGAGCTCTGAGTAGTTCCCTTTGAAATCCGTGTTACATAAACTGTGTCCTCCTCCACAGGAGCAGGATGCAGGAATAGGAGCAGGCTGTGAGGGGAGGAGGGAGAAATGTGGTGAGTGGATGCCATTTGCTCAAATTTTCCTTGTACAGAGCTGCCCTTTGTTCAGACAACATAAAAGCCCTGTAAAATCACAATAGCATTTCCCACACTGCGTTCACCGGCCCTTCCACGATGGAGGCAGCCAAAACAGATTCAAAGAAGGATACACAGAGCTGTTGTTCAAAGCAACCACTGCTCAGGGGAAGGACAGGACCCAGCAGAGCTCCAGGGAGCCCCAGCCAAGGGAGAGCACAGCTCTGCTCCCGGTGATGCCGGAGGGGAGACACCTCACCCTGCTCCATGGCAGAGCACAGCACAGCCTGCTGGGACCCCCCAGACCCCCCCACTGCTCTGCTGGGACCCACTCCCATGAATTCCCAGCACAGCCGTGCCCACGGGGTGAGGAGGGCAGCGGTGCATCCCATGTTTCAGCCCCACACCCTGCTGCTCCTCCCAGCCAGGACAGGGCCACTCAGCTGATGGAGCAGAGCACAGGAGAGCATCACCCAGCTCATCCCGCTGCATTCTGCTCTTGCATAATCTCCCCAGAGTCCCTCTGATGGTGTGTTTATTTTTAAACCTCTCCTCAGGAATTCTACAAAGTGAATAATGCCCAATCTCAGTGAATGGCCCCATGGCTCATTCACCAAACACAGGGGAGGGCAGCTCCACTTGATTTGCTCATTCTCTCAAGAGGTGCAATCACCCAAAGGTTAAGCACAAGTCAAAGAATTTCCCTTTCTGCTTTCAAGCTCCTTGATGAATTTAACTAATGACTGGATTTCAGCTGAAAGAGGCTGATTGGAGTGAGAGTCTCCCATATCCCATATTCTGGGAAGGCTGCCACACTTGGTTGGAAACTTTATCTATCTTTTCTTTATCTATATGTTATGGGGAGAGTCAGTACAGACAGAAAGGTTCCTTAGGAACCTTGTTCTGTTTTTCATTGACTTCCACTTTCTTGGGAAGATTTCACCTGGCAGATAGGAAATTACCTGGCCTCAGCCAGGCTGCAGCAGCAGAGCCCAGGGGATGGCATTAGTCTCATTTTCCACCTTATTTTGAGTATTGCCCATGTCATTCCTATTAATAACAGCAGCCACGAGGCAGGGCCATGGATGGAGAGCTGAGTAAAACCCTGGCAGCAGTGAGGAGGAGAATGGAAGGTGGTAATGAGGCAGAGGGACCCCACTGAAGCACAGCCCACGCAGGTGTGAGCTCTTTGGATGGAGCACACGTCACCCTAATCTCCCCCCAGCCCCTCCTGTGCGTGGGGCACAGCAAATCTCCCCTTGCCTCATCACAAATCACAAATAACCACTTGCCATCATCTTTTAACTCAGATAAATGATGAGACTGGGGCTGGAAGTCCAAGTTTGCCCTGCTGCGGGGCAAGCAGCACCTTCAGCAAGCAGAGCCAGGGCAGCTGCCAGGGCTGTGGGCTCGGGGCTGGCAGGGGCTGTCAGCACTGATCCCTCACTGCAGCACTCAGCAACAAACCATAAACACCCTCCAAGATCCAAACCTAAGATACTCACACAAATCCCAGCCTCCTCCCCCAGAAGGGACTCCTGACATTCCCAAGCCAAGGCCACAACAGCCTCAAAGACCTGGAGCTGTACTGAAATCCCTCCTGAGCAGGGGGCTGGAGCTCTGATTTACACCCAGTCCAGCCTCCCTGGCTGAGTGGGGAGCAGCCAGGATTCCCAAGGGGTGCTCCCAGTTCCACAAAGTCCCAGCCCAGCCAGCACTGGGCCCAGGAACATCAAGGCACTGTGAAGAGCCCACGGCAGCACCAGGAGGGACCTGGCTCTCTCACAGTCAGCCAAGGGACAGAGTAAGGCAGATCAGCAAAGAGAATATTACTAAATAAATGTAAATATTACTAAATAGCTATAAATTCAGCTCTGGGAATGTACAGAGAAGGACAAGGTGCTGCTGGGGAATGCCAAGCCCAGGGCTAAGGGACACAGTGAGGACAAACAGCACCAACACCATCCTGAGCATCCCTATGCCCATGGTGCAGCCAATCCACAGCCTCAAAACCCCTCCATGGAGGACCAAGACTTGACTGGAAATGTCAGGAATGTAAAATCCATGCTCATTTTACCCCTAAAGCCTGTCCTTATTCGAACTGGAAAGCAAGCAACTTCCCTGCCATGGACCAGACTGTGGGAAAACTGAGTTCATCTGAGTGACCAAATGGTTTTTGCAAGGAGAGGAGATAAAATTGTCATTGCTCTGAGGAAAGCAAGAGTAACCCTCCTTTTAAAGGATATTTATGTTAAAATGTATGTCACCTGTTACTCTGGACATGGAAGTTTCCAAAGCAGAAAAGAATTAAGGAGAAAATCACACAAATGACTCCCATTAGTTTGAATTATTTAACACAACTCCTTAAAAAGGGAACAACACAACACAAGGATGTGCTCATCCCAGACATGGGATCTGTATCCCTGCAGCTGCACAAGTGCCACCAGCCAGCCCAAAGCTGGTGACACACAGCTCAGCCATGCAGCTGTCCCCAGCAGGAGCGATGGCACAGACACACACCAGGAGCACCCTGTGCAGCCACTTCCCTCTCCCAGATCCAAGAAAGTGACAGGAGCAGAGCTCACAAAATTCTGTGTGGATACCTTGTCCTCTAAAAGCTGACACAGCTGGCTTTGAACATCACTCCTGGATGGCCAGGAACAGGGAAGCAGCAGCAAGAGCCCCTTCGTGACTGAGTCACTGCCATGTGTTCTAAAACCCCATTTAATAATGAAGCAGAGGCCTGGACTGTGTCATGTCGGACCACAATGTATTAAACACATCCCCAGGAATCCTCAATAATGCATATATTGGTATTGTTGTAAGAGGCTAACATGATAATATTAAAAAAAGGATATTTTTAGTACTGAGAACTTGGAACCTAAAAAGTGGTGGCTGTTATTAGTGCAAATCAATGCCCAGGCTGGATTAAAATCCAGATGAATGTATTACACTGATTAAATTCACCACCTGGGCTCCTTATTTGCTCTTCTCATCTCCTGGTTTCTCAGGGTAAGTCCCTGCAGCTCCCATCTAACAAAGTCCAAGAGGGGCTTGTTGGCAGAGGAGGGGAATGACATCTACAAACTGTTTCACAGACCCTGAGCTCACAGAAAATTGAATTAAAGGAAGCACAAAAGGAGCAATGGCTGGAGAAGCAAAGCCCGGCCCCAGGAACCAGCCTGGGCTTTGGGTGACTGCAGGGGCACTGAAAGCCTTTCCTCCCAAGCCAGGGGGAAGCAGAGCCCATCCAGCTGCTCTTGTGCAAACCCAGAGCCACCCAGTGAAAAACCCCACTGATTCCACTTCCAGTAGCAAAAACCAAGATGAGCACCCAGAATAAGAAACGGCCAGACAAAGCTTTTTGCCACCAAAATTATGATATTCGTGAGAATTATTCCAGCAAAACCACAAGTCTTCCTCGTGATTTCCAGGAGCAAAAAGCAGCCATGGGCATCCTGAGGGACACAGGGATGAGCAGCCCCTGCCATCCAGCACCCCCATGCTGGCAGCAAGGGCACAGCAAACCCAGGCAGGCACAGCTCAGGTCCTCACAGCAGCCACATCTCACCCCCACGTCTCACCTTCCATCCCCAGCTCCTGAGAGAGCAAACAGGCACCTTTGTCCCTGGGTTCCAGCAGTGACAATCCAGCTGGGATCTGACATCATGCTCTTATTCCCATCCCTTTTGCCTCCAAGAAGCTGAAGGGGCAGTGCTGGCTGGGCAGGCTGTCTCGTCAGGAAGCCATGGCTGATGGATTCTCACTTTTCATGGACAAGTGCCACAGCCAAAATGTCACCTTCAATGGGAGTAACTCAAGGCAGCCACTGGCTACAGCCTGCTACCTCAGCTGCCGTGGCTTGGATGACACTTCCACAGGATGGAGAGGTAATAGCAGGTGTTTTTCCAAGCCATCACAACATTCTGACCCAGGAGTTCCCCCCTGGCCCCCTGGGCTGCTCATGGAGCCAGCAGCAATCCAGGCACAGTGGGAACAGCCATGAGCATCCACATCTTCCTGCTCCCATCTCCCAACCCCACAGCTGCCTGCATGGCCCCACACCCTGCGAGCTCAGAGCTCTGGCAGGAGCCCTGAAAGCCCTGACAGAGGGGTGGGATGGGCAGGGACTCCAGCAGGACACATCAGTGTCACCTCATCCATTGTGTAATTTGCCCTTTCCCCTCTCTCCAGGTCTGCTGCACAGGACACGAGCAAGTCCCTTCCCTGCCCCACTTCACCTCGTCAGGAGGTCACATTTGCTGCCTGGTGCAAGGAGATGAGCACCTGGATGGAGCTGGAGAGATCAGCTCTGTACCAAGATAATTCTATTCAAAGTCTAGAGGGCAAAGCTGTCACAGATGAAGTATGTCTGTGCATTATCTGTTGGCAAACACGGGACGTAATGGCAGCCACTCAACTTAATGGCTGGAATTCCAGCTCCTCCAAACGAGCCCATTGCCCTGCATGTAATCACAGAATGTATTTAAAAGTATAATTTCCATCCAAAAGGACCAGAGCTGGAGCAAGATGACTCATGCAGCTCCCTGTGCATTGGGAAACATGTCAGGAAGCCTGGGAATTTGTGAGCCCATTGCCATCTGTGTAGAAACTGGGCCGTGGACATGATGCCTCAAATCATTCCTCTGGCATCCATGGGAGCCTGGAGGCTGCTGAGGCCCCCAAATTGGGCCTTTGCCTCTGCACCCAAGGGAGCAGAAGCACTCTGTGAAGCACGGGGATACAAATACTAAAGAGAAAGGCAATGGAATTAAAAGGCATCTCTCCCCATGTACCTATTCCAGCACTCCAGAGCTCCACAGTTACAGCTGCAAACTCAGCTCCATTTCTGCCATAACAAAATCATCTCCACAGCATAATTAGTGTGCTCGTGTTAAAATGGGTACAAATGCAGGGGAAGAGGCATCCAAATATGATTTGTTTTCCAAGACAACGTGATGTTTTCCCTGGCTAATAGATTCGATTCATTAAGGAATAACAAGAGCCAAGCACCACTTGCAGCAAACCTTGCTGCTTTTAGCAGTGAGTTATCCATCCCCAGACTGGTTTGCACATTATTTTTTTTTACCTGCTATGACTTGACAACCTTTTTTAGTCTAACTTGCCTACACATGGTTTACAAAGTATCTCTTCTGTAGCTACTGCTTAAAATCCTGCTTATTCCTAATTTCCTTAATGGCTCAGTTAAGTCTCCTGGCACTGTTCTGCTTTAGGACTGGATGACTTCCACATTCACACGAAATTTTCAAGATAGTTGGATAGTTTGTGTGAGCAGGTATTTGCTCTAAGATTTGCAACACTCTCTCAGGGCAAACATCTGAGTTGTCTGAAGGGGTTTTGAATGAATAATTTCCTGTGTTATCCACCTTCCTCTAGAAATAACGCTCCATCTGTTCATGGAACAGTTCCCTTCTCTTCATCCCAAGGCAGGATGAAGGTCACGCAAGGGGAAGAAAAATTTGCACATCCCCAACGCCCTCCAACAAAACACAAGGCACGTACCTGGCCAAGGTCATTAAGCAGTCAGGGGAAGAAATACAGCTGTCAGGTTAAGGGGAGTGAGTAATCACCCAGTGCATCATTGCTGCGACAAGCACCCCAGGACACGGGCTGGAGTCACAACATGTCCTGTGCAATTAATCACTAATCACAACGTGCTACAGAGAAGTCAAATGGCAACTCCAAAGGTGAACCAAAATGTTACCTTCAAAACACTTAAGCTTAAAAAAAAACCCTAAACCTGAAAAAAACAACTGTCCAAGCTGAGGGGAAAGGCAAATGGAGTGTGTATAAAATCCCTGGCAGCCTCTGGGTGGAAAGCAGCTCCTCTGGGATGTGATTCACCCCAGAGGAACTGGCAGCAGCAGAGCCCATGTGAATCTAACCCATGGCTGTGCTGATATGGAAGATCTGTCCTTTCCCTCTGTCCTTTCCCTGGCTTGTCCCACTGCCTGATCTACAGAACCCTGCAGTTGTTCCCGTGAGAACAGCAGGGCTCTGCTCATCCTCCCTGGCTCCCTGTGCACAGCTCCTGCCTGGCCTGGGCTCCCTCCCCCTGCATGTCTGGGGTAACCACTGGCAGTAAATTGGTCACTCATAGCAGCTGGACAGCCCTCGAGCCAGGAGCACTCACAGTCACAGAGCTACCAAATCATTAAGGCTGGAAAAGAGCTCTGAGGTCATCAAACCCAGCCTCTGACAGATGCCACCACACCATGGAGTGCCTGGGATGAGCAGGGTAAATGCAAGTCCTGTTCTGGCTTCAGTTCAGAAATTATCCAGGAGCCTCCTGGACTGCTGGGCTCCTGCTCTGAAGAAAAACAACCAACTTCCCTCTCAGTCAGACCTCCAGAGCATCTCCACTTTGCCTCTGGTGGAAAGGTGTCTCCAGGAGCAGCACTGGATGGGCAGTGGCAGCTCTTGGATGGAGGTGATGCATTCCTGGTCTGGAGCAGTGGGCATCTGCTCCATCCCCCACACTGTCCAAATTGCAAGAGGTTCTTGCTGTTCCCTTCTTGGACAGGACTGGGAGAGGCTGGGATTTTCCTGCAATCCTCCTGCACCCAACTGAGCACAGCCAGCCTCGTGTGAGGCTTTGTCCTCGCTGAGGAGTGACACCAAATTCCATGGGAACACCTGGCAGCCCACATTGATCAAACACCTCGGGCTCTTCCTTCAAGGAGCACACAGCTCTTGTGGCTGATGGACAATTCCAGTGCTGCTTTCCATTTTTAGAGCAAAACTGGAGTAAAGCATAAATGGCAGTCCAGGAGGTTGGCACACACAGGTACAGAGAGATTTGAGAGCACACAGAGCTTGGGTCTGGATTGAAACATGCCCAAATGGAGCTGTCAAGGCTGAGTCCAAGGAATTCCCATCCAAGGATCCACTCAGGCTCAGCCTCAGCTATTCCATATATTATTTGCCTGGCAAGCAGTTTACACTCAGTTATATCCAGTATATAATTATTATTCCTTTCAGACCCAGGTTTTCCCAACGCAGAACATGGATAGGATGCCTTAAAGGATTGGCACTTCTAGGACAGGAATATTCAGAAAAGAGATCAAATAACAAAGGTGGGAGATTCTGACCTAATGGACAATCTCCAGCTCTTCTCAGTGTGGTTTTCCTTTCTCATCTAAAAGCAGAAGTTGAGCATGTGAGCTTCCCTCAGATGTTCCATGTGGTGGGCAGGTCATACTAACCACGCTATGGAAGGGACAAGCATGGCAAAGGGATCCACCCAGGGAATTCACAGGGATTTTGCAATGCAGTACCACAGGAGATTACCTAATTGATAGTGAAATATGCCCAGATCTCTGAAATAAAACTTTAGCTAGAGTTATTTTGACTAATTGCTGAAAATCAGAGCATGTACAGTCACTGCTCTGCAGCCCATTCCATTCCTCTCTCTAACACTGGAGAAACTTCCAAATATTCCCCAAGGCTATGCCAAGTCCTGCCTCACTATCAAATGTGCCATCATTAAGAACTGTTTCTGCTCTTTGAAGGTGTTCAAGATGTTCTCTTCAGGAAAGTGCTTGCTAAGTACCCTCCTGAAGACATCTGTAAGGAATTTTTACTACTGGCCTAGATATTTACTTCACCTGGAAGAATTAAGTGGCTCTAAGGAGCTTTTAGTTGAAGTAAATCCTCATTTAAACAAGCCCTAGGAAAGTGGACAGGGAGTTCCAATTGCCTCATTTGCTTTTGTTTTATGACCCATTCAAAAGAAAAGAAACAGGGAAGATGGAATGTGATCTGTGTCTCCCAGCCTTCTGTTGCTATTCCATAGCTCACTCCTCGGTGCTCTTCTCTCCCCCAGCACTGCCATGGAAACGATAAATTATCCTACTCTCACAAATTTGCACAATCATTTTTACGGTCAGCACTGCTCAAGAAAGGAGCTGCCTTCCTGGAACTGCAGCGCTGGGGCAGCCACGGTGTGCATCCAAGAGGAAGAGCTATGGAAAGGAGCTGCCACTGGAGATACGTGGCCACAGACGTGGCCAAGGCGTGGGATGAGCAGCTGGGCCAGTGCCTCCGTGGTCAGGCATGATGGGCAAACCCCTTCTCCTTCCTATTTCATCTGTAACAGCTGGAGTCAGGGAGAACCTGGACATCTCAAAAGCCTGGAGAGATTTTTCCTTGGGTTTATGTTGGGTTGGTTTCCTGGCTCAGATCCTGTGTTTCCCAGAGCTGACACAGGTGGGAGAGGCTGTACCATATCTGCTGTTACCCACAGGAGATGGCATCGTTTCCACACCAACATGATGGAAAAAAGGATCATTTCCCCTCCAGTTCAGCTGCAGTCTTTGATAACCTGGATCACAGCCCGAGTCTGCTGTCACACAGGTTTAGGATCCTATGATGCAGCACAAAGCAACAAAAACCAAAGCCAACATTTGTTGTGGTCTTTGATAGCTTTCCATCTCCACAGCAGTGTGGAAGAGGTGATGCTCTTCCCTGATACTTTCTGCTGATATCAAACAGGCAAACCTTGGGAATGCATCTGAGAACCAAAAAACATCTGATAAACAGGGAGCAAACTCATTCCAACCCATATTAAATGGGAGAGATGCTGCCAGGGCAAGGAACCACAGGAGCAGAGTGGCAAGGAGTCAGAGAGGAGCTGGGAATGCACTGAAATGGGAGCAAGATCCATGGGAGGCTGTAACGTTCCCCCCTCCATGGCTTGTTCTGCACCAAGCAACTCATTCCAGACAGATATCAACAGCGTGGGAGGCATTCAGAGAAAAAGCAACAAATTTTATCAGAGGTTCTGGAAGGATTAATACCCAGGAAAAGATTAAACCCGTTAAAAGCTCAGCTAAACTCCCATTTCAGAGCCTGCTAACACAGCTTCAATAGTTCCAGAGAGGTATTAGTTATGTATAATGGGGAGAGCTGGGAGTCTGAAATGGAGAAAGGCTCCATTTTAACCATCTGAAAGGAAAACACCAACAAAGGATTTTAAACAGAGGATCAACAAGGTGAGAAATAGAAAATCAATTAAGGAATTTTCCCAAGGCAGTCCAGGAAGGCTGGAGGGAGCAGAGCCAGGGGAGAGTCCCTCTCTGCACCAGGAACCAGAACTCTCTAGACCATGAGAGCTTTGGATCCACCTACCCCCAGCAGCCCCAGTCTCCCTCCTGGAAGGAACACAGTGATGCCAAAAACTTGAGGCAATTCCTTCTAATCCTTCCACACTTTTGTACCAGCAGCCTGTGGCTGTTTGGATGTTCAGCCTCACCTTCTCCACCCTTCTGGGAACTCACTTGTCCCAAAAGGTACCTAAGTACTTGGACACATCCTCTTTCTCACCTTAAAAAGGCAAAAATAATCCCATCTCTGTTATTTATTACACTCCTTAGAAATGCAGCTCCTCAAGCAACTTTTAACAACTCAAATCACCAGCCAGTAAATCCAGAGGACATTTGTCAATGTTTCGAAGCACTTTAGTGCCCAAAATAGCCTTAATTAAGTAAGGATAGATAAATACCACAGAATATTGCAACAAAGGTGTCTGCACTATCACTAGTGCCAGTTTAGAGCACTGTTGCACTGGACAAAGCCCCTGGGGTCACTCAGAAGAAGAACTAGGAATATTTTTTTGCATGTAGAGCTGGAGGAATTAAAATCCAGATTAGGTGCTGGTATCAGGCTTTGGCATAGGTGTGCTCAGGGAGCAGCAGCTATCCAGGGGAAAGGAAAGTTTTCCTGGATGCAGCACTCCTGTTTCACAGGGGCAACCATGGAAAGAGATAATCAATGCTCCTACTTTTCTGTGAGCTCTGGACACTGGGAATGCATTTTTCAGGAACTCGTGTGTCTACCCAAAGCTGCTGTCTCAGGTATGCAGAGCCTGGGGCAGCTGTGGCTAGCAAAGGGGACCTGTGCACGCTGTCACCTGGCACAGGTACCTAAGGACAGACTTCCCAGGGGAGCACAGATCTGTCACAAGGAAAGGCACAACCTTGCAGTGCTCAGAGACTGGGTGAGGCTGAAATCTCGTGGGAGAATCTTCTTCAGTCCTTATCCTGTTAGTCCTGCTGCACACGTGGGGATTCCTCGGGGCTGCTCGGGATGGCAGCACCGTCCCCACTCAGTCCCTGCTCTCCAGAGCAGCCAAACACATAACCAATCAGCCAAAACCAAAGCTCTTCCTGCTGATGACACCCCGAATTCTCCTGCAGCAGCCCCAGTGTATCAACCACTCTGTCCAGGGAAAACCCCTCAGTTCCCCACCTGCAAATGTCTGACCCCCCAAGTGCCAACAGCTGAGACTCCGGGACCTCTCAGTGCTGAAGGCAGCAGAGAGTTTGGAAATCTCATTAAAGAGCCCTAAAGTAGAGTCATTATTTCCTAAGGCTCCTTTTGGCTGCAGGTAATTGTTGCAGGCACAACAGGACCGAGGCAGGCAGTCGTGGGATCACAAGTCTCCACCAAGGTTTGTTAGTCGTGGCTGTCACCACGCAGGAGCTGGTGAGCCACAGCTCCAGCTAATTAAAACTGCAGGAGGGGAGCATTCAGTAAGTCCGAGGACAATTATCCAAAGAAGAATTTTGCCAGGACACTGTGACTTAGCCCAGTGCTTTGTGCACAAAGTGCTGAAGGAGTTTAATTGTCACCGCTGATGGGAACCCGCTCCGTGACTCATGCCCAGCTCACAGGAGCTGCTTTCCCTACTCCTGATTTACTTCCAAAGCCACCACTCCACCACCAGGACCACGCTGGGAAGGGAAAATGTCCTCTGCATTTCAGAACACCAGGCTGGATCCATGGTTTCCATTTGGGCCCATCTCTAACAGCTGCAGCTACCAGGGCAACTGGAGCGAGAGCCAGCAGAGGGGGCTGGAATTTGGGAGGAGTCCTCAGGAACTGGAGGTTTTTTCCTGACATAAAATAATGTAGTCTTTAAATGTGCATTTTCCAATTCTTTCAAGCATCTAACTTCTAAAACTGACTTGGGCTTTATTTAATCTTTTAAACACCAAAAAAAACCCGAGTTAAAATGTCATAATAATAAGAAAAAAAAAAAGGAACAAAAAAGCGTAACTGCTTGAGTTATGCTCTTAGACATTTGTCAGGATAATTTTATTCCTTCCAAAACACAAACTCCTTCCAAATGGTGAGCAAGGCTTCAGTTTGAAAGCTGCAAGGTCAGGGTAACACAGGTTTGTGTTACCAAAGCAGTGAGAGTCCCATCCCTGCACACACCTTTGGAGTGGCCATTCCCAACTCTTCCTCCCATATCAATCCTGTCCAATTAATTCATCAGTAAGGACAGATTTTTTTTTTTCCCCTGGCTACTGTGCGTTAATTAGCGCAAGGGTTGCCATGGGAACCCAGCAACACTCGTTAGCACCACAGAATTCACCATGTTGGAAGTGAACGTGGGCAAGAGCCCTGCACCAGCTCCAACAGTGCCAGAGCTGGGACGTGCTGCAGCCAGATTGTTTCTCTGATGGAGGCTCTGACGTCTCTGCTCAGTGCAAGTTGGAAAAACTTCTAAAAACCTGGGTATTGCAAGGATCTGTGGTGATGGGGAATGGCTTTAAGCTGAAGGAGAGTGGATTGAAAGGGAATATTGAGAAGAAATTCTTCCCTGTGAGGGTGGGGGGCACAGGGTGTCCAGAGCAGCTGGGGCTGCCCCTGGATCCCTGGGAGTGCCCAACAGGCTGGACACTGGGGCTTGGAGCAGCCTGGGACAGTGGAAGGTGTCCCTGCCCATGGCAGGGGTGGCACTGGATGGGTTTTGAGGTCCCTTCCAATACAAATCCTGCTGGGATTCTGTGACATCAGGACCAGTTACTGGGAAGGTCAGTCTGAGCACAAGCTCCATTTTCCTGATGTTTTAACAAATACAATTTAGGACCCTGGCAAGAATCAAAGTGAAGCAGAACAGGTTAAACTGAGAGTGTATCAAAAAAGCTCAGGCATGGGCCCAGCCCCAGGCACTCACTGCAAATAATTATCAATAATTATTAATAAACCTTTCTCCAGCTTAAAGCCTGTGGCACAAACTGCTGTCAGCAGCAGGGTGAGCCATGGCAGTGACCAGGCTGCTCTGAAGGGGTCCCAAACACCCCCTGCCTGGAGGGATCTCCACTCCCAAGCCTCTGTTCCTCTGGATTTGCAGCCCTGTGACACCCCAAGGGAGGTTTCTCCATCATCACATTCCTGCCTGGTGATCAGACACTCCTCCTAGGATCCTGGATTTTGCTGGGATCATCCCACACCTGCTGGTTCCTTGCTCTGAAGCAGCTCTACTCAGCAGCTCTGTCCTCAGAGCACTCCCAGAGCAGCTCCTGCTCCAGCAGCACCTGCAGGCCAGCCAAGGCTCTCTGTGCCCACCTGCAGACACATCCTTCATCCCCCTGCCCGTCCCTGGGCAGTCCCACTCCTGTGCAATGCTGCCCATCAGTCTGCCCCTGTCCAAGTGAGGCTGCACCACTGTCTGCTATAGGGCATTAATCTCTCCTGGAAATCCTTTTTCTAATCCATCCTTCAATCATACCTTTTTTCCTGCCCATGTCACACTGTCAGCTCCCTGCCAGCCTCTGATCCCCTGGTGGAGCCAGGCTTTGTCCTGGAAGCTGCAGCAGGCTCTGCTGTCCCTGGGAGCCTCACACTGCTGCCCTGTGCTGTCAGGGACCTCAGCCCTGCTGGAACCCTGGGAATATTCCACATCCTCCTCTGCAGGAACATTTATGGCTTCTAAATAGTCCACTTGCACTATCTGGGTAAAATTAGACCCAAATCTCAGCACTGTGATAAGGAAGGTATTTCAGAAGCAGAACAAAATGCCAGCTTCCCCCAGCCAACAAAACCTGAAAGCAAGCAGGGATCTGCCTGCACTTGGCTGAGCCAGCTCCTGAGGAAGGCAAGGCCAGGTTCTCACCAGCAGGTCAAGGCAGAGCCCCCTCTCCTCCACTTACTGGAAGAGAAAGAATTTTGGCTTCTCCATCATGTGAAATAGCAGAGACCCCAGGAAGAGCCCACCCTGCTGAGGGCAACTACCTTCCCCCTGCACCTAGAAACGCTTCACTAGGAAGGAGAAGCCAGATATGACATTTTTAACCCTTTTCCCTTTCTTTCTCTGCAGAAGGATATACATGGCTTGTGTTAAATCCTGAAGAAGGAACAGGAACATGTCCCTGCAGAAGGTGTGGTGGCTTCCCACATAATGCCACCTCCAAACACCTCCTCCTACTCCGGGACTGCTTCCCACTCAGCAGATCCTCCTCTCTCACACTGCAGCACCAGCCATGCCACAGCTCAGCACAGCTGTGTAATGAGAACCAACCCACACACCTCTGGATTTTAAGGGAAAGAAAGGGACGTTCAGGTTCACCAGAGCAAGTTATGAGGGCAAGCTCAGCTTCTCCAGGAGTATCCACATTAAGAAAATTTAATTTCATCAAGCCATTAAAGAAATCAAGCTGAAAAAGATCCCCATTGCCAAGTTTTTCCAGCCTTTGACATCATTTTCTAGCAATCCACCCGCAGGAGTTTTTCTCATCTTGAATAAATGGTCGTTTTTGCACCTAAGGGAAGAAGAAAACATTTTCTATACTTTCAAACCTTCTCTGGCATCTCCTTCAAGCTCAAATCCCTCCTCAAAATACTCTCCAAACTCTGGGGAAAAACATTTGTGCCTTGTGCTAAAAGCTCCAGAAACTTTCCTTCACAGGCTGATGTTTGTGCAGTGACTCGCTTTCCTCTTACATAAATCAAGGCCCCAAAAAAGACATAAACAGTGAGGAACAGAAATGCTAAACCAAGGCTGGTCTCCAAAGCCCAGCTGAATGGGAAACCTATAACAAGAGAGACTCAGCTTCTGGAAAAACAACTTTTTGACAGCGCAGAGCATCTCCCATGCCCCCACGCCCGCTGCTCTACCTCAGGTCAGAGGGACTCAGAGCTTTCATGTCACACAGTCCAAGTGGAGAGAGCCCTCCTCAAACCAAGGGCACTAATTATATTAATGAAGGCTTAAGGTCAGTACATCCCCATCAAGCCCAAATTGCTGTTTCCTGAATTAATAGTTCTCCGTCCAGTTTCAAGCAGATGGGAATCCAGAAAGCACCAGCGGAGCTGGGAAATCAATGTCAATATGCTAAATCCAGTAGATTTAATTTGTGGATTTTAGGAGAGTGAATGAGATCAGGACTGGGTCTTCTTGTGCCAAGGTAGGATTGGGTTACCTACTCCTGCAGGATTCCTGGTAAAGGGAAGAATAACAAGGGAGATCAAGAATTAAGGGGAATGAAGAAAGTAGACAGGTTATCCAAATTTGCAACAAGATATAACTATACTTGGTTAATTCCCAGGCATTTAGTGAGTATCCAAGCAAAAAAAAAAAAAATCCAGGAAAAAATAATCAACATGCACACAGCCCCAGGGGCCACAGCCATGCACTCCCAGCCCTGTACATGCAGAGGTGCAGGTACAGCCCACACACAATAATGCCATGATCTGATTCCAGCTGCTTCAGGCCATAATCCCTTATACAAAGTGGGGCTTATGGACTTTCAATGTCTTTGTTACAGAGAGAACCCAAAAACTCCTGTGAACTGCTCAGTGGGTGTGAGTATGCAGTTCTGCCTGTCAGGGGCCAATAAGGCCCTGCTCTGGACACAGTCCCTGCCACCCTTGGGACTGCTGTGACTGAGGCCAGGACCTGCCCCAAGGAAGGGCTGGGGACAGGCAGGCAAAGGTTAAAGCAGAGGAACACGGCTCGAGGAGCTGGAGGCGCCGTCACTGGCGACTCAGCAGCGCTCAGATCAAGTGACCTGACACAGCACAGCTGCTCTGGGTCCTCAGCACAGATCCGAGGATCTGCCTCCCCAGAGCAAGCTCTCCCCTCCTGTAAGCCACTGAGCAGCAGAGGAGTGCTGCTTGTCCAGGCTCCTGCAGCTCTGGAACACGTGGAAATGTTGGAAGCTCTAGTCCTGCCAGTCTCCAGGAGTGATTCTTGCTCCGGTGTCCAACCTGGGAACACTGAATGCCAACCAAAACTAAGCAGCTCAAGGAGACAAGAGACATGCTTGGGGAGGGAGCACCGAGAAGCAGCACAGCAAAACCAGCCACATGCCTACAACCCTTCCCTGCAGCTCCTCAGCTCTGCCTCAACCATTACTGCTGCTTCAGTGCCTCAGAGCTACCAAACATGTCTGTCAACCTCCACTGCAAACCTCCTGGATAAGAGATGGAACACTCGCCTGATCCTTCCCTCCAGGAGTTAATGCCTTTTATTTGGCCAGATTGGATGCTCTGCCAGTCACTGCCTCCCTCCAAGCCCCCCATGTTGGGCAGGCACAGCTGTGAGCCCCTCCAAGCTGGGACTGAAGCTCCAGTTTTTCTGCCAGCTCAGGCTCTCCCCTTATCTCTCCTGTCCCCTCACTGCTCTTCCTACATTTCCTCTCCAGCAGCTTCCATCTGAGCATTGCCCTGCACTGGGAGCTGCAGTGCTCTTGTTGCCAGAGCTTTCCTGGGCAAGGCAGATGTATCCTGATGCATGCAAATGATGCCAGCGTGCAGGAACTTGCTTCGGACAGAGCCGGGAGTTTGCAGTGCGAGGCTGCTCTGGAAATGTCACTGTGCAGGATCCGAAGGGGCCTCCACCACCTCCTCATTCCCAAGGCCATCAAGGTGTGTGCAATGCTTCCTCCACCTGGGTGAAAACACTCACAGAGTCATCCATCCATCCCTCAGTCCATCCATCCATCCATCCATCCATCCATCCATCCATCCATCCATCCATCATCCATCCATCCATCCATCCATCCATCCATCCATCCATCCATCCATCCCTCCATCCCTCCCTCATATTTTCCAGGCTCACAGAGAAATCCCAGCAACAAGGCAGCAGCACCATGCCTGTATCTGGCCTCCCTCAGGGTTGCAAAGCATCACTTGGCATTACTTATCTATACCTCCAACCCCAAAACCCAGCTTGTTTCTCCTTGAAGGTGCTGCAGGTTCACAGCTCAGCAGGTCACAGATATATGAGCTGCTACCAACACTGCATTTTCAGCTTCTGAGCACTCTACAGCATCTCATCCCAAATTCCTTGCTTCAACCAGCATAGAAAGTCCTTTTCTCCAGCATCGTGGATTCTTAACAGAAATTAAGCTCAACACAACACAACTTTCTCCCATACCCTCCTAAACTTGTTTTATCCCTGCTGCAAACCCAGTGCAGCGGGGCTGACAAGCACAGAGTGAGCCTAAGAATTCTAAAGAAAAATACAGAAACTGAAGAAAACCTAAAGAAAAATGAAAATGAAACTGCAAACTGGGTTCCCCCAGCTGGATGACAAGGAAAGCACCTGGTGTCCATGGGAAAAGCTGTCATGGTCCTGCAATTCCCTCCCTGCAGTGCCTCAGGCAGCACTGGGAGTTTTTAAATCACTGTTACCTCAACCATCCTCTTTTTATTTGGGTCTTGCAGAAGGGAGATTTCTCTCTGTTATTTTTAAACTGGAGGCCTTACAGATGCCAACCTTTGCAGAGCAGCTGGCAGCTGGGACGGTGCCCGTGGGAAGGCACCGGAGCCAGGCTTGGAGCCCTGGGGATGCTCAGCCTCCTGTGGCACAGCTCTGGATGAAAAGGAGCTTTCCTTGCTTTCCTCCACTCCCCATCCTCAGTGCTGGAAAGAATTCCAGACTCAGAGGGACCCAAGGGACATTCTGCAGAGAAAACCATGGGCAGCTGATACATCAGGGTAATTCTGGAACTCAAAGCTGGAAGGACTTTCCTTTATTTTGGCTTTTGTTTTTTTAGTGTCTTGCATGAAGTTCTCCTTCTTTCAGTGGTGCCTCTGAAAAATTAGCAACAGAGATTTGCTCTGAGCTTGTAAGCTCCTGTCTGCAGTAATTTGCAAACACCGATAGAAGATTTTTTGTCTGTGTGTGCCTGAAGGACCACGAGTGGGATGAAGGTCCTACAACAGCAATTCCTCACTCAGCTTCCATTGACTGCTGAAGAGTTTGGCACAGAATATACTGAGGGCCCAAAGAAAGTTTTTGGAGCAGTTCACACCTCCAAAACCTCTGTGCCACCCAGATCTATCCTCTCAGAGCTGTGCTGCAGACACAGGAAGGACATCACCTCTCCCTGAAGCAGCCACAGACATCAGCCACAAGCCTGGTGAGGGCAGCAGAGCAGCCTCACAAATTATTAAACTCAGAGGAAACCATGCTCAGATCCAGCTGGGAGGCAGAAGGCCAAGGAGATGTTGAGGTGGATGGCAAACCAGCCAAGAATGTTGGAGTTGTGGTGGTTGTGGTGAGCACCAGGCCAGGCTGAGAGGGCACATCCTCCACCAGGGAGGAACAGCAGCCTGGCCAGGGCTCCCTGCAATCTTGGATTGATCTTCCCCATTTTCCATCACCACAGGATCTCACAGTCTGCAGCATTCCACACTGTGGAAGAGCAATTCACCTCAGAGCACCTCACCATGCTCACTCCCCTCTCCTCCAAACAACCTGGCCAGCAGGTTTTCCTTGGCTGGTCAAGTTTTAATGGACACCATTCAATCCCTGCTTCCCAACCAGAGCTCAGCTCCCTGGGCCAAGCTGGGACTGTCCCACTGACTCCAGGGCACGTGGATAATTCCCACAGACCATGCAGAGGAGTCAAGCAATAGAACAGGCAGACACTGGGGTTTGCAGCAGCACCAGCATCCATCCCCTCCCAGCCTGGCAGATCCTCTCCTCCCAGGAAAGCCTCTCTGCCCGAGCAGGCTTCAGCCCAAGGCATTCCTTCAATGCTGTCTTCCAAACCTTGACACCCAGGATCATGGATGTCAGGAGAGGATGGGATCTTAACTGAGAGATAAGGTGAGCAATTTCTGCATTTCCATTTCATTTTCCAGTGCATTTCTGAAACATAAACTTTAAGGAATTTAGAGATTTTAGAGATTTTTATCTAAGATTTTAGTTAGAAATAAGCCTTACTAGAGTTAATTAAAATAATAATAATAAATGAGTAGGCCTTGATGAAGTTAGGAGTTAGTAGTTAACTAATAACTGATTGCTTGTCAGCACAATGTTTATTTAGCTGGGTTTATAATGAAGAATACACAAACTGACAAATAGCTTTTAGGAACATAAGACAATTGTGGGCCTCCTCTGTTCTGAAACCAACTGAAGACAAGGAATGGGAGTTCTACCAAGAGTTAATTTGTCATTTTTGCATTTAAAAGGTAGAAAGGTCAGAACGAGGAAGACTTCATTGACTTCCTCATTTTGGGATCCCTCCCCATGAAAGGGACACCGACCCATTTCAAGGGACAAAGCACGCATGCTGAATGGCTTTGGGAGTGATTGGCATACCAAGCGGGGAATGGGATGTACCAAAATGATGAATATGTATTTGTATTTTGGGTATTTAATACTTGTATAGATAAAAAGGCTCTGTAATCACCTGGAAGGTGCGGTATGTATCTGGGAGTGACCCCACAAACAATAAACACACACTTTCTAACTTTAAACTGTTAGGGAGTTTTTGTCCATCACAGTTGGATATCGGTACTAGATCAATATCCATATTTTTTTAACAAATCATTTCCTACCCATGTCCTTCTGTGGACAGCCCTGTGGCATTCCTGGGAATAGCTTTGGGATGACCACAGCCAGACCTGAGTGAAATCACTCTCCCTTCTTACATATTCCTACTGATTTCTGTGTTCTAAACACACACCAGCCCTGAGCAGTCACTGCTAGAGGGTGAAGGCTGCTCATTCTCTGGCTTTGCAAGGGATCAGCCTCAGGGATGGAGGGTTTGGAGTGATGCCTCAGGTTTCAGCTTTTATATTTTTCAGATTCTGAGCTGCTTTAGTGTGTGGGTCTGGGCTTCCTATTATGGGATGGTGAACTCTCTTCACAGAATAGGGAGAAAAAACAATTCCTTCTCTAGCTGGGCACCAAGGACAAATGATCCAAATCTCAGGCCCAAGAGCACAAATGCACAAACAACGTGGACTGAAGAGATAAAAACAATCAGGATGAGACTTCATGAGCTGGAGCTGAAATTGGACAATTTACTCCAATATGAAAATGGAGCAGAACTGATCAAAGTGAGAGACCCTGTGAGCCATCGTGCATTTTGTGACCATTTTGGGGTTGTGCTGCCCAAGGTGGATCTATTGAAGCCTCTTAATAAACCCCTACTTTATTCTTTAGCTCCATCTAGTCTCTGTTCTAAGTCAACCTTCACAAGGGATCAGGAGGAAGAAAGTCTTGGAGCAATGAATTCTCAGCTCAGACTCCTCATTAGGCAATACTGGCAAAAGGGAGGTGCTATGGGATCCCTAAAAAACTTCACATCTGCATGGAACACCAACAGATTATTCATCAGAGGAAGGTTAAAGAGCAAAAGCTCCTGTGGCACAGTGTCCTGCAGCCTCGGAGAGCTCATGTGAGCTTCCTGCAGGAGAAATGCAGCCCCATGCTTATGCCACCTCAGGGACTTTGGTGTGTGAAGGAAATACAGGAATATTTGTTCTGCCTGGTCTTCCCAAGAGCCACAGACACATACATGGAAGGGATGCTGCTCACCCTGTAAACACACAGAGATTTGGGAGCAGAATTCCAGGGAAGACTGCAGAGCACAGAGCATCCCACCTGCGGAGAGCACAGCACCAACATCTTCTGCCTGGTGCAGCAAACTGGGCGAAGTTCATTCAGGAATAAAGAGAAAATGAGATAAAAGACAAGCCTGGCATCCCAGAGGAGGAAACATCCCAGTGCCACAGAATTCTGATGTGCACCAGGTCTCAGTTTAAACCATTAGAGGCTTTGGATTTTCAGACACAGAGTAAAATTCCAGCTACAGAAAAACATCCCTGCTGCTGCATTTTGGGATCTCTAGTTCTAGTACAAACACTCTGCCACCCCCCAGACATCAGGAAACATCAGCTGTAAACAACTGCCAGGTCTCCTCTTTATCCACGGAGGTTTATAATCCCTCAAACTCCCGAATAACAGTATATTTTGTTACACTGGGCAAAAATAACCTTGAAAATATGCAAAGAGTTATGATTTCTGACCTTCAAAATATTGTACTTGTGACATTTCACTTTGTTATTCCAGCCATGGACAAATGGTTCTGCTAAAATATCTGTCACAAAGTAGTCCCTTATGCCCAGACCACAATAATCTTTTTCGCAACTAAAAAGGTTCTGCTAAACCATTATGAACTTAACTCCAGGCAGGAAAGAAATGGAAAAGCTGGAGCACCAAAGCAGCAGCTATTCTTGTTAAATTGGTCTCAATTTTTCAAGGATCCTGTTGAACATTATAGAGGTCACAGCCTGCACCACTGTGAAAACCTAAGAAGTCTCTAAAACCCACGGAGTTTAATAAGGAATGCCATATTCCCAAATTGCCTCAAATGTTTTACAGGCTATTATGACTTCCACTTTTATAGGTCCAAAACACTAACCAGATAAAAAGTCTATTTCCTCCAGATTTTCAAGGTTCAATTTTTAAAAGGCCAGAGGCACAAACTGTTCCTGTGAGCCAGGGAAGCCTCAGCCATCAGCATCCATCACAGACCCAGCTGTCCCTCCCAGCTCCCAGGGTTTGTCCTCCCAGTGCACAGGAGCTGGTTCCCATGCTAACCTGCTGCCATTTTCTCTTCCCAGCTTTCCTCATCACAGAACCATGGAAAGGTGTGGCAGCACCCAGCTGTGTCATCAAAGGAAGGAGGAGTGCAAAGAATGGTTTGGTTTGGAAGGGACCTTAATGCTCATCTTGCTCAGGCTGTAGAGAGAAACACATTCCACAATCCCAGGGTGCTCCAACCTGGCCTTGGACACCTCCAGGGATGGGGCAGCCACAGCTTCTCTGGGAAACTATGTTCCAATGTTCAAAGCTCTTTCTGCATTTCTGAGATAAAACTTCTCCTAAAAATCTGGAATCACCTGTCATGGGACCCTTCAAGCTGAACAGCATTGCAGATGAACCTCAGGATCCCAGGGAATCATGGTGCCCATCTTCCTGGGCTGTACAGTTTCCCTAAATCTCCTCCATGTAGGTCCCTATTTCCCATGAATAGACTAAAGTGGTTTCTCTTTTTCTCCCTCCTCCTGCCCTCATGGCCATGCTGTTTTTCCCTGGCAGCCTGAAGCCCTGCCCAGGGTGGTGCCACAGCAATTTGCTGATGGACACCACGGGCAACCCCTGGGCTCAAGGCAGCTCCATCCCTGGCCTTGACCAAGGTCTGCACACAGGGACAGGAGTTATGGCAGTGATGGTGCTGGTGGCACTTGTCCAGCTGGACTGAAGCTGTGACACTCCTTGGGGTCAAACAGTGCCTTTCCAGCCACTACCACTGGATTTACACTTTTCATCTACTCAGTGCTGGGGCTGTAAAATTTCATCTTTCTTTTCTGTGCTGCCCTTCCCTCCCAGATTAATTTTATTAACAGCTATTTTTATGGGCACTATAAAGCACCATTCCACATTTGGGCACTGCTCAAGAGGACAAATTTCTACAGGGACCTTCTGGGATCTGAGGGTGACTCTTCAAGCTCATTCCTAGTTTTCCTCACTGGACCACATCCTCTTTGTCCCCTTCAAAGGATGTCTGACCTGTGAAACACGCATTCAGGTACTAAAATACTGCAGCTGCTTTCTCTAGGGTGCAGATATTTAACATTACCACCCCCAAAATGCCCACAAGGATGCTCAGGACTCGTGGCCTTCAGATCCTTTGGGTCAGCTCAAGTCAGCTGCTGGAAAACCTATGCAAATGCTATTTCTTTGGGATTTCTACTTGACTTTCCCCCTTCATGTTTCCCAAATAAAACCCAGTGTCTCATTTCCCACTGACTGACAGCGCTGCGGTTCAGCAAATTAACAAACCCATGCACGACTGTGCCTTGATTACTCCTTCTCTTTTTTTTTTAATGAAAGAAAATGTCAAATCCTTTCATTTGACTCTTTCGGGAGCCTTTGAGCAGTTCAGGAGCAGTTTCTCACCTCAGAAAGGGGCTCACAGAGGCTGCTCCACACACAGCCCCAGACCCCACTGCTGATCCCAGCAGAGCTGTAATCCAAATCCTGCCAGGCTGACTCCCAGCAGTGAGGCCAAATCTCTGCTGCCAGGCACTGAAATTCTTATCAGATATGGAGACTTTAGGGCGGATTTTCATCTCAGTGCTGAGCTGCAAACAGCAGCTCTGGGTAAGCCGAGCTCTCCAGAGACACCCATCCAGCTCAGGGGCCATCGGTCACCGCCGCCGCGCCACCTCAGATTAACGTGTCACCGCAGGCCAGCCCTGAGCCTCCCCAGCCATGTTACAGCCCCTACACATTTGTCACTCTCTCTGATGTAGCCTGGTGCACCCTGTCCCAGTGCTGGAGTTCCCAGCAGGCTGCACGCAGCCGTGTGGCTCCAACTCAACAGATTAATGAACTTTTGATGGAGCACTCGGCTCCTGCCAAGTCCCAGGGGATGTTTTCCAGGGAGCAAGTGAGCCCACGCTGGGGGCAGGGGGCAGGGGAGAAACCCAGCCCTGGTGCTCAACCCTGCCAAGAAACAGAGCCAGCAGCAGTCCTGGAGTGTCACTGCCACCATCCATCGCTCACCACGGAGAAACATCCTCTGTGATCCTTGCAGAGGGAGAAAATGCTGCTCTCCTCACTTTCCAGCAGTGTTTGGAGTGCTGCAGGTTTGCTCCAAGCACAGCCATGCTCGCTGCTAAATGTTGAGCGTCTCGCTCCCTCCTCCTCTCCCTCGGAATTTTTCCACCCCTGTTCCAGCCAATCGTGCAGGGGAAAATTCCAGCCTGAGCTTCATTAGTATAAGATATAAAAATAGAAGTGCATTATCTTTTGTAGTTCTCTCAGTTGATTCAGCGGCAGCGTGAAGGTAAAATAATTAAATGTTTGTCTGGTGATAAAAACAAGCCCAACAGGAGGGACTGGGCTGAGCTTTTCTGGAAGCTGAGCGTGGAGATCTGGGGGCTCTTGTGCTCCACAGACTTTGCCCTCCCCACTCTCCATAGCTACCAAAAGGATGATGATGCCTCCCTCCCTCCTTCCCTCCTCCTCAGCTCCAAAATAAACACAGGATGGAGGCTTCGGGAGAAGCTGGCAAATGCCTCTGCTGCAAAGCACAGACCTCCCGCAAGAACTTCTCCTGCCATCTCCCCAAACCCTGCCTGGCAATTCCCTCAGCACCTCCAGAAGCTCTCCTGGAGCCAGGAGAGCTGCAGGAGCAGGCGGGTGTCTGTGTGGACCAAGGTCAACACAGGAGATGTTCAAAAAACATTAGAGAGTTGACTTGATCCTTCATCAAAATACTTTGTGCTCTTCCTTCCTAACACTTCACTGCCCACGACGTGGCAGGCTGAGCCGATGTGACAAACTGTCGAAACACATTTTTTTTAACAGAAAAAAAATTAAACCTAGACTTTAAAGGTAAAACTGGCCCCTTTGAGTCCCTCTATCACATGTGACATTCCTGCTGGAAAAAAAGGGCTCTGAGAGCAACTTGCTAGGAAAAGGCTCCAATGAACTGGTAAGAGCTCCAGTCTGCAGGGAGCTCCTGGGCTTCACCTTGTCTTTTAAGATCCCATTAGTTAATAAAGCAACCACAGAGGTGCAAAAGCAACTGAGCATTTGTCAATCCCCAGATGCAAACCTACGATAAGATGCTGTTCATTGATTCCATAAAGTAACCAGCAAAAATTCCCTAAATCATTCTGCTGGCACCAGCAAAAATACCTGCTACCAAAGGGAAAGGACTATCATTTCTCCATCTCCAAATTCCCCCTCTGTGCTTTATTCCTGCTGTTGTGTTGGTAATGACCTATTTACCACCAGGCTGTGGAGGGTGGCAAATCCCACCCACCTCCGAGTTCCCTGCTGGAGCCTGAGATTGCTATTGATGAGCTCCGTGGTTTGATGGGAAGGAAATGAGTTGAGTTTAAGGGCTGCTGGCACTCTCTCTGGAGAAATGCCAGGGAATTTTTAGACAGTCTTCAACCCAACAATAAAATGCCATGGATGTGAGTCAGAGTGGATGGTGAGCATCTCCGTGGGAATCTGGGAGCAGCCAGCTCCGTCTGGATGTGCAACAGCCCTGCCCAGAGGAGCCACCTGAGACCCAGGTGCCCAAACCCACTGATGTGGGTCTCTGGAGCTGCCACAGCTCAACAGTCCCTGCATGCACACAGGGTCACCTTTACACTGCCCTGGGACCCCCCTGCACCTGGGCAAGTCATTTCTCCTGTGTGGGACTGCAAATCAATATCTTGCTCACACTGTGTGCGTCTGCAACATGTCACAGCCTATATTTATATTCTTAGCTTATAAATACATCAGGTAGTAAAAACCAGCCTTTCTTGGGGTGGATGGGTAATGAGCATGTGTAGAAAGCAGCTTACAAATGCCTGGCCATATTCATTAATACAGACTCCAAAGAAAATTATGTTTGTCTCCACAAACTGATAATATATTTAATTTAATTTCAAAATGATTCTACAGGAAGTGGAGTGGTTAAAATTATTGGTATCTTATGTCAATGCAGGGCAGTGTAGGACAAAAAAATTAAAACCTGATAGCTGAAAAAATCTTGTGACTTCCTAACACACTGGAAGGCTCCAAAGTCTTAGCTAACCAAGAATCTGGTTCATGATTTTAAAGGTCTTGGGCTCATGGCCAAACTCCCAGAATGTCCCCTGTGTGCTCCACTTTTAGGTCCATCAGGATGAGCAAGATCCCTGGAGTTCCAGCTCACAGATTTAAAATGGCTGGAGCTACTGCAGGGAGAGAAAATGGGGGAAAAGTTCTGTATTTATGCACCAACATCAGGTGAGGAGAGACTCTGAATATGTAGCACAGGATGTAACAGAATTATCTAAGAATTAAGGCCTATTTTATGTTAGAAGAAGAACCCGATGCTCTTGGTAATGAATACAGGAGCCTTTTTAAAAATGAGACCTTGAAGCTGCTGGACACAGATAAGGCTCTGTGGCCTTGTCTCTGCAGCACCCCAGCTCCTCCAGCACTGGCTGTGCTTCCGAAGGTCATCCATAAATCCAGAGCACTTCTGGCCACACCACACACCAGGAAGGCTTGGGGCAGGCTGCTGAACTGCCAAGATAAATCCTGCTCCTGCAGCCAATCCACCTCCATCCATCTTCTCAAAAGCAATAATCAAAACACTCATTTGCAGGATCTCACTCACTTGATTCTGCTTCTCTAGGACCAGTGCCAAACCCAAGGTTTATGGGCAGCTCCTGGCACCTCCAACCACAGCCTGCACCAAAGCACCACCAAAGAAAAGCCTGACCTTCAGCCCAGCAGCTTCCCAAAGCACTGCTGGCCACAGGACACTGCAGCCAGGATGGATGGAGGGAGGGATGGATGGATGGATGATGGATGGATGGATGGATGGATGATGGATGGATGGATGATGGATGGATGGATGGATGGATGGATGGATGGATGGATGGATGGATGGATGATGGATGGATGATGGATGGATGGATGGATGGATGGAGGGATGGATGATGGATGGATGTCCCCACTGCCCAGCTTTCCAGCACAGCCGAACTGGCAAATCCTCCCATCTGTTAAAGGCTTGAATTCACTCCTGGTAATAACAATAAAACTCTGCCTTCCCCTGCTCGAACTTCACCCACAGCCCATTTCCAGAGCCCTTCTACTCCTGACTCCCTCTGTCCTGGGGAGATTTGCTGCCCCTCTCTGCAATCATTATCAGAATAAACTGTATTTTGGGCACAGCCTTGTGGTGCTGCCCCTCCATGAAGCTGTACTGCCCAGAGGTGCCTGCAGGAAAAGCCATGCCTCTCGGAATTCACAGGGCTCTGTGCTCCAAAAGCCAGATTTGAATCCTCTGCTCTGCTCACAGACCAAAGGAAGACTGTCTCTTTGAGAACCTGTTCTGATATTTTCTATAATCTCATGAGAACTACCCCACGTGAAGATACTTCAGTTATTTTCCAGAAATACAAATCCATGGCCTAGTGGAGTACATTTTCTGCATGTTCTAATTTGTCCTGACCTCCAGCCCCAGATTTCCCTTTATAACACACTCCTCTATTCTTAGTTTTACCTCCTGCATTGTATCCTTCCCCCTCTTCCAGCTGCACTCTCTCTATTTGGAGAAGCCTGAATCTTCCCTTTCCCTCTCTCCTTCCCAGACTGAGGATGGTTCCTTTGCATGCAATCCCACCAGATTCATCCCAACTCATCCTAACCGTGTTCCCATTTCTCTCTGCTGCTCCAAGCCAGTATTCTAAACACAAACATACTTAACACCCTGCAGTGACAGCCTGAGAGTGACACGGTGAGGAGGACACGCTTGGAAGCCAGCAGGGAGGTCAGGGGAGATATTCCATACCTGGACTCCACTGCTTTTGGGCCATTCTGTTGGGAATGCAGTGTCTGGCTGTCAGGAAGCTCAGCTGCCCCCTGGATGCTGTCTCAGAGCCTCTGAAGCTGCTCTGTGATCTTTGAGGAGCCTGGCTGCCTCCTGGGGAACTCTGTCCTTGCCTCACTGCCTGACTCCATCTCCAGGCAGAGCAAAGGGACACTCCAAAGGCCATGGCAGCACAGCCTCCCTCCCTCCAGGAGCACAGGCATCCTCCTGCAGCCCCAGCTCTGCCCAGACACATCCCTGGGCAGTCTCCACAAGGCCCTTTCCAAAACTGGATTCAAAGCAAAGCACCCTCAGCAGAGCCCAACGCTGAGGATGGACCAGAAACAAGGAAAAACCTCCCTCACAAATGCCACCAAATCCAAGAGAAATGTCATGCTGGCCTTTCAGGAGACTGCTGGGAATGACATCTTTGAAAGTAAGGACTTAATTCTGCTGAATTACCAGAAGACTTGAGCACTGATGGACTTTCACCAGTCTCTTAGGCTGGGAAAATCCATTTGGTGAATGAAAGGAACTTCCAGATGATGAGGCAGCTCCCATGCCTGTGCTACACGATCCCATCCCATGGATTTAAAGGAGCTGATCAGAGAGAAGAGCACAGCAGGGCCCCAGCTCCACCACTCAGACAGAATTCCTGCCCAGGAGAACTCCTGTGAGGGGACAACAGCCCGCCCTGACCCCTCAGCCACACCTGGGAGATGTGGGGTGACCCTACAGAAACCCTGGGGCTTCCACATCCCAACACCCCGTTCCCAGCAGCAAAAACACTCCAGGCTGCTCCTCAAGACACAACAAGAGATAAATTCAGAGCAGAAAGCCCCAGGACAGCCCTCACTGCCTGCCTGCCACACTTCAGGGGGACATCTCTCCCTGGCCACTGCCAGGAAGGAGGGACTCAAATAAACTGTGGGAGGAAGCTGAAAATAACAATCCAGAAAGCTGCAAACATCTGGAAGGCCAATGCTTTGCTCTACAATTCTACATTGATTTTTTGCCTCAAATAGATTTCTAGATGGATTGCAATTAAAATGAGTTACACAATGCTGGAAAAACATCACTCATTTCCGCTTCAGTTTTTATTTTTTGCAGCTTTGCTTTCTAGATCCTTTTGCGTTTCAACAGCCACTCCTTGGATCTTAACTTTTTTTTTTTTTTTTCCACTCTTCTTCTGGCCAAATTGCTCTGCATCCATTTTTACCTTTTATGCCAGCAAGGATGCTGCTGGTGGTGGCTCACACAGCCCTGGAACAATTCCCTGAGCAGTGGTAAAAATCCCCACTGTGAGTCCTGACTGCAGCTGCTGAGCAAACCCACAGAAACCCCTGAGCATTTATCAGAGGCAATTCTTTTGTGAGCTGCTCTGAGCCCTCAGGATCCCCTTGTCACATGCCTCCAGGACATTAATTTCCATCTATTGTCCTGACTCCTGCTCAGAAGCCACAGGGAGGGAAGAAAACAGTGAGGAAGGCTGGGCTACAGGAAAAGAGATTTACTTTGCTGAAAACCTTGTAAAGCCAGGCCAGCTCCCCCTTAAAAGGGCAGTGCTGCCACTATCCCTGCTCCAGCCCTTTGCTGGCCATTCCTGCACTGGGATGGACATGAAAACAAGATGATAAAACATGGGATTTCCATCCAGGCAGCAGCAGCAATGTCAGACACCAAGCCCAGCTCTCCTGAGCTCTAAAACTTTGAGTTCTACAGAGCAGCTGGGACAGGCTAGCTAGAGACCAATGAGAGAGAGCAGGTTTTGGGAAGAAATCCTAAATCCTCCCCTGTGAGGGTGGGCAGGCCCTGGAACAGGGTGCCCAGAGAAGCTGTGGTTGCCCCTGGATCCATGGAAATGCCCCCTGGATGGGGCTTGGAGCAACCTGGAATAGTAGGAGGTGTCCCTGCCCATGGCAGGGGTGGAATGGGATGAGCTTTAAGGTCTCTTCCAACCCAAACCATTCCATAATTCCACAATTGCATCATTATGAGCACAGTAGTCCCTTTGCAGTTAGCCAATACAGCCTCAGTCTTGAGCTGCTGTGAATAATACAGAGAACTGCTGGTATTCCCAAGCCTTTGATCTTCATTTGACTTTTGAGGGTTTTCAGGCACCATTTTCATTTAAAAATAGAAGAAGTACTCAAGTATTTATACAGCACAAAGGCTTTAAAGGCTTTAAAACTTCAGAAAAGATTTTTAAGATGCCGGGATGAAGAATGTCAAGTATTATTATCGTTTGAATTTCAACCTGAGTTGGAAAAACCCTGCAAAGGTAAAACTGTCTGCAGGAGAAACAGAAAGGCGAAAAGGGCAGCAAAACCCACTGCAGTGATGGGGAGATGTCTCCAGCTGTGGGAGACCTCTTCAAAGGAGGAACAGAAATCTTCCATAACCAGCTGAGAAAACCACTACAGACACATCCTGCCTGTCCTGACAGAACAGGAGGGAACGTGCCCCAGGGAACAATCTTCCTTTTGGGGAGAGGATGGCCAAACACAGAAGCTCAAAAAGGAAAGATTTGAGAATTAAGATGTGAACTCATGTCACTCACTCAGAGACAGCACTTCCAGGCCATGCCAGCATCCAGAGCATGGCTGGGCTGCCTTGGGTGGCTTTTGTGCCATTCCTTTGTGCACCATGAGCCTCTCCTGGCTCTTTTTGCTGGCTTGGGGTGGGAATTGTGGATACCCTGAGTGGTTCTGCCCCAGAACTTACACCACAAGGGGCTGAACAGCTACTCCAAAGCTCCTCGTTTTACTGAGGTATTTCTACTTAATGCAGATTAATTTCTCGACAGCACAGAAATACCACAAAAGGCTTAGAGAAACAAAAAAGCCTCATTTAGATGAATTAATAACAGAGAGCAAGTGTATTATTATTGCAGGCTCTAACGAGGTGCAGAGCTCTTCTCTAGCTGCAAAAACAGAAGGCTGAGCTCTGACGCTGCATATGCAAAATATCTGAGGCCAAATGAATCTTTGGTGGAGCCCTGCTGACATCACTGTTGGGATCTCGGGTGGAATTCAAGATGCTGCTTTAAATTAAAGCAGGGAGCTCCTGGGTGGGAGCTCTGCTCTGCCAGGGGCCCCCGCAAAGCCCCAGAGGGTGAGAGGCATTTTTCATCCATCTGCTCCAATCCCACCTGCCTCCAACACAGCACTTTTCATCCTCACTTGCCAAACCCTTGAACAGGAAAGGGCAATTTCCTTCTGTGCATTTTACAGAAAGTGAAACAAAGACGTGGAAAGATGAAACAGCCCTTGCAGCATCACCCTGGCAGCTAGAAGTGGGGAATGGGGGGCAGTTCTCCCAGACCCCAGCCCTTGGAGAGCCCCATCATTCCCCAGTTACCCCAAACACCGGGCAGACACAGCTCAAAACAGGCTTTTCAATAGAATATGGACAGCCCTGATGGATGGTGGACAGAAAAGCCCACCCCCTCTGCTAAGCTCATTAGAATTTCTGGTTGTAAGAGAGACTTTTGTGGTTTTAAAAGATTTAAATTCTCTCATCTCCGAACACCAGAAACTCAAGAGCTAACGGGGGTGAAGACAGAGTGCTCTGGATAAACAGGTTATTCTGTCACCACCAATTGTGTCTCTCTCAATGTGCTCTGCAGCCAGGGGCTCAGACACTGTCCCAGCCAGGGCATGGAGCGTGGCAATTTACGGCCTCCTTGGGAAGGCTTTGATATTGGAAAACCACAACTGAGCTTTCTCTTTGCTTGAAAGGCACCCACGGGCTCAGGCACTGCGAAAGCGTTTGCACTGCCCTGAGAGATCAAAGTGGCTCAAAACCTTTCGCTTTTATCAGGCGAATTAAAAACAAGCGAGGCCTTTCCTTCCTTTCCTTGCACTCTGCTAACGCCCATTCCCCTCCTAGGCTTCCCGGGCATCCTGCAGGGATACAGGGGCTCGAGGAGCAGCCCGGAATTCAGGCTGGCGTTAGAGATGGAGGAGCGGAGATGCAGCACCATGGCGAGCTGAGAGCACCCACCCGCCCTGCGGGGCTCCGTGCCTCCTGCTCCATCCCTGCCCGTGCCAACAAACCCCTGACATTCCTGCTGTCTGACTCCCTTGGATTTTGCTTTGTGCTCCTCTGCGCGTCCGTAATTCCTGCTGCTCCCTCTCCCTGCCCGGCCAGCACGGAGCAAGCTGCACATCCCTCTCATCCCTGATGCTCCAGCCAGATCCCCTCTGTGACAACAGGGGCAGGCAAGCGCTCATCCAGCTGCAGGAGCCTTAAAAGGGCGATGGAGCCTTTCTGAATCCTGTGTGGGCAGGGCACCCACGGTGAGGGAGAGGGGGAGAGCCGAGGAGCAGCAGCCCGGGGCTAAAAGTGGCTGTTGACTTCACTCTCCCATTTGGGAGTAGGTGGAGGAGGTGGGTGGCCGTGAGCAGAGGGGAGGCGGAGGGGGCAGCAGCTATTTCCAGCTGCACTCATGTGCCATTTCTCTCAGTGCCGAGATCTGAGAGAAAACAGCAGGAGGTGGGGAGTGGGGGGAACCAAAAAGGAAAATCACAGACTCTGTGCAGGAGAACATGTTAAGGAACAAGAGAGAAGTCGTTACCAACAGCACAGCCCTGAGATTGTACCAGCACTGGGGGGTTTAAAAATATAACAAAACCCAAGGCTGCTGGGACTGCTTCCCTGCATTGCACACGAGAGGATATGATGGAAATGAGACTACTGACCAAGGGGCTCAGGCCAATGCCTGGCCCCAAAATTATGGTAAAATGCTTGCAGAAAGCCTCCCTCCTAATAAACTGTGAGGTTTTCTTGGTTCCCAGAGATTATGTAATATGTTCTTGCCTGCTGCTGCTGCTGCTGCTGCTGACTCATATTTTCCAAAATATATCTGGGAAGGAAAACATATGCACATGTGTTTTAATCCATAGGTTTCCCTGCCCATGTCCAGAGTGACCCACAGGGAGGTGCAGCGCTGCCTGCACACGAGTGTACATGTGTGTGCCCTGACACGTGTGGGGAGGAGGGACAGGGACAGCCTGGCAGCTGCTGGAAAACAGAGATTAAAGCAGCACTGCTTTCTGGGGCAAAGCACGCAACTCTAACACAGTGCAGGAGGGACCAGGGAAGCCAGGAAGGGAGACAGCAAAGGGAGCAACACCGAGCACACGCTGCTGATAACCTCCAGCCAAACCCGGGCTCTGGGGACCAGACACAGACTTGTACTGAGCTTCAAATCCAGCTGGGAAATTGGGGTTTGTGGCAGCTGGGGACCCCGTGACAATCTGCAAATGGCAGTGGGCTGAGAGGGACATCAGGGGTGGCCTCAGCACGTGGTTCAGCAGCACCCACCCCTGCAGAGGGGTGCTGGGGCCAGCAGGGCCAGTGCTCCCTGAATTCCATAAATCTACAGTCTGGCTCCTGTTAATGCCTGGGAACACACTTCCCAGGCTCTGTGTGTGCACTGAAGAAGCCAGATTCTCCTGCCTGAATATTTCTAATTCTAAGGCAGCCCGTTAGTTTTAAGCAAATTTGTTCCCAGCCTGCAGGTTTGGGAGGTTTAGCTCCTCTGCTCCATGCCTGGGTACACTTTTAATTCCTTTGGAAAGACTTTTTGACAATTCTGCAAAACTCTCAGTATCCAGGAGATTGGATCGATCTGCTGCTGGGCATTGGAACAGAAATCCATCTCCCCTGGACCAGAGGAGACTGAAAATCTATCCAGATGTCAGCCCCTGATCACCAAATCACGGCAGAAGCTCCGCACCGATGACAGCCCGGCTTCATGCACTGCCTGCTCCTCATGCCTGTGTGCTCGGGCAAAAAGCAGGGGACAAATCCCCACACAGGGCCAGGTGACAGTGTCCCTGTCCCTTCTCACCTGAAATACACCTCTGGAGAAGGAACAGGCCCTCTCCTTCAGCCCTGCATCATCCTCATGCCCATACAAGGGCTCTGGTGATATTCCCTGTCTTACGCAGCCAGCACCAGAGTTAAGACAATTCTATTTTAACACCTAAAACTCCATCAGAGCCAACTGCTCTTTCTTGTTTCAGAACAACTCTAAAATGTTTCATCTGCATTCAAAACCAGTTTTATAATTGTTACTTTTTAACTTAATTCTCCTAGAACTTCACAAAAGAGCGAACATTCTGCGTGCCTAAAAGGCTTTGGAATAAACCTTAAAAACAAACATTAAAGATTGATCACGCTTTCTCAAGATTATACTAAAACTGACTGAAGCTCAACTAGATAAGGAAAGAGAGTTGCATTAAATTAATCAGCACCTTATCAAGCCCAGGAAGAAAGAACTGTAGATAACAAGCCTTCCCTAAATTTGGTATCAGAACAGAAACTTCAGTGCACGACGTACTGAGAGAACCTTGTCAGATTTACTGAACACAATACAGGGGAGTGGAGCAGCAGAAATAGCAGGGGATTGAGGTCCACAGAAATGCTTTGAAAAAATCCTGTTTTCTGGTAATGCCAGAGAGAGCTGATTCTTTTGCCAAATTGAACAATTTTATTTGACAAAACTTTTCCCCAGATATGCCCAGCAAATTAACCCACTCTTATTGGGGTAGAAGATGGATCTTTGGGGGTTTGCCGTTTGTGTGGCTGAGGCCAGACCGCATTTGCCCGAGGACAAGGGAGCAGCTCCATGCACAATTCCAATCCCATCCCTTCTGCTTTCCAAGCCCTCCAAGTTGGGCTCATTCCTTTCCTGGCATCTCTCGGCGTGAGCTGCAGCTGCTCTCACAGCTCTGAGCTCCCGTGCGGGGGCTCAGAACCCCCAAAACCGGCAGCAGCAGCAGCTTAACCCTTTGGATACTTTGGGGAAACATCCCGAGGACCGGGAGTGAGCAAACCCAGCCAGCAACATCCAGGGATTTTGGATGTTTGGTTGCCGGGTGCCTGGGGAGGCTGTGGGCTCTGCGGCACAGGGCAGGGCATCCCTGCAAACCAGCCACTGCCCTCGCCACTCCAGGTGGGACAGGAGGGGAGCAGGGAGGGGACAGAGGCCCTGGCAGGCATAGGACAGCCAGGCTCGCTGCCTTCCCAAGCAGGAGCAGCGGGAAGGACATTCCAGCCTCAGTCCCCCCGGCAAAGCACAGAGCCCCGGGCACGCCGGGCAGTGACAGCCTCGCTCCAGAAGGACAGGAGGACACTGGAACACACACAGGGCTCAGCTCACCACAGTGAGCAGCCAAAAAATCCACTTGGGGCTTTATGCAGGGACAAAAAGGGAAAACAAAGAGCCGGGCTGCTTGAAGCGGGGTGAGACTGCTCTGCCTTGCTGGCACCGGGCTGTGCCCGGCACCCGCAAGGGTCAGTGCCTGCCCTGCCCATCCCGGACAGGTCCCGCAGGAGGGGAAGGGGCTGGGGATCGGCTCATCCCTGGAGACTGAGCCCAGGCACAGATGCAGCCAAAAATAGCCCCACGCCGGCTGCCAGCAGCCCATACGTTGTGTTATATATGTCTCAGCTGATGCAAAGGAAGGGGCAGGCGCTGAGCCGCATGGCCCTTCACACGGGCACGGCCACACTCGGCTGCTCCTGGCTCCGAAATCCCCCAAAAGCATCCTGAGCCCACCAGCCCGGCACCAGCCTGGCCCCTGACACTGCCCCATGGCAAGGTTTGCAGAAAAATGAACAAGCCAGACCCCAAACACGGTGCCAAACACATTCCCCCACTGGCAGGCCCTGCATCTTGCTCCAGATCCTAGCCCCACTAGCCCCCATCCCAAAATGTGCCACTCTGCAACCACCCCATGCCTCAGTTTCCCCAGCTCTGCAATAGCATGAGGGGTAGCTCCCCAGAGCAGCACATTCCTGTGAAATTATATCCCTGTGGATAAAGCAGAGTCAGTTGAGATCCAGACCTAATTCTTTAAATCCTTGCACGCACGCACTCCCTTCATCCCCCAAAATTCTCTTTAATGCAGGTGGTGAAGCTTTCAGGCTGCCCAACACAGTCCCCACCAGCACAGCTCTGGGGGCTTGCTGCCCTTGTGAACACCCATCAAGGACTGGTGTTTCTGACAATGCCAGAGTAATTCCCAGGAAAACCAGGAATAAGGAGCAGAGGCCACACTGGCCCTTTGCTGGTTACAGCCAACCCAGCCGTCTGTCGGTGCTTGCAGATTGACTCATTTCCACTCAGGAAAAAAATTCAACCACAACTAATAAAATAAAGACAATAAATCACGGTTCCTCCAGCAGCTCTTCCTCCAGGAGCATCTATTTTTAGTGGGAAGCATCAATCACCACAGCTCCTGCTGTCTACAACAGCTCCAACAGGCAAAACCCAGGTAGGCAGAGCTGGGCCAACGTGGGCACACACACGTTCCCCACCTGCACAACCAGCAAGGGGACACACAGGAGAACACCAGGCATGGTACACCTCAGTACTGCGTGATATTTCCCTATCCCAGATGGAGAAGAGATGCCACAATGCAACAAAGGAACAAAGGAACGCGCCCAAGGCCATACAGCACATCAGTGGCAAAGCCAGGAGCTGGCAGAACTCTCCTCTGCCAGCCCCTGCACAAGCACCCTCTTTAAACAGGACAATTCTTACACAATTATTAACATTTGGGAGTTTTCCTCAAGCTTCTCAACTTCTCCTTATTGGAGACTCTGCAGCTCCCAGACAAATTCTTGTGTTTAGCAAAACATCTCTCTCAGTGTTTCACTGGGGGAGACACGCTGAGCACGATTCTCACGGCCAGCTGAGAAAATCCAGATAGGAAATGTAAAACACGGGAGCCTCCCTGGGAGAGAACATCATCCCGACAGGAGCACACGGCACGGCAGCACAGGACACACATGCAGGCAGGCACGGCACACGGAGCACTCCAGCTGAACACACAAACCGAGCACCACACCAAATGAAATGACAACACAGACAGGGGTTCTAGTCACAAACTGAAATCAAAGCAACCAAAAAAAAAAAAAAAAAACCCGAAGAAGCAAAACAACTTAAAAACAAACCAAAACAAAAAACTTACATGGATTTTTGGCAATTTTCCTTCAGACATTATACACAGCAGCTGGGCTGTGTACTGAATACCTGATCCAAAAAGAAATATAACCACATTATGCAAACAGATGGGGGCAGGAGTCAGGTGAACATGCAGCTCTTAATAACAGTCATCTACGGGCTGAGAAAGCACCTCTGCATCCCCACAGAAGGGCTGGCATCGGGGCAGATCTTCACTCCCTACACGGCAAAAGCCAGGGCTGTGCTGCTGCCATCCCGGGGGAAAAGCCAAATGGCAGGACAGGGCAGAGCCACCGCGTCACAGACCTCGGAGCTGTCCCATCCCCTCCAACTTGTCATGTGAGGTTTTAAACAGAGGTGGGAAATAGCCAGGGTTGGGGAGGAAGCCTTGAGAAACACGAAAGGAAAGCACTTTATATGCCTTAAAGACAGAGCATTAAAAGCGCCCTGCGGGCTGGACAAGCCGGGCTCATCCCGACACTTCAGCTTTCGGGGCAGCACCCGGAGAGGGGCACAGCTCCCTCTCCCCATGCCGAGGAGGGTGCCTGAATCTTCAAGACAGCGGATTGCTGCTCGGGAGGAATGGACTTTTTATGGACTGTGAGAAACGGGGTTGCTATGATACAGGCAGAGGCATTTTCATGAATCCTGTGGCAAATAACATTGAAGCCTGCTTAAGCAGACAACAGCAAGGCAGGTCTCCCATCACCCAGCCTCGGCAAACACGCAGCAGAAGCAGCGAAAGAGATTATATATGCATCACAAATATGCTTTTTGCAGACAAATTCGTATTCTTTTTCTTTGGGGCCTTATTTTCCAGAGGGTCAGCACTTTGATTCCTTTAAAGGAATAATCCCTCTGCCTCATTCCTGGGTCTGAGCATCCCCACACAGGTGAAGAAACCCAGGGGAGTCACGGGTCAGAAGCACCCCCAGGGACCCGAGTGTGACCCCGATGGTCCCACGGAGCTCCGGGACACGGAAAGCTCCAATCCCAGGGAATTTCACAGCTGCAAATGCCACCCGGAATGCTGCAGGCACAGTCCCTTAGTGGCACAGGGCTCTAGTGGGGACTGGAAGCTGCCAGAGCTCAGCATGGGCCGAGGCAGCTCGGCAGGACCGAGGGGCTCCCGCACGCCTGGAAACACCAAAGGGCAGCGGCCAAAATACAAAACTGGGGCTGGGGAAGGGCTGGAGAGGTGGTCACTGAGGCCTGGGGTGGGAAACAGAGAGCAAGCTGAACAAGCAGCCCTCGCTCACTCTTTCACCTCTCTCTTCCTCTCTTTTCCACCAAAATTCCAACTGGAAACCCAAGATAACGAGAACGGTGCTGCCACAATAACAAAGTTTTCTGCTGCCAACTTTTCCTATTGCTCTGCATTAACTTTCCTACTTTAACTCTACCAGCCTTCAGGAGGATAAAAGGCAAAAAGCTGTACTAAAATCACAGGAATTCTCCCCAGCACGTTCCGTGATGGGAAGAGCTCAGCTCCCGGCGCTCCCTCCCAGCAGCTGAGTGTGCACAGCCCCTCGTGCTCCCCATGCAGCCCCAGGGATGGAACCAGAGGGACCCTGCAAAAGGAGCCGTGGGGCATGGCAGGAACATCCACCACCAAACACACAAAATTCCCAAATATCTCCCCAGGAGTACGAGCTCTGGATCAAGGAATGCACCCAGGAAACCGCAGCAGGTGCTGGGCATTCCTCGTAGAAATCATATTGAAAGGTAAACCTTAGTGCCAGAGAGCCCTGAGAAAATAAACATTCAGGCACAGCCACGGCCCATTGTAACTCGCTGGTCAGTTTTGGGGTTGGGTTTTTGCTCATTTTTCCACCCTTTCTCCTCCAAATCCCTTTGTCGCTCAAGGCTGTTCCCCTGAGAGGATGATTTTGGCCGCTGTTCGATCAATTCCCTCTCCATGGTGATCTCAGCTCATTTATTACCTTTCCAGGAGATTCTGCAACCTATAAAACTAATGACATAGGATGGCCAACAGGCAAATAGAGCAAATTTCAGCTGTTTAACAACCCAAACCATCATCAGCATCAATTTTATTCCCTGGGTTCTTTTTGGGAAGAAGATTGACTCAGTCCCCTGTGAAGTGAAGCAGGCACCTCTTGCAGATAGCTACAAGTGAAGAGGGCAAACGGAGCCAGCAGGCACCGGAGCATCTTCCTGGGCTTGGATCCCTGCTCCTGCCCTTCCTCCCCACTAAAACTGCCCCATAACACTTTTGGGGATGATTGTTCCCACCCTGGAACTCAGAGAATTTTTTTTCTTTTATTTAGAGCTAAAAGCACTTTGCAAGTGCCAAATTTACGGGATTTAACTCCGTTTCTAATCATGCCACCATGGAAAAGCCATCGGCTCCCGAGCCCTGCTCGGCATTTAACTCCCAGCACACAAATCCCCACTGGGAAATAACTCCATGTCTCCATCTGTAACCTCCAGCTTTGTCTTTATCTATCAGTTACATGATTTTTTTTTTTTTCAGAGGACATCAAATAAACAATAGACAGCTGGAATAAGCATGGACAAATTAAATTATCAAGGCAATAAAATTCCAGTGACTATCAGCAAAGATAAAAACATTTTCAAACTGATATTTTCATTTGTTTTAAGCAATTCTGATTTTTCTAAAGGGTGAAATAATATATTTTAAAAATCCCGACGATCTTTAACAGAAGCACAGAACAGATACATATTTTCCAGAGGAAAAGGCATTACTCTTTTCAGATATTCCCTTTGTATCCTCTCCAAACTTCTCGTGCTGCCACTGGATCCCCCGCCAGCCCTGCTTGCAAGCTGTAAACATTGCAATTTCGGGCTAGAAGCACCTCTAACTGCTGGACACCTTTCCAGCAAGCCCATAATACACAACTTAGCACTTCATTTTCCAGAAAATCAATGTAAATAAAGTCACGCAAAGCAACCCATCTCAAAAGCTCGTTATCCTTGAGGTGGGCAAAGATTTTTCTTAGATACATTCCCCAAAATTTGATATATACACACATACATGAAAAAAACAAAAGCAAGACAAAATCACGTCTCTCTCGAAAATCAAAGCAAAACCCAACCCCTCCGTATCTGTTGCTTTAGCAAAGAAAAACAAAGCTTGCATTGCCCTTTCTCCCTTTGATCTTTCCTTCCCAATTTGCAGAGACAGAAACCACGTACAACCAGAATAAAAACCCAGCAGGTTATGTTTTGGTGCCTCTCACATCTCTAAAAAAGGAGCTGGGTTACATCATTGTGGACATAGAATTTGGAGGTTTTGGGGCTGAATCTTCAGAAATCAAATCAGATCATCAAGGCAGCATAAATAAATACAGTAAGTAGAATTTCTCTATTTCTCCTTTTTTTTTTTTTTCTTTTTTTTTTTTTGTGGCTGAATAGTTATTTTAGCAAAGATTTAATCCTTTAATAGGATTTCTCAACCACCACCCTCCCCCCTAAAAAATGCCCATAGCTCGATTCCATTGCACACAGCAGCACCTCTCACCTGGCACCTACATGGTTACTCTCACAGACATTGCACATTAACTGCTTGCTAGAAATCACACACAAAATGACTTATTATTAACTTGAGCCTCTATTTCAAAGGAAAGCAAAACAACACAGCCAGCGCTCACCACAGACAGATCATTTTCACTCTGCTGCTGCCTAAAGAAGCACAGCTCTGTCTCGCTAGCACAGAACCACGGAGGATTGGATTGCCATTATTATTATTTATCCCATTTAAAACCCCGGCAAAAGCAGCTACACTTACAGGCATACTTAAAAGACAAGACATGACAAAAGATTTAGGGAGAGATAATAATACCAACGTCATACATATCACAGCGAGGCCATGTTGAAGCTCAACGCGTTTCCCCCCTCAGTAAGAAATCTCTCTCTCTCTTTCTCTCTCTCTCTCGCCTTTCTCTCTCTCTCTCTCCCGCTCGTGCTCTCTTGTTGAATTGCTAGTGGTAGTAGTAGCCCCCAACAGCTCAGGAGAAAAAATCCATTTAACGAGTGCCCAGGAAGAACATGAGTATGACATTCACAAGCAATAGCACCACAATCACTGCAAAAACGACCACCGTTTGAACATCCAAGGTCATGGTGCAATGCAGAACACTGTAGTGTTCGAGGTGTGGGGCTGGCAGATTTGGAGAAGTCAACCTCTGCTCTGTAAGACTGTCCATACATCCACCATGCTAGAATAGAGGAGAAAACTGTTCCTGGTTTTGGGTTGGTTCGTAATGCTTTGTGCTCTGCCTTTAGTTTCTCCCCTATCTGCTGTCTCTAGCTCATTCTGAGCCCGCTAAGTGAAGCATCATCACAACCAGTGAGCACTCGGGATGCAAAATCCTTCCTTTAGGAAAAGAGCGAGCGCTGTCTGCAAGCTTCTCTCTCTGTCTCGTCCCCCCTCTCTCTCCGGCTCTCTCCCTCGCTGGCTGCCTCGCTTTTTAATTCGTCAGGCCAGTGCAGATACGGAGCCCGTGTGAGTGTGACAGCTCTGCAAGCTGCTGCGGCTGCATCCCTCGGAGCGAGGCGGACCCTGGCGCATACTAATCAGCTCCAGTGACCAGGCAGCGACGGCATCCTGGCTGTCACTCAAACGCAGAAGGAAGCGCTGGCTCCATAAATACGCGAGGCTTCCGCCCGCCGTGACAGCGAGCGCCACGCAGCCGCGGCTCTGCCCCGCGCTCCCGGGGCGGCGCGGATGCTCCGGCCGGGCGGCTCCGAGCGGCTCCGGGCGGCTCCGAGCGGTTCCCAGGCGGCTCCGAGCGGCTCCGAGCGGTTCCCAGGGGTTCCCAGGCGGTTCCCTGGCGGTTCCCTGGCGGCTCCCAGCGCTCCGAGCCGCGCACATCCCGCTCCGCACCGCCCCGGGATGCGGCTGCCCTAAAAGCGCCCTGGAAAACACAGCCCCGAGAGCCGCGGCTGCTGGGAGCCCGCTCGGAGATGGGAGGGGAGCAGGAGCAAAGCGGCCAAAATAACAAAAAGGCAACTCGTGGTAACCTGGGGATTCGCTGTGAGGCTGAAATGTGGGACATGGGCAGGGGGGATCACGTTTTAGCTCTGTGCAATCGTTCTCCCATCACGAATCCTATAACCTCTCCCCTCAGTACTGCGCTGGCTGTCTCCACCTAAGAGTTAAACTGAATTCTGACTCTACAGACAGAGATCTATAAAAGCGGGGGGGAGGACAGATGGAGAACCTTTATTCCTTCTGCAGCAGCCAGAAATGCTCATTCCTACATTAAAATCACACACACACACGCTCAGGGTTTATGGTCCAGGTGCCAGGTGCTATCTCAAACCCCATCTTAGCTCCCAGAACCAGCAGGTACCTCAGAGAGGCATCACAACGCACACAGAGCAGATACACTCAGCTGGAAAAAGCAAATGATTTTCCAGACAAAGACAAATATAGAAATGCTGCCAATGCATATGCATAATGCACTAAAATGTGCATCCGGGGGCTGAGCACGGCACCTTCCAGGAAAGCTGCGCCTCCGAACGTTCCCACACAGACACGAGGCCAACAGGCACCACACAGCACCTCATGTGTGCTCCTGCAGCAAAATCTGGGGAGGACTTCCATGTCTAAGCCTGGCCAGCTTCAAGTTTTACCCTCAGCCCCAGCACCAAGGGCAGCCTGTCCTGCAGTGTCCTTCCAGGGCACCAGCGTTTGGGGAAGGGCAGGGGGTGATGCTCCTGCCCCAGCTCACCACTCACACCAACACCAAACCCAGCTGCTTCATGCAAGGCTTGGATTCATTTTCTTTCTGTGCCAGAGGGCTCCCTCAAAAACAGGAGGGTCCTGTGTCCACCCCAAACACCATCAAGGGAGAGACCATGTCATTACTGAGTCATCACAGGGTCTCCCTCGATGGCCTCCTGGTTTGTGCCACACCAACACTCAGCCAGCACCATCCTGCTCATTTCTGAGCAGCTCTGGAGCACGTGCAGGCTGTGATGCATTTGAAGATGCAGAGGGTGGGTTCTGGTGAGCAGCGTTATAAACTAGAACAGTTTGGGTTCCTTAGGTGGGGTATTTTGGGTGGTAAGTGCCAGCCAGAGGCATCTGAGGCCCCTCTCCATCCAGGCAGGGAGCTTCTCATTCAGGAGGACAGTGCAAAGCTTTTCTTCACCTGTAAATCACAGGAAGCTGCTTAAAGCTGCCCCAGGCTGCCCCGTTAGCACACAAGCCAGGCTGGATGCAGGTGATGGATCTGCTTCATCCCCACTTCCAAACCTGCATTTTCAATCAAAGATCCATTTTTAGGATAGCCACTCTGTCTGATGTCATTTTAGACTAATCAGAATAGCAAACACAGAATGATTCAGGTTGGAAGGGACCTTGGAGATCATTTAGCTCCAACATGTAATAGATGTGGAATATTTATTATTATTGCTACCATCCTTTCCCAAAACAACACAGGCAATTTTCCAAAACATAAACCTGAACTTACAACGACAGCCAGGAAATTCCAGCTTCAGTCTCAGAAGCAGCAACGACTTCCCCAAAACACACAACCAGCCTGAATTCAGAGGGATTTTATGGCCAGTTTATCTTTTCCTCTGAACTGCAGCAAGCACAGAGGGAGCCTGTGTGTGGAGCCCAGAGGAAATGTTAGAAGAAGCCCGGTGGAGATGTTCTGCTGGTCCACATCCCCCCAGGGCCTGGAGACCCTCAGCAGGCACAGCCCATCCCTGGCTCTGTCTCCTGGAAGCGCCAGCGAGGTTTCGAGGCAGAAGCCCTGAGGCTTTGCAGGGGAGGCAGAGCAGGGCAGGGGGAGCAGCAGAGGCTGGGAAACCTCCAGAACAAAGGTGCACACCTCACACATGCTCACTAACCACTTCCGGAGCCCAACGGGAGGCTTTGCTGCCAGCACCGAGCCTGCCAGGGCTGGGGCTGCCATTCTGCAGGAGCTGAGCCACTCAGAGCGCGGGGGAGGGCACGGATTACAAACAGAGCCACGGAGCCGGCCCCTCCTGGGCTGCCGGCCCCAAAACCCGAGCCACGGGAGCCACGGGGGGCTCTGGGGACCCCACTGCTGTGCTCCTGCCCTGGGGAGCCCGGGGGATGCTGCACCCGGGAGATGCTGCACCCCGAGGGATGCTGCACCCCGAGGGATGCTGCACCCGGGGGATGCTGCACCCCGGGGGATGCTGCATCCCGGGGGGATGCTGCACCCCGAGAGATGCTGCACCCCGAGGGATGCTGCACCCCGAGGGATGCTGCACCCCGAGGGATGCTGCACCCCGGGAGATGCTGCACCCGGGAGATGCTGCACCCGGGGGATGCTGCACCCCGGGGGATGCTGCACCCCGAGAGATGCTGCACCCCGAGGGATGCTGCACCCCGGGGGATGCTGCACCCGGGGGATGCTGCACCCGGGGGATGCTGCACCCGGGGGATGCTGCACCCAGGGGATGCTGCACCCCGAGGGATGCTGCACCCCGAGGGATGCTGCACCCGGGGGATGCTGCACCCCGAGAGATGCTGCACCCCGGGGGATGCTGCACCCGGGGGGATGCTGCACCCCGGGGGATGTTGCACCCCGGGGGATGCTGCACCCCGAGGGATGCTGCACCTCGGAGAGGCTCAGCCGCAGCATACCCCTCCCCAGCTGAAACACCCCCTAAAAGATCAGGCTGGAAAGGCTCGGGTGCCTCACCTCACCCAGGGACAGGTTTGGGGCTCCAGAGGAGGCTCTGTGTGTGTAACAGCATCACAAACAGATTTACTGCAGAGAAGCGTCTATTTAAATTATATTCACACCATTCCCAACAGTACTCGCTGCTTTATATAATTTCCCATGCTTTCTGCGTGCGCAAAATGTTAATTTTACTACGAAAATGGATGGTACCTTCTCTTAGAAGCCTTTTTGATAAAGCACACCTACACAGCAGGGGTTTACATAAAACCACGGTGAAGTTGAACTTCATGGAATTCTTCCTGGGAAGTTTGGTGTAAGGTTCTGTACAGAGCGAAAGGAGGAACGGGAAGATTTGTACCAGTTACATAAAACACCACTCCGTGCACAGAAGGTGCAGGGCTCCAGGAGCCTCGGGGATTGCGGTTTGCGCTGCAGGATCAGCCAGGGCTTGTGCGGGACCAGAAATGAGGTTGGAATTTCAGCACGTGTGCGGAGGGACAGCAAGCCAGGGAGGCAGCGGGGCTCCAGCTCCCATCGCACCCATCCCATGGACACGGGAATCCTGGACACCCGCACAGCAACCACAGGGGCCCTACACTGCCACGAATTACCAGGCAGGAACTCTGGAGCAAGCCAAGGAGACGCATGATGCCAAATCCTCCCGTGCGGTACACTCCAGCTCAGCCTTGTGCCCACGTCTCCCTCCAATGGATGGCTCCAGTAATTAGCACATCCCGCTCCTGCAGCTCGGCAAACGCAGTGTAGTAGATAGGGACAGGCGAACGGAAGATCTCGGGATGTGACGGAAAGCAAGACCCTTCCCCCTCACCCTGCAATATGTTATCCATTAACCCCAAGACATGCAACCCCACCTAACTCAATCGTTTTCCACTCCTTACTAATCCCAGAAGACCCTACCCTTCTTCTTTTGACGTAGCAAAGTCCCCCTAGACTATTTAACCCCATGAGAGAAGATAATAAATGCCATTTGACCATCCACCACGTTGGTGTCTGTGCATGTCTGTGGCCCGAGTAGCCTGGGTGAGACCAGGCTGCCGTGCTGTTCCTTGCAAGCAGGTGGCCTTGCCTTCCCCTGAAGGCAACAGGCAGCTGGGATTTGGGGCTGGAATGTTTACAGCTCCTCGATTCCCCATGCAAGGACAGGTCCCAGCCCACAGGACAGTCCAGGGGCATGGGGCTGCGCACGGTGTCAGCTCCAGTTCCCTGTCCTGCTGTGGATCCCTGTGCAGAGTAACGACCTCCACTCTGGGACAGGCAGAGTGAAATGATTTAATTTAGATGCCTAACCTTGGAAGAGGAAACTCAGACTAAAGATTGTGTCATAATTACAAAGGAAGATCATGTTTTCATTATGTTGCATTTCCTACTGTTAAGACTAACTGAAGCCTGACATGAAGAAATGTCAAACCACACACACAAAATAAATCAGACAGACTCCTGAGAGGCAGTCTGGAGAGTTAGATGCTCCTGTGGCAAGGACTTGTACCCTGCTGGGTTTCATTTAGACTGGTCAGGGCTCTACCTCATCACAAACAATTCCAATTGACTGTGAGGTGCAGAGTCCTGTCCCAACACACCAGCTCCACCTTCTATTACCTGGGAAAATGAGCCACTAAACTCTTATCCTTAATTAACCAGAGAATTCTACCAGAGCTCACCCTAGGTCTGGGTCCATGTGGTGGAAAAATCTCTCCTCCAACCTGTGCCTTCAAAAAAAAGCTCAGCAGACTCTGTTGTTCAGTCTCAAGGCAGTTTATTGCAAGTTATGTAAAAGATTTTCTTCTGGGGCTGTTGTGGTTTGCTCACAGCTCAGGCAGAGGCACACACACACCCTGACATCCTCTCTGACCCCGACTGCTTCTTCTCTCCCCACCAGGGCTGCTGCTCTCTTTTATATGGTACATTATGTGTGACATGGTTACAGTTTTTCCCAATGCCTATTACCTATATTAAATGGTGCTTTTCTATCTTTTATATGGTACATTACGTGTTACATGGTTACAGTTTTTCCCAATGCCTATTACCTATATTAAATGGTGCCTTTCTACTCTAAACCAATCTGTGAGTGCCAACATCACCAAGAACATGGAGGTGAGGAAGGAGAAAGAGGGAGGACAGGGCAGGCCCAAATCCCTCCATCTTAAAACCTCTGACCGCCATGTACAAAACCAAAACTCCCCTGTACAGCACTCAAAAATTCTTCCCTTCACTTTGTGACTACTTCTACTCTAATATCTAAACTTTTGTGATTTCTTGTTCTTCCTGCAAGGTTGGTAAATCCTTCCATGGTTCAAACCCAAAATCACAGCTGTTTCCAGCTGCCTGCCAGGGTCCCAAATGCTTCTGACCTGGGCCCAGAACATCCAAAAATGTCTGAGGGACATTTTGAGTTCCGACAGAATTCCAGCCATGCCGCTGTAGGAAGTGGTGTGGCAGGGCTCTGGGATGGGACAGGAGGAGCCCAAATCTGCTGCCCCTTGGCCAAAGGAGTTAAGTCTCAGTGAACGGGGGGAAATTTCACACAAACCAGTATGGGTCGTAAATCTGAGCAGGAATAAAATTGCTAAATAAATAAATAAAATTAAATGCATGGCCAAGGGGAAAACATTGCTGGTGACTGCCAGCCCCAAACTGCTTCAGCTCCTCTGTACTCCTGCCTGGAGCACAAGTTCCACCCCAGAGCTTTGTGGCACACTGAGGGAAGTTTTAACTTCCCAGCTGAATTAATCCTGCCCCCAAGAAGGAACAGGCAGCCGTGGTAGCCAGGGGTGTGTGAGCACCATTCTGCTCCTCCATTCCCAGTGTCCTGTGCTCACAAACCTTGCTGTGACACTGGACACCATGGGGGGTGACTCACAGACTCCAGCAGAGATTATAAGAAAACCATTAAATTTTTTTTTCCTAAATCTAGGCAGGAATTAAACTCAGGGTTTCAGAGATTAAAGGCCAGTGAGATTATGATTATGTTTCCAAAAAGGAGGATTTCCTTAAGCTGGGAGTTGCCTCTTTTTCTTTTCTCTTCATGAATGACTGACAGAGCCCTCTTTTCCATCCTGGGCCAGATGGGAGGCACCAGCCTGTGAGCTGCAGAGCTGCTGCAAAGGGCAGATTTTTTCCTCAAAAACCTCCATAATCTTTCATGTTTATGGAATGGCTTTATGGGAAGCTTTAAAAATCCCCAAACACCTAAAATTTCTTACCCAAACTGCAAAATGGAGGAATACCTGTAGAGACTTGGACTTGGGCCTAATTTTGGCTGTGAAAAATCAGATTTCTAGTCACCCAGAGTTCCTTGCCTGTCCACTCCATCCCTCAAATGAAAAGCTTCCTCACTGTCCACATGAACTTAGGACTTTTTTCCTCTTTCTAAAGGACTGCATAAGTTGAGAGCCAGCAAAGCAGTGGAGGGGGAGACAAGGTGGATGTGGGAGAGAGCAGGGAAGGACCACATGCCACAAGATGCCCTTGTGGCAAGGCCAGGAGTGCTGGAAAGAGAAGAAATTAAGCTCCTAAGGCCACTTTGCAATGTTTAGAGCACAGAGGGTGCTGCTGGAGGTTGAATTCAGCTGCACCTGCATGACCACCTGGCCAAGAGCTGCACAAAGCTCAGAGGCCACAGGGAAGGACCCGAGCATCTCTGGGTCGCTGCTCCAAGATTCCATGAAAAAACCCACAAGAATTCCAGCAGAAGATGGGCAGCAGCTGAGCCACAGCAGCAATGTCCCCATGGAATCAGTGCCACAGCTCCTGGGACACTACACAGACCCTGCTGAAATGGCACAGAGAGCCTGTCTGGGGGGCTGAGTCCATTGTGCTCCTCTGGATTGCAGTGAGAACAAAAAAATCTCCTGTTTTTAAGTTAACTTGAACTTAAAGCATTAAGACAGACTAAAATCTCCTGCCCCTGGCAATGGTGTTGAGAGTGCTTTCTGCTCTCTCTGCATCTACTGCACACTCCAGCCTGCACTCCAGAAACATCTTCAGACTCCCAATGGTGAAAAAAGAAGATAAACCTGCCTCAAATCCTGCAGAAATCAGATGTGGTAACACCAATTACCCTGGTCACAGAGAAAGACTTCAGGGGCTGAGCAAGTTCTGTTTAAAAGGACCCATCCAATTCAGATGCTCGTTTCAACCTTATGTAAGTTCTCCTTGTCTGAAAAAAAACCCAGCTCCTGGCCTAAAGGAACACAGAGACCTTTACTCCTTAATTTCATTACTCAGCTTTTAGGCTCACTGTTGAGCCTGGAAAAAAGTAAAGAAAACAAAGCACAAACTGCAAAAAAATAAAAGCCACATCCACTCCTTGGGGGAAGGCAAGTGCTCCCTCCAGGCAATCTGACAGTAAATTGCAGAATCTTCACATCAGCACATGTCTGGGCAAAGTGGTGTGTATGAAACAAAAAAAATTACATGCTAGAAACTGAATTCTGAATTCTGAATTCAGGGTCGGTGTCACCCAGAGAAATTCAGCTGCACAGGCACAGGGAAACTCTCTGGCATGAAATCAAAGGGTGCATTTCAGCACCTGCAGGGGAATGAGGACAAAAAGCAATCGGCCAGAGCTCCCTGCAGCCTCCTCACCCCCCTCCTGAGACACTTGGCTCTGGCTTCCCTGGGCTTCTCCTTGTCAAGACACTGAGAAAAGGAAAAACCATCTCATTAAGAAGCTGACCCACGGGTCTCATGTTCTTCACACAAATTAACCCAGAGAATTGGATGTGTTTCATAGAAATCATTTTCTCCCCCTCTCTCTGCCTCCCAAAAAAAAGGAGAGGGAACAGCCTATTGAATCTGGCACTCTTTTAATGAAGAAAACAGTGCAAGCCAACCTAATGAAGTAGGAACTCCAGATGGATAGCAGTAGGTGTATGAATAGAACATAGCGCGCTCATTTTTATCAGCAATATCAGCATTAAAAAAGAAGTTTAGAGCCTTTCTCTACTTTTTTTTTCTTTTTCCTTTCAGGTGAATGCCAGTAAGCTCCATTCCCTCTCCCAGCTCAGTGGGATTTCTTGCAGTGAGAGTGAGCACAGGCTGCTGCCTTCCAGGAACAACCAGCACTGCCCTCCTGCACCTCGTGACAATGTGTGGGACAGCCAAGGGGACACTGGCCATGCCAGAGGGACCCCAGCCGTGCCAAAGGGTCCCTGGCTGTGAGGGATGACAGGGACAATCCCCCTGTGTGGGACACAGCTGCACACACAGGCACAGGATGGCACCTGGTGCTGTGCTGGCTGCTGCAAGCAGCACATTGGCAGTTCTGTGCTGGTGATCAGCAGCTCCAAGGGGAAAATGCAGTGGGGTGGAGCTGAGGTTTGCTGTGCTGCCTGGAACCCAGCCCTGCAGGAGTGCTGAGTGCTTCAGGTGCTGCCTGAAACAAGCAGGCAGGGAAGGTGTGGTGCAGTTCACCGTGTGCCCAGCGTTATCCTGGGTCACATCCCAGGAATTCTGCACTGTGGCAGAATGGGGAGGAAGGGGCTGGGATCCCCTCTGAACACACTTCTCTCTCTACAACAGCACAACTCCTTGGCTTCAGTGGGAGTCACCAGAGCTCCAGTCAAGGAATTCTTTACTTCTCATCCAGACTTCAGGCTTCAGGCTGCACTCCTGCCTTTCCCAGACACAGCACTCTGGCCAGTCCCTACCAACACTCACCTTTCCTCTCCCCGCCCATATTACATAATAAACATCTTTATTTTTTTTTTTCTTAAGTTGTCTTTTCATAACAATAGAAACTATTGGAGCCCGAGATAACTTGATGAATTTTTCCTATTATCTAAGAGCTTAGTCACTCAGGGAATTAGTCATGTTCAAAATAACAGCCAGGCTCAAAGAGATTCAGAGCAACCATTCCAGAGCAGAAGCAGCTAATGTCATAAATACATTAAGATGTCAGCTTGAAGCATTTCAGAGATTTTTCAAGAAGTGTTTAAAAAAAGAAAAGCCCTTTGATGAGCTACAAGGAAATCAGGCTCTCAGCAGTTAAAAAACCTTGTGGTTTGCAAAGGCTGCAGAGCTGCTGAGCAGGAGGGACAGATGGACATGGTGACCACATGGGGTGTGCGGCTTCCCAGCAAGCACAGCCTGCTCAGAGCTCCACGAAATCCTGCCTCCTATGCCTATGGCACCCTCCCAGGGCTTTCCAGACACCCCTGATGGATGTCAGAGACAGAGGAGTTATCGGCGTGTCCCTTATCCAGCAGGTGGGAACTCCATGGAAATGGAGCCAGGATTCCTCCCAGCCCCTCCTGGCACTGACACAAGGACAATCATCAGCACGGAGCATGGATTTATCAAACATTTTTATTTCCCACAGCATCAGCTCCTTCTTAACCTGGACATTTGGCATAGCAGCACCAGCAGGAGGCTGTAACTGAAAGGTTAAAGCAGCCCCAAAATGGGAGAGAAATGGAAAATTGAACAGCAACTACGTAATAAAGATCCCACAAAGAAATGAATTTGGTGGGATGGACTTGGGGCTTTGGGGGCTCCACAGCCCTGCAGCACCCACGGAATTCTCCACTGCACACAGAGCTCAGGCAAGCCAAGCACCGACCTCCAGTGACAGGGGGGAACAAACTCCCAAACTTCCCACTCTGCTGTGGAAATCCCTCCCTGCTGAGGCCACAGGGCATGGAGAGCGGGCAGCATCCTCTGCAGGACACCCACAGCACTCAGGAGCCTGTCTGGGACTGCTCCAGCAGCAGCCAGCCCTCCCTGCTCCCTTTGATCTCTGCAGGAAAACTCCTCGGGGCCTCTTCAGTCCCATTTTTCCTTAAATACCACAAGCTTCTCTTTCCATCCTGCCCTGGCCTGGCTGCTCTCCACCAGCTGCTTGTGCCTATCCAAACTTTCAAAACCAAAAGTCAAACCCAAACTGCATTTTTTTCTACTTCTCTTTTCCAATCTTCACATTGAGACTTTTAGGATTATGGAGTGCCAAGAGTACTTTGTATTTCCAAATACCCTGTGATTTTCAGACTGACAAGTGGAAAAGAATAAGTGAGGAAAAATGCTGCTGCTGACCTGCCCCACTCAGAGGCATCTCCACCACTTGCAGCACTTGGTCCTTTGATTCACTGAATTCATTTTCACCATACTTTAGGTTGTGATGATTTACAAGAGTTTACTTTTTGCTTACAAGAAAATGGAAAATATCGACGAAGTTTGATTTTAAGTACTTCAACAACAGGCAGTGTAAAAATATCACTATTTATGGCTGTAAAAGAAAAAAGCTGGGACTGCACTTATTAGAGGTGATGGCTGCACTCACCTGGACTGTCACAGGCACAACATTAAACCCAAAAGGAGAGCCTTTGTGAGGAAATACCACGGAAGATTCACACTTGTGTTACTTGCAATACAAAGATTTGGGAAGAAACACTGTCCTTGTCAGATAAAAAACTATTCAAGAAGAGGCTGTATTTTGTCCTGATTTAATCCAACTCATTTGATTACCATGCTGGATCAATACCCTCTGAAGAATGCCAAACCAAATAATCATTGCACTCACACACTGCTCAGATGTGCAGATTGATTCTCATCACTACCAATGACAATTAGTTTAATTTTTCTAGGTTAGGAACAGATACTAGAGAGTTGAGCAACGTGGTACCAGTGAAGCATGGAAAACACCCCTGTGGGATGCCAGCATAATCGGCAAAAGATTAATTGTTTAAAAAATGGGAAGCAGCACATGCAAAGGAGGGAAAAAAGAAGCTCCGACAGCTTAATATTATGGAATAATAGCTTGGGTTTAGGGGCTGATTTGAAAAAAAAAAGCCACCTGCCACAAGAACAAAAGGTACTAGCACTTGTTAAGCAATAGTGACATGCTTCTTAAAGATGAGTAACTCTGAAAGGGAGCAGATCTGAGTCTTGAACCCAAGCTGAGAACAACAGAAAACAGCATTTTGAATAAATCAGTGCTGTGCAGAATTCAGGAGAAACCAGGCTAAAATCCAGGTTTTGACCAATGTGCCTCAGCAGAACAAAGTCCAGGGATGCTGCCAGAATAAATGTGTATTGCTGGTCTTTAGCAGCAGGGAGAAAATAATATTGGAGCAAAAAAAAAGACAGCTGAAAAATCGTAACAGAGACGCAGTGCCCATGGAAATGGGTCCAGTGATGCTCAGGATGAAAGGCTGAGGTTGTGCATGGCATGGGAGGCTGGGTGAACAGAGCAGCCAACTTTCACTAAGGAGCAGAGATGCTTGATAGTTCCACAGTACATTTTAGCCAGCAGACTGAGCTGATGATATTCCCACTGAATTACTGAAATGCAGCTACTCCTGGTGTGGAATAACTCACTTGTTTAGCACAGTCCACCAAATGATCAATATCTGAAGTACTAAAATTTCAAATAACTTACGAGTGAGGACAGTGAGGAAAATCTGCAGTGGAGGGAATACTGCTATCCACACTGGCACTGGGCCAGGACATCTGGACCAACACATCTTGTCTTGCTAAAGGAGCAGAACTTGTAGGGACGAAGTGCTGGCAGGACCTTGGCTTTAGGTGCTCCCAGTATCCCTGTGCTCCACGGGCAGGAGCCCCTGAACCCTCGGGCCACCCATCCCCAGGGAAACAGACTCCTCACCACCAAACATCTCTGCTGGATTTATCTTATTTGGTTCAGTTTCACTTTGCTGCTTTGAAATAATTTTTTCTTTTCAGCTATCTGGAGATATGCAGAGTATCTCCAAACACTGCTGAGGCTGTTGAAGTGCTGTATGAAATACAGGAACTACAGCTCTGTCTTTTACTTTTCCCTTGTTAGAAGGAGCAATATTGGGAAATTCTCGCTTCAAAATCAACTAATGGAGTTTTACTTTCCCAAAAAAAAAAAAAAAAATCTTCTCTTGCAGCCTACAGTAACCACTGTAATTTCTCTCAAAAACAAAGCAAAGATTGGACTAATGAGAACAGAATAACACAGCCGGCAGCAAGGAAGGAATCTGTGAAGATGAGAGGACAAGGAAGTGTCAAGTCCTGTGCTGTGTCAATTAGAAAAGCACTTGGTCCTGCAGCATGCCCAGCCCCTCCCCAGCGGGGCTCAGCAGCCACCTGGGAGAGGAGGGAAAGGGAGGCAGGAGCCTCAGCCGGCACCACTTTTTATCCCCGACAAGGATAGGGGCAAAGTGCGGGGCAAGGAGGATGGAGGAAGGAGGAAGGAATGCCATCCCTCCGCGGCAGCAGAGCCCCGAGGTGCTGCTGGGCGGCAGAGAAGCCTTGAACAGGACCCTGAACAACCGTGTTCACTGCAGGCTGCTGCCGGCGCCCCGCACGGCGCTGCCAGCGGCGCCCGAGCCGTTCGGGAGCACAAAGCCACAAAGCCCCCGGGCCCGCCTGCGTGCGGAGCGGGGAGCAGAGGGGATGCAGGGCAGCAGGAGGGAGAACGGGCAGCCATCCCTCCCGAAGGCTCCCCGCTGCCGGCGGCATCTGCCGGTGCCGCCGGCGCCGGAACGCGGGGGCTGAGCCGGGTGACGCCAGCTCGGCCTGAGCCCGAGCGGTTCCGGAGCCGGGACCAGCCCGCAGCGATGCCCGAGCCTCCCGCAGCACGGGGAAGGCAGCGAAGGGCAAAGCCAACACCAGCCGTGCGGGGAACGCCAGAGCGAAGCACGGGCCGGGAGGAGGGTCTCCCGACAACCGCATCGCTTCCCGGGCAAGTTCCTGAATGAAGCGGAGGGGCCCTGCTGGGCTGGGGGAACTGCCCCGCTTCCCCCGGCAGCCGCAGCCCTCCGAGGCAGGAGCAGGGCGGCGGGAGCTGCCCTGGCCGAGCCGGAGCAGCCGGCGTGTGCCCGGCTGCCGCGGCCGCGCCCGGGCTCGGCACACCGGGCTCCCCCCGCACCGCCGCTCAGCATCCGGCGGAGGGGCACGGCTGACAGTCCCGGCTGCCCCGGGCAGAGCCAGCCCTGTGCCGGCACTCCTCTCCTCCGGTGCTCTCCCACCGCACACCCCACACGCCGGGGAAGCGGGCAAATCCTCCGCTTCTCCCCGCCGAACCCACCGGCTCGCCCTACGGAACCCCCTCCCACGCCCCGAGGCATGCCCACCCTCCTGCCTCTCTTTTAATTTCTTCTTTTGCTCAGCAGTTGGGGAATGCAGAGTCTATAAAATGGCTACAGAGTGATCAATGGTTTCAAGGACAGGGAGTAAAGGAGGAGTCAGGAGATAGGACGGAGGTTCATTTCCCTGTCAAAGTACTGCAATAAGAGGAAAAGAGAAAGACATAGCTACCTGAACTCACCATTCCTGTTCCATCCCTTAGCCACTGCATCTTGCTTCTGATGATGTCCTTATTATCAGAGAGGGGAAGAAAAAAAAAATCCCTACTGCCTGGCGAGAGCTGGCAGGAAAAAAAAGAAGCCCCCCCACCCCCACCCTAGCCTGGAGCTTTCAGTCAGCCATCCCTCAGCCCGGCAATCCCGTGCCTGTCAGGAGCACGTTATTAGCAGCCTCCTCGCTACCTGGGATTGTGCTTATTTATTTCAGTCACGGACCGAGGGATTTGAGGGGAGGGGGATGTCCTTTTTCTTTCTTTTTTTTTTTTTTTCCCCTTCCGTGCTTTGAAACTCTGCAGGAGGGGAGGGGAGTGGAAGCGAGGGGAGGGAGGGGGGAGCGATGCGAACTTGGGGAGGGTCCCCGCCCGTGCCCTCCTGCCGGTGGCCGGTCACCCTCGCCCCCAGCGCTGCAGGACGCCGGCTCTGCAGAGCCAGCACATGCTCCACGCTCAGCAAGGGCTGGGGATTTTGCTGACGTTCAAAGGGCAGCAGGTTCTCATTCTGCTCTCCACGTGAAGGATGAGTCCCCTTCCCACTGAAAGCAAAGCTCCCGGCCCGGCCCAGCGCTGCACCTGCCCGGGGTGATCCTCGCCCAGCGTCCGTGCCCTGCTCCCCACTCCGGCTCTTCATCCCCTGCCTGCTGCCCCGGATTTTCCCCACTTTCTGGCCACAGCTGTACGGTTAGGAAAGCAAACGCGCTCGCTAAGCGTTGCTCATCGATCCGGCCACCCACCACGTCGAGGGAGAGGAGCTCGCGGTGTCTGGCGCTGGTTAGAAGAGGCGGCGGCAGCATATGGGATGTGTAGAGCCAACTGGGAACAGGGCCGCATCCTCGCGGATCCTCCAGCCGGGACACGCACGTCGACATGGATCTCCCCATGGTGGGCACGGACACGGCGCTGGCAGCCAGGACCTGGCCAAGGCCGCTCACGGCGCCGGCGGCGCAGCCCCTGCCGCCATCCCGGGGCTCGGTGCCCACAGGAAGGGGCAGCCCGGAGAAGGACTGACACACCCCTGAGTACAGGAAAATGCCCCAGCAATATTCCCAAAATCCCCTCTTTGGCAGCTGAGTCCTGCAGTTGGTTTCAGGGACAATGAGAGGGCAGGTAGGAATGGTGGAGACAACGTGGGGAATGGCTGGCAGCGTGCTCTGGGCACTGGGGACACTGGACATGCTGGATCCACGCACAGGATATGCTGCAAAATCTGTGGAGGATCTCTGATCTCCTCAGTTACAGCTGCAGAGGATTTAGGGTTGTGTTTGCATAGGTTTCTTCTCCACGCCTCAAGGGCAGAAGGGCATTTGGATCTCTTGCTCCTGGCCTCTGGAAGAGTCAACATTTTCCTGCAGCTGGAGATTTTGAGTCAGGGAACAACACGCAGCTCCTCGTGACTGCCACTTTCTGCTGGTCCTGTGCCACTCAGCAGGATCAGAGCTTAGGTGTCTTCACTTATTATTGGAATGGGACAGACCAGAAGTGCAGGCAGGACTGAAGAGATGATGCCCAGCATCTCTGCACTGCTGGGGCCCCACACAGCCTGCTCCAGTTCCATCAAGCCACATCCCATCACCTTTTGCACAGGCACTGACAGCCATCATTATTCCCAGAGATGGCTGACAAGAGAAGGAGTCAGGAGGCAAATGCTTATAGCTGTCCAAACTTTGGAATTCTGCCTAAGTTTCCAGTGACAGAAACACCAGGTAAGTTATTTCCATCCACAGGAGGGTTCTGGTTGGAAAATCCCACCTCTGACAGCCACTCTAGCATGTGCTGTCAGTCAGGGGCTCTCTGGGGAGAGCCCCATCTCCTGCAGCAGGTGATGGCCACGGCTTTGTGCAGCCCTGGAACTCGGATCTCACAGGTACCTCACCTGCTCAGGATGTCAGACAGAACCAGCACAGCCTCACCAAGTGACTCAAAAGTTGCAGGGGCTGGGAGAGCTGGGATAGCAGAACTGACAGACAGACAGACATCCTGAAACTTCCCTCAGAAACTTGGACTGAAGACAGAGCAATGATCTCTGACTGAAGGGTAAATATTCTTTCCACCAGGAAACACTAAATGAGATCTGCCCTGTCGTCACCACATACAACAATGATCCTCTGAAGCACAAAATCAGCTTTAAACCATGCACTGCATCATCCCAGTAACTGCACTCACTTTGGTCAAAGTTACACCCTGGCAGTGCAAAGGGAAAGGGGTTTGTCTGGCACGTCCCACCCTGTTGCTCTAACCGGGAATGTGGATGTGGAGGAGGAGGACAATTCCAGTGCAGGACTGCTGCACACGAGCAGAATGATCCCAGTTTCTCTCCTCCTGCCAGCTGTTGACCAGGCCTGTCAATAAGGCTCATATTCCACTGTTTCACTCCCTACGCCTTGTTTACACTAAGCTGATTTGAGAAGCAAACCAAGAGTTGCCAGGTTAGCTCTTGCTCCCTGCGAAGGTGCTGAAAGGCAAGAATGCCCCAAGATCAGCCAAACCTCTGAAAGGGCAGCAGGCTGCACACAAATCCCATCCTGCCCAGAGCACTGGGGCAGCCGTTCTCTCTGGCACAGGGAACCTCAGAGAGAACCCAGCCTCATTCCCCTGCCAAGAAAATGCACCTCTGCTGCCTCATTGTCAATGCAAAGTACTCTGCAGGCAGCCAGCGGGCAGGGGACCAAGCCCAGTGTCCCTGCCAGAGCACGGGGAGCCGGGAAACGCCACCTGTGAGCTTCTTCTGGGTCCTGTGCAGGGCCAGGAGCTGGGCTGGGGTGATCCCTGTGGGCTCCTTCCAGCTCAGGATATTCAGTGACTCTCTGATTCTCCACTTCCCCCCACTGGAACAAAGCATCTTCCAGGGAGGGGCACCACGTGCTGGCTCCCGTGCCAGGTGTGCCAGGGGATGCTGCAGCCCAGCACACCTGAGGGCACAGTGGGCTCTGTGCCCAGGCAGCACACCCCAGACATGAAATATTGCCAGGCACACCCCCGAGCTGGGCGTGAGTCACAGAGCTCTGTGGGAGTGTGCCCCAGGGCACCGCTCTGGTAGGAAAACCCACACTGCCCACAGGGAAACAGAGGCAGCTTTCAGTGTGTGCTGCTTGGGCACAGAGTTTGCCCTGCAGGCTCCTGCCCTGGGATTTAGCCTGCAAGAAAATGGGATTTCTACCACGTGTGTGGGAGGGAGAGATGAGGCTTTGCTCAGGTGGTTTGTCTGGGGGATCACTCCAGAGGAAATCCCCAGGAAGAACTGCAGGGTTGCTCATCAATAACACAATGTCCCGGTCAGTCTCAGCAGAGCTGTGGTTTGGTCATATCTGACCTGTCACAGCCTCCAGAAATGTCTCTCTATCTCTCCAGAATAAGAACCAAAATCAGCTGGGGTGCTCCACCCCCAGACAGCCCAGCCCAGTCTGGAGTCTCCCTGTGACTGCCAATGACACAAATAATGGGCAAGAACCTCCCAGGGGAGCAGAGAGGTGAAGGCAGGGAAGGAAGGGGCAGTGAATACCTCTGCAGTAGCAGCAACTGCCTGAATTATCAGATAATTGCCACTTTTCCACGTGGAACTTATTTTCTCCTAATTCTCTGCAGCTGGAGAGCCACTCAAAAGCCAAGCAACTGGGTATGAGCAGGAGCACACTCAGTATCACACCACAGTGAAACAGCAAAAATAACCTCCATCCTTGTGCCTCATCCAACACATCTGGAGGCATGGAAATGACACACAGGAGACTTTACCAACATTCCCACTGCAATCCAATCTCCAATGCAGTCCTCCCACAAGCCACCCTGCTCTGCCACCATTAGTTACAGCACTGCAGGGCAGCTTTTGGGAGCAGAGCCCTGGTTTGAGACACCCAGAACACAGCCCTGGGATCCCAAACATGAAGGTTCCTTTTCCTGCAGCCTGTGAGAGCAGCACTGCAGGATTTCACCTGCCTCTCCTCTTTTCTTCCTGCTACTGTGTTACCACATCACCACTGAAATCTCCTTTAGCTCTTCAAGGCCTCCCTTCCTTAATCCCACTGGAAGAGTTTTGCTTTAAACCACTCTCTGGATGTGGGAACTTTTGCCAAAATGCTTTTTCCTCCACCCTGCTGCTGTTTCCATGAGGGGATTTCCTTTCTTTTGCTTTTCACCCACTGCCTTCCCTCCCAAGCTACGATGCTGCATTGGACAACATCCCCCAGGCAGCACCTCCCCACTGAAATTTCAGCCTGGAATTTCCTCACTGAGGCAGGAGAGGTTGGCAGTGCCCTTTGGAGAGCCCTGCCACACGCTGGTATTTCACTGCTGCAGAAGGCAGATGTTCTTTATTCCATATCAGAGAGCACAAATATATTTTCCTGCAGTCATTGTCTCTATTGAACTGCAAAGAACAGGCACCAAATCCTACAGGTTAATTAATGAGAAAGGAGGGGAATTTGTCTAACCTCTACTAGGAATTATTCAGCCTGGCTTTATAAACCAATCAGCCACGCTATACAGCTATGAAACACGTACCTTCCTGCAGGAAAAAAAGCCCAAACCCCATGGAATATTCTCCTAATGGCCCAGTGCCTCCCTGATTAGCACAGCAATAACACAGCGCTTCGGGCTCTTGCAAAGTATTATTATTATTTATGGTACATTACAAGGGAGTTTGTTTGTTCTTTAATAGGAGATGACATATTCAGAAGCCCAGATACGAGTGTCCTCCTGAACTAACTCTGACACAAAGATAGTTTCAGTCATAAATTATAGAATCATAGAACCATAGGACTGGAACAAGTGCCTGCAATGCTTTGCTCTGATGGATGTGATTGGGATCTGGCTGTTCACCACAGCAAAGGAGAGAGATCATTACCTGAGAACCAGAGGCTTCCCCTGACCTCCCACAGGGACCCAGTGGCCACTGGCAGGGACAGACAGGGCAGCCCAAACCTGTCTCCCCCTGCTCCAAATCCCTTCTCCAGTCTGGAGCAGTTGTATGCACACTCTGTATGTTGGTACAAACTCGAGTTATTGCTAATTTAATTATGTGCATTGGGCATTATTAATTAATTGCAGTATTTATATTTAGCAGACACAGTGCAAACAGCCCCCATCTGGCTCCAGGCAGAGGTGTGTGGCACACAGCCTGCTCCATGGGGAAGGAGGGAGGGCATGGACTGGGCATGGATTGGGCATGGCCACGCTCCCACAGACTCCCCTCAAATGGCTTTTTGTGGGATTTTACCAACAAAATGCCAGCTTCAGTTTTGGAGAGGATCAAAATAAACTGGAACTTCTACGAAAGCCCTAGTGGGAAACCACAGTTTGGAATCCTGTTTGTAAAAAGCAATTTTTTTTATTAAGTAACCTCTTCAGTTCACTGCCCACAGTCTGCCAGACACACAGAGGTTCCTCCCAGCCCTCCTCAGCCTTGGGAAGGCAGGAAAACAGGCAAATCCTGGATCTGCCTCCTTCCAAAACATCTCCTTCAAGATGGTTTGCATGTTGTTTACTATTCCTTCTCCTGTCACCCCCGCCTGACTGACAAGACTCCTCATGCCTCAACCCATTTGATTTGCTAATAACTCTCAACTTTTTCCTTCTGCAAACCTCCCACCTCTGCTTTAATGAACCTAAGGAGTCTGTTGCCAAGGAACACTCTCTGTTGCCATGCCCTCTGCTTTAGAGGTGAAAATTAATAATCTGCAGACAAATTAAACTCTTTGGGTGATGAAGAAAGCACCCCAGTTCAGATCCCCAAGCCCAGTAAAGTCTCTCCAGCATCCAAGTCTTCTTTACATCCATCTGTCACTAGTACTGCCCTAGTTCTGCTTATTTAGGGAAAATCCTATGGAGATTAAAAAAAGGAATAAAAACTAAATTGGAAACTGAAAGGGCTTTACGAGCAGCACAATGCTCATATATAAATTCATTTCATTTGTCTACTAAGAGATCTGCAGCCAAAAAAGACTTTTTTTTTAAAAAGAAAACTAGAGCTTAGCATTGCTGTTCATGAGAAGATTGACAGGGAAACAATAAATGCTGCCCTGGGTCATGCATTTTGTGGTCACAAGGGACTGGCAAGTCCATAAACGCTGAGGCTGTGCTCCTCCCTGGTGCCTGGAGGCACATTCCATGCAGGAGCCCAGGATGGAGCCTCCAGGGCCCTCAGCATGGCCTGGGGGTTCTCAGAGCCTGGCCCTCTTCCAAAACCAACAGCCAGACTCACAATCCAAACTCCTGCCTGTCCCAAACCAACAGATGGACTCACAATCTAAACTCCTGCCTGTCCCAAAACCAACAGCCAGACTCACACCTGAGCTCCTGCCTGTCCCAAAACCAACAGCCAGACTCATACCTAAACTCCTGCCTGTCCCAAAACCAACAGCCAGACTCATACCTAAACTCCTGCCTGTCCCAAAACCAACAGCCAGACTCACACCTGAGCTCCTGCCTGTCCCAAACCAACAGCCAGACTCACATCTGAGGTCCTGCCTGTCCCAAACCAACAGCCAGACTCACACCTGAGCTCCTGCCTGTCCCAAACCAACAGCCAGACTCACATCTGAGGTCCTGCCTGTCCCAAACCAACAGCCAGACTCACATCTGAGGTCCTGCCTGTCCCAAACCAACAGCCAGACTCACACCTGAGCTCCTGCCTGTCCCAAACCAACAGCCAGACTCACATCTGAGGTCCTGCCTGTCCCAAACCAACAGGCAGACTCACACCTGAGCTCCTGCCTGTCCCAAACCAACAGCCAGACTCACACCTGAGCTCCTGCCTGTCCCAAACCAACAGCCAGACTCACACCTAAACTCCTGCCTGTCCCAAAACCAACAGCCAGACTCATACCTAAACTCCTGCCTGTCCCAAAACCAACAGCCAGACTCATACCTAAACTCCTGCCTGTCCCAAACCAACAGCCAGACTCACACCTGAGCTCCTGCCTGTCCCAAACCAACAGGCAGACTCACACCTGAGCACCTGCCTGTCCCAAAACCAACAGCCAGACTCACACCTGAGCTCCTGCCTGTCCCAAACCAACAGCCAGACTCACATCTGAGGTCCTGCCTGTCCCAAACCAACAGGCAGACTCACACCTGAGCGCCTGCCTGTCCCAAGCCAACAGCCAGACTCACACCTGAGCTCCTGCCTGTCCCAAACCAACAGCCAGACTCACATCTGAGCTCCTGCCTGTCCCCTCTCCCCCTCCCAAAGCCCGTGGGGATCTCACTGGAGCTGAGTGCCTTTGGAGGAGCAGCCCAGCCTGGTCCTACACCCACAGACACACACAAAGCCCTGGACAGAACTGGTTTTCCTGCCATGGAAAGCACAGCAGTGAACAGGCACAGCCTGATCCAGGCACAGCATAACTTCCACTCGAGCCCATGGGATTCCTGCCTCAAAACCAACTTTACAGCCTGGCTCTCCACCAGCAAAGCACAAGGCAAGGAGCTTGGTCCCCCAGGACCTCTCATCTCCACCAGGCAGGTGAGGGCTTAACGAGCAGCTGGTATTTATGGCCACAGTTCATTGGAATGCACGGAGCCATGGAGGAGCCTTTCACATTCACTCAGCGCTCCTCTTGCTCTGTTATTTAATGCAAGCTGTGACCCCTGGCCCTGGATGCTGAGCTGAAGCAGCTCAGCTCCCAGCCCTGTTCTCATGGCCTCAGTCAGTCTGAGTTTCCAGGACATGTTGGGAGCCCCAGAGGTGCAAGGAGGAGCACTCAGCAGAGCAGGCAAGGCTCCTGGAGCAGCCCAACCTCAGCTCTCCAAGTGTGGGCTGCGCAGTGATGGACACCCAGGACAATGAGGAGTGTTTTGACCAGGATGATGTACATTTAGTCCATACATGCCCATTTTTCCAGTGTGCCTGGGTCAGGTCAGTCTCAAGGTTTCTCCTGCACATTTCCCTCCCTGCTTCCCTGTGTCTGCCCTCAGCTGTGCCAGCCAGGGCACATCTGGGCAAAACAAACGGGAAGGGAGAGGAGCAGCTGAGACCAGCCCCAGCCTCACCAGGAGAACTTCCAGAGCTGGGGCATCATCTGCATGGATGCTCCATCAGCCTAAGGAAACCTCTTTGCTGAGCCTCTCTATTAACTGGAACTATTCACTTTTAGAGCCAGGGACATTTCCCAGTGAAATCCTCTCTTTCAATACTTCAGGCTGCTAAAACATTGTGAGGTTTCCCTTCTGAAAGAGCCTTGCCTTGAGTCAACCTCTGGAATCAAAAGCAAAGCAAAGAGATTTTCTCTTCCCCTCTCCCCACGTGCAGAGGGATGTGAATTCCCCTGATAAATAACACTGCAGGCCGAGGGCTGTGGCTCTCCAAACCACTGGATGTGCTGCTCACTCCTAGCTTATTTTCTTTTCCAGACTCCTCCAAATCCCACAGTCCCCTCCTCAGCCTTCCAGGGCTCAATCTGCAAAGGCAAGTTTCAATCCTGTCTCCCTTTCAGAAGCGTATAAAACTCAATTTCTGACATTGCCTTTTTCCAGCTCCCAGCCCTGCTTCCTCCCCTCAGCCCACAACTCCTCGCTGGTGTCCTTGTCATGAATGAAAGGGTTAAACCAGCTTTGGGACTGCCTGGCAAGCCTTGCTGAATTCCTTCATTAAACACATCCCCACTCGCAAACGAAGCCATAAATATGTGGCATTCTCTCCCTCTAGTGGCTGGAGGCTTGGAAATGAAAGGGATGGAACATGACCCTGCAATTTGTGGGAACAAATGGAGCTGTCCCCCAGAGCCCAGGGAGCCAGCCCAGAAAAGGGATCACAGCCTTGGCCAGGGTCACTCCCCTGCCTGTTTGGATTCCCTGCAATGTCCCCACTTCAGGACACTGCTCCTTGTTCACACCCCGCTGCCAGGAACGCACAAGAGCTGCTCGGAGTTGCTGTCACCGTGTCACCCCACAGCAGCCAGGCTGCCAGCTCTGCTCATTCCTTACAACACCTCCGAGCTTGTAGGAAAGCACGAGGCATAAAAGTATCAGTGAGACAAAGCAAGGAGTAACTCAGTTTGACACGGGAGGAAAAGCTCCCCAACAAACTGCTTCTGAAGGATTTTAAAGAAACACCAAGTTGTGTACCACACCTGAGGTTCCCAAATTTGGTGATGCGGCTACTCCAGTTATGGGAGAGCTGGAACTTGTTTCCACATAAGCCTTCCTCCAAGGACAGCTAGCAGGGTCCATGACCTTCATTTGCAATGATGAGTGCTGTTTTTAGTGGGACACATCCTTGGAAGGAAGACAACAAGATGAAAACCAGCTCAACTCAGCTCCTTTCCACTAACTGCAATACAGCTCTACCATTTCATGTATTTTAGCTAAAAATCCCAAGGCTCTCTGTCACTAATGAACCATTACATCACCGCAGAATTTGTGTGTGGGTATGAATGTGAATGAATATCCTCAACAAGAGCAGAAACGTTCTTATGAAAGGCCAGGAAGAAGGGAAGAAAGAGGAGATGGATGCTATCCAAGTGAGGTGGTGGGTTTGATTCCAAGATAACCCTTGCAAATATTCTCTGCAGTTTTTCCGGGCTGGCATGGCAGACAGAACTACACCTGAGTCTTTTCAAGAGCCTGGGGAAAAGAGGGGGAGTTTGAAGTGGGAAGGCCTCAAGCTTGACACAAACAGGAAAAAAAATCCAGAAGGAAAATACATCAAGAAGGAAAAAAAAAAATCCAGAAGGAAAATCTGTTCTGAACTCACGTGGGAAAGGTTACCAGAGCTTTCCACAACCCCTCTGGCTCTCTGGCCACCATTTCAGGCACTGCCCTCCCACCACCCCAGGGGGATGTGCTGTGACAAGCCTGGCAGGGGCCTCTGTGAAGTCAGATCCCCAGTTTGACCACAGGCACTCCAGTGTGATTTTTGAAGTGGATGGAAACCAGGATACATCCACCCAAGCAGTGCCTGCACAAACCAGAGAGGCAGGCAGGCATTCAAACCCACAATTACACCTAAATCCCATTAAACCACATTTAATCCAAATCCCATTAAACTGTGTCGGCCTTTTCCTGCCTCTCCTTCCCTGCTACTCATGATCCATGAGTCAGGATGCCTCTGGTTTTTGCCTTCCAAAACTGTCCCTCACCATTTGGTACTTGGATTGGCAGTGGAGCTTGTAATTAGGTCCCAAATGTGCCACCACATCAGTGCTGACTACAAGGGATTACACAGAGGTAAAGACTTTAAGAGCTCGTGTGATGTGAAGTCTGAACGCCATCCATCTCCTTCTGGAGTGCTAAATATACCCATATTTTACTATTTACTTGTCTGCTTAACTATCTCAGGAGCAGTCTGTGGCAGTCCCTAAAGAAGGCACTTTTCTATCTATATATAATGTGCTTAGCAATATTTGCCACTGAAGTTGCACAGATATATTCCACATGGAGCTTTTCATCCTTAGAAACTTCAACATGGGAAAAATCTACGCTGCACTAATCTTCCCAGGTTCTTAGAAAGGGATGCTGGCAGGCAGGATGAGTGTCCTAACGCCTCCGAGCCTGCAATTCCTCTAAACTGCCAATTTAAACCACGTTAAGAATATGGCATGAGAAATAAGTGATACAGGCAGCCATTGGAAATTTCCCTGCCTCCCACCTACAGGAATAGATTTTGTGGTTTACCCTCCATTTGCACAGAATACAGATGGACATACAGTCCCTCAACAAAGAAATCAACATTTTTTCCGTAAGCCAGGTAAGGCTGCAAGATCAGGTGTTGAGATTTTCCCCCAAAGCTAAAGCTGCTGGAAACACAAGCAGCTCACGTGGCTAAAGACAATCCCTGAGATTCCTCCAAGTCTCAGCTGTGAAAAAACCAAGCCAGAATCAAAGAGGTGCTGAGATAAATGATGGGAGCGTGGCCCCTGCCTGCTTGCACTCTGCCAGACGGGCCCTAGAATGGCATTTGAAATCCATGAAAAGCACAACACGGCTCGAGCTGTGCCCGAGGCTGGAAATGCAGCCAGAAAATTCCCCTGCCTGGTGCTGATCCAAGCACTCCACTGCCATTTCCCACCTGCATCTGCTGGGGTGGGTTTATTTTGGAAGGGAGTGGGTTTGAAATGTACAGAATTGTTGCTAAAACACCATTTTTCTTAACTAAGCCGTGTTGTGAGGAGATAAAAATAGCCTGTTGGGGAGAGCAGACTAACTGTGGAGTCATCCCAAAAATATCCTGTGTGAAGGGAAAGGTGTGAATGCATGTTCTTAAAAAGGAATGTGTGGCTTATGCTTTACTCTGCTTCCACTACACAGCCATATGTTGGCTGCTGGGTTCTATTAATAACCTCAGTTATTTATATTAATATCCCACTCGGTGTCTGGCTGAGCACAACTTTGGGTTCAGGAATCCTTGATGCTGCTCCCTCCAATTGATAGGAATGCCCAGGTGTCAGCTCTGCCAGAAGGGGAATTTGATGGAGTCTCCTGCATTAAGAACACACTGACCCTGATGCCTCAAGTTTTGGCTTTTCTATTTTTCAGATTCTGAGCTGCTGTAGTGTGTGGGCTTTGTATTACGGGATGGTGAGCTCTCTTCACAGAGCAGGGAGACAAAACAATTCCTTCTCCAGCTGAGCACCAAGGACAAATGCTCCTCAGGCCCAAGAGCACAAAGAACATGGAATGAACAGAGAAAAACAAGGATGTGACTTCATAACCTAAAGCTGTAACTGGACAATGAACTCCAATGGGCAAATGGAGCAGAACTGATCCCAGTGAGGGCCCCTGTGAGCTGTCAGGGATTTTGGGACCATTTTGGTTCATCTTGGGTGTAGCCCTGGCTGGGTTCTGGTGCTGCCCAAGGTGGATCCATTGAGGAGATCCTTTGAATAAATCCCTGCTTTATTCTTTAACTCTGTCAAGCCTCTGTTCCAGGTCAGCCTTCACAAGGCATCAATCCCATGCAATTCATGGAGAGGAAGGAGGGAGTGGCTTCCTCTGCACCTCTAAATGACTCTAATCCCTCACTAATACACAGGCATTTTTGTCATAAAGGCACAGAAAACTCAAACAGAACTTCCAGCTGGTCCTGTGCACCTCACATTCAGCACAGTAAGCTTGGATTTGATATTTAGGCTCAACCCTTGTGGCCTGACAGTTGTTGTTCCAATCACAGCCACATTCTTTCATTCCTTCCTTGATGCTCAGCCTCTGTTTCCTGGTGATACACAAACTTCCCAGAATATTTTGGACTTGATGGCCACCAAAAAAAAAAAAAAAAAAAAAAGCAGCATGGAGAGGTAAAATGGCTCATTATGAGCTCTATCCCCAAAATGAGTTTTTCCCTTTTCTGTTCTCCCCCTCCCTTCACTTTTCCTGTATTTCAGTGTTATTTTTAACACCATGAACAGCTCTGCTCCCCCACCCCTGATGGGGCCAAGCCCTGGGACACCCCAGGAGTTCTCTGCCCCCATTAACTCTGAGCCCACACAAACCTGCCCAGGCAGAGGGGCTGAGCTTTAGTGCTCTTCAAGCATTCACTTCTTTGTAATAATTTTAATGTTCGATCCTGTAAGAGATTTTGCACTCCAGTAATTTTCCACTAATTCGCAGGAATTACAATATCTCCTTTCTCTTTCACTGAAACAGAACTGGCTGTTGAGGGCTGCCATGAATGGCAGCCTACAGAAAACCCTACAATAGGTTAAACCCCAAAGTAAAGAGCACTCAAACATCCATTGTGCCCCAGCCAGCACAGAGCGGATCACTAAATTATGGCTTTTGCACAAAAAACTCACGTATATTAAAGCTGCCTTTGGTTGTGGAGGGTTTATTTTGTTTATTTTTTTTAATGAGCTTTCTGAAGAAAATTTTTCATCTGAAAGCAAAGTGCGGAGACTTGATTACAGTTCAGTGCCTTAAAACTTTCTGATTTTTCTATTTCAGCTTTCACCCTCAAAAAGTAGGGAGAAACTTCCAGATAGCAGAACAAAAACAAAAATTTGTTGCAAATCTGGCTTTCTGACCAAAACCCACAATGGAAAATGTCCAAACAGCCCTTAAGGAAACCATCCAGCAAAAGGCCTGTCCTTGCAGTGCTAATGATGAATAAAGAGGAGAAAATGGGCGGATGTCTTGTTGGACACCATGGTGGCACTGCCTCCAGCAGGAGTTTTACATTTGGATTTACTACAAACCCCCTAAGATGTTGTATTGCTCACCCAGTGGCTCTTGGTTTAGCAGTCCAGGATGGGCAATGGTGCCAGCAGGGACATTCCCTAGGGAATACCTCCAGCAGGACTCCCAAATGCCTGGCAGTGCCAGTCCCAGAGGCTCGTGGCTCTGACCACCAAGGAACCTGCCAAGCTCCCTGAGGATCAGCTCTGTGACTGGAGCTGCTCTGAGCACACTGGCAGGAACAACAGGGCCATGTATCCTTGATAAAATTACCTTTTTTTTTTATTATTTGTTCCCTGAAGGAGGTTAGTGCTTTCTGCAGTTCAGGAGGATTACTGAACCCTGCAAACTCAGGGTATGTGAAGCTTGCTGGGAAAGCGCTTCTGCTATATTCATACAGTCCACTGAAACACAGGCTGGCAGCACATTAAATTGCTTCTCCCACTGAGTCTGCTAATTGTCTGTGCTTTTAAAAGTTACCAGTGAATTTAGAGTTGGCTGGAGATGCTAATTTAATCACCCCCCAGACTCCAAAGCAGGTACTGGATAAGCAGCCCCAGCAGAAGCTGAGAGCCCAACCCCCATGAACAGCAAAGTCCAGCCAGGCCACTCCTCACCCTGGCACTGCCACCATAACCCCAGCGCTGGCAGGAGCCCACCCTCCCCTCCTGAGGGCAAACCCCTCCTCAGGGAGCTGAATCCAGTGCTCCTGGACACGCAGATGTGCCCTCAGAGCACCCCCAGTCCCATCTGGGCACACACACTGGCACTGGGGCAGCTGCACAGGAGGCACCGGCACTCCCCATCACGGCCAGGCTGCCATCTGTCCCACCTGTGCCACCCCACGGAGGTTTCCCAGGACAAACCACTGCTTCTTTACCCTTTTAGAAGTGTTTTTCCTCAGCAATGTGGTGAGCAGCACACCCCATTCCCCCTGCCCAGCCCCCTGACGCCAGCTGGGAGCTGCTGCTCCTGTTGTGTTGGGCACAGTGGGAAGAGCTGCCTGGGAATCCTCACCCAGACCCTCTGCTCTCTCCCCAAGAGCTCAGCATTTACTGCCAGCCTTCAATGTTCCACTTCCAGGCTGAAAACATGTCCCACAATCCAAACTGTGAGCTGAGCTTTGGGAATCCCAAAGCATCCCTGGGCTCTCACTGCCTCTCCCACTCTGATGTCTTCTGGAGCTGCTCTTTCAGAGCTGAGAGATGCCTTGAACGAGGCAACAAATCCTTCTCCTTCATCAAGGCTCTTGCTCTTATTCCCAGATGTGCATTCATGTGCATCTCCTGCCTGCTTTGGAAATCCCAGCTGGAACTGCACGCCAGAACAGTGTGAAGATTCATAAACTGATATAGTGGGAGGGAAAAAAAGCTCTTTGTCCATGAAGGCTGCCTGAATGTCTTTGAGACAGTGAAACAGCAAGACAAATATCTCCACATGCAAGCGTTTCTCCAGTTTCAAATCACTGGAGCCTTCAAACAACAGGTTGGACTGGATGACCTTAAAGGTCTTTTCAAACTCAGCAGTTGTGTAATTTTATGATTCTACTGATTCTATCCACACCCTGTGCCCCTCCACATTCCAAAAAAACAAGGCACTGACATATGCTCACACAGAAAGGAAAGCAAGTAAACAAAGGAATTTATGCAGCATTTTCTCCTGCCAGTCACGTCTTTCATCTGCCCACCCTGAGCCAAGTTCAACACCTTTTTTTTTTAATATCAAATAATTAATCCAACCACACTGAGTAGAAATTAAAATGACACATAAAACATGAAAGCCATAAAATGCTTTCCGAATATCCTTTTGCCCTCTCATTTTGCATTTAATTTAGTGTCTGGTGTATTGATTGAGCCCATCTCTCTGTGCTCACTGCTCAGACTGGCAGCTCCTCATGGGGCATTTTTCACCAGCCATTTAGCCAGCTGGCTTTGGTATTCACAGCAGTATGACCAATCCACTAAAGCAGACTTCAAAGTATTCAACACTTAAAATCAAACAGAGGCTTTAGGAGTGTTGGGTTTGGGGCCTGGGTGGTAAATGTAACACAAAAGCTGACAATACACTTCAATTACTGCTATGTGATGCTAAATTGCCAACATCAAGAGAAGCGGTGCCAGCACAAGTGCAAGGAAATAATTAGCATTTAATATTTCATCAAAATGTTGAATTTTTAAACATTGGAATTGTCAGAGGTTTTTTTTCATTATTATTATTAGTTTTAATTATTTAGCTGGTTTTACACAGTCCTTGAGAATGGATCCCAGTGCCTCAGGTGGCTCTGATGCCAACTGCTCACCAAGGGGTGCCACACACGGTGTTTTTCAAGGTGCCAGCTATCAGGGAGCTGTTTAATTAAAAGCTCTGCTCCTGACTGCCACTCGTGATTCACTCCTGAGGAGAAGCATCTTCCCCTGAGCACACACACCCCTGGGAGTGTGGGAATCCAGAGCTTCCTTCTGGCTGGAAGGTCTGGGACCCTGGCAGGGGTCAGGAACCCCCTGGACAGAGCCCCCAGAGACACTGGCTGTGATCTCTGTCCACGGAAAAGAGTTTTCAATCTTACAGGATGAATTACAAGCTCTGAGTGTTTGATATCAGTAATCATTAAGTGTGGCACGGGTGCAAAAGTGAAATTTTAGGATTCTAGATGAAGGGCCCAAAGGGGACAAAATGGAGGAAATTGGGTGTGCCTTGTCCTTTTTCTCCTTCTTCATGCCCTCCATGTCTCACTGTGGTGTTGGCATTTTTCTGTTGGTTCAGGCTGGGGACACACTGTCCAACGTAGGTGACAGATATTGGCACGTTCTTGTAAATGCAGCCCAGGGAGTTTCTGGTATTTAATGTTTGTCACATCCCACTGAGGCCAGAGCCCCACACGCTGCCCTGCAGGACAGAGCTGGGCAGGGCAGCAGAACATATGAGAGATAAACAGAATAAACAACCTGGAAACCAGCACAGACCAATTATGGCTTCTGCTTTGGCAGCGGGGCTGACAGAAGAGACTTTCTACAATCTGGGAATCATCAATAGCTCAGATTCCGACATGGGAGAAGCCCAGCCTCTCTTCAGGCAGCAAGGACGGCTCTGGCCCACACCTGCCTTGGGTTTGGTGCTCTCTGCATGCATGTGGGGGTTCCCTGGTATTCCCTGAGCATCCCAGCACTGCTGCCAGCACAGGCACATCCTGATGGAGCCCATGGCCAGCCCAGGTGCAGAGACACGGCCAGGCTGTGCTGCTGCTCCAGTGCCAGCAGTCCCTCTGCAGCCAGGGCAGCCCCAGTCGCAGCCCATCGCTGCGGGGAAGGGAAATCTCACATTAGCTTTCCTTCCCTCAACCCCGGGACAACACATCCCCCTTCCACACGGCATTGCTCCCACCTCCCCAAGGGCCAGAGGGATGCAGAGGCAAAGTACTGCTCGCTCCCCTCTCTGCCCAGTGACACGACAGCTCTGGGAGAACAGCAGAGCTCATCCTGACCTGGGTCTGGCTGACAAAATGCTTTTTTTAACTGTGACGTGCACATGCAGCAGGAGCTCACACACCTGCCAGGTCCCACTCAGAGCCTGGAGGGGCAGTGAGCAGGATCATCCCTTCCCTGGAATCAGAGCATGGATGTCACCCAGAGAACAAACCCCAACCCCTGCAACCCACTGCCACTCTCGCTTCCCTGTCTCTGTTCTGCCCTTTAGCATCACAACACAACGGCACAGGAGTCACACAACAAGAAAAGCTGGCAAATCCTGCATAAATACCCTGCCAAAACTCTGACTTTTAGCACCAAGCCTTGACTAAAAGCATCTCAGGACCTGCTTGAGTGCAGCAGAATGAAGCAAGAGTGTTCCATGACTCTGTACCCAGCTGGGTACTGTTGGCCTCCCTAACAGTAAGTTGCTAGGATTAAATGCATTGCTCAACAATTTTAATCCTTCTCATGCTGCCACTTCCACAACACAGATTTCAATGGCTCCCCACACCAAGAGCTGGTGATGCAAGAGCTTGTGAGGTTTTTCAGAGCCCACTGCACTGAGCAGCCAGCAGTTCACCTGGAAACCAGGACATGCAATCGGATTCTTGTTTTCCCAGCCTCTAAGAAATAGATGGGGGAGCTAATATTAGCTCTTCCAGGAATAGTTAGGTGGCTAAAAAGAGAACAAAGGTGATGAAACAGCCTGTCTGTGCAGCTGCAGGTTTTATTCCTCCAGCCTGTCTGTTGTTGGCTTCAACCTGTGACACGCACTGGCAGAGGGGACAGCAGTGGTGCACACCAGCCAAGGCTGATCCACTGCTGGGTTTGGGCCTTCTCCAAATCAGATAAGGAAGGAAGAACCTCTGACCAGCTCAAGTGGTTCTCCCTAACTCACCTCACCATGCTCCTGACCATACTGCAGGCCCAGGTGGGGAGCAATGGGGTGAAACTATGTGTTCCCCTCACTGTAAATCCCCAGAGGGGTCAGGGAACTGAAGGTGCATTTGCAGATTTTCTGCTACCCAAAGAGACAAAGGTGGGTTTGACCCAAAGCCCAGCAGCCCACACAGCTGCAGTGGGACCCTGAGCTCCAGTGTCATCTCTGGGCTACCAGGTGTGTTTGGTTCCTGCCATCCCATTTTCCTCATTTCTGGTCCCACCACACCATCCTGAACATGGGATCCCTGGGATGAAATGACTGCTACCCTTTCTGTACACCCATTTCTTTAATTTTTATTCTACAAATCACCTGATGGTTCAGTGGTCACTCTCGGTGCACCTTGGCCAGGACAGGGAAAAACCCAACTCCACAACAAATGGAAATGAAGTGAGTTAACTCCTGCCTTGCAAAAAGCCCTGCTACAACTAGGTTAGAGCACCAAAACCACCAGTTAAATTTCCTCCTGAATGTTTCATTTTCAAGGAGCTGGATAACAGTAGGCAACTGCATAATTGCATAATTTGGTTCAATTTTCATGACTGCATTCTGCCTTTTTGGGCCACCACCAAAATGGCTTTAATGCTTTGCAAATTGCACAGAAATAGTCATACAGTGTACTGAACAACTAAAGGACTTTATTTCCCTCTTTCACAGAAACAAAAGTTGGACTCAATGAACCTGGAGGGTTTTTCTAACCTGAATGATTCCATGAAAGGCTTGACCCATTGTGGCCTTATTAAGCCCACCTTGAATGTGCCTGCTTGGATGACTGTAATTACAGGAATTTAGGAGGGTGCTTTGTTTTATCAGCTGAAAAACAGGGAGCTAGAGGAAATGGAAAATGAAGCACCACTAAACACAAAGAAGTTTTCCAGGAACCACATGAAAGAGTGTGAGGAATTGCTGTTTGTGGAAAGGGATGACGTTAACAATTATAAAACCAGTCAATAACCAAAGGGCATCCAACAGGGGTACAAGGAAGATTTGGGGATCCCATTAGATGGGAGGAGTATTCTTGGCTTGGCGTCCAGGCAGGATCTGTCCCCTTGTCTGCAGAGCCCAGCTCTATCTTATATCCATGGCCCCACTCCATCCTATACCCACAGCCATATCCTATATCCATGGCCCCACTCCATCCTATACCCATGGCCACATCCCATACCCATGGCCCTGCTCCATCCTATACCCATGGCCATATCCCATATCCATGGCCCTGTTCTGTCCTATATCCATGTACAGGGAGCCAGCAGAGGAAGTTCTACATTGTGAGCAAGATGGACTCACTCCATAGCACATTCTGAATTTCTCAGCGCTGTGTCCTTCATGCCCCCAAAAGCAGCCAAGGAAGGCAACACCCCACAGCAGAATGTGGACATCACCACCCCAAAAAAACCCCAGGAAGCACAGCAGCAGCTTCCAGTGTTTATTTATGGAGAGTAACAGCAAACCAGCACTGGGATGATGCCCTGACCTCAGTAAGAGCAGAGGCTACACAGGCAGTGCTGGCATTTGGGGAAAGGCACCTTTGTTCAGGAACACAAGCCTGGTTTCACTCATTTTTGTATTCCTGCAAACTGTACAATCCTGCAGTGGAAGGATGTGGATTTTCCCAGATGGGTCCCAAAACTCAAAATCCACCCCCTGGCCCAATTTCTGCATAACCCTCCCATGCAGATAGGGAACATCTGCCAGCACAGGTCTAGGAGCTAATCACTGTTACACAAGAAAGGAGCTTTCTGGGTGGATTTTTCCCTTGCTGATTTGGACAGCTGAGAGCAATGACAGCTTGTCACTGCTGCATTCTCCCTGCAATGGGAGCAGGCCTGGGAATCCCACAAGAGATGCATGGCTCTGATCCTGTGATGAGTGTCTGATTTGGATCAGCAATCAGCGAGGTACCTCAGTGCCCTGGTGCCCATCACTCCTCCAGACAACTCTCTGCATCTATCAGCAGCATCTGCTGCTAATAAATAAGGAGAAGCCAAGCTATCAGCTCGCTGCTATTTTTGGATGAGAAGCTTGTTTTGAAAGCAGAGGAAATTTCCAGCCTTCATAAAGGCCTTTCACCTTCTTTATGTGGGAAACTACCTGCTGCACATTCCCACCAGGCATACACTCACATACAGAGTCTTTAAATTACCTGAAATGCTATTAACTTCATTTCCAAATCAGAAGCTGCCAGAGAGAGAAAAGAGGTTCTAAATTAACATTAGCCACAAGTGGGACATAAACCCCACTCAGTGCTGCCGAGCTGGTGAGAGACAGATAAGCCATCAGCTGGAGGTGCAGAAGGGCACTGAGCAGTGAAGGAAAATCCCTTTTCCCGTGCCACTGGAGCTGGGGGAGCAAAGCCACAAACTCTGGGATGTGGGCAACAAGAGTCTGCTCAGCCCCTGCCCTGCCAGTCCTGTGGAAACTGTCAGCTCAGATAACAAGCAGCACTAAGGGTCAAAAATTCTGATCTCTGCTGTCTTTATGGACTGATTTGCAAGAAAACAGGGAGCTCTCTTACCCCTCCAAGGTGCTCCACAGCCCAGTGCCAAACCAGCACTTCTGCCACACTCCTTGGGGTCAAAAAATTATAGTGGCTGCAGACTGGAGCTGAAGCCAGGCAGAGGATCACTCCTGTGATGAGCACAGCACCCTGCCTCGTGGTACATCTAGTCCTGAAACTTTTGTCTGACTAACCCATGAAAGATATCGAGGGCCTCTAGCAAACCCACAGATCTTCAGCAATTCTCTGCCTCTCAATCAAAATCTCAGTCTGGTTATTTGAGTCTCTTACCAGCACAGGGTGTTCCCAGCAGAGTTCTGCCAGCACCCAGTTCTGCCTGGGGGTCCCAGGGTATGACAGGTTTTGAAGCCTGGCTCAAGTCATGGATCCCCTAAAATTCCTGTATTTGCCAAGTGCTGAATTTTAATTACTTTCTCTCAAGTGCCACCAGTCTGCATGAACTTGATGTGAACAAAACCCGAGGCAGGGAAGCACAGGACAGAGACACACGAGCCAAACCCAACACAAGAACTCCAGCCCAAAGGCCACTGTGGAGAAACAACCCCAAACTAACATATTCCTTTTATTCCCACTCAAAACAAAGATGCAATTTTCCCCCTCAGTGTTATAATTTGGAGGTAGGTGGTGAGGGCTGACTCAGGACTCGTGAATGCTTCAGTCCGGCAGTGATGCAGGGAATAGGGAAACCACCATGAAATGTCCTTATTCTCAACTCTGCAGAGTATTCCTGCAACCAGAGAACTGCAGAGCTGCAGGAGCAGCAAGGGACCACCCCAGAGGGGTCTCCAGTGACATTTTGCTGCTCCCCCTCACCCAAAATCTCCCACCCACTACAGTGTCCTCCTCTCCCTCCCCACTCCTGCCTTTGCCGCAGCAGTACAACCCGGAGTCCTGAATATTCCCCCTGAATATTCCCCCTATTCCAAACCCATCCTGGCTGTGATTAGGGACTGAAACATGCGTCACTGGATCTGCACATCAAAGCCCTCGCAGCCACAGCATCCGCAGGGACGGAGAGGGAAGGAGCACAGCAGAGGTGACACAGGCTCTGCTTTGGCGTAGGGGGAGCTCCCCACTGAGAATTTTGTCAGACTGCATTTAAAGATCTGGGATGCTGCAGTTCCTCCAAGCTTCCAGAATTCCTGCTCAGCACAAAACTGGCTCCAGCAGCCCTCCTCCCTCTCCATGCAGCTCAGTATCCAAAGTGTCAGCCTGAGACCGATGTCAGGCTGAAATCTACTGGCAGAAGTGGCTGGTTTTGCAGTTTTGTTTTTCCACTTAAGCCTGTGTTATGCACAGCAACTTGAATATTCCGATAGCTCAGATAACAGGAAGAGATGCCTCCTGTCTGTGCTGAAAGGGGACTGCCAGAAAATAGAAGCCCAGCTCTTTCAAATGCCCCAAGATGCTCAGATCTTTTCTGGTTTTCCTCATCAGCCAAGTGTCTTTTGCCCCTGGCCCTGCTTCCCACTCCTTTGATATGATCACCAAAATAAATAAATATTTTGGTCTTTGGGTACTAATTTCACTGGCAGACACTCTCTGAACAGCCCTTGCAGTCCCTTTATGCAGAAAAGGTGCTGGAGTTGTCTCTTCCCTGATCCTGGTGCCACTCTCCCCAAAGCTCCTGTTGCCAGAGGCGTGCAGCTGTTTGTTTAATTTTCTCCAGATCTTTCCAGCTCCTGGACTGTCCACAATGGCCATGCCTGAGCAGGCAGCTCAATTCCAGGTGCCTCACCTCATGCTATCCAGCCAAATTAGCTTGTAGAGCCCCTAAAACATTTCCACGGAGAGAAGCACAGGGCAACAAATCACTCCAAGATGAATTTAAGCTGCCCATTATTTAGACTCGCTTCTCTGGTTATTGTTTAGAGATCCCTCCAAGGCAGCACAGGGAGCACAGTTCATCAACCACAGCCTGAAATTATTCACCTGAGGCATCAGCTCTTGGAGCTTGGCAAATTTCCAGGGCTTGAGAGCTGCCCAGCAAAACTCTACTTCAGGAGAGAGGGAAGGCTGAGGTGACAGAGAAGGATAAAGTTTTAGGCTGTGACCTCTCTTTGAAACAATCTGTCAATCTGTTATCTCCTCATTCTCAGCTCAGTTACCTAGGTGAAGAACACCCCTATCCAGGTGTCCATGAGGAGCCCATTTTCCTGCTGTGCAAATACTGAGATGCTGCAACTCCACGCTGAACAACTCATCCCACCTTCTCTAGACTCCTGCAGGACCATCTCACCCACTGATCACGCTGCATTTGGTGGATCTGCAGCAGCTGTGCAGAGGTGATGGGGCTGCCCTGCCCTGCCTGAGCTGCCAGGAGCACAGTTCCAGCCCCCAAATTCCACTGCAAGCCTTCCCAGGATGTGCTGACAATGAGTTTCCTTACATAAGCAAGCAGCACAGTGTGAGCTGCACACAGCACTTAATGCTGCCTAAACCATGGACCAGATTTCCCTTTAGGAAGTGAGATTTATCCTTTAATGAACACACAACTCCAGGTATTCATGTGGACAAAGAATCAGGGATCAGAGAAGGAGTGTGCACATGCCTTAATCAGCACTTCAGTCTGTTTTCTAATATTTTGTAGATTTTTCCAATCCTTTCCACAGCTCAAATAAAGAATAACCCATTAGCTGGACTCAAAAATAAATCCCAACAGCTTCAAGCTATAAATAACCAAGCCAGACATGCAGGATTTGGTAAACTCCTATTTTCACCCTTCAAGAAAACAAGAAAGACAAGGAGAAAAGGTAGAGTTAGACTGATTTTTTTTTTTGTTTGGTTGGTTGGTTGGTTTTTTTGCTTAAACAGCATATTGCTGTAACAACAGATAAGAGATCTACAGAAATCCTGTGCAGTGTCAGGATCCCAAAGCCCACACTGGCAAAGCCTGGAGTGATGTCTGACAGAGGAAGACTGGAACTCCAGCCTTGCAGCAGGAAAGCCAAGCACACAGATTTCCTCAAGCATCTTTTCCAGGCCTGGAAGGAGCTGTGGAAGTGCAGAGTGCTGTGAGGGGAGGAATGACAGAGAGGGGAGTAAAGAGAAGAAATTAAAGAAAATCCAGCACTGCAACACTGCTGTGGTGTCAGAATCTGAGCTATTGATGATTCTGAGATTGTAGAAAGTCTCTGTCTGTCAGCCCCGCTGCCAAAGCAGAAGCCAGAATTGGTCTGTGCTGGTTTCCAGGTTGTTTATTCTGTTTATCTCTCACATGTTCTGCTGCCCTGCCCAGCTCTGTCCTGCAGGGCAGCGTGTGGGGCTCTGCCCTCAGTGGGATGTGACAAACATTAAATACCAGAAACTCCCTGGGCTGCATTTACAAGAACGTGCCAATATCTGTCACCTACGTTGGACAGTGTGTCCCCAGCCTGAACCAACAGAAAAATGCCAACACCACAGTGAAACATGGAGGGCATGAAGAAGGAGAAAAAGGACAAGGCGCACCCAATTTCCTCCATCTTGTCCCCTTTGGACCCCTCATCTAGAATCCTAAAATTTTACTTTTGCACCCATGCCACACTTAATTATTACTGATATCAAACACTCAGAGCTTGTAATTGATCCTGTAAGATTGAAAACTCTTTTCCATGGCCAGAGATCACAGCCAGTGTCTCTGGGGGCTCTGTCCAGGGGGTTCCTGACCCCTGCCAGGGTCCCAGACCTGCCAGGGCAGCCCTGGATTCCCATTACCTGGCTCCCCACTTTGCCAAGGCTGCAGAAATAGGGGATTATTTTCCCACTGAACAATTCCCTCACTCCCACCAGGCTGGAGGCCCCAGGGGCTGAAGCCACAGCACTCCAGCCCTTCAGGAAGAGGCCATGGAGCCCTGGAGCATGGCTTGGTGCTCTCCTCACAGGAAATCATCTCCAGGACCCATTTGGAGGGCTGGAATTTGCTCACCCACACCTCCACGAGGCTGCAGGGGATGCTCAGCACCTCTCCTCACCAAAAGGGCTGCAGACTTCTGGCCTGGCCCTTTGCAGGTCTCCATAATCAATACATTGGAGGATACCTTGAAAAACTCAGCACCTTCCTCCCAAATCCACTCCTATCCCTGTTTCTTAATTACAGCTTGCCAACCTCATTTTAAAAATTAATGGTTCTCATCATATTCAGGCATAACTGGTTTTGTTTACAAACGGAGCAAAGAAATGGGATAAATTATGCTGAAGAAAACCCTTTGGCATTTTAACAGGCATTGGAAAGAACCAATTTCAGAACAGTGTCTCATAATGGATGTCTCCATGGATACCTCTTTGTCAGCACCTCATTAGGTAAGAGCTGAGACACCTAAGAGTTCTTCTCCTGCATCTCAGAAGGTACCTCAAAACCACTAATTATGCAAATCTCCATCCTCTTAACTGATGGATACTTGGAAGTTCAGGTGACAAAGTGGATAAGCTGAGCCCCAGTAGGAAAGGAAGGAAATATATTTCATTTATACTCTTCTTCTTTATGATTGCTGATGTTTCAACAATTACTGGGGCCACAAAATTTCTTCCCCCACATTTCTCCTTTTCCTCTTAACAGCAAGAAAACAGAAAGAAGGAGACAAATGGAGATTCCAGGAGCAGCATGAGGAACACCTGTGGTGTTTAAAAGCAGGAGAGGCTGTGTGGCAGACCCAGCAGGATTCCATGATTTTTGACTGAGCAGTGACTGCACCCACCTAAAATAAAATATTTCTGATTTATATGTTAGCAAACACCAGTGGATTTAATTATACCAAAACTGCCTCCCTTGTGACCCATTTTCATTATTAGTCCTTTACCTGAAGCTGTGTGAGCAGAAATATTTTGAGTTTTCCTAATGACAATTCCTTGTGTTTCCATACTGGCATGCCAAAGAAGCCCCCAGAACTGTGAAAAGCACTTTATTTACCCCTGAACTACAGCCACCTCAGCAATGCAAGGTGGCAGCTCTAACACAATACAGCAACCTGGGCATGAGAGAAAGTTTTCCCAACCTGTGAGGAGAAGGCAAAAGAAAAAAAAATTGTTTACAGCTTGTTTTCATCACAGTCCTGCCACCCCAAGCAGTGCCTTTGGGATGCTGCCATGCAGGCACAGGGGTGGCTCTTCACAAGCACAGAAAACACAGAAGTTTTCGTGCTCTGAATGTGCTGAAAACAGATTTTTTTTTTTTCCCAGTCAGACCTTGAGGCTGGAGCCACAGAGTCAGGGACCCTACAGTAAACACTGATGTCCTGCAGCTTGAGGAGAGCTCAGAGGAGGTGCAGACACAGCTCAAACACAGGAAGGAAACACTGCAATTTACAGAGAGCACCTGGAAATCTCCAACCCTGCTCATTCTTTAAAGGGCAGACTTATGCAAACCCTGAATTTTGAGCATTTTTTCTCCCAGCTGCTTTCTCTAGGAATCCATCTCAGAGACCACAGCTTTGTTGTGCATGAGAAAGGAGATGCATCCACTCCTGACAGAAGCTTCTTCATGTAAAGAAGATTCCCTCAGAGATTCTGGGCTCCCACCAGTGCTCCCCTCTCCCAAGAGCAGCAGAGCTCCAGCTCCAGCACCCCTGAAGTGGGACTCCCTGAAGATTCAGTGGCACAATTACACTGTGGGAGCTATTTCCAGCTGAACAGCTCCTTCTCAGCAGCTGTGAGGGAGGTGAGGGGCTGGGGTTAACCAAAGCCAGGTTCTCCAGATTGAATGTGACCTCAGAATTGCCAAAGCCTGAATAAAAAGGTTCATAACCTCCAGAGAGGCCAGGAGGGGAGAGCAGGTAATTCATTTCCTCCAATTCATTTCCTCCATGACCTGCAGGAAATCATCAGGCTTTTCTGAGTTTCATTTGCCTCTTGAGCCTCACAGGAATGATGGCTCAGAGTCACTAGGGTGAAAAGCTCTGTGAGAGCAGCCGTGCCAGCCACCCTCTGTGGATACTTCTGGGAGGTGACATTCTTTCTGTCACAGGACTGCTTTTTATTCTCCATGAATTTCCTCAATGACTGCAGCTTTCAGAATGCATTGCTTAAGACAAAAACCTGCTTGAATATTAATGCTATAGAAAAATAATGGCACTTGAAAGTATGTCCTTGATCATGTCTAGACAGGTCCAGCTATAATGGATTTCTAGGATCAGGGTAGTAGATATAAATAGATTAATATTACTCAAAGACCTGCAACGTCTCGATGCATTAGCCAGAGAGGTGTGATCCTAGAGCCCTTCATGAATATCTGCTGTCTAATGACAAGTGAAGAAATTGTTCCCTGTGAAGGTGGTGAGGGGCTGGGACAGAGCTCCCAGAGCAGCTGTGGCTGCCCCTGGATACCTGAAGTGTCCAAGGTCAGCCTGGACAAAGTTTGGTGCAGCCTGGGACAGTGGAGTCTTTAAGGTCCCTTCCAGCCCAAACCATACTGGGATTCTCTGGAAGTATCTGGGAGAAAATGGGCAAGGGGTGCTGGGGAGGTGCTCAGAGTCCACTCCTGCTCTGGTAAAGGCAGTGACAAACACCATCAGAACCAACAACAGAACCGAAGCTCAGTAAACTCTAAAGATGAGGAAATGGCATCCAAAGAGCCCTCCCATCCTCTGAGTCAGAGAGGAACCTCACTGCTCAAGTCAAATCAATGGAAAACACAGTGTGAGGTCAGACCTGGGTCTGATGCCCATGGTTGTGCTTCAGGACCCTCACAGGCAGCAGGTGAATTCCTGACTCTGAACTCCAAAGAAATTCTTCTTCCCATCCTGTGACAGCCCAGCCAAGGTATGAACTGAGCTCCTCCAGCATCTCCCCCAGTGCCAGGGGAGGCTGCTGTGCCCAGAGCTCCTGGGAATGCCCCAGTGCAGGTCCACGGACAGCACAGAGCCAAAGAGATTCAGCTCCAGCTGCCTCCAACCTAGTGAGGGCAGGAACAGCACCCAAACTTTGTGTGCTTGCTGTTTCTTGTGCTCTCTCCCAGGCAGATTTGATTGAGGGACTCACACAGTGTGATTGCAGTATTGTCCCTGCAGACCATCCCTCCTTCCCTTGGGAAGGGGGAATGTGACCCCCATGAATGGGCCCCAAACTCCTCCCCAGCAGTGCTCAGAGTGATCCCTGCATCAAGCTCAGTATGCTAACCCTGCAAATCCCCCTTTCACTGAGACAAAGCCTCCATCAGGAACTGACAGATCTTTTTGGGAAGGCTCAGCTGGCTTTAAACCATGGGCCAAAGCAGCACTTGTTCCCTACCATGGTTTGAGAATCTGTGCTGCTGAGTATCCCAAATGTTTACTGAGCAGCAGCAAAAACAGGGAATCTCACCCACACCTGGCTGCTGAGCAGCAAAGCCAGGGAATTTCACTTAAAGCAGTAAAACCACTCAGGAGCCCAGCATCCTTTCCTGTGCTTCAGCCAGGCCCCATTCCCACCACTCCTGTCCACAGGTTTGTGTCCCCAAGAGCAGCACAGAAATGCTCATCTGGACCCAGAGCTGGCTGGTAAAAGCAGCAGTGTCGGCCCAAGAAACATTCACACTTAGCCACGGTTCAGCAACATGAAGACCACAGCTGGCAAGACAAAGAAAAAAATGAGAAAGGAAGGAAAAAAAAATGAAAGCACAGGCGCAGGTTCATCGATGAGTTAAGGCTGTTTTAGGTATAAGCCTGGGGGAATTAGTTTAACACTCCATTTCAGCTTCTTTTTCCCATTTTCTTTTGCACCAACTTGCATCTCTCTCCTGTCAGACTTTGATGGCTTTATGTAACTGTTTAAAAATTGAACAAGCTTCTTAACTTAGGTTTAGAGGAACACACTTTTCTGCTTCTCTGTCTCGACTGCACATTAAGAATAAAGATTTCCGGAGAAAACAAGACCTTTTCCACGCTCTGCCATCAGCCACTGGAGTACACAAAGCCAAGTCCTTGAGGAGTGGATATTTTGTACATTCTGTTCCTGCACAAGCTGGCGCATCTGCAGCCCCAGTGGGTTTTACAACTGGTAGCTGGAGAGAAAAACTCATGCCAGAGAAAATGCACAGGTTACCCATCCCAGCAGCATCCTGCAGTGGGGGAGAAGGAGAATCCTAGAAAGCAGGAATGGGGGAATAAACCCAAAACCTTGGCAGGGAAGCATGGCAGCCACAGCCCTGAGTGGCACAAGGGTTTTGCCCCTTTGAGAAACAGCCTCTGACCTGCTGCTATTATGAGAATAATTTTTCTTTATTTTATTAACCTTAATATAAACTGAAAATATTTCTGCTCTGTGTGACTGGATGTAAAAGTTTGAGAAAAGCCTCCCTTCCAGGCTCAAAACCAGGTAAATAGCCCCACCTTTTTCTGTGTGTTTGCATTTCCAAATTATACCAATTTCTAAGCCAGAACTGTATTTATTGATGCTTCAGCTTGGCAATGCTGATGGAAGAGGCTTTCAGGAAAGCCAGTAAAAATATTCAACAGCAAGATTTGTAATCAAAACTTTTTTTTTTTTCCTCTCATGTTTTGTCTGTTAGAAAGTGTTTGTGTTTGCAGTGTGGACTCTTGAGGGTAAATGCTGTTTCTTGCAGTTTGCTCAAGCTTAAAACAAAAGACCCGGCCCCAAGTGGTGCCACAAGCTTTGCCAGCCCAACACACAGCATGGACACCTCTCCATGGGCTGCTCCACTTCCAGCCTGGAGCAAAACCACAGGGCCAGGCCTGCACAAGGCACCAGGCATGGAATTAGCCCAGCTCCAGTTATGGGGGCAATGGCAAAGTGCACCTGGTCCATGGGATCTCAGCCTGGATCAGGCTGGAAGAGACCCCAGAGGGCTCTGGGCCCACCCCAGAGCACAGGATTGCTCTGGAATATCCCCAGGGAGGGAAACTCCAGCAGGGCCATGCCAGAGCACAGGATTGCTCTGGAATATCCCCAGGGAGGGAAATGCTCTGGGCAATCAGGGTTCTCTCTCCTGCACAGGGAAGAATTTCCTCCTCGTGCCCAGGTGGAACTCGCTGGGATCACTCCCTGCCCATTCCTCTGGTGCCATTTCTGGGTGCTCTGAGCCCTCCCTGCACACAGGACTGATAAAATCCCCTTCTCTTGCCTCTTCCCGAGGCCAGCTCTGCTCCTGGCCATCCTCTGCTCCCAGAGCATCCTGCAGCACCTGGAGCATCCCTGGGCATGGTGATCCCAGCCAGCAGGGCCAGAGTTCACCTCCCAGCAGTGCTGGGCTCCCCTCAAGTCACCCAAAAATCCCAAGGGACATGGGAGAGCCTTGAGCAGCACAGCCCCAAAGATACAAACCAGATGAAACATCCTGTACCCAGCCACTCTGTGTGAGAAACTGGGATGAGTGGAGGCCGTGCTGTGCTGCCCCTGCCAGGGATGGGATTGCCCAAGTGCAGCACAAGCTGGGAGTTTTCCTGTGTCACACATTGAGTCAGCAAAATTGGATTACAAAACAGCCCCATTTGCTGTGACTCTCTGCTGTTTGTGGGGCTCTAACCCAGCCCTGCCCACACCCAGCATGCTGCAGGGTGGGCTGGCAAACACCAAAAGTGAGCTGCTAAAGAGTCTGCCAGTCACCAACGCTGTGCTGTTTCCCCCTCTGCTGCTTTCCTGCCACTTCCCACGCCAAACTTCCACATCCCCTCAAGGTCCTGCCAGGACCCTGCTCCCCAGAGCTCATCCCTGACAGGACCCTGCTTCCCTGGGCTCATCCCTGACAGGACCCTGCTCCCCTGGGCTCAGCCCTGACAGGACCCTGCTTCCCTGGGCTCATCCCTGACAGGACCCTGCTTCCCTGGGCTCATCCCTGACAGGACCCTGCTCCCCTGGGCTCAGCCCTGACAGGACCCTGCTTCCCTGGGCTCACCCCTGACAGGACCCGGCTTCCCTGGGCTCACCCCTAACAGGACCCTGCTTCCCTGGGCTCACCCCTAACAGGACCCTGCTTCCCTGGGCTCAGCCCTGCCAGGACCCTGCTCCCCACCTCAGCACAGGCAGCTGCAAACTGGAGCAGAATGTTCCCCTTCCAGATCAGAGTTTAAAACTGCAAAATCCTGCCCCAGCCCCCGTTCCTTCCCCATCCCACCCCACTCCCCGAGGGATCAGCGTCCCTGGGACCCCGGCAGAGGTGCCCACAGCTGCAGGACACTACAAAGCCATATGGGGGGCAGCTCCTGTGGCACCCCAGCATTGCCTGGTCACCCCCCATCAGCAGCAGCTCTGCTCACTGCTCCGTGCCAAGGCAGAGTTACCCAACTTCTGACCTACTTCTGCCTTGTGCTTCTCCCCCTCCCCGCTCCTGCCCTCAGTCTCCAATTAAATCTGTGTGAGATTTCCTCAATTATCCCCTTCCTGCTAATAGATGTGGAAAGAGGATGCCATAACAATGTATTCCCCTGGCACTGGTTCAAAATACATCCCTGAATTAATGTTGAGGAGTGCAGGATGTAGGAACACTTTAATTAAACAGAAATGTGTAGGAACCAGCAGTTAGGTTTAAGAACGCTGATCTTTTGCTGCCACCACAACACTTCACCTCAGCCATGCAGTGAGAATCCTCGTGCTCCTCTTTAATTGACAGGCCAATAAATCAGCACTAATCTCCCCTCTCTGTGTAGCTGTGCATGCTGATGTGCAGCTATTTTGGAATTCAGCAACATTCCACTGGCACAACCTAAGCAGCAACATGAACGGGAGTCCTGCACGGAAAACACTCCAGGCAAACCTTGAAACCTGTAACAAAACTTGGAAGGGAGGACCTGAGCAATAAAAACCCATGTTTGGGAATTCTGGCAGGACTAAAACTTTGGATGCACCTTTGGAAAGAGAAGGAGCAGGAATAGAGAATCCCAGCTGAAGCCATTGAGATGCTCTGATAGGCACTTGCAGTTCTGGATGAATACAGAGATAATTTGAACACCATTTCTGAGACAAAAACTGTCTGTGAAGAATAGGGAATGAGCCTGGGAATCAGTCTGCCCATTACAGGAGGCATCAAGCCTCTGCTCAACTTTATAGCCCCCTTCTGCCTCATCCCAGAAAAGTATTGGGAGATAAGAAATTGCAAGTCTCCATAAAAAGGAGGCTTTAATCCAATGGAAACTACATCTGCACACCTACAGCTGCATTTTCCATAGCCAAGTTCCTGTTTTATCTCCTCTCCTGGCCCAAAACCATCTCCTAACAGCTCGATAACAAACTGCAATTAACCACATCACTGCAAAGGGAGCTTCCTTCTGTACCATCAGGATGCTGATGGTACAGAAGGAAGACACAAGATTATTTTAAGGCTGGTGGAGAGGAACTTGCAGCACTGTAAAGGAAGCCAGACCCCAGCCCTGCTGCAAACACCCAGAAAACTCCCAGGCAGCAAATTCCTGAGTGCACAGCAAACAGCCACTGGGGTGATCTCGAAATTATTTAGGGCACTGCAGTGCTGGATGAGGCTGAAATGAAAGGAGATGAAGACTTAAGCCCAGGCAGCATCTCTGCATGAGATGTGAAGCCAGCCCCCAGAGCTCTCCAGAATCCCAGGGGAACACAGCAAGGACCAGGTTTTCCCCATGCTGTGCAGAGGAAGGAAAGGGAACATTTTTAACCTTCCTTCAGCATTTCTTCATGCTCTGCATGGGACCTGGGTGTAAAAATGACCAACACCCCTGGGACCAGAGTGCCATGCCTCAAACCCTCAGTCCCCTTCATCTGTAAGGAAGGGAGTAACTCCTATCCCACTGAAATTACAAGCAGCAACACTCTGTCTCTGGAAAATACACTCTGCTCTAAACATGAGAGGCTCTAAACAAAAAGCTGCAGCTTCCCCTCTTGCCTCCCTCCCTGTTTGCTCTGTGTACACCAAAGGCCTTCGTTTCCACCTTACTGCACATGTACTGAAGCTATTTTTGGCCAAGAGTGACGTGGCTTTGTTTGCATAACTGGGTTCCCACCTCATGATCTGCCGCTCTAATAGTTTGCAAAATAATAGCTGGAAAATGTCTGATTCCAAATAAGTGCCTGCAAAGTTCAGTTTGCTTTTATCTTAAGTCCAAAATAAAGGAAAAGAAAACAAAAAAAAACCACAAAAAAAACCCAAAACAAAAAACCACAAACAAACAAACAAAAAAAAAACAGGAAACAAGCCTTTCTGCAGCATCACTTATAAAATGCTTCAGCAAGATGTAATACAAATTATTTAGTGATGACCAGCTGGGATGTGGGGATTTAATTCTGCTTCTGCTTTGGATGAGGGTATCAAACCAGAAAAGACAAGCTTAAAGTCACACAGGAAGAAAACCATTTTATACAGTGGGGCCTTAACAATTCACGTCAACCCAAAATATCATCTGCAGGAAATGCAAACTTATCACTGATGGCTAAAAACAAAAGCACAGCTCAAAATAGCAGCATTTCAGATGAGGCAAGTACGTCGTTGGACTATTCTCAACTGTCAGAGCTGAGCTGCAATCACAGATCTCTCTTGAGGAATATTTGGTATTTGTCCAGTATTAAAAATAAAATGTGAGATATCTTAGAAAATAAAGAGATGGCTTAAATAAAGAATGGATGGAAATAAATCCTGCGTACAGAAGGGTTCTGCTGGTTCTTCCTGTCCAAGTCTCAATTCCTGGCAAAGAGGGACAAAATCCATTTCTGCAAGAACTTTGTCACTGCAAAGCACTGTAAAGGTGGGATGAACACTGTCCTAGTCTGCACAGCCAACTGAGCTAGGGGGATTGGCCATTTTTGTTTTAGCACAGGATGTTTTGGAAGTACCAGGTCTCTCCTTCACTCCCAGGATGGTGCTGCCCAAGCAGGAACTCCACATTTGGGCAGGATTATTGCTCAGGTCCACTTGGGACATCTCCCTTCTCTGTCCTCCCCTCATCCCTCATCCAACATCACTTCCCACACTCCCAGGCTCCAGGGCAGTCACAGAGCAACGGCTGGGTGGAGTTCAAGGTTAATGAGGGGAGGCCACACAAGCAGCTCAAACCCCACAAAACCCAGGTGTGAGTTCAGGAGACCCAGGTTGGGCAACTCCCTGGGGGCTCTCCTGGCAGGGGAGATCCTCCTGGAGCAGTTCTGTGTCAGAAACTAGAGATGCATTGGACTTTTTTGGTCTTCAATTTCTGTTTATGGTTATCTTATCAAAACTTCAGCACGCTGTCTGCACCAGACTCTGCATGCAGGAAAACAGCACAAAAATGGCCAACAATCTCTTGTTACAAGGCCTTTTAAGCCTAATCAAAAACTAAGCTACCCAATTAAGAAGTGACACCTCAATTATTTTCCTTTCTAACCCAATAACTGACCCCTAAAGACCCGCAATGTGGATTTTTCTACCCAATTACAAGATACCACCTAAACCCAAGAAGAAGATGGAAGTAGAAGCAAGTAAAATGAACTTGAAACAACACCCTATATCCTCTATCTTGAACCCATCTATAACATACTAAAAATCCTAAAATCTAAGTTCCTCGCCCATGTAACATACTCCACTACTTTCTACAATCTCTGCAATCTATTTCACACTTTTGTGGTTTCTAGTTTACCTTGAGGTTTTGGAAGTTTTCTCCATGAATGAGGGTCAATGTCAGTGCTTTCCTGGGAGTCAGGACACCCCAGAAAAGACAGAGAAATATTCCCAGTGCCCTGGGTTTCCACACCCAGCCACAGTGAAGGGCAGGGACAGAGGCTGTGAGCTCTCCTTCCTCATTTCTAGGCAGGAATTTCTCACTGTACAAATCCCTGGGCTGCCAGGGATGGGAGGAGAGTCCAGAAACATCTTTCTTAGCCTGCACTGGAAGGACAACATTGTGCCGTGCTGTGTTCCAGCAGGGAATCACAGAGCAAGCACCAGGCAAACACCTGACAGCACACAGTGCAGCAGCTCTGATGGCAACAAAATGCCAAACAAATGTTCACAGAGCTCTGCTTTGGTGTCTCAATGGTTCCATGGGGTCACTGTGGGGTGGAGGCCTCCCAGTGCCTGTCCTAGGGAACCTCCAGAGGTGCTGGAGCCAGCAGTGGCACACACAGCTCCCTGCTCCCAAGGCAAAGGCAATGCCCCAGCACAGCTGCTGCCAGCACTGCCAGTGCCACTGATGCTTCAAGTTTTGGCTTTTGTATTTTTCACAAAACAAGAAAGTGAAATCTTCATGAGCTAGAGCTGTAATCAGATAATTAACTTCCATATATTAATAGACCAAAACTTATAAAAGTGAGAGACCCCGTGAGCGGTTGTGCATTTTGGGACCATTTTGTGTTCACCTGGGGTGTAGCCCTGGCTGGGCTCTTGTGCTGCCCAAAATAGATCTATTGAAGCCTGTGAATAAATCCCTACTTTAATAAACTCCCTCCAGGCTCCAAGTCAGCCCTCACAAGGCATCACCAGTCCAGAGCTCACAGGGCACCCCATGGCATCACTGCCACCAGAAGGCTCCAAACACTTCATTTGCCTTTGTCTCTGTTTTCCTGCTTGCTGCAGGATTTCTCCTGGCTGCAGCCTGCTCAGGTGGCTGGAAGACACCTGCAGCAAGGCAGGCCTGGCCCTGCTTGCACTGTGCTGCTCCCTGTTCAGCTCAGTCCCCTCCCAGCAGCAGGCTGCCACTGATCTGACACAGCCACTGCCACACCTGAGCACCTCAGGCACACCAAGTACCCCACAGCACAGCGAGTCCCCTCTAAAAGACAGCCAAATCCCTTTCTGACTGAGGTGGGACATGTTTGTTTCTCCAGGCAAGGTTACACCCACCTCAACATCTGGAAACGTGTCAAGAGGCAGAGCTAAGGAGCACCCACCATACAGAGCACTGGAGGATGAGGAGGAGTGGAAAGGGAGTCATCCCACAGGGACTCAACCCTCTTGGAGCTGCTTCCTGGGCATCCCACTCCAGCTGCAGCTTGCAGCAGCCCCTTGCTGGCTTGCAGCAATTGTTCTGCTTCCCAGATGACACACAGCATCCCTGGGGACAGCCCCGCAGGGGACACCAGCACTGGCTGAGCTCAGAGATTTGCAGGAAAAACAGCTTCACCTGGGATGGAAGCTGTGCCCAAGCAGCTCTCCACACTCAGAGGTTCACCCCACTGCTGAGAGCAAGAGTGCTCCAAGGCCAGTGGCCAAAGGCCCTCCAAAAGTGGTCCCCACTGGCCACAACCTCTGTGCTGTGTCTCTGCTGCTGCTGATTAACAGTGGTGCAATCCCTGCACCCTTCCACTCCCCAAAGGATGCTCCCTGCATGTGCTGCTGCACAGCCTGTCTTGGTCCTGGGTGGCAAATGGGATTTCACACTGGGAACAGCAGCACTGCAGCCAGTTGTTATTCCATCTCCTTGCCAGTGCAATCCCTGAACCTATCACAGCAGAGCCACCATGAAATATCTATTCTTGTCCAGAAAAGACTGATCTCGCAAGGTTTTTGGACAACAGGATAATATATTTCTCTAGATATTAGAAACTGAAAGAGATTTATTAGGGGAATTATTCTCTATATTCTGTGCAGTCCATTCTGAGATGAAGCTTCCCCTGCTCCATCGAGGAGCTCACTGCAGGCCATGTGACTGCACTGACAGAATACCCAAGTCCCCTGTGCAGCCTCTTATCCTGCTCATCTCAAACTCCAAGTACAAGCACAGTGTTGGGTCAATATCCCAGTTCACTTCACATGTGAAAACCTCCAAAATTCTGCAGGACAAAACCAGGGACAAAATTAGACCCTTTATTCCTACCTTTGGTACTAGGGACAGCTTGTTACCAAATCCACTTCAGCTTCTTGAATGCCAAGGGCAGAGCTAAAGTCCGAGCAGCTGCAGTTTCCCTGTGAGCCCAAATTTTCAGGTGCCCCCACCCTCAGCAGCGTGGGCGGGTGCTCTGAATTTGGGGTTTATGAACACACCCCCTGCAAACTGCAGGAGGATCATTCATTTGAGCAGCAAAGGGGAACCGTCCCAAATGTTCCTCCCAGGTCATCAACAGAACCAAACCAGTGCTCTGGACACTGTGGGACCACAGAGCTCCTCACAGGAGCAGGACAGTGCTCCTGCCTCTCCAGGATCCCATGGGAATTGCCCTGGGCCATGTCAGGCTGGTGATGCAGTAAAGCACCCAGAGCCCACCTCAGAGTCTGGAGAACCACACACAAACACTCCCCACCATCCTCTGGTGACCTTCTGGGTGCATCCACCCACCTTGTGGCTCCAGCAGCACTTCTGGGATGCATCTCAAACCTGATCCATCTCAGAATCGAACCTCAGCAGCTGCAGAAGACATTTTGGAGCTCGGACCTGTGCTTTTGCCTGAACTTCCCAAATTTAGCTCCTTTTCAGCTAAACACTGGTGACACCACAGTGGCCCTGAATCACGAGCACATCCAGGGCTTAGGAAGCACTACAAAAGCATTTGTTCCAATATTTACTCATGGATTTTTCATGCTACACCTACCATGGCCTTTAGTTTACTGGGAACACAGTGCACTGGGGAAGGGCAAACCACAGAGTCTATGCTGCTGCCAAGCAAAATGTCATTAAGGTTTTAGCAATGCAACACAAATTGAGTTTACATTAAAGCTTCTTTTGTATAAACCATATCCCAGAGTGAAACACAGTGACAGAGCTGAGTAATGAGTTGAAGCAGAGCAATCAAGGTGGAACTACTGAGCAATAGGAAAAAGGAGCCATTCCAAAGAGCTATTTAAAGTTAGGCTGAGAGCTCCATTTGAAGTACAGAAGTGATTATGTACAGTCACCCCTGCACACATTGAATGCCATGTAGGATGCAGTACCTACCACCTGCAGCTGCACAGAGACACCCCGAGGTTCAATGGCACTATAAAAACCATCACCAACTGGAAGCTGAGATTCTTCTTAATATGGACTTATACATAACTGCTGAAGGGCTGAGGAGTCTGAAACTCCAAATCTCTCCTGTGCTCCCCAGCACATAAACCCACAACTCAAAGGTGACCATCTGTCATTTCAAACCTCTCCTTCCTGCAAGATTCAGAGTCCCTGGAGCCCTGTTTGTCCCCAGGAGTGCTGGGAAACACCTGGCTCATGGCACTGATGGAGCAACACCCAAGCCACCAACGCCCCCCCAGTCTGCTCTACACAAAACCATGGCACTGCTGAATGTTTTTCTGAATACCCAGAGCATGGTGAGGTTGGAAATACCACTCATTTCTAGTTCCTGCCTTCCTAATGTGTGCTTTACACTGCTCCTCATGCCAGTCCCTGGGGAGGGAGCCCAGAGCAGGGCCGCTCATGCGAGAGGGATGCAAACGGGCTCAGGGCTGACCTGCAGTTCACACTCAGCTCTGCCTGCTCTGCCAGCTCCCACAGCCACATCAGGTGCTGAAAAGGCTGCAGTGCTGCAGCCAGGAGTGCAGGGACCCTGCCTGGGCACTCCTCACACAGACAGATGGGGCTGGATCACAGCACTGCCATAGTCTGAAGCTCAATCCCTGCTTCCCCCTCAAATGAGCAAGCCAGTTTTGAATTATTTGAACAACAGCACACAGGGTTTTTCAGAACTTGCACAAAACATTTATAAATTGCTAAATATATTAAAATAAAATTTAAAAAAACTCCATAAAGACTTCACAGCACTGCTAAGTAGAGCAATAGAATAGGTTTATCAAGATATAGAGCAGCCCTCCCCAAAATATATGGCTCCAACATACCCTGCCAGCATAAATACTCCATGTTTAAGATGAGGGAAGAGAGATTCAGTTAGGATTTGTTTTCCTGGCAGCCCTCCATACGTGTACATAAACCTCTTGCAGCACCACACTGATATTTAAACTAATTAGCACCAGAAAAACCTCAGGACTGTGCTTTTCTCCCAGCCTGTTCCCAGGGACTCAGGGGCTCCAAAACCTGGCTGTGATCACATCCCACTCACATCCCAGGATGCTGCAGCCCAGGAGCCCCTGCACAACCCCCTTCCTGCCCAAGTACACAGGAACACAGGGCAGGACACTTGGCAAAAGGAAAAAAATCCCCCTCTGCCCAAACTGCCCACTCAGCACTATGTGAGAGGATAAAAATAGCAGGCAGGAGAGCTGGCCCTGAATACCAAGCAGCATTCTCACCCAAATCAACTTCCCCTTCACTCTGCTCTCCTGCAGGCTGCACGTTGTCTGAATTTCCTATTCCTCATAAACACAGCCAGTGGGGATTTAGCTCTGGGGAGCTGCAGACTGGCACATCCACCATCATCGCTCTGGCAACCCCCCACCAGGCTCTGGAAAGAGCTCCTGACTTCCAGAGGAGAAAGGACAGGCTGGGGGGTGGGTTCTGTGAATATTCAACACCTCTGCACAGCAGGCCTGCCTATTATTAGTATAAGGGATGTCAAAGAAGCTCCTCTCATGCAAAGTTTCCAGTCTGGCTAATTAACAGTGGCATCCTCCAGCATATAAATTTGGGCTTTAGTGCCTTGTACACAGGGCAGGAAGGGAAGGAAGGAGCAGAGGACAGGAATGGCTGCAGTCATCTTTAAAGGCTGGAAATGAAAACTCTCAGGTAAGATAAAGAGAATTAACACACATTGAGAGGAGGCTTCAGGAAGGAAGGACTGAATCTCCCTCCTTTTAAAATAAGATTGGACGTGGCACTCAGTGCCATGGTTTTTAGTTGAGGTGGTGTTAGGGCATGGGTTGGACTCAATGATCTTAAAAGTCTCTTCCAATCTAGGGGTTCTGTGATTCCTCCTGGAGCACATCCCCAGAGCATCTCTCTGGAAAAAGCTGAGATGATTTTGACTGGGCAGCTCACAAGAAGCTAAAGTTTCCTCACGAGGGGTAGCAGAGGCCAGTGATTTGGGTCAGGATGGGACTGTCACCCTCTGCTTCTGACATCCAGACCACCAAACACCTCCCAGCACCGCTGTGGGGCTGCAGAAGGGAACTCACTGCTCCCCTTGCTCCAAGGATCAGGCACATCCCAGCTGGCAGGACCTGCCTGAGGGGAAATCAGAGGCAGGAGAGATGCTGAGGGTCCTGTCAGGGCAGCCTTTCAGGGCACTCTGTGATCTCTGCACAGCAAAGCAGCTCAGGGCACCTTGAGGCCTCCTGCAAGTTGGTTCTGATTGTGCCAAACTGCTCCCATAAAAGCAAAGGCTTTAAGTGACCTCAGTGCTAAACCAAAATGATCTGCACATAAACTGCTTTAACACAGAGTTTTCTCCAGGCTGAAGAGTGTACACTGGAAAAAAAATTAAAGATTGAAAATTTTTAGAAGTCTGAAAATTTTTAGAAGTCTGACCTTATTCATTTTTACTTGCTTCTTAAATTAGGAGAGAAATTTAAAAAATATTGTATGGCTCCACATGCACTTCAGTGCTTCAGTTTCTTATTCACACCTCCAAAGTGGAACAATAACCTTATCTACTCCATAAAAACCTTCTCCAGCTTGAGCCCAGATTTCAGGCACTCTTTCTTGGAAGGACAAATCCCTGCTTTCTGCACTGCTCTGCCACCTCACTGGTGACAGCTGTCAATGAAAGCACCTGGCCAGAGACACCCAGGCCCACAAATGTCACCCCAAATGTACACATCTTGCCAGAGCAGAAACTTTCTGGCCAAGAGGTGATGTGCAGCCCTGTAGATCTTCACTGAGCTTGGGGCAGAGGTGACAGCTGAATTTTCCAGCACTGCTGTTGTGAGCCACATTTCTGTATCCTGCTCCTGCAGCACTTGCACAGCACCTCTGATTTATAAACCAAAGGTTTCAGAGCTGCCTGCTTACCATGACTTAAAAACAAGCTGAACAGACCTCCCCAAAACAAATTTTCTGCCTCAGGGTGGCCACAGGTCTTTGGCATGGCCATGTCTGAGCCAAAGAGCACCCACAGATTTCTGAGCAGCTCGCTTCCCTTTCCAGCTCCACATCCTTCCCAGCTATCAGCACAGGAGAAGCAGTTTCTTAGCTAACCTTTCCCAAACTTCAGCAGGGTGCTTGGTTTGCTGAGGTTTCAGTTTTCCACAGCTTCTCTAAGGGGCTCTGATGCAATCTGGGCTCTGTTTGCAATCTGAAACAGGCCTGGCTTTATCAGGATGCTCATGGCACAGATAATTCAGGAGCAATTTTGTGTCAAAACAGCACCTTGGCTTCCAGGAGGGCCACAAAGACAGCTATGAAAGGCTCCTCTTAAAGGATTAATAAAATTATTAACTAAGGTGTAATAAAGTGACTAATTAGGGCCCAAATACATCCCTGCACTGGTCAGTACCAGACCCTGAACATGGACACAGCTCATGGATAACACACCTGAGACATTCCAAGGCAGGGCTTGCACACTGCACAACAGGGTATTTCACTGCTCTGCAGTCACCTGCCTTTATCCTGGCCCCAAGGACAAACAGCTTTATTGGATATGGATCATTTCATCTTCCAGGAAAACTTTGTTCAAAGCTTTAGATGTTCAGCTTGTCTGAAGCCAGAACAGCTCTCCTGAGTTGAAAGGAGCAGTTCATGTCTCAGCAGCGAGGTAGGACCCAAAGGGAAGGAAGAGAAAAAGAAGAGCTGAACTCCTTATCTATCTCTCCTTTGTACCTCAGCCCACAAAAACTCGGCAAAGAAAACAGAAGTGATGCAAGATGGAATTCCAGAATGTCACAAGTGACCAAAAATGCAGCAGTCCATCCCTGCACATGTTCCCTTGAAAGCAACACCCAACACAAGGAGGGTGGAGAAGTCAGCATCACTCACTGCCAACTTACTGTGATGGAAAAGCACACACAGAGGCCAGGGACCTCCTGGAAATCACATTTCAGGAAGGCAGCTCATCAAATATCAAAGGGGAAGGGAATACAATAAAGGTCTGGTAAGAAAGGACAGCAGTGGGGTGGGAAAGAGCCACAGAGACACAAGAGGAAGGTCAGTTCCCCTCTCCACTCCAGCAGGGAAATTCCTGCCTCCCAGACCATCCTTTGTTCCTGTGCCCTAGAGGAACAACAAGGGCTGAACCTCTTCTGCCATACCATCACAGTGCAGGCTGGGAAATCTGTCGGCTTTGGGACAACCCGGATCTGTTGGGTACAGTGAAACCAGACCCATGAGCACTAGAAATCTAAAACGAGACCATGAAATAACCAAGGCTTCCAGACTTGAAACACAGAGCACAGCAAAAAAACCAACCCCTCACCCAAGTAAGGAAACGGATCAGACAAATTATAACATTTTTGCCATCTTTTCTGAATTTTTCCCAGGCCCCCAACTGTTTTTTATTTCCCTCACTAGAAGCATCATTCACAAAAAAAGAACCAAGTGGATTGTGCCTATATTTGCAAAACACTTTGGGAAAGAAGCATCGACATGAATTTGCCACCGAGATGGTGCTGGGAGCAGCACCAAACCCAAAGGACACAGGGCTAAAAAAGGAAGGAGAAAAAATAAACCCATCAAAAGCACGGAGCAGATCTGAAGGCGATGTGAAACGTCACAGTTCCCTCCACCTGCAAGGAGCACTGAGCCACAGGCACAGGAGGCCCAGGGACAGTCCAACAGCCTCTGCTGTACACTGAAGGGATACTGATTTGGGGAAAAGACAGTGCACCTGAGCTTTTATTGCAACAAAATAATACCAAACCAAAAAAAATCCCCATCTGTGGCTGAAGAACCCAGGGATTGAGGAAGCTGCTAGTCAAGCATATTGTTATAAACACAAAGCCCAATGCAGGCAAATCCCAGCCCTGAAGCAGGCAGAGGCACACAGTTGCACACAGCTCCTTACCCGACCGATCTGCAGCTTCTCAGCTCCAGGCTTGAAGAGGTTCCATCGACGGCCACCGTTCCTGCAGTTCCCGCGCACCTTCAGGGTCTTTGAAGCTTGCTCGTTCTCAGCTGCCAGGAGAAAATCCACGGGAACAAAAAAATAAAAAGGAATGACAAAAGATAAATGCTGTGCTTTAGCTCAGGCTGGGGGCGGAGGCTGTTCTTTTAAATGAAAGAAACAAAATTGTTTGCAAGAGACTCATTCAACCTCTCCTTCAGAAAAAGAGAGCACAGAGTATATTTAGGTGCTTTATTCAGTGCTCTTGGGATACATGAGAAATAGTGCAGCTTGGATACTACAAAAAGGCAGAGCTGGGAGCCACATCCTGAGGTGGGGTCAGCCCAACTGGGTGTGAGGATGCTCTGCCAGGAGCAGGAGCCCCTCATCCACCTGCACCAGTGTGCACAGGGCAGCAGCGCCCTGGGTCCCAACTGCTCCAGCAGCAGCACCTGCAGCAATCCCAGCTGCAACGCTCACCATGGCCCACAGGATGCCAGGCCTTGCAAAAGAAACAACCCCTCCAATCTACACACAAAACAGAAATGGGTAAGGCCATAAAAGCTGGGTTTTTTTTTTAAGGAAACTGGGCCGGTTCTCACCCCCAGCATTTCAGACCAAGCCCTCATGGATGCAGTTCTGCTCTTGCTTTACCACTCACACCAGACCCCAACCTGGCATACAGATGGCACTACCCAGGCACAAAGCAGCTTGTGAAAAAGAGGCAAATGAGTTCTACTTTTCCAATCAACCAAAATTTTCAGCTCCACATCCTATTTCTCTCTTTTTGGGGTGAAGCTGCCATTATGTATGAGACCATACATAATGCTTTCCCTCCCACATTTGGCAAGCTTGGATTTTAATCCCTTCTTCCATCAGGCTCTTCCCCTCCCCTGGGCTGGAGGAAATGAAACAGAGCTGAGCACCACTGGTGCCCCCAGAGCAGCTGCAAGCACAGGTACATGTAATCCAGGCAGTGCACATATGTGGTATGTGTATCCCCACAGGTGATCCCAGCACCTGGAGGCTCCTCATTCCAGTCATGGAGCAAAGACCTACAGAAAACAGCCACGTTCTGGAGTTCTTCCCTAAAAAATGCACAACTCTCAATTTCTATCTCCTGACATACCTCTCAGCAGGCAGAGGTTTCAGACTGTGTCAGTCCTGAGAGGTTTGGGACCAGAATATGTGGTTCCAGGCTTTGGGAGAGTGGAGACCCCCAAGCCAAGCAGGGCTGGGATGCTGCTGCAGGCTGGCTGGGCAGCCATCCTGGTTTTCTTCCAGTGTTGTTGGGAGAGAGATTGCACTGAGACCTATTTCCTCAATGCTGATGCAGGCAGCCTGCTGCTATTTTTAGCAGCCCACGTTTCACTTTGGAGACTCTTGGAGAGCCAGGCTGCAGCACGGTGCTGGTTCCAGCAGGAGGAGGCGATGGATGGAGCAGCGCTGGGAGCGGCGTGCAAACAGAGAATGCTCACTCTGAGGGGCTGTGTGACCCCCCCTGTGCTGGGAACCACTGCACCCCCACAGCAGAGCCATCAATTAACAGCACAGGCAGCTAATTGGCCTTGTCCTCCCCAGCTCTTCTGAACCCTGATGTGCTGCCACCATCCATCAGCCACCCGGATCCCTGGAGCGCTCCCGAGCGATGCCAGCACAACCTGGCAGCGCTTCCGTGCTCGCCCATCACTAAATCACAGGATCCTTCATGCCAGCAGTGGCCCTTCAGGAAATCATTTCCTTTCTCTCATTATCAATCTTTTTAATTAGGAGGTACAGAAAATGATATCATCTATTCAGCCATCAGCCAGCACGAGACCCTGCCAGCAAATACATTCCACGGTGCTCTCTCTGGTGTCACTGTGAGCAGAACAAATGCAGAGAGGTCACCCCAGTCTTTGGCTCATGAGACTCCCTCCTTCATCATGAAAAGTACCCAAGCACAAGAGGAAAAAAAACCCTCACTTCTTGTGTTTCCAAACATCAGACTTGAGTTGTGATCTCAGTATCCATCATCACTCACCACCTCCAAATGGTGAGTACTCGGTGAGTACTCACCACACAGGATTCTTAGAGAACAAGAATTCAAGACAAAACCACCAAATACAAACTCACACAGCAGCTGCTGAACAACTTTTACACATCACGTGCCAACCCCTGTTCATCCTCTCATACCCAGATTATGGGGACTGTGTGCAGAGACATTAGAGAGAGAAAACAGCCTTATTTCATAAACACATTGTACACAAGAAGATCCTATTAGCCAGCAAGAAACTCCTCAGCATGTGGCTCTAGGAGCTCCCTCACCTGGTGTCAGGGATGTAACCAGCATGGATGCAAAACACATTCCTGACTTTTCCACCCTGCTGCCCTTGGCTAGCTCTGCAGCATGGGTGACACACAGAAAAGCAAAGCTGGGAGAGAAGAGGCACTCACAACAGCTCTGCAGCATGGGTGACACCTAAATAGCAAAGCTGGGAGAGAAGAGGCACTCACCATTGTGGCAAGCACATTCTCTCACTCTCAGGATTTTTCATAGAGGTGCACAGAGAGAAATGAAAGAGAAAACAATTTCTATTTCTGCTCCTTGTTTTTCCTATGTGGAATGTGTTCAGAGAATTGTTTACCTGGAGTGCTTGATTGGATCTGGTGAGGATTGTTTGAGCCTGATGGCCAATCCAATCCACCTGGGGCTGGATTCTCGCAAGAGGGTCACAAGTTGTGTTAGAGTCAGAGAAAGTAGTATGTAGTTTTACTATCTTCCTTTTTATATAGTATATTCATGTATTTTAGCATAGTTATAATAAAGAAATCATTCAGCCTTCTGAATTGAGTCAGACATCATCATTTCTTCCCATTGGGTTCACCTACATTTACAACGCACCATGGTTCTGCAGCATGAGTGACACCCAGAAAAGCAAAGAGAGAAGAGGCACTCACCATAGCTCTGCAGCATGGTGACACCCAAATAGCCAAGAGAGAAGAGGCACTCACCATGGCTCTGCAGCATGGGTGACACCCAGAAAAGCAAAGAGAGAAGAGAGGCACTCACCATGGCTCTGCAGCATGGGTGACACCCAGAAAAGCAAAGAGAGAAGAGAGGCACTCGCCATGGCTCTGCAGCATGGGTGACACCCAAATAGCCAAGAGAGAAGAGGCACTCGCCATGGCTCTGCAGCATGGTGACACCCAAATAGCCAAGAGAGAAGAGAGGCACTCGCCATGGCTCTGCAGCATGGTGACACCCAAATAGCCAAGAGAGAAGAGGCACTCGCCATGGCTCTGCAGCATGGTGACACCCAAATAGCCAAGAGAGAAGAGGCACTCACCACGTCTGCGGAGCAGGTGCTGCATGCGCCCCCCCAGCTGGTCCAGCCCCATGGGGGTGCTCTGCGAGAGGGGCTCGGAGCGGCAGCGCTCCACCAGCGCCTTGAAGGGTTCTGCCTGCGGGCACGGCTGCGGAGGGCGAGACGTTGGCTGCCAAGAGAAGGGGCACAGAAGAGTTTTACCAACAGCGCTCAAATCTCAGCAATACCACACAGAATTGTGGCAGCACAGCTCGCTGCAATCGGCACCCCGCGCGTTTCTGACTGCGAGGCCAGGACCTGGTGGCCCTGGTGTGCAGCCCCCAGTGCCCCCATTGCAGGGGGCTCAGACCTTGTACAGCTTTGAGCCCAACGCTTCCAGTGGCACTGAGTGTCCCAGGAACTTCTGGGAGTGACCCTGACAGAGACCTGCTTGCTGCTTTGCATTTTGGGGGTGTCCTGGCTTGTAAGATAAGCATGTGTTCTATTGCCATCTGTTGGAGGTTGGGCAGTTTTCTTATCTCTTCCATGAACAATGTCTCCCTCGGGGAGATATCTTCTGTTAATGGGCCATTAATGACTCCCTGCATGACCGGTAGAGTTCCATCAGCCCATGGTGAGATGCTCCACCCAGAGGGAGGAGCCAAGCAGCCCTACCTGGATAAAAAAATCAGCATTTTTTGGGACACTGGCAGCCACTTCACTGGATTCCCAGAGAAGCAGCTTCTTCTCTGCTGGATCCCCAGAGGAAGACCAGGTCCATCTACTCCATCACCAGATCTTCAGAAAAAACTCCACCCTTCTCCAGATTCCTGCTCCAGCAGCATTTCATCTGCCACTCCAGGAGGAGCTGCCACCATTTAACTGGACTATTCCCAACACCCTGACTCCTCAGGGTGTCAGGTTTCTGACTCTATCACTAGTTTTGTTTGTACCAGTTACATTTTTTTTAATTTAGTTTTTTTTCCAAGTAAAGAACTGTTGTTCCCGTTCCCATATCTTTGCCTGAGTGCCTCTTAATTTTGAAATTGTGATAATTTGGAGGGAGGGTGTTTACCTTTTCCATTTCACAGGACGCTCTTGCCTTCCTTCACAGATTCCTGTCTTTTCAAACCAAGACAGGGGGTGAGGCTACTCTCCCATTCCCAGACCCAGAATTAGCTGGTGCTGAAGAGCCCATACCAGCAAGGGCTGGCTGCTTCCAAGGAACAGCAAAGAGCAGCCCAACGGGTTGGCAGCTCACTGATGACAACAGCAGCTAACCATGTCCTTGCATCTATAGACTACAAAATACCTACTTGAATAAAACAGTTGCAATTGATTGAAGCACCCACAAAATGGTCAAATACCTCAGTTATACCTTAATTCTTGGTAACACTAATCCAAAGAATTGGCATTTGCAGCTAAGTGGAGAAAAATGTTGGTGTTTTCCTCACTCCAACTTTTATTACAATATTCCAGGAGTAAAAGTTCCTGAAAAATGACAATTGTAGAGTGACATTTTGCAGAATGGAATGTTCTTTTTAAAAGCATCACAATTCAAACTCCTACTTTTCATTTTATTCTCAGTGACATGTGACACCATGGAAGTCTTGAGCATAATCTTAGAGTCAAGAAATCAGAAGAAGAATCATTTGACAAAGGTCAAAGGAAGCAAGCAGGAGGTGTTCCTCTCTAAGAGGTTTCTAGGCTCAATCAGAGACACATCTCTCACACTTCCAGGAGCCTGCTAATAACTGGGTGCCTGGGATGGTTTGGTGGATCCATCCTCAGGACTCCAGCAGCTCATTTCCACTGATGGGCTGTTATTTTCATTTACAGATGCTGAACAAAGCAGACAGGCTGTAATTACCACAAAAGAAAGCTGTGGATGAATTAAGGCTCTATCTCCCAGCACCAGCATCATATCCAGTGAGCCAGCACATTTCTCTTGGCTGGAAAACAGCTAGGAGGAGGTAAAAGCCAAAGAAAACCTGCCATCCAGGGAATTTGCAACAGAGAGTCCCTTCAGCATAAGGCCAGCAGTGCCCAGATGCACCTCTTCCCATCCCCTGTTTAAAATTTTGAAGCTGGGAATTGGGATAAAGGAAAGCCATACCACGAGTTTAAAAAAACATGGAATTCTGAAATATCCATGTGTTCCATGGCTGGTTCTATATACATGCAAAGCCTATCAGCTTTGCAAACTCAACCTGCCTTTCCCCGATGATGTTAAAAATACATTTCCCAAAAAGCCTTAGCCCACTATAGATAGCACTAAATATAGGCTTTAATTCAAGATTTTGCAAGCACCTCCTGGTTATTATGAATACAAGAATCTGAACAGCTTGCAGATAGACTTTAGAGGTTTTGTCTCCTCTAAAAATAAAATGATTGTCAGACACAACCATATTAAAAGCCAAAAATATCCAAAATCTTCATTCTGCAAGTAAATGGCACCGCGCTGCAGAAAGGAATACAGCATTCTTTTGGCAACAGTAGGATTTAGAAAGTGAAGTACTATTTCTTAATTTGGAAGGGCTATAAAGTCTTTTGTTACAGCAGGCTGAGACACAACCCAAGAGCTGAATAACCAGAAGATGAAGAAAGCTCTGAAGATCAACTCTCCCAGATACTATTTCCTGGTCAGTGTCATTGAGCACTGGGAGAGAAGGGATAAATCCACTCAGCAATCCCATCTCTGCAGCTGCTCCCACAATAAACCAATCTCAAGCTAAAAGTCACTACAGGCATCACCTGCAATTTCTCCACAGACACAGATAAAAAAGGGAACTTTGCTCGATCTTCCTCTTGTGCAAAGGCACTTGGAGCGGCACTAAAGCCAAATCCCAAAGCTGTGGGAGGATCTGAGCTCTGCCCCAGCTATCAGGCAGCAGATCTGCAAACCCATCCCCTGGCATGCGCACACCCAGGCAAATCAGCAATCCTGCGCTTCCAGTCGGACCCACCGCAGGGAGAGGCTCCTGCCTTCCCACACGGAGCACCTATGGCACAGGAACCCCAAAAACCCTGAGAGCACCCCGTCCATGTGGGCCACTCCGAACAGCAGCATGCTCTGCCACTTTGTGCCACTGGGACAGTTTGGATCTGAGTCCAGGACTCGGAGGAACAACCTCAACGCCTGCTCCGGGTAAAAACATCTGGAGTGATGCTGGAGTTGGAGCACACGGCCTCTTACAGAGCCCTGAAACTAAACACAGCATCCCATCAGCCTGGCACCTCATCCTGTGGGACACACAGCTTTTGCCAAGGCTGACAAGCCTGTAAAAATCTCATTTGCACACTTCTGGCAATCCTAATTCCCCCAGAGAACGGCCTCACAAACCCAACTGGGGTCTATGGGCAGAACAGCCAGAAGCAAGCTGCAGCCTGCAAACCCTTTGGAGATAAAATTCTGAACCCCGAGGAATAGATAAGGCTTTCTGGTCCATCAAAACAACCTCTTATTTCCCAAGCAAGCCAGCAGAGGGCACAGGAAGACTGCGGTGAAAGCACTCTGCTCTGCCACTGCGAGGGTGACACGAGCCCAGAGGCTCCGCGATGCTCCTGGTCACGGCCCTGGGACAAGCAGGGACCTCACCCCATGGCAGATCTCTCTGCCAGAAATAAACCTGGCACTTGTTTCTGGGTCCTAAAAACTCCAAACTGATACCTGAAATGTGAATTCAGATGCCTGTTTTGCAACGTTTCCTGATGTCACTCCAAAGGAGGGATCAAATCATCCATAAACCCTGTCCGTGGACACACCAGCCAGTTTGAAACCCTGATGGAAGGCTGGAATTGCAAAATACATAGTATCAAGCTGTTTTCCATCTAAACACTATCTCAAGCTACTGGAAAGGCTCAAGGATAACTCCTGGGGCTACGCCTGACTTCCTGCAGCAGCAGTTTCCCTGTTGGGATGCAGTGGTGTTTTTAGAGGTTGGAGGAGATAATTCATTACAGTGGAGTCATGAAATATGGAAACTCTGTCCAAAAACTAGTGAAACCTTCATGTCATCTTTTACTCCACTTCTCATGTCTCAGAATAAGGATGGCACTGTGGTTCCAGAGCTGAGCAGTGTGAATGGAGCAATGCATTTCCCAGTGACTGTTTTGACCTTTACTGTTCTTCCAATTCTTCAGAACATTTTATCCCCACTGTTTCACAAGTTCCCAGAACACATGAGAATTTGGGATGGGGTCTGAAAGCGACTATCAGGGATGTGCTTTTCTACTTTTCTGCATCTGCTTTTATTAAATCCTGCTTCAATGCCATTTCCTTTAAAGCACCAGGATCAAATCCTAACAAACTATTTGCCCATACCATCACTCAGCTCCTGCCCAAAACATTATTAGAATTTTAAAAGACAAGACCAGGAAAGCAAAAAACCAGGGGCATTAACTGCAGGTACAACTAAACAGATTTACTTACTGTGTACAATGTACAGATGATCTCCTAAATCCCACTCCACCACCCCTTGTGCTACACCAGCCTCAGTTTCTCACACCATCTCCCCACAGGCACTTTTATGCATTTCTTGGGACAATGTTTAAGTTGTTTGGGAAATGTTTTCTGCCCTACTCTGCTCACACACTGTAAAACTGTTGGGAACTTGCTCAGAGCAGCTGGCCTGGCCAAGCCACCTCATCCTGGCATCACCTTCTCCTGCCTGTGGTTGAGCACTTCCCTTGAAATACAAATCATACAGTTAATCAGAGCAGCCTGGAGTGGAGGCAGCAGGGCCAGCAACTGTCCTGAGAAACAGGTGCCAGCAAAGACATGGACTGAGCCCTAAAACAATAAGAGGCTGGAGTTTGCTGCTACTGTCACGCTCAGGCTGAAGTTACTCCTCTTCCATGTTTATTTTTAGTAAAGTGTTTCCGAGTGCCGCTCCCTGATGGGAGATAGTCGAGCAAATCCCTGGGGTATCTCAGGTCATTTGTTACTGGAGCTGCTGGCAGACTCTCCAGGGCAGAGAGCACCCCCACCTCTCACTCATCACCCACCAGGGCTGTTCCTGTCCAGGAGATCCCTCCTTCAGCCTGCCCTTGCTCTGGGTTTGGTGCCACCACCAGATCTCTGTGCACTGCCAGACCTGCAGCAGCAGTTCCTGGGGTGCAGGAGGTGTCCAGAGCCCAGGTGGGCTGTGTGCTTTCCCAGGCCCCTGCTCAGCTCCTGCCCAGGAGGAGCCAGCCAGCCCTCCCAGCCAGAGGAAGCCACGGCAGCCCGGAGGTCGTGTGCTATCACCACGCTCCACGGGAACTTGGGGGAGGTTTCCTGTCCGGTTATCTCAAGCACCATATTTAAGTTTCTTGGTCATGTTAGTAAGCTGCAACAGCTGAGCTGGGACTTAGGGCATCTCCTGTTAACACAGCTGAGCTGGGAGAGCACTGGGATTGTGCCCTGAGAGCACTGGGATCAGACAGGCAGCCCCTGCCCTCCCAGCAGGGATGTGGCTGCTCTGGGATGTCCCTGGCTGGTATTTCCCTCTGCTCCACTCCATCCTTCCGTGTCTCTCTCATCTTGCTCCTGCCCAGAATATTTTCAGCTCAGTCCATGTGAAGGGATATGAAACCACAGCCCTCTCAAGCTCCTCCTAAAAATGTTTCTTCCAGAAACCCCAAGAAGTGACCAACCACTGCTCACTGCCCTGGAGCGCCTGCAATTACACAGAGAGCTTCTGTAACTCTTTGTATTACACAGAAATGGAGCAGAAAAACAAAACCAGGAATAACTAACAATACTACTGCCTTTTTTAGCTGCGAGTCAGAAGTTCAGATTTTTTCCTCCAGCATTTCTAATCTGCTGCCAATTTTCAAACACTTCCCCTCTTGCCTCAGAAGTTACTGCAACCCCTTTTCCAACAGGCAATAGTGTCACCACCTCCGGAGTATCTCTTTTCTCTCCAAACCCAAAAGGAAAATACAAATTTTCTTCACAAATCAACGTAATTTTTCTACCTGGCACCTTGAAAAAAAGTAAAAAATCCTCATTCCATCCTCAGCTAACCAGCAGATACCCAAAAGAACCCTAAAGTTGGGCTTCACACTGGCTCCACAGGACTTCTGAGGTTTTGTAGCAATAAGCTGGACAAGACAGATTTCTGACACCCAGAACCTAGCCAAAAATGCAATGTCCACTTACATGTTTTGAGGATTTTAAGGGCTTTGAAGGACTTGCTTGTACCGGACAGGAACATCCTGCCATGACTACTGGAGCCACTAGCATTGCCCACGTCTCATTCATCACCCAACCCCATCACTCCAACTCTTTAAGGTAAGAAAACACAGAGGTCAACATGCAATTGATGAATTCTGTTTGTCCACAGCACACTTAACTCTCAGTTTGCTAAAATCCCTCTTCTTAGGAGCTTCTACTTCAAATGAACCTAAATGCAGAGAAGAAAACAAAACTTAAGCTAGTGTCAAGGAATACATAAACTGCTACACCCTCTTCAAGAGACACTGATACACATGTAGGATCTTAGGAGAAGCATCTCTGGAGGTTTAAGAGCTCAGACTCAAACTCATCTAAGAGCTGTGTCTGCTGCCACTATTAACAGAACGACTTTCTTAGCTGCAAATCACAATGAGGGATGTTAAAAAATGCTTTCAAGTGCAAACCAGCTTTTTGAGATGTACAACAGTGTGGTCTTATTGAAAACCTTACAAAGCTGCTCCTACCTTTCCATTTTTGAGGCGTCCGGAAGAGACAATCCTCGAGACGTGCACCTGGAAGGGCCTGCACTCCGTACTGCAGTCAAACTCTTCCACTCTGTCCATGACCTCCACAGAGTTTTCTTCTACAAATGAAGTGCTTCCCCGCTTTTTAATGAGGCCACCAGGCTGTTCCAAACCCTGTCTTTTCACTGTGGAACACTTCAAAAAAGTCACTACAGAAAAGTCCACGTCGGCAACTGCGGAACAGCCCATGTCTGCAGCATCCAGAAGGTTCCCAGGAATGTCATGAGAAGGTGGCAGGTCCCTGCCCGTGACCTGACTCTTCTCCAGAGTACTGACAGTGTCTTGGATCTCTCCAGTCAGAGCTGCCTGGGGAAGGTGGATCAGAGCCTCAGGTGCTGCAGAGAAGTCACCACTGGCAGCTGAGGAATGGTCCAAGTCCACAGAACCCAGCTTATGCACAGGAAGATCAGGAGAAGGTGGCACATCCCTGTCCACAACCTGTGATATCTCTGGAGTACTGCCCAAGTCCTGAATCCCCAGCTCACCTCCCGACAAGCCCTGCAAAGGCAGCTCAGGGTTTCTCAAGTCCTGATTATCCAGTTCTGTCCTTGAAATTTCCCAAGCCGCAGCTGGAGATGGATCCATGTCTTTAGCAATCACTGGGGCACAAGCCATGTCCTCAGTATCAAGTTTAGTCAGTGATGTCTGTGGAAGATGGGCCCGAGCCTCAGTCACTGCAGGAAAGGCACCATCAGCAGTTGGGGAGCAGCCCAGGCCTGCAGCATCCAGATTACTGACAGGAAGATCAGGAGAAGGTGCCAGGTCCCTGCCCACGACCCTCTCCAGGGTACTGCCTGTGTCTTGAAACTCCAGCTCACTTGCAGACAAGTTTTGCAAAGGCAGCTCAGGATTTCTCAAGTCCTGATTATCCAGTTCTGTCTCTGAAAGCTCCTGAGCAACTGCTAGAGAGGGATCCATGTCTTTAGCAACCACTGGGGCACAAGCCACATCCCCAGAATCAAATTTAGTTGGTGACGCCTGTGGAACGTGAGTCTGCAATTCAGTTTCTGCAGAAAAGTCCCTGCTGTCAGCTGGAGAACAGCCCAGGTCCACAGTATCCAGACTATTCACAGGAAGATCATGAGAGAGTGGCAGGTCCCTGGCCATGACCTGGGTCTTCTCTGGAGTAGTGCCCAAGACCTCAATTGGTTCAGCCAAAGTTGTCTGTGGAAGTTCAGCCAGATCCTCAGAAGGGTCTTTGCTGTTCAGCTCAGTGAAAGAGCCATCTGCAAGCTCTGCCAGCTGGGACATGGATGGTTCTGGCCCAAAGGGAGAAGGTGAGGTTTCATTAAACCTGTCATTGCCACTGTCCAGGCCAGAGGAACCAACGCCTTTCAGCCCGTCTGCAGTTTTGCAGTGCTGCGCGGGCTCCTTCCCCGCCAAACTCTCAAAGCTCAGGTTCTCCCACGTGCCTGAATCCGGGGACTGCAGACACGCTCCCACCGTGCAGAAAGCCTTTGCATTCTCATTCTCGATAACCAAGTCCTCTTTGGGGGAGGCAACATCCTGCCTGCGGCCCCGGAAACTGCGCTGAGGCCTCTTCTCATCGGGGGAGAACGCCCTCGAGGAGCCTCGCAGCCGCCGAGCCGCCTCGGCCACGCTGGTTAAGAACCTCACTACGCCCCCAAAGTGAGTGGCTTTGGCAGCACCGTTTGATTTTTTTCGCTGGCTGAGATTTTCCTCACATCTCGTATCAAAGTCAAAGTAAGAAGCGGAATGATCAGTTGTATTTTCTAAGTTCTGGCAATTGGTTTCAGCCCTTTGATCTGGGAGCTTTGAATTATCTTTGCTAGCTAATGAAATTCCTTTCAGATAGCTCCAGACATCAGAGCTCCTTCCTCTCCTGCTGTCCTGTGGGAGCACAGCACACCTCTTTTGATTGTCCCCTTCTGTAATTGCAGGACTCTTAATGTGTTCAAAATTCAAAGACTCGCTCTTCCTGGCCGGTATTCTGTGGCAGTTACCATCATTATCCTCACTGTGTAATCTGCCACTGATATCCCTGAGACATTTACTTTCAGTGGCATCAAGTTCAGGAATGCTGATGTTCAGCTCTATGTCCTCAAAAGAAGAGTCCAAATCCTCTATGTACCCCGCGTAGGAGTGGCGGGAGGGCCTCCGGCCATCGCCCAGCTTCCTAACCCTGTAGACAGCTCTCTGCCCGCTGCCATGAAGGTCCTCCTCAGGGTCACACACGTCCTGCACTCTGGAACCTCTCAAATCCACGTTCTTGGGTGTCCTGGAGGATCTTCCCTTTTTTGATGAGCGTACCCTGTCCATGAAGGATGGCTTTTTTAATTCTGAGACCTCAGAGGTAACTCCCAGCAAAATCATGGACTGGGGCCTGTCTTTATTTGTAGAGAGTCCTTTCCTTCGTCTGACGAAATTCCAGATCCGGCTGCCCTTGGTTGTCTTTTTATACCTGTGTGTTTCCTCCTGCTCGCTGGAGACTGCGTCGCCAGAGGCGCAGTGCTCAGCACCACAGGCCTCCAAGGCATCAGTGCTCCCTCCCTCCATGTTTCCTTGGAAAATCCTGTTGGCACATCCATTGGGAATGCTCATGGAAGCAGTACGCTGGAGGCCCTCTAGCACTTCCATCGCCCTGGCTCACAGGCTGGTTCCAGGAGTCACGGATGCATGGTCCTCAGATTGCTTTCTTCACAAGACTTTAAGGGAAAAGAACAAAGGAATGCAATTAGAGCAGAAAACTTTTAGAAGACACATTTCTTACAGCATCACAAGTCAAACCTTATCCCAGTGGCGGTGGTGGTTTTCCCCATTGGTTCCAGGGATGCTGAAATTTTGCTTCCAAGCTATATAAATTTTAAAGCTACTTAAATCTGCTTTAAATGACTGAACGTTTAGTGACCACAAATAAACTTCCTGCACTACTAAAGCTACCACAAAGCATGCTCAGAATCCCATGAATTACATCTTCGTTTAGCATGTTGCAGAGACTTGAAATTCATCAGAGTTCATGGCAGAGAGGTGAGACGAAATTCCAATGAGTGCCCCTGCACATGTCACTGTCATCTCCTCCATCCCCATCTGCCAGGAACTGGCACCATGCTCAGTCTCTCCAGGCAGCCATTCAAAGAAAAGTCAGGATGAGCCTTTTCCTGGAAGCAATACAACTCTAAAATACTACAACATCAGAAAACTCATGGACTATCCAAGCCAGGTTTTTCATACAGTAGTGATGGCACCAGCACAGGAATCCCTCCTGGCACTGGTCTGTTCAATGAAAGCTGCTTGGCCACCACTCAACACTACAAAAAACACGTTCCCCTCAAGTGAGTTCCAGTGGACAGGATTAAAAATACAGTTCCCTCATCCGGAGCAGCAATGGAAACCACTCTGAAGCAGCTGTGGGAATACAGCTGCTCAGCTCCTAAAGCTTCCCTTTCACTGGAATACATCTGCCCTGTCTCAGTATTACAGCTTCCTGGGGATGGATCTGCTGGTCCTGGGTTTGCTGTCTAGAAAGCTGAACTACAAGCCAGGCACTCAACAGGGTTAAATTCCCTCAATTTCCAATCCTACTCTCAGGAGGAAGAAGAGAGAAATAGTGAGGCCCCAAGACATGGATTTGACCATAGAGAAACTCTCCACTTTCTCTCAAGCAGCAGGAGAGCCACACTAGCGATGTGAATAGGCCCCGTATCTACTAAAAACATTTAAATTTGCTATTTCTTTTAAAACTAAGGTTATTCATGCAGCAGCTACTGCCCTGGGCATCTCATGACCCTTGCATTCAGTCAGTTAAGTCTGTTTCTACCTTGCCACCATGTCTGCCTCAACAAGGGATAACCCGTGAGACCCCCCCAGATGGCAGAAGCACCACAGAAGCAGAGCACAGCCAGCAGAAACAACCAGCATCCCCCTTTTTCATGGACAGCAGTCATCTGGCTTTCCAAGAGCCCTGCCACAGGGGTTGTGCCAAGCATTTTTGGCACCAGCTGTGCTTAGGGAAGCAGAAATGAGTGTTTGGGCTGCCAGATGTCCACTCACTGTGCTGCCCCACCAAGGCAAGGGGGAAATAAGAGGGAAGATCTGATGGGCTGCTATAAAAATACAGCTATCCCTTTCCAATCCCTGTCCATTTGATTTACTGCCAACTGATCTGGATAATGAGAAACAAAGATAAAACTAACACAATGTCTTACCCCCACCCACCATGGCTCAACTTCCCCATCTTCTGAGGGATCTACCTCACGCCAAGGGGTGCAGAAGGATTGGGAACTGGGAGAGGTATGGCTGGGACATGATGGTTGTCCTTCCTTCCCACACTCATCCCAGGCTCCCGTGGGGCCTTCACAGGCCCCGGTTCCTGTCAGGAGAACCTGCTCCAGTCTGGGGCCTCCACTGGTTACAATTTTTGCCAGGAATCAGCTCCACAGGGTGCGATTCCTACCAGGAAAATCTCCCTGCTCCTGTGTGGAGCCTCCAGAGGTCCCATTCCTGCGCTGTGGAGCCATCACAGGTCCCACTCCTGTCAGGAGAACCTGCTGGGGCCTGCACAGGCCACAGCCCCTGCCAGGGATCACCCCCTGCTCAGCACCTCATCCTCACCATCTTCACCAGCCCCAGTGCTCACAGAGCGGCTTCTCACCCTTTCTTATCTCCCTTTCATGCATCCTGGCCATTTTGCCCTTCCTTAATCGTGTGAGGTGCTGCCAGTGCTGCTGCTGGCTCTGCCCTGGCTGTGGTGGAGACGCTGGTGGCACTGCCTGTGCCCAACACCCCAGAGTGGCACAGCCTAAATGGGCACTGCCAAATACACCCCAGAGTGGCACAGCCTAAATGGGCACTGCCAAATACACCCCATGGTGGTACAGCCTAAATGGGCACTGCCAAATACACCCCACGGTGGCACAGCCTAAATGGGCACTGCCAAATACACCCCATGGTGGTACAGCCTAAATGGGCACTGCCAAATACACCCCACGGTGGCACAGCCTAAATGGGCACTGCCAAATACACCCCAGAGTGACACAGCCTAAATGGGCACTGCCAAATACACCCCAGAGTGACACAGCCTAAATGGGCACTGCCAAACACACCCCAGAGTGACACAGCACCACTGGATACAGCCAAATACACCCCAGAGTGACACAGCCTAAATGGGCACTGCCAAACACACCCCAGAGTGGCACAGCCTAAATGGGCACTGCCAAATACACCCCAGAATGACACAGCACCACTGGATACAGCCAAATACACCCCACGGTGGCACAGCCTAAATGGGCACTGCCAAATACACCCCACGGTGGCACAGCCTAAATGGGCACTGCCAAATACACCCCAGAGTGGCACAGCCTAAATGGGCACTGCCAAATACACCCCAGAGTGACACAGCCTAAATGGGCACTGCCAAATACACCCCACGGTGGCACAGCCTAAATGGGCACTGCCAAATACACCCCAGAGTGACACAGCCTAAATGGGCACTGCCAAATACACCCCAGAGTGACACAGCACCACTGGATACAGCCAAATACACCCCAGAGTGGCACAGCCTAAATGGGCACTGCCAAACACACCCCAGAGTAGCACAGCCTAAATGGGCACTGCCAAATACACCCCATGGTGACACTTCCTGATGAAATACAGCCAAGTACACCCCAAAATTAAACAAGCTGATACTATAGAGTCAAATACACCCCACACTCACACAGCCTAAATGTACACTGCCAAATACATCCCAGAGCAACACATCACTGGATACAGCCAAATATACCCCACAGTTACATATCCTGATGGAATACTGCCAAATACACCTCAGAGTGACACAGCCTAAATGTGCACTGTCAAATACACCCCACAGCTGCACAGCACCACTGGATACAGCCAAACATGCCCTACAACTTCACACCCTAAATGTACATTGCCAAATACAGCCCACAGTTACACAACCTAAATGTACCCTACCAAATATACCCCATCAGCTACACATCCTGAATGAATACAGCCAAATACACCCCACAATTACACATCCTGAATGAATACAGCCAAATACACCCCACAATTACACATCCTGAATGAATACAGCCAAATACACCCCACAATTACACATCCTGAATGAATACAGCCAAATACACCCCACAATTACACATCCTGAATGAATACAGCCAAATACACCCCACAATTACACATCCTGAATGAATACAGCCAAATACACCCCACAATTACACATCCTGAATGTGCTCTGCCTAAAACACCCCCAGAGCTGCACAGCATCACTGGAAACAGCCAAACAGGCCCTACAATTACACATCCTAAATGCCCACTGCCAGATACACCCCACAGTTCCCCAGCCCAGCCACCACTTCCCCACACCCATGCAGTCACAGAGCTCAGTGGGTACCTCCAATTACACCCCAGTTACCCAGCCCAAGCACAGTGCTGATGCTCCACACACTGCCCCGCTCTGCTCTAGCTGTCTCTTTACTCAGCCTCTTGTTCCCACCACCATGGAGGTTTTCAGAAAGAACCTCCTTTACCAGGCACTTTTGGGGCCTCAGCACCACCTGCCTCCATTTAAACCCTGTAGCAGAAATTCATGTGGGAGCTGTGCTGTCATGGGTCCCTGCAGAGACCACAGAAGCTTTTGTTCCCAAAAAACCAAAGGTTGAGCAGGACAGTTCCTCCATCTGGTGCCTGAAGAGGAGACCAGCTCCTCATTTCTCAGGCTGTCACTTTGGGATGCGAGTTATTCCCAGACATTCCTGCTGCAACTTAAAGACTCACACATTGGAATGGGTTGGAAGGAGTGGATTGGAAAAAAAGAGTACTTTAGTCTTTTTAAGTCATGCAGCCAACTGGCAGCAAAAGACAGAAATCACAAACAGTCCTTGTTTTTTGTTTGTTTTCTCTTTCCAGTTTTATGTTTTATTGTTTTTGGCTGGGTGGATCCTGCATGAGGAAAGAAGATTCAAAGGGAAGAGGCTTGCCTGTGAAGTCTTTGGAGGGATGCTAGCACAGAAGAGACAGGCTGTTCCTCATGTGGCAGGCAAAAGAGAGCCCATAACAAGGGACAGAGCCTGCACAGCCCTCCCCAGAGAAGCAACAGAATCCAGAATCACAGGGCACATGGGTGGCTTTAAAATTAAATGAGGGGTGGTTGTATTATTTTTTTTAAACAGCTTTAAAGCAGATGTAAATTAGAGCTGCCACCATGAAGCCAGACCCAAGCACTCTTAAGCAGAGAAGAGACCCATTCTCTAACCAGCGTTTGGTTCCTCCTCTCCATCTCCCACCACAGCCTCACCTGAACCTCTCCTCATCTCCAAAACCACCTTGTTGGTGTTTGAATTCCCCCCAGTCACACCTGCAGGACTGCACACACTGAAACAGATGCCCTGAGAGGCTCCTGGAACAGAGACTGGACAGGGTTAAAGGAATAAAGCAGGGATTTATTAAAAAGCCTTCACAGGATTCACCTTGGGCAGTGCAAGAGCCTGGCTGAGGCTACACCCAAGATGGACCCAAGTCAGGAGTTTTCACACTTTTTAAAGTTTTGGTCCATTTCCATTTTGGGGTTAATTGTCCAATTAGAGCTCCAGGTGATGCAGTCCCATCCTCCCAGATTGCTCTCCTCCATTCCCTGTTTTTGCACTTTCTGGGCCTGAAGCTGCAGCGGTGTCCTCAGTTTTGGGGCTGGAAAAGGATTGTTTTGTCTGACTGAACTGTGAGGAGAACGTGCTAACACTTTAATATGAAGTTCAGAGTTATATCCTAATGCAGTACAGAGTCTGGAAAACATGAAAACTAAAACTTAAGGCATTAAAACCAAAGGCTGACCTTGACAGGAGCCAACTCCCAGCACAGCTTCCTCAGTGCCCCCAGTCCAGCACTGCCCCTAAGCCAGCACCAGCCCCAGGACTGGCACTGCCTCACCCAGAGCAAACCTCCCACCCCCAAGGCAAATTTCAGCCAGCTTCCTTCAGTCTTCCCTCAGCAGAAGCCAAAATCTGCTCTGCTGCACTGCCTGCTGGAGCTGCAACGCAGCATCCGCTGCTGTGCAAACACCTGCAGCACTGCCTGGGGAAACCTGCACCTCCCACCTGCCAAGCAGGGCCAAGGTGGCTTCAGGAACCAAAGCACGTGGCCTTGGGGGCATTGGGCCCATCATGACAAAACAAAATCCGAGTATGGAGGAAAGCAGCCCCAAGAGTGTCTGATGAACCACTGCTCACCTTTCTGGGGTTCACAGAAAAGAGGCTTTGAAGAAACGCTTTGGGAACAGCTATTAGTCAGAAAACTACACCACTTGTCAACCACATGTTTATTTTTCTCCTCCTTGAACTGCAGCTGCAGATGTCAAGTCATAGCAAGTTACCAGCCAGCAGCTGAGCTGGGACTACCATCACTTAGAGCAGGGCTTTAACCACAGAAAACACAATTACCTTCCACCTCTTCCACTGCCCTCAGATTACCTGAGCCTACAGAGGGTGGCTCAGCCAGGTCTGGAGACCAAAGGCTCATGTGTTTGCTCTCCAAAACACACAGAATCTCACCTGGAGGGGAAGATGCTTTTATAAAACTCCAGCTATCAAGCAAACGCTGCCTACAGCTCCAGTGCACAGGGGCTGTGTGGGTCCCTGCCTTGCCCTGCTCTTCTCGTCACAAAAGCAGCAGCCCTTCATTCTGAAAATTCACTTTCCTTTTCCAGGTCACTGAGGGGGATGAATAAGCTGAGACTAATAAAATCCCCAGCCAAGGGCACCAGGTGTGTTACACAAACATCTGTATCTACATCCATGATTCCCCCTCCAAATTCTTTCCATATTTTTTGCATTATCCCTATCTCTAAGAAAGAAATAGGTGCTCTGTATCTCACTCGTGGTTGCACAACATTCCCTTGGCAACAGGCTCTTCCTGCATGATACAGGTGGGAGTAAGAGCAATTTTGCTCCTTTTCAGTGTGATTTAGCTGCCAGCCAGCAGAAATAACAGCACGGGCCCAAGGAACACCCACTGAAGATGACAGTTCCCATAGACTTAAAGGACACTGAATCAGGCCCAAGCAAGCAGGGCTGCCACAAGCCACCCCTCAGGGAGTGACACTTCCCACGGGCAATCTCCTGCTGCTGAGCTGCCCTACACAGGTTATCCACAAGCAGAGCAAAACCAGGCTGTTTAACCAGGCTAAACCATGACACCAGGTCCAAAGGCAGCAGGGTAGCAAGACCTACTAAAAAGGAAGCATCGATTAGGAAATTAGGATTAGCCTGATCCAGGCTGAGTTTCCTCAAGAGACTCTAATGATGGAAAGAAATTGCCCATTTAACAGCACACAGTTCAGGCTGTTTGCCAGGCAGGCACCACACAGGCCCCGAAATCTTCAGATCACTGCAGATTTTGGGCAACAAGCAGAATGTATTTTTATAAAATATAAATATATAAAAATATATTTTAAAAATATATATTTAGTGCTCTGAAACACCAGGAGGGTACTGGCAGAGGGTGCCCTGGCAGTGTCCAAGGCCAGGCTGGACACTGGGGCTTGGAGCAACCTGGGACAGTGGAAGCTGTCCCTGCCCACGGCAGAGGGTGGAACAAAATGATTTCAAAGGTTCCTTCCAACCCAACCCATTCTGTGCTTCCAGGATCCCTTGGTGTTGTGGGATTCTGGAGCATGCATATTCCAGGTTCCAGGCAAATGGTAAATCCCTTTTATCAAGTGACCCAAAAGAACTATTTTGACTGGGGCCCTGAGAAACAACAAACCTTTGAAGGGAACAAAGAGGAAACTGGTGGTGGGGTTGCCCTTGGGGCAGCCTAGACAGGATCACATGCCAGACACTGTGCTCTCCACCACAGAACCTGGCTCAGAGCACCTGGAGAGACCTAAGCTCGTTCCTGGAAGGTTTTGGAGCCAGAGAGGGTCTGAGGCTCACTGCACCCATGAGCAAAGGAGAAGATGGGGTCTCAAACAATGTCGGAACAGTCGGTAGAAAAGCCCAGCTCCTCCTGGCACTGTGACAACCTGCGCTGTGCTGGATGTTCCAAGGACAGGATTTGCACTCACTGTGGAGCAGCGACTCCAGACACCCCTCCAAGGCTCTCCATCCCTCTCCTCACCTCTCAGCAGTGCTAAATTTGCTTCCAAAGGCAGGGTCCCCCCTACCACAGGGCCGGAGCGGCCCAGGCGCCAACAGCCTCGCCGGGCGCTGCCGGAGCCGGAATGCACCGAGGGCCCCGGGGACATGATCTTCCACTCGGCTCTTCCTCTGCAGGATCCAAAATAACAAACAAGAAGGAGCCTTTGGCCATTGTTTTTCGGGGAAGGGGGGTGACAGGGAGAGGGCACGCGGCGCAGCCTGCCAGAAGGCATGGCTGAGCTGAGGAAGTCCTGCCTGGGCTTCGCTGTATCCGCTCCTCTCCAGGAGGGGCGGGGGGAGGCAGGAAGGAGAGAAAATAGAGAACAAATGAGCATATAACCCTTGAGAGAAACCTGTCTGCTCTAGGGGAGCGTATTTAGCCCAAGCATGCAGCGCCTCTTGCTATACAAAAGAAAAAGAGGAAAGAAAAGCCCGCCAGTTCTTCCGTTACCATGTTCTACCACTGAAAAAAAATGGGAGGAAACAGATGTTAAGCTCTCCAGCGTCAGGAAATTATCTCTTTCATGGGGGTACAGTTACTTCAGTGTATTTAGGTCAAACAAATAGGGAGAGAATCGTGACTTCTCCCCCTTTCTGTTTATGTCTCCACAGACGTTTCAGACTTGCTGGGTGCCACATCCAAGGATCAAGGGCAGAGCTGTGTTTGCTAACAGAGCACACCCTGAGGATGCAGCCTGATATCAAGTCCCTGCCCACCTGGCAGATCCCTGCCAGCAGATCCCCACCCCACAAACCAGTGCAGCCCCTACAAAATTCCAGCATCCTTTGCCTCTGGGTCAAGGAGGACGGTTTGCTGCTGGGCCCCGGCCAGGCATGGCAGCACTGCAGCTTGATTGTTCATTTATTTCACAGAGGTGGAAGGAGAGACCTGGGTGAAACATCTGCAAAAGGGATCTCCAGGCCATCAGCGAGCGCAGTTACGACTTTCCGGCACTGGGCTCCCCAAGGAGCGTGGGGCCGGTGCCCATAGGAAGCGACCAAAGAATTGAACCAGCATTTCACATGCGCTGCAAAATCCCTTCCACAGGAAGCTAAACCCCTCCATTAGGAGCAGAAGACAGACAGAGGAGCAGTCTGAATCCCTTCCCAGTCGGGAGTGGACAGGCATTATCAAACACTGAGTTTTAGAATCACAGAATCATTAAAGTTTAGCTAAAACCTCCAAGATCGATTCCAACCCAGCACCACCAGCACCATGTTGAGCACTAAACCATGTCCTCAAGAGTCACATCCACACACTTTTTAAATATTCCCAGGGACAGCGACTTCACCACTTGCCAGTGGCAGAAGGGACCCTGCAGCAATGGTCTGCTCCATCACTGAGGGCAGACTAGCAGACAAGATAACCCCAGGCAAATACAACACATTTCCTGTGGCAGCAGCATCTGCCCTACACGGTTTGCACTGGTTTAAGCCAAAGCTTTTACAGTCCTGGACCTGCATTTGTGCTCCTGCTAATTCAATATTCACCAGGCAGACGGATGGATGCACAGACTGATAGCTCCAGCCCTATATTTGTAAGGACAGAACTCAAAACTTCAGGCTGAGTAAATCAGTTCACTCATGTAAAATTTAAACATTACTTCCTTCCCATTTCAGGGAGCTTTAGAGTTTGTGAGATGGCTAAACACAATGAAATTAGAGCAGGAGACTCATTTTGCCTGCAGCCAAGGGAGAGAATTGCTCCACTGCATCTGTCAGACAAACTGGGCTGGTGCTGGTGCTGCCAGGCAGGGAGCAGCTCACTGCAAACACCACAGCCCCACACTGGAGATGGGCTGGCACTGCAGGGAGGTGCCAGGCAGCTGAACAGGGCACCAGCCCCGGGCTCTGCAGCACACGGAGCACTAAAACCTTACACCAAGCCAGGATCAGCTTCACACACACAGGGAAGGAGAGAGCCAGCACCCAGCTCCTTCTGCAAAGCTGAGCAGAAGCTCCAGATAAAAACACAGAGATATAAAATCCCTGGAATACAACTGGAATGAAATAATGAACAGAACAGATGAGCTCTTGCTGAAGGTGCATTTCAGACCAAGCCTCTCACAAAGCCCACACACCTCTGGCACTGCACCTGTGCTAAATGTTCCTCCAGAGCCACACTGCTGCTCCAGGAACTGCAGATGCAGATTCACCCTCTGCCCACTGAGCCTCAGCAACAGCACCCTCCACATCCCCTCTTTTTTGCAATTCTAAATTCTTCTGCTCTACAGAAAATAAACCTGAGGCAAGTCCTGAAGAGATCCAAAAGGATCCTCTGGTACTGGTGCCCAGGATGGACAGGGACCCCCAGGAAAAGGAGGGAGCCTGGAGGTGGAGTCATCTGCCAGCACAAGGTTGGTTTGATGCATAATAGCTGTTTCCCCAACCTCTCCAGCTATTTGGCACCAACTGTCACCAACCTAATACCAAAATATCTGCCATTACATGTAGATTATTTAAGCTGTTCAGTAGTCAACTGAAAGTAGTTAATTATATGTAAGAACATTTAATTACTATCCAGTAGCAGCTGTAGTTACTTTGATATCATAGTGATGAGCCAAAACACAATGGAACAGGCAGATTCAGGGGTCTACACCCATCCACACCCCATTAATGTCAGCTGAACAACAATGAACCACTGGCTGCCATCCTTTAGGAAACAACAACTTCATAGTGCTTGAGACATTACTCTGCATTCCAAATTAGTCAGTTTGGTAGGGACACCTCAGGAACTTCACATCTGTGACGTTTCTTAAAAATCCTTGCCTTCCCCACAAATCCCTAAGCAAGAAAGCATGGTCTGAACATCAGAGCAGAAATCAGTAGCCAGCGTTTAATTGTTTATATCTTGAGACAAAGATAGTGTCTAAATAATTGTCTATTGTATCCCAGAGACAGCACAGGAAAGCTCTTCCCCTCGCTGGGAGCCTGCAGGTCACACATGCTTCTGCTATAACATTTGCTATAAATAATCCTCGCTGAGCCCAGCTAGGTACAGAGCAAGGCAGCACTGCGCTCCTATCGGTATCAGCCATTAGCCCTCCCCAGAGAGTGCATATCCTACCCTATTGTTCCTGCTCAAATGTTTGAAAGAATTATTTTTTCCTTGCTTCTTTTGTTTGGGGAGTTTATTTATATTTCCTCTTTGACATGGAATTACTACTAGAAGAAAGGAGTGCCACCTTACATGGCAGCCCGCCGATGCCAGCGCCGAGATGAAGGGCACAGGGTCACGTTTGGAGGACACTGCCATAGTTACAGACCTCCCAGTCTGAGATTCTGTGCTAATGTAGGTTCAGCACATTCAGATCAGGATTAGAAACAAAGAGCTGAGTGCCGACACCAGCCCCAAATTCACAAGCAGAGACTCGGAGCACAGGCAGCAACCCGTTCTGCTCAAACATTTTCAAGGATTATTGCAGGTTACATTTCAGCAGGTTACATTTCAGCAGGTTACTCAGCAACTCCCTGATGTGGCCCTGGTGATGTCAAAGAACACCTCACCTCTACTTCATTGTCTCACTTCCAGCCCTATTTCTACCTCCAAACAGATCCCAAGTGATCTGTTCCTCTCAGGCAGCTGCATGGGTGGAATTTACCCTTGTCCTCCTTTCCCTTTTTCCTCAGAGCAGTTGAACAAAACCATACAAGCACAAGGTTTGGCTCTCTACTCCCCAAGCACCTCATTGTGGAAAACACACCTCATCCAGCATAGCCTTTTGACTACAAGGTGAGGTACCTCCCTGCCCTGCTTTGAGATTGGTGACAAGACTCACTTTAGAGCCCCGGGTATCAAGTGTACAAGTGACTTTGCCCTCAGCAGCAAACAATTCCTTGAAGAGACTTCTGCACTGTTTTTCCACAAAATCAATCCAGTTTCTGGCTGTTGGAAGGTCTGATGTCCCAAACAGGCCAATGCCACCTGCTGTGTCTCTGTCCATTGCAGCATGCTGGAATATCCAGCTCAGGAAGGCCAGTGCCTTTGCACTAAACTGCCTTTAAGCACATGAAAGAACTGCTCTGGTGTTTCTAGCAAACCACAGTGACTGCCACGTGCCTGGCCTGCTCTCAGGCTGGGGGTTTTCACCACAGAAAGGCATTTTTAGGAGTCACACAGAGAACTTTTAGTAGTTTGATACCTGTCTGTACCTTACTTTTCCCTCAGGAGGTTGGTGCAAAACACTCCAAAGTCACAAGGTGCCTCCTAGACAGGCTGACACTCTTCTGCTGCTCTCCCCCTCAACAGCAACAACGAAAACTCACCCTTATCTGCATCCAGAGGCACTGCACCCCAGCCAGCAGCACACGCTGAGCCCAGGCTGGCACACAGCGATGCCCTGCAGGAGCTACAGGGGGTGGGGGATGCCCTGGTGGGAATGCTGCCATCTCTGAGTTATCCTGCATTTTTGCAGCCCAGCTGCTCCTCATCTCCTAACCCAAGGCTTCAAAGCCACAGTTCATCAAGGCCAGCCCTCCAGGACGACCTCACAGGGACACTAAAGCAGCTGAGCTGAAGGGACAGGGAGCACAGCCCCTGCCTGGCCATCCCCAGCACGGCTTTGCCCTGCCAAAGGGGCTGTCAGCTCCCATTGCTCACGCTCCAGGGCTCACTCCAGCCACTGCACCCAATTAGCATCACTGCTGATGAGCTTTTCATCTCCTGCCCCTGCCCTAGGGATGAGGCTGAGCAGGCACAGGTGGCCACACAGCCGTGTCCTCTGCCTGCCCATCCTGCTCTCCCCCAAGGGTGCTCACCCCTTTTTATTAGGGATCAAAACTCAGCAGAGCAGGAGCAGCTAAAGGTTCCTTTTGTCCCTATTTATGGAACAAACCCTGAATCTTTTTACAAGGAGCTGGGGGTTGTGTTTTGAGTATTAGGCACCTTTCTACTTCACCCTTTTCTGTGTTCTGTATATTCTACAGTCTCTCCAAGGACTCCTTTTCAACAGCAAACAAATTCATTGCCATGTGTGGCAAAGGTCTATACAAAAGAATTACAAGCAAGGGAGGACAGGGCCAGTCACCCAGAAAGTGCCCATCCCCTCTGAGCTGCAGATCCAAGGATGAGCCCGGCACACCTGCAGCTTCACCCAGGCTTTAAAACACAAACAGTCTGGGAACACGTGCAGGCAATATCTAGTTTCTGCAGGAAATTGCACAGCGTGGATATCCAAACATTGCCACCAAGCAAAAAAACAACATCTTGATTTGCCAGCTCATGTCACACAAACCTAAATTCTTTCTAGGAGACAGAGTTCAGCCAATGCTGAGCAGCAGTGATACACCTCCACAGCTTTGGAAAGCCCTGGAGCTGCACAGCAGCCAGGCATGAGGCTGCAAATCCTCAGTAAAGACAAGGATATGAGTTCTGCAAGGATGTGCCCCCTGTGGAGGGTGCAGTGAGCCAGGGCAGCCCAGCTCGTGTTTCCTCAGTGCTGGGTTTCAAACCCTGCTCGGCTGCTGCAGGAACTCCCACGCAGGCTCCACGTGCCTGCACAGGCAGGGCAGGACCAGCCCCAGCTCCCAGGAGCTCCCAGCATCCACAAAACCTGCTCAACCCTCCAGAGCTGTGCCCTTCTGTGGCTGGAGCACCAAGGCAGAACCCCCTTGGTTTCCAGGCCATGTGCTGGGTCTCTGCTCCGTGCTGACACATTTCCTTCCTGTAGTAAAATCACCTCCCATCCATAGGCTCCACGGCTGCCTGGAAACCCAGACCTCTAAGGAGCCAATCCTTCCTGCCCAGCCCCCTGGAGAAGCAGCAGAAGTGCATTCTGAGCTGGGCTCATACCCAGCCCTTTGGCACATGCAAAATGCCTCAGGACAGTGGGGTGAAGGCAGCAAATACTCTGACAGGTGACTGGCCCCAGCGACAGCACCTTCCCAAAACCACTGTGATTCACAGCTCACGTCAGCAGTGTGGAAAAAGTGACCCCTTCTTCCTTCAGAGGAAACAACAGACGTGCTTCACAAAAGAAAACATTAAAGAATAAGGGTTTGTCCAGCAGAAAACCTGAGCAAAACTCAATTCCCACAGAAGCAGAGGGACCTTCCATTGACTTTAATCCCTCTTTTTCTTGTCTGTCCTTAATTCACTCACTCTCTCCCCTAGAGGAGCAGGCAGCGAGTGCCAGCCCAGCAGTGGCACTTACAGAACAGCTGCTCTTTCACAACTACCTGCAGCAAGAAAATCAAGAAACCTGACAGAGCATGCCAGAAATAATCTCCCTGAAAGACAGAGCAGCTGGGAAGGGCTGCAAGGAGCCAGCCCTGGCACAGGGCAGGGGAGTGCTTCAGTCCTGCCTGTGGACACAGAAACACAGGTCAGGCAGAGACCCTCTGCCCCACAGCCCCCGGGGGTGACAGCACAGGTCCAGCAGGGCAGGGAGGAGGAGGAATGAAGTACCCACTGAAAATCAGTGAAACCCACTGAAATCTCTGAGACCCTCACATCCAAGGCATCACCCTTGTTTCATTTGTTCCAAGCCTGGCAGAAGCCTGTACTGAACCTCCCTCCCAAGCTGCCCCTCCACTGGGGGTACAAGCAGAGAAGGAGCAAAGGAAGAGAGAAATGAATCCAGCCCCTCATCTGGGAGCTGGGTTATATGGTGATTTTGGTTGTCCTGTGCAAGGCCAGGAGTGATCCTTGTGGGTCCTTTCCAACTCAGGAACACAAAGTTCTGACCCATCTCTACAGCAATGCAGCTTCACAGCCACCAGACCAAACCCAACTGTTATTTATCCAGCTTTAAATGTGGCATCCCCACACCTCCACAATTAGAAATGACAATTTAAGTGAGGCTGAACCCCAGCCCTCCCAGCAGCAAAAAAGCAGATTAACAGCAGGCTCTGTTAATCTGGCTACTTGGCTGGACTCTGCAGAAGATCCTGTTCCAGACTGTTGCTGCTCTAGAGATGCCCCTGCACACTCAGGAAATGTCCCCAAACACCCCAATCCAGCCCCTCCCAGTGATGCCTTGTCAAGGCTGCCCTAGAACAGAGGCTGGACAGAGCTAAAGAACCAAGCAGGGATTTATTAACAGACCTCAATGGATCCACCTTGGGCAGCACAAGAGCCTAGCCAGGGCTGCACCCCAGGTGAACCCAAAACAGTCACAAAATGCACAAGCGCTCACAGGGTCTCTCACTTTGATCAGTTCTGCTCCATTTGTATATTGGAATTAATTGTGCAATTACAGCTCCAGCCCATTAAGTCCCATCCTGATTGTTTTTCTCTGTTCATTCCACGTTGTTTGTGCTCTTGGGCCTGAGATTTGGATCATGGCCTTTGTCCCCAGCTAGAGAAGGAATTGTTTTGTCTCCCTACTCTATGAACAGAGCTCACCATGCCCTAATATGAAGCACAGACCCACACACTAAAGCAGCTCAGAATCTGAAAAACATAAAAGCTGAAACCTGAGGCATCACCAGGGGGAAAGCTGTGCCTGTAACACCAAAATCAGATTTCCCACTGACGTGTGCCAACATGTATATTTAGGTGACGAAACTAAACTCAAATTAGGGATCTCAGTATTCATTCTCCCCATGTATCATCCTCATTCAGCAGAGGGGATAGAAAGAACCAGGGAAGGTCCTCCAACACCACCTAAATCCATGGCTCCTTCCTGCTTCCAACCCAAGCTGCACCTCCTTTTGTGTGTTTGAGGGAAGATGGGCAATGCTTTGGCTCTTCTGAGCAGTGCCTCAAGGAGCACCAGCAATCAATCCATGTTCCATGGAGCTGTCCCGCAGCATTCTGCAGTAAAGCTCTTCCCAAATAAAATTCTTCGTTTTCGACTAACTTAATTAACACATGCTGTAGCTGTAAATAAAGGTGAGACTTTCCAGGAATCAAAGCAAGGTGCCTGGAAAAATTTCAGAGTAATTATCACACACAGTGTTCCAGCCTGAAATCACAGGAATGGACTCCCTGTATTTCCTACAGACTTTCTTTGTAGCATTGCCCTCATTCTTTATGGGTGTAAAACCAATGATCACAGAGGAGCTTTAAGGGGTCTGAACATGCCAGCCTGGATCATGTAACTTCCATATAACTGCTGCTTCCTCCTGTGCTCTGGACAAGGGCAAACCCTTCAGAGCAAGGAGGCAAGAACTTCATTAAGGAGCAATTATGGAATAATCCGTGTCTTGGAGAAAACTGCTTCTAGCTGTGTCAAACATGGGCTAGGTTATGTCATTTATTTACTTCCATTTTATGCAAATATTTCCACCTAATGGAACTCATTAACTATCTTCATAAAAGTTTATTTAATTACTTGGTTTTAATTATTATGGCAAGAAGTCACAGGGACGAATAACAGACCAGAGAGAGGCCACAGAAGAGTTCCTGCCCTTGGAGAATTTCTCCAAGGCACTGCTGCTGCATCCCAGAGTGAGAAAACACCAACCCCTGCAGGGTCAGAAGCAAAGTTTGGGCTCTTGCTGCAGCAGAGCCCTTCTGCAGGATCCCCGTTTGCAAGCACCAGCTCATTTACACAGTTCCCAGCATCACACCTGGCCAGAGGCTCCTGGGGACAGCCCAGCTGAAGAGTTCAGCTCCTTCCTTTTCCTGGCAGAATCCTCGTGGCTCAAACCTTTGCCTTCACAAGGGGCTTTTGTCTCCCCCATTTCTCTCACCCTCCACACCTGAGGTGCTGGGACAGCCCTGCCACCCCGAGCAGAGGGGCAGCACCTCACCCCATGACTAAGTGACCCTTTTTTTCCTGTTTTCCTTCCTCCCAGCCACCCTCTCTCAGGAACAGGAGTGCAGCCTGCTCAGCCCCGAGTGGCCAGAGCCCTCCCAGCTCCCTTTGGCACCGGGGAAACCCAAAATTATTCCCTTATCTTGAGTCAGCACAGCTGATCCAGCACTGCCTGGCACAGGCCCACGCTGCAGCCCTGCAAACCTTCCAGAAGAAGGTGTTCCTGCCCATCCAGGGCCTGGAACAAGATGTTCTTTAAGATCCCTTCCAACCCAAACCATTCTAGGATTCTGTATTTCTCTGCTTTATATTCAGTTTGTTCATTCAAAACAAATTAAGACCCAAGCAGAAGGGGGTTTAAGATCCACCCCCATTCCCACTGGAATATTTAAGGTCTGGCCTTAAAAATCTGCCTTTGCAGGAATGGAAACAAAACAGTGTGACAAAAGGAACTGTCAGCTGAAGGCATCAGGGCTGAGACCTGGGATGGCCCCACAACTCAATCCACATCCAAACACAGCCTCACATTGTCTCAGCTCTCATTTTAACACAAGCCTTGTCTCCAAGCTCTTTGCTCTTCATTAACCACTTCCATGAGCAACTGAAGAGATAATTTATAGGAAATATCATCCAAAATGAATCAGATCCACCTGGCTGTGGAGAGACCTTACACAGACTATACTCAGGCATTCCTTAAATCATTTAACTAAATCTAACTCCAAAATTTAACTGGAAGACTGAGGAAAAGTCACCCCAGGAACTGCTGCTCAAAGCTCCCAGCTCAGAGCAGCAGAGCCCCTGGGACAAGCCAGGTCCCTGCAAAAGGTTCTTATCACTCCTCTAAAACTGGAGCAGCAATAACAGGAAGAAATTGTTTTGGCAGGACTTACACCACATAAAGTCAACTCATCAGCCAGTGGTGTGTGAAATCTCTCTGGAAAACACAGAGAGACAGAAAACACTGGGTACAGAGAGCATCCCCCAGGCTCAGCTGGGCTCCCAGGCACCCACCCCAGCCATGCTCAGCATTCCCTCACCATGGGGCCTCACCCTCACCCTGCTGCCATCACCCACACCATGGGGACAAACTGACCCTGCTGCCATCACCCACACCATGGGGACAAACTGACCCTGCTGCCATCACCCACACCATGGGGACAAACTGACCCTGCTGCCATCACCCACACCATGGGGTCACCCTGACCCTGCTGCCATCACCCACACCAAGGAGTCACCCTGATCCTGCTGCCATCACCCACCCCATGCAGCACAGGGCACTCTGTGGAGATGCCAGGACATCACCCCGAGCCCTGCTGCTTGTCCCAGCTTTCCCATTATCTGTAGGTGGATGCTCGCAGTGTGACAGCAGAGGGACACAGGGTGTGCTGCTCTCAGAGCCTTTCCCAGCTCCAGTACACAGGGTAGAAGTCCAGTTTAGGACGTGCTCTGCACTCAGGAACATTGTCCAGCTCCCTGCAGTGCAAGGAAGGGATGGGAAGATGGTAACAGACCCTGGGCTGCCTGATGGGAAGTGCCCTTCCAGTGCCAACCCAACACTCAAAGACCCACTGAACGCTCTCCTCCTCCTCCTCCTCTCGCTCTCAGCTGCAGTGCCGAGCTCAGGCAGGGCCCTGGTGCCAAGCCTGCCCCAGCCTTGGCCAAAGGAGGCTGGGGGGTGCTGTGGTGGAGCCCAAGTGCCCGGCCAAACTCCTCTCCAGAGGCTCTGGGGCCACCACAGGCCAGCAGGACGCGTGACCGCCCCTCAGTGACACAGTCCCGTGCCGGGACGGCCGCTGACATCGCTGCCTCTTCCCTCACACAATAGGCACTCCTCACAGCCACGAGTGACACGAGGCAGCTTTAAACTGATTAATGGTTCTCTCAAACAAGCCCCGAGTGTGCAGCAGGCCCCTGGCAGACAATGCCAGCCCAGTGGCAGCAGGACAGCATCAGCTGGTGCCCTGTGCCAGCGTGAGAGCAGCAGAGCCACGGCCACTGCCAGCGTGGCTTGTTCAGCTGGGGGACACAGGACAGCTGCTGCCAGGCTCCCCGTCCCTCTGCCAGGCACGTGGCAGCACGGGCACGGCACAGAGCCGCTCGGGTCCCTTTCTGTGCCAGCTCAGCCACCCTGCTCCACAAACCCAGCACAGCCTGCCCAGGGCTCTGCTGGGGCGGGAGCAGCTCGGGCAAAAGCCCTGGGAACCTCCAAGCTGAATTCTGCCCTGGCACGCAGCAGGGCAGGAACACCACACGTGCAGCTTTGCTCTTTACACCCGCCCTGGGTTGGTGCCTTCCCTCTTTTGGGATGGCAGCCAAAAGGGAATGAAAAATCCGAGGAGGGCGAGCAGCCATCCCTGACAGTCTGGACAACAAAGCTTTCGGATCCTCCTGCTCCTGCCGGCAGCCAAAACATCCCGGGCAGCCTGCAAGGAGCTGTGGCTCACACGGGTGAGTGAGGAGCAGCTTTTGCAACCCGCAGAGCCCAGCCTGGGAAAGGCAGCTATCAGTGCCAAGCATCTAAGCCACAAAGATCAGTGCAGGGGGAAAGGCAAAGGGAAAGCACAGAGGGGCAGAGCAGCTCACTCCAACACCCCGATAAGGAACTGAGGCACCGAGGGTGAACAGGAGGCCTTGGTCATGCCACGGGGCTGTGGCAGGTGAAAACAGAGCTGCCACGTGCTCTGCCTGCCTACACACACCCCGAGAGCCAGCCCTCGTGTGCTGGCATCTCCGAGGCAGCCCTTGGTGGGTTCTGCATCCCCAAAATCCTGATTTTACACCCCTCAGGGTGCACCTGCTCCGCCCCACCTGGCTACACAAGGTGCCCAGCACACACCACTCACAGACAGGAGCGGGCAGAGCAGCAAAACGCTGCAAACTGCAACGAAGGGCTGTGCCCTGCTCAACCCTCACTCCAATTTTCCTTAACCCCGAGGTTTCCCATGAAAAACCAGAGGGGCGGGTTTGGTCAGAAACTAAGAGATCCAGGCTAAGTGTGAATCCTGCACAAAACCAGCTCGGAGCTTTGTGCTCCTCCTGCAGCCCTGGCTACCCCACCACATCCTTTCAGCACAGCGAGACACTGGAGGATGTGAGCAAGCCCGAATCCTGCCCTTGCCCCAAACAATAGGCTCCGCAATAATGGTGCAACCAGAATTTCCTGTGCGGCAGCGCGCGCCAGCTCCCGGGAGAAAACACCCTGGGAAAGCTCTGCCACGGGAACACGGCGTCAGGGCAGCTCCTGCCCGTGCTGGGATGCTCCTTTGGCATCAGGGAAAGCACCACAACCGAGCCCAAGCTGGGAAGAAGGGGGAAAAAACCACACCAGTGGCTTGGAACAGGAGCCATCCAGGCCGGGAATGGCTGTGGATGATCCATGACTGCAGCAGCCTCTTGCAACATCTGGACCTGGCTTTTCTCTCACGGATGTTTCTTATCCTGCAGTGCTTGGGAAAGCAGCACGGAACAGGCTGGGGTTTGGGAGGCCCGTGGAAATCTCTCCATCTCTCCTGGAAAGGTGGCACAGGTGCAGCAAGAACAGAGGCTGCAACTGCAGCCAAAATGCTCCAGTGTTGGAGCATCTGTCTGGAAGGAGGGATCAGCACAGCCCCTCACCTTGAGAAAAGCCAAGGACAAGCTCCTATAGCAAAGCAGGAATGGTGGCTGAGCTCAGGCTGGAGCAGGGGAAGAGCACAAGGAGTGCCCTGAGAAGGAAGGAGAGGCAGAGCCGAGGTGATGAACTGGCCACAGCCACCACTCTCCATCGCCCTGCACCTCCGAGGGGGGCAAAGGGAAGAAACTGGGAAAGCAGTCGAGCCTGGGAAGAAGGGAGGAGTAGCAGGAAGGTGTTTTTAAAATCTGGTTTTATTTCTGCACACCTTCCCCATCCCTCCAGGAAGCCCATCACTCTGGATGTGCAGAGAGATCAGCATTTACTGCAGAAGGAAAAAGCTCAGGAAAGGGGTGATGGCACCTGAGCCTGGCTTAGCACAATCCTGAACCATTGGGGATGCTCCAGGACCTCCATGAGACCTCCTGGAATGAACACAAGTGGCCCAATTCAGTCCCTTCCTGCTGGATTTAGCACACAGACTGCACCCCAGCAGCTGGCACATCAAGGAGGGAACCAGAGAAACAGAACCACGGTTTTCACCCCATTTCTTCCATCACTCCCCTAATTTGCCTCTGCCTTGCTCTCCCCAGGGGTGAAGAGGGGACGAGGCTCCCACCAAGCTGTGGGCACCAGGGCAGGGCTTTACAAGCAGCCTTTACAACCCCCCTGCACCTGCAGCAGGTAAAGGCTGAAGGGCAGAGAAAGCCAAGCCCTGATGCCAGGATTAAGGAGGGCTCTGGGATGGGGACAGAAGAGCTGAGGACAGAGATGCTGAACACACTGCCTGGGACCCCAAATCCAACACACACAAAAAAACAACCCCCAGAGCCCAGCACAGCTCCTGGTGTGCCTCAGAGAAGGCCTGGCTTTACTGGGCAGGACTGGGTCAGGATGAGCAATGGGCAGCTCAGCACCACCTCCCGACAGAGGGGACATGGAGCTGTGGGCTCCACACCCTCTTTCCAGAGAGGAAAAGCAGAGAAACCTCACCAAGAACACCAGAGCTCTCAGAGCTCAACCTACAGCAAGGAACAATTACTGCGAGATAACTGGAAAATACATTTTTAAAGAGTTCCCTCAGAGAAAAAAAAAAAAAATTCAAGGATACTCCACAGTTTATTATTTTACCAGCTACATGGAGCCATTAAGCTGCAGTGGGACTGGGAGCTGGTCTCCTTGCACTCAAGCCCTAAATGACCCAAAATTCATTTATTAGTGTTTATTTGCACAAGAATTTTCCCCAAAACTCTGCAGTTCCCAGACATGCATCGCTGCCTAATCCTCCAGCCAAGCTCACCCTGCCCATCTCCCCGCCACCAAAATCCTGTGATGTTTGCAAAATGCCCCCTTCTGGCAAATTCCAGCTCGGGTTTTCAGGTCAGGCTGTGCAAATGAAGAAAACTCAGATAAATCTGTCATTTAATGGAAAATTAATCCTGTGTCCTAATGTCAGCACCAAGCCAGAAAAAACCTCCTCCCCACAGCTATTGCACGCTGGATGCAAGAAGGCCAAATACAACAAACTTTTCATAAAAAACACCTCACAAAAATCCAAGCTGGTGATGCTGATGCCCTGAAACAAGGCTGGCAGGGGGCCATGGGGCAGGACACGCGGTGGCATCCCTGGCTCGTGGTGCCAGCAGGAACCCAGCCCATGGAGGGGTGGGGGTGGGAGCAGCTCCCACCCATCCTGAGGCAGAGGAATTCTATAAAATCAGCTGATATCAGTGCAAATATTGGGGAAGTCTTTGGGATCAGCAGACACAAATACAGCAGCAGGAATACAGGCAAAAATAACTGCTCCGAGTGGCACTGGGTCGCAGTAATTAACTGTGGGGTTTTCAGCTCCCCGACTCAGATCATTGGGATGCCCCAGACTATTGCTGAGGCTTAGTAAGGAAAATTGAAAAGCAAATCCATTCTCAAACTTCACCTGGAAGTTTCAGAAGAGGCTGCAAGCTGAAGAGAACAAAAACCCACTGAACAGGATGGCTGAGAGCAATTAGCACTCAGGAAAAGGAGCAGTAACAGCGGGCAGGAGCCTCCTGAGCTCAGGAACCAGGATGGGAAGAAATTACCTTTACAACAGCTGTGGGATGAACCAAAAACGGAGCAAAAGATCAGAAATCAACTTGTTGCACCTGTGGCTTTTAGTTTCCAGATTCGTCTTTCCAAAGCAGACTTTTCTGCAGCACTTCCAGCTGAATTTATCAGGAGGCTCCCTCAAGGAGGGGATGAATTTTCTCTCCCTTATGATGATGCACCTGACTTCCTCCTCCCCACCAGCGGCTTCTTCCCTTGGACCATGTCTTTCCACCTGTGCCAGTGATGCCACCACCCAGGGCTCCTGGGAGTCCCACCTGGACGAGCTCCTGAGCTCTGGGACAGCTCCTTGTGTGCAGGAGAGCAAGGCAGCGAGGTCACTGTCACCCCTCTGAAGGACAGAGCCCTCCCTGAGGCCACAGTGGGCACCTCAGTGCCACACAGGGGGGCTCGGAGCAGCTCCGAGTCCGTACCCTGGACACCAAGGATGAGGGGCAGCACGGTGTGCCCTCGCCACCCTACACAAACACCCGGTCAGCTCTCCTTGCAACGCACAGAAATCAGATTAATTCCAGGAAAATGAGGTGGCAGAGCAGAAATTCAGCACTCCCAGTCCCTGTCTGGTCAATGAGGCACCAAAAGCCACTGGAATGAGCCGTGCTGCCAGCACTGGAGCAGGGCACCCAAACCCTCCATGCAGGAGCTCCAGCAAAGCATCCACCTGCTCCAGCACTTACTGTAACAGACCTAAATTTGGCAATTTGACTTTCCCCAAAGCCAATCGGAGACGATACCGGGAAGGGAGTGAGCAGCATTCCATAAATACTGGATTTAGAGAGTTACAGTAGGTTTGGACCCGGCAGGGAGGGTTTAACCAGCTGCAGGCAGCCAGGGCTGGCCCGGGCACCGCAGCCCGGCCCCGCCGGAGCACGGAGCCGGGATCTGGCGTCACTCGGGAAGACTCGTGCCTTGTTTTATAACAAAACCCCAGGGAGGAGCAGGGAGGTGATATCAGCCATTAATCCCCGTGTTTTGAAATCCCTCACCTCATAAATGCTCATGTGTAAAACCAACCCAGCAAGGTGGAGGTGGGAACAGGAACCCTCAGGGTCTGTGAACACCTGAGTGAGACTTTCTCTCCATCAGCTTCCCCAAGACCACTCAAACCAGTAAGAAGCGAACGCTCCCAGGCACGGAACTCCCACCAAAACCCAGAAATGCTCCCCTGGACTCAAAGGCGCCTTGATTCACCCTGGGCGAGCAGCGACCCAGTTCCTCGGGAGCTCACAGGGTGCGAACCAGCCTCAAACCGCTCAATTCTGACACACACGGCGGAAAATAAACCCAGTCCCGGGCCCCGGCTCAGCTTCGAGCCGGTGCTTCCTCAGCAGCTCCCACGCAGCCGAAAAAGCCCAACAAAGAAAAGATTCCCACGTGATGTTATATAAAAAAAGGGAGGTTCTGCGAAACTAATCCCAACTTCGCGGCTCTGTGAGCGTTCCGGGGGACAGGAGGGTTTGTCCTGCAGGTACCTGCGCGGGGTGACACGGGGGTCAGAGCACAAGGAGGAGGGATGCGACACCTCACTCATCGAAGCCGCGGCTCCGGGGGTGCCGGTGCCGGCCCCGCTCTTACCTCGCTCACCGCATGGCCCCGGCGCCGCAGCTCCGCCGTCCCGGCGATCGGGGCAAAACTCTGTGCTGGCGTCAGAAAGTTGAAATGTTTTTAAAAAAAAAAAAAAAAAAAAAAACACAACAACAAAAAAAAGCTTAAAAATAAAAAAGTTTTAAAATACCAAAAAAACCCAACAAAATAAAACTTTAAAAAGCGCCCGAAGGTGCGAGCTCCTGCGAGGGACTCGAGTGAAAGCAGACGCGGCCCCGCTGCGGAGCCGCTCCGCCGCCCTCCCGGCGGCGCCGGGCGCTCCCCGCCGGCCCCGGCCCGGGAGCCCCGGCAGGGCCGGCGGAGCGCTCAGGGGGCGGCGGCGCGGCCCCCCCCGAGCCGGGCTCGGGCCGTCCCCGGCGCCCGCCCGCGGGCAGCGGGGTTCGGGGGGCGGCCGCCGGGGCCCGGCGCGGCCCGTGCTGCTCCGCGCATCCCCCGCAGCCCCGTCCCGTCGGGGCCCGCCCGGCGCCGCCGCTGCGCGCACCCGGCACCGACGGCGAGCGACGCGAGGCGAAGCGGCCGCTCCGTGCGGTGCCGGCCGCGCTGCGGGACCGCCGTGCCCCCGCCCGCCCCGCCCGGCCCCGCCCCGCTGTCCCGGCAGCTGCTCGGGGCTGCGGGCGATGCCCGCACGCAGCGCCCGGGGGTCGCTGTCCCCGCCGTGTCCCCGCCCCGCTCCGGCCAGAAGAACAATCGGAGGAAGCCCCGGCCCGTCCCACGCACCCCCGGCCCCGCGGGCTGAGCGCTGCGCGGCTCCCCAAAAGGTGCCCGGCCGCTCCAGCCACACCATCCCCAAAATCCCTTCCACAGTGACAAGGGGACACCTTGCCTAGCCTAGGGCACACCCAACACCAGCTCTTCCATCACTACTGAGCAGCCCACGTGGTGGGAATTAAATTTACCTCGATTTTATCCAGGGTTCTGATTCCCGAATGGAGTTGCTCTAACTCCATTATCTTCTGTGATGTCGTTTTTTTTCAAGCTTCTCTTGTTCCCTGTCTCAGGGAGGAAGAGCCCTTCTTTCCCCTGCTGGGAGAGGAGACCTTGTACACAGCCACAAACCCACTTGGGCAACCCCAGCTCGTTTGGGCCTGAGCAGGTGCTTCAAATCACTCCTTGAACCCAGAAACACCTGGAGAACGTTACCAGCCCTTGAAACCAGAAACACCTGGAGAACCTCACCAGCCCTTGAAACCAGAAACACCTGGAGAACTTCACCAGCCCTTGAAACCAGAAACACCTGGAGAACTTCACCAGCCCTTGAAACCAGAAACACCTGGAGAACCTCACCAGCCCTTGAAACCAGAAACACCTGGAGAACGTTACCAGCCCGGTTCCCCACAGAACCAAGAATCACCAAGGCTGGAAAAGCCCTCTCAGACCATCCACTGCAACATTCCCCCAGCACTGTCAAGGCCACCGCTCACCCATGTCCCCAAATGCCACATCCACACATTTTTTGAACACTGAAAGCTTAACAGGACAAGGCAGAGTTTTCCCACCCTGACCATACATCTCCCTCTCCATAAATCCCTGCAAACCCAGGCCTGCTCTCCACCCATGTTCCCACATGGATAAACAGGAGATCACACAAATACAAGGATTGCTTTGAAGAAGCTGCCTTCATAACATGAAAAGTATTACAAGGAAATGAAATAATTATTTGGACAAGGCTTAGTGGATTTAATTGCTGCTTGTAATTGGTGTTTTAAGTTATGTTAACAGTGTTTCCCATGGAGAGGCAGCTGTGTGCCACAGAACGAGGCTGTTGTTAATAGGATAACCACAATTAAGTGTAATTGGGAGCATCATATCAATCACTCCTTGGAGCAGCACGAGTGCAGAGTTTTCCACCTGCTTTTCTGATGGTTTCCATGATGCATCAAAGCCAAAGAAAATACTTGAAATTCACCAGGGGCGGCAAGAAACTCCTTAACTTTCTGTGCCATTGGCCCATTGATGGGGAGTTAATCTCAGAGGCAAAATTCCATCCCAGTTCCTCCCAGGAACCAACACCTGATGGAGCAGCATTGTGGCAGGGCAGCGTTTGAGGCTGAGCTGCCTCCCAAGGACAGCTCAGCCCTGCTGGTGCCACACAGGGGTCACATCCAGCCCCCTCCCCATCCCATAAACACCTGGCACCACGGGAAGCACGCACAGAGCTGCTGTCCTGGGGATCAGACACCTGGGACTGGGGAGATGGGGGCTCTGCTCCAAACTGTGCTTAATAGTCCCACTCAGAACATTAAGTGGTGTCGTCTCCTGGTTTTCTCCTCAGGGGAAACAGCTAAAAGGTCCCTCCCTTTTCCAGGAAAGGTGAGACTCTGAGGGGGTCACACAGCTGCCTAAGCTGGGCTTGAAGAAAACCTTTGGATGCATTAAAAAAAGAAAAACAAAAACCACAATAGCACAAAATCCAGGGGCAGTAACACTGATGTGTCCAAATGGAGGAGGGTAACACCTCACAACCCCAGCCCTTTTCCCCCCTAAACCCTAGTTTAGATTATGTAACCCTGAAATTTTAAACATAACCCAGCAGGCAGGGTTGGCCCTTGGGGTGGCCTCCCCAGCCACAGTCCCCTCCTCCCTCCTCACCTCTCCCCCAGCTGACATTTTGCTTCCAGAGCCATCCAAGGACATAACCCCCACAGGGCTCTTGAAATGTCTCTGAAGTGCAAAAAAAACAGAAAACAAAAGTGATAAGGAATTAGCAGCCTCTTGGAAACCCAAACAACGTTTCTGCAGTGATGGAGGAGTCAGAAAATGTGATTAAATGTGATTAAGACATCCCCACCGCTCCCTGCTAGGGTGCCTGTGAGGAGCTCAGTCCTACTGAACTGCAGCTGCCTTGGCCAGGGGACCTCAGGCTCCTGCAGGGGTTCAGATTCATGACTGGGTCAGGTCAGGAGTGGCTCACAAAACACCCAGCTTGATAAAATAGGGTTTTGATAAGCTTCTCCTGGTAGGTCCCCAGGGCAGGGACCCACAGTGTCACCCCATCCCATAACCTGCAGTCCCTGCCACTCTCACAGTGCCCTGAAATCCATGACAGCACAAGCTCACAGACTCCTTAATCCTCGTTTTTCATTCAAACCAGGTTATGCAGGCTCCTTGCCCTGCCCAGAAGGGCTCAGCACTTCCATACTCCCAATATATTCCTAAACTTTCACCTTGATTAGGTCCCAGCAGTTTCTTGTCTCCTTTCATTTTCTCTCACATTCAGTTCAGAGCATTTGAGCTGAGGCAGGACAGTGGGGCCCAGCACCCTCCCACCAGAGCTGGGCATCAAATCCCAGCTCCCAGGTGGGCACAGGCTGAGCTTTGCCTGGCTAGCAGCTGGTGCCATGCCCTGATGCAGGCAGGGAATCCCAGGAACTCCCTGCAGCCCCCAGCCCACCCTGGGAGTCAAACCCAGACAGGTCCTCCTAAACCCAGGCCGTTTCCCACCTCACTGTGCTTCTGGTACTCCCCCTGGCTCTCAGGATGGACAAACGCCTCCAACTGGGCAGGGGAGGCTTAAATTCAGGTGCTCCTGGGCTCCTTAGCCCAACAGCCACTCTCAGAGCCTCCAATTAATTCATCAAGGGGCCCATGGGCCAGGTGTGGTGGCCCTGACGAGCTCGGGGCAGGGATGGGGACAGCTTTAGGCACGGCCGGTGTGATGCCAGGTGAGGGACAGTGGGCTGCACACACATCCCAGGGCCCAGCAGCAGATTTAGTGCACGTTTTAAATAAAGCTCAGCCCCTTGGCTCCAGCCCCACTGGGAGGGGGTGCAGGGGGAGATGCCCTCGGCCCGTGGTGCCCTCACCCCAGCATTGGCACCCACCACCCAGGGTTTGGTTTCCCTAAGATAAGATAAGGCAAGGCAGGCCCACTCACAGCAGGAGATAGAGACTGGTTCTGCCTCCTTTTAACGTTTCAGTGGCTGCAGGATGGGGCAGAGAAAAGCTCAGCTCATTACCAAAGCCGCTCATTAATGGGTGCTGTAATGAGGGGTCATTGTGCCCCTGCCCCCTGCACCCACCCCGTGTTAATCCACGCCTGACTCCTGTCCTTGTCCTTGGCTCTGCTGATTCCTTCTCTGCAAGGATAACTTTTAGGGAGGGGAAGGAGCCTGGGGGTGCATCCCTGGACCAGCAGGAGCTGCCTCAGCGTCACCCACAGGGCCAGAGCCCAGCGGTGGCAAACCACGGCAGGAAATCAACTCAGGGAGGGAAACCTGGAGGAAAGGGTGAGCCCCCCGAGGTGAGAGCTGAGCGTGGGGCACATCCCTGGAGCTGCTCTGCCTCCAGGAGATCCTTCCTGCTGCAATTCCCGGCTGGTTTTCCATAACTCAGCAGAGAGTTTGCTGGATGTGTTTCTTGATGTCCCCGTTTCTCTTGCTGGCTTTGGAGGACTGATGTGCTGCTCCATCTGTGGAGGTTTCTTCACGTGGTGCACCCGCTGCAGGAGTCTCCTTCCACCCCAGAGCGTGTCCTTGGCTCCAGCTCCATCCTTCGGCTCTGCTCCACCCAGGAACGCGCTGGGGAGGATCTTAGCGAGAAACAACAAACAGCAGCAGGAGTTAGCACATCCCCCACATCCACCCCACGCCGAGGAGAGGCCGAGCCGTGCTCTGCCCCGCCACAGGCTTTGGGATTTGCGGGAGAAGCTGCTGCTTGCCGAGGTGAAGCCTCGAGGTGTGCCTGGGGTCAGAGCCGGGGCTACGGCGGCATCCCCCGGGACAGCAGCATCCCCTGGGACTCCATCCCCGGGGACAGCAGCATCCCCTGGGACAGCATCCCCGGGGACAGCAGCATCCCCTGGGACTCCATCCCCCGGGACAGCAGCATCCCCTGGGACAGCAGCATCCCCTGGGACTCCATCCCCGGGGACAGCAGCATCCCCCGGGACAGCAGCATCCCCTGGGACAGCAGCATCCCCTGGGACTCCATCCCCGGGGACAGCAGCATCCCCCGGGACAGCAGCATCCCCTGGGACAGCATCCCAGGGACAGCATCCCAGGACAGCACGCACCTGCAGAAGGGCAGGAATAACCCCAGAGGTGGGAAGGGGGCTGGGGGCTCAGCCTGGGCAGAGCAGGGCCCAGCCTGTGCCGGTGGCTGCAGGAAGGGATTTCCTGGCATGGGAAGGGTGGCGGGGCTGAGTCACGGAGCATCACCCCAGGCTCCACATCCCGCACGGGACTGGCCCCAAATCCACCAGGAAAGGCACCTTTTCCCCCCTTTGCCCCAAAGAACAGCCCTCTCCCTGTTTCTAAGCAGCTCTAACACACCTAACACTCCGTTTCCCTCCTGTATCCCCATTCCCCAGCTGGGTTCTTTCAGAAGCACCACCCAGCCCCTGAGCCCAGGCACACCCCGGGCTGCACGGCAGGGACAGGGAGCAACAGGCCAGCCCCGAGCAGCAAGTGGGAAAACAAGGAAACATTTCCTTGTATTAACTTCATTTCCTCCGTTTCCTCCGGCCTGGCAGCCTCACAGGGGTTATTAATAGCACAGGGTGGATGAGAGCCATGGCTGGGGCTCCAGGAGCTGCCCTGACACCCCTCCGTGCCCAGGAGGGGCTGGTCCTGGTGGGATCCACTCTAAACCACATCTCTGCAGCTGCCCTGCAAACACCTCTGGGGGAGCAGCACCGAGGGAAGATCAGGGCAACACCCACGTTCTCCCTGCTTCCCCAGCCCGGGGTTCTGGGAAGGGCACTTTGAACATCAAACCTCCTGCAATCTCACTCCTTTCTCTCTGTGCTCTCCTGTCTTGGCAAGCAAACGGTGCTGGGAGCCAGCAGGGCAGAAGGAGCACAGAGGGGACAGCCAAAGTCACCCCTGAGCGACACGAGGGGACCCAAACCCCACTTCCCCACCTCGGTGTCCATCCTTTGCTGCCCTCCCTGTGAGGAGACGTTTCTCCAGGGACACCCTCCTGCCACAGCTCATCCCAAATTCTCCAGGCACAGGGGATGGCCTGTGGGACCACCCCGCTGAGGCGGGCTGGGATCAGAGCTGGAAGCAGCGGGGGCAGCCCGAGCAGAGCCCCGGGGCTCTCCCCGTGCCGGGGGTGCCAAACCATTCCCCCGCTGGAGCGGCTCTGCCCGGACCAGTCGCGGCGTGCCCGCTGCAGATGGGCACGGGCTCCAAAGGCAGGAGCCGGAGCAGCCCCGGGCAGATTTCTGCAGCCTGAATCACGCCCTGCCTCTGCAGCAGCGCCGGGATCCGGGCAGAGCCACCGGGACACCCCGGGACAGCTCCTGGCCGGCCACGGCCACTCCAGCGCTTGGGACAAGGGAAGATGCAGACAGGTGGCAAACACAGTGGGATGCTGGCAAAGAGCCCTTTCCTCTCTGCATCCCCCAGAAATATCCCCCTAGGATCCATCTCCTCCGTGGGCTCTGCGGTGGTGCAGCTCCAGCAGGGAAAAGAGGGGAGAACGGAGGGTCCCAGTAGCCTGAAAAATATTGCAGCATGAAAGAAATAATTTTATTTATCCAGCCTACTCTGAAACCGCAGAGTTTCACCTACTGCTGCCCTGGAGGTAAAACCCACAATGCAGAAAACACCCGATTTCAAATAAAAGCCTTCGGAGCAATGGGGAGTCTCCCACCCACCTTGGAAAGCACCCTCAGCTGCCAAATACCCTCTGCAAATCCTGCACCTCGTGTCTGGGGAGGTTCCTGCCCCGCAGCTCCCAGCCCTGGCTCTCCCCTGAGCAAACTCAAACACCACAGCAGCAGCACGACCACTCCCAGCCAGACCTTGGAAGGGTTTCCTGGAGTCCTGGCAGCTCCTCCTGCAATGGGGAGATGGAGCCACAATCCCCAGGAAAGCCTTGTGGAGGAAGGGAGCTGCTAAGCTGTTCAGGAGTGTCCAGGGTGGTTGCAGGTGATGGATGGAGCTCCTTCATCCAGCAGGATGGTCATCCCATCCCATCCCATCCCCAACCCCATCCCCAGAATTCACACAATCACCAGGTTGGAAGAGACCTTCAAGATCATCGAGTCCACCCCAGCCCCAACACCTCAACTCAACCCTGGCACCCAGTGCCACATCCAGGTTTGTTTAAACACATCCAGGGATGGGGACTGCACCACCTCTCTGGGCAGGACATTCCAGAACTTTCTATAAAAACCTTTTCCTAACATCCAACCTGTATTTCCCTTGGTGCAGTTTGAGGCTGTGTCCTCTGGTTCTGCCAGTTCCTGGAGGAACAGCCCAACCCCAGCTGAGCACAGGCACCTTTCAGGAGCTGTGGGGAGTGCTGAGGTCACCCCTGATCTCCTTTTCTCCAGGCTGAGCACCCCCAGCTCCCTCAGAACCATCCCCATCCCCCAGGTCCCTCTCACCCCAGCCAGGGGGGAGATCCAGCCCCTCCAGTGCGGAGCTGTGGTGGCTGACACACCCCAAGGCACCAATAACACCCTTGGTGACCTTGGCTTCACAATTCCTTGCTGTGGTGTCATGTCCATAAATCAGCCCAGTCCCAAAAATTCCTGGTCACAGCCTCTGTTCTGTGGCCACTGCAGCTCTCCTGCTCCACAGAGCTCAGTGTCCCCCTAGAGCCAGATGCCAGAAAACAGTCGGGCAGTTTTTGTTTAATGGAAGAGCAGAGGAATGGAAATGAACCTTCCCCTGGATGAACAAAGGTCCCAGGTCTCATTGCCTCCCCTTCCCCCAGGGCACAGATGTCTCAGGAGCCTCAGAACTCCCAAAACAAGGAGCTGAGGATGCTGTGTGAAAGCAAAACATATTCCCAGGGTAGCCAAGGGTACAAGAGGATTCAAGGAGAGGGAAATGGGCGCTGCATAGGGGCTGACAGCTGAGGTGTGCCACTAAAACAGCCAGGGCACTGCCCTGATCCCAAATCCACCCTTGCTCCAGCCAGGGAAGGGCCCTGCAGAGCTGCAGTTTGCTCCAGCCTTCAGAAATGCCTGAGCTGATGCTGCTTTGGGTCAAAACTGGGGGATTTTCTCACATGCAGCTCAGCAAAGTGCAACAACCCATCCCCAGAAGGGCCTCGGAGCTGGGGCAGGTGGCAGCCCAGAGAAGCTGAGCTGTGCCATCCCCCCCAAGGCACCTGAGCAGGGAGATGCCCAGCAAAACCAACACCCCACGAGGGCAGGAGACACATTTGGGATGTGGAGTAGGAGCAGCAAAACCCAGCTTTGCTCCAGGCACTCAAACATTGGCACTTCCCAGCTCCAAGTGTCACCTTGATGAAAATCTACAGGCACACGCCAGGGAGTTTTCTGTTCTAGACTGGCTCTTGGGGCTGTTTGGGAAGACACAACAACAGAAAGTAGCACTCCTCCCTCCCTGGGCCTGGCTCTCTTCCAGATTTTACTTTTTCCCCCTGGTTTCACACCAAGAGACACCTTATTATCATAAACAAATAGTTTATCCAAAAGGAGATGGGAGATAACAGCACATCCTTGGCAGGCTGTTCAGGCACACACGGAATAACTTCCCTGGGTTGCACAAAAGCACAGGGAAAGCTGCAGCGGAGTGTGGGGGGAGGAATCAGATCAAACAGCTCAGATCAAACAGAACAAACCTCCAGATCAAAGCTAGAACAGCCTCAACTCACTGTCCCACGGGGCAGTGACCAGAGCAGCAGCAGGAGGAGGAGGAGGAGGAGGAGGAGGAGGAGGAAGGTTCTCAGAGGTGCTGGAAACACGTGTGGGAGCTGCCACAGGAGTTGTGCCCAATCTCACCTGGGTTTGAGGGAGGAAACACCAGTTCTTCCCAGCACCGAGCCCTCAGCATGGACACCCAGGTGGGGTTGATCCCAGTGGGGTTGATCCCAGTGGGGTTGGTCCCAGCAGGATCTGTCCCAGCAGGACCTGTCCCAGCAGGGAGGCAGGCCCAGCTCCCAGAGGGGCTGGAGAAGCTCCCAGCACAGCTCCAAGAAGGAGCAGGTTCCAAAGCCCCTCTGTGGTGGGTGGGGTATTCCCAAGGGAAAAACAAAAAAGTCAGAGCGGAGCCAAACTTGTGAAAAGTGACTGAAGGAGAAATCCCACGGGGAGCAGAGGGAGCAGGGAAAGGGAGGTGGAAAATCACTGCTCACTTTTGGGAGATGCCAGGTAGTGCCCAGGAATGCTTCCTGTGCTTGCCCAGAGGGGGGAGAAGAGGAGGGAGCCAGGCTTGGGGCCTCTGGAAAGGGTTGGGGTATCCCTGGCACCCTCCTGCCCTTGTGACATCCCTGCCCCAGCCTGGCCTGGCCCCAGGACAGCCCTCAGGGGCTTCTGGGGACATCTGAGGGCAGCAGGGGTGGCACCAAGGGACACTGGATGGCAGCAGGGGTGGCACCCTCAGCACTGGCCCACAGTACCTGAGCAGGACAAGGCAGGTGGCCCAGGCCAAGCAGGGCACGCCAGTGAGGATGAGGCAGCTTCTCACCAGGCTGGGAATCCATCACCCACGGGGCTCTGAGCCCAGGGAGAGCCGGGCTGGGCTGAAATGTGCTCCTGGGTCCCTGGGTGTGGTCCCACATGAGGCTGTTTAGGGCTGTCTCCAAAGGTATCCTGTGGGGAAGGAGGAAGATGACATGACCAAAAAAAGGATGAATTGATGGGAGCTGGGGCTCAGGGAGAGCCTGGCCACTCTTGGGGTCATTGTGGCTCTCAGCAGCCCTTACAGGGGCCCAAGCCCTTTCCCCAGGCTGACCCTGCAGGGAAGTCCTTCTGTTTATCCTGTAGGAATTCTTTCCTCTACTCCTGTTTTACAGACAGCCTTCATCACTTTTAAATCAGATTTGAGTCTCCTTTGCCTTTGGCATTCCTTCATCTCAGAGGTGCTTCCTGTAAATCACTCCCAGGGCTCCCACGGCGGCTCCAGGTCCCATCCAGACAATGCTGACCTTCACACCAGCCACTTTCCCAGCCCTGCAGAGCCCTGGGAGATTTCCATCACTGCTTCCTGCTCTGGAACCAGTGCTAAAAACCCAAAATCCCTCTCCAGCTCTCCTGGAGCCCCTCAGGCCCTGGCAGGGCTCTGAGCTCTCCCTGGAGCTCCTCCTCTCCAGCTGAGCACCCCCAGCTCTGCCAGCCCGGCTCCAGAGGGGCTCCATGGCTTCTTCCAGCAGTTTCTTGAGGAACTCAGCCCCTCATTTATTGGGGTGGTTTTTTTTTTTTGGAAAGTTTCTGCTTGGAACAATCCCTCGTTAACCGCGGGCAGTGCTCGGACATCAAATCCTCGTTCTGATTTTCCAGCCCCTCCAGCTCCCTCCCATCCGTGCCGAGCCCGTCCTGCCTCAGGCACTCCGTGTCCCAGCCCGCCTCCCGTGGAAAACAGGATTTGCTCTTTGGCTGGCAGCATGGAAAGGGAGGATGCCCACGGTGCCCGGTGCCTGGTGCCTGGCAGCTCCTGCCCTGCTTCCACTCCAGGATGTCCCGGGGCAGCCAGGGAGTCCAAACTTTCCTGCCGGGACATTGGGCTGCTTCCACACACTCCCAGTTCCAGCCTGGGGGGACCGGGAGGAGGGGAGTGGGGGTCAGGGGGGCTGTGGTGCCCACACTGGGGTTTGGGGTGGGATGGCATTCCTCCATCCCAGCGGGAGCTGCCAGCGGCTCTGCATCGCAACCCAACCTTCAGCGAGCTCCAGAGGAGAGAAAACCCAGCAAAATAAAGCAATCCCAAAGAGAATAAAGCAGCTGCTCTATTCTGTGCTGTGGGACGGGGCAGCAGTGTGGGTGTGAGGGGCTGTGACACAGCACAGCTTTGCAGCTCTGCTCCCCAAGTGCCCGTCCCGGGGGCACAGCAGCTGGGCTCGGGTGCCACCAGAGCCTGGCACGCCGCAGAGGTGGCTGTGCCTGCCTGGGTCCCTGTCCCTGGGGAGTCACAAAGATTTGGCACCCAGGGTCCCCTCACGGTGTGAGACCCCACAAACCCCCACAGCTCCCAGCAGCTGCAGTCCCCTCACACCCAGGTGCCAATTCAGGTGCCACCAAAGCCACCAAACCTCTCCAGGGTCAGAATGACTGATTTGGGTTGGGAGGATCTCAAAGCCCCTCCAGTGCCACCCCTGCCATGGCAGGGACACCTCCCACTGTCCCAGGGTGCTCCAATTCCCGATGTCCATCGTGGCTTTGGACACTTCTAGGGATCCAGGGGCAGCCACAGCTGCTCTGGGCACCCTGTGCTGGGACCTGCCCACCCTCACAGGAGAATTCCTAATTTCCAATGTCCCATCCAGCCCTGCCCCCTGGCAGCTCCTGTCCTCCCCGTCTGTCCCCAGGGTGTCACAGACCCCTCACACTGGGTTGACTCGGAGCTGTTGGTGCTGAAGGCTCAGGGCACTGAGGGGATGTGAAGCTCTGCCTCATCTCTGTGTTCTCCCTTGTCACATCCCCAAAAAGTGCTCCAGGACGCCAGGCTGCCTCAGGGGAACTGGGGAGACCCAGGTCAGCACTGGACATAATAATAGAACAAAGGGGAACAGTTTTAAACTGAAAGAGGATTTAGATGGGACATTGGGAATTGGGAATCCTTCCCTGTGAGGGTGGGCAAGCCTGGCACAGGTGCCCAGAGCAGCTGTGGCTGCCCCTGGATCCCTGGCAGTGCCCAAGGCCAGGCTGGACAGGGCTGGAGCAGCCTGGGACAGGGGAAGGTGTCCCGGGATGGACTTTAAGGTTTTCCTAACGCGGAGATTCTGGGGTTCCGTGAGCTGCAATATCGGAGCTGTCCCTTAGAGGTCAGCCCAGCACCAAACCTGCCCCAAATTCCCCGCAGGTTTCTGCAATCCCTGCCCAGGGCTGGCGTTTGGTTACCAAACCCTTCAGGGTGGGCAGGGACGGTCCCCAGCGCCTGCACCCCTCCCCTCAGTGTTGCCAAAGGATATTCCCAAAATCTGAGCTCTCCCAGGTCCTCTCCTGCTCCATTCCATTGTGCTCTGTGTCTGCCCCACCCGGGGGATCGCCCTGCCTGGGGAAAGCCTGGCCAGCTCCAAATTTTGGGGAGCAGGATGACCTGGTCCTGCTGCTACTGCTGCTGTGAAATTTGCCGTGCCCAGAACAGCCAGGACAACCCCCCAGAGCTTTTCCTTACGGCTGAATTCCTCCTTCCCTCCTCTATTCTGACAGACAAATGCAACTCAACAAAGAGACACCCTCCCAGAAAATAAAATAAAAATAGCCAAAAAACCCCTCCACCCACAGCTCCTGCATCAGAAAGAAAATTACTCTTCTTTCTTTGTTGTTTGTCTTTTTCTTTCCCAAATCCCTCCAGCATTAAACAGATTTCAGCATTGTTCTAAAAATAGAGGGATTAGAAATAATCCTCCAGCATGGAGCGACTGTGGGGATGTGGCACCCAGGGCTGGGGCCTGCCCTGGGGGTTGGACCTTGGGCTGAGCTGGGGAACCCCCAGGAACCCCCAAAAACGGTGAGGTGGGGGCACTCTGTGTCCCCAGGACAGGTATCCCAGGATTGTCCCTGCTGTGCCACCAGCTGGGAACTGACCTCATAAAATCAGCTGGGGATGGGATGGGATGGGATGGGATGGGATGGGATGGGATGGGATGGGATGGGATGGGATGGGATGGGATGGCATGGCATGGCATGGCATGGCATGGCATGGCATGGCATGGCATGGCATGGCATGGCATGGCATGGCATGGCATGGCATGGCATGGCATGGCATGGCATGGCATGAGCTCCACTTGATCCATGGAAATAGGGAACTAAACCAGTTGCCCCAGGGGTGACAGGTGACACACAGGTCACCAGGCCATGGCAGAGCTGTTCCCTGCAGCCTCTGGGCACAGGAGCCTGAGGACCCTGGCAGTGCCACAAACCCCTGGTGTTCCCTCACAGAGCAAAGTTGTTGTGTCGGTGCTTTTCAAATCACTTTGGAGAAAAAAGAGGAAAAAAAAAGAAACACTTCAAAGTGTGAGATACATTCCTGTGATGACAAGCGACTTCCAGGGAGGTTTTGTCTGCAGGAATTTGTTTGCAGCAAACGAGTCAATTTGTGTTTACAAGGAGGCAATTAGAGCTGAGGGTTTGAAGCGTTCCCAGTGGGATGGGCCATCCCAAGAGCTGATCCCGCTGTCCTCATCATCACCAACGCTCCACTGCCACGTGCAGCAGTGGGAAGGTGCTGGGGGAAGGAGAAAACAACCCAGGGCCAGGTGAAATCCATCTCCTGTATCCCCTGCATCCATCCCTGCCAGAGCTGGGGTGCAGCCAAGGGGAATATTCCTCTGGCACCACGGAAAACTGGGAATTAAACACCCCCAGGCATGAGTCAGGATCCCCTGGATAACCCCAGCCCCTGCCAGGGAACCCCAGCTTTGCCAGCACCTCGGAGAAAATGCCCCTGCAGCTTCTGCAGGCTCAGACCTCAAAGTGGGATGTGGAAAGGCAGCCCCGGGGCTTTGGGGGATGTTCTTTAAGCCAGGAAGGATTTGGGATGCAGAGAGGGTGCCTGGGATAAGGGCCCAGCAGGCTGTAGGGAGGCTGGGTGGGATCACAGCTCCAGACAGGGAGTTTGAAGCCTGAATTTTGAGCTCATGGCCCAGGAACCCTCAGGCACAGCACACTCACCCCTACCCAGCCTTTCCACAGTTGTTTTGGCTCCTCTGGCAGACTTTTCCAACCTTGGCAGTGCTGAGCCAGCCCTGCCATTTTCCCAGCTGATTGTCTTCCAGGCTCTTCCCACGTTTAAAATGGAGGAAAATCAGCAGAGCTCATCCATCAGCTCCTGCCCTCTGCCCTTGCCCTGCCTGGGCAGCTTCCTCCCTCCCCGAATTCCCCAGGGTTTTTCAGGATCCCATCCCCACCGGAGCGCTGGGCTGGTGGCCCCTGCCCCGTGCTGGTCCCTCTCTGCTCTCTGTCAGGGGTGGCCCCAGCTGCTGCCATTGTCCCTTGCTGTCCCCATGCTGGGGAGGCTTCCCGGGGACAGAGCAGGGATGGAGCTGCCCCAGGCCCCCTGCCCCAGCTCCAGTTTGGGGTAAAAGCCACCAGAGCTGTGACCAACACGAGTGTCACACAGCTCCTCCTGCGCCACACCAACCTTATTTAAGCCCAAAGGAGAAGCCACACCCTCTGCACCGGAGCTTTGGGAGCTGCTGGAGGCTTCTCCCAGAGGCCCCAGAGTGGAACCCAGAACCTCTCGGCAGGCTGACCCCAATGGCAGTGGCTCCACCACAGCTTCACAGCCCCAGTCCCTCACTTCCCTGCAAGGAACAGGCAAACTCCTCAAGTTTGTCCTAAATATCCTGGCAGGACAGCGGGATGAGGGGGGTAATTCCCAGCTGAAATGCAGCAGAAAACAATATAGTGAAATAAAAATTTTAAAATACTTAACAGTATATGGATTTAAATATTTAAAAGCATATATAGAAAATATATATAAATATGTCATTATATATGTTTATATAAACACATATTTATTATGTATAAATATCAAAATATTTTAAAGCATATCTATTTAAAAGCATACATATACAAAAATAAATATATGTAATTATATATTTTATATATGTATTATATATTAATCGATAAATACTAAAAAATACTAAGAAGCAACCACTGCTCCAGGGGAGAGCTGGGTTGGGGCAGACCTGAGCCCTTTCTGTGGGGTCACAGGGGGAGGTTTGCACTGGGATGTTGGAAAAGCTCCTCAGGTGCCTGGAGAGTATCTGAAGGCACAGGAAGGCTTTTCCAGCAGCTGCTCAGCCACATCTGCTGGCCCAGGAGCAGAACCCGTGGCCAGGGCACAGCCTGTTTGACTCTGAAATGAAGCAGGGACAGATCCAGGATGGGAAAAAATCTCCACGGTGCAACCCTGGGGAAGCTCTGATGGAAGCTCGGCATTCCCAGAGAGGGTGTGGAAGAGCGGGAGGAGGTTTGGGGCTGCAGGAGGGGAGGAGAGGCTCGCAGCCCCCAGGGCAGAGCTCTGCCCGCCCCTCCAGCCCGATGGTGGCCGGGATCTGCGGTGGATGGAGGGGGAAAGGACAGAGCCTCCCCAGGGCTCATTAACAGCGCAGCTCATCAGGCCCTCCAGATAATTACAGCTTCTCACAAATTCAATTTCTGCCTGGGGAGGGCAGGACTCTTCTCCCGAGTCTCCCAATGCGTTTGGAAATCCTGGGAGGCACTTGAGGAACACAATCAGCAGGATCCAAGATAAAACCATCCCTGCCAGCCCTTCTCTGCCATTCCAGGGATGTCCCAGCCAGGGAATCCCTGCTCCCTGTGGAGCTGGAACCCAGAGAAGAGAGAAAATCTGCCTTGGAGCCTTAAAGGATTGATAATTCCCAGGGCTCATTTAATGATGATTTGAGGAGTCTTACCCTGTTCCAAAGGGTCTCTGTTGCCTTCTCCCATGGAAAATTCCACCTCAGTGGCAAATAACCAACAGACAAAGAGGAAGGGAAAGAAAAACATTAAATCAAGGATAAAATAAACATGAAAACACCAAACCACCAGCAACATCCAATGTTCTCTAAAAATCTGCAGTTTATTCATTAGAATTCAGTGAAAGGAACATTCATTTTAAAACACAATCAATACATTAAAAACTTGAAAGGACTAGTAGCAATGAGACCAGGAAGGAAACAAAAAAAAAACAAATTCAGCCAGGTTGGCCACCTGGGAGGAGCTGCCAGCCTGGCAGCGGGATGGGGCAGCTGAGGACAAGGGCTCAGTCATTATTTCCTTACAACTGAGAGGCTTTTTGGGATTTTAATTTCTCACTTCACCCAAATGGAGCTTTGGGGTGACTCAGTGTGGGTGAGAAGAGCATGACACCCCAGCTGGAGAGGAGGGAGCCCAGAATTCCAGGGCAGAGGGAATGTGGAAGGTGGGTCTGAGTGCCCCAGGAATGTTCAATGAGAAACCTTCCCGTCCATCCCTGTGGGGAATGGGGCAAACCCAATCCAGAAAAACTTTTAGAAGCACCATTAGGTGAGAAGTCATTAATTAGAATACAAAACAAAAAAAAAATCTCTGCAGAGTCAAATCAGTGACAATTGCCACCTCTACTGAGGGAAAAAAAACGGGGGGAAATCTGCTTTGGGCTGGATTTTAGCATTCCAGAAACTCTCCTCTCCTCTATCCCAAAGTTCAAGGCAGTGTCATTCCAGGGAGATGTTTCAGTGATCCAGAGCACAGGGCTGGAGCTCCCTGGAGGAGGGAGGAGGAGGAGAAGGGGGAAGCCCTGCTAATTCCAGGATTATTTAAGGAGCAATCCTCAGGCACCAGGGTGAAATCCCAGCTCCCAGCTCAGCCAGGGAGCACCGAGGGGAGAGAAAACCTGTCCAAGAGCATTTCCATGCACCAGCCAACAGCATCTCCTGCACAGGGATTGAAGAAAAGCCCCAATTTTAGATAAAATAACATCAGCAGACAGCGGGAAAAGCCTCAGCTGAATCCTGTGGGCTTTTTAAAAACACTTGGGAGGGAGAAATCACCAAAATCCACAAATTCAGATTAAAAACAACACTGAAAAGCAAAGAAGGGACAGCTGAATGTGACAGAGGAGGGTTAAGGACATCTCAAGTGTGTGCAAAGTGTGGTTGTGAGGGGCTGGAGGGGCTGGGCAGAGGCCCCAGCACATTCCCAGGGAGCGGGGTGGGATCTGGGCATGGCAGCAGCAGGAACGGCCTTTTATCCACGGGAAAAGCAAACCACACCACTTGGAAAGACAAGACACACGAGTAAAAGAACAGGCTGTAAAATTTCCCCATGATTATAAAATGCAAAACTATACAAAAATAGAGAAAATCAACCGTTTTCTTATATGTATAAAAACAAACAAACAAACAAACTAAAACCCCCAAGTCCCCAGAATGGAACCCAGAACCTCTCGGCAGGCTGACCCCAATGGCAGTGGTTCCACCACAGCTTCACAGCCCCAGTCCCTCACTTCCCTGCAAGGAACAGGCAAATTCCTCAAGTTTTCCCTAAATATCCTGGCAGGACATTCTGCTGATCCTGACTTTTCCAAGTGGTTTCTGGTTGGGAAGTCCTTTTGCATAAGAAGCCTCAGTGACCACCCCCAAATGTGAGCTCCTCAGGTAAGGCAGTGTTGGACTGACCCAGCTCCAGCCCAGGTTTGTTCCCATGGATCCCAAGTGGGGTTTTTTGGGAAGAGTGGCTCAGCAGGCAGTGAAATCCAATCCCTACTGCAGTGATCATTTACAGGCTGAATTACTGCACCAGAAATTCCAATTTCTTTGGGTTAACGGGGCAGAATCTGCCAATAATCCAGCAAATTAGTGACTAAACTGCATTAGGAAAACTCATTTGAATTCCAGAGACATTTGCCTCATTGAATTCCCATCGAATTAAGAGGAGAAACCTTTGGTATAAAGTCAGATTACCAAGCCTTGGCTGTATTGCTCCCACTGAACCTCCCCACCTCGTACCTACACCCAACCCCAGGATCCTATGGACACCTTGGAACATTCATTTAGCACCCAGACATTCCCAGCCCTCAGCAGGACTTTGGCTGAACAAAGCTCCAGAGCCTGGAACCCCCGAGATGCCTTTGGTGAGATGCTGAAAGGAAATAAAACAGGGATTAAACCCAGCCAGGGGCGTGAGGGGGTGACAATGTCCCTGTGGTGTCCCCAGCAGGGTGTGCCCGTGGTTTGTGTGCTGGGAGCGGGGTGAGATGGGCACAGAGCTGGCCCTGTCCTTGCTCCAGGGAGGGATATCCAATGTTCATTAGCAGCTGTGCTAACGAGGGGAGACAACCTCCCAGCGAGGGCAGCTTCCCCTGGCTCACCACATTCTCCTCTCGGGGTGTGGCAGTGGCACCAAGAGCCAGGTGTGTCCCAGGAAATCCTCTCCAGTGTCCCAGAGGGATGAGGGAAAAGAGCCATGGCACGGCAGGTTCCCGTGGAACTCCCTGCAGCAGGCTGGCAGGAAAACATGGAAAAATTCAGGTTTGAGCCTGTGGATGCACAGATAGATCAGCTCTGCCTTGGCAGAAAAATCGCATCACACACAGAGGCTGAACCAAGCCTGGCCCTGCCCTTCCCAGACATCCAAGGACAGGGCAGAGGAATCTTTTCTCAAAAGGAATATCAAGACCTCATTTTGCTTGGTGGGGGGAAAAAAACCCATCAAACCCAAACCAGCTCCTTGTGCCTGGAAATCCAGGGATGGCAGGGAGCAACTGATGGAGCCACATCCATGTGGAGCAGGAGAGCAGCAGGAGAGTGACCCAGCAGGGCAGGACTCAGCAGGAAAATCGAGCCTGGCCCAAGCAGAGCCATCCCTCACTCCACAAATGTGGTAAAACTCCAGTATTTCTACTTTGGGATTTTTTTTTTTTTTTAATGCTACAAAGTCTGCTGCAAAGAAAAATAGAGGAAGGGCAATGAGGTGGGGGGAAACAAAAATCACTGGTAACGGAATTAAATCAGAAGACAGAGCTTGGACAGGACAGGGAAGCAGCTTTGTGTCATGGCCTGGGGGTTTGGATCAGAGCTGAGGGGGTTTGGGATCACAGAGGGACCAGGAGCCTGGAACAGATGTCACAGGAGCTCACAGGACAGAATCTGTCCCCTCAGCCTGTGTCCCTCCTCCACATTCCTCCAAAGAGGCAAAAAAATCCCAAACCTCCAGCAGCTTCCAGGCTTTTTGTTCCCTCCAGACAGGAGGAGTGAAGCCCAATGTAGCTGCAGTCCATCCCAAATTTTGTGTTCCTTGGGGAACACAAAACTTTCCTCCTGTGGGTTTATGCAAATAAAACAACTGTAAAAAAAATTAAATTAAAAAGCCACAAAGCTTCCTTTTGAGAAAGTAACATCATCTGCCACTTCACAGCTACAGGCATGATGCAAATTTAGCTTATTTCAAAGGCCTCATCCCTGTCCCCATGGCCCTGGAGAGGCCAGGAGCCCAGGACAAAGCCTGGGAAAGGTTTCAACCAGGAATTCTGCACTGTGAAGACAGACCACAACAAAGAAGGGACCAACACTTTGTTCTTCAAAGGGACACCATGGACAGCACATCTTTCTGAGCAAACTGAAACTAGACCTGGAGAACATTATCGGCACACACACAAAAGCTCCTGCTTCCCCCTTTGGGGCAAGGACAAATCCAATAAATAAAAACGTTGCTGCACAGTTCCCCTTTCCAGCTGCCCCTCCTTGCTCTGGAACAAGTGGCACCCTTCCTCCCAGCTCCCCACACTGAGCCTGGGCTGGAAGACATTCAAAGTGAGTCTGAACCAAAACCTTTCACCCAGAAGAGGAAAACAGCCCCATTTCCCCTCAAAAGTCTGCCCAAGGCCTGTTCCCCCAGCCTGCACAAACCCCAACCTGCCACACCAGCAACGGGTCCATCCCCAGCTTCTGCCAGGGGCTGCTGCTGCACTTGGTGCTGGAGGGGGCTGGAAAACCAGAAAGTGCCTCAGTGGTGATGAAGGAATCCTGAAGGCAGCTCCAAGCTACCTCCAGAGCATCCACAGGGGCAAGGCCACGCATGGCTGCAGGAGAGGAGCATCAGCCCAGCTCCAACTCAAGTCCTCCCCAAACTGCTCCACGTTTTCTTCCTCCCTTTGCTCCCCTTTCACCCCTGCCCAGAGCAGCCTCAGCACGGTGACATAGTGACATTCCTACAGCCTTTTGGCTTGGTGACAGTGACATTCTTGCAGATACTCAGCCTCGGTGACACGGTGACATTCCTGCAGCCCCTCAGCGGGTGACACGGTGACATTCCTGCAGCTACTCAGCATCAGTGACACTGCAGACGGTGCCACGGCAGCTGCCGTGCCCCAGGGTGGCCCTGCCCTTGAGGGGCTCAGTGCAGCACTCCGGGCTCTCGGTGTCCCCGCTGCTGTTCCCGGGATGCTGCGGCACACCCTGGGCAATGCCCACAGGTTTGCCCCTGGCACGGTGCTCCGGGGAGCAGGCAAAGCCAAAGCTCGGGGGCAGCTCTGCTTCTCCCAGGGGTAACAAGCAGGACAGCTTGGGGACATCCCCGTGGAAGAGAAAGGACCCGGCCGCCTCCCGGGCCCGCCTCGCCTCGGGCTGCAGGGGGAGGTTGGAGGGCCGGAGCGGGTGCCTGCTCAGCTCCGGCTCCTGGGGCCGCCTCTCCGGAGCCTCCCCGATGCCACCCCGGGAGAGAGGCAGGAAAGGGGACACGGTGTCTGGTTCTGGTGGCTCCGATGGCTCCCAGACACTCTCCACAGCGCCAGCCGGAGCGAAGTCCCAGAGCTCCATGCCGCCGGGAGCCGTGTCAGCGCCGTGCTGGAGGTGCCGCAGGCCCGGCCAGCTCGAGCCACCCTCGGGAGCCACCAGCTCACCCTCCTCCTTGCTCCTGCTCCTCCTGGCTCCAGCAGAGTCCTTCCTGCCAGTCTCATGCCTGGCCCAGAGCCGGCAGGGCTGGGGGCCGCTGCGGGTCCCCTGTGGCTCGGCCAGCTCAAACTCCAGGCTCTCCGTGTCCAGCGAGCGGCTCCTCCGGTCCACGGAGAGCGGCGCGGGCATGGAGGGGCTCAGCCCGTGCAGGCGCAGGTGGCGGGGCAGGCTGGCCACCCCCCAGTTGCAGCTCTGGAAGGAGCCCGGGGAGAAGCCCAGGGACATTCTCTCGTCACATTCAGCCAACGACTCTTTCTGTCCATAGCCATCATCGAAGGCCTCGGCGATGTCCTCGCCCGCGGTCAGCTCCGGGTGCTGCTCACACTCCCCTTCCCCGTCCTGCTCCACGTCCACCACATCGAAGGTGACCATGGTAGGGAGGGCAGGGAGGTTCTGGGTGAAGGAGGAGCTGGAGGCCGAGCTCCCCAGGCTCTCAGAGAGGCTGGAGAAGAGGGTCCCGCTGCTGGCGAACTCCACCAGAGCCTGCGAGAAGCTCACGGCGTGCTCGGGCTCGCTGCCCACCTGGGGCTCGCCAGGGGTGGGCTCTGCTCCGCCGCCGTGCTCCTGCTCCGGCAGCCTGAACCCAGGGAACATCCCTGCCTTGGCTGGGGACACACTGCCGTGGATGGAGTCCCCGAACATGCCACAGTCCAGGTCTGCATCGAACCCCGGGTTGTTCTTTGTGAGCTGAATAAGGCAATTTCCGGGGGCCTTTTGGCTGTTGTAACAGTTTTCCAGACACAGAGTCCCTGAAAAATCCCTCCACTCTGGATTTTCAGCCCTAGTCACTGCAACCCCACCATTGACAGCCCGGCTTGGGGTATGTGAGGCCACCTGCTCGCTCCCAAGGCCACTCTGACTCTTGCCAATGGAGCTGGCTGCTCTGGTTTTACATTCAATGCACTGCTTTTCCTGGGGACACTTCTTGCTGGAGACATCCAGGCGTTTCAGGACTGGCTCCCTCTGCAGCTCCCAGTACAGCAGCTCTTTCTGAATGGCTGCAAGCCCCTCTTCTTCAGTTTCCATCAGCCCTCTTTTCTGATCCATCATCTGCTGGATCAGGCTCTTCTCCGCAGGGAGGCAGAAGTCCATGAAGTAGCTGAAGATGCCCTGGCGTGGGACTTTGCCCTCGAACAGGGATTCCTCCCCATGAGAGGGGCTCATCAGGGTGTCAAACTCGTAAAGTGCATCGCCGCTGTAGCTGTCCCGGGGCAGTCGGTCCTTCTTGAGCTCCTCTCCAGCCTCATCGTCTGGCCCTGGCGTGGTGGAGTCGTAATACCCCTCGTCACTGTTTGGGGCAGACTCCTGCTGGTCACTCTGGGGAGTCAGGAGGTCAACACCATCCATGGCATCCCCCACGTAGGGGTGGGCGTCTGCCTCGTGAGAGGTGTGCGTCTCCAGGCTGCTGCTGGACACCTGGGCCCCGTAGCTCCTGTCCCCTGGCACGCCGCTGTCCCACACCTGGTGCAGGTACTCCTCAGCCTCCTCAGGAATGGCCATCTCCTCGCCGCCGCCCTGGTAGGTGACCAGGCAGGAGCTGCGTTTGGCGGCGTCACGGCTGCGCTCCACCGAGATGCTGCTCTCGGCGATGTCGGGCTCGGCGATGTCGTCCCCGCACCCCGTCAGGGAGTCAAAGCTCTTCAGGGAGGTGACATCCCCCAGCATGAGGCTCAGCAGGTCCCCGGAGTGCAGGCAGGGAGGTTCGCTGTCCATGAAGTCAGGGTGGAAGGCCAGCAGCAAACTCTCACGGTCAAACTCAGCGCAGGCAGCAGCCTCAGCCTCTGATTTTGTATCTGGAACGTCCCCATTCCCTGGCACGGCCATCGTGCCACCCTCGGAGGTGCCTCCATCAGCTGTGGGGCCCGTGGGCTCCGTGGCCTCACCACAGCTGGAGTCACCCCCCGAGTCCCCTGGGCCAGCTCTGGTCTCAGTGACTGGCCCTGCTCCCCTGCCCTCCACAGCCCCTCGGCTCTCCACTGCCGTTCCAGGAGCATTCCCAGCCTCCTCCGTGTCCCCGTTCCACTCGGGGAGCTCTGTCTTCTCACTCTCGGCAGCCTTGCTCTTCCGGTGGCGCCGGATGCTGTTAAAAAACCCTTTCAGCCCTTTTTTGGGTCTGGGGAAAGAGGGCTTTTTGTCACAGCCCTCGATACTCCCGGGGGGAGAGCCGTCCTGCTGGCCCAAATCCCCCCTGCTGCCGGTGTCCACGGCCAGCTGGGCGCTGCGGGAGCCGGGCAGGGGGCCGGGCTGCCCATCCCTGCTGCCCTCCGAGGGGCTGTCCGGCCCTGTCCCACCGCCCTTGTCACAGGCAGCGCTGCTCAGCCCGTCGTGGGTCTTGCACTTGCTGAGCCCCTTCTTGCCGCGGCCGCCGAAGAAGCTGGGCAGGGTGCAGATGCTGCGCTTGCCCCCGAACAGCTTGAAGGCCGTTTTCCGCAGCTTGCCGGGGGGCGGCTGCTGCGGCTCCGCTGCCACCACGGAGCCGTCGGCGCTGTCGGGAGGGGCGTCGCCGCCCTCCTGCCGCCGCTGCTCCCCTCCGTCCCGCTCCTCCGGGCTGCCCGTTTCCATGGCAGCGGGCGGGCTTGGATCTAGCTGGAGGCGGCTTTGGCAGCGCGGTGCTCCGGGCGCAGGGATGGACACATCACCGCCGACCTGAGGCACAGGGAGAGGGCACAGGTGAGGACACGGCAGCGGAAGGGGCACGGCTGAAGGCACCGGAGTCTCGGGGCTCCCTCACCGGCTGGAGGAGCCTCCAAAATCTCCCTCCAATTCCAAAATTCAGGCACCAGAATGTCGCTTAAATGTAGCAGTTAGCCAGAGCAGGAAAACCACACATCTCCCTCGGCTAGAATCCCTAGGGACGAGCAGGTCTGACCCCTGCACCTCCTCGCTCCATGCCCTAAAGCTTCCCAGATTTTTCACCTCCAGGGTGATCAGGTTTGGCTACCTTAAAGTGAGAGCTAGCACCTCCCAAACCACCTCCCAGCTCTCCCAGGCCTCATGCCAGGCTCCAAAGAGCATCCTGAGGGAGGCCAAACCAGGACACAGCCCCCCTACGCACGAGTCTGGGGAAAAACCACTTTACTTACTACCCTGGCTTTTTTAAATAGAAGATTTCAGTTGTTTTTAAAATAATCTGTCCAGCCAGAGAGAATCGCCTTAAAAACACCAACTGTGAATACCCTGATCAGATTATCCCAGAAGCAGAGAGGTAGGTTTGAAATTTGACCCTGGACTGCTGTCATGAACAGCAGAAATAAAACAATTATAATCACGATTCTCTTCCAGAGGTGAGGGTGGAGAAATTAAATGCAATAAAATCCTAATGTGCTCCCAAGCTGTAATGCCCCAGGCTGAGCTCTGACTGACAGGAGGCCAAGGAAACCTTCCCAAAGTGTTTAGCCAAAGATCCCAAATTAAAAATACATCCAAACGATGCTCTCTGCTCCTGCAGCCCCCCAGCAAACCTGCAATTCCAGGTTTATTTTTATTCCTCAGGTCTGGGTTGCTTTGCCTCTATACTGATCTGGCATCGCTGCGCTCAGAACAGCTGGGACTGGATGGGCTTCCAGGTCCCTCCCAACCCATTCCATTCCATGGTTCTGGAATCCTGGGATTGCTGATAACTCCTCACGTTCACCTGTCCCACTGGTGAAGCAGCAGCTGGGGCGTAGCTGGCTGGCACAGCCACCTCCCCAGTGGCAAACTGGGCTTTTCCAGCTCTGCCAGAGCCCACCACAAGTCCTAGGAGCCTCCAAAGCCTCTGCAGAGAGGGGCTGGGAGAAAGGCCTGCACTGGACACGTGTGGGGCTGCTGGAAAATGGGGGTGAAATGACCCCAAACCTGCACCTGGAATGGGGCTGCTGGAAAAGGAATGAAATGACCCCAAACCTACACCTGGAATGGGGCTGATGGAAAAGGAATGAAATTACCCCAAACCTGCACCTGGAATCGGGCTGCTGGAAAATGGGGGTGAAATGACCCCAAACCTGCACCTGGAATGGGGCTGCTAGAAAAGGAATGAAATGACCCCAAACCTGCACCTGGAATGGGGCTGATGGAAAAGGAATGAAATGACCCCAAACCTACACCTGGAATGGGGCTGATGGAGAACAGGAATGAAATGACCCCAAACCTGCACCTAAACTGGGGCTGATGGAAAAGGAATGAAATGACCCCAAAACTGCACCTGGAATGGGGCTGATGGAGAATGGGGGTGAAATGACCCCAAACCTGCACCTAAACTGGGGCTGCTGGAAAACAGCCGGGGAAGGGCACGAGACAGAGCCAGCATTACAGAAATTCCTTTTGGGAATCATTCCTCTCCAGCTCCACGTCAGCACCGCGGCACTGCTGCGGAGGGGAGGCTGGAGTAGGATAAAAAATAGAATAGATAAAAATGAAAGAAAGCGGAAATCAAGTACACCGAGGGCAAAGAGCCACGACCAACAGACCATGAAAGATAAGGTTTAAAAGCAAGAAAAAGCAGCACGGTAACAATGAAACGCAGCGTTCCACCCGCAGAGGAGCCCCTCAGGGACCCCCGCCCCGCACGGGGCCGCTCCCCCGGGCCGGCCCTCCCCGCTCCCCAACTTTCGGGAGGATCCGGGAAAACGCGAGGGGCGGGGAGGGGGTCGGGCCAGGCGGCGGGCGGCGCGGGGAGCGGCGGCCCCGGCCCGTGCCCGTGCCCAGCACTTACCGGCGGCGGCCCCGGCCCCAGACCCGGCCCGTGGCCAGCACTCACCGGCGGCACCGCGGCAGCCCCGGCCCGGCTCCGCTCCCGGCTCCGCTCCCGGCCCCGCTCCCGGCCCCGCTCCCGGTCCAGCCCCGGCCCGGCCCCGGCCGCGCGAGGGGCGCGGGGCCGCGGGTCCGCCCGGCGCGGGCGGCAGGGGCGGCGCCGCGTGACGGCCGGGGCGGGGCCTGGCGGGCGGGGCGCGGTGATTGACAGGGCGCGGCGGCGGAGGGGCGGGGCCTCTGCGTGAGGGAGGGCGCGGTCTCCACACTGGGCCCAGCGGAGCGGGCGGGGTCGCGCTGAGCGCTGGGCGCGCTCCCCGCCGTGTCCCCTCATGGCCGCCCCCGGTGTCCCCCCGGGGCCGGACCCCGGTGTCCCCTCATGGCCGGCCCCGGTGTCCCCTCATGGCCGGCCCCGGTGTCCCCCCGGGGCCGCCCCCGGTGTCCTCCCCGGTGGCCCGGGGCAGTGGGCGTGGCCTCAGGGCGCGCCCCGCCCTGGGGGCGTGGCCCCGTTGGCGGTTGATTGACAGGGGGCGCGGTCACCCCGGCGGGGGCGTGGCCTTGGCGCGGCAGCCGCGGGCCACGCGGGGTCACGGACACGGGGGGATGGCCCGGCCTGGCCTGGCCTGGCCTGGCCTGGCCTGTCTGTGACACCGCGGGGCCAGGGCTGTGACAGTGTGTGACCGGTGACACGGCGTGTTTGCCGTGGGACACCTCCCTGCGCCTGCTGTGTCACCCGCGGGCGTGTCACCCGCGCCACGCCGCTGCCACCCACCCACCGCTGCGCGGCTGCTCACACCCACAGCCCCACAGCCAACTGAGCAGCCCGGTAGGGAAGACCCCTCCCCATTTTTGGGACCCCCAGATCCCAAAAGCCCCTCCAATCTCCACGTGAGGATGACAACAAGGATGCCACGAGTGGGAACCACAGCAGGGCGTGGCAATGTCCCCGCGGGACAGCCTTTCCCAGCTGCCATCTCCTGATGTGCTCCTGAAGGCACCTGCATGGGGACCAGCAGCAGCAATGTCATCATGCCCTGTGGAGCTTTGTCCAGGCTGCTTCCAAGCCCTAATGCTGCCCTTGGGAGAGGCCCCACAGCCTCATTAATTAATAGATGCTGACGAAGAGATCCCACAACCCCTGACACAAGCCCGTAAATCCTGCAGGAAGGTGCCTGTGTTCGGCTCTGAGCCATGGAACATTTCCCTTTGGGATGGATCAGGGCAGGAAGGAATGAACCGTGGGACACCCTTCCAAAGTGCTCCAGAACACCACTGCTGGGTGGACGCTGAGCTGCCAAGGAGCAGCAGCATTGATCCATCAGTTCCTGGCTGTGGGAAGAGCTGGGAAGGCACCTCCAGCCCCACTGGTGAGGGCAATCCCGGTGTCCAGAACGGGAGGGATGGAGGGACACAAAGGTGGTGCTGGGATGCCCCGCTCCAGCCTGGAATTCCCCATGCACAGCCATTCCCTCTTCCCCTCCCAGCCATCCTGGCAGGGCTGCCCGACATGGGATATTTCACCAGACAGGCCACAACAGTTTCATACCAAGAACAGAACTCTTTTAATCCAAACCCCAGCCCTGCCCAGTCACAGAGCACCCTCGGCCACAACAGGAAGCACTTTTGGGGTGAGGAGATGATGTTTAGGGTCAGAGCTGGGGCAGGGAGAGGAGTGGGGCTGCTGGGCTCTGGATGCATCTCCCAGCCCCTCCTGTGCTGCCAGCTGGGAGTGCTGGGCTCTGCCCCCACTGGGGTGGGCACACACGGCCAGGGCCAGCCCCAATCCTGCCCCTCCCACGTGGAGGAGACACTTGGGAACTTCTCTGGGAATTGTGGAATCATGAGGGACCTCAAAGCCCATCCAGTGTCACCCCTGTCATGGCAGGGACACCTCCCACTGTCCCAGGCTGCTCCAGCCCCAGTGTCCAGCCTGGCCTTGGGCACTGCCAGGGATCCAGGGGCAGCCACAGCTGCTCTGGGCACCTGTGCCAGGGCCTGCCCACCCCCACAGGGAAGAATTCTCATTCTCACAGCCAAGAATTCCTCCACGCTCCTTCCCAGCCCCTTCTCCAACCAAAATCAGCTAAAGGTGTAAAATCCCTCAGTAAAGACGGTCTGAGGCAAACCGAGGGGGATCAGATCCTGCTCTGTGCTCTATCCTCTGCTGCAAATCAGGAGCTCAGGTCTCCTGTTCTTCCTCCACCTTCCCTTCTGTTCCCTTCCCACTTTTCCACATGGGCATTGCTTTCTGGAGACACCTCAGCAGCAAAAATGAAATTGTGACCACAAATTCCCAGCGGTTCTGCAGATTTCAGGGATTCACTCCGGGAGGTGGAGCAGGTTTTAATTGGGGCAGGCTGCGATCACAGCTGGTGCTGCAGGTATTTGGCCAGGGCTCTGGGGATCTCCAGCTCTCCAAGGGTGGCCGAGCAGCTGGGCTGCTTCAGGAGACGCCTCATGGCCAGCCGGGACTGGGACAGCAGGGATTTGGGATGAGCTGTGGAAGGAAAATCACATGGTCACCTTCAAGACACGCAACCCTGCCGCCCTCCAACCCAGCATTATCTGAAGGAAAGGGACATGGATTGAGCAAACCAGACAGCATTGGAACAAAATGATCTTTAGGTTCCTTCCAACCCAAACCATTCCATGATCCTATGAAAATTCCATGATCCTGTGAAAACTCAACCTCTGTGCTGGGGCTGGGGCTATGGACTCAGGCACAAGCTCCCACGAGGGCTGGGCATGGAGAAGAAATCTCCCATCCCCACATGGAAATAAGTGCAGGATTTTAGACTTGGGCAGTACAGGAGAGCCCAAGCTGAGCAGCAAAAAGAAGAGCAAGGGTGAAAAGCAGGGGGTAACCCAAGTGAGGGGAAACCCAGGCTGTGGGAACCACGGAATCACAGAAGGGCTTTGGTTGGGAAGGGAATTTAAGCTCATCTCATTCCGTGGGCAGGAATTCCACTACCCCAGGTTGCTCCAAGCCCTGTCCAACCTGGCCTTGGACACATCAGGGATCCAGGGGCAGCCACAGACCCGCACAGCCGAGGCTGAAGGAAAACCCGCGTGTGGCTGTTGGGAAGAGGGAATCAGAGCAAAGCCGTGCCCGTCCAGCCCCGGGCACGTGGCCAGGTCACCTCTGGCCTGCAGCAGCAGCTCCAGCCCCTCGCTGCGCGGGGCCGCCCCGCCGGCGGGCACGCCGGGCAGGTACACGTTGGCCCCGAAGTCGATGAGCAGGCGGACGAAGTCGCTGTGGCAGCCGTGCCTCAGGCACGTCTCCAGCAAGGTCTTGGGCTCGCGGATCTGCGCCAGGACGCTCTGCTCGGTGCAGTTGTAGTCGGGGTCGGCGCCGTGCAGCAGCAGCAGGCGGAAGCACTCCAGGTGCCCGTAGGCCGCCGCCAGGTACAGCGGCCCCGAGCAGGCCGCCGAGTTGGCCGCCCACTCGGGCAGCCTGGCCCGGACGTTGGCCTCGGCGCCGTGCTCCAGCAGCAGCCGCAGGATGGCCGCGTGGCCGTCCCTGGCTGCCAGCAGCAGCGGCGAGCAGTTGTTGTAGGCGCTGCCCGCGGGGCTGGCGCCGGCCTCCAGCAGCAGCCGCACGCACTCGCCGTGCCCGTTGCTGACGGCCACGAAGAGCGGGGTCTGCGCCTTCACGTCCAGGCTGTCCACCTGGGCGCCGTGGGCCAGCAGCAGCCGCAGGCTCCGCACGCAGCCCCGCGTGGCCGCCAGGCGCAGGGGGGTGCTGGGCACACCCCAGCCGCTCCTGCGGTTGATGAGCCTCTTGTACCTGTCCTGGGACAGGAGCCTGGCCAACGTTTCGTGGTCGTCCTGGCACACCGCCCGGCTCAGCTCCTCGCTGTCGCCGCTGTCCTCCTCGTCATCCCTGGGCTGCAGCAGGGAGAACATCTTGTTGATGTCCATCAGGGTCGTTTTGTCGGGTCTGGGCTCCATGTGCCGCTCTCATGGTAAAGGGTGAGGCCAAAGATCTACAGGATGGCAGAACCAGCACCACCCCTGGGTTAGAACCAGTCCCTGACACCGACAGCTGCATTTTAGTGCAAGTTTATACTCAACATCAGGAAGATTCTCTAAAAATTCGACAATGTTTGATGAGGATGCTGCTGATGTGCTCATGGACCTGGCACCACGTGAGGAAATCCACGTGGGTGAAAGGCTGAGGGAACAATGGAGCTCAGTGGGCACTGCTCAGTAGGCACGTGAGTCAGGATCCCATAAAATCATTGATTGGTTTGGGTTGGGAGGGTCCTGAAAGCCCCTCCAGTGCCACCCTGCCATGGCAGGGACACCTCCCACTGTCCCAGGCTGCTCCAGCCCCAGTGTCCAGCCTGGCCTTGGGCGCTCCAGGGATCCAGGGGCAGCCACAGCTGCTCTGGGCACCTGTGCCAGGGCCTGCCCACCCTCCCAGGGAGCAATTCCTAATTCCCAATCTCCCATCCATCCCTGCCCTGTGGCAGTGGAAAGCCATTACCTGTGTCCTGTCCCTCCACCCCTTGTTCCCCAGTCCTGAGGGATGAGGTCAATGTGAAGTAGTCAGTTTGATTAGGGATCAAACATCCTCCAGCATCTCCCTTCCCAAATGATGCCAGTGTTAGAATCCCATTGTTTTCCTCCCTCCTGCCTGCTCAAGCCCGATGATCGTGGCTGCAGAAGGGTCTGGGATGTTTCTGCTGAGGAATTTTGGGGAGGAAGGATGGAAGTGCTGAGATGCTCACACTGAGTGAGATGAACCCTGGCAGCTTGCCTGGGCTCTGAACACAGGATGTGGCCTCAGGAGCCGAGGGACAGCGGGGACAGGAATGGGATGTCCCCGCTGGCACCTGAGCAGCTGGAAACGCTCGGGATGGGCACAGGGACCTCTCGGCAGCCCTGGGGCAGCTCGGGTTTCCTCAGGCTGACCTGTCCTGGGAGGAGCCAAGGAGCTGCACGGGGCAATTAATTAGCGAAGGAGCGGCAGCAAACTGTTAATTATCTGATAAGGAGAAGTGAGCAAATGGCCTCGTTGTGCACCTGAGCCCGTCGGTGCCGGGGCAGCCACAGGGGACCTGTCCCCCATCACCCACGGGGACACGGCCACCAGCTCAGCGGGATCTCAGCAAGGCCACCAGCACAGCTGGGGCACTGGGACAAGTCTGACAGCAGCAAAGCTCTGCCAGGCTGTCACCCATTAGCTCAATTTATACAGAAATGTGAGAAATTCTAATGCTGCTGTTCCTCATTGGACACGCCGGTGATGAGCTCTGGAGCTTTGGGATCATCCCACCCTCATGGAGAACGGCCTGGGGGTTACTGCAGTTTTGAGTCAAAAAGACAGTTGTGTTCCCAGTTAGATCCCCAAGGGAAATGGTGTGGAAAAGTAAAAGAGCAGCTGTAACATTTCCTGAACACAGAACAGCACCTCCAAAGGGAGGTTCCTGAGATCCTGTGTGGGGAGCTGAGGGAGCTTCCTCAACCAGGAGAGCCCAAACCAGAATTTGTGGAATCACAAAATGGTTTGGTTCAGAAAGGAATTAAAAGTTCATCTCATCCCACCCCTGCCATGGCAGGGACACCTTCCACTGTCCCAGGCTGCTCCAGCCCCAGTGTCCAACCCGACCTTGGGCACTGCCAGGGATCCAGGGGCAGCCACAGCTGCTCTGGGCACCAGGGCCTGCCCACCCTCACTGCTTTGCCACCCCCTGAGCTGACAGAAGCTGTCCAAGCACTGCAGACCCCAAAAAGAGGATGTGACAGAGCACACATTTGTCCCTCTGGGTCCAGTCCCCTCCCTCACCCTGCCAGGTCCCGGTGCCACCTTACCTGGGCGTGGGGGATGCTCAGAGCAGCTGCGGCCAGGGGGGTCCCATGGGGAGTCCAGCCGTGGTTTAAGCCCCGTGAGCAGAGCGAGAGGCTGTGGCAGGGCTGGGATGGACGGGGCTGTGTGGGGCCAGAGCTGTGCAGCTCACAGCTGAAATGCCACGGCAGCACCAGCCCGGGGCGCCGGGGCTAATTTTAGCCCCTCTGGGGTTTTATCTTACCACTTCCATTCTTGGAAAGCTCCCCCTGGGTAAATATAGAGAGGGCAGCGGGGTGGGGGGAGGCTGGGACAGGTGCTGGAGGCTGCTTGACCCCTCTGAGCACACACAAAGCTTTTTCTCCACTGTTTCCCCATAGAAGTTGCAGGGAACAAGGGGGTTTGGGGTCCCTGCCAGGGTAGCACCAGCCTCTACCTTACCTTGACTGCTGCCAGGCACTCAAATTCCCTCTTAACCCCTCTCCTGCCCTCCCTCCCCCTCTTCAGAGTGATACAAATGGCCATTTGCAACCTCCAAAATTATTTATTAGACACCAGAAGGACAAAAGGTCCTGAAGATGGCCCAGATTTCCCACCTGAGCTGCTCTGGGCTGCACCTGCCAGAAGGAACCACAGCCAGGGCTTCCTGAGGACCCAGGAAGGCAGGAAACCTCCCAGGGCAAACAAAAGGAGTGGAGAGCAGCACTGGGGCTCTTATCAAAAGCTGTCAGCTGGGAAGTGCAATCCTATTTTATCCAGCTCCCTTTAAACCCTCTCCAAACTCCTCAGTGATGGAGCAGGAATGGGCTGGTGGTTTGGGGCAGCCTTATCGTGGTATGAGATAAGGAGAGAGACCCAAATTATCCAGCAGGAAAATCCCCACTGCTGCAAGAAGAGAAATCAGGGTGCTCTGTGAAGTGTGTTGATCTGTGCCACCACTACATTCCTGCTCTGGAGCTTCACAATGGAAAGCCTGGAATGCAGGAAAATGGTCAACATTGATTTGGTTTAGGCTTTTGGTTTTCCTCTCCAAATTCACTCAAAAATAGATTATTGCTTCATGGAGGTCAATTCCCCAAAGCCAGCAGCAGGAATGGAATTACGGAGTGTGATGTGGATGAGCCCTGGAGCAGGAGAGGGGAGTTTGGGGTTATTTTTCCTGAGTGTCAGGAAGGTGCAACCACAACAGGGATGCTGCAGCCACAAAAAGCAAGCCCGGCTGGAAACCCTTTCCACAAACCACAGAAATCAAAGCAGCCATTAAAAAGACAGTGTTATAAACGGAAAAAAGGGAGCGCAGACAACAGAAGTACTAGAAAATGTGAAATGTAGGAAACTTGTAGATGAAAGGAAAATCCTTGAATGGCAAATTAATGATAAACTGCTTATTCTTTTGTTGTTGCTGCTGCTGTTCAGTTGTTAACCAGGAGAGATCTTAGGAACAAGGAGCAGATTAAACCCAGTTCTAACGAGGCAAACCCGAGAGCTCTCCAGCCCATCTGGAATCCTGCCCAGACACTCCTGGAGCAGGAACCTTTCCATCCATCCCGGGGGATATTCCCAGCAGCAGAGCCAGCCCAGCCCCAGCAGGAGCCCAGGCAGGGTGACACAGCAACCTGGCCCATTTGGGATGAGCTTCCCACTGCTTCAAACTCCAGGGAAGGATGAGGAGGAAAAGGTTCCACCTTCTGCCTGAGCACAGAGCCTGAGCCAAGCAGCTCTTGATCAGCTCCCTGGTAATTGGGCAGGAATCAGAGGGCAGAAGGGTGCTGAATGCCAGTCAATGGGTTTTTTGGGAAGGTAAATCCTGTCCAGAGTTGCTTCCATTAAAGAGATTATTGTTATTAACGCAGCTGAAGAGGGCTAATGAGCTTGTGGATTTAACAGGGCTAAGCAGTTAAAAGTTTAGAGCTAAACAGTCCCAAATAAATGATTTTGCAGGGATTAGGGATTTACTAACAGCGCTCAAGGTCGGGAAAACAGAGCTGGGGAATGGGGCTGTTGTCTCCTGCCTTTGGGCCAGGAGTCACTGCCAGAGCACAGCTCTGGGCTCTGGAATCTCCCTCTGTGCCCTCACCCCTGCTCCCAGCATCCCAAACCCCAGCCCTGGGGCTCTCCCGGCTGCCTGCTCACCCTCCAGCAGCACCGTGCACCCGGTGTTAGCCAGGAATTAGCCAGGTGTTATCCAGGGATTACCCAGGAGAGGGCACAGACAGCACCCCAGCATCCCTTGGCTGCACTGCACGTCCCTGCCAAGACCCTGCTGATGGAAATTCCCGATTTATTTGGTGCATCAATACACAAAATACAGAATTAGAAAGGAAGGAGGAATCCAGTAATGTTTCTTCTCCTCCACGAGTCATTAATTGAGGAATTTTGGCAGCACTGAAGCTCCAGAAGTTCATCTCTTTACTTCCACTGCACCTTCCCTTTTGTAAAACAGGATAAAAGGATGGTTTGGATTGGGAGGAACCTTAAAATCCATCCCATTCCAGCCCTGCCAAGGGGAGGGACACCTCCCACTGTCCCAAGGCTGCTCCCAGCCCCAGTGTCCAACCTGTCCTTGGGCACTGCCAGGGATCCAGGGGCAGCCACAGCTGCCCAGCCCAGAGCTCCCTGCTCCATCCATGGAGGTTATTTATAGATTTTTATTGATTCCCATTCACACTGGGTCCCTTCCCTCTTTCCCACAGCTCCAAGAGCTGTTGTTGAGAGAGAGGTTTTGTATCCCCCTCCCATACCTTCCACTTCTCCAAAGAGAAGGGAAATAAAATTCCAGAACACTGGAATCCGTGAGCTGTTTGCAGCCCAAAGAAACTCCAATTACCACACCTTTTGTCCAAATTTTCCCCAAATTAAACTGCAGCTTTATCAATTCTAGCCAGTGTTAATGCTAATAATCCAATTAAATGCAAGGCAAGTCTTATTAAGGTAAATGAAGGATTTCACTGGCAGCATTAATAACAATTAAAATTAGCAAGAAGGGGAAAAGCCTGAGGAACACACAGGGACTGAGTGTACCCCGGTGCCAGGCCCTTAAAACATAGAAAATACCCATTTTTAAGGGGAAGATATTCATCAGGGGCTGGCTACTGGGTCTGGAGTCTGTTCCCAGATTCATAGGGAAATTTTGTACCTGGAATCTCCCTCTTGAGCATTTTCCCATCTCAGCTGAGTTAGTCTGCACTCAAATCTCTAACCTCACTACCCATCACTGAAAAACTGGGATAAAAAAGTATTTTTCCAAGATACCATCAGCAGCTGGACTGTGGGTTCTTCATTCTGAAGCCATCAGAAAACATCTCTTCACTGGACCCACGAAGCTGGGAGTCGGCTCCTTCCAGAAGCTCTGGCTGCTCCTCAGAAAGCTGTGGAAGTCAGCCTGGAGACACCTGTGGCCAAGTGAGTGAGGGACAGACAGCTCTCCAGGAGCTAGGAAACACTGAGGAGACACTTGGGTTGAACACAGAAAGAAAATTTAAATTTAAAAAAAAAATGACCCAGAATGGCACAATTTGCAGAAGACATTGAGATTTGATACAGTGCCATTGGTTACATTCCCTTTTTTCCACTCGTTATGTTCCTTTTTGGGTTGTTTGTAACACCCTGCACTCCCCATTCCCCCAAACCAGGGGGATCATCCCATTTCTGTTCTGTAGAGGGGAAGTGGCTCCACACTCACCTCATTAATTAAGGTCCTTTAGCTGACTCCACCTTTCCAAATGTGGGGTTCTGAGTTTCACCCAATAAACAGAGCAGCCACTTTCTTTAAAAAGGCCAAGTGTTTATTTTTGTAGGGAATAAAAATACCTGGAATCCAAGAGAGACTCCATGGGACAAACAGAGAGAAAAGACACAATTTTCCTCTAGACAAGATCAGCTTCAAGCAGTGCAGGAACTGAAGTGCCCCACAGAGCCCTCAGGGCACAAACTGGGGCTCACCCCCCACAAATGCCCCTCAGCAGTGACACAGACACAAGCAACAACAGGGACATTCCCAGCCAGCACTACACATGGTTTTAGGGACATTCCTACAAGGATCAGGTTGGGGATGCCAAGGAAAATCCAGCCAGAGGATGGGATCCAGTGCCGAGTTACTCCAGTAGTTTCTGCTACATTAAATAGATGGAAACATAGAAATGATATAAAAAGAAACCCCTTGGTCCTGCCCTGCTCCTGCAGCTCCCAGGGGGTCACAGTAATTAATGTCATTAGCAAACTTGCCCTAACGAATGGCCCAGCTGGCTGCCTGGTCCCAAGCACAGGCTTTACCATCCCCTGCTTCCTCAGCTAATTAATCAAGTGCTGTGTGATAATTAAACAAAAATAGGACATTCAGAGCAGGTTCTTCCCCCAGGGAATGCCTGGATGTGTGTGAGGAAGGGACAGAAACAGGAACAGCTGGGAGAGATCCCTATGAAACCAAGCCCAGCCCTCAGCACAGAGCAGAGGGGGTGGGAGGAGAGGAAAACCCCTTTGGAATGTGCCTGGGCATTCCTGGATATGCAGCACTGCATCCTGCCAGCAAATTCCTGTGGGCCCTGAGCCTGACCAAGGCCAAGTCTGCTAGGAGCTGAAGGAGCCTGGACCAGGAGCTCTTCCCTTTCCATGGCTTTTCCTGGGGGTGCCTCAGCTTTGGGAGCACCTCTGAGGGCTCTCTGCTCCCAGAGGTGATGGAAACAACACCCCCAGGGCTGCTCCTCACCAACATTCCCACCTGGAGATCCTGTGGAGCTCTGGGCACCTTCAGCTCCTGCCAAATCCCACTCTGCAGGACTGAGGAAGCTCCTGAAACTTCCCAGCTCCTTCCAAGCCCATCTCCTTCTCCATCCCAGTCAGGATGGCTCTGGATCAGAGCAGATGGACTTTCATTCCAAGGAATTAACTTGGAAAGGCAATCACTAAGCACAAGAACAGACCAAGAGTAAATCAGACCTAAAAGCTTTTACAAACTGCTTTTCTTCACCCCTAAAGAGGCCATGGAGAACTAAAACAATGGACAATCCAATTATTCCCACTTTTTCCCTGCAGAGCAAACAGCACCAATTGGATTTTCTCTTCCACAGGTGACAACTGCAAAAGAAAACCCCAATTTAAGAACACACAGAACAAAGCTCACATTTAAGATATTTCAAATGAAGCTCCATTAGTCCCTCTTGTGCTTCAGAGTAGTTTTAACACAGAATATGACAGGCCCACTACAAGGTTACACTTGGTTGTAGCACAGGAGACACTGGGAAAGGGCAGGAAGCCATGGAATGTCCTGGTGAAGCCATGGAATGTCCTGGTGAAGCAGGAGCAGCTCCAAAAAAGGAAGAGTTTTCCACAAGCAGAGCTCATCTGCAGCAAATCAGATCCCTCTTCCCTCCCAGTTCTCCCAGTCACAAGAATCCAAATGGAAAGAACTGCACTGTTCCAAATAAAAGCAGGATTTCTGACTTCACAAAGCATGGCTGTTCCCCTAGGAATAAATCAGTTGCAGAAACTTTCCCCAGCAGTAGCAGATCCCAAATAGCAGTAACAGTTTTTCCATTCCTTCCACACTTCCAGGGAGCAGAGGATGCTCCAGGAGCAGGGAACAGAGCTTTCCTGGGCAGCAGAGAATGCTCCAGGATGCTCCAGGAGAAGGGAACAGAGCTTTCCTGGGCAGCAGATCCCAGCTGAGCTCAGGACACTGCAGGGCTCTGAGCAGCTCTTCACTTCTGCTCTTCAAACAGCCCAGAGCTGCCACCAAAACCAAAAAGCTTCTCGTTCATTTGTTTTCAAACCATGGGCTCATGGAAAAAGAGGAAACCCTGGAATCTTTTCCAGCTCCTAAATTCCAGCATCAGCATGAAAGCCTTTTAATACTCTGCAGCCTTGGCCTGAGCCTGTACACATGAAATCCAAGAGGTTTAAAAGACATTAATTTTTGGATTTGGCTCTGTTTTGCCACTGGAGTTAAAAGCAGCAAGATCACTCCAAGCTTACAACACTGAGTAACCTGTGGTGGTTGTACACACTTGTAGCAACATTGGAGTTTTGTGGAGACAACCTTTTTAGGAACAAGGAGAGATTATTAAACTCCTCCAATGGCAATTCCAAAGGCAAAGCACCACACAAACACTTCCAGGAGCCTTCTGCAAGCTGGATTTGTACAATAATTAACCAATAGCACCTTTAAGTCTTTCAGTAGTCAATCAAAACCCTCTCCAATTTTGGATTGCTAATGAAAATTAGACTATTAATAATATTCAAAGAACTGGAGATTCATAGAATAATTGGTCCTAAAAATGCCTGTCTTGGCTTCATGTTCCATTTTCTCTCAGATTTGGGTATGAATGATGCCCATTATCCCCTGGAAAGAAAAAGCAGGACTGATCCATCAGTCACACCTGGGTCAGTATTTCCAGGATTTAATTTTTAATCAATCACTCTTGTAGCTCCAACTCCTTCCTTGGCAAAAACTTCATTTAAGTCTGACAAACCCTCAATACTAAAAAAATTCCTCTTTGCCATTTCAGTCAGTGGAGAAACTCTGTGCTCTCTTTTTCCTTGGATCTTTAATGTGCTTTATAAGATAGGTATTTTCCTACCCAGAACAGCCACTCAGGGAGGTTTTGGTTGGTTTTTGGACACTGGATCTACCCAGTGATTTCACCATGGGTTAAAAGCACATGAGCAGAGTTATTGCACTTTCTGGTGTTACAATGGAATGTTTCTACTTTCTCTGGAGATTGGGAAGCCTCAAATATTTTCAGTTGGCTTCCAAACTTTTTATAAAAGAGAAACACTGATTTGAAAGCTTAATGGCAGCACCTAATTGAAACAACAGCTTGAGAAGAGAGCAGAGCAGCATCCTGAACAAAGGTGCACAAGGGGATTCTGTGCAATTCAGCACAGAACAAGGACAGAGGCACAGCTTTTCTGGAATCCTTCAAGCCACCAAAGCCACACCATGATCTCAGAAATGTCCTCAGGCCTTGACCTTGATAAGCAGCACCCTGAGCTTATCAGGAACATTGGCTGCTCCCAGGGCTGGAGTACAAACTCCTGGGTTTAGCCACCAGCCCTAGAACCTAATTTTTCTTGCCTGAATAACGACCCAAGTGGAACACTTTTGTTATTGACCTTTCAAAGGAAGATATTGATCCAAATTGCAGCCAGGCTGGAAAGTGACTCTGACAAAAGCAACTCTCTGTAAACAGGGAACTTGAGGGGAATTTTTCCCAGGGATACACCTGGATCCAGTCCTTGGGGCTGTGCCAGAGCCAAAGCTGGGAATGCTGCCCTCCTGGATTATGGAGTATTTTGGATTTATGAGTTCAGCCTCTAAGGGAGCTCCTGCTGTGCTTATAGGGAATTCTACATAAACCTCTTGTTCAGTTCCTTACCTGCTGATTCTCTGCTGTTGAGTTCAAGTGCTGCTACTGATTCTCTGATTCCAGGAAACCTTTAGGCCTGAACTGTTGGTAATTCCAGGGCTCAGTCTGGGAGGATGCTGCACTCTGAACCCTGTGACTCAACAGGAGAATCTCCCTCATTTTCTTTCATCCTGACCATTTTCCATCCCCAGCCTCCACACTGGTTGATTTTAGATTGCTTCATTCTCTATTTTAGTTTTTCTCTGTGTGCTTTAACCATTTAAAAAGTAACAGAGTGAACCTTGCCAATGAATTTGGTCACACTTTTTTATATCAAACCTGCTTTTGCTGATGCATCTCCCAAGGATTCTCTGGGTGACCTTCAAGCACTCACTTGTGACACCCAATCCCTGGGAGAGAAGTCCTTGTTTCTTCCCAAGTTCATTGCCATGAGAGATACTGTTCATGAAACAGACATAACATCCCTAAAGTTCCCGGAATCTGAATATTCCCTAGAATCACTCAGCAAGTGATTTTATCATTTTAGGCCCCATTTCAATACCAGAACACAGCTCCATCTGTAATTGCTGTCTCATCAATGATTCCAGCTTGGAACAGAGTTACTTCTCTTGCTTCAGTTTAACCAAGATCATAAAATAAGAAAAATTCCACATAAATGTTCTGCTGTCTTTCCTCATTTCCAGTCCTCCCTCTTATGACAAATCCATGTGTTATGGGCTGGTTCTGCACTTCCATCAATAAAGGAGGCCCACAAAAGCTGGTTCTTCAAGAGGCCAGCTTGGAAAGAAGCTGCTGAACTCAGGGGAACAGCAAAAACCGTGGAGAAGCTGCAGCAGAAGAAAACCTCCTCACAAACACTGACTACAGACAGGACCAACAGCACACTGCAAACTCCAGCACAAAACCTGCAGTGGCCTGGCTGGACATGGACACAGTCTCAGAGAAGGCACAGGGGGCTTGGTTTTGTGTAACAAATATGCATAGGAAACAAAACATGAATCAGTTCTGCTACAAGGCAAGGGTCCATGCAGAGATTCATTCACAGCTAAGAAAGGTTGGGGGGTTTTTATCATTTGAAGACGGACTGAATTTTTTTCTGGTTTTAAGATGACCTTGGACCACCACAGAGAACAGAGGGATTTGCATTCTTCCTCCTGCAGTTACTGCCCAGCTCCTCCAATGGAATTGGCAAGATTTCTTCCAGCCTCAAACAGCAGAGCTGGCAGGCAGCCCTAACCCTCAGAAATGCACGTGTTGCCACTGAAAGCCAAGTTCCCAGGAATGCCAGGCAGGCTCCTGGCAGCTCTGCATCACCTGAGCTGCAGGAGGTGTCCCCCAGCAGCTGCTCCCCCAGCCCTGCACACCCCTACTCACACTCAGCTGCAAATGGGGGCTGCAGCAGCTCCCCAGAGCTTCTCCCAGCAGCTCCCAGAGCTCATTCCTGGTGCTGAGCCTGCCCATCCTCCCTGGAGGCTCTGAGATCCCGGGGCTGGGCTGGGCTCTCCTTGTGCTTCTGGTGCCCCAGGGAGGGGCCATTGCTCAGCACAGGGGCTGCTCCCCCTGCACAGTCCTGAGGAGGAGTTGGGGCTTTGGCAGCAGCAGCTCCTGCCTTGGGTGAGGTGCAGCCTTTGCTGGGCAAGGGGCCGTCGAGGATAGGGAGTTTCTGCACAAATAGAAAGGCATAAAAACAAATAATTAATACCTTGATGCCAGAAAGGGACAAAAACCAGGTGTCAACACAACAACGGCCCTGTGGCACTGCCTCTTTCCCAGCTCTGAAAGCCAGCACTGAAGTAGCTGGACACAAATCCTCAAATGCCTGACACAAACATCAGAAATACCTGGACACAGATCCTGCCATGTCTGACAAAACATCAGTGTTTCATTAATAAAGCTGGAGTTTTCAGCATTCACATTACACCAGCAAAGGACACTGATGTTCTTCTCACCGGTGTATTTTAAAAACCGTATTTTAATTTGTTGGAGTTGTTTTGGGGTTTTTAACACACAGAGGTTTTGTGGGTTTGATTGGTTTGATTCATCTGTCATTTAGACTGCCTTGGTGTCAGCATCTCCTGACCTCAGCCAAATGATTCTGGCAGTCCCCTGAAGAACAGGGACAAAACAAAGCTCCAGCACCTTGAAAGAGCATAAACACGAGTTATTGTGATGAAGCTTTTAATAATATACAGGACATACAGTATTTATGTTGGGAGTAAAATAAGGATGGTACTTCATCTGAAGAGAAAGGCTGACTTGGATCCTGGCCCTACAACAGTGAATGGCAAAAAAATCCCCAAAAAGCAACTCCACTCATATTTTTTAAACTAAAACTTTAACAGGATTCTCTTTCCTAGGAGAGATATGAAGAGGCATTTTTGCATACATTGTTTTAAGAGCTGTTTAATAAATCTGCATGAATTGTCAGTAAATTTATCTGATTTGTTTTTATATGATGGGAAGAGGGGAAATAAATGCCAATACTTAAATTAAAATGTTTATATTATATATGTATCATTTATACATATATTTATAGAATATATATTTTAGAATATATGTATAATTTATATATTTAATGGAAAATATTTATATATTTATATTTTATAAATATGTCTAACTTTATACAATATATTTATATAAGTTATAAATATATATATTCTTATCATATATATCTATACTGAATAATTTCTAAATTTAATGGCCAATATTTATATAATATGTGTTTAATTTTATACTACATATTTATATTATATATAGTTATATATATTTATATTCCATATCATATATATTTATATAATACATGCACAATTTCTATACTTGATGGCCAGAATCTATATATTTATATAATATATATGTATAACTTTATACCATATATTTATATTATAAATATTATATAGGTCATATATATCTATTTATATTATATATCGAAAATACATGTACAATTTCTATCTTTAATGGCTAATACTTATGTATCATTATATTATATTATCATTATATTATATATTATATATTATATATTTATTATATATTATATATTATATATTATATATTATATATTATATATTATATATTATATATTGAAAATACATGTACAATTTCATTTTTAATGGCCAATATCTACATTTTCCATTTTAATATGTGTATGATAAGGCCAATATTAATGTCAGTTAAGCTTTCCCCACCCCCCGGGGTCCTGCAGTCCCCTGCCTCACGTTTTCCAGCTCGGCTGCGTTGTCCTCCAGTGTCACCTTGTGGCCCAGGCAGCTCAGCAGCTGGTCCAGCACACACTGCTTGGGGTGCATGCCCTTGTCAAAGCGGTTGTACATGCCACACCAGAACCTCAGAACAGGCAACAAAACCAGGAATCAGGGGCTCACTTGGACATCATTGCCAACAGATAGACGTCAGTTAATATTGTTAATAAATTGAGATTAGGAATTAATTTTAAAACCTGTCACAGCCTTGGATTATTCAATTCAGTAGCAACGGGTAATTTTTCTTCAAGTTAAAAAAACTGGCAGTAAATATTCAAATAGGATGAAAATACTTTTTTTTTTTTTAATAGCAGATTTATTGGAAGCTTGGGCAGCTTATCTTCCACTCCTTAATCTTGCCCCCGGTGATGCCTCATATTTGATATTTTTCAGATTCTATTCTACTTTGGTGTGTGGGTCTGGGCTTCATATTATGGGATGGTGAGCACTCTGCACAGAGCAGGGAGACAAAAGAATTCTTTCTCCAGCTGGGGACCAAGGACAAATGATCCAAATCTCAGCCCCAAGAGCACAAACAATGTGGGCTGAAGAGAGAAAAACAATCAGGATGGGACTGCCTGGGCTAAAGCTGGAATGGGACAATGAACTCCAAGGTGCAAATGGGGCAGAACTGATCCCAGGGAGAGCCCCGGGAGCGCTCGTGCATTTGGGACCATTTTGGTTCATCTTGGGTGCAGCCCTGGCTGGGATCTTGTGCTGCCCAAGGTGGATCCATGGAGGAGATCCTCTGAATAAATTCCTGCTTGATTCTTTAGCTCCATCCAGCCTCTGTTCTAGGGCAGCCTTCACAAGGCATCAGCCCCACCTCCCAACTTTCATTTGCACATACAGCACTTAAAATCCCATTTTCATCCCCCTCTCTCTCAGCAGGGCCCAGGAGTGATGCAGAAACAAAACCTGGGAAAAACCCTGAACTGGGCACCAAAATTCTTGCCTGAAAGACTTCCTCAATATACATTAAAAAGGAGAAAAAGAGGAACTTTTTCAAACACTTCAATGTGACAGAGCAAGCAGTCAGGGGGTGTGTGTGGTTCTGTCTGAAGTTCTGCTTTCCCTTGCCCTGCCCCACCCTCTTTTCTCAACACCAAATTACAAATATTATTTTGAATTACAGCATCCAAATTTATTTCACCTTTGCACTGCTCTTCTTAGTTTATGCCTGAGGAATGGAGGTGAAAAGTAAAACAAACCAAAACCAGTGGAAATTTATTTGATTTAACCTGAGTTATCAATGAAAGAAGCGTCTCCCCCCTTCCCCTTCTTAGCTGAGACACTTACTGGAAACTGAAAGGTAGAGTGTTTGGTTGGAGCTCTTTGTAAGCTGTAAATCCTCTGTACAAAGGATTTCTCAACTCCTGCTTCCTCTGTAAGAGGAAAGGCCACAGGGAATGGGTCTTCTCAAAGATTCTGGCAAGTACAAAGAACATCTGATCACTAAAAAAAGCAGCAAATGGATTAATAACTGCAACTGTTGGGAGCAGGATTAGATTAAGGGAGCTAAGAATTGTTTTTGTGCTGTATCTGATTGATTTTATAAGCACAGGATATTAAAATGGACACTCTCCTGTCCAGAAGGGATATCTGCAAGTTATTGTTGTGCTCCCAACCAAAACATTGTTTTTGGGATATAATTAAAATTCTTTTCTCCTGTAGGTTAAGGGTAACACCATCTTGATAAATGCTTACGTTCCACAATCTCCACTTCCATAAAGCACACCCTTTTTCAGACATTCCAAGGGATCTTTGGCCTGCTGGCTCCAGGAAGCCCCAGCTCACCTGAGCTCCTCCCTCTCCTTGTGGCAGGTGCCCAGGAAGTTGCCAAACTGGCAGGAATAAACATGGTCGTGGATCTCCAGCAGGAAGCGCTCGCTGAACTCGAAGGAGCAGGGGAACTGCTGCATCAGCTGCCACACACACTCCACAAACTGTGTGAACACCGGGGACACCTCTTTGGGGTCCCCATCCAGGTGGCCACACCTAGAGAGGTGCAAAAAGCAGAATAAATCTTCTGTCACCCACCACAAAACATCCCTTTGCCATCAGTTTTCTTCCAGGTCAGGTCTATGGCTTGAACTTTGCAAAGTCCTGAGAAAGTGGCAGAGATCCTCTCCCAGGGATGTCTGCAGGAGAATTCCCAGTTCTGCCTGGAGCACTGTGGATGGGACAGAGCGGGGTCACCATCCCTAGAAGTGCTCAAGAGATGCGTGCATGTGGCACTTGGGGACATGGGTAAGTGCTGGCTGCTGGCTGAACTTCATGATTTTGGAAGTCTTTTCCAGCCTTTGTGATTCTGTAATTCCATGATTAGCACTCCTCAAATAATAGAATTTTGCAGGTAGGAAAACACCCAGAATTCAAGCCATGATTTAGTGAAGCAATAAAAACACAGTGATGAAATAACAGCCTTAGCAGACCCTGGCTCTATGTCACCAATGCCAATATTTTCCCAATGCTTTCTCCTTTTCATTTCAATTTTTGATGGGATCCCCTAAACCTGAAGACAGTTTTGGTTTCACTCCCCCCAGGGGAACGTGCCCCTCTCACCTGTGTGAGAACTTGTGGCCCATTGCAATCCACTCCTTTTCTATCAGGACCTGCAGGTTCAAAATGGGGATTAAGAAAAGAGCATTCATTTCATTAAAAAAGGAAAATTAAACCTTTGATGTTAAAGCCTAAAAAGCTGACAACCTGCTGACCCTATTGCTATAAATATACCCCCAGAAATTAATGGGAACTGTAATTTATAGATTATCCAGTTACCAAGGCAATGGCCCTGCTGGAATCAGAACTCATTTCAAAACTATCATTTTGAGAGAGTTTCTAAGTTGTTAAAATCATAATATATAAATATATTGAGCTCAAAGAATTAACAGCTTAATATTACACTGTGTTATTTAATTTGGAAAAGAGTGTTGTGATACTCAGCAAAATAAATCAGCAACTGGAGTTCAACAAATGCTTAACAGACAAAAAGAAATATATGAAGTACAACTGCATAATGAAGAGTTCAGGATGAAATTTGAACAACTGTGTGGCATTTTTTAAATAGAAAATAATAACTGTTATAATCTGTTTTCCTTACAGATAAATAAGATAAAATAATCTGTTTTCCTTACAGATGTCTCACAAGGAACCACATGACTAAAGCTGCATCCATCATTACTTTGCTGGATCATATCTGAAGATAATTCCTGCTATCATCATCCAGATTAAGAGGAGGAGGGCAGAAATTCACAACAAAGTTCTTAGAAAACTTCATTTAAATTGCTTTTTGAATTTTTCCATTCCTTGCACTGCTGATGAATTCCTTTAGGAATAACCCCACGTCAGAGGACTTGTGCCTACAAACCATGAGGACAGACAAGGATTTGTCTGTGTCACTTCTGCTCCTGAGTGAAATCCTGTTCTCAGTTCAAGCAGGATTGTTCAGAGACCAGGCAGATGTTTCATGTGCTGATGGAATTTTAACTGTTAAAAGACTGCAGTATAATCCAGAAACAAAAATAGAAACAATAAAACCAGCATGGAATGCAAAGAAAGTCCTGGCACTGGAAAAGGCAAAATCTGCATTGTTCTGATTTCAGGGACTCCTTCAAGGAGCTCTCCTGAGACAGAGCAACTCTTCAGGTATTTAACCAGAGATGAATGGAAAAAACATCACAGATTGCCCTGAATTCATGCAGGGATGGCTGCAAATGAAGAAAAAGCCTGCACTAGAAGCAACAGCCAACAGAAAATGAAATGGCTTTTTAAAAGGTGTAAAATTATGCAGATTTGATTGATGGACAGGGGACAGGGCTGGGTTCACCCAATTTCAAATCCCAGGAGATAAGAGACTTGCAGGACAAACTCCTCCAGCACTTTTTGGTGGATTGCTGCCAGAGCTGCATCCTTTGCTGAGATCTCTCATTAGTGGCTGCCATGTAGACATTGCAGGAAACAAGGATTTGGGAATTGTCAATCAGCTGCTGCCGTGCTGCTCGCAGCAATTCCAGCTCGTTACAGAACCAAAGCTGCTTTATGTAGTTCACTTGTCCCAGGAAATGGCCTGAGCCCTTCCCCAGGGCCTGCTGGCACTGGAATTGCAGCATGTCCTTACCATGAAGCCTTTGAAGGTCCTGTAGAAGGGGTCCAGGAGGAGGCTGGCCAGGGAGCAGACCTGAGCCGTGCGGTCCCAGCCGTCGGAGCAGTGCACCAGCACGCTGGCCCTCTCCTCCCTCACAGCCTGCCAGGGACACAGCACAGAGCTCAGGGAAAGGCTGTCCCTCCCCGCATCATCCCAACACCCCAGGGGAATGGTGGTCAGGCCTCCTCTGGCCTGTGGAAATGCACCAGTCCATCAAGAGAAGCCCCAGCTAGAGCAAAGTGCTGCAGAAGGCTGGTAAAAAACAGCCCCTGTGATCTCAGGAAGGCCAAGGATTCCCAGGCTCTTCCTCTGAGGAAAAAATTTGGTGGATGAGTGAAAAACAGTTGGACACCCAGGGATTAGAACCCGAAGACAAATTAGAAGAGTTGATGCCAACTTGCCCCCATCCCATTATTTTTGCCACTTAGGGCAGGAGAGAAATAAAAGTTTCTGGCTCGTGACATGGGCAAATTGTGAGAGACAACCAATGTTTACTACTCACTCCTCTCACCACACACTTCCTGCACACCCTATACTACTCCTGACTTCCTTCCTCCCTTCTGCCTGACCTGCAAAGCCACCAGCTCTGCAGAAATAAGGACTGTGTTGAATAATCAAAATTAGTGCCCACATCACATCAAAACAGGAAAAAATAAAAGTCAAAACAACCCCTCAATTCAAGCAGAGCAGTGGATGAATAACAAGCACAGGGTTAGGAGTTGTTTGCACTATAAAAAGGCTTATAAAGGTAATTTATTCACATTTTGTGATGTTTCAAATAAGCTCTAATAAAACCCTGGTACAACACATGACACAGGACCTGTATTTGCCCAGCAGCTGCACGACCCAACATTTTTGGAGAGATTAAGCCAACCTGAACAACAGCTTCTCCTCAGAGCCACCTTCCCAACCTCGCAGCAGCCCCCAACACAGCAGGAGACATTTTGGAATGCAGCTGGAGAGCAGCTTTACCTTGGCCAGGAAGACACCTGCATCCATCACAGCCTTGATGTGCCGTAACCAGCCCGAGTTCTCCAGCCCCGTCAGGAAATCACTCATGGAGGGGGACTTCATCTCACACACTGGGAGCACACAGAGAGTCAGAACAGCACCCCCTGCGCCTCCTCGTTATCCCCCTGAAAATTCTAACTGCTTCCAGCAACATCCTGTCTAATGGTTGTGTATCTAAAATTCACAATTTAAAAAATAGCTGTTTTTCTGGAAATCTCCTCCTGCTCTTTGTTTAAAGGGTAACTCATTATTTATTCAGCTGTGTTTCTTTCAGCAGTGAGCTGTAACTTCACTCTAAATCACTATCACATCTACAACCACTCACTCACTTCCCAAAGATTTTAACTTATTTCTCTCTAATTTAGAGACAAAAAATAACAAATCTAACCTTGAAGGCAACTCAGCTGCTCTAATGAAACCCAGCACAGAGAACACTTAAGAGTAATAAAGTTCAGAACAGTCCATAAGCCCCAGTGAACAATATTTTATCACTGCTGGAGAAGAACATGGGAGCAAGCAAGTTTTTATTTTGCCTCTTCTCCCACAAAAAAAAAAAATCTGCCAGGAAGAGGCAACTGAGGACTCAGAGTTGTGATCAGGCCACTCTTTTGGGTGGAGCAGCACCATTTTTGTCCAAGGTCACCATGGATCCTGCAGGGCCACCTGGGAGCACCAATTACCCAACTATTTTGAAAAAAGATGAGCATTATTGTGGGTACTAAAATATTAAACTCCTATTTTGGATGGCAGCACTTGAATTGCAAAATTGTCCAAAATTCTATCGATGAAACTCTGGGCCTCATTACCCTCTTGATCCCCAAAGCTTAGGTGACTCTTTTGCCCTGCTTTGCATTCCTCCCTATGATCACAATCAGTTTAATTACTCTGCATTTTCATATATTTATATATTAAAACATTAATTTAATATATTTTAAAGGAGTTTGGTTAAAAGGAATCAGAAATAAATGAAAAGTTAGAACAAAGTATGTATGAGACTCAAGTCTTTGGAAGATCATGCATTTCAACTCAGAAATACTGTTAATACTCCAAATACAGCAAACCTCAAAAAGCATTTCTGAACAACCTCTGTTGGTTTTCTTTCAATAAGTCATGAAGCAACAATGACTGTATTAGCTATAAAATGTAATATTTCTCTAACCATTTTCTATTAATTTGGCACATGCATCAAGGAATGCTTTTAGTATTAGTTGCAATTTTTGAACCACTATAAAATCAAGCACAAGAACAAAGAAAATGTCAAGCAGGAAAGCATTTTAACAGCATTAATAATTTCAGCTACCTGAATGCAGCAAACAAAGCAAGATGCTGACTTTGCTTCCATCAGAACACGTTTATGCATGGAACATTTGGATATTTGGCAGGAAGTTCTGTCCAGAAGGGTAAGAAAGACAAACCCCTCCCAGGGCTGTACCCACCTTCCAGCAGCTTCTGCAGGCTGCTCCTCATCACATGGATGTTCTCAATGCCAATGAATTTAAAACGAATGTTTTCATAATTATCTTCATTCTCATAGCCCTTCCCAGCAGCTCTGTTTGCCATGGCATTCAACTGGCAAATTCAAGGAACAGAAGAGAAAATCACAACAAAATTCAGAGAGGCTGTTTTGCAAGTCCTTTGTTTTTTGTTTAAATCTCCCAGAAAATGTACTGGACAAAGCTGTTACTCAGCTGTACTTCCCCACCTGCCAGACAGTTCTTTCAGCTGTTTCATTAAAATTACTGCAGTTCATTAGTCAGAGGCTCATTAAAACCTGCTTAGGGTAGTATAAACCCCCAGTTTCTGCTATCAGAGATACTAAAACTGCCCTAACTGTGAGTTTTCCTAGGGAAATTCAGAGACAGGCACAGGAAAGCAATTTTTAACATTTTTACATACATGGTATAGAAATAATAAGAGAATTTCCAATTTTCACAAACATACATGCACAGAGGAAATTAAGCCACCTGAGGGAAACAGAAACATTCAAGTTGAGGAGAAAGAACAAAGCAACTGCAAGAGAGAAGCAGAAAAGAAGCCAGTTGCTCTAACAGTCCCCAAACCAGTTCAAGAGGTAGCAGGACATCTTTGGTGGGGACAGAAAACAGTGCAGCTCGACCCCCCCAACTCTTATCAATCTGGGCAGCTTTTGGGAGAGAATAGTCAGACATGGTGCAGACACCTTTAGAACTGTAAAATAACCCCAGTGCCTCAGTTTTGCCAGAGTGGGACAGGTTGGCTTAGAAGGGAAGTGTCACCAGTTATAAATTCTCCCCTTGTCACCAAATGCTTTAGCACAAATTGACACCAGTGAAGGATTTCAGTGGCACATCTCTGCTACTGGCAGCTGTCTGTACCAGAAGAAATGCAAATATCATTGCAGAACAGGGGATCTCTAGGAAACGTCACACTAAAAGACAAAATACACACTGAAGCAAGATGTGAAACACTCCCTATTTTCCCCAAAAAGACTTTTTCTTCCTTCCCCTTGCCATAGTTTAATTAAACTTGTAGTTTATATAAAACAGAAGTTTATGTAAATAACAGCAAGATCTGAACAGCGAAGCAGATTGTCAGAAAGCTCAATTTTCAAATAATCAGAGCAAAATAAATCTTTGCCTTTAAATAATTGTGTGCTATGAAAATTCTTGTGTTCTAATTGGCTTCTAACAAGACTCCTAACCCATACATTTACAAGAGAATCATTAGAATTGGTTTTTAAACTCAGTTCCTCAAGATGACAGTCATTAAAATTTTCATTTTGCAAATATTTCCTTTCAAATAAACCCTCAGCTCTCAAGTTCTAGCCCCAAATAGTAGGGCTGAGCGGTATTAAGCTCCATCATGAGTCTTATTTTTAAAAGGGAAAAAAAAGGGAGGAATTGCTTTTCACAGCTTCACTTCCTCCCAGATCTGCCAGTAAAAGCACCTCAGCCTCGTGGAACTGAATCCTGAGGCTTCTCTCCAACTCCACGTCCAGTTCTCTCCTTTATCCTTTCAGACTCTGCAGGAAAAGGCTTCACTGTCCCAGCCAGGTTCACAACTGCCAATTCCATCAGGTCATCCTGAACACAAACCTCAAACCCAGGTACTCCAGATGGCAAAACTCCTCAGATCACTTCACATTCCAGTTGTACACCCTGAACCAGGAGCCCGATCCCACATTCCTGCTGCAGGAGCGACCCAGAATTATGACAGAATGAACTGGAAACAGCACTGCACACTCAGACAAGGGATTTAAAAGCAGCCCAGAGCCCATGGAGGTACCTTTGGCCTCGTGTCTACAACATACATGAAGGGGCAGCCGGGGTTGGCCTCTCGGATGGCCTGGAGCATCTGCTCGTCCTCCAGGCAGCGCGCGCTGAACCCGGCCAGGGGCTGGCTGCAGCGGCACAGGGCGGCCTGCAACACACACACAGTCACCCCTGCTCCACTGCCCTCCTCCCCAAAGCCCTCTGGCCTCACAGCTTCAGCCTCTCCTCCTGCCCCACACCCCGCAGAGTCACAGCTGAACTGTCCCCTCTGCTCATTCTGAGGAGCTGCTGCTGTGGGGGACACACACCGGGACGTTTCACAAAGCGACAACTTGGGGGAACTTGGAGTAGTGAGGGTGAGGAGACTCCACCTGCTTTGCCTGATGGTCACCACCCTAAATCTGGGCAGTTCAAGGAATCCAGAATGGTTGGGTGGAAAGGACCTGCAACGGGCAGGGACACCTTCCACTGTCCCCAGGCACTCCAGCCTGGCTTTGGGCACTGCCAGGGATCCAGGGGCAGCCACAGCTGCTCTGGGCACCTGTGCCAGGGCCTGCCCACCCTCCCAGGGAACAATTCCTAATTCCCAATATCCCATCCATCCCTGCCCTCTGGCAGTTTAAAAACACCCCCACTTTCCCTGTCATTATGCTGTATAAAAGTCCCCCTCCCTCTTTTCCATGAGCCTCCTGAAAGTACTGGAAGGCAGCAATTTCTCATGTTTTCCATTTGGTTTCTATTTCCAAACCATTCTTTTGAGTTTTCTGTATCAGTTGTTGCTGTTGCACATTCAGAGCAGCACTGGGTGTATTTTAAGGAAATTTCATTAGTTTCCAGCACAACTCCAGGCAGTGCCCAGGTCAAGGCACACTTCCTCAGGAAAACAACATTTTGGCTGTGACTGAATTTTCCTAACATCAGCATCTAAAACACTGCTGAGGCAGCAAAGTTACAAATTTACATTCTGGTCTTCAGTGGAAAAAAAAAATGAAACCATCACTTAATCTGAAGTAGTGGGGATTTATTTTAGGGTGGTTCCTTTTCTTCAATACTAAGAAAATCCAGCCAAGTCAACATATAACTCGATAAAACATTGTTCAATATAGCTAAAGAGGAGATTTAAAAACCCCACATCAGAAGGAATTGCTGAAAGCTGATTAAGAAAAAATTCCCAACAGGAAGCTTGGAAATTCTGTGCTTTTGGCAGAGCTCTGGATGCATTCCAAGTGTTTGCCTTCAGCTCATTCTGTGACTCAGAATAAAAGCCATTAAGAGAAGCACAGTTCTCAAAAGCCTCAAATCTAATAATTATCTTATTCTTTCCTTTCATTAGAAGGGAACTGGACAAAAAGGAGAGCCCTCATTCCCCCCAAGCAGCAGGCAGTGAAGCACTAACATTGTTTTCCTTGTGTAAGTAAGAAAGCACCGGAATCCGCCCTCGGCTCCTGAACCTTGAACTTCCCATCACCACGGCCTTGGTGGCAGCTCGAGGCACCACGATCTCAGGAGGGTATGTGCTGCAAACCTGAGGGAGAACAGAGAAAAAAACCAGATATTGCTCCTGAGCACCTCAAAATTCATGAAAAATTCATCTTTAGCTTATTAGGTTACGAAGTATTCAGGAAAGCAATGCAGGAAGTAATAAACTCTGCAGCTGAACCTAAAAACTGGACTGCACAAAGCAGATTCAAAGAAGTCCTTTAAATCCATAAATGTGATGGATGTTTCTAAATTAGATTCACAGAATGGGGTGGGTTGGAAGGGACATTTAAAGTCATCCCACTCCTTGCCATGGGCAGGGACACCTTCCACTATCCCAGGCTGCTCCAAAGCCCCATCCAACTTGGCCTTGGACACTTCCAGGGATCCAGGGGCAACCACAGTTTCTCTGGGAATTCTATTCCAGGGCCTGCCCACCCTCACAGCCAAGAATTCATTTCCACAAAAGAGAAATTAACTCCACTTAAAAAGTTGTCTCTAAATGTTATGCAACTTGAAAGGCACTTCCAGAACTCAGGTGGAATCCTCAGAGAGCAGCTTCATCCTTTCTCCTCAAACAAGCACAGTCTTTGCAGCATGGACTTCAAAGATAAGCTGCTCTCCAAGCCTGGCTTGACATCACGTTTGATAATTCTAAAACACAGGCTGGAAACTGTGAGGAAACAGTAAAGCACCTGAGAGTTCCACTGCAGTAAGCAGAACCTCCAAGTGATTGATGATTTGAGATGGCCACAGCAGCTACTGGAAACAGCACCTCTCCCATCAGAGCTCAATTCAGGCCCCCACAGGCAGAGCCAGGTAAAACTGACAGTCACCTCTGACAGCACAGGCTTGTATTTCTTCAACCCACAGCTTAAAGTAAAGAAAGTTACCAGGGAAAGGGATTCAGGGTTATGAATATTTTGGTGTCTTTCTTGGAGTTGCTTGCCTTGCTTTTCAACAGCCAGGTCTGACTGCACACAGCCCCAGAGGAAACAAAAAGGGAAACATTGTGGAGTAGGATTTTGAACAAGCTTGCTGACAAATGCTTTTGTTTTATCTTGTTTAGATCCAAGTTGGCCTTTCAGGGAAAATAACAGCAGCAGGCAGCTTAGACTGAAATGACAGGGGGCCCTTAGGTAGCAGAAGATCCAAATGAGAAAGCAAAAAAACCCTCTGGTTTCCACTGCTGTTTTTCTATTCCTTCCTTCTTTCCCTAGTCCCTCTCCACTCTGCCTCATTTCCCACCAATCCAAACTGCTGCCATTTCCCTCTCTCCTCCACATTTGTCACCAGCCAGGTGGGACAGGCCTTGGAAATACCAAAAGCAGCTCAGGGTACTTGAAGCTTTGCCTAACAGATGGGTTGACATTTCTGCAGAAAAACAAGACTCTGCTCCCTTGCCAGGGGGATCAGACACAACAAGATGACTCTCCTGGAGCATCATCTGCAACTCCCCATCAAGATGATGTGCTTTGACTCAGACTAAACGAGCTCCTTCTTCTCCAGAGGCAGCAGCAGGGCTGTCATTAATAACAACAAGGAGATAGTGCATGGCATGGCTCCTCTGGGCAGGAATTACCTCATAGTCCTTATTAATATCTGTTATCTCCCAGGAGTCGTTGGGGATTCCCATGCGCTGGTAATCCAGCTTCAAATCAATCAGTTTCCATCCCATCTCCCGGCTCTCTTTGGACATTTTAGGATTGTAAGAGAAAGCATAAAGTTCTTCAGGTTTCACTGGGAAGGAGAAAGAAAAAGATCAACAAGTCAGAGATGCAAAGACATCCAGGGAGGCCAAAACTTCTGGGAATCAATGACTGAGTGCTACAGAGAAGTACTCAAAGTATTTAAGACTTCCCAACCTTTTACAGATTTTTGGTTTGGGACAGTACCAAGTGCTGAAATTCATCCTGAAATCCTCAGGAATTTCCAATACTCAGTTCCCAAACTGAGGCAAATACATTAATTTTAATGAAGTGTTTTAGCCCAAGCTGGAAGAAGCAATTTCTCATAAGCTAATGATTTCATCCTGAACTCCTGAATGTAGTAAGCCTGTTAGATGGGATTTACATCATAGCCATTAAGCCACACATGAAAACATGGATTAAAAGTTCTGTTTTCTGTGGAGAGTTCATACAATGGCTCCTGCACACCTGTAAGGTCAGGGTTCAGCAACAAATTCTGAGACTGGAAAACTTGAGGGATGGCTGGAATATTGCTGTCAGCCCAACAAAGGCTTCAGACTGGCTCTGTCAAGTGCCCATTTACCATCCCAACCTCCTTCCCTCTCTTCACAAAATGCAAATCCAACCAACAGCTCATCCAGCTGATTGCCAAGGCAGCTCCAGAGAGAGGGAAACCTGTCAGAGGCTGATAAAGCAGCTGGGTACCCAACAGGTAAGCCAGAGCTGTCCATCACACATGTGCAAATCATCAGTAATGATGTGCGCTGCCAAAAAATCCATGAAGGGAGCACACTCAGATATCTTAAAAGAACAAAAATGTGCTGTTACCATTCAGAAGTAGAAGAAAAGAAAGAGCAACAGCATTTAGTTAAGTAGAGACCAAAGGAAACTGGTGTGAGGCGCTGCAGTGACACCTCCCATGCTTCAGGCACTACCCAAACCTCCAATTTTCAAACCCCAAAGAGCAGTGACCATTTTTAAATCTAACATCACAAACCTACGTCATCACAGGCAGAACTTCAGAACTAAGAAAACTCCAAAAAGCACAAGGGGTTGCTGGGAGTAGACACAGGGCTTAATATCAAAATGAAAAACATCTAAATTCAGCAAAGCCCATTTCTCCTACAGGATTTCCAGCCCAGCTCTGTGTGAAGGCCAGCAAGAAGCTGCCTGGTGCCATTAATTCCCCTCCCTCAGCCTGCTGGCACCATCACAAATTGCAACTACAAATGACATCCTTGTAATAACACAACTCCAAATACAGGTTCCAGCATCCCAAAAGCAGAGGTTGCCAGAGGCAGAAGCCAGGTAGGAGCTCAATGGAATGCTGTCCTGCAAGAAAAGCACGAAGATTCATCCATGCTGGAATAAAAAGCTGGAGCTAGAAGAGAGCACAGGCTTTTGAGGGTGTCTGGCTCACACTGCAAGAGTGACTCCAAGTCAGAGCAGGGTGAAGCACAGGCTTCACTGAGCAAACACAGCAGAGCAGCCTAACCACGCTGCTGAAACACAGCCAAGATGCCAGTTTGTGGGATTTGGGAATTCTGTGAATGCCTGGATCAGCTGGAAAGGGCAGAACTGCATACAGCCAACAGCTGGGTGACACAAGGGACTGACAGTGGCCAGGTTTGGGATATGAACTTTGCACAGCTCTCCAGAAGTTCCTCATTGGAGACCACGTCACTCCCACTGCCAGAGAGTGACAGAATCACAGAGAGGTTTGGGTTGCAACAGCTCATCCAGTGCCACCCTTGGGACACCTTCCACTGTCCCAGGCTGCTCCAAGCCCCAGCGTCCAGCCTGGCCTTGGAACTTCTAGCAATGCCACAGCTTCTCTGGGCACCCTGTGCCAGGGCCTTACCATCCTCACAGAGAAGGATTCATTCATTCCCAATAGCCCACCTAGCCCTGCTCCCTCAGCATGAATCCATTTCCCCTTGTCCTGGCACTCCAAGCTCCTGTAAACAATCCCTCTCCATCTATCTTAGCTCCCAAGACTGTGTTTAATCTGGAAGCAAACGTCCTGCCCCACAGAGCTCAGCTCCCTGAGCCCTGCCATTGTCCCTGCTGCTGGAAGCTGATTCTGATCCCACTCCCTCCCTCCCAAACCCAAGGGGGCTCAGCTTGGAGCATTCCAGAGATTCCCAGGACACATTCCCAACCCCAGCACCTGGCTGGGAGAGCTTGAGCAGGGAGGTGAACACGTCGTGGCAGTCCCTCTCCTGCCCAATCACAAAGTGAGCCACGTGGAAGTTCTTGCAGTGGATGAGCAGGGGGTACCCAGCCGTGGTCAGGGGCAGCTTCTCCACACTGGAGATGTGGTGGTGCAGGATCTGGAGAAAAGGGAATAAACATCATTTGTCACTGATAAAGCTGTGAGCAGTGCAAGCAGGTAGGAAACTTTTGTAATACAATCAGCTGTTTATGCTTCCTGCAGCTAAGGAGCAGCAGGAAATGAGTTTATTTGTGATATCAAACATAAACTGCACTCAAAACCCAGGGAACTAAAGCAGGACTGAAAAACCACAGATTTACAAAAATTGCTTTCAGAGACAGATGTGCAGCTCAGTTTACCTGGTGCACTTTGCTTTCCTTTCACCTCCATATGAAATACATTCTGTCATTTCCATTTCACCTTAGAATTAAAAAAACAAGCTCATTTCAGGCTAAATCTGCACTTCTAAAAGCTGCAAAGTCACATTTAAAGGTCTTGTATATGGAGTTTTAGATAGGAAAACAGAAGTTTTTTTATATTCCTTGAACTGACACTAATTCCATGAGTGAACTATATCAAGTCACATCACCATTGTGCTCACTTCCTTCTAAACCAGCTGTTTCTGGGAAGCATTTGGTACCAAAATGCTCTAAAAGACCACTATGTCTCTGGAATTCCCGAACCTGCTCATTCTGGAAATGAGAGCACTCAGTTCCAGGACAAGGGGGAATGGCTTCCCACTGCCAAGAGGGCAGGGATAGATGGGATATTGGGAAGGAATTGTTCCCTCCTCTCTCCAGGGCAGGTCCTGGCACAGGGTGCCCAGAGCAGCTGTGGCTGCCCCTGCATCCCTGGCAGTGCCCAAGGCCGGGCTGGAGCAGCCTGGGACAGTGCAAGGTGTCCCTGCAGGGGTGAAATGGGACGATCCTTCAAGTCTCTCCCCATCCAATCCATCCTGTGAGACCTGAAGCAGCTTTTCCAGGTGTGTTTGCAGCCCACCATACCCATGTTTCCTTCCTGACTTCAGCAGAGGCATCCACGTAGATCAGGTGTGTGGCTGTCAGGTACAGGGTCCCGCTCGCTGCCTTCCTGCTGGCGTAGCGATCCAGCAACTTCACGTTTTCCACCTGCAGCAGGAACACGGCATGAGAACACCACAGAACCCCGGGGTTGCCAGGCTGGAAAAACCCTCTGGGACCAGCCTGTGCCCAATTCCCACCTTGTCACCCAGCACACATCCACTTGCTCCTCGGACACCCGCAGGGATGGGCACTCCAAACCTCTCTGGCAGCCCCTTCCAAGGCCTGACCACCCTTTCCATGGAGAAATTCCTCCAAGTCCAGCTTTGATAGAAGCACTGCCTACACACCTGTTGAACTCCATTCTTTCAACTTCTAATACACAGCTCATGAAGCAAGACAGAAAAAATTTTAAGTCCCCCCTGCAACACCAAGCCAGTCTTACACCATAAACTCAAATTATTTCTCCGAGAATTAAAGCCATAAAGGTTAAGCAAACAGCTGTGGTTCAGCACCAGCAAACCCTAACAGGATTACTGGATTTGTAGCCAAGATGATCACAGTTTGTTGCTGTGTGAGGCTGCAGAAATAACAAGACAAAGAACTGCAAAGGAAAGGCTTGCCAGTGTTCAGGGTGATCAACATGTTGCTCTGAAAGGAACAGCCCACTCCAGTCTGACTTCCCACGGCTCATTCCCTGTTAGCAGCTACTTGTAACTCACTTCCTGGCCTCCAAGAGTATTTCACAAACCACACCAAGCCAATTAATAAACAACAGCTTTAAAGAACTCAGCACAGACATAATAGAATATGCTACAGCACTGGATTGATTTTTCTCCTGGCCTATTTGCTGCCTAATGAACGCAGATGGAATTTTTCTTTCACTGTTAAGCAGAAATAATAAGAAAAAATAACTGGAAGGACAATGAAAACAAATGTTTTAGCAGTTAATGATAGATTAGTTCTGGGTATTTAATGTGTGAGCTTTCTTATGTCTTAAGTACACAAGGAAAATCTCAGCAAATAAACTGGAGAGCTGAGGCCTGGGCTCAGTCGTGTTTTACAGCAGATATAACTATAAAATACAATATTGCCCTTTCTAAGGCACTACAGACATGCAGGACCAGCAGAGCACCTCAGAGCAGGGGGTAAGGAGCATCCCCAAACTAACCTACAGAATAAAGCGAGAAACAATAACCTTCACTGCAGTGAAGGATAAAATTAAATTATCAACTGCTGCCTGGATAAATGCAATTCCTACAGCATGCCCGGAGGTGCTGTTTGACTTAATTCAATGGGAGAAAAAAAAAAAAAAAACCCAAAAAAAAAAAAAAAAACAAAAAAAAAAACACCCCTTTGGTTCACTCCTAGGGACTGAGAGGAATTTCCGCGCTTTGACAGAAAAACATTCCAGAATTCCCTAAACCACCTGGGGCTCTGCCCAGCATTGCAACCCCCTCCCCACAGAGCGCCGCCAGCACCGGGGGACCGCGGCTGCGACCCCCACCCGCAGCGCCGAGGGCCGTCCCGCGGCTGGGGAGCGGGGGGAGCGGCGGCGGGGCCGGCCGGCCCGCGGGGCTGGTTACCTTCGGGGTGCTGATGTGCTCCATGGCCGCCCGGCCCCGCCGTGAGGGGCCGCCCCGCCGCCATCAGGGCGCGCGCGCCCCGCCCCGCCCCGCCCCGCCCGAGCCGCGCGCCGGCGCCGCCATCGCGGCTGAGGGCAGCGCTGAGGGCAGCGCCCGCCCCTGCGCCGGGGGGCCCGGAGAGCCGGGAGGGGGCCCGGGGAACGGGCCCGGAGAGCCGGGAATGGGCCCGGAGTGTGCCCGGAGAGCCGGGAATGGGCCCGGAGAGCCGGGAGTGGGCCCGGGGAACGGGCCCGGAGAGCCGGGAATGGGCCCGGAGTGTGCCCGGGGAGCCGGGAATGGGCCCGGGGAACGGGCCCGGAGAGCCGGGAATGGGCCCGGAGAGCCGGGAATGGGCCCGGAGAGCCGGGAATGGGCCCGGGGAACGGGCCCGGAGAGCCGGGAGGGGGCCCGGGGAATGGACCCGGAGAGCCGGGAATGGGCCCGGGGAATGGACCCGGAGAGCCGGGAATAGGCCCGAAGAGCCGGGAATGGGCCCGGGGAATGGCCCGGAGAGCCGGGAATGTGCCCAGGGGATGCGCCTGGGGAGCCGGGAATGTGCCGCGGGATTATATGCCTGGAGAGCCGGGGATGTGCCCGGGGAATGTGCCTGGAGAGCAGGGGATGGGGCCGGAGAGCTGGGGATGGGCCCCGGGAATATGCCTGGAGAGCCGGGAATGGGCCCGGGGAATGGGCACGGAGAGGCGGGAATGTGCACCGGGATTGTGCTCGGAGAGCTGGGAATGTGCACCGGGATTGTTCCCGGAGAGCTGGGAATGTGCCCGGAGAGCCGGGAATGGGCCCGGAGAATGGGCCCGGAGAGCACAGGGTGCGCTCCGACCTACTGTCCCGAACCCTCAGGATTGTGCCCCGAGCCCCCGGGCTGTGTCCCGAGCCCTCGGGATGTGCTCGGAGCCCCCGAGATCCGCCTGGAACTCCGGGATGTTGCCGGAGCCTCTGGGAGCCCCTTCATCCTCCGCTCCATCCTGCTACACTCCCTCTCTCTCCTCGCGTCTTTTCCCCTCCCAGCACCGGCGTTCGCGATCTCTCAGGGAATATATCAGGAAAAAACACCTTTTTTTTCCCCCTCAAAGCGTGCGGCCATCAGCTGCGCTGTCTGGATGGGCAGCAGGCTGACAGCGTCTTCCCCTGGAGAAAGGGGTTGGAGGCACATTTGTCACACTTCCCACAGCTAGTAACACCTGTCCCTCCTGTTTGCCGTGTATTTTAGATCCCGAGCACGATGCTGTGTCCCGTGGGTGCCCCGCCCGGATCCCGGGGAGCTGCTGGAATTGCTGGTCACTCCTGCCATGAGTGTTGATGTCTCACATCCCCAAAAACAGCCTGTTCCCAGGAGTTTTTTCCAACCCAAACCTTGAATTGCCAAAAGATTCCCTTCAGGACCTCAGAATGTACAGGTTACAATTGTTGGTGACCTTGTAGCGAGCCTGAAAATTTACAGGTTTTAATTATTGGTGATCTTGTATCAAGCATGAGAATTGACAGCTTTTAATTTTTACCATAATCAGAATCCCAGGCTGGTTTGGGTTGGAAGGGACATTAAAGCTCATCCAGTTCCAGTCCCTGCCATGGGCTGGGACACCTTCCATGGGTGTTATTCCATATTCTATAATTTCTACCACTCGTACAAACCCACACAACCTCAGATCAAGGAAAGAAGACACACGCGGGCTGTAATTCCCTGTCATTCCCCGTGCGAAGCAGCACAGGCTCCTCCTGTGCAATTAGTGGGGGCAGCGCTCGTTAATTAAGGCTTTGTGCTTGTGCTCCACGTGATCCAAAGTCGTTTTTCCCCTCGCCCGGTAGCTTCTCCTGGGGCTTGCAGAAGGATGAGGATGGTTTATAAGATTAAAAATAAACGGAGTGGGAATCACTTAGGGGACCTTGCAGCACTGCACAAAATGTACCTGTGGAATAGCAATGCAGCTTCCTCCTCTTCCCAAAGGAAAGTGCAAAAACAAGACAAAAATAAAAAAATGAGGGAAGAAATAAGGATGTGGAGATGCGAAGAGCTGAAGGAACAGCTGCACTGTTCAGCCAGGCACTGCCACCCTCACAGTTCTCCCCAAACTTGTGCCATAGGGATCAGATTGAGCGGGAATCTCGGGGAATAAAGAGAGCTGACTTCTTCCAGGGGGCTTTTCCCAAGTCATTGATGGGTTGTGCCCATATTCTCTCTGAAATCTACATTTCTGGAGCCTGAGGATATGAGGAAAAGGCAGGTATCAGAAGAAAATAAACCACGGTGTGAAGCTTAGAAAATCCACTTTGAGTACATCTGAAGAAGCTGAATGCATAAAACCCCACCCAGATCAGAAATGAACTGGACTTAGAAGGGGTGGTTCCACCTCTCCTCCAGCTGGGAAAGAGGGAGGGAGGGAAGGAAGGAAGATGATGGACAGATGGGTGACAGAACTGGCACAATGCAGCACATGTCCTGTACAAGGCCACCAAACCAATGTCCCATCCCGGATGAACTGCTGAGTACACCCCACAGCATCTTCAGGATACCCATTTTTTGCTGTCATTTGAAGTCACATTTAATCCAGAATTCCTACAGAAATCTGCAACACTTTTGGTCTTGCTCTGAGTTCCTTAGATTGACATTGATTCTGCCATTCACCCTTGTGCTGGACAGGCTTTGTGCTCTGAAAATTTAGAAAAGTGATTTTCTACATTTATTTTGCAATTTGCAGATCAGTTTGAAGTTCCTCAGCTTACAGGAACAAGCAAGCTAAATTGTAGGTCTGGTCTGTTCCCCACCAAGCAATTCCTGTAATCTCATTTTTATTACTCACTCCCCACTTAGGAAGTGTTTAACAGGCAGATAAAATCTAACACAATGAATCTCTATGAAGAAAACAGTGAAATCTCATGTGATGCAGATGAAAATGACATTTTGGGGGGAGATGTTTGAGAAAAGAACAATTTTTTGTGCTATTTTTACTGCGAGAAGGTGGGAGGGGGCATTACCAGACACCCACACTGAGTGCCAGAGGGGCTGTTTGCAGAGCCTTGTCTACAAGTGTCATCGGGAGAATGCTGCCAAAAATACCCTGAGATGATGAGTTTAGATACAATTCCACCCCCAGCACCTGCCCAAACACTGGCTCCTGCAATTTGGGAAGCAGAGAGACAAAGAATGTGCAGGGGGTGCCAAGGCCAGCCGAAACACCAGCAAGAATTCAGCCTTTGGAGTTTGTTTTCCTCACTTGAGGGATAGTCAAAAAAGAGCTGTCTCAAAAAGAGCCTCAGGGAGAACACATCCTGCTTATATTTTAGAATTTTGACTGCCACAAATCGATTGTGAAGTATCTTCCCAGAGAGGAAAAATACACAAGGAGCTTAATCCAGGGGATATGAGGCTGCTGAGAGGAATGAAAGCAGAGCTGGGCAGGGGCTCCTGTGGACTTTAACCCTTGGAACTCTCCTTATCCCCAAGGGATTTTTAAGTGAGTTGTGAGGTGGTGTCAGGGTCCCTGTGAGGAGTTGCACATCCCTGTGTAAGCTGGGCTAGGGAAGGTGTCCCTGCCACGGCAGGGGCTGGATGAGCTTTAAGGTCTCTCCCAGCACAGACCAGTCTGGGATTCTGGGACTGTAATTACAGCCTGTGCTGTCAGACCTGAAATCATGCAGCTGAAGGTTTTGAAAGTAGCTCATGGAAAATAATCTGTGCTGTTTCTTCCACCTTTTCCTGCTGCCATCCCTGGATAGTGATGATGTTAGTGCCACGAATCTTAGGCAGTGCAGCAGATGCTGGTGTTGGATTTCCATGCCATGGGATATCCAGGGATCTGCTGGACCCAACACAATCAGCTCATCCCTTGTGCTTCTGAAGGAGTCCCACAGGTGCTGCCTCTGAGCTGATCCTGCTGCAGTAACACAAAATTCCAGCCCCTGCTCCCCCTTCCAGAGGTTTTACAGCAGGCAGGGGCTGTGATTGCAGCAGCCCCGAGCACTCAGCATGCAGGGCCCATCACTCTCCTCATCTCAATTCCCCATCCTACAATCAGGTGGAGCAATCAGGTGTCCTGAATATTTTTAGAATCCCTGGTTGTGTTGCTTTGCCTTGGATTAATGACCTGCTCCCCACGCTGTGCTGGGGCTCTGGGACAGGCCCCCACCCTGCTCCCAGGCAGAGGTGTCATTAATTAAAGGATCACTTGCAGAGATGGAAAATCACTGAGGGGCTGTGAGGGAAGCAAAGGTTTGGTAGAGTTGTTTTTTTTTCCCTTCACAGTTGCTGTGGCCGGATGGCTTTAATGGAAAGAAGATAAAAATGTCATCTCAGTGGGTGGGTGTGATGGAATCACCTGACACTTGTGTCCTCTTCCAGCAGAGTCCAGGAAGGGAAGTGAAGAACACAGAGTTTCACTGTCACTCTTGGGGCTGAACTGGATGTATGAACAAACAGCTCACACAAGGAACTTCCTTCTCTGTTCCAGTGAACAGCCAGGAGCAGGTTGTGATGACTCTCAGCTTCAAAATTGTTCTACAAGATTCTTCTCGTTGATTGTCTCTCAATTTGAGCTGCACTTCTTGTTTTTAATAATTTGGAGGCGTGGTTTGTACCCCTGGATGGGAACAGCCTCCTGAGCATCCCAAGGCACACAGAGAAATTCTCCTTGCTCTGAGCCTGAGCAAACAGCCATCAGTCTGCCTTTCCCAAGGAGACAACTTCCTGAGAAGTGCCTGGCATGAACATTGACAGACCGGAGCGGGAGGGAGGGCTGAGCAAGGCCAGAGCAGATGTGTTCACAGCTCCAGACTAATCTCTGCAGCTCAGGCAGTGCAGCGTGTCTGTCACTGCTGCAGAGCAGAGCCCGTCAGTCTCCAGCGCTCCCGATCCCCCAGGACAGAGCTGCTCTCCTCGCCCTGCTGCCAAGTGCCAAAGTTGTCTCCTGGAACCCTTCTTTCCCAGCTCCCATTGCACACTGGATTTAAGCCCTGCATGGATGAAAGAGCCAATGACACAGCTGGGAATTACTGTCTTCCCCTTGGCACTGTGCTAAATTTGGTTTCTTCTCTCTGCCACTGACACCTCAAAAAAACCCCAGATCTTGCTGAACCAACTCTAGAGTAGAGCAGGTGCCCTGTAAGGGTCTGATCTTCCTCCAGTGCAAGAGCTGATCTACAAACTCAAGAGATCCAGTGCATTCCTGAGACTCAATGGAATTTCCTCTGCAATCCAAACATGTTCCAGAGTCTTAAACTCTTTGTTCCAGCACACAAAGCTCTGCCCCAGTCAAGCTTGTCAGCAGTGGCAAATTTATTCCTAACTGCTTTTCTTTGATGCAATGGAGTTGTTCTTTTTTTTTTTTTTTTTTTTTTTGAGACAGGCATCAATCCCTAGTGACAAAGGGTGGATTATCTGCCTCTCAGCAAGACATTGAAAGCTATCCCAGGGAATTCAGATGTGGGCTTGGGAGAGCTGTGGACAACATGCCAAGAACTGCATCACCCAGGAAGGAGAGCAGCGATGGGACTGAAATGCAACATGGGTTTAGGATGTTCATGGCCTCTGCAGAGCTCAGCTGGTGTTTGGCAAGTGCCAGAGAGGGCTGCAATTCAGGATTGGAGCCAGACTCCAGCTTTACTTGGCTGCAGACAGAATCTCTGGACTTTTCCCCTGTCATCCTTAGGAAATTGTTTTTTCCCCTTTGTAATGAAGCTCAGATTTCAGGATCTCTGCATGTCTCTGTGTGCAGGATATTTCAGTGAGAATATTGACTCGACCTTTTCCTTGGGCTCAGCTTTCATTCCTAGGTAAACAGAGGGGCTTTTGGGCAGAGCTTCTTGGTAGACAGCAAATTAAGGAGAGGTGTTCCTGGGGCTTGCAGTGGGAAAAATACTTCAGGATTCAGGATGCTGTCTCTCCAAGAGCCTCCTTCTCCATGTTGTGCCAATCTGTGGGTTTGACTCTCTTGTTTAATTACAGTTCTAATCATCTTACTCACGCTTCATTTCTCACTGTAAATAAAAGGAATTATAGGCTGCATTTCCCTTTTTTCTTCCAAGTGGCTGAGTAAATTTGCCCCTTTTTGAGAAGTGACCGATTATTTTGTTGTGAAATTGTGCTCACTCAGTACACATGGCTGGGCTGAGTCAGCCCAGGGTCAGGGGAGCACCCAGGGGACAGAGGGACAAATGCAGGGTGTGTCACCAGCAGCGTGGGGAGGACTCAGGCTCTGGGTGAGAAATGACAGCGAGGTGACTTTGTCCTTACCCAGTAAAGCCAACACTCTGCTGAAACCTTTGTGGCTTTATCCATGGGGACAATGGCAGCTCCACGGGAAGGCAAACTGAACATGGATGTTTTTCCTGCTCTTTCCAAGATCAGCCCACTCATCCCTGATGCCAAGGGTTTCCTTGATCTTTCCAGAGTCAGCTACCCTGAGCCATGCCTGCCTCTTCCAGAGGGGAAAGTGCTTTGTTAGGTTCCATTTCCCAGGAGTACCATCCCAGAACTTCCATGCTACCTCTGCTCACTGCTGACAGGGTCAATTAATGGAAGTATAATAATTATCTACATTAAAGTCTGGATAAATGCAGGAGGAAGGAAAGTTGCCACAAGATGAGCTGTGCTTCTGGGTCTCAGAGCCCTAAAGCTGACATCCCCTTGTGCTCTCCTATTATACCTTTTTTTCCTAACATGCACATTTGTGGATTGTATTGATTCCTTTTAGCTGTGAGACTCAAACCAGAGCAATTTAAAGACAGAGAGGAAGAACATCAAGCCTTAAACAGCCAGCCCAGCCATCCATCAGTGTGTCCCAGGGCCAGTTTAATGTGCCCCAGTGGGAGCTGCCACCCCCTCTCCAAGGCCATCAGGGACAGCAGTGGCTTCACCAAGAACCAAGGTTTGATTGCAATTTGGGAGTCAATAAACAGAAAAAGCTTGGCTGGGGAGCTCGTGCCAAGCAGAGATTTCTCTCAGTCCCTGTGTGACTCAAAGCCCACCCGTCACCCCCAGAGCAGGAGCAAAGCCCCCTGGGGGGCAGGGAGGATGTTCTGCCACGTCCCCTTGGTTTGAAGCTATTTATTTGGATATATGAGGATTTTTTGAGGATTTTTTTTTTCTTGAACCACGTCTCCTGTGTCATTACCAAGGAAAGTTGTGCACAGAGCATAGGCTCCCTGATCCTGGGCAGGAACATCTCCAGAGGCTGCTGGAGCTGTTTGGGAGGTTGTGAGGTGGGGTCATTCCTTTATAACAACTGACAGCACAAGGGCAACACCCTCAGGTTGCACCAGGGGAGGTTTAGGTGGAGCACTGGGAAAAATTCCATCTTGGAAAAGTCTCTCCAGCCATGGCACAATTGCCCAGGGCAGTGCCCATTCCTGGAGGATTTAAAAGCTGTGTGGATGTGGCACTGGGAGACCTGGCAGTGCTGGGGCATGTTGGACTCGATGTTCTCAGAGAGCTTTTCCAACCTGCATAATTCTGTGCCTCTCTAAGTTCAGTTTCAGCTCCTGGGTTAAGGAGCAGCTGGCAGAGCCCAGCTTTGCCACAGCTGCTGGTGGTGCCAGGAATGCCACCAGTGCTCCCAGGGCGTGCTCAGAGCTCTCTGTGCCAGGGCAGGGCAGGGACTGCCCACACAGCTCTGCCTTAACCCAGTGCCAGGGCTCCACAGTGCCTGGGCCAGCATCACCAGCCCTCCCTGGCAACATCCTCCTGCGGGGACAGTGCCATCACTGCGGTGACACTTCTGCAGCTGGGAAATGTCAGCCAGCTGAGACTCATTCCTGTACCATACCTGCCTCCCCTGAGCACATGAAGGCTGCCCCGTTAGTCCTGCAGTTCTGCCTGTCTCTGCCATGGCTTCCTGTCCCTGTCCTTGTCCCCCAGCCCCTCACTGCTGCAGGTGATTCCTGCCTGACATTCCAGCAGACCTCAGGGGTTTGTTACAGCGCCAAATGGGAGCTCTGTAAAATAAAAGGGGAAATAAAACCTCATGCCAGAGTCCCAGCCCCGCTGTGTGCCAGTAAATCCCCATCCCAGCACATACAGACTCGCCCCATGGATGTTTCTCCATGCTCAGCCCACACTTTGATCATTAAAGATCTGCAGACCAAACATCCCCCTTCATTTCAAATGTTCAGCCACTGTCAGGGGATGTTTCAGTGGGAACAGGATCTGAAAACGAGGGAATTTCACTTCTGGGTATGCACCTGAAATTCCTGTCACCCACATGTTGATATCAGGCAAGGCAAAACAAGCTCCAGCCTGGTGTTTTTTCACCTTGGTCTTTCTAGAGGGCTGGTAAGAAAAAAAAGGAGCTCGAAATCCATGTTTCCCAGTGCCTGGCACCCTCTGGTGTCAGAGGGCTCTCAGGGAGGATTTTATTACTCAGGCACCAAGGGCAGAGCTGGGTTCTTTGAGAGGAATTTCTTTTGGCACTGAAGTCACTGCTTGGACCTCTCCTGGAGCTCTCGGGCTTGTGGTGGGTCTTGGCAAGATCCTGGACCCAGCCAAGGTCTGATCTCTGCTGGGAGCATGGCAGAGCCTCCCTGCACAGGCTGAAATCAGAGCAAATCCCAGTGAAAGCACAGATTTCAATTCCCAGAGTGTTCCCTGATGGAATTCAGGGATCTGGGTTACCCCTCAGGTGGCTGGAGAGGGAAGGGCCACAGCCCTGATCGTGGCATAGACTTCAAAGCCACACTTTAAACCCTCATCTTCTTTTCTGATTATTTTGAATTCTGTCAGAGATCAGTGGGAAGAGGAGAAGGGCTTTGAGCAGGGGAATAAAGAAACACATGAAAACTGCTCCATGACTTCATCTTTGGGGATTCAATCCCTTAACTCTGGGCCAGCTGGGGAGAATAAAACACTTTTCTTGGCTTTAGATGAAAATTAAAACATCAGTTATAGTAATAATGATCAAGCTGAAAGAGACTCAGAGGTTGATGTTTGGCTCTGATCAATTATCTTTAAATAGCAATGCTCTGGGCCTCTTGGTTGAAAAGGACAGGAAGGACATTTTGGTTTTCCAACATTTTCTGTTGTTCTTTGGACATAGGAATATAAGGAAATGTGGCCATTTCGCTTCCTTTTCTACTCAAAATCAATCAGATTTTATTTTAATGGCCATGGAGCAAAAATTAAAATACAGTAAAAACACTGAGTGAATGGAAATTTTCTGAATTTCCTAAAATATTTGTGGGCACAGTCTGGTGAACTGTTGGCCATAAATATTTCCCTTTGCTTAAATTCCACGTGCTCAGTTTTACTGGACATGCCAGAGCTTGTGGTTCAGGAACTTCCCAGCTGCTTTTCTTTCCTGAGCTCACTGCTTTGTGTTCATGTGTCCTTGTCAGGACATTCAAGATCTCCAGATCCAAATTCATCCCTGGTGTAACTTTGAGGGAAAAGGATAGAGGGACACTAGGAAAAGATTTGATCCCTGTGGTATCCCAGGTTTTGTAGCCTGTTGAGTCCTACTTTTATTCCAGCCTGGGTGGTGGGGCTGGAATATGAAACAGCATCCACATTCCCAGGGTTTGCCCAGGCTTTGTTTTGGGAGAAATCAGGATAAACAGCCTGGAGGGAGACTCTGCAGCCTCCTCAAGCCCAGTTTCATGGTTTTGTCCCCAGTTTCATGGCCTTTGCACACTGAGTGTTTTATTCAGAACTTCTCTTTGCTGCTTTGTGTATTCTCTGTGTCTGTCCTGCAGCTCTGGGGTCCCAAATCTCCATTGTTTAAAAAAATCTCCATTGTTTAAAAAAAAAAAAAAAAAAAAAAAAAAAAGCCATTTAGCAAAGCTTCTCCATTATCCCATCTTCTTTTCTTAACATAACTGTGAAGGATGTGTTCCTGCATGAAATTAGCTGGTAATTTTCTTGTCTTGATTTTCAGTGTTTCAAGTGTTCTTAGGAGCAGCCCTGCCAGACTTCCAACATATTGTTATGGTTATCACCTTGATAAATATAACCCAGTTCTGTCTGCTCCAACCTCTCACTGAGTCTTCCCTACTGATGTTTTCCTTTCAAGAAGTTTCTTCTCTTTATTTCCAGCATCTCCACAGCCTTTTCCTCAACCAGTTTCCGAAACCTTTATGATTGCTCTTCACCTTTTGCTCTGAGGTTGCTCATTGCAGTTCCCTGGCAGCCCACAGAAAGCCTCCAGCTTGTTAAAGCTTCAGTGAAATTGGGTTTTCGTGCACTTTCCACTGCCCTGATTGAGAGAAGGTGCCTGTAACTACTGCCAGCTCCTCCTCCAAGGCTTCTCTGCTGTGCTGGCAGCTGCAGCTCACACTGAGCTGATCCACAGCCCCCCTATCCCATCAAACAGCTCCTCAGAAAATCATTGCTGGGTTATTTTGCAGCACCTTGCCCAGCTCTCCTGTCTGACAGGGAATGCACACCCAGAAATACAAATGAAGTTGCTCTTGCCCAGCCTAAGAGCCGTGCTCTGGAGAGCCCCAGTGCTGCAGAGAGCTGGAGTTCAGCACACTTTGAGCTGCCAGGGTCACTCAGAGCCTGGAGCTCAGCTGCAAAGCCAAGCTGTGGCAGCAGTGTTTGACACTCAGCTCAGCAATGCTGCTGCAGGGAAATTCAGCAGAAAATAATCAGAGCCCCGGGGGTCAGAGACTCAGCCAGTTCAGAGCTGGAGATTTTAAGAGCAGGTTCTCCTGGGAGATTTGCAGCATTTCAAGCTTCTAATCCTTTCAATTCTGGAGGAGCTGCATCTCAAAAAAGGAAAGAAAAACTTACAGCTGCCTAACCAGAGAAAATCTCCAGCCCTGTTTGAAGTCCAAAGACGTTGAGGCAGCAAAGGTTTGGTTCAGCTCTTCCTGGGTTTGATTTTTGGTTCCACCTGCAATGTTCAGCAGCACCTGGGCTACAGCTAACCATGGATGTTACCAAAATCCCCTGAAAACACTGAGGAAAAAAAAGAGTTCCTCTAACTTTGCAGTGTCTTTTTTAGTGACTGCAAGTCAGGCATTACTTTACTCTTGGCCTGAGTTTGTGTGTGGCTGATGAACTTCCAGCCTCCTCACAGACTCTGATGCAAAAATTTTTTATATTAATTTGTATATTTCTAGCAAAGAAATGAATGTTCATTGGTTCAAAGTCACATAATTCTCTTTAATAATCAGTATTAATTAATAATTAATCCTCTGTTGGTTATTTTTTCTCTCTTCAAGCTAAGGTGAGCCACATTCTTTAGTCTTTCTGTCCTTTTTAGCTCAGACAAGGAATTTCCAACTTTTCTGGCTTTAATCTCTTACATCTTCTGGTTATTCCAACATCCTTAGAGAGTCATAAATTTAAGATCCCAGATGTCCAACCTACACCTCCCTTTGGCTCTGCTTATTGAAGCTCAACAGTGCTAGTTTTAGCAGACTTAATGTTTTGGTGATTTAATGATCAATGTAACAACTAGAGTTGTGAACAAACTGAACTGGCGCTGCTAAAAGTGGGCATGGTTTACCATTAATTAAAACAACTCATTAAAGATTAGCTAATTTCCAGCACAGACTGAGCTCACTTGGTCCTTGAACATAGTTCCAGCAGCTTCTGCTGCCTCCCAAAGAAGCCACCAGGACTCTCCTCTGGAAAATCACATTTATTGTGTCTGAACAATGCAGAGAATTGAGGTTGATTCCCAAATCCCCTGGGGAATCTCCATCTCCATCAGCTCTGCCACCACCTGGGAGAGGTGTGGAGCTCCTCAGGAGAGGCCCCTGGGCTGGGCAGACTTTGGGAAGAGCCAGCAGGGACCACAGGAACACCCAGAGGGGTTAAATCCATGGATCTGAGCACAGGAACACCCAGAGGGGTTAAATCCATGGATCTGAGCACAGGAACACCCAGAGGGGTTAAATCCATGGATCTGAGCACAGGAACACTCAGAGGGGTTACATCCATGGATCTGAGCACAGGAACATCTGATGGAGTTAAATCCATGGATGTGAGCACAGGAACACCCAGAGGGGTTAAATCCATGGATCTGAGCACAGGAACACCCAGAGGGGTTACATCCATGGATGTGAGCACATGAACAGCCAGAGGGGTTAAATTCATATATCTGAGCACAGGAACACCCAGAGGGGTTGAATCCATGGATCTGAGCACGGGAACTCCCAGAGGGGTTAAATCCATGGGTCTGAGCCATGCCTGTGCCCCTCTCTTTGCTAAGGATGAGCCCCCAACCTCCATCTCATTCCGTTTCCCTGCTCAGCCAGATGTGATTCTCTCTTCCCTTTTGAGCCTCTCTTCACTCAACAATTCCCCCGATAATCCTGATTCCAGACTCTGCTTCTGCAGGGAAGGCAGAGCAGCTGCACATCAGGAAGTTCTAAGTTTGTGCTTGGAGAATAACAGGAATTTTTAATCACCTTCCTGCCTACATCAAATTGACAGGAGAGGAATGTGCATTTCCCTAAATAAGAGAAACAAGCCTCACATGGAAAAGGCTTCTCTCCAAGGGCTATTTCCATGGCAATGTGTAAGTGCCATGCTCCAGCTGTTTTGGCTGCAGGGGTACTGGCAAAGGTAACAAGGTTGTTGTAAATTATGAAACCATCACTGTCCTCTCATGCAAATCAAGCTGGATTTGGTTTAAAACCTCCCCAAAGCTGGCAGAGGACAAGCTTGCAAAATTCCATCCTGGCAGCAGCAAGCCTAAGAAAGCTGAGTGTCAGAACAGCAGGAATTAGGAAAAAAAATTGGGAAAAATATTCCTGATTTCACCTGGTAATTCACAGCCATCATCCCAATATCCATGCAGCCCTTTTGATCCCGGCAGAACTCAGAGGGAATCCTATTTTATGTAAGAACACATGATTTTATACAAATCCTATGTGATATTCTACAGTTTTATACTCAATTATACATCTGCTCCTGAAGTGGTTAAATGACATTGAAACACACAACAGTCCATGGCAAAATAAAGGTGAAATATTTTGAAATGGGGTAAAAATGCCCTCTGAAACACACAGAGAAACCTCTCACAAAGCTACCCAAACACACTCTGACCCTGAACAGAACCCTCCATTTAGTTTCCAGGATTTTATCCCTGCAAAGTGAGGCAGGGTAATCCCATGGAGGGAAAATAATTCACATTGATGTGCATGGAGAGAGGCTATCAACCAGGGCAGGCAGCAAAGTGTTAATGGAATTCACCTCCAGGAATCTCCTGCATTTGAATTTCTGTCTTGGCAGGAGGCTTTGAACTCCTTTAACCTGGAGAATGGGAGGAAATAATTGCATCCTGTTATCTTCACTGAGGTCCATTTTCTTCTGAGCACTTGGAGGAGCCTGGCTGAGGCTGCTTTTCCCACAACAACAAATAATGAAAGTTGGTTTTTGGTCTGGGCTGAGAGAGCTGGGGTTGGATGTGGGAATGAAGGGGGATTTACCTGAAGGCAAATGGAGCTTTGGACTTGCAGCATCACTTGAGTGATTTGGTAGCTCATCTCTCAGCCCTGGCTGGCTGGAAATACCTCAGGATTTCCTCAATCATTCCCAGGGATTTACAGGATTTGTCCCATGTGGGCAGCCAACCTTACAGCAGGGCAAAGGCACATCCCGATGTGTCTCTACTCCAAACATTCAACAACTCGGAATTCAAGGATCTCTTTAATGAGGACAGCCAAAAAGCCAATTAAAAATGATGCACAAGAGGTGATGGGCAGCTGATGTCTTAAGCAGGTTGAATTTCCACTCAACTGAACTTACACTGTAGTTAATAAAGCAGAAATGCACAAGATGTTATCAAACATTAAAACAAAAACCATCAGAAAGGGGATAATTTTGTGCAAATCTTTTTAAAAGTTGGCATCACTGGACAGCTTCCTTTAACAATCAATAGCAACACTCTCAAAAAAATCCTGTGGGCCCAGCTTTTGTGTACATTCAATGTCTGGGGTCTTCAAGGGAGCATCCAGACAAGGGATGCTGTTGGCAATCCAACAGCAATTGGACATGGCAGAGGGCTGTGAAATACCCAAACAGTCTGAGTTTAATTTTAGTTCAAAGCTGAAAAGGTCACTGTTGCAGAAAGGTAGAAAAATTATAAAGAAAAGCCTTATAAAATCAAGCCTGCTCTGTTAAAATCGATGGCTGCCCTTCTGATACTAACACTTTGCAGGTTCCCATGTGAAAGCAATCCTGGTGTGAGCAGTTGGTTAACATAACAACCTGTTCCTGCGTGAAAAACAACCAGCACCTGTGTGAACTCTTTTTACACCATCAGATAGAAAAGTGAAAACTCTCTCACAAACAACTTTTCCTGCACGTACACCCCGGGGGTTTCAGTGACCAACGAATACTGAATAATACAGAATAACAACTTGTTACAAACCAATAAAGTAATTGGCAATAAAGCTACTGACCAGCTGGAGTCACCACGAGGTCTGTAATACTGTAAAAAAAACGAGTTATGTGAATAAAGAAGGGGCTTTTCACCATGAAGAAAATGGAGTCCATGTGATTTATTCCCATAGGGCAGCACCATTCCTGTGCTACCAGGGGGTCTTTGGAATATTTTCAGGTTTTCCTGTGTAGATGAATCTTCTGGAGATCTTCAAACAGACTTTTTGTTCCCTGACCCCCGGGGTTTAACTCGGGGATTGCACCTTGTGTAGGCAAAGCAGAAGTGTCAAAGACCCTTTCAGATTTTCAGCCTCCAGTTCTTCAACTACAGAGTCAGAAACCAAAGCAACTTTAAGCTTTCAAGATTATCTTTTTCCTACCTTTTCAGACAAAAAATCTTTATATTTATGTCATGGATTACCCATGTTATCCAGGTAAAAATCACCTTGAATCAGTTACACCTCAGAGCTCACTAGGAGCTGATATCCCTGTGTTTTATTCCTGCTGTAGAAATTTGATTTCTCGCTCGTCACCGTGTGTTGCCCCCACCGAAGGAATGGAATTTTGGCACCGGGGTTTTCCATATCCCGCTTCCCTGGAAGTGGAAAAGTCCAACCAGTTCTGTGCCACCTCCAGCAGGAATAGGAGTGGGAATGCAGGAGGGAAATGGGGAAGGCGGAGCTGGAGGAGCTGCGAATGGTTTTCAATTAGCGGCTCCTTTTGTTGTTGCTAGGAGGGGATTAGGGCAGGTCCCAGTGATAATAAAAGTGTTTTAAAATCATGGGGATTAAGGGTTAAAAGGAAAAATAAACCTAGTAGGCCCTGGAAAAATAAACACCCTAAGCACTTGGAGAACTCGTACTTGCTAGAACTGCACCGTGTAGCTAGTACATGATAATTGATATAATTGTTAGATGTGATGATTGTTTAGGAATTAAATATAATTACTGTTTAATCATAAGAATAATCATGAGAAACTGTGGTCAGGGGCCTAAGAAAGATCGCGAGAAACTCATGTCAATGTATACAATAGAACAATATAAGTTTAATAATTAATATGTGAGTTATGTAATGATAGAATATAAAATACGTTCAGCTCGAAAGCCGTGTCAGAGTCAGATTTGGGTCTGTACCCCTGATTCCCAGCAAAAAGCACCTCCATCCCTGGGCACTGCCCGTGCCAGGACACCTGTGCCAGGTAAGCACCTCCAGCCCTGGGCACTGCCCCCTGTGCTCCCTGAGCATCCCTCCCTGCTGGCACTGCCACCTCCAGCCCTGGGCACTGCCCTTTCTTTCCGTAACTGGGCACTCCAAATTTCTGAGGAATTAAAGGGTGAGGGAAGAACAAAGTGAGATTCCAGGCACTTTTCCTGAGGAGCAGCTCCTGGCGGGATGCCGATGGGAAGAAGTTGTCAAAATCCACAAGTCACTGCTGGAGGGTTTTAACAGCTCCTGCCAGCTGGGAATCCTGAGGGATTGGCTTGTTAAAAGGACTCCACAGGTGTCACCAGCAGGAGCAGAGGCCTTAAAAATCTTATCTGTATAGAAGGAAATGCTGGAGCTTCACCCCTCCTAGTGCTGCCTATCCAACAGCAGATTGGAAAGATAAAAACTATGGACAAGTCTCCGGTAATTTTCTGGCATTTTCAGACTTTGGATAAATAAATATGACCTTACACTGATTTATTTTACTTCAGTGTTACATCAGAGTTGTGGTGAGCACAAAGTCCTACAGTTACACTTGTGAAAAATGCCAATCACTTAATTCTTAAACTTTTTAAATTTAATAATAATAAAATGGTTATAAAAATAATCATACAATTAGAGTAATAAAGTTTAGAGTTAGGACAATTACAAGACAATAAAAAGCAAAGAATTACAGAAGTCCAGATGCTCTCGACACTAAGGCAGAAAAAGCATGCCTTGTGAGCAAAGGAATCACCCTTAAACCAATACACTTGTTGCATATTCATACATCCTTCATGGTTATGCATACATTCTATTTAAAACAATAAACTCTGTCTGTTGTATGTCAACTGTTTCCTTTAATCCCCACGGCATCTTCGAATCTGAACACGGCCTGAAGAAATTCGCTTCTTCTGATAAGAAGCCACAAATTCCTCTCCTTTGGAAGATTTAGGTGCTCCTCAAAGCAAATATCTCATTCCTAAAAAAAACTTCCCCCACATACACAGTCTCTATTTTAACATTATGTTGGAACCTAAAACTACACTTAACACAAAATGTAAAGAATCAATACAGCATAACTTTCTAACATTACACATATAATATTCATTGTAACATTTGCGAAAAGCCAATCATAAAATATGCATTTTTCACACACTCATTATATACAAGTGGCCTCATTTGTAGGGAAAAAGTCATAATTTGATAATTCCTGGTTCTTTCAGGGGGGGTGAATTGGGAATTCCACAGAATTGAGCTGAGCCTAAAGAAAGTGGCAGGAAGGGCTGGGGCTGTGCAGAGCAGCAGGACGGTGACAGAACCCAGGCCTGGTTCAGGGCTCCGTGTGCTGGAAAAGTCTCTCCTCAGTTTATTGCAGTTTATTGCAACTTATCTAAAAGATTTTCTCCTGGGGCTGCTGTGGTTTGCTCAGAGCTCAGGCAGAGGCACACACACACCCTGACATCCTCTCTGACCCCGACTGCTTCTTCTCTCCCCACCAGGGCTGCTGCTGTCTTTTATATGGGACATTACGTGTTACATGGTTACAGTTTTTCCCAATGCCTATTACATATATTAAATGGTGCTTTTCTATCTTTTATATGGTACATTACGTGTTACATGTTTACAGTTTTTCCCAATGCCTATTACCTATATTAAATGGTGCTTTTCTACTCTAAACCAATCTGTGAGTGCCAACATCACCAAGAACATGGAGGTAAGGAAGGAGAAAGAGGGAGGACAGGGCAGGCCCAAATCCCCCCATCTTAAAACTTCTGACCTCCATGTACAAAGTAAAAACCCTGTTGTACAACACAAAAAAATTCTTCCCTCTACTTTGTAATGACTTCTACTATAACATCTAAACTTTTGTGACTTCTTGTTCTTCCTGCAAGGTTGGTAAATCATTCCATGGTTCCAAACCAAAATCACAGCTGTTTCCAGCTGCCTGCCAGGGTCTCAGACGCTTCTGACCTGGGCCCGGAACCTCCAAAAATGTCTGAGGGACATTTTGAGTTCCAACAGGACAGCAGCAGAGGCTGCACTGCTGCCTTTGGGTGACTGTGCCCTGCAGGAGATCGCTCAGCAGCTCCTGGCACCTCCCTGGGGCTGGTGAGAGCTCAGGTGTGGAAATCCCCTGGGTGCTGAGCCCTGGCTGCCACAGGAGCTGCTGGAAATGAGTTCATTCCCCCAGACACTGCATTGACATGTCCCTGAGCTGCTGAGGTCACCAGTCCTGGCATGGAGAGAGTGCTGGGAGAGCTTAAAGGAGAGGGAAACCCTGTCAGAGGTACCTGCAGGATGCCCTGCTCAATTAGATAATTATTGGAACTGATTATTCAGAGATAAATCAAATACAACTATTCAAGTTCCAATCACAAAAGATGCCCATCCAGCAACCCTGAAATTTTCCTGGCTGATAACAACAGAACAGGAAATCACAATTACATCAGCGCAACAACCACAACAAATAAAAGCAAGATTCCATCTGTAGGGAAAATGTGTCTCCTGGGTTATAAATTATTTTTTGTCATTGGTGCTTCTACTGAATAAACAATCCTTCCTGATTTCTCTGCTCCACATGATCTGTGCAAGCAAGTAATATTTTCATTTCTTTTCCCCTTGTCTAGGAGGAAATCTTTCCTTTCTATTAGGAGATGGCTGCATGATTGGCCAATGATGTATGAAATGAGGGGAAGAGTGAGAGAGAAGCTGTCTGCAGGTAATTCAGATAGAGATTTGTCTAAAATAACTAGATATTGTTAGATATTATTTCTGTGGGTTTAGCCCCTCAGTGAGTGTCATTTCACAAACCAGAGGGAACAACATTGTTCTGCTGGAGAGAACCAAATTGTTCCTGTGTGTCACAAATCCTGGGGTGACACAACCTCAGGGAAATGTATTCCCCATTTCTTGGGAAAGGATTCCCATTTTGGGAAGAAGGAACCTCTTTTTGCCTCAGGAGGATCTGGCTGACTGTCTGGGTTTCAAAAGACAGGTTTTGCCAAGGAAGGCAGGAGCCTCTCTTGAAATGGAAAATGTAAACCCCCTCCCTCTGAATTATTATAATTTTGAAATTAAGGGGCTCTCAGGCAAAGATATGGGAGTGGGAATAGCAGATTTTTATTAGCAAAAAGAAAATACAAATCAATAGTACAAAAAAAGAGAACAAACCCCTGACAGAATCAGAACATGCCCTGTCCCCCTGTGTGTCAGGGAGGTGGCTCAGCCCCATCCCAGGGGGGCTCAGCCCTCCTGCAGTGCCAGCTGTGCTTCTGCTGGAGCAGGATCTGCACAAGGGGGGAGTTTTCCTTGGAGCTCCAGGGCTGGGGGAGATGGGCCTGGGCTCCTCTGGGAATGCAGTGGGGATAAAGCTGCTCCTCTGGGAATGCAGTGGGGATAAAGCTGCTCCTCTGGGAATGCAGTAGGGATAAAGCTGCTTCTCTGGGAATGCAGGGGGCAAAGGCTGCTGTGCTGTTCCCAGGTCAGATTGGATCCAGGTAGGAATGTTTGGCTCCTCCCCTGGGCAGAGCATCTCCCCATGGATGATGGAATTTTCTCAGCCATGCAGGGAACCTCACTGGCCTTGAACAGCAGATAATTAATAATTAATTAATTAATGGCCCATGAACAGAAGAGATCTCCTGGAGGGAGGATTGGCTGTGGAGAGATTAAGAAAACTGCCCAAAGAACAGCAGAGAACTGCCCCAGCTCTGGCAGATGGGAATTGAACACACACCCCTGCCAGTCTGTGACCTGTGGGTGTGCTGCTGGCACTGGGAAGTGCCCAGGAATGGGTCAGGGCTGTCACTGAGAGGGGAAAACAGACAGATGTGTTTGGGAAACATCCCAAAAGATGCTGGGACACATTCCAACTTGGTCCCAGCCAGGAGCCGGGCTGGCACAGCCCAGGGGGACAGAGCTGGGCTGAGGGATGGGAACTGTGTAGGCAGGAGAGCCACAAAGCCTCCATGGACTCCAGCTTCACTTGGATATCCCAGCTCTGCTTCTCCCTGGAGCAGAACCTGGACAGAGACACTGCAGGAGCTGAACTCAGACACCAAACCAAGCTTTTACCAGCAGCAACCCTCAGAGATCTGCACCCCTTTGCCCCTCTGAGAAGGACATTTCACTATCAGGCACCTGGGGGAAGATAAACCTAAAACCAAAACTCTTCCCCCAGATTTTGTAGCATTTGTGTAGTGCCGAGTCTGCTGGGGTCCTGCTCCCTTCCATGAGGCTCTAGGGAATAATTGCTACATATATTAGGCAGAATTTTAAAAATATGAGCAAAATCAACCTGTTTGGAGCTCAGCTAAGCCCCAGATGATTTGCAACACCCTTCTTGTTCCACAGGGAACAGGCATTCCAAGGGTTTGAGCTATTTCAGGCATCATCTCTTCCCACAACAAAGGAACCTGGGTGACAGAGAGTGCAAAACCTGAGAAATGAGGGCTGTTTAAAACATCTCTTAGCAACTCAGAGATACCCCAAAGTCACTGCTGCAGGAGAGCACTGGCGCCAATGCTTGTGGGATTTCTGCTTTCCTTGGATCCTGGTGAGGAATTTATAAGCAGATGCAGGCAACTCAACAGCCTTTTTATCTTTTTATCTCACCTATTCGTATTCAGATAATTGTCTAATCCTTATTTGAAACTCCCCAAGGTCTTTGCCTCAGTAATTGAAGTTTTACTGAGCTCTGGGGTTTGCAGAACACTGTCTCCTACAAGAAAATCCAGAGGATGTTGCTTTGTGGCTGGAGTTCAGTCTGTTCCAGGTGAGGCCAGCTGAAAACAGGAGAGATTCCAGCACAACAGGCAAGGTGGGCATGCAGGGATGCAAAGGTGGCAGAGCTCCAGAGGCCATCCAAAATGCTGATGGAATTGCAGAGCTGGAGCCTGCAGGACACCCAGTCCTCACCACACCTTCCCTCCCAGAAAGAATGTCCCATTTTCCACAGGTCAGCAGGGAGTGCTCCTCACTCTTCACTGCTCCATGGAGAAAATGGCCCTGGGTTTTACTGGAGTGAGGCAGGGTGGTGCTCAGTGCTGTTCTCCAGAGGTTAATTCCATATGTGGGGCACTCACTGAGTTCTCACTCTGCTCAGGTGGAATCTGCTCTGACAGGCAGAGTTTCCTTCAGATCCCCAAAGGAAAGGGCAAAACACATCACAGCGAGCAGAGAGGAAAATGGGGGAAACCTGCCACAGCTTCCATCAAGGAAGGTTTTTCCGAATCTCCTCCCCACTCAGGTGAGCAGGGACATCCATCCAGGAAGTTTAACCAAGTCATATTTTCAAGTCAAATAATTCTAAATCCCTTGCTAAGGGCTCCTGAAGGCATTCCAGAACAAAATGCTCTGCATTTCCTGGCTGTCTCCTCAAGGAACTTCCCACCATCCGCTGGTGCTCCCAGCCCTGTCCAGCCTGGCCCCATCACCTCTCTCAGCCAGAGAGGGGATAAACACCTGAGCTCCTGGAGAGAAAGGGAAGGGCTGGAAATTTGTTTACTGAATCTCAGTCTGAGGTGAGTTTTAACTCTCTCAAGAGGCTCCAGCCACATAATTGCAAATAGTTATTTTAGCTGAACTTCATAACTCTGAGTTGTAGTGATTAAACTGAAATTCCCACCCTGGACCTGCAGGAAGACGAGTGCTAATAACAACTGTTAAATCTCAATATCACATTCAGCCACCTCAGTAATCTGTTTAAAAAAGCAAACATCTGCAATCCCATTATCAAACAGCCTAGGGGCTGAAACCTCCCAAGTGGATATGTTGGGAAAGCGAGAAATTTTGCTTTAAAAGGAAGCTTATCTCATCAGGATGAAAAATCTCAACCAAGGAAAGTAAAATGTGCTGTAAAACATAACCACAATATTTTTTTGTCTCACATTGTCTGAGTTATTAAAATTCTCCAGTGGATTCTCCCCCTCTGAAATGCAGGTCCAGCCCATCTTTTAGAATAATGGCTTCACGATTATCCCAGTGAGCGTGGAGTTGTTTCTTTTGACCAGCACAGCTAATACAACAAATATCCTCACATTCTTCATGCTGTAAATAAAACTAATTCCTGCCACCAGCACAGCTCCCAGTATTTCACTGTGATAACAATGCTCTGGAGCATTCCATCCCTGCACAGCCCTCATCCATCCCAGGGAGCCAGGGCAGCTTTTCTCCTTTCACCACTCAAGAGAGAGGAACCAAATATTGAGGTTGATCTTGCTGAACGTTCTTGGGTGGGTGAGCAGAACTTCATCATACATTCTTCATACATTCTTTACAATTATTTTACTTCAAAATATTTAATGAACAGCAGAGGAAAATGCAACATTGAATCAATTTGGCTTTTTTAAAATAAGCTAATCCCAAGGCTCTATACATATGGCTACACCTTAACACATAAATAAGTATGCAGTGGATCAGAGTCTGGATTATTATTATTCATAACTAAGGGAGGACTGTGAATGTATTTTGCTTTTCAAAATTCAGGAACAATCCAGCAGAGGCTTTTGAGTTAGCCACAGGAGTCAGCAGGTGTTCTGTGAATGAGGAATTGGAGAGCTCAAGGCCTCAGAGCTGTAAGCACTCCTTGGTTTGAAGAATTTAGAAAGCTAAATAGGCACAAGAAATAATAATGGGAAATTCCATTTAATGCAGGACAAAGGCAGGGAGATGTAGAATTACCCTTCATGAAGGGAGGAAAGCAGGCAAAACCTTCAGACAACTTTCCCCAGCTGAATCCATCTGTGGATTGTGCAAATCACAGAGGGGGAAAAGTGAAGATCCCTCATCCAACTCTAATCCAGCTGTGGAGAGTGAAATTTTTACAAGTTAAAAATGAAAATAAAATAATTAAAGCTACAAGTTTTGATAGTTCTGCAGCTCAGGTGTAACATTTGACAGCATTTTCGTTCAGGTAACCAAAACTGAATGTTACTTTAATAATATTTCACCCATTAGGTCATTAAGATCAGTCCATTTATTTCCCTTGTTTTTCATTATCTTTTGTGGAGTCATTCTGGTTTTCTACTGGTGTAAACACATCCCATGCCATGCTGTTTAATTTCCTTAAAAATTTTATTTGCCCATTTCTGGTTTCAAGAGGACTTTAACTTGCAGGTGTTTAAATCAGCAAGGAAACAAAAAGATCATCTTAGAAGGAAATGGAGTCAACTAAGGCTATATTTTAATTTTATGACTGTTCATTTTCTTATACTGGCAATTCCCAGTCAACAACTCAGGTGAGAGAACATGACATTTTTAACCACCAAAACCCCATAATTTTGAAGTAACTGTGGGCTTCTGCTTGTTATTGCTTAAGATTCAACAGAGGCTGCATCAGAAATGAGCCTTTGAGGAAACCAAGTCTATTATCCCTGCTAGCTGGGGCAATGGCAACCATCATGAAAGTAAAATTACTGCCATTAAATCAAGAAACTAATTAGAATCAGATCATCAAGTTCCTTTTCTGCTGGAGCCTTGGTCTCCTGGCATGGGACAGGGTGATTTACTCCAGAGCACACACCAGGGCCAAGCTGAGTCTGTGGGTTTAGTGCTGTTCTGATACTTCAGAAATTCAATAAACAGCTCAAGAAGGTCCAGTGGCTCTTGTGGATGTGGAGCTGAGCTGGCAGCTCCCAGAGAGGAAGGCTGGGAAGGCAGAGCTCAGGAAATCTGGATGAAATCTGCTTGTGCCTCTGGATGGAGTCAGAGGGAACCAGCCTCTGCTCTCCCTGCACAGCCCGAGCAGGGCAGGAGCCTTCAGCTGAAATGTCTCAGACAGAAATCCTGGGCTTCATTTCCTCCCTTTTTCTTTCTGGAGAGCCCTCCCCCTCCCAGCAGAGATCAGTGAGATGTCAGATGGAAGGAGCATGAGCACAGCTGTGCTCAAGCATCTCAGAGAGAAGGGACCTCTGTGGTTCCCCCGAGGAGACCTGGGCTGGCTCTGACAGCATTTGTGTGAAAATCACGTTCACTCTCCTGTGAAAATGTAAAAAGTTTAATAAAGGACCATAGGAGACAAGGACCATAGAGCAAAGGTTATCATGGCACTCAGCCAAGAGCACACCTGCTAGTTTGGAAACACCCTTTATATCCCATTTCTGTTGCATCAGCCTCTTTACATATTCATAAACAATTAAGCACAGTAAACTTTTCCCCAAAACTAGTTTCCATGTTCCAAGAATTGTTTAGTATGGCTCCTCCTCAGTTCCACCTTTTTAGAGCATGTGGAGTCCTTGGCTGTGGTTTTAGTCCATTCTTATAATCTCCAATTTTTGGGCCTTGGCCCACACTGTCTTCAGACAGTGAGTGCTGATAGCTGGCAGCTCTGTGCAGGTGTCCTCATCCTGTGTTCACTGGATGTTATCCCATCCAAGCAGGCATTTTAACACAAGCAAACTTATATCAGCTATTGCACTAAGCTTAATGAACAACAGAAATAAAAGCAATATCATTATAATAATTACTTTAACACCACACATATAGAATCCATTTAAATATTTGCAAAAAGCCAATATTATAATATATATCTATAACATTTGGGATGCTCTGCACTTTGAAATCCCCTTTATCCCCACACCTGGGAATCTCCTGGCATGGCAGGGTCTCACCTGCCTGCCAAACTCACTGCCAGCTTCCTTCCATCAACCTTCTCCTGCTGTGGTGGTTCAGCCTCTCAAATGGGGCACAATTATTTCATAAATACCCACAAGTGAGCTCAGGAAACCTGGGGGAAAGCACAGCACTTGTGAGGTTCTCATATTGAGGATGAGAAAGGTGGTTCACTCCAAATGATACCACAAGCAATTAGACAATTTTCAAAGCTTAATAATGAATAACATGCATCTGTCACAGCAAGAAGTGCCCCAGTGAGAATCCAGGCTGTCACTCCAACCTTACAGGAGCCATTTATTCTTTATGCCTTTGATTTCCCAGCACTCATCCTTATTTTCCCTATCTTTGGAGAGTAATCAGTGTTTTAAATGTTCTTCAAAATTATATGAGTCAGTAGAAATTGTCTTCCCATTTGTATCCTTAATTGGGTTTTAAGGCCATTTTAGGCATCTGCATGCTCCTAAGTCTAATAGAAAGCCTGACATAATTTGGGACCAAAATTGACACCTGAGGGCCATTCTATTAATGAGAGTTGAGAGTTACCAATTTTACAGTTGCTTTGTTTATAACCAGAGGGAAGGACAGGTTTACTCAGTAGCTGAGCACAGAGACCTGAGGAATGTTCCAGAAAGCACCAAGGAATTTGCGTGGTCCACAAATAAAATCACTGTTTAAGATTATAGGAGCTACATTTATTGAGGAGATCTGCCACTGAAGTCCTCAAATATCACACAAAAGTGGCACAAACTGCGTCCAAACTTTAAATTAATGTTTATTTTCGGAGTTATCAAATGGTCCCAGAAAATGAAGGGAGAAGTCCTTTCCCAAAAAATACCACTCTAAACAAGTCACCCCCTTCCCAAAAGGGAAATGCTCAGAGCAACATTGATGTTCCTTCCTTCAGGGCTATGAGATTTCTCAGAAATGAGCTTAAACTCAGGAGAGATTATAAAAGTTCTCTGAACTACAAAATCAATCCAGGTTCTCAAGTAGAATAATATTTCACCAGCAAAAGACTGGAAAGGAAAACAGAACATCCTTTGCTGATATGACCCACAGCAGGTGTAGGGCACTTCAGTATTTCAAGAAATTGGCTAAGGAACAAATAAATTCTGTGGTTTTAGGCTAAACACAGAGTCAGAATGAAAAGCTGCCATTTCTAAATTAAAGCACTTGCTGAACTGGCAAAATAACTCATCAGCTTGAAGCTGAAAGATTCCCAAAAGAGTCAACCTATTACCAAAGCAAACTGATCCATAAGGCCAGTATTCATCTGCCAAGAGCATGGGATGCCTTTGCTGATGCCTTTGGAAGCTCTTCCCACTGCAGTGCACTGGGAATTCAGCAGGATGTGCCACAGGGAAATCATCAGGCAAAAATAATAAAAGGAGAGAAGAAAATGAAGGAATTTTAAGCCCTCACTAGATGGGCTTTTGATTCTCCTCTTTCCCATGAATTAATGTCATGTTCAGGCTGTGATATTCCTTGGTAAAACAAGGAAAAACCACTGCTCTCCAACATCCAGCTATTTAAAGCATCTACAATAACTCTCTACAACAATTCTGCAAAAAGAACTGATGCAAAGCTGCAGACAAGAAACCAAACTGATCTAGAAACCAACCCCTCTGGGTGTCCCTGGCAGCAGCAGGATCTGAGGTTTTCCCAGGCTGCAGTTGTCAAGCAGCACTGGTTTATTCAGACACAAAAGATTTAAGGCTGTTGGGGAAGATGTGGTTTGGAAATTCAGTGTCCAGTGAGGATCTGGATGTTTGCATGCACATGGATATCCATCCCTGTGAATGGAGATTTGATAATGCTGCCTCGTGGAACTTTATTGCATTTTCTGCTGTTTTCCCACGGGGTGATTGAAATTGAAATTCTTGCTCCTGCAAGAAGAGAGGACTCATGAGGAAATCTGCAGTTTGCAGGCACCAAAGGAGGAAGATAAAAATTTGCCCTTTCCCACCTCCTTAGGAAGGATGTTTATCCAGCTGAAAGCACAAGGAAAATCAGGAAGGCAGAGCATGGCCTTGCTGACTGGAGTGTTGTTTCCAACACCAATCCCAAAGCAAAATTAACAACAGCTGCCTACAAATATGGATTTTTTTTCTTTTCCCTCTCTGAAACTCAGTGGACATGTTCACCATCTCATTTGTATGCAGAGCTCTGATCTGCCAGGGACACCTGCCAGTCTCCAGCAACTTTCAGCAAAGATCAATCCATTTTCTAATTAGGGATAGGAGTTAATGGCAGCTGAAATGACCAATTTAAATCCAGCAGGCCCTAAACAATCACTTCTCAGGGTGCTGCCTGCCCCAGAGCCTTTCCTTTGTAATCTTCTCAGCCTCTGCACTCTCCTGGATGATTTATGGTGTCTGGGGGCTGCTTGGCAGTACTTTCTGTGCTGATAAAGAGGAAAACCTTGACTGTATCTCAAATTGTCAACAAATGCTTTCAAATTTCATAAGAGTTCTTGCATTTGTCCTTCATATTTCCAGAGTTAAAAAGTGTTCCAGCCTGAAACTGCCTTTTCCTACAGAGTAACTCCCATGAACATCTCATTATTGAGCCCCATGAACTTTCCCCACAGTCAAAATGTGTTTAATTCCACTGGCCTCGCCCCATAATCTCCAACTGGATACCCAACCTCCTGCTGACAGCCCAATTAATTCTGCTGGCATCATTAATGAGGGGCTGATTATTCCAGAAACACACCTGGCAAGAGTGAGTTTCACAGGCTAAAAGGGATAGTACAACTTTAATAGAAGGAGACATCAAAAAGCGTTTGCCCACAGCAAGAAATTCAACAATTGTGTTTAAATTTAATATAACAAGTAATAAAGAGTTGAGCTGGAGTCAAAGTCTGTCACTGGCTCTCCCACAATATTATTTATGGCTCTATATAGGCCCAGCTCCATGGCTTCAGCAGGCAGCAACCTTAATACTTCGTGACACAACTGGGCTGAGCCACCTAATATCACCCACAAATCCCTGAAAAACAAATACTCCTTCAAACAATTATGCTGTTCCAACATAATAACTTCCCAGGCAGTGATGAAATACCCTGTTTTAGGGAAGACCACTGAAAAGCTTTGTCTGTGTCCTGAGCTTCAAATCAAAAACCTTTAATATTAGGATCACACTCTGCACTGAATAAATGTCAGAGAAATAAACTTGACGGAACAATATATTTTTCATGTTGTAAAATGAATTTTAAAAAGGACCTAGAACAGGAAACTACAAAGTCTTTAACCTCCAGGGGGAAAAAAAATCAAATACCACCCAGGTCACTAATAATCTAATGTCAACTGTTTCCATAAAAAATGGGCAATGATAAATAATCAAAGCATTTAGTGGGAGCTGTGGGGATCTGGGTTATTCTCAGTTACTCCGTGTTATTCTCTGTGCATGTTGATTAGATTTTTAAAGAAAAGGAAATGTTTCTCCCAGCCCTTTTCCCTGTGGTTTTTAACCCAGGGCATGAAATCTCTCACTTTATTTTCCAGATCCTTCCAGATCCTGACCTCTCCCAGCCTGGCTGCCACGGTATCTTCTTGAGAAGGAAAACACCTCAGAGGAGCCAATGCAAGGTGAACCTCTGGGCTGGAGAGGTTTAGGACACAAGGCAGGTCTGGCTGATCCAAACTGCACAGAATTCCAGAATTCCAGAATTCCAGATTCCTGCCTCCACGAGCTCCTGGCACTGAGCTGGCTCCTGCTGTGCCCTTCCACACACACACTCCTCTCATCTGTACGGGCACAAAAGGTACAAGAAATGTTTATCCCATATAAATTATTTTAATTTCTTGCAGCAAAGTACAAGGAAAGGGCCAGCCCCGAGCAGCCCACTCAGCAAACAACTGAATGTTAAAACTTGAACCATGTGTAGGCAGAGCTGTTTATTCCCCTCTGCTTTACACCCCACTGCATCAATGGATTTATTACTCTCCTGCATCCATCTCGTGCTGCCCAATCCTTCTTTATATTTAATGTAGAGCTCAGCACTGAGCTCTCTCTTCCAAGAGACACAAGATCACTTTTGCTGCACTTCATCACACGTGAGAGAAGAGAAAACCTCTTGTCCTTTGGCCAGGCAGTCCAAACCCAGCATGAAGATAAAATCCCAGTGACAGACAACGCACTCTGCATCCCAGGACTGAAGAATCAGCTTTTCTTACAAAAAAAAACTTCACTGAAACAAAACAAAAAGAGGTAATATCAGCTAACCTGAAATAGCAGTTTTAAAGCAAGATCTCAGAATACAGAAGAGCTGCTTTTATCATGACATAACCTATGGAAATTGTACCTGAACATATGGGAAGATTTCATGCCCTTGTGAAAAATGCATATGTTATGATTAGCTTTTCGCAAATGTTACAATGAATATTATATGTGTAATGTTAGAAAGTTATGCTGGATTGATTCTCTCAAGAGTGTGTTAAATATAGTTTTAGGTTCCAACATAATGTTAAAATAGAGACTGTGTATGTGGGAAAGTATTGTTTTTTAGGAATGAGATATTTGCTTTGAGGAACACCTAAATCTTCCAAAGGAGAGGAATTTGTGGCTTCTTATCAGAAAAAGCGAATTTCTTCAGGCCTTGCTCAGACTCAAAGATGCCGTGGGGATTGATGTACAACAGACAGAGTTTCTTGTTTTAAATAGAATGTATGCATAACCATGAAGGATGTATGAATATGCAACAAGTATATTGGTGTAAGGGTGATTCCTTTGTTCCCAAGTCATGCTTTTCCTGACTTAGTGTCACATCCAGATGTCAGTAATTCTTTGCTTTTTATTGCCTTGTAATTGTCCTAACTCTGAACTTTATTACTCGAATTGTATTACTATTTTTATAACAATTTTATTATTATTAAATTTTTAAGTTTTAAAAACCAAGTGATTGGCGTTTTTCACACCCGGGAACACTTTTTGCATCTTATTTCCATGAAGTGCCATATCCAAGGCCATCTGCGTTCATCTTCTTGGGTGTAATACACTGTCCTAAAGGTAAAAAAAAAAAATTTAAAAAAAAAAAATTAAAAATCCCCTGGTGTTTCTGTTGCCTTTTCTGTCCTTCTGGCAAAGCAGAGCTGTGGCTGACCCTGCGGTGTTTTTAGCAAAAGCCAGTGTCACAGCTCGGGGCAGCCCTTTAGCAGCGTTTTTGCGATAATGCTGGTGGGATTAAGCTCAACCGTGCTCCCACACCCTCCCAGCCCTTCGCAAAGCGGCGGACACGCTCCAGCTCCTCAGAGCCCCTTCCAAACCCGGGGGGATTCCATGTGGGGCACAGCTGGCACGGGATGTGCCGCACATCGCCAATCCCATTAGCCCGGGGCTATTTCGGGGCCGGATTTCCTGCCTCAGCCGCGGCCGCCCCGGACTCCACTCCCCACCCCGGGGTCCAATTCCCGCTCCAAGCTCCACTCCCCGGGCTCAGTGCCCCGCTCCCCGCTCCGGGCTCCGTTCCTCGGGCTCAGTGCCCCGCTCCGGGCTCCGGACTCCGAGCTCTGGGCTCTGGGCTCCGGGCACCGGGCCCCGCTCTCCGCTCCGGGCTCCGTTCCCCGCTCCGGGCTCCGTTCCCCGCTCCGGGCTCCGGGCTCCGCTCCGGGCTCCGTTCCCCGCTCCGGGCTCCGGGCTCCGGGCTCCGTTCCCCGCTCCGGGCTCCGGGCTCCGCTCCGGGCTCCGGGCTCCGCTCCCCGCTCCGGGCTCCGGGCTCCGGGCTCCGTTCCCCGCTCCGGGCTCCGGGCTCCGCTCCGGGCTCCGGGCTCCGCTCCCCGCTCCGGGCTCCGGGCTCCGGGCTCCGTTCCCCGCTCCGGGCTCCGGGCTCCGTTCCCCGCTCCGGGCTCCGGGCTCCGCTCCGGGCTCCGGGCTCCGTTCCCCACCCCGGGCTCCGGGCTCCGGGCTCCGTTCCCCACCCCGGGCTCCGGGCTCCGGGCTCCGCTCCGGGCTCCGTTCCCCGCTCCGGGCTCCGGGCTCCGGGCTCCGTTCCCCGCTCCGGGCTCCGGGCTCCGCTCCGGGCTCCGGGCTCCGCTCCCCGCTCCGGGCTCCGGGCTCCGGGCTCCGCTCCCCGCTCCGGGCTCCGGGCTCCGGGCTCCGCTCCCCACCCCGGGCTCCGGGCTCCGTTCCCCGCTCCGGGCTCCGGGCTCCGCTCCGGGCTCCGGGCTCCGTTCCCCGCTCCGGGCTCCGTTCCCCGCTCTGGGCTCCGTTCCCCGCTACGGGCTCCGTTCCCCGCTCCGGGCTCCGGGCTCCGCTCCGGGCTCCGGGCTCCGTTCCCCACCCCGGGCTCCGAGCTCCGGGCTCCGGGTCCCGCTCCGAGCTCCGTTCCCCGCTCCGGGCTCCGCTCCGTTCCCCGTTCCCCGCTCCGGGCTCCGTTCCCCGCTCCGTTCCCCGCTCCGCCCTCAGCGCCGGGGCCGCCTCTTCCCCGGGGCCCGGGCCGGGGTAAGGAGCGAGGTGCGGTGTGTCGGAGGAGCGAGGAGCAGCTCTTCGAGCCCGTCCCTGAGGGCCGGGGGAGCCAGGGCAGGGCAGAGCGGCTCCCGGAGCCCCCGAGGGCGGCACGGCCCTGGTGGGGGAGCTGCCCAGCACGGAGCTGCTCCGGGGCTGGCAGAGCTGGGGGTGCTCCCCTGGAGAGGAGGAGCTCCAGGGAGAGCTCAGAGCCCTGCAGGGCCTGAGGGGCTCCAGGAGAGCTGCAGAGGGGCTGGGGACAGGGGATGGAGGGACAGGACACAGGGAATGGCTCCCACTGCCAAAGGGCAGGGATGGATGGGACATTGGGAATTGGGAATTGTCCCCTGGGAGGTGGCACAGCTGTGGCTGCCCCTGGATCCCTGGCAGTGCCCAAGGCCACTGTACACTTTACTTGGAGCAGCCTGGGAGGTTTTTTCCCCACCATCTCATCTATCCATACTCTCTTTCCATTTCAACGCATTCCCCCTTGTTCTGTCACTACCTGCTGTTGTAGCTAGAAAGGAGGAAATCTGCATTTAATTTTTTTAAAATGAAGAGTTTTATCCAAGCATTACTGCAATCCACTACAGATTTGAAAAGAATGCTGCTGAGGTGTCACAGCTAATGTTCAGTACTGTACGCTTACCCGGTGGATCTGACCGTGTGCTGCTCTAATCCTGCTTTGGCTTGATGACGACTGAGTTGTGATTTTACCCATCTGCTGTGCTGTTTAATCTGCTGTGATGTGACTGTAACATCCCAATGTACCTCCCATGCTGCTGTAAGTGATCAGTGAAACTGATCCTGTTTTGGTTTTTATTTGCAGTGCAGTCCCATGGCAGCTGCCCCAGCAGAGAGCTCCGGCAGCCACGGGAAGGGGCTGGGGTTGAGCCGCAGTGACAGCAGCCCTGCCTTGGACTATTCAGGGGACACCTTTGAGTCCTTCAGCGAGGAGCAGGAGAGTGAAACACCTGGATCCTGGTGTTCCACAGAGGATTTGGAGGGGGCAGCTGCGTCAGAGGCTTTGGAAAGCTCATCATCACTGGCAGGCCAAAGTCCTGCAGGTATGCAGAGCTCTCCCTGCTTGGGGCCTGCCTTCCACAGCTTCAGTCACTCAGTGCAGTGGGGACTTGAATCAGTAAAAATAAACGTGAAAATTGCATGCAATGTCCCTGCTGTGCAAAGTGTCCTCCAGATCCATGCTTCAGACAGCTCCATGGGAAGGACTTGGCCATGGAAATCCTTCCCTAGTAATCTTGTGAGGCTGAAATTCTGCTGGCCCCTTAAAAAACAATTCTCCAAGCTACTTTTTTCCATGTATGAAAAGTATCTTGTTTTGTCGCTACCTGCTGTTGTAAATAGTCTTACATTTTCTTCCATTTAAGTTCCTTTTAGATACTAGAAAGGGAGAAATTTGCATTTAATTTTTTTAATGAAGAATTTTATCCCATAATTACAGCTATCTCACTTTTTTACCATATATGAAAAGTAGCTGGGCCATAAAACAATTTTTTTCATGGGGTAGTTCCATGATTTGAAATACTGAAGAGGGCTGGGTAGGACCTTAAAGCTGCAGGAGATGAGGGATAAAGCAGAAGCTGAAATCTGTGGCCTCATCTGTGTATTGCTGTGGCTCAGGGTTTCTCCTCCCTAGCAGGGAGGACTGGCACATTCAAGTGGAGGATTATTTGCCTCCCACTTTGCTTTCCTCACAATGTGTCTTCAAAGTTGCCTTTTTTCCTTGCAGAGGAGGAGTTTGAAGCAGTGGATCCTGCAGCCATGGAAAGAGCTGCCATAGGAAAATGGATTGATGCCATGGGAAAACGGATTGATCTGAAAAATAAAGACACTGGGATTAGGTCAGACAAATCTTCCCTCAGAACTCCTGCTGGTGAGTTGGGTAACTTCAGCAGAGGCTGTAATTGTTGCTTTTGGAAGGAGATGTAAACTTGACTTAATTTAACAACCTGTGTATAAAATTTAAGCCAGCTAATTAGCCAAGTAATTAAGTACAAAGTTTCTCCTTTATGCTTTATTGGAGAGCAGTTTGTCTCCCATATCTCACATGGCTTTGATGCTCCCCCCATGTAGTGACATTATCCTGGTGATGCATTACCACAAAACCTGGAAAAGTACATTAAAAATGTCCCCATGTTTGACATTTAATTGTTTAATTGAATTCAGGCTTTTTATCTCCTGCTGTAGAGGTACTAGGAAATTCAGGCACTTTTCCCTCCAAAGCAAACATGACTTCAGAATTTATTGTGTGAAATGGGTTTTCCCCCTTGTTAATCAACAGTATTGATAATTGAATTGTTTGCCCTGTTTTAGTTCCTTTCCCAAGCTGAGGGAGGCAGTAGGGCACCAATTTTGGTAGGAACAATGGAGCAGCTTTACCCAAATAATGATGGAGTGTAGGGAGGAGGAGGAGGAGGAAGGAAAGGAGGAAGGAAGGATCCATTTCCATGTACTGGTTATGCAAGGAACTGTGACAGCAGATGGTGGGATGCAAGCCCTGCTAAAGTCTGTCAAAAAGTGGGTCAGAGATGCTATTTTTAATTAAGAAAAAAGAGCAAGAAAGCTGTAGCTGAGCAAAAAATAATGGGAGCAGACGGGGAATCTTCCTCAATCTACATGGTGATGGGAAGTGAGCAAACTTGGAGTTTTGTAGGTCACTGTGATCCTCCTGCCTGGGTGCTTCATGGCATGGGATTTGTGTACCAGCATCCTCAAAGCACCCAACTGTCCTAAAAAACAGCTCCTCAGGTCACTTCCAGGCTGGTGTGAATTACAGAGCTCCTTCCCAAACCCTGGCAGTGCTGGGGCTCCTGACTCCTCTCCTGCATTCCTGTTCCTGCAGTCGAGGGAAGGCATGAGTGTGGAGCAGCTCATCTGCACCAGGGAGGCTTCTCCTGGCCAAAAGACTCTTCCTAAAATACATCAGAGTCCTGTGACCGATTCCTGGAGACTGTGAGGGGAACTGATGAGTTCAGAGGCACTGAACCACAGCTGAAGGCTGAGGATGTTTTCCCTTGAAGGATTTCATTCATAGAACCACCTGCAGATCCCTGTAGTTCTGCACCGGGGAATGCTCTGCCTTTGGCTGGGGGGTGCTGCTGGCAGGGGGAGTCAGAGCGGTCACTGAGCATGGGCAGCAAGTCCTGTGTCACTGTCAAGGCAAGACGGGAATGAGAAGACTTAGATTATAAGGCTGCTGAGAGTAAAACTCCAATTTATTCAAAATACACTGCTCTTTTATACAGAGCTTTGTGAGGACCAACTCCATTGGTTCTAAAGTGAAAACAACCCACAGCATTGGTGCAAAGTGCTTGACACACAGTGATAGAACTTAACTATAAACAATATGAAAAACAAGAGATATAAAGAATATTTACATTCTTCTCCAGTTCTTTCCCAGGCCTCTGCCTGGCTGGAAATTCTCAGTTTCTTTCTTTGACTGAATCTGAGTCCCACAGTCCTGTTCCACAATCTTGAGCTGGCTTGTCTTTGCTTGTCCTGTCACTTGTCCCTGTGGCAGCCTCAGGTACATTGGTGCTTCCAATGATCCATATGAAGAGCACAAAATATGGTTCATGATTTTCTTTGATGCAAACACAGTACCCAGCCATGTTATCCCCAAATCAATCATAATGCCTTTTTTTATTGCAGAATGTTACCATAAAATAAGCACAGCAGCTTTTGTCTTCTGATATCTATACATGTTTCTATTGGACTTAATCCTTCAGCACTTGGTAGCCCCCAATTTTTGTGTTGTTTCAGCAGCTTGGAGATGTTTTTTAATGCAGTAGATGAGCTCACCTGGAAATGGATTGCTGCACAGTGAGTCGCCTCAGCACACTCAGCTCAGTGAATCGTGTGCACTGAGCACACAGGGTACTCTGAATTAGGGGCTGTTTTATTGCCTCAAGACTTTCCTTCTCATCTTACTACTAATAGGCTTAAATGTGATGGGGAGAGCAAAGGGTTCTGCTTGGCCTGTGGGAGTGCTCTGGAATGTCATTTTTATTTTTCATGGTTTTCTTTGTGGGCTGGAAGAAGAAAAACACACTGGTCTCAGGAGAGGTGAGAAATTTTCATCAGAGTTGTCTTTGTCCCTCCACCCCAGTGTGGTAGCACGAGCTGTTATTAGGCAAATGCATCACAGCACAACTGTAAAATCTCAGTTCCACAGAGATTGCTCCATGTTAGTCATCTTTAAAATGTACTCAGGAAAAGGCAATTCTTCAGCTTGGATGTATCTGAAAATTCAGGTGGGGCTCTTTAACCCCCTGGCTGGTGCTGTGCTTACAAGTTGCCTCTCACTTTTGTCATGTGTCTCCATGATCTGCTTTGCTGTTTATTTTTCTGCACTGTTCCTGTAACTGCTCCCTGGGAAGGTGGGCAGGCCCTGACACAAGCTGCCCAGAGCAGCTGGAGCTGCCCCATCCCTGGGACTGTCCAAGGCCAGGTTGGATGGGGCTTGGAACACCCTGGGACAGTGGGATGTGTCCCAGGGTGGCACTGGATGGGCTTTAAGGTCCTTCCAGCCCAGGTTGTTGTGTGACTCTAGGGTGATTCACTGTGCTGGAGGAGTTTTACTCACTTTTAATTCCTATTTGTGATGAACAGCCTGACATTTCAGCCTGTTTCTCTCAGTTCTGTGTTATCTGCAGTGGTCTTTGTCATGTTCTTTGCTGGTCAGGCTGTCAGCATGTTCATCTGAAACTGTAAAATTAATCTAGGTAATTATGAAGATGCTATCTGGAGCTGCAGAGGTAAAACCTTACTGAAGAGCAGTTATTGATTTTTGCCTTTCGCAGTTATCTCTTTTTACTTTTTACCCTCTTTAAAATAAGAGTATTAGTAGAGAATAATAACAACAAAACGCCTGTCAATTTTCCTATTAAATCAAAGTCAGACATCAAAGGAAAAGCAAACTCATAAAGATTTTCTTCTACTCCCTCCTTGTGGATTTCAAATGTTACACTTAAGGCTGGAGTAAAAACCTACACAGGTCACTGAGAAAACCTACAAAACCCACAGAGGTCACTGAGTTCCACCCCCTCAGCAGGGTTTGGGATGCAGATACGAGGATTAGCTTGTCTCTCCTGGGCTGCTGGAATCACAGCAGCTTCCTGGTGCACTTTGTGGGGCTTTGCTGCCCAAACATTTCACATTCTGTGACCTTCCTGCTGGGTGAGATGGGGCTGGCATTGATGCTGTGCTGGTGTCACTTGGGCTGCTCTTGTCACACACCTCTGCCTGCAGTGAAGAAAGGAGCACTGGATTTGGAGCAACCAAACATCAGGAAAATGTCCTTGTGGAGCAGACATTGGCACTGGCAGGGGTTCTCTGCACTGACCTCACATCTGCCACCCCAGCTGCAGAAGGAGCATTGCAGCAGGTCTGGATCACACCTGGAAAAGAGGGAATCTGTGAGAGACATGGAATAAACCCAACCCCAAAGCAAGAGCTGAGATCCCCTGGGCAGGGGAACCCCCCACACCTGGGGGAGATCTGAATGTGTAAATACTTCACTTAAAAGACAGACTTTTCTCATCATACTTTGGGTTTGTTTCAGAAAAATTCTAGTCCTTGATCCCTAATTTATATCCTTTCTGAAATTCCTGTTAAGCATGAGTTAATATGAAGTAGCTCCAGCACTGAGTCGTGCAGTGAGGTTTAAAAATTGCTGTTCCCTTTGCCAGTGTTTCTTCTGAAGTCTGGAGGTGCAGATGAGCAGATGGGTGGGTGTGTGGCAGCACAGGATTTATGCATTATTAGAAACCAATTCTTAATAAAATTGTACTCGTGGATGTCAGAAGAACCTTAAGTGAGTTATTCAGGCTGGTATTAAACTGTCACTGAATGCTCAGTGGACCTGATGTGTTTTACTTCTCCCTTTGAGTACTCAAATGCTTTTATTCTGGTCTTTTTCCGCCCTCACAATGATGACTTTTTAATATTTTTATTCATTTTATGTCCAGCATAAATTAACCTGCCAGGAATATTTTATTAATGTGATTAAACCTAGTAGTGGCACATGATTTCCACTTTTTTACATGGTTCTTGTAAGGAAAATCACCTGATGACTGAAATTGTAGTTTCCACTCAGATATTTATGATACACCCTCAGAATTTTTTTTAAATTACATTTCTATTTATGTGTCCATAAATTGTCACCATGTCTTTCCTTTTAATAATTTTTATACCTCATCTTCTTAGGAGGAGTAAATTGTTCTGTGATGCTCAATTCTGAACTTAAACATAATTTCCGTCTTGTCCATGAAGCCACAAAATTCCTGCTTTGTTTAATTTTAATTATGGATTCCCTTCTCCTTTATAAATACTGTATTTCTGAGGAGAAATCCCAGGGAATTTAGGGGAAATTTTATATTCCCATTGTTCCGTATTTTGAGGATTTGTGTTGTGGGACTGGAATGCCAAGTGCCTATCTGGAAATTGAAGTTAATCTGAAAAAAAACAGAATGTGGAGGGGTTGTTCAAATGATACAACCCAACCTCCCAGCAGGAATTTGGGTGTGAATCCTTGGAGTTCAACTGGCCACACTTTGGGGGAAATCTGGGCATGGAAACCTGCAGAGTTTCCATGTCCCCACCCCACCAACCCCATGAAATACTGCACTGATTGTGCTCTAAGCCTCTGGAAAATCTCCCCAAAAGCCCTGAATGAAGTTGTAAATCCATCCTAACCCGCCCAGCTGAAGTCTAATCTCGATTTTATTCATTTTTATGTGCTTCTGGGAAGGATAAGAGAAGATGAAAGAGGCAATGATATTTTTGAAATAAGTTCTTATAAAGAATTTAGGAAATGATTGTTGAAGCTTTAGGTGAGAAGTGTTTTCTAATTGCATTTCTTCCAAAAAAACAAAATTGCCTTTCTGTAGTTTGTGGAATTTATTGGAGGTGTTTCCAGAGTGACTTCAGTGGACACTGCCTCTAATTTTTCTTACAAATTGCTCCTTAGAGTTATTGATGAAGAGCTCTCTTGATATATTAATTAATTTGGGTTTAGCAAGTTGCAGTTTCAGGTAGTAAGGTGCTAAATCTGTATTATTGACAGCCAGTTTATTTAATGTCATAGTATTTAACTGCTTGCTTTGCTAATCTATTTATCCTGTGCCATTAACCTTTTGTCTTTTTATTTCCTCCTATATTTGGAGCCTGTTTTAGAGCCATTTACTGTGCAAGTTTCTACAGCTCCTCTCCACACTTGTGTTTAAACTCTGATTTTGGAGCCTGTTCTAGAGCTATTTATTGTGAGAGTTCCTACAGCTCCCATCCCCATTTGTGTTGAAATTCTGATTTTAGAGCCTGTTTTAGAGCCATTTACTGTGCAGGTTCCTACAGCTCCCATCCCCATTTTTACTTAAACTCTGATTTTAGAACCATTTATTGTGCAGGTTCCTACAGCTCCTATCCACATTTGTGTTGAAATTCTGATTTTAGAGCTGTTTATTGTGCAAGTTCCTACAGCTCCCATCCCCATTTTTATTTAAACTCTGATTTTAGAACCATTTATTGTGCAGGTTCCCACAGCTCCCATCCCCACTTTAAATTCTGATTTTGGAGCCTGATTTTAGAGCATTTACTGTGCAGGTTCCTACAGCTCCCATCCCATTTGTGTTGAAATTCTGATTTTGGAGCCTGATTTTAGAGCCATTTACTGTGCAGGTTCCTACAGCTCCCATCCCCACTTGTGTTGAAATTCTGGTTTTAGAGCCATTTACTGTGCAGGTTCCTACAGCTCCCATCCCCATTTTTATTCAAACTCTGATTTTAGAGCCATTTACTGTGCAGGTTCCTACAGTTCCCATCCCCACTTGTGTTTAAATTCTGATTTTAGAGCCATTTACTGTGCAGGTTCCTACAGTTCCCATCCCCACTTGTGTTGAAATTCTGATTTTAGAGCCATTTACTGTGCAGGTTCCTACAGCTCCCATCCCCACTTGTGTTGAAATTCTGATTTTAGAGCCATTTACTGTGCAGGTTCCTACAGCTCCCATCCCCACTTGTGTTTAAATTCTGATTTTAGAGCCATTTACTGTGCAGGTTCCTACAGCTCCCATCCCATTTGTGTTCAGTTGTGCTCTGCTGCTGCTGCAGGCAGGGCCTGACCCTGGCCCTGGGTTTTCCCTGGCAGAGGTGAGGTGGCCCAGATGAAGGGCAGCAATTCCTCTTTCCCGGAGCCAGGCACTGACGCTCTGCCCCGTTGGTTTGTCCTGGCCCATGCAGAGCTGGCTGCTCTCAGCTCTTCCTGCAGCAGCAGCAGCAGCAGGATGCAGCAGCAGCAGGCAGGGACGGGCAGCAGGCTGCAGTGGGGAGGCCCAGCAAGGCACGCTGAGACACGAGATTCCTGTGCTGTTCCTGCCCAGCTGATGAACAGGATCCTGCTGGAAAACACCAGGGAGGCCGTGAAACAGGTACTGGGGGAGAGAAAGGGAGATTTTCCCTAAATTCTGGGAGAACCACTGGAGAAAGAGACATAATAACAGGATCAAGTCAGGCAGACCTTCCTGATGCCAGGTTCAGGGCTTTGGAAGAGGTTTTGGATTGACAACCTAAGATTTATCCTTCTCCTTTCTTAGACATCACTGTAGAACTGTTGCTATCAAATAACCACCATAAAATATTCTCTGCTGATAAAATCCTGATTTGTGTGATTGAGAAGGCTGGGGTCATCATTTATTTTATAAAAAGCCCTGGATCAGCTGAAGGAGAAAGCATCTTTCTCTGATTATGTTTGTCCCAATTATTTATCAAATTATTCTGCATATAACTTGTTGTGAAGTCTTTGTGACTCCAGGATTTGAAGAATTCCAAAGACAAAACCTCCCTGTGCTCCCAGCTTTCTTAGGTATTGGATAATATTGATAAAAGCAGTTCCAATAAAATCTTGCTGACCTCAGTCCCTGCTTAAGAAGTCTCTGTATCATCTTTAGCTAATTCAAATTTCTTTTTTTTTGTCACCAGCCCAGTGGGTTTTTCCCATCACAGGATGGGTTTTATGCCCCAGCTCCTCCCCTCATCCCTGCACCTAAAAATAACACTTAAAAGTCAGTTCTGGTGTGATAATTATTTCAGGCTTCCTTGTCTTTTAAAACAATTTTGACATTTCAGCCATCTGCTTTTTAGATTTCTATTAATGCTAACCCACCTTGCAAATTAATGGAATTTTTTATTTGCTTTTTACTTGTCTTACATTGTGGGATACATTCCCTGAGAAAAGTAGTTTCATCTGCTCTTCTGCTTGGTTCTGTCTGTAGCTCCACACAACAACATTTTATCCAGAAAAGTCAGGGAAAAGGGGACAGAGAGGTCTGTGATGGGACTGCCTTAGGTTGATTCCCCTGCTTTTGTAGCAATTTAATGTGTTTATGGAGCCAGAAGGAATCTGAGTCAATTAGATCAGATAAAACCATTGATATTTCATAAAAGCACCAGCCCTGGGATTTGTGTAATGCTGTTAAATAAGCTTTAAGATTTCATGGTGGATAAACTGACCTAGGAATCACTGAATAGCACTGATTCTCTTACAGACAGAACTGCAGAGTCTGGGTTGGATTCTGGCTCAGAGCTGCATGTTTGAACTAATGGCTCCAGAGTTTATTTGCATCTTAATTTATTTATAAAATGTGTATATATATAATTTGTAATCATAATTCCTCTGGCTGCTGCTTAAGGCCTTACACACAGTCAGCATAGGAATAGTTATAGACGATGGAATTATGACTCAGAATTATTTTACCACTGCCTAAAAAGCCAATTTTTGTCTTTAGACAGTAGCTCTGTGTATTTTTATTAATTGTTCTCAAAGTTGCCAGGCCAGACATTGCTCATGGCATCAACGTTTCCTCTTGCAGGTGACAGAAGCTGAAATCCATGAGACTTCAACCTGTCCTGACTGCCTGCAGAAGGAAGCAGAGCTGGCCAAGGTTGCCTTTCTCAGGCGAAAAAAGACTCTGCTGGAAGGTGCTTTAATCCAAGAGAAATTGGAAGAAAAGTTTTACTCCAGGGTAAGCAAATATTGTTGAAAAAAAAAAAAATTATGCTACATTTTATAGGTGCTGTAATGAAAGAATCTGTAATTCAGATTCTCCCTGATTATATGGCAGTGAGATCAGTGCAAACCAAAATAGAATTTGGGTCCATTTCATGAATAAAATGCTTGGGACCAATGTTCTCCTTAAGTCATTTGAGGAGATTTATGCCTGATTTATGGAAGCTGAAGGTCATTGCCAGGAAGTCCTGGAATTTGGGTCTCTTTTGATTATTTCTCCCCAGTTTGTTTTCTGCTGGGCTGTCCAAGCTGAAATGGCAAATTAAATGATGTGATAGGAGGGAACTGCCCATACTGGGCTTCTTTGCTCATCCTTGGCCATGGGAGTCTTGGAATGTGCAAGGATTCCACACCTGCAACATGTGATGGAGGCTGAGGCCTTGGGATACTCTGAGATTGCTTCTTGGAATTCCTGTCTCTGTGCCAGTGTCCCACAGATGGAAGCTTTGTTGGCAGGAAGTGCCTCTGGAGCAGCTGGGGGAGCAGTGAAATGTGCAGAATTCCTTGGGTCTCCTGTGGCTGTTCTTCAGGAGGGTTTTCCTGGAGGAAGAGCTCTTCTCTCCCTCCTTGGGAGGGGGCAGGAGCCTTCCTGCAGCTCCCAGCTCTCTTCCCCTGTTGATGAGCAGGCTGGAAGTTTGTGCTGTACCACACATTCCTTTCTTTCCTAATAATTCCAGTCTCCAGAATTTTGTCTATTCCTCACACCATAGCTCAGATTGGAGAGCTTCAGTCTCAGGTGAGGCTTCACTTTTTCCCACTTTCCCCCCTGCTTCCCTGAAAGGCCAGCTGCTTTTCCCTTCCTCATTAGGGAAGAATCCTGCTTTTTGGGCCATGCTGCTGGACAGAGTTTTTAAACAGAATCCTTTCAAACCCACCAAATTGTGGGTTGTGGAGTTGGAGGAGTGCTGCCCACCTGGCTGGGCTTGAGTGACTGGGTGTGTGCTCCAGGCCATGAGAAATGGCAGGAACACAATCCTGAATCATTCCATGTTTCCTTTCTGTTTCAGGACATGCTCACACTTCTAGGAGAAGCACTCAGAAACTTTCCCAAACCTTCAGAGGATCCCAGGGATTTGTGGCAAAGGCTGAAGGGTCAAGAGTGGAAAGACTGAATGAACCATAACTCCAGTGGGTGAAGAACTGGGAGAGCCTCCTGTGGGCAGTCAGCTCCAGAATTCCAATGGGTTTGGACCTGAGCTGCTCTGGCAGTGATGGATTGGGTGCTGCTTTAATATTCCTGCAGGTGGAACCAGATCTACCTGGCTGGGGTGTGAGTCAACCCTTCCTCCTTCCTCAATGCAAATGTTGCAATATATTGCAATCCATCTCCATAGGTTTCTCAAATTCCAGAAGCCAACAGTTTCCATTATTAATCTGGCCAGCCAGAAGTATTGGGTTTTTTTTTTTTTGTTTGTTTGTTTTTTTTTTTTTTTTGTGGGATTGCTGTGGGATTGCAGAGCAGCTGCTTCCATCCATAAGGAAAATAAATTATTCCGTTTGCCAGGGCAGGGAGGTGTAATTACTGCATTTCAGCTCAGGCTTTGCCTCATGGTAAATTGAAAGTGAGAGCCCCAGGTGGACAAAAAGCAAAGTTGACTATAAAAAGCAGTAGAATGAAAATGCAATATTTATAGAAGGGAAATAATGAGTTTGTAACTGAAATTAATCAGCAGGACTGGGGATGCCAATGGGATGAGAAATGATAATAAATGAATCATGGAATCTATATAGGATAGAGAGAAAAAAAGCAACAGATTAAAACTGGGATAAGAATTGCAAGAAAATACTTTGGAAATTGTTGTAATTTTTCAAGATGATGAAATCATCGTTGTTCAAAGATTGGATCTGGGGTTCAGTACACATCCAAAAAAATGGAATTATGCTGAGAATCATTGGGTTAGACAATGAAATCATCCTCAGTGTGGCCTCCAAAGCCTGGTGCTGCTTTGTGGTCAAGGCTGGCAGCAGGGGCTCAGCCCCTTGCTCCAGCCATGGCCTGACTCTCCTCAGCCTCCCATTTCCTGATTTCTCTGCATTCCCATCTCTGTGGAAATCTTGGAGGGCTATCCCTATCTATGAACCCACACTGTATTTTTGTGCCAAAGCAGAGAGAATTAAATCCCCCTGTTGCATTTTCTTCCCCCTTTTTGGGACAAGAGCCCTCACTGCTGAAGTGGGCTTAGTATTCCATGGGGTTGTTTCCCCTCCTCGAGCTCTGTGTTGTTTATCAGAGTCCTTGAGGGCTGTTTAGCCTCTTGTTTTCACTTCCCACAAACCAATGGAAAACCTGGTGGGAAATGCTGGGATATAAACAGAAGTGTTAGCAAAGTTCTGCCTTCTGCTGCCTAAAAATCTGCCCTGAGTGATTTCCCTGGGAGTGGATCCTGAGCAGGTCAAGCACCAAGTGGGAGCCCAGCCCAGCCCTGAGCTACTCAGTGCTGCTTGTCCTTGCAAACGGCTTTAATTGTCCATCAAAAACATTCCTCCAAAAGCATCCCCTTTTGAATTGTCCCTGCAGAGCACCTGGGTGATGAATAAACTCTGCTTGTTCCTTCCTGTTGCTCTGGAATCCTTAGAAATGTTTAAATCCCTTAAATCTCCTGCTTTCCAGTCTCTTCATGGATGCCCCACCTCTGTTCCTTACTTGTTTTGGTCTGCACACCGTGGTTCTCTGAGCCTTTGGAAGTCTGCAAACACTGGGAAAGGCACCCAGGATTTCAGGTGGAGCCTTGAAGGGCTGCCAGGTGTACAGGAGGTGATCAGGAACTGAATCCTATGAAAATGTCATTTTGTGGCACAGATTTCAGCCCTTGCAGACCCACAAAAAGTGACTTCCATGCACATGTTGATATTTCTGTTTTCAGAACACAGAAGCTTTCTAGAGCTACTGAAATTTCTTTGCAGCTGCTGTCAAGCCTTTCTGTAAATCCTGAACTCTTGAGTTATTTGGGTTATGTGTCTGACAGTATTTGTCTGTGCAGCAGCAGCCTGCTCACACACAGTGCCTGCACAGCTCTTGTTTGCATAAATGTTACAAACAGAACTCAGGTAACTCCTCTGGAAAATCAAAGTAGATTTTGCTGATGGCTGTTGGATGCATTTTCCTGCTGCTCACTACAGTTGTTTCATTCTTTTATCAGCAATGACTCTGAGAGCTGAGCGTTTTCTTTAGCAGCTCTTAGAGATATTCAATGGAATGAATGATCCGAGCCCCTAAATAATTTATTTTCTAATCCTGCACTTTTTGAGGCTGGAGATCCAAAACTCTGCCAGGGAGGGTGTGGGAAAGAAGGTGGATGATATGTCTTCCTTTTTCCCCTTCTAGGAGCTCCTCCCTCCAGCAGCAGATTTTTCTGTTGATCTGAAGAAACCTCAAAACTCTGGTCAAGGAATATTGACTCATCTGCTGCCTGGTTTGTGCTTGCTGGGGCATGAAAGGAGCAGGGTGGCTCAAGAGGGATTCCTTGGGAAAAGCAGCTGTGGCTGTGAAACAAATCAATCTGCCTCTTCAAAGTGCTCTGCAGCTTTGCCTTTGTGGCTCTCGTGCCACCCAGAGTTGGATGATTTAATCTTCTGGATGATTGCTGATGTGGTGGGGTTCATTGCTCTGTGCTAACAGAGAAGGTTTCTCCCATCTCAGCTGTTTCATGCTCTGTGTATGCTGATATCCACTTCTGGGGGGTTGGATTTTAGAACTGACCCTTTGGAGAAACTTATATTCCTCACATTTTCATTAAAATCAGCTTCCATGAGCTGCAGCACTGTGACTTTCCCTTCCACTTGCTCCAGCTTTATAAAAAACCACCCTGCACTCCTGGCTCCCTCATTCCTTGTCTCCTTCCCAGCCATCTCTTCAGCTCTGGGAGTTTGTATCTCTAGGAAAAACTTCCATCTCAGTCCCAGCAGGCTGCTAGCCCAGCTCTGAGTGGGAATGAAGTTTCAGTGTCATTAACTCCCTGGATATGAGCTGGCAACAAAGCTGAGCATCCACAAATTACCTCTTCTGGTGGAAGGTGGCCCTGCCCATGGCAAGGGTGGCACTGGATGAGCTTTAAGGTCTCTTCCAACCCAAACCATTCCACAATTCTGGGATATTTGAATTTGGATTTCCAGCTACTGAGGAAAACCTTTGTGGTCTCACTGGTCCAGTGTAGGATCACAGAAGAATTTGAGTTGGAACAGACCTTCCAAAGGCCACCTAACCCCCCCTGCCTTGGCAGGGACACCTGGCACTATTCCAGGGTGATCCAACCTGGCCTTGGGCACTTTCAGGGATCCAGGGGAAGCCACAGCTTCTCTGGGAATTCTATTCCAGGGCCTGCCCACCCTCAGTGTAAAATCCTTCTTGTACCTGGTCTAAACCAACCCTCCAGCAGGTAAAGCCATTCTCCCTTGTCCTGAGGACACAAGGCCTGCTGAGAGCTGTGCCCCATCCTTCCTGCAGGCCCCCTTCAGGTACAGGAATGTTTCCCTGGAGCCTTCCCTTCTCCAGCTGAACGCTCCCAGTGCTCAGGTTCTCCTCAGGGGAGAGGGGCTCCAGCCCTCAGAGCACCTTTGTGGCCTCCTTCCATTAATCCTGAGCCTTTTCTCTGAAGTCACAGAAAAATCTGAAATGCTCCAAGCCCCTCAGTGCCTCCTCAGAAATTCCCCTCATGGGGTTGGCTTGGGGTGTGGGGAGACTTGGGTATTTTTTTAGTTCTGTTTTTTACCACAGCCAGTTTGGTGAGGTTCCAAGAAAAGGAGCTGAACTGATTTCTTCCTGTTATGTGTAGTAGATATAATTCGTGCCATTTCTAATATGATATGTGTGATATTGAATATTTTTTGGAATATACACGTTTGTATTAGGACTCCCCCCACCCTCGCAGGCGAAACCTGGTGTATGTTGAAACCCGATTTACAATTAAAAAATGTGGCTTGGCCAGGAGATGGGGATGGGCCATGGCTGGAGAGATACAGGATGGACCCCAGGCACTGATCTCATGGAAATCCTCGGGCAGATCCATGGGAATACAGCGTTCCCATAAATTTCATCAAGAGATTCACCAACTCCTGACACTGAATTGTTCTTCAGCACCACAAAAGAAAATCTTATTAACCTATGGACTCTGAATGGAAGAAAAGACTGACTGCCGAAATCTTGGCCTCAGGCGGAATTTTCCCTATAAAAACCTTGTGCCAGGCTGGAGGTGTGTGGGCACAGAGGAAAACCTCTGCTGAGGTGACTCCTTGTTGCACACCCAGGGCCGACCCCGGGCTCGGCTCTGTCCTTTCCTTGCGGCTGGCTAGATAGAATTTGATTGCAAAATAAATATTTTAATTTTTTCTCATATTAATTTGGCTGGACAAATTTTCATTTATAACACTTCCTCTTGGGAACTTGACAGAAGTTTTCAGCTGGTGGCACCGAGGACGAGGTGTGGAGCTGCCCCTGCAGCCAGCTCTCAGCAAAGCCCTGAGCTGAGTGCAGTCCCCCCAAACCATCCACACATCCTCCAGCAAGAGCTGCAGTGCTGCTCTGCATCCCTCAAGCATTTTCCAATCTCCTCGCATTCCTCAAGCTGTGATTTTATTACCACTGGATGCGGATTTTCAGGGAGTGATTTTGGATTGTGCCTCTGAGGGACACCCCTGGGTGTGTGCAGCTCAGCCCTGCCTGCCCCGGGGCTGCTTTCCTGACTGCTCTGCCTTTAAATGGTGCCAAAACAGGTATTAATCCTATCAACACCATATTTGCACTGTTTTCATGCAACTATTTGTCCTTTTTTTTTCCTCCACAACTGATTTTGAAGATCTTTGGCAGCTCTGACAACACCAGGGTGTGGATGGGAGATGAGGGGGAGTGGATTCCTTCTGTCAGGGTCCCCCATCTTCCAGATTACCCAAATACTTGATCAGGGTACTTAAAAAAAACCCAAACATTTTCCAGCTTCTGGGCATGGATATTCACTGCTTATTTATTCATTTATTTATTCTGTAATAAAATAGTACTGCTTTCACAGACTAGGCTGTATGATCCATAAATACCCTTGTAAAATAAATTTGTAGCACGTAACAGAATCCTTTAGAATATTCTGTGAAAATTCTTTTTTCGTTGTTGTTGTTGATAGCACTTTCAGAACATTTACATCCTTCATCCTGACATTTTGAAATAGAACATTTTTTTTCCTACAGAGGTAAGTTTACAGCATCATCACAGTATTATAGCTTGTTTAAAAATACATACAGCAGTACTGGTAATTGCAAGCAAGCTGTAGACTTGAGCAGGGGGCTGGTGGCAACTTCACATAGTTTTTACTTTATAAAACAATGACATTTATTAATATTACATCCATCACTTGGTTAGAAAAGATGACTTAGATGTGCTACTCACAAGAAATCTGTCATTTCTCTGTGACATCACAGGCCAGGCTATGGAAATAGAAACACTCATTGGTATGGGTGGTTTAAAAAGGGTTTGATGCCTAATTTAAAAAAGGAGTTTATGCTGTCTCTTCCCTTAGGAATTTGAGTTCCACTGACACTGGATGTCCTTAATCCGCTCGTGGGAATGGCAGGAGCAGCTCTCAGCACAACCCTGGTGTGGAGGCAGCACTGAGATGTCACTGAAGTGTGGCTCAGGAGCAGCTGGGACCCGCTCACTGCAGCCCCTGCAGCCCTGCTTTGGACAGCTGAGCTGCTCTGGGACACCCCAAATCTGCCTCTTCACCTTCCAGCGGGGCTGGGAAAGAGTGAAAGCAGCAGGTTGAAATGTACTGGTTCAGTAACACACTGAAAATTGGGGGTAGGGTTGGAATGGAGCTAAAAACTCCCCCCATTCCAGCCCTGCCATGGCAGGGACACCTCCCAGTGTCCAGCCTGGCCTTGGGCACTGCCAGGGATCCAGGGGCAGCCCCAGCTGCTCTGGGAATCTGTGCCAGGGCCTGCCCACCCTCACTGGCACTGCCACAGTTTGCCCAGCGAGGATTAAAATGACAGAAGAGATTAAAAATACATAATTGCATTGGTTTTACTTTGCACAAATGAGACTAAATGTATAAATATATATATATATATATATGTATAATAAAGCGGTAGGAAATCTCCAAACTGCTAACAACTCTTAGAAATGAGATAAAACAAGGCTGTATCTGCTTGGAAATTTCAAATTTGCAGTTCTCTCATGATTTTCAGGTAATTCAAGAGTACTTCATGGTGGATCCTGGATTTCTCTTTTTATGAAACAAGTCCAGGTGTGCTTTGGCAAACGCTCTTTTCTTGGTCTCTCTGATACTCCTCTTGTGCTTTCTGCAGTCTTTTCCCTCTGAGTTTCCACTTGTGGAAGCAGTAGGTGATGAGGGATGTCATCACCAGGGAGAAGAGGATGACCAGCACGACGATGAGGGCGATGGTGGACGAGAGGGACCCCTCCAGCTGCTCGCTCTCCGTGTCCCTGGTGGAGTTCACATCAGCAAAGTTCTCATAATCTGCTGAGGCCAAAAGTGCAGCTCCAGGAGCCTCCCTCAGCTTGGGCCTCATTGGGACTGGGGAGGTGTTCTCAGGATTCCTGGAGAAGCAGATCTAGGGCTGCCCTGTCAGCATCCAGGAGCCAGCTCTGCCTCGGGTGCTGCAGGCATGGGCAGGCTCAGCAGTGGGTTTGGAGGCAGGGAGAGCAGGAACTGCAGCCTGTGGCACAAGTCTCCAGCACAGGGCAGCTTCTTCCCAGGAGCTGAGCTCAGCAATGTGCTGCCTTCTTCATCAAGGGGCAGGGAAGGCTCAGCCAGCTGCCACTTTGGGATTGCTTGTTTTCTGCAAGAGATAAGTGGAGAAAATACCATCAGTTTTCCAGTGGTGGCAGAGCTTGTCCTGGGGCTGAAAGCAAAATAAGTGCTGCAACAAGTGTGACTTTCTATCACAGCAATTGTTTCAGTGAGAGATTTTTTTCCTTTCCCAAAATGTGAGAATCCAGGGCTTCCCTCTGGCAGGTCTGGGACCCTAGCAGGGGTCAGGAACCCCCCTGGACAGAGCCCCCAGAGACACTGGCTGTGATCTCTGTCCATGGAAAAGAGTTTTCAATCTTACAGGATGAATTACCAGCTCTGAGTGTTTGATATAAGTAATAATTAAGTGTGCCATGGGTGCAAAAGTAAAATTTTAGGATTCTAGATGAGGGGTCCAAAGGGGACAAGATGGAGGAAATTGGGTGTGCCTTGTCCTTTTTCTCCTTCTTCATACCCTCCATGTCTCACTGTGGTGTTGGCATTTTTCTGTTGGTTCAGGCTGGGGACACACTGTCCAACGTAGGTGACAGATATTGGCACGTTATTGTAAATCCAGCCCAGGGAGTTTCTGGTATTTAATGTTTGTCACATCCCACTGAGGGCAGAGCCCCACACGCTGCCCTGCAGGACAGAGCTGGGCAGGGCAGCAGAACATGTGAGAGATAAACAGAATAAACAACCTGGAAACCAGCACAGACCAATTATGGCTTCTGCTTTGGCAGGGGGCTGACAGACAGAGACTTTCTACAATCTCAGAATCATCAATACCACGGATTCTGACACCAAAATATTCCCAGAAGAGAAGAAAATCAAAGGCCTGTTTTGTACCTTACCCACAGTAACAAAATCAGCTGCAAACTGATTTTGTGAGAACTCTGGGAATTCTCACATTAATGAAGGGGTTTAACTTCCCCGCTTCTGTATATCTGCTCTTGGACTGGGTTTGAATTTGGGGTTTTAATCCTCTGGAGTTTTAGTTATAGTGGGATTGAGGTTTCCTGACTGATGGCAAATCTGGGATCTGCAGAATGGTCCTGGGTGAAAAACCACTCCAGATTAGTGGAGAGGTGAGAGGTGAGCTCCCCTGCAGGCACTGAGCTGTAAACTGCAATTTGACCCCCCACCCTTCCACAGTTCTGATGGAATTTCAGACTTTTAAGTCATTTGCCTTTGATATGAGCTGTGTGTGACAAATCCTGAAAAATTCACTCATCTGAGCAGTTCTGAAACCTAAAGCTGCTCTGCCCTCCCCATTCCCTCCCTGATCCAAATCCCATTTTGGAGTTAAACCTGAGGAACAAGGCTGCTCTGCTCTGGATCCCTGCTTCCAATGGGGACAGGAGGATTTGCCTCGGGATATTTTCCTCTGAGGAGCTGTAAGCAGTTCAGGGCTATTTATTTCAAACAGCTTGCTCCAATCCCCCTCCACCCTCCTCCCAAATGCTTGGAGGCCAAATTTAGGTTTCAGAGATCTTGGAGCATCATTGTTTGCAGATGCTGTGTTTGATAGGATGCACTTCATCCTCTTAATAGAAATAAAGTTCATCCCACTCAGGCTCACAGAGAACTGAGGGTCTCTTTTCCTAATTACCAGCACCTTCTGATTAGTAATAAGCGCTGTTTATACAGCTCAGCATTCTGTTGGTGCTAAAAGACGTAAATAACATTTCCTGCCAGTTTGGAACAATATGTTCACGGAGTCAGAGAGGAATGGGGATTTTGAAGGAAGTTTAGAACTCGGGTTCTGCTGAGGGAGAGCTGATGGAAAGCTCATTTCACATAAGGGACCGAGTGCACTGTGGCCCGTCTGTGATGAATGCCTACAAGTGGCACTGCTGGCAGGCCATGCGTCAGGAGGGGTGACAACAGAATATTTCAGTGTTCAACATCTCTCCCAAGTAGCCTGAAGAAAGCAACAGCAATAAAAGCACTTGAGAAGCTGAGAAATGCCCCTGTGATTTATGGAGCAGCCAAGTGCCCACCTCCCCCTGGAAGTCCAGGAGGGGAAAGTCTCAGCAGGGGGAAATCTGGATTGTCACACTTGCCTCAAGCTGGATCTCACCTCATCCGTGCCCACAGCCCTCGGGTTCCTGGGGAGGAGAAAACAAAACCAGAAGTCCTGATGCAGCTGGCCCTGTGCTGCTCCAGAGGGGGCAGGGGGGCTGCTTGTGACTGCCCCAAACTAGGAAAACTCTTAAAATCCCAAATCTGCAACGCTCTGCTTGGGCTCCGGCTGCATTTTGGGGAAGGAAAGTGCTTTTCTGGGCAAATCCCTTCTGAACAGCCTCTGAGGGGTCACTGGTGGCTGTGGTGGGACTGCAGTGAGTGTGATCAAACCTGTGGTGACAGCAGTGTCAGCTCTGCTCCCATGGGTGACAGTAGTGTCACCCCTGCTCCTGTGGGTCACAGCAGTGCCACCCCTGCTGCCTGAGGGCCAGGAATGCTCCTTGCTGCTGCTCAGGGATGGACTTGGGGGAGCAGATTGGAGAGCAAAGGGTGGGAGACACCCCAAAAAGTGCCAAGGGAGAAGGTCCTTCCTTGGTGGCACCAGGGTGACGGAGCTGCTGCAGCTGGCAGGGACAGGCAGGGCAGCAGAGCTGCTCTGCCCCTCGCCAGGCTGCAGGGACACAGGGACAGGGTACAGGGCACAGGGACAGGGCACAGGGCACAGGACACAGGGCACAGGGCACAGGACACAGGACACAGGGCACAGGGACAGGGCACAGGGCACAGGACACAGGGAGGCTCAGCTCACATCCCAGCACTGGAATCTCACTGGCAGCACATCCTCAGCAGGCACTTCCCGTTAAAATCCCCCAAATCTCTTCCTCTTCCATGTCGCTGTCGAGGCAGGATGGGAATGAGAAGACTTAGATTATAAGGCTGCTGAGAGTAAAACTCCAATTTATTCAAAATACACTGCTCTTTTATACAGAGCTTTGTGAGGGCCAACTCCATTGGTTCTGAAGTGAAAACAACGCAATGCATTGGTGTACAGTGCTTGACGCACAGTGATAGAATTTAACTATAAACAATGTGAAAAACAAGAGACAGAGAATTATTTACATTCTTTCCCAGCTCTTTCCCAGGCTTTTTGCCCGGCTAGAAACTCTCAGTTTCTTTCTCTGACTGAATCTGAGTCCCACACTTCCAGGCTTTAGCTGAATCCCAGCAGCAGAGAATAAATAAAGCTGAGATTGTTTGCTTGGGTTTTGTGAGTCATAAGCCTTCAGTGGCTCTGGCCTGAGCCCTGCAAACATTGCACTCAGGAGCTCAGTGCCGGGCACATTTCATTCCCATGCAAGTATATTAGAAAGATTTAAGTATTGACAAAAAGAATGTGATTTTTTTTTAAATCTGGAAATTTGTTAGAATAAACATCTTGTGCAAGCACATTAGAATAGCTGGAAGTTGAATTAATTTTTAAAGCTTTTAATGAAATAATAATGTTTTACTCTGGGACTTATACAAGCTCAGACTCTTGGTGTAGCATGTCCTTGCCTTGGGATGGACTTTCCTACCCTGGCTCATGTTCCCTTGTGTTTTTTAGCAAGTGATAAAGTAAACTACAACTCAGTACAATGTGGGAAAGACAAAATCTGCTCCTTGATTTGTAATATTCTTAGGACAGGCATGGTCTTCCCTTTGTTCTCCAAGTTTGACCTTTGAGAACCTCAGCAAGAAATAGATTTTTGAGGGTTTTGTTTGTTTTTGAGAGTGGAAAGTAAGAGAGGGTTGGAAGTGATTTGTATGAGAGGAACAAAGGAAATGACAGTAAAAAACCCCAGTATCTCATGATGAATTCAGGTTATTGGCATCTGTCAAATACTGAATTACTGAAAAGAGATAAGAATGTTCATCAGCAGCTTTTTGATTTCCCTGGGAGTCCTCCCTTTTATTAGGGCAAACCTTGCCTCTGGTTGCCAGACGTGGTAATAATGATGTTATCAGTGTTACAGTCAAGACAGAAATGCCAATTTGCATTGTGTTCCTAAAAATAAATAAATAAAATAATCAAAATGCTGTGTGGAAGAGCAGATTTAAGTTTTATTGGATATGGTTTGGGGCTTTTATATAGTTGGAGAAGTCTGGTTTTTACTTCAGTCTGAGAGGCTGAGTTCAGTCAATGTCTGGAATGTTCAGGTTTCTTGGAAGGATGAAGGGCAGGAATCCCAGGTGAGCTGCTGCAGCTCCAAAGGGAAGCTGCTGGCACTTCCCTGACCCTGGGGATAACTCACACCTCCTGATGGCTGAGCAGGACATCAAACCAAGCAGTGAGGAAAAGGAGCAGCCCTGCTCTCAAAGGAACACAAAAGCAGCTTTTAAAGGAAAGGTGACTGCCCTGAAACTACAAACCCTCCTTAGGAGCTGAGAGAAAAAATCTCTTTGACAGCAGGAGAGCCTTGGATTCTGTCTTGTGTCTCATCTCCTCACCCTCCACTCACCACGCTCTTCCCACTGTTGAATTGCTCCCATAGTCATGTAACCCTAAATATATATTGATTTTTAACAAAGTTTCAGGCTTGCTTTTTTTCCCTTTTGCCTTCAGCTTTCTTGTAAATCTCCCCTGCTGCCTCTCAAATTGCCTCTTCCATTTTAATTGCATTAGGGAAGGATGCAGCTCCTCTCTCTCCATTTGCATCTTTTTGATGTGAAAACATTGGGATGAAAGGTGTCCCTCACGCTTAAACCTGGCGTGGAAAGGGTTCTTTCTCCTCCTCCCCCTGAGCTGGGGAGCAGAGGAGACATCAACTCCAGCACTTGTGCTCAGATAAAAGGGAGTGGGAGCAGTGGAAGAGGAAAAGGAGGAAGAAGGGATGGGAGAAGGCAGAAAATGCTTGGAAAAACACAGCAAGATGTTTTAGCCTTGCTGCATCTTCTATAAACTCATAGCAACAGAAGGCCAGGCTTTGAGAGTATTTAAAATAGGCCCATAAATTTATATGTATTTAATTATGGATGCTTAAAATTCTTTGGGAAATCTGCAGGTTCCAAGTCTCCAAAGTGCTGCTCAGTTTAATTCCTGGGGTTCTGTGTCCTTTGGGGTGTGTGCTGCCCCCATGCACTGTATTTGTAGTGTCACCAGGTTTGTGGGTGCTCAACACCACACATTTCCCTGCAAAGTCCTCACATTAAATCTCTTTCTTCTGTTTTGTTAACCTCCAAAGAGGAAACATGATCTGTATTCGATTTTTCCACGTGGTCACCCCAAGGAAGGACACTTGCATAAACCCCTTGTGCTTCCACCCAGTGCCAGAACTGGCACCTTAGGGAAAGGTTGGAGCAGGCTAATTAATCTTTTAATTAAATGTACAAAACTCCAGCCCTGCTTTTATCCCAGTCAACAAGAGATCTCTGCTCTTCATTGTTCTCCAGCATGTTCTGACCTTGTTGTTCCTGAAGAAGAGAAAAAGGCTGGGAGTTTTGGGATTGTTCATTCCAACCCTGGCCAGATCCACGAGCCAGGGGAGAGCTGTGTTCCTACAAAAGGATCAAAACCTGGGATCCTGATTCTGCCTGGGCTTGGAGAACTCAGTGTACAACAAAACCAGGTCATTTCAGGGCTGAACCTGATCCCATCTTCCCTCTTCTTGGAGGATCCCAAGCAGAACAATCCCATGGACATTTTTGGGATCCAGAGGGGCTGCTGTGGGCAGGGGCTGTGCTCAGCAGGGCCATAAATGCAAGGTGCAGCTTTCCTGGGTGTTTGTTTGACAGAGAACCCACGAGAGGCTAATTCTGGTTTTCATTTTAGTCGAGTAATCCTTGAAGAGTAGATTAATTAAAGCCACAGGTGCATCTGGCTTTAGGCTCTCTTTGAAGCTGATTTTCACCCCACTGATTTTCTTGGTGACCTCTGATAGTTTAATGTGTTAATTTAGCCTAAGTGTGATTTGATAAGCAGCAGCAGCTTTGAGGGTGTGATCACAGCCTCCTCGTCACTGCCTGGCTTGGCAAATCTCAGCTTTGCTCTGTGCAAAGTCCAAATCCCTGTGGAATGGTTCCTGTTCCCAGGAGCAAACTGCACCTCAGCCATGGACACACTGAACACTTGATGGATTCCCCCCCTAAAGCAGCCACTGCAAGGCACCTGGACAGATATTGTAACCTTCTTGTCCAGGAAATGTGAGGAAAGTTTATTTTCCTGGGCATTGGAATGCTCAGATGCCATTTTTAGGGTGGCTTTAAATCATGAAATGCTCCCCAGAGGTGTGAGGACTGAGCTGGCAAAAACATGTGAGGAGGAGACATTGGGGTTTATTATTTTCACAGGAATATTATTATTATTATTACTATTATTATTATTATTATTATTATTATTATTATTATTATTATCTAGAAAAGGGTCTGGTTTTTTTCCCTTTTAAGCTTGGAGAACAGTGCTGTATCCAGGGGTTCTCTGAGCATGTTCTTTCTTTCCAGGTGTTCCCTTCCAAAGAGACTTCACTGCCTTTTAAAAGCTCTGTGGAGGTTGTTTTTCTCCAAGCAGCACCACGATTCCTGCTTTTGGAAGGTGGATTTTCCTGCTCAGCCATTCCTGCCACAGGAGCTTCCATCACCAGCCCAAGAGTGCATCCTGCAAAATGGGGATTCTTTGTCCCTTTGAAATGAAATTTTGTGCTTCACTCACTGCTGATTCGGTTCAGACTCATTTTTTATGCTGCTCTTCCCCTCCAAAGTCAGGGGCACTTCCATCCTGTGATTGCAGAGGCAGCCTGGGAATTTCCCCTTGGTCCATAATTTCAGATGTTATTCTGTGCAAACACAAGCCCTGCAGTGAGCAGTCCCCAAACCTGCATTGAGCTTAAATTGCTCAGTGGTGGTTTTTTTCCCCATTTGCTGTTTTCAGGCTCTGTTTGCCCCAAACTTACAGGATTTTGGAGCCAGGACAAGCAGTTCAGGCAGAGGTGGATGATTAATTGCTGAGTTAGAAGGGAGGTGGAAACTGAAAGCTGTTTAGAGCTGAACTCAAATGAAAACCCCAAACCTAAGAACCTTCATAAAACACAACCCTAAGCCAATCAATGGCCCTTTTGTTCAATTCTCATTTTGTGTGCAGGTGAAGGAGGGATTTAATTCCAGCCTAATTGTGAAGGGATGAACAAATCAGATCTGGTTTTGTGTCCCCCTCCCTATTTAATCTCTCCTTTCCCATTTTCTCCTGCCCTACCAGGAGCAGGGGAATCTATTACAGCTGGGACACTGCAGCCTTTCTCTTGGATCTCAAATCGGACTGAAACTCCTGCAGGGATAGATTTCTTGTTAAAAATATTGCAAAAGACCAAGAGATTTGCTTGGTTTGAACATTCCAGTTTTCATCCATCTCCTTTCAAAAGAAAACGCTCCTGCTCTTGATGGACAGGCCCAGTCTAGGACAGCAATAAATTCACTGCTCAGGGAATTTCACCTTTAAATTGTGCAGGAAAAGAAGAAGTTAAAGGGTGGGAGGGAGCAGGGGCTGGGAGGGGGAGTGATGAGTGTCAGTTTAGAGGCAGCTACTTTGTCTGTACATTTCTGGAATAAAACCACATTTCTTTTCCCACTGCGCAGACTGGGAATAGTTTCTGTGGGATCTGGGAGCCGCAGGGGAGCAGGAGCATCCTTCCCTGCTCTCCCCAGCTGCAGCCCGGGGAGCTGAGCTGCTGGGCACGAACTGGTCCCAGCGCCGAGGCTGAAGGAGGCACGGAGGGAATAAAGACCGGGAGCGTTCCGTGCTCCAGCACCGCCCTTCCTTTGAGCTCCCAACCCCATTCCAGACGGGAACAGCCGTGTGGGTTTGGGACATGGCCACGGCAGCACTGCCGGGGCTGGGAGGGCTCGGGCACCCCCAGGGGCTCAGCTCGGGGTGCGGGAGGGAGGGATGGGGGGGCTCAGGGATCCCTGAGCAGGGATGGAGAGCAGGGCCAGGTGTGCCCAGGGGTGCCTGCTACTCTGGGAACCGGGGTGCCGCTCTCGGGGAAGCTCTGGCACCCACGCCGGAGGGGCACACCGGGCACACCTGGGCCGGAGCGGGAGCCCCGTGGGGACCGCGAGTGGCCTCGGGTCGGGCCGGGGGCAGCGGGGCGGGCAGGGCAGCCCTGGAGCCTGCCAGGGACCGTGCCAGTGATACACGGTGCTGCCGTGCCGTGCCAGCTGCGCACCCGTGCCGTGCCGTGCCAGCCTGCGCACCGCTCCCACGCTGCCTGGCGCGGTGCCGTGCCAGCCTCAGAGCCCAGGCATCACCGTGCCGTGCCAGCCGGAGCGCTGGTGCCGTGCCAGCCTCGCACGCAGGTATCTCAGCGCCGTGCCCAGTGCCGCGCCGTGCCGTGCCATTCAGCCTGCACACCGGTCCCGCGCTGCCCGGTGCTGTGCTGTCCCGTGCCAGCCTCCCACACGGGATCTCGGTGCCGTGCCAGCCGTGCCAGCCGTGCCCCCGCGGGGCCGGGATGCAGCGGAGCATCCCCGGGCTCTGCCGCAGGCGCTGCCCGCGCCGCCGCTCCCGGAGCCGGCTCCGGAGGCGCATCCCTCGGGCAGGGCACTGCCCCGGGCACCGCGGGCAGGGCACGGCGCTGGGGCTGGGGCCGGTCCGGGATCGCCCCGCTGCCCCTTCCCTCCCTCCGTCCCTCCCTGCCGCGCCCGCGGCTCCGCACAAAGGAGCCCCGCAGCCGCTCACTCACCTGCGCCGGCCGCGTCCTGCGGCTCCGGGGCTGCGTGCGGCCGGCAGCCCGGGCAGGGCGAGCCCGGCAGGGACCCGAGCCCGGCAGGGACCCGAGCCCGGCAGGGACCCGAGCCCGGCAGGGACCCCGAGCCCGGCAGGGACCCGAGCCCGGCAGGGACCCCGAGCCCGGCAGGGACCCCGAGCCCGGCAGGGACCCGAGCCGGCGCCGCTGGCCCGCGGTGCCGCAGCTGCAGCGAGGGTGGGAGCGCTCCGCACCCCCTCGGCAGCACCATCTGAGCCCAGCCGAATTTGTCAACTTTATTTAGGGGGAAGAACGCATCACATGGGAGCCTCTCCGAGCTGGGAGGAGCGTGCGGTGCGGAATCAGGTCACCGACAGAAAGCCGAGCCAGCCGCGGCCACCGGCAGAGAGAGCCTGAGACAAAGGCAGGGCAGCTGACGGGAATTCCGCCGCTCTCTCCCCTTCTCTGGCCATTAAACCCGGTAATTTCGCGCTCCTTTCGTCAGGTGAGGTTTCCTAATCAAGTACGAAACAGAGTGCAATGTGCAAGAAACCTTTTCAGCTTCCGAGCGCTTTTGAGCACATTCATCCTGCCCAGCATTCCCACAGCCTTTCCTCTGCCCGTTTCTGCCTCTGTCCTGCTGTGCTGCATCGATCCAGCCCCAGAGAAATGGATGCTGGACCCATTCCCAAGCACCACATCCGACAGTGTCCCTGTGGAATATCCACCTCTGTCTCAAAGCTTTAATTTGCATCTCCTGCTCAGACAAAGGCTGGAGGCTGCAGCCTGATCCCCACTGCCCCACGGGCTGAGGAATCCTCGTGGAGCTGCACCTTTTCCTGCTCTTTCTCATTCTTTAATGGCTAGCAAAGCTCCCAAGCACAGGCAACACGAAATTTGCCCCCCTGCTTGCTGCCAGGACCGTGTGATTTTTAATATCATTGTTTATTTCATCAGCACACATTGCCAAAGAGCTGTGGTGGGTTTGGGTTATTCAGAGGCCAGGATTTGAGTTTGGATCCCTAAATACACACGGATCTTGTGAAGGAGTGGGCCTGACTTTTTTAGGTGCTAAGCAACTGTTCTTGTGCATTTCCATCTGCCTTGAAGTCACATCCCACCCTCTCCACCTTCCTCATGTCCACACTTTGAGACAGAAATGAGCCTTGCAAAGTAGGCTGGCTCCTTCCTCTCCTGCCAGGAGCTTTCTGCCCAAAGGAAACTCCATCCTGCCCCACAGAAAATCCATCCTGAAGCAGGACACCTGATGGAAGGGAGTTGGGAGCCAGGGGAGTTGCCACTGATGTGTCCAGGGAGGGTAAAAACCCAGGGGAGGGCATCTGCTGCAGCCAAAAATGGCTCAAGCAGCCATGGAACAAGTGGCAGCTGCCTACAGAGGGACTTTCCTTCCTTCAGCTTGCAGAAATTATCCAGCCTTGGCACTTAAAGGCTGGAACAGTCAAAATGTTGATTCTTGGCACCTTCTTAATGAAGCCTCTGGATTAGAGAGGATGTAAATGAGGATATCACACCAGGAAAACAATCCTCACTCCAGAGAGCACCCAAAGAAAAAAACCGAGTCCCTTGGTGGGCACTGCAGTCCTGGCTGGAGCAGAACTTCCCATTCCTTGCTTTCCTCTCCCCAGAACAGGGGGAAGCTGTCCCAGGCTCCTGCTTCCCGTGGCTCCAGAGGCTCCAGGGAGTGCAGCTGCCCCTGATGGAGGGAGAATTCAGCCCCAGCTGGTTCCTTGGAGGGCAAATCGATGAGTGCACGGAACTCTTTGCAGCTCTGCTCCAGCACAGCCTGGCCTGGGCCTGGCCCAGGGAAATGGGAGTGCCTGAGGTTGGAAACGGGGGTGTGTGTTCAATTCCCATCTGTCAGAGCTGGGGCAGATCTCTGCTGTTCTTTGGGCAGTTTTCTTCATCTCTCCACAGCCAATCCTCCCTCCAGGAGATCTCTTCTGTCCATGGGCCATTAATTATTAATTATCTCCTGTTCATGGCCAGTGAGTGTCCCTGCATGGCTGAGAAAATTCCATCATCCCATGGGGAGATGCTGCACCCAGGGGAGGAGCCAAACATTCCTACCTGGATACAATCTGACCTGGGAACAGCACAGCAGCCTTTGCCCCCTGCATTCCCAGAGGAGCAGCTTCCTTCCCCCTGCATTCCCAGAGGAGCAGCTTCCTTCCCCCTGCATTCCCAGAGCAGCTTTCTCCCCCCCTGCATTCCCAGAGGAGCAGCTTTCTTCCCCCTGCATTCCCAGAGGAGCAGCTTTCTTCCCCCTGCATTCCCAGAGGAGCCCAGGCCCATCTCCCCCAGCCCTGGAGCTCCAAGGAAAACTCCCCCCTTGTGCAGGATCCTGCTCCAGCAGAAGCACAGCTGGCACTGCAGGAGGGCTGAGCCCCCCTGGGATGGGGCTGAGCCACCTCCCTGACCCACAGGGGACAGGGCTGCTCTGACTCTGCAGTGCTGTTTGTACTATTGCATTTGTATTTTTTATTTTTCCTAGTAAAGAGCTGTTATTCCTACTCCCATATCTTTGCCTGAGAGCTTTTTCATTTCAAAATTATAATAATTCATAGGGAGGAGCTTTACATTTTCCATTTCAAGGGAGGCTCCTGCCTTCCTTAGCAGACACCTAGCTTTTCAAACTAAGACAGGGAGATTTCTTCAGGAAAACCTGGGGATTGGGGCCTGGGGACTGAGCTTGCTGTGCAGCTTCCCCCTGGCCTGGATTTCAGCCCAGGGAGGATCTATCCCCCTGCACAGCTGCTCCAGGTGTTTGAGGGTATTTCGTGACAATCTCTCTGATTGCCAGGCAGCAGGAGACCTGTCAAAGGCTCCTCCAGCCCTGGTCACCTCTCATTTATCTTTCATCCCCAAGTTCTTTCTTCCTCACCAACTGAAGTTTTCTGTCTCCTGCACTTCATGAAACTTTCCTTTTATATTTTTATACACTGCTGCTTGCTGAAGTGTCTGATGTCAAGTGAAAATCTATACATAATATGTGTCTAAATGCATATTTATATAAATTCACCCATATACATATGCAAAGACCTGGGAATGCAAATTCCTCCCTGTTTGCATTGGTGCAAGGGGAGTTTTTCCTCTGGTTTTATTACATTTCACTCTCCCCAACACTTTGCCAATGAGCTCAGCCTATAAGGAATGTCTGAAAAGATTTTAATATATTTTTATGCTACATTTAAGCTTTTCTTCAAATGCTTGCTCTTAATCTTCTATGACTAATCCAGGCAAATTCCTCACTCTATCAGATTTCCACTTCCTGAATCTCCTCTATTTTAAGGCTTGCCACAGGTCAGGAATTGTATCAATAACCTGAAGATTGTGGCTCTCAGGGAGCTGTTGACAGGGACAGGGTCAGTGTTGATTTGGCACAGCTCTGTCTCCTCCAGGAAAACTTACAATGCCCAGAAAATCTGGAAAACCTTGATTTCAGTAAGACTTCAGGAAGGAATTCTGGACTGTGAGGGTGGGGAGGCCCTGGAACAGAATTCCCAGAGCAGCTGTGGCTGCCCCTGGATCCCTGGAAGTGTCCAAGGCCAGGCTGGAGCAGCCTGGGACAGTGGGAGGGGTCCCTGGGTACAGATGGGTGACCCAAGGAGATGATTCCCAGGGAAATGTTGTTTTTTCCATGTCCACACTGCTGTCAAAGTGCTCTTCTCATGCAGAGCCTGGAGCAGGTTCCTCACCTTTAATGGTCCCCTCTTGGAGCAGAGAATCAGGAATGTGGCTTTTCTTAATCCCAACAAAGCTGGGAGGCATTAAAACCAGAATTATTAAAAGCAAAGTTTCCCCTGAACACCAGACCATCAAATTCCTCCTCACTGGATAAAGTTATAAATATTGACTGCAGGGGAAGAGCAAAATTTAGAGGCAAACAGAGTGAAAGGAAAGCTCATCATGCAGAAAGTTTGTGTGGGGTTGTTGCTCCCTTCCATCCTAAGTGGAAGGCTTGGCTTTATTAAGAGAGACAAAATTGACTTAATAAAAAAATGAGTTAAGAGCTTGTGAAAAACGCCAGTCACTTGGTTTTTAAAATTTTAAAGGTTTAATAATAATAAAATGGTTATAAAAATAGTAATACAATTAGAGTAATAAAGTTTAGAGGTAGGACAATTACAAGACAATAAAAAGCAAAGAATTATGGACATCCAGTGCATATTCATACATCCTTCATGGTTATGCATACATTCTGTTCTAAACAAGAAACTCTGTCTGTTGTATATCAACTGTTTCCTTTAATCCCCACGGCATCTTTGAGTCTGAGCAAGGCCTGAAGAAATTAGCTTCTTCTGATAAGAAGCCACAAATTCCTCTCCTTTGGAAGATTTAGGTGTTCCTCAAAGCAAATATCTCATTCCTAAAAAAAACTTCCCCCACATACACAGTCTCTATTTTAACATGTTGGAACCTAAAACTACACTTAACACAATACGTAATAGAATTAATACAGCATAACTTTCTAACATTACACATCTAATATTCATTGTAACATTTGCGAAAAGCCAATCATAAAATATGCATTTTTCACAGAGCTCATAATGTAAAAGTGGCTCAGCCAGCACTGCTGATCTCTCAGTCTCAGTGATTTTCATTGCACTCGGCCTGATCATGAATGGTGGGATGTGGGCTGAGATCTCTGAGGCATTGTTGGAATTCTCAGGCTGCTCCCCCATCTCTGAAATGGCTCCTGAGGAAAAGTGACAGCTCCTGAACCCTTTATTCCAGGGAGGGGGCAGGCAAGGGGATGTGGTGGGAGCACAGAAATTACAGAACCTGAGGCAGGAAGTCAGCAATTCCTCATTAATCTGCCTTTTGGGGAGAGTGAGGAGAAATCCAGAGGAACTGAAAGGCTTTAGAGGTGATATTAATGGACAGGGATGCTGCTGCCCAGGGCACAGAGCTCCCCTGTGGAATTCTGTGCTGCAGGTGTGCTTGAGGCTGGAAGCCTTGAAGGATTCCTGGGAAGGTGCCTTGTGGGGGTGGGAGCAGCCTGGGCTGTAAATCAGCACCTGCAAAGAGGAAATTCCCTCTGGGGGCAGATTTCCTGCTCTCCTTTGGCTCTGGGTGTGCAAAAGCAGCTTTGGAGCTGCTGGGGCTGCACAAACCCTCGGATCCTTGCAGACACTTCTGTTCCCTCACCATGGAGCACTCCAGGGCTGCTGCCTGAGGGGGAAATTCAGCTTCACAACTGAGGGATTGTCCTGGCTGGTGAGATAAGCATGTGTTCTATTGCCATCTGTTGGAGGTTGGGCAGTTTTCTTATCTCTTCCATGAACAATGTCTCCCTCGGGGAGATATCTTCTGTTAATGGGCCATTAATGACTCCCTGCATGACCGGTAGAGTTCCATCATCCCATGGTGAGATGCTCCACCCAGAGGGAGGAGCCAAGCAGCCCCACCTGCATAAAATCAGCATTTTTTGGGACACTGGCAGCCACTTCACTGGATTCCCAGAGAAGCAGCTTCTTCTCTGCTGGATTCCCAGAGGAAGACCAGGCCCAACTCCTCCATCACCAGACCTTCAGAGAAAACTCCACCCTTCTCCAGATTCCTGTTCCAGCAGCATTTCATCTGCCACTCCAGGAGGAGCAGCCACCATTTAACTGGACTATTCCCAACACCCTGACTCCTCAGGGTGTCAGGTTTCTGACTCCATCACTAGTTTTATTTATATGAATTACATTTTTTAATTTTTAAAATTTTTTTTCCTAATAAAAAAACTGTTATTCCCATTCCCATATCTTTACCTAAAAACTTTTTAATTTTAAAATTATAGTAATTCAGAAGGAGGGGGTTTACCTTTTCCATTTCACAAGAAGCTTTTGCCTTCCTTCACAGATTCCTATCTTTTCAAACCAAGACAGAGATAAATCTGGATTTCCCCCGAGGCTGAGTCCTGCCAGGAATCCCCAGTGCTGTGGCTGGAGAGCTGCTGAGATCAAAAACCTCCTGGGAAAAGCTTGGATCAGAGGATGAAGGTTCTGGAAACAGGGGCTGGAGTGCAGGTGGGACAGCCAGGCCTTGTTTTGCAGGGCTGGGATGGAAAGGTCAGGGCTGCTGATGGGGTTCCTCTGTTCTGTGAGATGACCCTGAGGAGCCGCGGGATGATCCCTGCCTGCCAGCACCACCCCTGCCATTCCTGGAATTTCCTTTTATTCCCTCTTGTCCCATGGCAGGGGGGTCTGGATGGGCTTTAAGGTCCCTTCCCACCCCACCCATTCTGGGATTCTGTGACAGAAAACCCCTGTGGTTTCTGCTTGCCTGTGCATCTGTAGGAACTCCAGGCTTGCTCTGGGGTCCCATGTGCTGGTGAAATTCCTCCTCCAACCTGTGATTCCAAAGAAAATCTGTGCAGACTCTTGTTGTTCGGTCTCAAGGCAGTTTATTGTGAGTTATCTAAAGGATTTTCTTCTCGGGCTGCGGCTGCTTGGTCAGCAGCTCAGGCAGAGAGACACACACACCCTGACATCCTCTCTGTCTGCTGTCTTCTTCTTCTCTCCCCCCACCCAGGGCTGCTGCTATCTTTTATATGATATATTACGTGTTACATGTTTATAGTTTTCCCCCAATACCTACTACCTACATTACAAAGTGCTTTTCTACTCTAAACCAATCTGTGAGTGCCAACATCACCAAGAACATGGAGGTAAGGAAGAAGAAAGAGGAAGGACAGGATCAGCCCACTTTCCTCCATCTTAGAACTTCTGACCCCCATGTACAAAGTAAAAACCCCCCTGTACAGGTGCTAAAACCCCCCTGTACAATACAAAAAAAAATTTCCCCTCTGTTTTGTAACTACTTTTACTATCCTATCTAACCCTTTGTGACTGCTTGTTCCACCTCCAAAGTTGGTAACTCATTCCATGGTTCAAACTCAAAATCACAGCTGTTTTTCAGCTGCCTGCCAGGGTCTAAAATGCTTCTGACCAAGGCCTGGAACCTCTAAAAATGTCTGAGAGACATTTTGAGTTCCAACATACATCCATCTCTGCTCTCTCATCCCAAGCCCAAAGGTGCCCATCCCTCTTCCCTCAGCTCTCATTCCCACTGCCACTGTCCCTCATTCTGTCCTGCTGCCCCCATCCCTCCCAAGGCCAAATTTGCTATCCCAAATTAATCAGCACTCTTACAACGCAGCAGCTTCCTAACAATTTTTTTTCACCAGTCAGTTGAGATAAAAACAGGACAATAAATTAATCAAAAATGCATTTGTAATGTGAACCTTGGAAAAACCAGGAATAAATTAACAACCTGTACTCATGAGTTTGGTGAAGTAAAGTGGGTTAAACGAAGCAGGGAGGAAATTATCTTGTTCTGCAATGAAACATTCAATCAGGGAGGTGCTCAGCTGCTCCTGAGTAACCCCTGAGGAGGGAAGGCACCAGAAATGGGCTGCACAACAAGAGAAAACACAGATGAAATTGCTGCTCATTAATTTAGAATCCTCCCCCCAGGCAGGCAGGGTCCTGCAGGAAGGTGTCCCCCAGCAGATACTCCATGGAGAGGAGAGGAGGTGGCACTGGAGGCTGGGGCTGCACCTTCCCCCCGGGATCTCTGACCCTGGCACATCCCAATGTTTCCCTGAGCGCGTTCACTGGGCTTTTGTGAGCTGCAATGTTGGGTGTGAGGTACAGAAATGTTGTTCTGGAGTGGAGCTGGGTGGGTTTTCACACTCCTGCTGTCAGGGCTCTGAGGGAGAGGCAGCTGGTGTGCTAAAACAAGGGATGGACTTTGGAATGCTGCAGGGTTAGGGACTGCGGGGCTGGAGGCAGGGATGACACAAATGTCAGCTTTCCTGGCTGGGAATGACATAAATGTCAGCTTTCCTGGCTGGGAGTGACACAAATGTCAGCTTTCCTGGCTGCCCACTCCTCCTACTGATCCCCCACGCTGTTTTTTTGGAGCAAAGTGTAAATAAACACTTGCTGGGAGGTGTTTGGTGGCTCTGCTGGCACTGGCTCTGTGGGTTCGCTGTCTGATGTTCTTCCCAAATACAAATTTGGGGTCTCCAGTTGCCAGCTCCGAGGGCCAGACTGGTGGAAGTGGGAGCAAAACTGGGTGAACTGGGCTCTACCCCCCTGCTTGGGGCAGGACAGAGGCCAGCATCCACCCTGAGAGCCCTGTGGGGATAAATAAAAGCAAAACACCAATATTTGGGTTCATCATTAGCATGGGCAGGGGCATTTTGGGCTGCAGGGAGCAGGGCTGGTAAATAGGAACTTGTGGGGTTTCATTATTTGCTTTAAAATGAATGAGGTTTTAATCAATCTCCTTAGTTAAGAAAATTTTTATCTTGGAGTCCTTCTGCTCTGTTTGTTCTGAGTATAAATGGAAAGTGATTCCTTGCTCTAAATCTCCTAACCTTGACACAAAAGCAGGAGAAAAAGGTTTAACCCCCGAGGAAGAGCAGGAGGTGTGACACTACAGCAAGGCCTGGAAATCAATGATTAATGCTTTAGGGGTTTTAATTAATCTCCCATTTAATAAAGGAGGATCGGTGGTCAAGGAACTTCTCCAGAGCCACTCCTGGCAGTAGGATACAAGGTGATCAGGAGTGGGGAGAGCCAAGCAGGAATGTTTTGCCCAGAACCCAGCAGGGGTTACCTGCCTAAATCTGTGGGGTTGAAGGTTTGCCTTCCTCATCATCTCTGAGGAAACCTCCAAAGGCCTGAGGGGCTCCAGGAGAGCTGGAGAGGGCCTGGGGACAGGGGATGGAGGGACAGGACACAGGGAATGGCTCCCACTGCCACAGGGCAGGGATGGATGGGACATTGGGAATTGTCCCCTGGGAGGTAGGGCAGACCCTGGCACAGCTGTGGCTGCCCCTGGATCCCTGGCAGTGCCCAAGGCCGGGCTGGACAGGGCTGGGAGCAGCCTGGGACAGTGGGAGGTGTTTCCAGGGCACTGGATGGTGATTCCAGTCCCTCCCCACCCAAACCATTCCACGATTCCAAGATGAGACACCCTGGAAGCAGCCCCAGCTTCAGCCCCTCACATCCACCATGGTGACACTGGGACAGCTTCTCTTGGAATGGGAGGGGAGCAGGGTGAGCTCTGCTCCCTTCTCTGTGACAAACACCCCAGAGACCCCCTTGGAGGGTGCTCTGGAGCAATGGGGGTGTTCCCTCTGGAGCAGGAACCCTTGGAGGGTGCTCTGGAGCAATGGGGGTGTTCCCTCTGGAGCAGGAACCCTTGGAAGAGTGCTCTGGAGCAATGGGGGTGTTCCCTGTGGAGCAGGAACCCTTGGAAGGGAACTGCCTTGAGACCAAACAACAGAGACTACTGAGCTTTTTTTTAGGAAGCACAGGTTGGAGGAGAGACTTTTCCACCACACGGAGCCACCCCTGATCCAGGGCAAGCTCCAGCACTGGGGAGGGATTTTGAGGACCAGGGGGAGGTTTTCATCTCCTCTGAGTCACCAGGTGCTCCAGGGATGAGCCAGCTGATCCTGTTCTCAGTCACAAGGGGTGGCTTAAGGAGACTCTTCTGCTCTTTGTTCCATCCACTCTGTTCTGCCCAAACCACGATTTCCTCTGAGCTATTCTGAGATTGGATTTCAAGTGACCAACGGCTCCAGGGCTCACAGAGTCAGGGAATGGGGCTTTTTTGGAAGGGACCTTAAAGCTCTTCCAGTTTCACCTCTGTAATGATCATTTCTGTGGATTACAAAATCCACAGAATGGTCTGGGTTGGAAGGGACCTTAAAGTGCATCCAGTGCCACCTGTGACACGGTGACACCTCCCATGGTCCCAGGTTCCTGGTGTCAGTTTGCAGGGGGCACTTGGGACTGTCAGGGCAGCACAAGTTTGAGGTGGGGGCAGCCTCGGATATTCCAGGGATCTCGGGGTCTGGGTGTCAGGATGACCCCAAGATTGTAAAATCCTCGTTTCCCAGCCCGTGCAGCCAAAGAAGGAGTCTGAATGTGTAGGATTGGCTTCTCAAGGTTGATTATTTTCCCTTATCTATCACATTCTTTCTCTGCCTGCTGAGCTCTGCCCAGCAGGTCGGCCATGGCATTCTGTCTGCCCTTAGGGCAGTGTTTACATTTTATACTAAAAGCTGCGTGTGCTATGTTTACAATAACGTGCCAATATCTGTCATTCATGTTAGACAGTGTGTCCCTACCTTAAACCAAGGGAAAAGTGTCACCATCATCACAGCAAGACATGGAGGGCAAGGAGAAGGAGAAGAAGGTCAGGACACTCCCAAATCCCTCCATCTTGTCCTCTTGAACCCCTTATTTTAAAACCCTAAAATTCCACTTTTTCACCCTGTGTTAAATTAACTTCCACACTACTACTCAAACCCTTGTGGCTTGTAATTCCTCACACAAAGTTGGCAGTTTTCCATGGGCTAAAATTGAAGCCACAGGTGTTTTTGACTTCATGCCAGGGTCCCTGGCAGGGTCTGGAGGCAGCCAGGGCAGCCAGAGGGATGTCCTGGGTTTCCATACAGGGATGGGGCAAATCCCACCTCTCTGGGCAGCCCTAAGGAGACAGAACTGAAACCACAAAGCCTGGCTGTTCCTGAGGGAGGGATGGGAGCACACCTGCATTCCTGATCCCCACGGGAATCTCCATGGCGATCTCCGTGTCCATCCTGCTGGGAGATGCCCAGGTTGCTGCAGGATTTTTGTGTTTTGTGCTGCATTCCCAGTTTTCCCTGCACAGCAGACCCTGTCACCCTCAGAAGCACAAGGAGTTTCTGCTCCCTGTCTGCTTTGCTTTTGCTCTGTTTTGTTTCTCCTGACAGCTGTTTGATAACTCCTGTGTCGCTGTTTGGGTATCAAGCTTTAGTGCTGAGGTTTTTTTATTCCCAAGCGCTTGCTGGGAATAAAAATACACTTTATATCTGCTGTGTGTGCATGTGGCTTGGGCTGTGGATTCACAGTTCTGGGTGGGGGGAAAGTCACTTCCCACTTCCCACCTGGTGTCATTTTTGTCACTTGTGAGGAGTCTGTTGGTGGCTTGTGGCTCTCAGTTGTTCCCTCTCCCGGGGCCAGCCCAGCTGGCACAGCCCAGGTGCCCTTGGCTTTGCTGGCACACCCAGCTCCTGCCCAGTGCTGCCCCCAGCACTCCCAGGCCCATTTCCAGTTCTCCTGCCCCTCTTCCCCAGGCTGGAGTGTTCCCTGGGGTTGTTGTGACCCAGGTGCAGGACTTGGCACCATCTCACTCCAAGGTGGGATTTCAAATTCTTTTTATTTTGCCACTCCAAACCTTTGTGCAGCTGCACCTGGGCTGAGAAAAAAAAAAAAAAAATCACATTTTTTTACTGGTGTATCTACTCCAGAGATCTCTGATAACTCTGTTAGCCAGGAACAGGGAAAGCTGTGTGCTGGCCAAGCCCCTGTGTCAGCAAATCCCAGGTTTTGTGGTGTTTGCTTCCCCCCAGCACAGTTTGATTGGATTTGTCCAAAGCAGCTTTCCTTCCCTTGGAGCTCTGTGCCAGCAAGGGAGGCTGAAATCCTGCCTCAGCAAACGGTGCAGGGCTGACCTCAGGAACGTCCCCTCCTGAAAAAGCCTGGAAAATGAGTTATACTTGAGAATTTTGCTGACTTTAATATCACTGAGCCACGCAGTTCTGCCAAAAGTGGGATTAGTGCCAGCAAAAGGAGCCCTTGGGAATTAGGCTGAGAGTCTCACAAAAGGGCTGCTGTCACCTCCATGGGGTCGTGTGGGCTACTCCTCATGGCTGTTAATTTGCAGATATTTCATTATTATTAATTAGGAATTCTACTGATAATAATAATTAAAATACACATTAATATGATAAGAATGGGATAAATCCTTTCCCAAAGCTTTCTCAGGATGTACCCAGAGAAGACAAATCTTTTTTAGAGCATTTTTTGGGATGAGAAATGACAGTGAGGAATTCCACCCCGTGAGCTGGGATGTAGATCCAGCACTTTGCAGGGAAGCTCCTGCAAACAGAAGTTAATGTTTCAAAAAGAATTCCTGCCAAAATGCCACTTCTCAGAGGCTGTGCCAACCTTCCGCTGGAGTGGTTGGAGATTCATTGGGACCTAAGGAGAGGGTTAAGATTTATTAGGAACTGAGGAAGGCTCCATCCTGATGGAACAGCCCGTGCACAGTTCATGGTCAGCATCTGCAATAAATCAGCTCCAAATTCATATCCTGAGCCCCAGATCAGCCCTGCTGAGCAGCTCAGGTGCTGTTTGCACTTCCCAGGGCAGGTGGAACAATCCTAGGAGCAGTTTAAAGCTCTGCTTCCTCCTGTCCCTCTCCAAATTAACTGCCTGGACACTAATTGGCATCTCCTGTGTGCCTGGAGCTGCTTCCAAGGAGCTGCAAACAAATGAACTCTGAAACAAGGCAGGAGCAGCTCGGGGAGAGCTGGAGACAGAGGAGCAAAGCTCAGAGCTGGGAAAAATGAGGTGCAAATAGCTCCTCATACCCCTGAAAGAGAGAACTGAACTGTGGAGAGAGCAGCCCTGCAATATCCTGGTTTTTTAAAAGAGAGGGAAGTGCAGCTGTTTGGATTTCACAGGGAAAGCCTGGAATTGGTGTGGGAAGTTTAAAGCAGTTCCAGCCCAAAGTGGAGACAGAACCAGGTGGATCTGTTCCTTCTGGGGGTCAACAAGAGACAGCAAAACTCATTCCTGCTGTTCCTTTCCCAGCAGGTGATGCCCTGAGAGGCTCCTGGAACAGAGGCTGGACAGGGTTAAAGGAATAAAGCAGGGATTTATTAAAAGGCCTTCACAGGATTCACCTTGGGCAGTGCAAGAGCCCGGCTGAGGCTCCACCCAAGATGGGCCCAAGTCAGGAGTTTTCACACTTTTATAAGTTTTGGTCCATTTCCATTTTGGGGTTAATTGTCCAATTAGAGCTCCAGGTGATGCAGTCCCATCCTCCCAGGTTGCTCTCCTCCATTCCCTGTTTTTGCACTTTTGGGCCTGAAGCTGCAGCGGTGTCCTTGGTTCTGGGGCTGGAAAAGGATTGTTTTGTCTGACTGAACTGTGAGGAGAACGTGCCAACACTTTATATGAAGTTCAGAGTTATATCCTAATGCAGCACAGAGTCTGGAAAACATGAAAACTAAAACTGAAGGCGTCACAGGGAGCTGGGATTTGGCTGAGCCTGGGCAGAGCTGTCCCCTGGAGCCGAAATGAAGAGGTCTATACCTTTATTATTGTGCAGCTCTTTATTAAAAAGTCAGCTTGGCAGGGGGGTGGTGTAGCTTTTCCAGTAGCCGAAGGGTGAGAAGACACCAGGGCCTGTCCCTGGAGTGTCTGTGGCACACTGGTATCCAGAGGAGAAGAGGTGTCCAGTCTATATCTGCAGTCCCAAGTCCTCTCTCCTCTCCTCCTGGCGCACTGGTAGCCGCAGGGTGAGGAGACCAGCCGGGGTCTGTTGCTGAAGTCCAGCAGCAGCTGTCCCCTCTCCTTCCCTCCTGGTAACACCAGGAAGAGTGTGTGTTCCTTTGTGCCTGCTTCCCACAGCCCAGTCCAGTCTGGTCCCCTGCAGGTTATAGTGACAGGTTAAACACAGACTAGGGATGGGGTTCCCTTTTCCCCAACCAGCACACCCATCCAGCCCCCTCCACTGTGCCCCTCTTTTTCATTTTGGGGTGTTTTCATCCCCAAAACTCCCTCCCATGATTCCACTGGATTATTTTGCATCCCGGTCCTAGTGTGGGTGGGGGTGTAGGTGATTCCCAGGAGCAATTAGCTAATTAACATTTCAATGTCAGTACTTAGCTCAAGCTGGTGTCCCAGCCAGGCTGTTTTGTTCCTAACAGAGCTGCTGGGCTGGGGGTGCCCGCAGGGACCCGGCTCCCCGGTGCCACAGGAGATTCCAGCCGTGCCCCCTGCCCACCCTGTGGGACACATCCCTTCCTTCGCTCCCTTCCCCTGAAGCCACCTCAGAGGCTGCAGTGCTTTCTCCTTTCCTCCTGGTCCTGCTCCCTGTCTCTGCTCCCTCTAGTGTTCCCAGGCAGCTGCTGGCTCTCCTGATCTGCTGTTGAATTTTGGATTCCTTTTCCATGCGTTTCACACGGGCTGGGAATGCCACCAGCTTTCCTGTCCCCCCTCGGGAGAGGAACCAGGGCAGAGTCTGCAACCTCCACCTCCCCTCCTTGTGCTAGCACCTGAGGCCAGCTCCAAATCCAACTGACTTCCAGTTTTGATGATTTCCAAGTCATTCACCCATTCTCAGTTCAGTTTGAGGATTTCTTTTCCAACTACTAAAGTTCCTTTCTAATTCAGGGAGCTGGAAGTTTAATGGGATGTGACACCTGGGATTAGAGGCACCAGATTTTGGTGCCATTCCAACAGCATCCATCACTCCTGAACATCATGCTTGAGTTCACTTTAGACTCAATCTAAGTTTAATTCAGTCTACAAAAGCTTTTGGAGCCATGAGATGTTGCCTGAAAACCAGAAAATGCAAAAGGGGACTGGAGATCCACGTTGGAATCACGGCATCAGTGCTGCAGAGGGAGGTTGGAATTAAAAACACCTCACAAAGAGGTTGTTTGCAGAGTTCTGACTGAAATGTACCTGTTTAATGAATTGTGTGTTATTTAATATAAATATTCCATTTGCAAGAGAATATCTGGAAAGGGCTTTGGATTCATCAAATCCAATGCCCAACCAGCACCACCAGCACAGTGTCTTAGGTCAGAGATTGGCAGGGGTGTGTGTTCAATTCCCATCTGTCAGAGCTGGGGCAGTTCTCTGCTGTTCTTTGGGCAGTTTTCTTCATCTCTCCACAGCCAATCCTCCCTCCAGGAGATCTCTGCTCTTCATGGGCCATTAATTATTAATTATCTCCTGTTCATGGCCAGTGAGTGTCCCTGCATGGCTGAGAAAATTCCATCATCCATGGGGAGATGCTCTGCCCAGGGGAGGAGCCAAACATTCCTACCTGGATACAATCTGAGATTTGGAATGCCACAGGCATTTCCCCCTGCATTCCCAGAGGAGCAGCTTTCTTCCCCCTGCATTCCCAGAGGAGCAGCTTCCTTCCCCCTGCATTCCCAGAGGAGCCCAGGCCCATCTCCCCCAGCCCTGGAGCTCCAAGGAAAACTCCCCCCTTGTGCAGATCCTGCTCCAGCAGAAGCACAGCTGGCACTGCAGGAGGGCTGAGCCCCCCTGGGATGGGGCTGAGCCACCTCCCTGACCCACAGGGGGACAGGGCATGTTTGGATTCTGTCAGGGGTTTGTTCTCTTTTTTTGTACTATTGCATTTGTATTTTTATTTTTCCTAATAAAGAACTGTTATTCCTACTCCCATATCTTTGCCTGAGAGCCCCTTAATTTCAAAATTACAATAATTCAGAGGAGGGGCTTTATATTTTTCATTTCAAGGGAGGCTCCTGCTTTCCTTAGCAGACACCTGGCTTTTCAATCCAAGACCATGGCCTCCAGTGCCACATCCACATTTTCCAAACCCTCCAGGGATGAGGACTCCAGCCCTGCCCTGGGGTTGGGCATCCAGGGACAGCCAGGGACAAGGATTCTTCTGCTTTTGCAGGAAGAGGGAAGTGGCAGAGCTTCCCTGGCACAGGAACGCGTTCCACAGGCTCCGGGAGTGGGTGAGTGGCAGCTGAAGGCTGAGCTCTGCTGAGCAGCACAGCTAATTAGCACCTAATCTAATTAGCACCTCCTCGGCTCACCCCTCCACCCAGCCCTTCCCGAAGGCTGCTTGTTGGGCTTTTTGGCACAGCCCATCCCGGCAGGATGGAAAAGGAGGGGTCCTGTGGGATTTGGGTTTCCAGCACATCCCTCTCAGCCTGGTGTCCCCCAGCACAGGGAAATGGAGCAGGTCATGTTAACCCCAGATAATCCCAGATATTTCCATCCAGGAATGCTGGGGCAGTTGCTCCCAGCTCAGCTCCTTGGTGGCAGAAGCTCCCTCACATGCAGGGAAAAGGTGGAAACCCAACGCTTTCCCCTACATGTGAAAAATGCATTTTATATGGCTCTATGCAGATAGTTACTATATGTATTATGTTATATTGATTAGTTGTGCTTTTGTAGTTAAAATGAAGACTTTAATAGTTAAATATATATATATATATATATATATATACAGACTCTGTATGTTGGGGGGAAGGCTCTTTTCTTTTCTTAGGATGAGATACTTTGAGGAACACCTAAATCTTCCAAAGGAAAGGAATTTGTGGCTTCTTATCAGAAGAAACTAATTTCTTCAGGCCTTGCTCAGACTCAAGACGAAGACTCTAGGGGATTAAAGGAAACAGTTGACATACAACAGACAGAGTTTCTTGTTTTAAATAGAATGTATGCATAAATGAAAGATATATGAATATGCAACAAGTATATTAAGGGTGATTCCTTTGTTCACAAGTCATGCTTTTTGTGACTTAGTGTCACATCCAGACGTCCGTAATTCTTTGCTTTTTATTGTCTTGTAATTGTCCTAACTCTGAACTTTATTACTCTAATAGTATGATTATTTTTATAACAATTTTATTATTATTAAACTTTTAAAATTTTAAAACCCAAGTGATTGGCGTTTTTCACACTGAATCCCAGAATATCCCCCCAGCTGGCAGCCAGGAGCTGGGGACACGGCCCCCTCCCCTTCTGCCTGGGTAGCTCCAAAGTGTTGCTTGGGGATTTTCAGTGCTGGGGTTCCTGCAGGGCCAGGAAAGGGGTTTGTGCCCAGTTATCCATGCAGGAAAAAGCAGAAATTCCATGAACCCCTTGGAGACTGCACTGCAGGAGCATCCCTGGGAATGGGGATCCACAGGGGGATTGGTTTTCAATTAATTCTGTCAGAAACACTCCAGCCCACCTCCCAGGAACCCACCCAAACCTTCCACCAACAAACCTGGAGACGTCCCAAGGGCTCTGTGCCCTGGGCATGTCCCTCACTGCCAGTGCCCCTCTCTGTTTTCCCTTCTGTGGGCCAGAATTGTTTCCAGAATGATGAACTGGAGGGAAATGCTCCCACCTGGCTGTTCCCAAACCATCCTTCTATTTATTCCATGAGGAATCTCAACATTTTGGCTTTCTGCTCCAGTCAGGGCCAGAGGAACGTTCGGGCAGCAAAAAGAAAAATCTGAAGTTGAATCAGATCTTAAGCCTGGATTTAAATTGGATGACATTAAAAGAACCAAAAAAAAAAAAAAAATCCAGCAAAGAATAAAAAAATCCCTAATTCTCCTCCTGATCTCCCTCTGCTGCCTCCCTGTCCTCCCATCCACTCTTCCCATCACCTTCCCTTGCTCTGCTCCAATTTTAGATCCCTCCAGGCAGGGACCTGCCAGTGTTTCTGTCAGGGAAGTGCCAAGCCCATCCTTGATGCTTTACAAATAATCACAGGCAACACATATTTTGTGAAATATTGAAGCTCTTCCTGTTAAAAAAAAAAAGAAATCTCTCTGCCATATCAGACACCATGAAATGTCAGTGTGCCATCCTTCCTAAATTAACATCCTTCCCTCTGTCACTCCTGCTGTGGCACATGGGAGCCCGGGATTCATCTCCTCCTCCCCACAGGGAAGAATTTGGTTTTAAACCTGAGGCACAAACTTGTATACAATTGAATGTCTGAGGTGGGTGAGAATGAGGGAAAATCATCTCCAATCTTCTTTAGCTGCCTTTGTTTGCTGCCCTTTAACTCCTCATTCCCTGAAATCACTCAAAACACCTGGGGGATGAGGGCATCCTGTTAAAGGCTGCAGAGTTCTCCTTGTTCTCCCTCGACTTTTCCAGGACCTGAGCATGTCAGGAGCCTTGCAGCCCATTCCAGTGCTTGACAGGCCTTTTTCTGAAGGAATTATTCCCAAAATCCAGCCTGAGCCTCCCCTGGCACAGCCTGAGGACCAGAGAAATCCACTGATGGGAAGGGTCCCATGGAATTGGGAGCTGGGAGGAATTTCAGTGCCCAGGAAGGTTCTGCCCAAAGATGGGGTGGGGTTGGCAATTTTTGGGGGGAGGGATTGGGCAGCTGCTCCTGGGGGCTGAGGTGCTCCGGCTTTCAGGTCTCTCTCCAAAAGCACTCTGAGTTTATTTCCAGGCTGGAAATTGTGCCAGGAATTTCTGTGGCAAACGTGGAGCTCGAGGACTTGAGGTGACAGCTGGGAAAGAAATCTGCTGCTAAAGCTGCACTGGAGTTATTTCCCTCTTTCTGTCATCTCTGTCACTTAATTAAGAGCCCAACCTTCTCCTGGGCTGGAATTGAATTATTTGCTTTCACCTCCGATCTGCCTGACGTGGAGTGAGCTCCAGTGGAGCTGGCAAACACAAACAAATCCCATCTCCACGGGGTTAAGGGGCACAATTGTGTTTCTCTCAGCCTCTCCTGACCAGAAAGGAAGTTGGGATTTGCTCCCTCTGCCTGATCCCCCCTGCTCCTGCCTGGAATTGTTTTGGGGAGCAGAAGGTTCAGGGCTGTGCCCCCAAAGCAGCTCAGGCTGTGTGAACACAGCAACTTTCTGCAAGTTAAATCTGCTTCTATTTCTGTATTTGAAAAGGAGCTGAAATGCCAGTGGTGATGTAATGTTCATTTACATTTAGAGTCTGTTTCTATTTATTTTTGCTCCTATTAACTGCATCTTGATTCCAACAGTTTGGGGGTTTTTTTGATCCACTGAGGCCCTCTTTGCCATGAACAGCTCATTTTTTACCTAAAGCCTGCCAGATTTCGTGCCCTATTCCATCCAGAAATGAAGAAAAATGTCAGGTAGAAGGGGAAATGGATGTTTCCTCCCCAAGGGAAGGCTCCTCAATTTGATAGGAGCTATTTCTCCAGGAACTGCTGCCTCTGAATGGCTCTGGAAGGAGTTGGAGGGGATCATTCCCCTCGGCTCTGTCCTGGATATGCAGAGCTGGGAGATGCTTTGGGGCTGAGATTTCCTGGGCCATCTTCCATAAACACAAAGAGATGGATTTGAAATACCTGCAGAGCTCTGATGTGCAGCCCGTGGCTCCTGGTGCTGCTCCAGTCAAGGGTTCCTCAGCCCCAGGGCAGGAGGAAAAGGCAGAAAACCCTGGAATCACAGGGTTCTGAATGCTGGGAAAGACCTTTAAGGTCATCACTGTCAGCCACCACCATGGTCACATGAATCCACGTCCTCAGGTGCCATGTGTTTATCCCTTGGATAATATTGTTCATATTGCAGGTTTATTTTCCTCCCTGCTCTCATCTCCTTCAGTTTCTGGGCTCACTTTTGTTGATTCAGCCTTCTGGGGTGCCTTTAATTTATTTTGTTCAAAGGTTTTTCGGAGACCACTGTCTTGCTTAGTGTTTAATTTGTTTTCTGAGGGGATAAATGCTCCAGTGTGGCTTTTTTAAACTGGGCAGAACTGGAGCTGGCACTGGCAGCAAGAATTAAAGCACCAGAGTGCAGCTCTGCCTTCAGAGTGAGCAGGGACTGAAGGATATTGGAGGATTTCATTGTTTCTATGACTATAAAATCCTTGGAAAATATAACCCAGCAGCTCTCAATGCTCTTGCTCAGCAGAACTCCGAAGAAATGCTCTCAAACCCCTTTATTTATGGGGTTGTTGAACAAGGAGGATGCAAAATTAAAGAGAGGCTCAGGATCCATCCTGGAGCTTCTCTGCCCCCAGTAAATCCTGTATTTCACAGCTCACCAGCCTAAAAATGCCCCAATAAACCCAGCCAGGGGAAAGCTCTGACTCATTTTCCCCTCAGGTGGAAGTTTAAGGCTGCCCAAGTAAGCCCAGCTCATCTGAAGCCGAAAAAATGTGCAGAGAAACGTCCTTGTGAAAAATGCATATGTTATGATTGGCTTTTCGCAAATGTTACAATGAATATTAGATGTGTAATGTTAGAAAGTTATGCTGGATTAATTCTCTTACGTATTGTGTTAAGTGTAGTTTTAGGTTCCAACATAATGTTAAAATAGAGACTGTGTATGTGGGGGGAGTTTTCTTTTTTAGGAATGAGACACTTGCTTTGAGGAACCCCTAAATCTTCCACAGGAGAGGAATTTGTGGCTTCTTATCAGAAAAAGCTAATTTCTTCAGGCCTTGCTCAGACTCGAAGATGCCAGGGGATTAAAGGAAACAGTTGACATACAACAGACAGAGTTTCTTATTTTAAATAGAATGTATGCATAACCATGAAGGATGTATGAATATGCAACAAGTGTATTGGTTTAAGGGTGATTCCTTTGTTCACAAGGGATGCTTTTCCTGACTTAGTGTCTGAGAGCATCCGGACGTCAGTAATTCTTTGCTTTTTATTGTCTTGTAATTGTCCTACCTCTAAACTTTATTACTCTAATAGTATGATTATTTTTATAACCATTTTATTATTATTAAACTTTTAAAAATTTAAAACTGGTGTTTTTCACAGCCCTGAAATCAGTTCTGTCCTCAAGGCTGGGCTTAACTCCCCTGCCAGGTGTAGCTGGGCTTGGTTTTTGCAGAAGGACAGAGCTCAGTGCCTTGATTGAGGATCAGGAGATAGGCCAGGCTTAAATCTGTGTGGGCAGGCAGAGCTGGAGCTGCCAGGTGCTGCTGGCAGGGGTGTTCAGTCCCAGCTGCACTCCAGTGATAAATGAGTGGGAAATGCAGATTAACACAGGCAGGAACGGGAGGAGAAGCTGATTTATCTCCCCCTGTTTTAGAAGGGATTTATTTCTCTCTATTTCAGACCTGATTTATTCCCCCCTGAGGTTTCAGTGGATCAGCTGAGCTTGGAACAAGCTGCAGTTAGCAGAGGGGCAGTGAGGGAGCAGGAATATTCCTGGTGTGCTGGGGTGTGTGCTGTGAATGTCCTCTGCACATCCAGGGAACCTCTGCCTCTGCTCTCCACAGGGCTGGGGCTCATTTTTCACCCCATTCATTTATTCCCTCTTTTAAAAATTTAAGAATCTTTCTTTATCCCCACAGTAGGAGGGAGCAGAAGGAATTCAGTCTTGGAAGCATCTCAGAATATCTTTACCACATTCTTCTCTTTTGTCAAATCGTTCCTTTTTCCCAGTTTCTCATTTCATAGGTTTGAAACTGAAGCTATTTAGAGCCTTCCCTTTCCCTTGCTTCTCCCTAAATATATTTTAGGGCTGCCAGTAGGGTTAAGGAAATACACAGACATCCCCTTATGGGGAAAATGGGAAAACACATCCCAGCTTCCTGCTTTTCTCTCTCCTCACAGCCACACACATTTTGATTTTGTCATTGTTGTCTGGTCATTGTGGGGAAACAGAATGAAAACAGGCAAAAGAGAGCAAATCAATATGCTCCAAACCCACTTTTTTAAAATTAGGTTATTTAATATGGCCATGGGAGCTGGCAGTTCTAGGAGAGGAAGGTTTTCATATTATAAATGTTGGAAAAACTGGAAATCTGCTTCCCTTCACACTTCCAGCAGTTCCCTTGGACACTTAAACCTGCAGTTGTATTTATTGCATCCCTCATTTCCTCATTTGTGTCTCATCCAGGGATGATACTCATCAACAATGGGGGCTTGCTTTCCTGGCCAACACACCTAAGGGACTGTAAGTATAAATATAAAAAATAAAAATAAATAATAGGAATAATTGCTGACAGTCTGTGGGTGTTACACAAGGGAATCCCCATGCTGGGATGAACAGGAACTGCTGGATTTGGGATTTCTGGGGGAGATCCAGCAGGGTCATTCAGGTGAGTGAACTCCAGGGCAGACTGTTCCCACCTCACTCCAGAGCCATGGAAATGGCAGGATTGAAGGAATCTCTGCTGGATGCTGGTTCCCACTGAACCTTCAGAGTTCTCCCTGGTGGGTAAAGAATTGACAGAACCACGGAATTCCAGCCTGGGTGGGGTGGGAAGGAGCTTAAATCTCACCCTGTCCCCTCCACCACCGTCCCAGGCTGCTCCAAAGCCCGGAGTTCCAGGAGAATGCAGAACTTTGGGGAATCCATCTGGGAGCAGAGTGAGGGAGCAGATGCAGCTTCCAGAGCCTGAAGGGGCTCCAGGAGAGCTGGAGAGGGGCTGGGGACAGGGGATGGAGGGACAGGACACAGGGAATGGCTCCCACTGCCAGGGGACAGGGATGGATTGGGAATTCTGGCTGGGAGGGCGGGGAGGGGCTGGGATGGAATTCCCAGAGCAGCTGGGGCTGCCCCTGGATCCCTGGCAGTGGCCAGGGCCAGGCTGGACAGGGATTGGAGCAGTCTGACAGTGGAAGGTGTCCCTGGGAGGTTCTGGAAAGGACACGGACTTGAGGCATTTTGTGAACCAGCAAGGAAGGGTTGGACAAGTCTCATGGAGTTCAGAATTAATGGTAAGAGAATTCTATAGGTGGGAATTCTGTGTCCTGTCAAACAGGGATTTCAGGACAGTCACTCCTGCTTTACACTCAGGAGCCAGAATTTGGCCCAAAGAGCCCGGCAGGAGCTGCTGGAGCCCCTTCCCTGAGGGTCAGGCTCTGCTCGGGGGGGCTGGGAGCTGCACTCTGGGACTAATTCCTCCTGCAAGACCCATTGAATTCCAGAGCAATTCACTAAGGAAGAGCTGAATTGCTTGGCAGGATAATGGGGGCAAGAAAGAACTCGGCAGGAGGGTGAAACCTGGCAGGTTTCTTTGACCAGAAGAGTCCCAAATATAACAAGTGAACCAAAATTCCCTCAAGAACCATAAATAAGGAACTGAATCCCTCACTCCAGGCTCATCTGCTCAAGATCTGCTGCTGGTGTGTGTTTGAAAGCCAAGATCCATCCTCCCAACACCAGAATAGTGTTAGAGCCCTGAGCCACGAGCTGCTGAGGAGCACAGAAATAATGTTGTTATTGGAGTTGTGCTAATTCCATCTCGTGTCATTACCTTGCTCAGTCTGGGGGAAAAGGATTCTTAAAGGATGGGGGTTGCTCTTTAGGGGGAGAGTGTTTGTGTGGGTTTATTGCTGCTGGGTTTTAAACGTTATGGATGATGTTGGTAAACTCATAATAAGTGGAAAGTGGTTTTACTTCTTTCCCTGCAGCTTTTGCAATTATTGAAATGCAGAGGTTACGATGTAATTTGTTAAAATCTCTTCTGAGGGATGCAGAAGGAATTATTCCAAGTGACTCAGACCTGCTGAGACTGGAGGAGCTTTTCAGAAAGGTTTGGGAGTGTCTGAGCGAATCCGAGAAGGCCCTGCTTAAATAATGAGCTGTTAATTGCAAATTCATGATCAGCACCAGGAGTTTTGGCCATTTTCTGGAAACTGCCTCCCCTCATTTGTTCCTGTCTCCCATGGGAGGTGGTTTATCCAGAGGATGGATCAACAGACCCTTGGCTGTTGGTTATTCTGATTTCAGGTTCCCAATTTGCCAAGCGAAAAGGTGGTGCTGGGGTGAGGAGGTGAAAATCCATGGGTGTGGAAAGGTTAAAGATGGGTGGGAAGGAGCTCTGGAATTTGGGAATTACAGGAGTCCTTCGGCATCGTCAGACATTTCTGGGAAACCCAGCCCTCCCTGTCCACCCCTAAAAACAAACCAGAGCCTTTCAAAAAGCTCCTTGAGCTGGTTTGGGAGAGGATTTCAGGACGGTGAGGGAAAATCATGGGATGTGTCTCTAATTCCTGCTCCCTGCAGGCTCTGGACACGTGTGAGCACAAGGACTCCCAAAATCCACGGGAGCTTCTCTTTGGGCAGCTCCCACGGCCCCCTGGGCTCGGGATTGATGTGCAGAGATTGGGGGGAGCACCAGGGGCGTCCCCACAGCCCCGTGTCCCTGCAGGATCCAGCTCCTGCATGGCTCCTTCCCCTCCAGGGAATTTGGGAATACCCATGGGGAACCTGTCAGTGTTCAGGAGCACACACCATCACAGGATAGGATTCTCTGCAGGTGCTTTTATTGAGAGCTCTGGGAATGAGTGGTACAGACCCAAATCTGACTCTGACACGGATTTTGAGCTGAACTTATTTTATATTCTATTGTTATATAACCTACATATGAATTATTAAACTCATACTGTTCTATTGTATACATTGACATGAGTTTCTCGTGATCTTTCTTAGGCCCCTGACCACAGTTTCTCATGATTATTCTTAGGATTAAACAGTAATTATATTTAATTACAAAACAATCATCACATCTAACAATTATATCATTTATCGTGTACTGGCTACACAGGTGCAGTTCTAGCAAGGCCTTCATGTACCCAGGGTATTTATTTTTTCAGGGCCTACTAAGCTTAATTTTCCTTTTAACCCTAAATCCCTGTGATTTTAAAGCCCTTTTATTATCAAACCCCCTGAATTCACCATTCCATCTCACCCAGGCTGGTTAAGACACAAACGCCCTAAATGTGATTTTAATCCTGATTTATGCAGCTCATCCCATTCAGATTTGGGGGTGTGGGTGTTTTTGAGGGAGGGGAAGCACCAAAGGGGTTTTTTTCCCTGGCCAGAGCTGTTCTCACAGCATGGCTGCTGCCCTAACTCAGGGTCCGGGGATATTTTACAGGATATTTTGCTCCCTGTTTCTGTCACATTTTCCCATGGGACAGCTCCAGCGCTTTGATGAGTGAGAAGCTGCATTTTCCAGTAAAATTTTAGGGATTGGTCTGAGAGTTTTGCTCCTCAGCAAAGAGGGTGGAACTTGAACCCTCAATCTGTGGTTTTTAGACATAAATGTGAACCAAATGAAGAGATTTGACCTAAAAGGTGTTTAGGGGAATTCCCTATCCAATAATCAAAGTTTAAATGTGGAATTTACTGCTTCCAAAAAGTGTTGAGTTGTGCATTGTACAGCAAGTGGTGTGCTAAAATATTTCCTTAAGGAGAAAGAAAAATAAATAGAAAAGGAAAAAAGAGGAGACAGAAAGGGAAAGAAAATGGGAAAGGGAAAGAGAAAGAGATGGAAAAGAGAAAGGGAAAGAGAAAGGGAAAGGAATGGAAAAGAGAAAGGGAAAGAGATGGAAAAGTGAAAGGGAAAGAAAAGGGAGAAGAGAAAGGAAAAGAAATGTAAAAGTAAAAGGGAAAGAAAAAGGAGAAGAGAAAGGGAAAGAGATGGAAAGTGAAAGGGAAAGAAAAGGGAGAAGAGAAAGGAAAAGAAATGTAAAAGTAAAAGGGAAAGAAAAAGGAGAAGAGAAAGGGAAAGAGATGGAAAGTGAAAGGGAAAGAAAAGGGAGAAGAGAAAGGAAAAGAAATGTAAAAGTAAAAGGGAAAGAAAAAGGAGAAGAGAAAGGGAAAGAGATGGAAAATGAAAGGGAAAGAAAAGGGAGAAGAGAAAGGAAAAGAAATGGAAAAGTAAAAGGGAAAGAAAAAGGGGAAAAGAAAGGGAAAGAGATGGAAAAGTGAAAGGGAAAGGAAAAGGAGAAGAGAAAGGTAAAGAAAAGGAAAAGAGAAAGAAGGAAAAATTAAATGTAAAAATAAAACTAAAAACAAAAAATAAATGTCAAAACAGAAAAAGAAAGATTCAAAGAGAAAGGAAAGTAAAAACAAAATAAAGGAGAGAGCCAGAATAAAAAAATATGAAAACATGAAAAGGAAAAAGTAGTTGGTAAAAACTGATGCTTTGCCAGTCCCGGCTTTGCCATTGCCGGTTCGCTCTCCCATTCCCGGTTCGCTCTCCCATTCCCGGTTTGCCATTGCCGGTTCGCTCTCCCATTCCCGGTTTTGCTATGCCCGGGTTTGCCATTCCCGGTTCGCTCTCCCATTCCCGGTTCGCTCTCCCATTCCCGGTTTTGCTATGCCCGGGTTTGCCATTCCCGGCTCGCTCTCCCATTCCCGGCTCGCTCTCCCATTCCCGGCTCGCTCTCCCATTCCCGGTTCGCTCTCCCATTCCCGGCTCGCTCTCCCATTCCCGGTTCGCTCTCCCAGCCCCGCGCTCTCTCCGGGGCGCTCCCGGCGCCTGAGGGGCTCCGGCCGCGGCCGCCAGGGGGCGCCAGGAGCAGCGGCCTCGCGCACGCGCAGTGCCCGCTCCCGCCGCCCCGCCCGCACCGCCTCTGACACCGCGCGGCCGGTGGAGGAGCTGCACTGCCCGGCCGGGAGCACCGGGAGCGGCGGGGACACCGCGGGCAGCGGGAACTCCGCGGGCAGCGGGAACTCCGCGGGCAGCGGGAACTCCGCGGGCAGCGGGAACTCCGCGGGCAGCGGGAGCGGCGGTGCCGGACCGCAGGAACCCGGAAGCAGCGGCGCTTCAGCCGCGGCAGTGCGCAGGCGCGGGGACAGAAGCGACCAATCGCAGCTGGCGGCGCGGCGATGACGTCACAGGGACTGTGAGGGGGCCGGGCTCCGAGAAAAGGCGCCGGAGGAACCGGGAGCGGCTCTGGGTCCGGGAGCGGTTCTGGAGCACGGGAGAGATTCTGGGGTTCGGGAGCAGTTCTGGGTTCCAGGCGTGGTTCTGGGTCTGGGAGCGGCGCTGGGGTTCAGGAGCGGTTCTGGGTTCCGGGAGTGGTTCTGGAGCACGGGAGCAATTCTGGGGTTCAGGAGCAGGTCCAGGAGCAGTTCTGGGTTCCGGGAGCGGCTCTGGGTTCAGGAGTGGTTCTGGGGTTTGGGGGCAGTTCTGGGTTCGGGAGCAGTTCTGGGGCCGGGATCTGGAGCAGGGTGTCCCAGGGGTCACTCGGTGGCCTCAGGGGGCTTGAGGAGGGTCAGAGGAATGCTCAGCCACCATGGGTGACTGATCTCCCTGCAGGGCCGTGCCCGTGCTGTGAAGAGCTGGCGCTGTGCTGCTGCCGGGTGAGATTTCCAGGCTGGATCTGCTTGAGGGACCTGGAGGAGGCGGCTGTGGCCCTGTTCGTGTCCTGGAGCTGGAGGAGAAGGATGGAAACCCGGTCATGAATCCTCCCCAAAGGAAGAGTTGGAGGTGGTCAAGAGAAGGAGCTGCTCCAGGCTGTGATTTATCCATTATGAGCTTCCCCAAAACGTATTCTGCTGCTGGCTGGCTGCTGCTGCCACACTCCACACATCCAGCATGGAAAGGGGGAATCTCCAGCCCTGGCCCTGGGTTGGGGTGAATGTTGCGCTGATTTGCAGCCGGATGCACACTGAGGGTTGAGGCAGCACTCTGGTTGGCATCCAGATCTCCACAAGCTCATTAGCAGCTCATTAGCAAGCTGTACTTGCCCAGTGTAATCCTGACAGCTTTTTGGGAGCATTCTGCAGCCTTCAAAGCAGGAGATAAGACAGGAATGTTGCAGGAAGGGAGGATGTTGTGGCTGGGGACACAGCACAGGCATGCCTGGCTTTCCAAGCTGGGAAGAGAAGGAAATCTCCATGTGCTGCTGGAGGCTCTCTCTGGCAAGGCACATGCCTCTGATCATCCCTGAGCCCCTCCTTGATTATTTGGAGTTGCTGCCCGAGCTGCCTGCACAGCTCTGTGACATCCCTGTGTTCTCAGGGAGTGCCACCCTGGGCACTGGGATGAGCTCTAAGGTGTTTCCAACCCAAACCAGTCTGGGATTTGGTAATGAATGACTTTGTGCTAATTACCCAGAGCAGCACTGGCACAAAGACTTCATGCCCTTGGCACGCCTCACCTCCTGCAGAGGATTTTACTGATTTTTGGGGTGTTGGAAGGACTGAGTGCTACACACAAGGCAATGCTGCATAAATGTTATTTTAAAGTAACATTTATTGATCCCCTGCAGTCAGAGTGGGATCAAGGACATGAAGGCCTGGCTGGTGACTTCTCCTGTTTTAGAATTGCCCAGAGCTCTAAAGGTGCCTCACTTCCCTGGGCACAGATAGGTGGGAGCACTGACAGCCCTTTGTGCTTCTGTGAAACACCTTCCTGCTCATTTTGTGGCTCTCTGTTCCATAAAAGAGATGGAAATGTTCAGTGTGTGAAGAAAACCCTTCAGTGAAGGCAGGGAGAGCCTTGGAACAAAGTCTTGGCCTTTGCTGAGCCTGAGTACAGCTTTGCTCAGAGCAGGGAACCCCAGGCTGCTTTTTTGTACCCATTTTACATAAAATGTTTCAGTCTCTTGAGTTTTGGTCACTCAGTTTGGGGTTTTTCTCCTTGACACTAAGGATTCTCTGGGGTCACTGGTTTGTTTCAGAGCAGTACTGGAGCCAATTAAACAATACTTGGTGGTGAAGCTGGTTTTGTCTTAATTTAAAAATGGGGATTTTTTGGGAGTGAGCGCTGTTTTCTGCCTGTTTTCCTGTGCTGCTGCTAAAGGTGAAGGGCATGCTGGTGCTTTTTATGTCTCTGTGGTGCTCTTTATCTCTGTGCAAACAGCCCTACATCCCAAATCCAGGGCAGTCTCTCAAGGAAGGAGTGGAGCCCCACCTCCCTCAGCTCTTTGTGGTTTGCCAGAGTCACAAAAAACGGAGTTTGAAGTGCTCAGTGCTTGTTCAGGGGCTGCAGTTGGCTCCTGCAGTGAAGGGTTACCTTTGCACAGCCCCTGAGCTGCACTTTTTACAGCTTTTGGGTTGGTCAGTGAAAATTTGGCCAATAAAACTTCAGAATTTAGCGACTTGAGCGTAGAGGGTCTGTGAGCAGGAGGCTCGTGCTGAACAAGGACAGCTCAGAGCAGCTGCTGGCAGCGAGTGAATGTTCTCATTGTGCAGCTCAGTTAGAAACTGAGTTCCAAAATTGGAGACGAGTTGTTCTCCTGCAAGAACATCAGGGAATTAGACAGATTTTATCATAATACTCTTACTTTCTACCACTTTCTTAAAAAATCTGCTTTAAAAGGAGAGGTCCAGAAGGAAAGGGGGTGGGAGAGAAAAATCCATTTCATTCTCTCCCCCCCTTCACAGCTAATCAGACTTGGATTTTTTTTCTGTTTAATTGGGATATCTGAGAGTTCAGCGGGAGGAACAAAGAGGTAAAATGGCTCCAAATTCTCGTGGAGCTTGGCACAGTTTTAGGAGACACAAAGTTACTGTCACAGCTTCTCCTGGGATTTGTTTTGCATGAATATAACACAAACACACCCAGAGTCAGACAAAACTGCAATTTGGGGTTCAGGGTCTGACAAGAATATTTGAAATGCAAATAGAAAATACTTGCTAAAATCAAGTACAAGAAGGAAGTGGGGTGGGACATATTTCCTGGTTTTTAAAGGAGAAATCGAAACCCATTTTTATGTCTGTGTTGGCTTTAAAAGCTTTAAGGAATACAGGAGGGAAAAATGCTTCAAAACCTGGAATCCTGTGGGACCAGCACTGCCTTTCCCATCCATTAAATAATTCAAGGTTTGCTGGAATTTCCTTGGAGCTGCCCGAAACTGCCAGGTGCCAAGGGAGGTGCCAGAGCTGGGGAGGGGGTGACGAGGCTCAGAGGGGACACACAGGGTGGAAGGGGACACCCGAGGTGACAGCCCGGGCTCTGGGGAAGCAGCAACTCCCAGGATCTCTGGAAGCCAGGAAACCCCAACAGATCTGCAGTTTTGGGGGAGCCCCAGGAGTCCCTTCAGCAATAAATGAGCCCCACACGTATAAATCTATATATCATATGTGGATGTATCTTCAGCACAATCCTATTAGCCTTGAGGACATCAGGGTGGTCTAAAACACACCGTGGGACACAGGCAGGACTTTTCTTGCTTGCGTTAGAGAAAAAGCCAATTAGTATGTTAATTAGCTGGGGGCTCCGTGCTCCAATGCATTTGAATGTTTAAACAGATGGGAGGCCGGGGTTGCAGTAGCAAAGCGCTTGGGACAGTTTCAGGAGGCTCCTGGCACCGAGAAATTTTGCCGCAGATGTGCAAAAATCAAGGGCCGAAGAGTTTTGAGGGAGAACGTGCGGAAAGAAAGGGAAAGAGGGCGGGGATTTTCCCAATCCGGCAGGAAAAAACGGAACTTCCCATACCGGGAGTCGAACCCGGGCCGCCTGGGTGAAAACCAGGAATCCTAACCGCTAGACCATATGGGAGGCGCTGAGAGATAGGGCTCCCCAGCGTCCTAAAGTGTTTACTGCCCGCCCCGCTGACTGCCACAGTGAGCCCGCCAGCTCTCGTTCTGCTGTTCCACGGGAACACCGGGAGTCACCGGGAATACCCGGTATTAGTTAGGATCCCCCAG